>NC_140297.1:146870096-148140153 GCF_964211825.1 Aythya ferina | reverse complement strand
AGTCAAAGAAAAATTATAAATAGGAGGACTCTAAATCAGAGTAATAAATATGAGCTGCAAGACAATGATGTCTTTACCATGCAGGATCTCTAAAATCCTTCAGCATTGGCTCACCTGTCTAGGGTGGATGCGGTGATAAAACTTTTAAGTCACTGCTGAGAATTTTTCAAAATCCCCCTCTCCTAATAGACTGCTAACGTGTGTTATGTAGTGAAATGTATATTCTGGCATGCAGGGATTAACGAAAGGTGGAGTATTTTCGTGGACAGACATCCAGGATTCTAGGAGATAGGGACATTTTATGATTCTTTAAAGACAAGGTGGTTTTCATACTGCAAAGTTGTTGTATTTTTTTTCACTTTAAAATTCATATAATCGTCAGATTTCCTGTGAGGCACTTGAAATAGCGGGAGGGGTTTTGATCAGATATTGGGAAGAATTTCTTCATGGAGAGGGCGGCCAAGCGTTGCAGCGGGCTGCCTGGGGAGGTTGTGGAGTTGTCGTCTCTGGAGGTACCTGAGGGACATCGGGACGTGTTTAGTGGTGGACTCATAGGTTGGGCGATAGTTGGACTTGGTGGTCTTGAAGGCCCTCTCCAACCTGAATGGTTCTGTGGGGTGCATTAAACACGGCATTGCTAGCCAGCTGACAGGAGTGCTTGTCCCTGTGTGCTCAGTGTTGTTGCGGCCTGTGAATGTGTAGTATCGTAGCATGTGTATTTTGGGGCTCCAAAGGGCTTCCACAGAAGGATAAAAAAAATACTAGTATGCCTCCAAAGTAGGACACCAAAGATGGTGAAAGGACCAGAGGGAATGGCCTGTGAGGAACAGCAGAGGGTACTGGAATGCAGGAGGCCGAGGGGAGGCCTCATGGCGGCCTGCAGCTCCCTCACGAGGGGAGCGGAGGGGCAGGCGCTGAGCTCTGCTCTCTGGGGACAGCGACAGGACCCGAGGGAACGGCATGGAGCTGGGACAGGGGAGGGTCAGGCTGGGGATTAGGGAAAGGGTCTGCACCCAGAGGTGGTCGGGCACTGGGACAGGCTCCCCAGGGCAGTGGTCACAGCACTGAGCCTGCTGGAGTTCAAGAAGCCTTCGGACAATGCTCTCAGACGTGTGGTTTAATTTCGTAGGTAGTCCTGTGTGGAGCCAGGAGCTGGATTCGATGATCCCTGTAGGTCCCTTCCAACTCAGGATATTCTATCATTCAGTTGTTTGAAGAATACTACATCTGCAGCGCAGGATTTTAATTACTCACTAAGTATTAGGAGATTTTTGTATGGCTTCTCTGTGGCAGTCTGAACTCTGTCTCCAGAAGGAGCTCCCAAATTCCATTGCTATCTGGTTTTAATTTGCATCGATCAACAAAATTAGTGATAAAATTTATTACCAGTGTCAAGTTAGTTTGGATCCCTGATGCAGATGGCAGTTCCTCCTGCAGTCCAGACTTTGTTTTCATTCAACTTCACAGAAAAGCCACCAATGCAGTATCCCATTACATGTCTACAGAGCTTGCTATTGCATCTCTTATAGCTCCAGCGAGGCACCGTTCATATCTGCCTTTTTTAATTTGTGTCCGAGAGAAGCAATCCAAAGAGCCGAGAGCACACGGCTGCCGTATTACAGCAGATTGTATCGCTGCAGGCTGTGTGTGTGCTGCGACGAGCAGCTCCTTGGTGCTGTGCACCCATGGAGCGCATCCAGGGCACGTCAGAGGCCATCAGCCTGCACCGGTCTCTGTTGGAAGCTACTGAGTTAGGGCAGAGCCCCAGCTTTTTTCCAGGATCTGTGAGGTGTAGGGACTCCCAGCCCGCCCCTAAACTAAATATTCTTACAAAAATAATAATCTGGCCTGATCCCATGCCTTGTAGGCACAACGTAGTTTCTATGGCTAGGGGATGTATGGCAGGCAGAGTGGGGGACACACTTGGAGAGGAAATTGCAGAGGATTACAAGGAGCAGTCTAGTCTGATGCTCGGATGTTTTCCACATTTTTTATTTAAGAAGGAAGGATTGCAGAACCTTGAAGATCCAACGTAGATTTTTCTTTGTCATCAATTTTAATTATTCTGCTGGTGTTGTGGTTGGGCTGTTACCTTAAAACTCGAAATCTTGTGCAAAGATTATATATGTATAATAGATGTATATAGTATATGCATTATATATATACTTTATATATATACATATGTAAGTGGAGACAAATTAGTATAAGTGTTTAAAGTTATTTTGAGGCTGCATTCAGCCAAAATTGCTCTTTGCTTTGCATAGGGAAGTAGCAGTGGGTTGTAAGAAACACCTCGATCAACTCACTAGCCATGTCATCTGTACATTCATAGAGGTATTAGTAAAAACTTCTTGATCTGTTCAGTCTTTTTTTTTTATGTAATCTGGAAAATACTCAGCAGCACTAAAACTTCGAGCACAAGAATACGGAAATAAAAATAGATATGTCTATTACTACATCCTTAAAGCAAACCCACTGTAGCTTCCATATATTTTCGTAACAAAGCACTTTTCTTTTTCCAGACCTAAAGATTTTCGAAGGAAGTAATAAAGGAAGAAGAATTGCTATCAGGAATGTGTCTCCTCCTTGAAAAAGAAATCTTCTAATGTGGAAAAAGACACATCTGTGCATCTCAGACATCTCTTCTATACAAAATATTTTTGTCAGGTACTGGCATAATCTATTAAGAAAGCTTATAAATATTATTGTATTTGAAACAGCTAAGAATGGGTATTACACTGTTAATATCACCTGTACGTTGTGTTGTACGTTCTGTTATTTGTTAATTAAATGGGTTTTATTACGGTTCTTAAAGAATTGCTCTTTTTTTTTTTTTTTTTTAATTCACATCTCAGGGAAAACACCACCTTGTTTCTTGAAATTAGGTTTCTCACTCTAGAAGTTGAAAAACTTGATTTTCACCCAGTAAGGACAGTGAATTATGGATTGAAAACCAGTGGCTTGACCTGTTTAACCTATTATTGCTGTAGCTGTGTGATCTTGCATGGTTTTTCTGAAAGCTTTTTCTAGACCCTGGAGTGTGCACGTAGTATGAAATTAATGGTGAGATTTTGCTGAATGTGCATCTGTGCAGGCCTGCAGTTTCCATACCTTTTTAGGTGAATATGCCCACTGAAAATATTGTGGTGGTGGTGAGCATAAACTTCTTCTGGAGCCAAACTAAATTGAAAAATAAAATAATAAAAAAATAAAACACTAGTCTTCAAAGAAAACAGAGCACATACTCAAACGTGTGTGCACATTGTAGTCCTGTTAGATGTAAGAAATATATTAAAATACTCATCTTGGGATGAGAGGGTGATGTGATTTGTGGTGGTCATTTTGTAGGTCCTGTAGGAGTTTCTTGGCCTTCAGCAGTGTTCTAGAAAGAGTTTTTCTGCTCAGCATGCCTATAGCTTAGTCTCTGCCTTACGATCAAAAAAAAAAAGCATTGGTCACTGACCATGATCTCTCATCCTGAAGCTCTGGCCATCTCTTGATAAGGTGTGCCATACAGCGTGCTTACAGCACTGGAAATAAAGGCAACGGGAAATCAGTCTGTGCTTCCACAAGACCTGTTTGCTCTAGGGAAAGAAGTTGCAGCACTTTACAATGTCAGGAGTTTCTCAGTTGTCAGGAGATTGACGTTTCAGTACCAGCAGAACGTGTTGCTGGAGTACAGCAGCTCAACAAGGCCAGCATGCATTTCACAGGCGACACTGTCTGCTACACCGAGAACAAGTTTCTCTCTTCCAGATGTTTCCAGATCACAGTTGTCTTTCTGCAGGTAATTCTTTAACCAAGTCATTGTGTAAATAAATGAATCACTTATTTTTCTACTACTTATGTAGTAGAAGATGCTGATACGTTATCTTCCAAATTTTACAATGTTTAGTGACGAAAATTTGTGTTTACTATGTCCATTTTGTACAAGGATTGTGTAGGAAGAAAACCACTGCTTTATTTATGACCTATTTTTCATATAAGTATTTCTTTAGTATTCGAATGGGCTTATCCTGGGAAATACTTCTACCCAGTGAACTTGCCCTACTCAATTTCCAGTTCGGTAACCAAACTCAGTTAAATACTAAAAGCATTTTTAAAAGTAAAAGATAAAATAAACACTTTTTTGTGTAAGGACATAGTACATATTTTGTAGTTAATATCTGGGTGGCATCAACTATCTGTGTGTTACAAACTTCAGTCAGCAACTTCCTTTTCTTCGGCTCTCTGGAAAAATATGAGACACTGCTGATTATACAGTGACTGAATTCTGGAGAAAATGTTGACCATATGTGCGCCTCTTACTTTTTTTGGCAAATAATACAAATCCTGAATAATATTTTTATATCTTGGTAGTACCCACCAAACAGTTACTTTTTATTACCAGTGCATACGCAACAAGTTAACGCAGGCCCAATGCTACATGGAGCGTTCTGGTAACCCCCAGACAGCCCCTTCATTTGCTTAATTCATTGCAGGTACTGCCCGTAGGCAGGGATGGAGGCTGGTTGTGCCTGCCCTGGTCAGGTGCATGTCTGTGGAGCAGGCGCTCCCTGGGCCAGAGCTGCCCCAATTCCCAGCCCAGGTGACAGGGTGGCTGCAGGAGCTGCGGGGAGTGCAGTGGAAGGAACAATTGCTTTGCGGTATTAAACTTCTCAGGAAAAAAAGAACTGGATTGTTTTATATCCATACACAGATACTTACATTTGTACCCAGACAGAGTTTGAGCCTATCAAAACCATGCAGTGCACTCTGACCGCTGTGTATAATGCAGTGAAAGTTTTGTACTTGGGTGCCAGCACAGCCTCTGGTAAACGCACGTGTGTACCCTTAGCTACACCCATTTCCTTGATGCCACAATACTCTGTACGGGAGGGTCATCACCAAGTTATCGTACACTTTTCACCTTCTGCAAGAAAGTGGTGGGAGATAGGGGTGAGCAAACTAATGGGAAAAAAAGAAACAGGTTAGAAAGGGATCTGGATTAACACAGTAAAGGTATGCAGCTGTCTCAGCTGTCTCATTTTCCCCATAAGCTAAGGCTTCTGGCAGTGGCCAGTGGCAAAAGCTGACATGTCTTTCCCTGCAGAGGTGAACCCGAAGCTCATTGGGGCAAGCAGGAACACAGTCCTGGGAGCCACAAGTCAGCCTGGCCATGTCACTGTAGGGCTGGATTACAGGTACTCAAAATCTGTGACTTCATCTTAGATGTATCTATGGTTTTGATCTTCTACTTTAAAACCTTCTTTGTTGCTTAGGCTCAGTAGTGTTGTTCAAAGCTGTTCAGTGACTCGCTTTAAGATTTATTTATCGGCTTTAACATTAATGGCTTTGTTATCCTCAAGCAATTGGGTTGCTTGTTTTTTTTTTTCTTTCTCTCTTCATCAGATGGTCCAAGTTGCCTCTACCACTGTTCCTGCCAGTCTTTTGACTTTGGCATGTTAATATGCAAAAATCTCAGCTCCACAGATGGTACAACATCCTTATCTCATATTTATTCTCACCATATATTTAAAAAATAAGGCTAATATTGTTTCAACTAAGTGCCTGTAACCTTTAAAGTAAAACTGTTGCACAACTGTTGAAAAAGGGAAACACATTTTCTTCTCTTTAGGTTCTGTCCCCTTGAAGATCTAGACAACCGTTCAAAGTTAAAAATCAATCAATTGTAGAATTAACAATATAAAAGCTTGCCACTTTTATTTGCATACAAAACAGAAATGAAAGAGGTTCACAATAAATTATCAGTGTACTCCCACAGAACATTCTTGTGTATTTATATAATGTGGGTGAAAAAGAATTGCATAAACATAAGGCTTTGCAAAGGGGTAATAGCTGGGTTTAAGGAAACCTGATAATGCATTGTTCTTCGGTGAATTTAGTAGGGTTACTCTGCTAGTAAAAGCAACTCATCCAAAACTAAGAGAACAGAGTCAGCTGGATAACAAACATGGACCTCCCCGAATGGTTCTGTACAGCAACTTAACCAGATGAAGATTTTTTAGATGCAGGTTGAGTACTGTCTCAAACAGTACTCTGGAAAAAGATCTACAAGTGATCCTTCCCCATCATCTAGCACCAACCCACTAACATACTAAGTTTCTGGCATGCAAGATAATCACCTTTATTTTGTGTGTCAGCTGGTCACGTACATTTATTTTCCTTTAACATAAGAGCTTGTAAACATCTTCCATGACAGGTCAGGTACCCGAACAAAGGGCCAAATATAGATGCACATAAAACATTTCCCTTTCTGAACAGTTCATTGAGAGGGCTTTTTTCCGTTTGCCCTTTTGTGCACTGGAGCCTTGACGCTTCTCTTGGCTATCTTCCGTGTGAAGCGAGTAATTCCAGGGGATCTCAGTTCAACAGCTTCCATCTCTTCTCGAACGGGAGTAAACTCTGGTTGAGCAAGATGAGGTGATGGATAGGAGGACTGGGAGTATGGGGACGGGAGGGGGTAGGACCCGTGAACTACATACGGCTGTTGCTCACCATCATAAAGGTCCTCGGGGTCATAGATTTGGTAGGAGTTATGTGGCAACTGCACTACGGGGATGTCTTGATCGGTTGGCTCACCGTATCCACCTTAACCCACCACCACCAAGAGTATTCATATGGTTAACACAGGAGAAGGGGAGTAGAAAATTAAAGCATTCATTAGGAAATTGACACGTATTTTATATATATATATATAGCGCATGTGTGCATAGATATCATCTTTAAATACACATTTTTATTCACATAAAGGAACAGTGAAAACATTTAATAAAATTAATAAGCTGGAGCAATTGGAAACCCACCAACAGACAGCCAAGTTAGTTGGAAACCACCACCAAAATTTGTCTCATGTCCAGTTGTAATACGGTGCTTATTATACACTGCACAATCTGCCTGCTTTAGCTTATTCCAATTACGGGCTAAAATATATGATTAATGGGCAAAATGGGTCAGGCAATAACTTTTAGCAGTGCAGGGAAGCTAGGTGCATGTACAGCTGCCAGTAAGTTCATTAGTGGTAGTCAACATCGTTGATGGAAAGCACAGAGAAGTTCAGCATCCATATCTGACCTTCAGCCAAATGAGAACTGAACCAGAATGAGTCTTTCACCTTCTGGATTGGTAGCCATTGTAAGGGATGGGGCCTTCGAACAGGAGATGAACAACAGGGAAGGGAAACGAGGAGGAAAGGAGAGGAAGAGACGACAACAAAAACATTCACGTGAGTAAAACGTATGAATCAGTTCACGGGCAGATTAAAATGTAAACATCAAACAAATACGCCTTATGCATAACATTTGTAGTAACTAGTAATTTGCTAAAACAAATTTCAATTTTAGGTTGGGCAACACCACTTTTGGTAATTGTGTTAACTTCCTCCCATGGCTTTACCGTGCTCTAATGAAAAGGAAAGTAAGATATACAGAAGACTTAGAAAGAACCACTTTCTCCAGATCGTTTCACTTGTTAATCACGGACACGTGCACCCCTGTTTCAGGTTACACTATTACAGGTTTAGTAACGTTCATGCTGTCATGCCATGAAGAGGAAGTGGAGCGACACGTTGTAAAAACTACAAATGCTCAGCTCCGCTGTCACAAACATGAGGAGAGGGGGGACTCAACACACAGAGCGTTCAGTTGAGGTGGAGCAGGCTCATGGACTAACACAAAGAGGTACAGGACAAAAAACCCAGTATGCTTCATCCGTTTCACAGGCCTGAATCAGATGGTGGACTCTGCTCGCTGCGTGGCCCCACAAAGAGCAGCGGCGTTGGACATGCGTGCGTGTAGGGAGCCAGCCGCATTTTGCCAGTAGCCTCCAGCTTACTTTGGCTGTTAGAAGGACGCGCTCCTTTTCCTTACCGCCCCACCTCTGAAACCGGGCGGCTCCGACCGCAGCCTACTCACCTCCCATGCCGTACCCCGCGCAGGAGGAAGGGTCGCAGTACCCCGGGGGGCCGGAGGGGCCCTGTGAGCCGGGGGGCCCCGTGTGGCCGGCGGGACCCCGCGGGCCCGGGGAGCCGGGAGGTCCTGGGCTGCCAGTTCGGCTTTCTCCTGGAGGCCCTGCGTGAAACGGGTAGATAAATGTGTGACTGGCATCTTGTAACAGCAGCGGGTCCAGGCCGCCTTGGCAGCGCCGCAGGCCTCGTGCTAGGAGGAGACGGCACCAAGAGCACTGCGGCTACGTCCAGGAGGCAGCTTGAGCACGGGGGCTGCAGCTCCCTGCTCCAGCTCCCCCAGGCACACCGAGGGAAAGGCTCCAGCCTCTTCCCTGTTCCTGAGAAGCCGCCGCGCTGGCTGGTGCTTTGTCTTCCGTGCCAGAGGCAGCTTCTAGCCAGAAATTTATACTAGAGTTTCTACTGAGCACGTTTCACCAAGTGCCAGACGTTTGGGAAGGCGGCTTCATGGGGGAGGACAGCCCTGGATGCCAGCATGGCTCTCATGTCCACCCACTAGTGCTGTGCCTTGATAGCAATCCTCTAATGAAAGAATATCCTGACAAAGTCAGTGCAATTTTATGCTGCTTTCAACAGGATTTGAGTATCGGTCTGTTTTTTCAGGAGCTAAATCTAAATCCCTTTGATTAATGTGCTGAATTCACGTACATTTCCCTCTCAGGTTACAGTTAGGTATGGCCTTGGGTCAAATAGGAAACAAACGCAATCAATCCAGATTAATTTTTACCTACCAGACACCGTCACTGAAAAAAAAACGAAACTTAAAACATTAGAAAGGAGGGGTTTGGAGAAGCAATATATCACAGGGAAAAGGAAAATTCTTGTGTGACTGATGACACCATTGTGCATCATAGTAAGAGCCTTACAACAGTGGGGTGCCTAAATGCCACCTTCTTCGCTGCATGAGCCCTAAAAGTGGAGGACACAGCCACAAAATTCCTAGGTGCCTTTCAAAGGGGTGAGAGCAGCGTAACCCAGCTGCCCCAGCCGTAACGACCTTACCTGTAGATCCTGGTGGGCCTCGGGGTCCTTGAGTTCCAACACCCGGGTTGCCTTTTTCTCCCTTCTCGCCCGGTAAACCTAAGGAAATGGCACTCATCAGAGCCACATCCTGCACAGCGCCGTGCAGTGGTTATGATTTAACCAGGGCTATGGTTCCATCCATTACTTTTCACTTAAAAACAGAGGGGAGAGGAGAAAGGAGGTGAAATAGAGAACTATTAGGTTCCTTTTTCCTCCCTTCTTCAGTAGCCTCTCAAGGGAATCACGGTGTCCCTGGGGTCTTAACCATTCCTGCTGCCAGGGTGGATTCATCAGGGTGGTTTACGAGGGCACAGACCAGTTTCCAACTGCGCTTCCTGCTGGAAGGCTGCTTCTGGATTATGCCAAGGTCCAACTATAGTAAGTCAGAAGAACTGTCAGAGCCTCACAAAGCTGTCTGTAAACTATGGGACCCAGATTTTTAACGCTGCAGTCAATTTTCCTTCAAGCGTTCATCCACCAACCAGTGGTTCATCACAAATGGTTCCAGAAGAAAACTGAAAGTTATCAGAAGGCCTTAAGCTGCTGAAATGCAAGAAAAGTCTCACCACAGCCAGAATTCGTCCCCCAGTTGAAGCCCAGTCTAAGAGCTTCACAGTCACAAAACTTTATTTTCCAACACACGCTGCCATACGGTTATGTTCCTGCACTTGCTTATGGCCCTGAATTTCTATCATTGGGGCTGATCCGTGAAGGATCTAGGAATCCAGAAACAGTACGACATCCTTCCAGCTTTCCATCTCCTGCTCCTCTACCGCTACGGCATCCTATAAAAACACTTCTGCAAGCAGCGATCACAATGAGCGGTGTCGAACTGAAGTAGGTGTCAAAACTACAAATTCCAGACCCTGAGTTTCCACCGGCGACTTGGAAACTCTCATAAAGTCTGTGTTTGATTTGGATGGTTCAGAGACACAAAACCCAGGCTGGTTGTGGGACCGTCCCCCCATTTTCCAGACCTCCCAACGCTGGTAATTGCTCTCACTGCTTCCACGCTTTCAGAATGAAAGCCAGCATAGAGCACCTTCATGAAAACAGAGTAGACAGAAAGAAGTGCTGCTAGCCTCACTGAGGCACACTCTCCAATTTCAGCTGACTGGCCTGCTGCCGTCCCTTCTGCTCAGGTAACTGCTGCATCGAAGGAAAAACACCTACGAGGCACCTCCCGGGTGACTGCGTCCAGACTCTCGTTTTTACAAGGAGCCACAGAAGATTTTTTTTTCCTTTCTAAGCCAATTTCTGATGGATGCAAGTAGGAACAAGCTTTAACGGTGAAAGATTTTGCAATTAAACCCAGCACTGACAATGCATTGCTCTCCTTGAGTTTGTAAAATAAGGGTGTACAGGAAAGCAATCCGGTGGGTGCGTGTTTGTCTCACGTTGGTTGTTGGGCTTTCGATGGAGGTGTAAGCAAAGGGGGGGTGGGTCCCCATGTGGCCCCAGGAAAAGGAGCTCTCTTGGTTCCCTGGGGGCTGATACCAAGACCTGAAACAGAAAGGGAGGCAGGGAAACCCCTGTTTCCTGCATTCTCTTCCCCAGCTGAAGACTTGAGAAGCACCAAGGTCTCCCACGCAGCACCCTCGGGGACTGGACAATCAGAAATCACAGCAGGGAGGGGATTCAGGATCCCCTGGAGAGTTCTGGGTCTGCTGCTGAGCGTGTGGCCACATGGAGCACTGAGGCCCTCGGCACAAGGACGTGGACCTATTAGGACAAGACCAGAGGAGGGCCATGAGGATGACCAGAGGGCTGGAGCACCTCTCCTATGAAGACAGGCTGAGGGAGCTGGGGTTGTTCAGCTTGGAGAAGGCTCCGGGCAGACCTTACAGCGGCCTGCCAGTACCTAAAGGAGCTACAGGAAAGCTGGGGAGGGACTCTGTGTCAGGGAGAATACAGCCTCCAGTCTCCTGAAACGGTGCTCTAACCATCCGGTCATGAGAGCAAAGCTGGAGAAGAACTAGCACCCCCCTCCCTTCTCTCAAGCATCCCTCAAATCTCATCTTCCAATTTTCCATCTTGTTTGTACACAACTGCTTTCTTTTACAACTAAATCAGTTCCCACCTGGCTTTTTACAGGCAGATAATGAGAAAGCTCTGGCCAAACTGCAAGATTACTAAAACTTAAGTGAAAGTGAAGGAGTCTTAAGTGTTTGAATTACTCAAGCATCCTGAAATTTGCCAACATCTTTTCTTCTGGGATTCTTAGCGATGTAACTCTTGGGATTCCTGTTCTCTGAGAGTGGCCTCCCACTCCAGTACAGGCCTCCTGTTTGCAATCTAGCATTTAGTTAGAGCACAGACTGCAGTTTCAAGCTGCAGTGCTGTTCAGCACCTTTGACGAATGACTGCACTGCACAGCCCATGGCAGGAAGCAGTCCTAGGTGGCAGGGAGATGCTCTAATCCATTTTTATAGCATGGGGGGAACCTGCCAAAAAAACACATCTTCTGTGAATTCCACACATTTTAAAGATGACTTTCTCATGCAAACCTCCTGTCCTGCATTCCAAATGCAGTTTCCAGACATCTAAAATTTGCTTAGCCCCTTCAAACACGTGGAGAGTCTCCTCTGCAGTTCTCTACTTTTGCTGCAGGCTTTTTAAACAAGAGGAATTCGTCGAGACTGTCCCTTTCCATACGTGCCCTGTAAGGAAACGCTGGCTGTTTGCAAAAGGCACAGTGTGTGTGTGTGTTTGTGTGTGGATTACTTTGTTCATAACCAGACTGGCCCACGATAACCATGTGTGATCTACACAGATATTTAGTGTGATTGTTTATCCGACATTATGATAACATTAAATGGTGACCTCAAAAACAATTGCCACAATATTTTCAAATCGCTGCCTTCCATGCACTCGGTTATTCTTCACACACACAAGTACACGCAGCCATACACGATGTTCCCAGGAGAAATTCCAGTAAGCAGCGATAAAAACAGAACAAATCTACTCGGGCTAATAATAAGACGCTTGCCCTGGGACACGCTACGAAGCTCTTGCATGGGGCAAACTTTCTTTGAAATCATGTGGATATCCAGTTCCTAGAGCAAACACACTGGAGGCCAAAAGACAAGTTTGCTTCAGGTTTCTCGCAGTCTGCTTTCCAGAAAAGTGTACCCAAGTGGAAGACAACATAAACACTGAAGCAAGAATAATCTAGTCCTACGGCAAACCTCACACGAGCTAAAATCAAGCACTCTGTGAGCTCCACTAACAGGCTTCCCATCAAAGGGCTTTACTAAGCGTAAGCAGATTCACATGGCCATGGTTAGCAGCTCCCTCCTCTCAACAACATTCAGACTTCACCCATTGCTCTTTACATCACCCAGAAACGACCTCACTCCTGTGTTGGTTACTCCAGTGGTTAATCCCTGGTAGGGATAAAAGGTATGCATCAAAAATTGACATTTGGGTTAGGGTGGCTTCAAATCCTAGTAACTGTTTACAGGTTCATGCCTGGACATACTTCAGCTACACCATCCATCTCTCCCCCTTCAAGTTAACTGTTTTTATGTCTCGTCCCTAGCCAAAATAAGCAATGGCTTGGGTTCAGCCCACGGAGATCACAAGCAACTGAAATCAATTATTTCCAACTCTCTGCTAAAGATCTCTCTGATAGCATCAGTTATTAAAAACAAAAAGCAAGATCGTGAACACATTCCTAGCAAAGAAAATTAAATGTGCATGGCTTCTCCACAAAGAAAAACCCAAGGTATTGTTCTTTAAGAGAATATTGTCATTTGGGAAGAAGTGCATATACAGCAACTGAGAAAAATTAAAACAGGACCTAAAATCCTCCTCTTTTACAGATGCTCAGTTGTAACCATAATATATTATAACACTAGGTGATTTATATTTTTTTTTTATCTAGATGAAGCTAAAATTGGAAATAAAAATATTTGACTCAACTGGCAAAAGTTCCTTTTAATTCCATTAGAACATTGCCATCAGAACCACAAACATGGGGCATTTGATAACATGTTAAACTAACCCATTCCTATAAAGCCAGACAGCAAACACAGATGAAGCTGTACTTGAGTACACTGACATTCCACTTGAGAGCCTGGGTATTTGTTGTATTTTAGTAACAGTGAGATAGAGTGAGTGGCCACAAGTTTTGTGCATCGCTTCAGGACACGTGATAAGGGCCGAATTCCACCCAATGGCAGGACAACAACTGCATCTTCACAGCATTTGGAAGCTAGAAGTGGATCAGTGTAACCTTTACTATGGATTTTATGTTATTCAGAAAACCACTGAAGTATTATAAAAATACCTGAAAAAAAAGATAAATAGAAAGAAATTGTACTGAATCTTTGCCTTTTTATATTATTTTGCAGAAGCTGAACTACTTCCTGAGCACTCAGAAGCCAGACACTAGCTATTTAAGTCCCAGTTCATGCACACAAAATCAAAACAAAAGCTGTTGGAGTGAGCTGAAATAAAAATAGAAACCAGTGCTGCGAACTAGTTAAAATAACAGAGATCAGTGCTGTGAATAATCAGTTTGGATGTATTTTTTTTCCAGCTCCTATGTTTATGCAAATATGTAAAACAGCAAAGTCCTAGTAGTTTATCTGGGATTAGATATCATAACGCATAAGACAGTGGGGCTTCCTTGATCTTTATGACTGGTTTGATGGTCTGTTGGGCCACCACTAAGATGTTAATACTGCTAACAAGCATACAGGGGTTTCCAGAGATGTTTCTGCTCACGTTATTAGAAAACTGAGTAACAAACATGTTACTGTGATCCCGATCCTTTCACTGACGTCAACACAAAAGACTCTGCAAACTGAATCTGTCAAGAGAATGACTTCTCCTCCTCGCCGAGGTGGTCCTTCTTGGAATGACTAGCTCCGTGTAGTCCTAGTGAGAGACCGCATTCAGGAATGGGACAGCCTGGACCTAGAAGTTCAAGTGGAGGTTTCTAACAGAACTCGAAGCCACTCTCTCGATCCAAGTCTCCTTCCAAAAAAATCTGATTAAAGCCTGGCAGGCTGACAAGGTAAACAAAGGGGAAGAAGCTATTGGCCGGGCAAATTAGCAGGGAAGTTCACTGGTTTCGAGATCTTCCACTGCTGACATTTTCCAGTAAAGCTCTCTTCGGTGCCTAATTTTGAAGCAGTTCCATGCGCTGCTTCCAAGGTCCCCATTTGTCACAGGTCTAGACTGGATGGGTGGTGGGCAGGAGAGGGGAGGGAGAGGAACCAGTGAGCCTCCCCCCACTTTTTTTCTTCCTGCTGTAGCACCTTTCCGTTCAGTTCAGGGCCTGTAACAGGTTCTTGCAGCAATTCAAACAGCTCAAACTCAGAGAAAATACAAACAACACCCTACTAGATAAACAAGTGGGTCTTTTTTCCCTTCCAATGCCTATTAGTCTTTAGCGTGCCCTGCTGACACTGCTGTCACCGTTCCAGTGCATTTTCTGTATTAAGGACGGAGGCTGACTTCTCAGAGTTGCTAATCTGGCACTGCTCTTAACATTAAATTAACCTCACATAGAGCCAAAAGGTGGTGACATCAGTGAAAAGAAACACATTGTTCCCAAAGACTCCAAGTGGCTGGCTGGAGATCTTCATGACAGGACTGTAAATCGGGACTTGCAGAACAAGTAAAATGCAAACAGTGCTTCAGAAGACAGCAGGGGGTGATGGGTTTCGAGTTCATTTACCCTCCTCTCTGTAGTCACTGGGAGCTAAAAAAGCTTCCGTCCAGAAGCAGAGCAATTTTTATTTGTTAATTCACTGTATATGTAACTAAGAATGAAGCGAGAATTGGGAATGCACAAGAAAAATCCGATCAATCTCCTCAAACACGAAGCTGGTAAAAATAATTTCTACTTTTTGCTGCTGTGGTTTGGAGTTAGCTTAGAGCAATCCCTTAGAAGAAGACTATGAAAATGTCAAATCAAAATGTATCTTTCTGTTAAATAAACTGCTGCTATATCCATCATGCATCAATCTACAATTTCAGTTGTGTCTGAAGAAATTAAATCCTCAAGACTAATCAATGAATCCTTATTTTTCCCTAGGTTCTGAACTAGCTCCTTCCCCTTCCTTCCAGGTTCTGTTCAAGGTTGTAGTTATGTGAATGTCCTAAAAACCATCCTCACTCCAAATGAACTAGCTAATTACTTAGTATTTAAGTTTACATATAGATTCTTCATTCTTAAAACAATCTTCTTCTAAGCTATAAATACAGTAAAAGACTCTCAGTTTTTGGCATCACACTTCAGGAAAATCTGCAGCGTTCTGGCTGACTGATTATATTTCTTGAAGTATGCTCGATAAGAGCTTGCTCTCTACCAAGTATGAAACTCCCCACAAGCACAACCTGCCAAAATCAGTCCCTTCTAACATCAATTATCTACAGAGACAGTAAAAGGAACATAAAAGCCACATTGAAGTGCATTATTTTGTTATAACCACCTCATACTCTTTTTTTAACATGCTTTTACTGTTTCAGTACTCACACTCTTGCCAATGTTGATTCCTGAAGATGAACACTACCAACAGAAAGTTAGCCCCCACCATGTTCCATTGACGTGACTGTATCTAATCACTCTGTGACTTCACGGCACTACAACATGCAGGTCTGGGGCTCGGCACAACAAACACAATGGGCAATGCACGCTAAATACTGGATGGGTTTCCCTTTTTATACCCCGTGCTTTTGGTTTCTCCATTCTCCAGTAAAATATTTTGTGTGCTTAAACAATTCCTGCCTGAGAGGCCATTTAAAATACATGAGTATGACTATGGAAGCAACTACCCTGAGATCTGCATTCATTCTCTGGGTCACCACTTTTGAAAACAGTTCCTAACTTGCTGCCTCTTCCAGTTTTCTTTCATCCTTTCCTCTGCCCTCTCCTTCATAATTCTTTCTGGACAATGTCTTCTCTCAACTGGAGCAGGCAGCACCACAACTGAGAGGCCAGGACCCAAAATCATGCCTCTTTTTTACAGAATTAGAATTATGGTCTTGAGGAGAAGAAAAGACCAAAAAACTCACAGGTCCACACAAAGACTTTATCTTCAAATCAATGCTTTAACGCTGGCCGTCATGGCTACTGAGAACTAGAACTACTGAGTTCCCGAACTGAAACGCCTTCAAAATAATTTGCTTTTTAAATTCCAGTTGGCAGATTTTGTAACAGCAACACCAATTCATTGCTCTTGAACACCACAGTTGTCTCTTGGGCTTTTGGTCACTTCCTTGTGTGAGGGTCTTCAAAGCACTTTTACAAACACAGACTCAGTGCTACCTCTGTGAGGTTTGTGCTATGAAGATTTCCAGGGTTGCATAGAGAGTAAACCAAAACATGGAACTTGTTTCTTTATTATACGACGCTGGAGGAGGAAAGGAGAAAGGGACAGAGCCTACAAATAAGAATATAGAGAATTCTTGTACGTGAACAGTTCATTATATTATTTCTCTGTGATCTCACCATTTCCTGTCCTTGATCCCCTAATCCCTTATAAACTATGATTTTTTCCCTCTTCTGACAAACTTGCTCCTTTCAAATGACCATAACTCAGAAATCTTCTGATGGACACGTCCCAAGTTCAGCAGAAAAGCTCAATCTTTCTGCAACACAAACCTATCAGTTTTGCAGCTGACCTTCTCCAATAGCTCCTTTGCTTACACTTAGAAACCTCCCGCTTACTGCAGAGTCCTACTACAATGCAAATGTGACGTGCACAATTAGATACCACCAATATTCAACACAAGTTATTAAACTTGTCTGATCCTATCAAATCACACATTACCTTCATGACTAAGAGCTTTCATTATGGTCTGTATTGAGCTCAACAATCAGCTAGAGAGAAAACTTTGTCCTCAGAAAACATTTATCCAGGAGACAAAAGCCACCACAATGTATCAGGAAAGAGAGGTATATTTTTGTATACATGAAGCACGAAGCCTACCTCTTTCTCCTGGTCTTCCTGGTTGACCAGGAGTTCCTGGAAACCCTTGCATGCCTGGTGATCCTTGCTCACCCTGGGGCCCTGGAGCCCCTGGCCGACCTGGCTCCCCAGGAGGTCCTGCAATGGTTCGTGTTGAGACAGACTGGCTTGGAATCTGGTTCAGGATTGAGTTATATCTGGCCATATGACCTGTCAAGAGAAAAGTGTCATCGTTTTCAATTTGCAGTGGAGAATCTGGTTCAGTGAAATTTGAAAAGAGCACTGGCAGGTCCTCAAGGCTGTGGCCTGTCGTGCTGGGGAACTTCAATAATGTGAAGTTGTGTGTTGTTGATGGAGAAACTGTGGTTTAGGGAATATATAGAAAAGGCGAAGAACTATTGTCTAGAATCTCATTTCCTTGCTTTGATGGGGTTTTTGGTATTTTGTCTGTAAAATTTTAAAATTGTTACCACAAAAGCTTCTGTATACTCTAATAACTTGGAGACAATTCAAGGTCTTTTTTTAGATATCTGATGGTAATGAGCTGTAGTTGGACACAAATTCAGTTGAACATAAATCTAATTGGACTATAAATACTGACAGCCTAGCCTAAAATGGACAGATCCCCATGAATGCTCTGAAAAGCATCATATTTATAAGCAATTGTGGCAGGAAGAGATGTATCCTAGAGATAGGAGCACATGAACTATCACTGTACTTACCCTGGATAAGTTGTTCACACACTTGACGAGCAACAGCACGCACCATTGCTTGGGACTGGAGATCACCCTGGATAACAAAAGCAGCAGTGTAATACAGTTTTACATCATTTCTGTCTTGAAAATGCTCAGTGCAATGAAAAACATTTATTACCCCTGAGAGATTATATCCTTGCAGATGAGAAAAAAAGCCTAAGAAGTTTAGGGATTTCCCTGGTTGCCATTGCTGTTTTTAGCCAGCAAACAGAGGTCTGAGAAGATAACCCTAGTGAGAGATTTGGGAATGTGCTTAATGCCATATATTTCTCACCTTCAAAATATTAATATAGCTATATATAAGGCAGTGACTGGAATAGAAGGAAGTTTGCCTGATTGCACAGGAGAAAACTATTGTGCCTGTAAACACAGAGAACAATAAATCATCGCAGAAAGCATTTTACAAAATACAAGGCCAGAACAGAAAAAATATGGCAGCTAACAAGTGAGCACACTTACCCGCTCACCCCTTTCTCCCTTAGGTCCAGGAGCACCCTATGGAAAGATTCAATACAAAATTAATTCTCGTTTTGATCCATCTTAAAACTTTTAACCCTTAAATATTTTGTCCCTTGCAACATGAACAAAAACTAACAAAGGTTTCAGGAAGCTATGTACCAATAACGAATATACTTTTTCCATTTCAGTACTCATAAAAATGTTCACCTTTGCCAATTACACGGAGAGTATATGACTTTCTCAGGGGTTTGTCACACACTGAATTCTCTTGTTTAAAATGGCAGCAAGAACAGGCCACCAGGAGATATACTTTCATGGCTCAAATGGGTCTAACATTAGCATTGAATATGAAAGGCTGATGGGAGACAAAAGTTTGTAGCATTTGTAGAAAATTTAGTATGACAGTCAAGATAATACTGTCATGCTGGTAAAGATCATTATGCATTGGGACAAGATACATGGGGCAGTTACAACCTCACCAACGGAGGCTTTGGGGGTAGGCTAAATATCCCTCAGGAGCTCCCAAAGCAAGGAAAAGTCTGCATGAAGAGTTAACCAGCTGACTGATACATGCTTAAAACATCGTTTTTATCCTACCCTGGGAGGGAGATAGGGACCTATGAAGACTGCAAGATTATTTTTAGGCCTATTTTATATTGCTCTATTTTGGGGAAAGATAGTGATTGAAATTCAATTAGTTTTCACCTACCGAGCTGTTTTTGTAGAACTACTAAACATTTGCGGTAAAGGTCTTACATGGCTCACAGGAATATCTACACTCTAGGAGATTTAGTTGAATTATCTGCAACATGTGTTTGGATATGAATTGAACAGGCAACATGTTATACATTGATAGTAATAAGTTCCATAGCTCATCAAATCTTACTAGATTTCATGATTGCACTTAGAAACTATGCAAAATTGGGCATGAGGTTATTACCTTTGCTTACACATTATTAGTCATTTCACTCCCACTTAACCAAATAAATATGCTTGCATTGGACTAGGTCTCCAAAGCAAAATGGATTTTGAAAAAATAAAATAAAATCTGTTTTAGAGGTCCACTGTAAATCTTCTAGCTCTGTCTTTTATGTAATTTATACACTCATTTTATAATTGGATTCTTTTCTTCTAGTTAAACTGTTTTATTTGATAATAAATGAAATAATATTTGAAAGAAGAACTTAGTGTTAGAGGTTCTTAATACAGACTTTAGGGGTAGAGGGTGTAATTCTGAATGGAATTGCTGGTCAAATTTCCCGCAGCTGAAATTTAGAATACTATTACAGAAAAAGCCCTGATCATTAGTCAGTTGCCCTGACGTAAACATGAAGTAATCACTAAAGACAGTTTTTTATTCATACAATATTTTCACAGTTTGAAAGTCAGAATAAAGTTATTATGGAAATATTCAGGTTAATCAAAAGGCACACTTTAACTTGTAAAGCAAAGGAATAAAAGGAGAAAGCAATGACACAGTGACTACAAATTCATATACCATTAATTTTTACTTCCATGATTTAATCTTTTCTTTTGACTCTCTCATACCAGTATTCCAAACACTGTATGTAAGATCAACAAATAAATTAGGTATGAAAAATGAACCAAGAAAGACCAATATGACATTCTGATTAACTAGCTGCAAAAAGATTGTAAGCTATAAATCCTGAGGAGTTCTGAAAACAGTGAAGCCAGAATCAGAAACCAATGAATGCACAAGAGCGAATACATTCATATTAATGTATTTTACTCACAGGAGCTCCAACATCACCTTGTGGCCCCTGGCTTCCTGTAACACCTGGAACACCTGGAGCACCAGGTATGCCCTGCAAGGAAGAGAGAAAGAAAATACTTATTGGTGATGGCAATTAACATCCATGAGGCCCACTAAGAGAAATACTGTGATGGAGAGAATGTCCACAGAGCAATATTCTTTCACTTAGAATTTAGGGATCGTTTAGAGATGCAATGTTAAGCACAGGTACATATTGAAAGAAGAAGGTCACACCTTTTGTGGCAAAGTGTGATCCTTTACAAAATCCTATGGCCAATGATTCAAATAAGAGGTAGATTCAAATAAGAAGCAGACCATTTTTCTTTTTTTAAACATTACTGAAATTGAAATAAATAAAAATTATCCTTACCCCCCCCCCAAAAAAAAAGATTAAAAGTTCCTTTTCTGAATTTCAGAAAAATTATTAAATCTGCTTGCTGACCTCTACCTCCTGCTCTACAGAGGAGCCAAATATTATGAACCAAACGTTAGGCATAGAGTTCTATTTATTCTATGTGATTAGCAACACATGTCATTAATGGAATGACAGAAAAGATTTGGAAAGTACGTTAAATAGGTAAAACATTTTTTAAAAGCACTAAGTATTAATTTAATAATTAAATAATTAAAATTTTGCAGTGCCAGAAATGAATGTAATTTAACTGCAGCAGAAAAAACTTCGACTGCTCCTTACCAAAATTATGGACATGGAAAATTTTTTAGTCCTGTCCCGATAGCAATCAAGGTAGCTGCTGACGAGAAGCAGCAGTGACCTAATCCAGCCTGTTGTTCAGACAGAGATCTAGTGTGGAAATGAAGACAACAAAAGCAGGGAACGCAGGGAGTGTGAGATTCTACAACAGTGCTGAATTTGATCTTGATCAGGTTCTTTTATACCTTCTCCACACAAAAGGAGAAATGCTACAAATGGTCTTTCTGTGGTCACAGAATCACAAATGAGTCCTAAATTGCCGGTGTTTTTGTTTAATTTATATATACGCCACAGATTCACAGGCTGCCAAGTTGCTCATACCATGTAACCTGTTCTTATCATCTGTTTCTAGATGAACAGGGAAAAATCCCATGCAATAGAATTTTCTCATTTCTGATACTACTTAATAAAATAAAACATATGAATAAATTCAGTGAGGTACTGTGAATTACTACAAAACAATGGTTTCCATTCAGAGCTCAAAAAATAAGTGAGTCTTTTACAATTACTGAACTGTTTTCTTCTGTTATTTTTAAATTTAGGAGCTTATTACTGCTTCAATTTATTAGTTCAGTATTCAGAAGAAGAAAAGCAAAAATCAGGAGACTGTCCATGGGATTTTAATTTTTTAATATCTATTTATTTCAATCAGTACAAACTCTTATGTTTTCTGATCTGGCCAACTGTAACAAAACAACTTAATACTGCCAAGTTACAGTGTATATTGTTTGTATGATAAAATCCTTTAAAATAGTAAACACAAACACAGATGATATTTACACATTAATAACAAAATTTTAGGTCTGGATTTTGACACCCTGATCCAGATGATTGTGGATTTCATTTGATCTACTTGCAGAGAAGGGGACTGTGCTCAGAGTCAGCAGAAATCTGGGCGTTGGTTTTACATATGCCATATCACAAATAAAATAGGTTGTGCTTCAATATATCTGCACTACTCCACATCTTCCTGGTATATTTGAACTGTTCCTGACCAACAGGTTACCACGGACTGGGCAACCCAACAATTGTTGGGCTGACAGATAATTTCCCTTCAGATTACAGGAGCATAATATAGAAACCTTCTC
Source organism: Aythya ferina (assembly GCF_964211825.1). NCBI lineage: Eukaryota > Metazoa > Chordata > Aves > Anseriformes > Anatidae > Aythya > Aythya ferina. The sequence continues at coordinate 148,118,454 of NC_140297.1, read as the reverse complement.
CCTTGACTTAATTGAGTATGAGCAAAGTAAATAGCATGAAGATGGAGTGAGAAAGGCATTTCCAGGGAGCAAACATGGTAGGTACATCTAGACACAGAAAGTTCTGCCAGTTGAAGACCAAAGATGGTAGTAAAGAGAACTAAGACGCACGTGTTGCAGGAAAAAGAGCACCAAGAGCACAGCCCTGAGAAAAGTACTTGAGAAAAACTGATTTGAGAGGGTGGTCAGGCACTGGAACAGGCTCCTCAGGGAAGTGGTCATGGCAGCAAGCTTGCCAGAGTTCAAGAAACATTTGGTCAATGTTCTCAGACATAGGGTTTGATTTGTAGGTAGTCCTGTGTGGAGCCAGGAGTTGGATTCCATGATCCTTGTTGAACCCCTCCAACTTGGGATATTCTATGATTCTCTATGATTCTATGCATTGAGAATACTCAACACCATCAGCAGTTTTATCTAAGTTAAATCTGCCAAAAATGTATTAACCTTGTCTAACCACCCCCACTGAGAAGATGTGAGACTGATTCCAGAGGCAACATATATCTTGCTCGGAAGGCAGAATGTGGCTTCTGCTGTCTTTCTTGATTACTTTATTAGATTATCTGAATACCTGCACACACCTCCAGCCACAGCAAATCTGAGCAATTCACTTCAACTAACAACCCTAACTGGAATTTCTTACAAAAAAGAAATTCTTGCCCTCAATGTTAACAGCATTAATTTCCCTTATATAGTGCCATTATTTAGCTCAAGAACAAACTACCAATCTCTTGGTGGAACAACTCTCTCTCCTTCCCATGGGAGACATTTTTTTCTCGAGCTGAGTGAGAACGGAAAGCAATGACACTGGACAAGCAGCTCTCTGCCAGCCCTGTGAGTCATGAGAATTTCAGCTTCCAAGGAGAACCCTTGGCCTTGGCCTATCCACTGATGCCCAGATAACAGAGTGACCCCATAATCCCCCAAAGTCCTGCTTACTTGTACAGTAACAAATTCCATGGGCAATACTCACCACTGGGCCAGGAGGTCCTTGTGGGCCTGTGGGTCCATCTTTGCCAGGAAGGCCCTAGGAAAGAAAAAAATGTATATAATATTATCAGCTTTTTATAAATAATTTGTTAATCTGTTCCATTTCATTTAGAAGGGTATTTCTCTTTTTTTTTTTTTAATCTTTTTTTTTTTTTTTTTCTTAAATTAAGAACTGGTGGTAGTGTTTTTTTTAGAAGAAAATCCTCTTATTTGCCCTGGGGAGGGTTTGTTTCTGGAAAGGAGCTATAGCATAGCCAATACTTTAAAAAAAATCCAGCTATAGTCTCACTGTATTTTTGAAGTAAGAAGTAGTAATACAAAATCCTTTTGTAATGGCACTTTTCACCTCTGGGTGAATTTCTCTTATAAAGCTGCCGTAACGTGGCAGATGAGAGGGTACACTGGCAAACTTCTCTCCAACAAGATGCATCCTGTTCTCACTGCTTGCAACTGTTCGCAGTCCCATGGATTAAGTGCTGAAAGATGGTAACTGCGAGTATATCTCTCTGCCCAGCAATACTGTACACATGTACAAGCTATCACAGAGGTCCTGACTCAGGAAGCAGCATAATGAGAATTCGATAGGAACACTCATGTGGTTTACATTATGAACATGCTTCAGAGCTTCCAGAAATGAGAGCCAGAAACTAAAGATAACTTGGAGACTGGAAAGCAAGCAAATCAGAGAAGAAAGACTGACCAGATGTAGAAGAAAATACACTATCAGTAAAGTATTCTTGCAAATTAACCAAAGTACACACTTTGTGTCCACATGCTATAAAGCATGGGTTTCTGAGCAGCCTAGTGATAAGTTAATTACTTAATTAATATACAAAGCAAAAAGGAGAAATATGACCTTATTACTGGCTCAAGACCAGAATCTAGACATATAAGTAGAAGGAAAATGAGGCTTTGAAAGTGTTTGTGCTCACACACAGAGTAAAGAACATTCTAGTTCTTGGTATCCTGTAGAGCTTCAGAAAAAAAGTTTCTTTTTTGTTTTATACTTTTTTTTCTGATTTTTTTTTCTCTTACACTATTTTAGTAATTAATATGGCATGAACTAGAATTAGTATGCTTTACGTAATCTAGAAACTGAATCAAAACTGCTATCATGTGGCATAAATAAATGATTTGGGGATATTATCTCTCATGTACCTGGGAAGGATTGTTTTAAATTCCACCAGACAGGTGTTTCAATGGTAAAATAAGCCATATAATCAATTCATGTTATGTCAGCTATGCATCCTTTGGCTTGATAAAGAAATACTTTCCTATTTCATAGCATAGCCAATGATTTCTGAAGCTTCAAGGTACAAAGCAGGACCTCCATAACAATAAGAACAAAAGCAAACATATCACCACAGTGGCACTGAAATAAAGATACCGTAGCACAGCAGTTATAGGACATATACAGAGAAACGGCTGCAAGCCCAGCTCAACCCAAATAAATTTCCACAGTAAGGAAAGCACGTTCAGACTTCAAAATTGGTATTTCTAGAGGAAACCAAGGAATGGCATGAGAAACTTTGAAGTGCATTGCAAACGATGAAATTGGTTTTCAGACACTCTCAGGAAGAAGCATTTAGTTGAAAAAATTCAATGACAGCTGCCAGCAACTTTATAGTAACATTGAAGCCCCTATAAGATAACACAAATTACACTATCGACATGTTTTTGTAATCTGTATCACCTTCAGGAAAATTGACACCTTCACATTTACATGCATATTTCATTTTCAAAGCAAAATTTTAAATCTCCACTTATTTTTGATCAGTGCTAATGCAGGATGAAAATTGGTTGGACCCTCCTAAGTGCTTAATTTTCCTAGTGGGGAAGGAAATGGAAAGCCTTCCATTGACTACTAAGATCTAGCATAAAAATAACATTGTACGTCCATCCCTTCTCCCATCCAAGTTAAAGAGTAGAGCTAACAGAACAATCACAAATATCACGTTTTCTTTTAATATAATTCACAATTTCTTTCTTCTAAGCACTGTTCTTACTTTTGGCTGCTCAGGAATCATCTTCCATCTACTCTCCTAGGATTCATTTCTCTTGGCACTGTGTCTGTATTTCTTGGCCACATAGAATCACCTCCTACTGTACTTGTTAATCGTGAAATTGGCTATTTATAAATGAAGTCAAAGAGAGGTTTGAATCACGGGAGAGCATGGAGATATCTGTTTGGTCAGGTTAAAGGCCAAACCTCTTTTTTTATGCTGCTCTGATGTTACTCAGATCACCTGATGGCCAGAAAGGATCTGATACTCATTCTCAACTTGTGAGCAGCGAGCAGAGGAGATTAGAAGGTAACAGGAAACTGGCAGACAGACTGTGAATGTATTTCTTCTGGCTCTTTCTCCCATTATTTTTGGTCCGTGTAATGCAGAGGAAATACAGCACTGTGAGAATTCACAAGCTGTATTCAGAGCACTGAAGCCTTAAAGATGTTATTTGCTCTTCCATTTGCTGAAATTTCTTCTTTGCTTAGCTATCTCTAGAATGGCTGGAGGGACTGCACAGCACAACAGCACTTTATCTCTGATGGGGTCATAGGCAGGATAGGAATGACTGTCTACAACGACAACCAATGGGCCACTGCATGACCAAGAGCAGGATGGGAGAGATTTAGATGTGTGACCTCAAATGCAGGGCAGTTTAGACTCAAGATGAGTATTATTTTGCAAGGTCAACTTGAACTGGAGCATATTTTGCTAACAGCATGAAAAACAGTTGTGGAGAAAAAATATAGCTGCAATGATTTATTTTTATTTCTTATTTTTAGAAATATTATTATTATCTGGAATAAAAATGGCATCACGGAATACAGGCACCACCTAAATCCCTATAAAACCTCAACCCTATCGAAGACAGTGGAGACTGACGATGACTTCACTAGAAGCTCTTCAGCTTTTGGTAGCTCAAAATTTGTTTGTGGAGAAACAATTGTTCAAGTAAGACTAGACACTGGCAAAACCTCAACTGAAGCTACCGAGTTCAGGCTTGAAGGACCTCCACGTACAGCTTTTGAATATGTCTAAAAAAAAAATGAGTGCAAGCTGGGACCCATGACTGCTTCACCTTTCTTTTCTTCTTTTTCTGATGAAAATTTCAAAAAGTAATGCTCCTCCTCTCAAAACACCCCGTGACCATCAGAGAAATGTTACTAAACACTTTCAGTGTATTAATCTGAGGTGTAGCTCCCAAAAGATTTTGAACCAACATGAGCTATTTTCAATTAAAGCTAACACAGAAAAAGAGCAGAAATGTGGCTTTTGGGAAGCTTTGCTTAGAACACAGACCTTTTATTCAATCACAAAAGGCTAGTTCTGTCTCAGCACACAATCAAAATGTTGACTGAGCATTTCCTCTCTTCCTTGTGAAACTACCAGTGCTGTCTGTGAGCTGATAGTCTGAAATCAATTCCTTATTAATTCTTCATAATTTAAAACATATTTTTTGCATATTTTTGTTAATTACTCATGTTTTAACTTCAGTGTTTGCAGTGTGCTACTAAAATGAAAACCTGGAAGACAAGATTCCTTTCCTTCTGTATCTGCATCCCTCTGACTATGTTTTTGCTTATAAATTAAACAGATCCCTAGAGCAAAAGACGTGGCACAGCTCCTATTGACATGCATAGCTGCACTTCCGCGCCTTCCTGGAAAAGAATCTGTGGTTCCTAGGGGACAGTGGATTGAATGTGAGTCACCAGTATTACTCAGTAACAAACAGGACCAACCACATTCTGGCTGCAGGAGCACAGCCAGCAGGTTCAGCAGCAGGTTCAGCAAAGCCATCCTTCCCCTCTGTTCAGACTACCTCTGGAGTGCTGTGTACAGTTTTGGTCTTTCCAGTACGAGAAAGATCAATGTACTGGAAAATGTACAACTGAGAGCCACCAAACTGGCCTGGAGTTGGAGCACAGGGCATTTGAAGACAGGCTGAAAGACACCGAGCTGAACATGAGCCAGCAGTGTGCCCTTGCCACTAAGAAGGCTTGCAGCATCCTTGGCTGTGTTAGGCAAAGTTTTGCCAGCAGGTCAATAGGGGTGATCCTTCCCCTTTACTCAGCACTGGAGAGGCTGCACCTGGAGTGCTGTGTCCAGTTCTGGGGTTCCCAGTCCAAGAGAGACAGGGACACACTGGGAAGAGTCCAACGGAGGGCTACCAAGATGGTCAAAGGACTGGAGCATCTCTCTCATAAGGAGAGGCTGAGAGAGCTGGGACTGTTCAGCTTGGAGAAGAGGAGGCCCAGGGAGGGTCTCATCAATGTGTATGAAGACCTAAAGGCAGAGTGCAAAGAAGACAGAGCCAGGCTTGTTTTGGTGGTGTCCAGTGCCAGGACAAGAAGAAATGTGTACAAACTGGAAGAGGACAGGATCCATCTGAACATCAGGAAGCACTTCTTTACCATGTAGGTGACTGAGCACTAGCACAGGTTGTCCAGAGAGATGGTGGAGTCTCCCTCCTCAGAGACATCAAAAGCCACCTGGACATGGTCCTGGGCACCCTGCTCTGGGTGTCCCTGCTGAAGCAGGGGTTGGACCAGATGGACCCCAGAGGGCCCTTCCTACCTCAACCATTCTGTGATTCTATAATTAGGTTTCTCTTGCTGCAGCTGTGTAGATCTGTCCTCTCAAGTGGCCTGCATTTTACAAGAAAGAACAGGGATTGCAGTTGTGACCTAACTTTGGATAGTAGCCATGGAGATATGGGAAAGGGACGACTTTTCCCCTCTCTACCTACACATATAAACAAAGGTCAGTCTCAGTCTGCTTCCAAACTTTATATTCTTGGCTGAAAAAGATGAACCAAATGCACAAGAGAGTCTAATTACAGCCTATGTACTCACCAGGAGCATGACATCAGTTTGGATTCTCTAGCATGTGCAATTCAAACTGTATCTTTCAACAGGATATCCTTGGGAGAGTTGGTAGAGAAACACAATCTGTTCTCTTTAGTAAAACCTCTCTATGTTGCCAGCTACAAATATGGTACAGTAACAGTGGACACCAAACAACCACACCCCAGCTATAAAATAAAAAGAAACCTTTTTCTACTTTATAAAATTTTTATGACACTCTTTTATAACCAGGATCTGATGAGAGGGCAGGAGAATGTTCCTAGTACAGATTCTGAAATGTAGATTGAAACCAGTGACCAGACAGGTTTAAAAATATCAGGGATAGTCAGAAAGTTTGCTTTGTTATCACAAAATACATTTCTTCCTCTGATTCAACTTTCATACCGTATTTTTGTTACATCACACTTTTTTTTGTTGGGAGGGTGTTTCATTATGAAAACGATCTTTGTATGAATTCACACCACTGACAGGAGATGCTGTAGTTTTCCAATGAGCTATTAAAATCCAAGACAAGCAAAATAAAATAGGGATTAAAAAGCAGAAAGACTTTTTTCTATATTAATGGCTGAATTAAAATACTAAAATACTTTCTCAACTGATTTCAACAATACGAATAGAATTGATGAATGCTAGAAATCAAAGCAAAAAGGAAGGAAAAAGAATTGTAAAAGTGAACTGATCCCAAGCACCAGCAACTGGAGGAAAAAAAGCTTGATTCCAGGACTTCTTGAGTCTAATATCACATTATCCCCAGTTTAGTGAAGCTCTCAGAGATCTTCCAATAAATAACAGTCCCAAGCTTATCTCCCATTTAAACTGGTGTGATTTAGCCATCTGTTTAAGTGCTTTATGGCACTGGTTCCATACGATAAGTAAAATATTTCAATGAATAACAAATACTAACAGGGAAATGATGGCTAAGCTTAGAATAAGAAAAAAATCTCAGTTCTGGTAGTAAAATAGCTGCAAAACAGTTCGGCATCTTGGCAAATGGGCGGAAGCCCAACAAAGGAAACAGTATTTAAAAAAAAAAAAAAAAAGGCAATTTACTTCTAAGGAATTTTCCAGTTCCCCTTTGCTGCTGCTGCAGTTACGTCTTTCATAATTATGCTTTTCTCCAGTGCTTGGCCTTCAAAGAGACTGTGGTGAAATCATTGGTTTGAATCTTCACCCATTAAAAGCAATTTTATGTTGTCATAACTTCATGGGAATTAAATGAGTTAAAACACCATAAAACTAGTCTCACATCATTGTTTGTTGCCATAGAAATAATTGCTGCTGGACAATGTTGCATAAGGGTCACACTAAGACATTAGCAGGCTAACAGACCTCCTTCTATGTGATCTAGGCTGTTTATCCAGTTCCTTTGATTAATGCCAGAAGAAAGCGAACACATGAATCAAGCATGATTACTCTATCTGTAAAAAATGGCAATTTCTTTAATTGCTCTGCCTCATTATAGACAACACTGGGGTCTTCTATAAAATAAGCACTGCATGCCCTTTCCAGGTTGTATCAAAAGCCTTTGCTACCCTAGTCCTAGTCCTCCCCCCCTAAGCTTTTCTGAGAAATATCATCTCTGCATCAACCTGTTGAGTTCCACGTGTAGGAAAACCAGACCACTTCTGAGCTGCTTTGCTCCACAAAGACGTGGAGGCTGAGTGCCTCCACTGCTAAAGACAATACTGGCTACAGCATAAAACAAAAATTCTGGATGCTCTTTGCCCTGAATTGCAGAATGTTTCTTTTCACTAGCGACCAGAAATGCAGGAAGAGGAATCACATACCACTCACATATACAGTTTCTAAAAACAAACCACTTCAACCTGGCTACAATCAAGATTCATGGTGGCAAAAATCCAAATGTCCATCGGGCTCTGGGTCTTTATTAACCTGGGGATGAACAGGTGATGCCAAGTTTGCGGAATTTAGGGGGAAATTTCTTTCTTTGAGATAAAAGCATCCATGCATTGCCTAAATTCTACAGTAAATTCAGCAGAATAACTTACATGCTTAAAGCATGTGCTTAAATTCACAATAGTGGAAGTATTTAAGCATACCTTTAAACTCACAGTAGTGAGCTCAATACATGTATCACTATAGGTTTTTGTTTTTTATAACAAGTTTACAGGATAATGCCAGAAATCTAAGGAAGGTCCAGATTTCTCAGAAATTAAAGTTACATCAAAATACCCAAACCATTATCATAAACATGGAAATCTTGTTGAAGGGAAGCTGAAAAGTCATACTTAAGAGAGAACTTCTGCTGTATACAGTAACTATGCTATCGTACTCTGATACCAATTACCTGCCAGCACCTGGCTAACAGTGAAGTGAAAGGCCTTCCATGGAGGAAGTTTGAACTGCACATATGAATATGATGATTTATTTTTTTTACTCATTTCTACATAGACTCTATGTATCTTCATCTGCTCTACCAGAAGCAGAATTAGATTGACGATTTCCATATTGTCATTCAAATTTTCCTTACTTCGGTAGTTTCTACAGGTGTTGTTTTACATTCCGTATTAAATTCCCTTGCAATCATCTTTATTATTCATTAATTAGCTAGAAAGTAAATTTAGATCATTGCACTACATTGCATGCTAATTATGCAACATTTTCTCACCATCTAATTTTAAATGTGTAAGCAAATGAATGGCAGCTCTGGGCACAAGTGACTTCTATTCCTATGAAGTGTGTTAAATACAAACACAGTGCATGGTTCCCCATTACTCGTCTAGTATTTCTCAACCTTGATTTAGTAGAAAGGAGTCTCCACCCTATCTCTGCCTTTTCTGATGACTGGCACAGAGTTATAGGTCTCCAGATACAACAGAATTTATGTGACATAAACCATAATAAATCAACCCCACTGGGAAACATATTCATCATGGAATGGAAACTCTTAAAACAAATGCAAAATTGTTCATTTTACCTTACCCTTTGACCTTGAGCTCCATCTCTTCCAGGCGAACCTGAGGCTCCTGGGACACCCTGAGCATTATAAAGGGAGGGCAAATGATGAGATCAACAGAATACAACAAAATCACTTCCCAATGATACTGTATGGCATGTTCTTGGATAAATGGGAGGAACTAGGGAGTTTGATAATGGGTGGGGCCATAGAGGAGATTTAGTAAAGAAGGTATTTCTGTGAAATGAGAGATGGTTAAACACACATTATTAAAAACCACAGGCTTCACATTCCCTAGTGCAATCCTCTGTTAGTAACATTGACAATTTAGTCACATCAGGCTTCCAGTGCCACTAAGTTGTAAAGAAATCTACGTCAATGCAGTGCTGTGTCAATATAACTCCACTGCAGGAATCAGTGTCTTAACCTAAAAATTGAATTGATATTTTTTTCTCTCTTTTTTTTTTTTTTTTTTTTTTTTTTTTTTTTTTTCTAAAACGGAGTCTGCTACCGTTTTGTTTGAAATCAGCGCAGCCATATCAAAGGGGAAATATCTGCTTGAGTATGATTTCAAATTACATCCAGCAGAGCTCCACATTGTTCAGATGAAATCTCACTCTGGCTCATGAAGGCTGCAGAGCAGCAGTCTGGGACCATTACTGTAGTGGTCCAGAAGACTGACAAAACTGATTTATGAGGAAGGACTGTATGAGTTTACTATCCCGAGAACATATGAACAAGAGGGGGGAACCTGGGAACAACCAACAAATACTGGAGGGATATAATCAGAAGAAAAGTATTTGAAAAGGGAAGAACAAATGACCCCAGGAAGTGGCGCTAAGTTGGAACGCAAACTCCAGACCAAATGGCAGACACCAAATTGAATAAGATTAGCTGAAATTTACAGCTTTCTAAGATGCTGATCTTGTGAAAGATATCATAAAGAACAATTGAGTGACTGATCCATCCTCCTACATAATTTCAGGAGGAATTTGCTGAGTTTAAAGGCAAACCAAGCAGATGCTACCGATTATTCACTACATAAGCAGAAATCTAACAGTCCATAGTTTCTGAGTCCATAAAGTCCCTGTTTTTAACAAGGTCAAGCAAACAACAGCAAACAACTGGTTCTTCAGGTCCTGAATGATTTGGTCACTGCATACCAGGACACCTAGATTCCTGCTCCTGAACCTCCACTCAAATTTAGCACAGCAACACACTTCTTGGCAGCTTTGGATATGTGCCTTAAATTCAAAATTATGCAAATTCAACATTCAAACATAGTAAGTGACAGGTTGAAGAATAACTTAGGGAATACCTGCAGGCCAGGAAAACCAAGATCTCCCTTCTCTCCCTTTTCACCTGGTGGCCCCTGCCGATTAAGAATCACACATTGTAAAACAAATATATGGTTATTTTCCTATTTGCAATAGTTCTTTTCAGCATCTTTAGGAAAAGAAAAACCAACCAACAACCATACAAACAAATAAGCAAAAAAGACTTTTTCATTTTGAAATCAAACCTCAGTTTGCAAACCTGTAAGTGAAGATTAACGAATCCAGAAAATAAATAAAATAAAACTCATTTTAAAAGACTTCAGAATTAACCTGGCAAAACTATACCCATTGTGTTACAAAAAAGGTAGCTGTTTTCTGTTCTGCTCAAAGGAATCCACTTCAGCCCTTGGGGATATTTCCTATAATGATGAATCCTCTGGATTTCTATGGAATATATGTATGATAAACTTTTCCAGATAACAAACTAATTCTAATTAACTTTATGCAGCAACACCATTCCTCTACAAAAGAACCAATCGTATAATTAATGTATTCTGTATTATTTTCTGATGAGAGCATCAAGAATATGCTGTTTTGAGAAATCATTTCATTATATTATTACAGCAGTATTATAAAAAGAAGAAAGAGCATTATACCATAGTAAATTTGGAAAAAAAAGTCTAGCAGAAAAATATATGTATCTGGTACTTCTCAAGATTTGTGTGTACCCATCTACTGGAAAGGTATATAAAATAAATTAATCCTGCTGGTACATTATTCTACCAGTGGGTCTTTATGACAATATTCTGAGACTTATTTCACAACAGCATTGCAAACTCTAATCATCTCCTGTGATGACAGACTCCTTAAATGCAGTGAATACTATTGTTTAATTTTGGCAGCAGATATGGTGTTCTTGCTTGGATATACCTTTCAAGTCAAAACTCATCTGCAATGAGCAATACCAGAACTTGAAGATATCATAAAAGATCAGTATTTTAGTTTGGGGCCATGTTACAACCCTCACCACGACTCTTTTTCCATGTCCCAAGGCCTGGATGCTCATACCTGGGTCATATTCTAAGGTTGATCAAATCCCTCCAACCACCTAGAAGTTCCTATCCAAATACAAACAGAAATGCTGGCACTGCATGCACTTCCACTGTAGGTTAAACCCAGATCTGTGAGTGCAACTCAAATATTAATATTCAGACTCTGGTCAGGACTCCAAAATGTATTTCTCTCCAATCTAAGATAAAGCCCTGTTCCAAACATTACAGAAAAGAACCCTATTGCTTTAGTGAGTCTCACTGGAAGTCCTTGAATAGAAAGTCCGCTGGGTCCTTGTGGTCCTGGAGGTCCCTGAGGTCCAGGAACACCAATTTCACCTCGAGGTCCATCTGGTCCCTAAAGTTGTACAGAACATAAGATAAATTCTCATCGTATGGACAAAGGCAGCTTCTGTTTAAAGAATTCAGTGCCAGTAGACTCAAAAACATCTGAAATAGGAGTTAACACTTGAGTGAACAGTTAGGGTTCCATTTGAAAAAGGACTGGTTCCTTTATAAATACAAAAAAAAAAAGAAAAAAAAAAGGGGAGATTTATGCTGTGATAGCAGCATTCTGAAATTTATTTATTTCATCAAGAAACAAGCATGACAAGCAATTGTTATGAAAAGAGATAGATGCACCAAACTCCAATGGCAATTCTCTATGCACTTTCCCCAACAACAGCAGAGGCAATCTGGGATTTATTTCACAGTTTATGTGCAGCAGGGAAAAAATGAGAACCTGTGCATCTGACAACAGTAAAGTGCTGTGCAAAGTACCTTTGGACCTGGATCTCCACGATGACCTTTGGCACCTCTGACACCTGGGCCACCCTGTAAAGCACAAGCACAGGATTTGCTGAAAACCAAAACCCTCAAATAAACATAAATGAAATCCAGAACAGCCCAAAGAGTTCATTCTTGTTCTTGAATCATAGTGAATATCCTGTCCAGATTCTTCCAGTGGAGTAATTAAACTGAGAACATATTGAAGTGTGGTCATACACAGGAGTGGATTTAAACACGTATGTAACTACTTTCCAGAGCCAAGAATGCACACCATGTAAGCATCACAATAACACTGAAAGCTGCCATAGGGATGGAAGTGCATACATGTGGTCATGGGTTCCCCTCCAGATGCCGAAACCTCCTGCACATCTGTCTGCCCTCCCCAGGATCACCACATTGTTAAAGGCCAAGTTTCCAATTACTTAGGAATATTTTTCACCAAGGACAACTCCATGATCTAGTCGATCTTCCATGATTAAATTTAGAGCTACACTTAGGTAAAATAATCATTGCCCATGTTTCTCTTTTTTTACTTTTTTTTTTTTTTAGTGGTGCCTACATCTGTTAATCATTTATTAACCAACTGTTGACTTTTTTATTAGTATCATCTGAAACACTGGAGTTGTATATACCTATGGATGGCTGCCATGAATGTGTTTTGCATATACATGTTGGATGTGCTTTGTCCTCTAGGACAGTATAAATAAAGATTGTTTTTCACTTTTTTTCAGATCAATTTCCGTCTTCCCCCACTTGAGTGTATTGCTCAGTCTCTTGGGATATAAGTATTGCAGGGACTTTGCCCTTCTTTGTATTCAAAAAGGACCGTGTACAGCACCATAAGTGAACGGTGTTATTTTAAATAGGAATGTCAACTACAGAAATGCTTGGTTGTACCAGAGTACTCCTGCTCTTCAGTGAAGGTATCACAATACAGTCTTTGTGTGATCTCAGTGAGTTTTCTACTCATTGTCCCTGTTCCTTCAGCCTTCTCACTTCCATTCCACAGCTCCATAACCACAACCCATTCTGTTGCTGTCAAGCCTCAGCTCCAACATAAAATCTTATCCCATGCTTTTAACAGAATCATGTTCCAGTTGCTAGTTCCCAAATTCCAGGTCCTCCCATTTCTGCATTCCAGTCCAGTAGCTTCCCTCTGCCCTTTCTTCTACCTTTGCCTTTCTCCTACCTCTCTATCAGATTAAAAATTCCTACACAAATGCTCATCAGAATAATGACAACTATTTAACATAATCACAGTTTTCTCCCATTTTGTTCTCCAAAACATTAACTTTTTTTTTTTTACTCAGTAAGGATATATATTTAAAAATAGCCTGATGATGACCCATTAAATCATATGTTTTAAGATTCACAACAAGTTTCACTTAGCCATGTTTTGAACCCAGTAACCTTTGCATCATAAAATCCTGAGTTCCAGAAGAGCCTTGATTTAAGTTGAAAACATCACAAAAGCCTCCCTTATTTTTCTCATAAACTTATTTTGGTAGTTAAGCCTCAGCACTACTAAACTTGTGTGACTAATTTCACATTTTTCATTACTTTGACTTCAAGTTTTAGCCAAGAATTCCTGTTATGTCTTTTTCTGTTATTTTTAAATAACTTCTTTATAGACAGTACTTTCCCCCAGAAACAGTTCTTAATCAACTCTGATCAATTCACATCCTTCTCTTCTTTTTTTAGTGGTTAAAACCTATGAAGTACTGAAAGTTTTCATTGCAATTAAACTTCTCCAGTCCTCCAATACTGTTTTTTGTCTCCTTCCTCATCTTCTCCAGTTCTGTAGCACTCCTCTCACAATGAAAGAATCAGGTTTGTGTGCTATCTTAGTTTTACATGGGGGATTTCAAACAGCATGATCAAATTCTGGCAGATTAAGCCATAAAAACAGTAAGCCATAATGAAAACTGCCAGATAATCTTAACTCTAAACAATACTTTGTCTTACCCAAAATGACCCACTTTCTAAAAGATCTTAAATAATGTATTCCAGAGATACAGTCCCAAACAAATGGAAGCCTTTTATTGTGAGTCTTTTTTAGTATAATGTTTAAAACTGGCTACATGGAAGAATTCTGATCCCTAAAACAGAAAAATCCTTGGCTTAGGGAAAAGTCACATGATATTTTAACAGCTTGGAGCAGTATTGACCAGACATAGCACAAGTGACTATGTGACTTTCTGACTCTTGGTTGGCTCAGAGACATACCCTGTTAATTATTTATTTTTTTGCTCTGCTTTTTCCTAGACCTCTTACTTTTTTTTTTTTTTTTTTTTTTTTTTTTTTCTTTCCTGAGCTATGCTGTTTAATTCCCTGGCAAAATAAAATATCACTCAAAAGAGGCTGAGTTCCAGAATCACATGCTCCCCTGACCAGGCAATGATTTTTCTACTTGATTTTAAATTTACTCTTGCATAGAACTATCCTACTCAAAATACTCTTAATCCTAAATATAATAAATAACAGTACATTATTTTATTCCTGGATTGAGCTTTGGCATTTCTTGATCTGCATGCATTTTGAACTGTAGCAACACACATCTTTCCGATCACATAATTTTTAAACATGTTTTATTTTACTGTGAGATGTGGTTAAAGGACTCTTGAATCATCTCACTGCTTTTTTCACAGAAAAAATCTGGACACCAGTACATGGGAATTAAAACCTTAATCCATACTTGATTCATAACCTACATTCAAATAGGAGAACAGAACAGAATATTTTTTTCCTTGTCCAACATACACTTCTTCAATGAAATGTCTCCTGAGTTGCTTTTCAAGTTTTTGTACCCAGAGGCTGAAGAACAGTTCTTGCAAAAAGACTAACCTCTGAGTTGTTGCTAGGATAAGCATCTGCTGGGATCTAACGTGTGAATATTTTATGTGCAAGTTAATTTTATTGTTGAACATGTATCTCATGTAATTTGAGTACTTTCAGAAACTTGTTTTCCTTCACGTTCTTCACTGGCTCTTTACCTTCAAAACATGCTCTTGTAGCATCCAGAACACAGTAAGAGCAGAGAAACATAAAGTTCTAACTAGTTCACAAAATGGTCTTATGTCAACCTTGCCTAGCAAGCAGCCCTAAAATGGCAATCAGAGTTCTCAATCTATTTGTAAAAGAAAAAAACACATGACCATTCTACATATATTCTAGTTAGGAATCTCTTAAACTAAACCAGTAATACACCACTGTAAACGGAGCCTACAACTTTTTTAAACTGCCAGGAATCAGCCTTGTGATGTGAGATCGAGTTATCTGACCTTTATCTGCCATATCTCAGTTGTCTGGTTCGATCCATTACCTGACACCTTCCAAAAGCCAACATAGAGAAAGGGAATTTATCCCCTAAGATACTACACTGAGATGGAAGAAAAAGTTAAACAACTGTTTTCTAGAGGAGACTGTCTAGTTCCACTTACTGGGTAACTGAAGTTTTTTTACAGCATATTACTTGACTTCTTTGCTATAAATGGAATGTCATTTTTATCCCTTTGCCAATGCTTGAAACCCTAACTCAATCTTATTAGTTATACAATGGCAGTATGTTCACATGTCTTGGATAAAGGTGGCCACTGCACAATTTGGTACAGTTGAGTAAAACCAGAAGAAAACCTTACCGGTGGTCCAGGAGGCCCAAGAGGACCCTTATTAGCTTCTGAACAGGAACAAGCATGAGGAAGGGCAGGGCAATTTTCCTCATCTCTCTAAGGAAAGATCAAGATAGGATGAGATTGATGTCCTTGATTCAGAAGTTAAGAATTTTATGAATCTAAGACATAATACTGCATGGGTGCCTTAAAAGTACCCACTTGATTTAGAAACATACATCACATTAACTACCAGTAGGACAAGTAATTCAAGTACACTTGGGCTTTTTTTTGAAAACTCTTAACCATCTATTTCATTAAAATAATGTCTCAATAGAAGAAAAAAAGAAAAAAAAAAAAAAGAGAGAAAAAAAGTAAATTCTACAGTTATTGAAAAAGGTTTCTTACCAAGCCAGGAAGCTCACAGCATTTGTCTCGATTGGCCCATGAGGTAGCACAAACAATGTCAAACATCTGTAACTGCAACTGTTTTAAAACAAGGAGGATTTAAAAGATGACTCTTAGTTTCAAGATCAGTGCAAAACAGAACCATCAGAAAGAAAAGCAACCTTCATTCAAGCACTCAGTCTAGGCAGAGGAAAGGCTACCAAACTTGTTCACAAGTTAGAGCAGCTAGCCACAAATACACTAACTTAAATGGTAAAAGCTTTGTGTTCTAACCAGCTTGTTCAAACTATCAGCCATGATGACGACCAAACTACTCAAGGTTAAATGTTATAGACATTTGTTTGATTAACTCTGCCTCCTTGACTCAATTCCTGGTTTCATCCAATGGTGCTTCTCGGTATTTTTTTTTTCAGCAAAAGAGGCACCAAGAAACAGGCTTAAGAGAGTTTAGCTTCTCAAAATTGAGTAATTTATCTTATCCCATTGGTCTGGTGCTCAGATTTTATCTGGGACAAGGTCTCCTCTAGCCTATTGCATACACTGGAGGTGAGCCACAAATAATATTTATCATCGTCTCCAGTTCTATTTTATTTTAGAATGTGCCCTCTCTTACCCATATTATCCCCAGGCAATGAATGTTTAAGCATGGTGAAAAGCTTTCTCAACACGACAACTTTGGTTAGAAAGAAAAATTCCTACCTCACGTCTGGGAACATGGTTTGGACAAGAATTTAATCTAGAGAACACACATTTGGTAAAAATAACAGCCATGAGGTACTCAGAAACAATATACTAAATAGAACTCAATGGCAAAACCAATTGTCTCCATTACAGCATTGAACTGAACAAAGGGGTCTAGAGAGATGAAGCTTTATGCAGTTTCTATTTCTATTCTTTTTCCATGCCTCATTTATGTGCATACTGAGTAGAGAAGGGAATGGAACAGAACACCCCATTAAATTAACCCCACATGTTAAAAATATTGTGGAATGGGTAGAGATAGAAGAATGATCTCTAGATCTAGAGATAGGAGTTTTGCTCCTATATTCATTTAAGCAATTGCAAATGATTATTTTGAGGGGTATTATGTTAATGCTAGAACAGAGGGAGGAAATTAAAGATTTTCTTAAAACTTCATTGCTTCTAGAGGTATTAAAATGAAATACAAATGTGCACCTTTGGTTTTGCTTCATTTTTTTTCTTACAGAAGTCAATGGTTTTGTTTTAAACAAAGGGATGCTTTCATATACATAGATTTTCTCCTTATCTGACAGCTGTTTTGTAGACATACTATACTACAGATACAGACACATCTGAGCTGGCTCCATGTTCAACAACTTGGGCAGCTGAAGTGCAGCATGAAGGCAGCTTTTAGACATTTGGGTTGGCTCCACAAAGTCCTATCCCGAGTCAAATAAACCCGTTTCCCAACCTATGCCAAATACAAGCTGGCTCCATGTAGAGCTTCTTAGATGCCTTGCCACTACACATCTCTGGGCTAGTTCCAGGAGCACTCATTACTTGAGCAGGGTGTCACATGAGCATACTGCCCTGGGACGCAAAATGATGCTGGGCATTTGCATGGTACCACACTTGAGCAAGTAAGATATCCCCAACAAGGAATTTAGAAACACCTCAGCTGGTTGTACAGAAATCAGTTCAGGGTCAGACGTAATTAGTATTGCCATTTTTTCCATGACCCAGTCCATCCCAAGATGTTTTCTTATCCTGTATAATGGAAGGCTGACATTATTGGCTAATTTTATGCAGCCCTACATAGGCGTGTATATGCATTCATATACTGGATTTGACAATCTAGAGATCCATAGTAACAAAACATGTTGGTGTAAAATAAAGACCAAATAGACTTTCTCTGAATTGCTGTATTCACCATCCAAATGTTGAATGAGTCAGTATTCTTATTTTAAAATATTATGTGGGTTGCTCTGACTCAAGCTAAATAACTAAACAAAGCTTTCTTTGCTACTATTAGGCATTTATTCATAAGTCTGTGTATTCATAATGATTTTGCTTTCTAGATATCCAATATTGCAAGCAGAGCCAGTAATTCAGAAAAGTCTGCCCATCCTTATCTAATCAGGCATGGTTTTGCAAAACTTTTCCAACAGCCAACTACATCACATCTTACTTCTTTTGACAGTACACACATGGAAGTAAAAAAAAAAAAAAAAAAAAAAAAAAAAAAAAAGTTAAATTTCAATGAAAATTAAATATTAATAAAGACAAAGTTTGTGAATTGTATATAAACAATGTTTTAAACCTTGACTTTTCATTCAGTCTCACTGAAGGAATAAAGATCATTACTTGCTGCTTGTCAGGGACAAGTTTCCCTGCTCTAGCTGTCTGGACTTTCTAACCTGGAGATGCCCTCTTAATAAGGATTGTTAAAAGTGTTATGAACTTTTAGCTTAATCCTCTTTTTATTCTATCTATCTCAGATAAATTTCTGTCCATTCATTAAACTGTAGAACACTGTATGCATTGGTGGGAAAAAATATTGATTTGGGAGATACTCCCTCAAAATTGTTTTGTAAATCCTAGAATCATAAAATATCCTGACTTGGAAGGGACCCACGTGGATCATCGAGTCCAACTCCTGGATCCACACAGGACCACCCAAAAATTCAGACCATGTGTCTGAGAGCGTTGTCCAAACACTTCTTGAACTCCAGCCGGCTCAGTGCTGTGACCACTGCCCTGGGGAGCCTGTCCCAGTGCCCGACCACCTCTGGGTGCAGAACCTTTCCCTAACCCCCAGCCTGATCCTCCCCTGTCCCAGCTCCATGCCGTTCCCTCGGTCCCGTCGCTGTCCCCAGAGAGCAGAGCTCAGCGCCTGCCCCTCCGCTCCCCTCATGAGGGAGCTGCAGGCCACCATGAGGCCTCCCCTCAGTCTCCTCTTCTCCAGGCTGAACAATCCAAGTGACTTCAGCCACTCCTCATACATATTGCCCTCTAGACCCTTCACCAACTTCATAGCCCACGTTTGAACACGCTCTAATGGCTTTACTTCCTTCTTCTATTGTGGCACCCAAGACTGCACACAGCACTCTAGGTGAGGCCACATCAGCACACAGTGGAACAGTCACTTCTCGCAACGGGCAAGCTCCTGTGCTGACATACTTGTAGTATGTATGTATGTATGTAGTAGTATGTATGTATTTAAGCTGTCTAACAGACAGCCACCTTATATGTATTAAAAGTAATCAATAGGAAGAGGTCAAGTAATTTCTGACTGAAATCTTAAGGGACCTAGCAGAAAGAAAAGACATAACACATTGCACAGGTATGTTATCTTCTAAACTCAGGAATATAACATTATAGCATTATAACATTACATATTTCATCTAATGTGTAAGAAAGGACAGATATGCCCCAGAAAATAGTAATAATAATAATAATAATAACAACTACAACAACAACAAAATCACATGATCACCTGTAATTATATATAAACAATTTTTTGAGGTTTATGTTGCATATGACAACTTATTTTGTACAGAATCTGGACTATTTCAATAATCACACCCACTTACCATGATTTTATAAAAGACTTTTTCTATATTTGTTTGGCTTTCTGTATGTCAGCAAAGCTTATGTTGTAGCTTGCAAGGTAGCTTTTATTTACAAAGGTTACCTTTGATAATTACAGAAGTCTGTAGGCCGCCATGAGGCCTCCCCTCAGCCTGCTCTGCTCTGGGCTGAGCAAACCAAGGGATTTCAGTGCTCCTCACACATCTTGCCCTCTAGATCATTCACCATCTTTGCCTTCCTTTGGACATTCTCTAACAGTTTTATGTCCTTTTTATATTGTGGAACCCAAATGTGCACAGAGCACTCGATCTGAGGCCACCCCAGCACAGAGCAGAGTGGATCACCTCCCCTGACCAGCTAGGAGCGCTGTGCTTGATGCAACCAGGATAGTGCTGGCCCTTGGGGCTGCCAGAGCACACTGATGAACTCATATTCAACCTAACAACAACCAGAACTTTTCCAGAATGCTTTTCCACGGGGCTGCTCTCTAGCCTCCCATCCCCCAGTTGGGACATATAACCAGGGTTGTCCCATCCCAGGTGCAGAATCCACCACTTGTGCTTGTTAAACATCATGCAGCAGGTGATTGCCCAGCCCTCTAATTTGTCAGGATCTCTTTGCAAGGCTGCCCTATCCTTGAGAGTGTCAACAACTCCTCCCAATTTAGTGTTGTCTGCAAACTGATTTAGTATATGTTTGAGTCCTGTGTCCAGGTCATTTATGAAAACATTAAAGAGAACTGATCCTGAAATAGAGCCCAGGGGAACCCCACTAGCAACAAGACACCAGCCTGATACAACCACATTTACTATTAACCTTCAACCCAAACTTATCAGTCACTTGTTCACCTATTGCATTATGGTTTTATCTAGCTGTATGCTGGACATTTTGTCCAGAAGGATACTGTGAGATAGTATCAAAAGCTTTAAAATTCAGGTGATTTAATTGGTTTCATTTTTTAAAAAATACACTGAAAGCCTTCTGACAATGTTAGACATTGCCATGTAAGCATGGTCAGAAGCAAATGTCCACAATATTATTCCAAAGTAACATGTTGCCTGTATTTTAAGTAACAAACATCCCTAAAACTAAAATAAAAGCATTTCATGAAAACATAGCTGGTGAAAACGGAAAATTTCTGAGCAATCCAAGAATTCCAATGGTCATGTAAATTCCCCATTTTCAACAATGGCACGACTGAAATCTAAGGAAGCACAAAGATACAAGTCATACTTCTTTCTCCCTTACAGTCTACTAGTGTTTCATGACATTCAGATCAGGGATTTCTTACCCCAGATTTCTTTCTCCACGGTTAGTAACACCAACTATTTCCCTTCCATTAATTTGTCAAGACATCCCTAGAATCTTACACACTTGCCTTCCACAAAATTATCATTACTCATTACTACCTGTTGTGTGAAGAACCACTATCTTGCCTCCTACCAGCTTCCCTTGATGACCTTTAACTTTTGTAAAATATAAGAAACCATCTCCTTTCATTCAAAACTTGTGACTATTCACACAAATTCTTCTCATTATGAATAAAACGTGCAAAATGGAGACATTAAGGCATGGTATTTGCATGCTTTCTTGACCTGCTTGTAATTTGGTATATGTGGTAAAATTTGATGGCAACTAAACAGTCATATGGATTAAAGAAGTTATTTTTTCAGCTACACATTTGTTGTCTTATATAAGCTTTACAGTTCATTTGAACAAAACCAAATTTTTCAGTGAGTGGGTAATCTGATTTATCTCTTATAGATTCCTTGGTTCTAACAAAAGACACCATTTCTTTCCACTTCTCTTTACAAAGCCTCCTTTAATTTCAAGTTCTTCTACATTTGCCTTTTTCTGTTTCTATTGGAAAGTGACTACAAAGGTTTCTCTGTGTAATTGTCTTTACAGACTTGGTATAATTATTATTCGTAAGTTTAAGCCCTAAAGGCTCATTTTTGTACACAGAGATATACTCTGAGGGCTTATTTTTGACTAAACAGAGTATCTCCATATAATAACAAGTAAATACATTTTTGAAACCTCATTCCTATTCAAATCAAGCCTTGGGTTCAAGGTTCACATTCTATGCTAACCTCTTTCTAGGGTCAAAAAAGTTCAGAGAAAACCAGCAAACAATGCTGCAAAGCAAAGCCTTTCCAAGATCCTCACCAGACTGGCAAGTCTCCCGCAGCAACTAAATGTACCTTGAAAAACAGAAACAAATCTTCTTAAAGACATCTGAGGCAAAATGACCTACAGGCTGCCATGCAAATTGAATGATCAGTTACTGCTGCTAGGAGAATAATTTCAGAGGAATTAAAGAGTACCTATCTTGGGGAGGATCTTTCTCATTTTCAAATATCTTAATATTTAGATACTGAACTCATTAATGGTTCAATAAGAAAGAGATATACTAAAGCAGATTTTTTTGAGGGCAATCTGCATCAAATCAGTTAAATTATTTAATGAATGGACAGTGTGCATGGGGGCAAAGTGTAAGAAGGAATAGGAGACACGAGGAACAATTATCACTACAAACAAAATCATTCCAGGCAAGTGAGCTATACATTGTATTACTACACTGTGTAATACAGTTTTGAACACACTGTGTTTGTATATGTCTTTGAGAATAACATCTGAACAATGATTTAGTGTATTAAAATATTTTAAATAGATTTTGCTTAAGTTGAGAACTGTTGCAGGTTTTTGCAGAATTTCTGAAATGATGGAGCTTTTCTATTTCAAAGAAAGTTAATTTAAAAATAAACTGCAAAGATCCCAAATGCTTGTTTTTAGGATTTTCAAACTGTTTAAAAGTATTCTTGTTCTACTCACTGGCACAGAGTTGTCTCTTGGTCCTCTTGATCTGACCATTCTTCCCAGCACTTCTATGCCATCAGAACTAATATTCCCTGCTGCATTAATGGTCTTCTCACCCACTTCCTTGCAGTCAATAACTATTTTGGCCGTAGTCTTGCTGATAACAACATGCAACTAAGTAAAAGAAAAGATGCATTAACATACAAAAAACCACATAGGATATATTAATTTGCTGGGCATTTTTTGAAATCAGTTCCTAATTTCATGCTTGCTATCAAAACTGAGACTGATCCACAAAAAAATAATGTTGATGGCCTCTAGAGGTCCCTTCCAACCTGAATTACTCTGTGATTCTAATCTGTTTAATCAATATGGCTTATTTCTCTACTTATGGAACATCTGCATAAAAAGTGGCAATTTTCATAATTTACTCAGAGAAAAAATAATTTATTCCTCAAAAAAAGGTCTACATAAGGTTCATATACCACACAGATCTCACAGAACCTTTGATTTGTGTGGTCAGTAATATTTCCTGGGCCTTGTACAATCCTGCTGCATAGCACTGGATTTCACCTTTATAGCTGCTTGTAAAGCCAAAACTAAGCAGCAAAAGTTATTCTGTAAATTATACATTACCACACAGGAAAACCCTTCACAATGAAGTTTTTACACTGAAAAAATATCAAATCACATCAAATGCAGCATAGAAAAGAAGAGTACAGCAACAAAGATTTTTCTTTCTGCCTTGAAATCACTCTTGTCCATTGCTGATGCAGCAGAGCCATTCCCAGCAGAAAGGCGTGTATCAACTATCATGATTTTTTTGTTTGTTTGTTTGTTTGTTTGTTTTAAATATTATTTTTATTTTGCTAGGGACAGGCCAGATGAAGAACTGGTAGAAATGCATCATCTGCTCTATATCAGTATCCTGCATGGAGATCAGAGCCCAAGGTGTGTATAAGAAAAGGCCACGAAGAACTCCCGTAGCTGCTTTGTTCTGGGCTCAGCTGGAGTTTTGAATTTGATCTCTTGTGGCTAGGATCATCATTCAAAATGCAGAAAAACATTTAAAAGGAGAATTTGCTATGGCCTCACATGTTTTTCCAAAGCACAACTTAAAACAGTCAGTATTAAACTCCTGTTCTGACCTGCCTTCCCTTTCTTGCTCCTTCAACTAAAAAGGAAGTCTAGAGAAGTTAAGCTCTGTGAATATTATCCCTCAATTCACAGTCTCCTTTCTTCTTTATTTCTTTGTTTGTTTGTTTGTTTAGTTTTTAAGGACATAAATATCAGGAATAAAAGTGAACCAAAGCGCCTTCCACAACAAATATGTGCTACAATCTCAGCATTACCTCATCTGCTTTTGGAAAGAATGTTAAAGGATCTCTTATAGCCAAGATAAGTTCAACATGTCATACTCCTGTCATACTCCCTTAAAATGTGTTTAAAAATAACAACTCTGAAGGATAACTTCTTTGCAGGAGTTTTTCTATGCATTTTAGGTAACATTTCCAATGCAAACTTAAAAAGAAAAAGCCAATTTCATTCTAAATTACTTTTCAAGGCAGTATTTTTAATCAACTCTAAAATAGAGGCATAAAGCATGAGATGAAAATTGGTCACATCAGCTTCATCATGAAAACAAGTATTAGTTTAACGTTAATTCAATATTGCAAAGAGACTTAAGTTTAGTAGATGATTCTGAACATACAAAATATATTTCTTTTTGCAGTGTATGATCATATGAAAGAAGAATTCAAAACACAAAAAGCTCTCATTTAGACTGCCTTTTTTTTCCTATTACCATTACTAACCTTATGAAAACTCCCATAAAATATCTTCCTTATTTCAGGACCTTCAAAAGTCACAGTTTGAAAGTCTCCTTTGTAGTCATAGTTAAAGAAAGTCAGTGTTTTACCACCATCTGTGAGAAAATAAAAATAAGGGCTCTGTGTTAGAGGAAGAAAAGGCCTGATAAATTATTTGAAAAGGTCAAATTTATGTTTAACAAAGAAAACCAGAGTTGTCAGTTGTCGTTTCTAAGACAAGATATCAAAAAATAAAACATATGTTATAGAACTATTTAAGAAAAGGAATTCCATTTTGCTTAACATTTTGAATTTTGATTATCTTATGAATGAATAAGAAAATCAAAATTTTGTGTGGAAAAATAATCATGTTAATAACAATGGGTTATGTTTTGGTTGAATTCACTATTTTAATTCAAATTTAGAGATAAACATAACCCAAAATGTCTTAATAGCACTTTAATAATTCAAACTCAAATGTCCCTAGCTTAAGAGAAAGGCCAGAAGTACAACTTTGTGGGCCAAGGACATTTACCTAAATTGTCATGTGTGCTAAGTGACTGCAAAAATATTTAATTATCTAGTTAAATCTAAGAGTTGGATTGTTTGCTGAATATAAACGTGTAACTATAAGCTGTTAGACTTGACAATTGATTGGTTCACGATCAATCAAATGTTAGTAAAACATGTTCTTAAGTGATATAGTGATTCAAAAGTAACGAGTTGTCAAAATGCTCTTTCCTGGTTTGACAGGAAGGATAGGTCAATATTTGGGAGTCTACCTCATATGTCTACCTGATCCTACGCTCCCACTAGCTCTCTTTAGGATTTGCACAAGAAACTGAGGCACAGATCCTCAACCTAGATAAATGCCTAATTCTCACCTATGTCAATACGACATAACCAAAAAATTCTAGGAAAGATGGAAGGATCAGTACTAATAAATCATGCTTTAAAGAAAAATTAGCAGCTATAAAGCACAGCTATCACAGTACCTGCATCTTTTCAAAAGTAAATATTGAATCATTCCAAATTATAAATTATATATAGCTGTTTATAGCCATGCAATTCCAATCAAGAAGAAATGAAGAGTCATCAGGAGTTCATTTCTCTAGCTCTAAACCTATTATCCACCAGATTATATTGCCTGTACATACACCCTGCCATCAGTACCACTGTTAAATATCAAGACAGATTCTGTTAGAACCAGATTCGGAGCAGTGGAAACTTTAAAGCAAATGAGTAGGAATCAGATCTCATTTACATCCATTTTCAATAGGTGAAACTCTATGGTTTTCAGTATCATTACTTACAATTTACAGCAGTGTACTCAAAATTTGACTTCAACTCCAAATTAAGCTCAGTTACATTCAACACAAAAAACATCCACCATGACCATGACCTTCAAAATTCAGGTAGTTGTTCTAACAGCAGATTAAAACATTGGCAGTAATAATTCTAGACACAGAATGAACCATTCATATAGTTAAAGAAAAAAATCACAGATAAGATGCTGTCTAAAATACATACTGTCTAAAATAACTCCAACCAGTGGTTCATATTGTTCATTTAAAATCTCCCAAAGAGCAAATGGTTCTTGAGGCGTATCAGGAAGTATGCGAAAGAGAAATGTAATGGTGTAATCAGAAGGGAGACCTTCAGGATGCAAATACCTGTAAAAGAAGCAATGTTTTTTAAACTGAAACAAGCATTAAATCTGGTGATTTAACTCATCAGATGTTCACTTAGTGCATTTTGTATCACTCTACATTTGTGTTTGGAAATCAAGAATGAGAAGCAATATGAGTGTTTGCAAAATCTAACCAACTAGATAACTATCAAAAGAATACTCAGGGAAAATGAGGAATTTATCTTTTCTTTATCTTGAAGTTTAAAAAGTTGCCCTGAACTTTTTTTTAGTAAATTTGGAGATCAAATCAGAGATCAGTTTGAAATAAAGTTGAAATTTATTATATTAAAGGCTTTTAAAACATAGTAGCCATGCGCAAGACCTTCACCATTTTTGGAATTAACAGACAATGAAAACAGAAGTTGCTTGGAAGACCTGTATCAATAGAAGTGTCCTTTGTCATTAAATAATGGATAGAAATTAGGAACAACAGACAATATTTCAGGATGCTTTATAAATTATAGGGAATGCAGTTTATACATTTCAAAACCAAAATATAACACTGTGCAGTCAAAACAGACCATAAATACCAATATACAACCCAGTCTCCTAGAATTATTGTGGAAGATATAGGAAGTTTATGATATAAAAGAAGCATGTTATTTCATTTCCTGAAGCTTGTTATTTAGTACTTCCAATTTAATTTTTCCTTTCATTGTCAAATCCCAAGGTGGGACTATGAAATGTCTGAAATGACTGTCTGTATATTGAAAATGTTCATTAGCCTAATTCCTTAAATCATGGTAAAGGGATTTGAAAGAAGCCTGAAAAGTTTATATAATCCATAACTTTTCCCAAAATACGATCCTTTTCACATAAAGGTCTTCTGGCACTTTAATATGTAGAGATATGTGTCGTGCTGGAAAAAGAGTTAAATGTGATATGCGATCAATATATTCCACACAATGGTCTATAGATGAACAAAGGTAATATTGCACTGTACACTTTCCAGAGAGAAAAGAGAGAGAGAATTCAACAGGTGTTAAGAGCAAAGCCTTAAAGTAAACCCATTCTAAAAAGACATAACGAAACTAAATTCAATAAGCAGGGTGGAGAAAGCATGATGATTGGGAATACAGCATAGGAAAATTAATGAATTAATAAAGAGCATTAATGGCATTGAGTGCACAGATGAGATGAGAAAGAAAAAAAAAAAAAAAAAGTGGTATTCTTCAGACGTACCTGTAGATTGTCAAGAAAAAGGTATTCTGAACCACGAAAGAGACTGAATGCCTAATGAAGCAGTATTGGGCTGAGGTGGCAGCTAGGTAAGAGTATATAAATGCAGCAGATCCGATCAGGAAGAAGCAGAAAAGGAAAAAGAGGTGAGAAATGCTAATCCCTAGAAATTCCACTCCATCTAGACTCAAAAGGAAACTAAACAGGTAGAATACGACACAGCTCCAAGAAGCATGGCTGCAACTGTGACATAACAGGATAATCACACACAAAGACTAACATGCCTTCAAATACAAAATTAAAAAAACATTTCCCACTGTTGTTCTTTCTTATTTACCTCAGCTAAGAAATCCTTAATCCTGTTACCACTTCCCATGTTTAATCCAGTAGGGCCACTACTTTTCTCTGGTGCCACTTAACACAAACTGGGGAGACTGGACAAGGTGGAATCAAACATAATGTGCACACTGCTCAGAGAAGAAATGGAGATTTTCCCATCACTTCCCCTCTGAGGAACAAATGTACAAGTTCCCTAGGAGGTTTCCTCACTGCCTTCTCCACATCTCTGCCAGTACATAGTCCTTGATACTGAACTACATCCTGGCTCTCAGGAAGGTACTGGGAAGTGTTCACACACACTCACTTTAGCATTAAGAGCATAACCTTCTTCTGTATTCAAGGATGGATATAGATTGATTCAGTTGGGGACCTAAAGCAGCTTCCTACTCCAACTCAGACTTCCATTCTTTCTCTTTCTCTCCCTTTCTACTCACTTCAGGTGAAGGTAAACCTTAATAGACTACCAACAGCTTCCAGGATAATTTCAGTGATACCCTTCCTAAAAATAGGCCATTCTGCACTCTGAGACCTCAACCCACTTTCCATAAGTTATGTCTTTCTTTTAAGTCTTTCACAAAGCACTACTGATATATGCATGTGTGGAATTGCTAGGTGCCAAACTTGCACATGCCTGAAATTGGCTCATAGAGGAAACTCCAAAGAGCTAGTGAGTTTTCCTACTTTTACCCAAAACTGTTATTTTTGAAGAAAACTGGTTGAGGACTTGGGACACCAAATGCTCTTTCTATTTATAAGGTAGATATGAACCATCCTCTCTGCTCTTCTAATGTGAAAATACCAACCCTTAAAATGAGTAATTGCCTGCACTGGACAAGCATCTTTGTGTATTTTACAAATATTTACATATAAAGACATACTTGGTAGGTTGGGACACCAGGGCATCCTTGTGCAGTCTGTAGCATGGGTAAACGTTAAATGTACCAGGTTCCATCGAAACCCCTTCAACACCTGAAAACTCCTTTTCAACCAAGCCAAACATTTCCATCATTTTAAATCCTGGAAGGCACCAAAATATACATTCTATTAATTTAAATTAAATTAATACCGCATTACAGGAAAGAAAAAAAAGGACAAAGTCGATTGCATCAGTTTCTTATCACCATCTGTGTAACAGCTGTTAACATAAAGGGAATTTTATTGCCTAATACTGAGAAAATAACGTAATAAAAAATCCATAAATCCAGAACAAAAACAAACACAAAAATAGTGTACCTGCAAAATTGTTGCCATCTTTAGTTACCAGTGGACAGGCTGAAAAAAAAAAAAAAAAAAGGAGAGACATTTAAGGATATAAGAGATGTTCTATTAGGTCAAAACAATGGTCTACTCAGCTCAATACAATCCCCAACTGTGGCAAAAGGAGATGCTGCTAAGGAAATACATGCAAGTCTGGCCACTTTCCACTCCATTCAGTTTTGCTCCTCAGGATCCACAATGGTGGTATCAAAGTTGTCAAAGGGCATATCTCTGCATGTTCCATATAACATCCCTATCTGTTGTCCATGAATGTTTAATGATTCTACAAACCTGTCTTCAAAACCTCTTGTGGCAACAAATTCACTGCCCACTGTGTAAAAAAGTATTTCTTATATTAGGTTTTAACCAAATGCCCCCTGTTCTTTATCTGTGAATTTCAACCTAACTTCAGCTCCAGCTCAATTCCTTCAGCTGGAATCCTCTGTACTTTTTTGAACTCCTTCATGAGAGACAGACCAGTGGTGAACACAGTCCTTAAGATGTGTGCACTCATTTAGCTGTAAGTCTGGTTTTTATCTCTCTTCTGGCAGGTAAGAAAGCACACTAATCTCTTCCAGGAAAGGCAGCTTGGGAAATCAATAAGCCTAGATGCAGGGTGTCAAATACGGCACCCTAGGGCACTTATCTTTGGAGATCACTTTTGGAATACAAGCTTAAAAGACAAATAAATGCTACCATTGAGTATTTGCAACATTCAAAGTTATCCCTACCATTGAAAGTAGAGACTATGGTCATAAACAAAGAATTGCTGGGATACAAGCAACAGTCTTGTGTTCACCGGCTCTGACAATTCCCAGTCCCATGCACAAGGACTCTGTACAATCACAAGTGATTAACATCAGCTATACACTGCCTACTTCCTGGCTTACACATTTTGGGGGCATACAGCTAAAACCATGTGAATTATTGACCCCTAACCATTAGGTGTTTTTCCAGAATGTCTTCCCCTTCCTTTTCATACAAAGTCTGAATTGTGGCATTTTCACAGATTTCAGAGTTTGGGCCTCTTCCACTCTTTTCCATAGGCCACAACTCCTAGTTTCCATGATAATATAAACATTAACTTTTGGGTCTCCAGTAATAAATTAACTTTGTGATAGGAATAAATATGAATGTAGCTAACTCTGCTCCTACAGATGGTTAAAGCACACAAAATACAAATGCAATTAACTTTTTATGACTAAATTCTGAACCATTAACAATGTTTTGAATGTGAAGAAACTTTCTTACAGCCAGTGGATCTATTCTAGATTTATGTCAAACAACCATTAATTATTTTGAAGTCATAATAATTTCATCTCATTAATCTTCTATGGAAATAGCATTAGAGTTACAATATCTGTACTAACTTATGCTCAAAAGATCTATCTTCAAGAACGCCTCTTAATAAGAAATAGTTACAAACCCCCCCACAGTATTTAGCATTTATTTTAGAAGCAAGTATAAATCAAATGGCTAACTTGCTGATGCAGTTTCACAAACAAAAGTGATCAGCTCATCTTCGATCTTTGTGAAGGCATCAAAGTCATCCACAAAGAAGACATGTCTTCCGCTGGGCTTGCTGCCAATATTAACTAGCTCTGAATAGTCAGCATCGGCTACTCCAATAGCAAAAAAGGTAAAGCCTGTAAAGCAAAAAAGAACACTCTAGTGAGTCATTTGAGGAGTGGAAATAAAATATGAACACAACTGTATTTGCATTGGCTCTTTTCCTGATTAAATACAATGATGGAAATTTTATTATTACCCTATCACACAAGAAAATGCACGCATGCGATCAAAAAGAAAGGTAACATATTATCTGTGAGGTATTTCTTTTGGCTACTTGTGCTTAATCAGTTAATTAAAATTAATATTCAAGTGGGTTTTTTTGAAGACATATAAGATTACTCAGTTGTTTAAAGTTTCAGCATATGTTTAAGTGCTTTTCTAATTTAATGTTGTGCTGTATTACAAGTAAAAATCTCCATGCATTGAGTATATCATAAATACAAAGCACAGACATTAATTTCCTGTAGGTTTTTCACAAATTCTGTTCTGTGCCATATATTAATCAGAATATTGAAGCTACTGCTGTCTCATGAGTGAACACTGAAATGCGTTCTCATTTCATCAACAATTTAACTGCACTGGTCAAATCTGTTCTATGTATTCGACATGAACGTATTTTCAAATTTGAGCCTGACTTAAAAGACTTAAATGAATGAAATGAAAGGAAATGGGAATCATATCCTGTATGTTTGATGATCAGCAAACTAACCAAAAGTTTTTTCTACATTTTCGTTCCCATAAAACGTAAAGAAAAACCCTGTCTGCCTCAGCCTGAATATTGTTAATGGACATGTATGGCCCAGACCCAAATTTACTAGAGTCAAAGAGTATTTTCTTTAAGTTCCAATGAGGCCCAAGGGCCTTTATTACCTTCTGCAGAGCTTTTAGCATAACAAAACTTTGATTTAATATATTATAACAACAACTTCATGTCTCATCCAACATCAGCATCTCTTCATGCTAGTCTCTATCACAGACACAAGTCAGTACCTGCTCCAACCTAGCTGCAGCCTGAGCGGGCAACATGCACAAAAGGAAATGGGAGGCAGAAAGTTATTTGTCTAGGGTAACTAGGATGACATGTCCCAGTCAGCAACTGAATCCCCATGATACGCCTTCTCCTCTCAAGGTCATTCCAAGTCTAACAGATACTAAGGCAACCGCAAAACTTACCTGACAGTTAAACATGTTTTCATGTTTATTTGTTTAGGGACAGATTCCAGTTTAATGACACATGCAGAGGTTGTTTTCTTGATTGCTGTTTAAAACAAGTTTTCCATGCTCTACTATTTTGCAACATGTTATTTGCAAAGGCACTGAACTCAACATCTAACAATGATACAAGCAGGCAATGAAGCTCAACAACTACGTTGGATTTCAGTAATCAGTAATATGCCCTGGTACCTTCATAGCTGCCCACATCTAAAGGCAACTTAAAAAGCACAAATCTAATTTCTTCTTAGATCTCCTCCAAAAAGAATGATTGTGGCTTTTTTTTTCCCTGTCCTTAAGTTTCATTCTGTGTGGTGCACTGTGTCCTTAGGGTTTTGATACAAACCTTAGTATCAGTCATTTCTACTTAACCAACTTTACATAACCAATCAAATTCATATAAAAATAAAAAATAAAAAAATCCTACAGGCAATTATTGTAAGATGAGATCAGATTAGAACCAGCAAAAGAACATGCAGAAGAACTTCAAAGGACCTTTTGTATAGAAAACAAAACAGTTCAATTTGCTGGAACCATAAGACTACATTTCATAGACAACAGCACAGTTTCTTAGGATCATGCCCTCTAAATACTTCGTTATGGGAACAATTCCATTAACTGCTATATGATTTTAGAACTGCTTCCAAAATGAAAAACAGTAATATTAATCACAAAAATATATCCAGAATCTAACCATATCCTTATGATATTCTGAGAATCTCAACATTTGCTGTTTTATTTAAACTTGGAAATTATTTGGAAGCAAAAATTAGCCTTTTATTTTGTCTAAACTTACGTAGTTATGTGTAATGGGAAAAAAATGAAAATGAGAATAGTTCTTAAATCTACACATTTTACCATCTAGTTGCATTTCTCTGGAGACTTTGTTCACATCGTCCTGTGATCGCCCATCAGTAATGACAACCAAAACCTTTGGAATGCCCCTTCTCATGCCTGCCTCTCCAGTGAACAAGATTTCTCTCGCATGTTTAATGGCTTTGCCTGAAAAAGAAAAAAATGACAATGTACTTTCACTGTGACATCTATTTGATTTCTGTTGGCTTTTCATACGATGTCAGATATCAATAAAAGGAGAAATCTCCACATACTCTGTCTCAAAAATATCTACCCAGAAGTATGATTTAAGACCTGAAGTATTTATCATGGGACTGAAGAAAGCTGAGGACGTAGCTATAAATGGTTTTCATGAGGAGCTGTTGTGTCCTCAGCAATCTATAAGTTAGTGCATTCAGTGTGTGTCAGAGATTCAGAAGCTTAATTTTGACCTTAACCTTTGAAAATATAATGGCTTCAGCCATCAGTTTCTTTAATCCAGAAGATGAAGTTCAAGAACATGACACGGTTGGAAAAGGGTACTCTGCAGGTTAGAGACAACAAAATAGTCTCTTTCTGCATTGTAGGGCACGTCCAGGTAGCAACTGAAAGTGCCATCGTAGCATTTTCTTGAGAAAATCGAAAACATGTCATTTTGATACTACTGAGATTTGATGCAATGCAACAGCTGCTAGAAATTTCTGTGCAGCCTCAGAATAATAAAACATATGGTTTCCAACTCAGACTTTAACTCTTTCAGTTCTCATCTTTAATTTCCTCACATCAGAGAGCTATCCTAAGAGATTAATTAAAATGTAACTACCTTCAGTTAACAGACCTCTTCACCCAGCCCAGTCTTAAACATACCACTGAGGTTTAACTGTCCTGGCATTTAACCAACAGACCCTCCACTCTGTCCACTATTTTCCTACACGCTCTGCAAGCTCCCTCCCACCTTCTCCCTCCTCTCACTTTTGCTCTTGCCAAGTTGATTTCAGATTACTCCCCATTTCAACTTCCACAATCCCCAAAGTCACTCACTTCTGCCTAACTCGCTCTCCCGTCCTCCCTCCCTCATTCTTGAACTCACTGTTGGTCAGAGGGGTGAGTGCCCAGCAGTAGGTGGGGAGGGATGTAAACCACAAATTCCAAAGACTTTCTAATGCCAAAGCACCACTTTTCATCTCCAGGCTGGAGATACGACATTCTCACCATTTTTGCACTGATATCTTGAACTACTTCACAGATGGAATCAAAATGCTGTACAGAGAGCAGCAGGAAGAAAATCTGCATCATAACCATGACCTTTCTCACCTGTTTTTGTATTTCCTCCTTTGTAGGCTATTTTCTGAATCGCCTCAAGAAGAGTCTCTTTCGTTTTGTATGCATTCAATTTAAATTCTGTCCTGGGATCATCACTGAATTGAATTATTGCCACCTGTGCATACAGAAGATGTGTTCATTATTAGAGCACCACCCAGTGCATCAGCAAAAAGTAAGAGATCAGAGCGTTTAAAACAAGGATTTATCTCATAACTTTGCTTTATCCTTAAATTGAAGGCAGAACTTTTTTCTTTTTAAAAAGCTTTCACTAAATAAAATTTAGTTTTACTCTCTGCAGCTTTGGCAGTCACCTGATACTTTCTGGTTTCATTTTGCAGCAAGCAGGATGAGAAAAGTAATACCCACTTTGGCAAAAATACTCCCAATCCAGCCCAAAAGCAAAATCCTAGTTACAGTACACGTGTACAGTTACTCACACACACAACTGCAGGGACTTTATTCAGTCTCCATGAATGAATAGCAACTTACAGTTAGGGAGCAACACTGAAGCAAATAATAGAAATATGCAAGAACATATTCTGAAATATTGCCTCTTCCAAACACAGTGCTATTTGAGTCCAGACAGTGCCCTTCAATATTATATACTGAATCTCTAAAATGCACAAAATGTATTAAACTTCGTAGTCTGTAAGTGGTGTTCACAAGTTGAAAGGAGATACTCACTTGCTTAAACTAAGCATGCATGATGCACATAAGCTTCTGAAGCACTGTGAGTGATAAATGAACTAAATTAACCTTTAGTTTTTGTTATCCATGCCATTTTTAGCTTATTTAGGCATAAACATGACCAATTCAGAGGTGACTAAAGTGATACTTAGTCTTCATGCTAGCAAAATTCATGTCATGAATTTTACCATATGGGATGTATAAATAAGATACTAAACGAATACCATCATAAGGCAGTTTATGTTTTCAAAAGAATTGTGAAATTATGTCAATAACTTTTTTCTGGTGCTAATGTAAACTGCCCTGTCTAGTGTACATACTCTCCCTGTCCCTCTACATTGATTACCTGTGTTCCATCAGGGCCAATCTTATCCAAGGCTCCAACAGTGCTATACAGAAAGCTAATTATTTTATTGAAATTGTCATCTCCAATACTCCATGACCCATCCACCAGGAACGCGAGGTCAGCTTTGGCTGCTTTGCACACTGGGAAGGAAAAGCAAGTGTTCTAGAATTAGAGCAATACCTCAACTCCTCAGGAAATCTCATAAATTACTTAAGAAAATATTACGGTGATGAAAAGCCCTTTTTAAATGTTAGTTAATGATGCTTTAGCACACAGACCTGCTGGCACTGATTTCAGTGCAGGTGTAGAACCAGCTGAGCTCCACAAGGGGTGAATGATGTGCACTGACAGATCCTATCACAGAATACACTTTCAGGCCCTAACAGTTGTTTAAAATCTGGGTGACCATTTTTATTTAGGTTGTTAAATAAAGTCACACATGCACTTATACAGTCCCAGATTCTTTCCATGACACAGTAAGCAATAGGAGAGAATCTGTACTCCACTATAGAGGCTCCCTGTGGAAACTCCTCTGTAGGGCCTAGTGCTCACCCTTTTATAACTGCAATATTAAGGAGCCATGCAGGTATCCCCCATATAGTTTTATTCCAGCATGTTCTTGTGCAAAATAGTCTGCAGAGCTGTACACATGCCCACACAAGTTGCTCTCTCTTTCCTGGAAACTGGGAAACTCCAACACACTACAGAATCCAAGTCTATTGCTCAGGGTCAGAATCAAACAGTCTCAAAGCAGGGTTGGTTTTAAAACATATTTCATCTTGAAGAAAAACATTCATCTACATCCAGAGACTGGGACAGGAAGATACATACCTGCATTTCTAGTTTTCTGCTGATTACTACTTGGATTAAAAAAAAAAAAGAAAAATGATCCTATGCAGTTCTAAAACACACACACACAAGGTCTTTTTTTTTTCCTGTACTCAGGGATTAAATTCTCAAGTGCTGCAAGCCACTTCAGGCTGATGGATTTGGCCCTCAGTCTCCAACAATAATGCTTCCCTCACAGAAATATTTATGAGACTGTACAAAACACTACACGTTCAGTTGATAAATAAAAGGAAGTCTACATTTAAAGAGGAGAGCCTGAACACAGCCAACAATTTTGTCATTAACTAAAGTAGACATATTTTTTAAAATCAAGCTGTTTTAGAAGTTTAATTACCCCTAGGATATCTGCTTCAGTTGCAAAACATGTATGGTTTAGGAGTTGTGTAAAAAGAAAATCCCACAGACATTAACCCTCTTTTCTGCAAATTTCAACAATACAATAACCATTGCAGACTTCTGGCTCATTAAGTTTAAGCCAGCTGCCTTAACAGTGCAGTCGCAGCAAATGCATTTTGAAAACTGATCCCCAAAGCTCTAAAAATAGTGTCAGAAGCAGCTAATATTGCATAAACACCTTAAAATTATTATAAACCCCCACAGGCAGCACTTACCCTCTTTTGCAGGAGGGATTGTAGGTGGTGGAGATGTTGTTGAAGGAGAAGTTGGTGGCTGAGTTGGAAATGGTACTTGAGAATAAAAGGAAGAAATATAAAAATGCTTCAAAGAAAATCCCAATATGTTTTATCTATATTGAAGACAGTATTTTCTACTCATCCCCACATTTTAAATTCATGATCTCTAACGAACTAGTTATGCAACTGGAGAAAAAGGCAGATGAGTGCATGCATGCAATGTCTTCATCTAATGAGCACCTGAAAAAGGATGGTACTATTATAAAGCAACTAGTGGGTGCATTTCATTCTGAATGATACGATGTGTTGCTGAACTACTACAGGAATTGTCCATTTCTATGTTTCCCAGTGTAGCAGACCATGTGGCGGCACCATTCTTGACACGGTATTCTTAATTCATCTTATAAAAGGTCAGAATCCTTTTCCTTTCTGACCACAACCAATCCTTCATTACAGAAAGTAAGTCTCTACCCACACTGGGAGGAAGAAGAGATTAGTCCTGCAATCCAAAACTTGGAGAGATAGGGCAAGTGCAAGCCAGTGCCTGCAATCCAGAGCAAACCACAGCCTGTCCTGATTAAAATTTTCCTGAATTCTGTGAAAGTCATGTTATGTTTTGCTTATACATGTCTAGTTACGCTTCCAGCTAGAAATGCAGCTCCTAGCACAACTCCACAAGACTGTAGCTTCCTTGTTTGATGCAACTTTTACGAAGACTGCCATAGAGAGTTTCTGAAGAGTGGTTAATCTGTCTCTTCCTTCTCCTAAAAATAAGCTTTGGAATGACAACTCCCCAGAAACCTCATTGACTACATGACCACTGACTGACAGCTTTGCTGCATGCAAAAGTTCTGTTCAGTCTTTTTTAATTCAGCCTTGGCTGAATTCTCAGAGATAACATGCACACATGTTGACTTCCACGTCTATAGCTAAGGAAAAGTTTCCACTTTGGTTCAACAGCATTTTTTTCAAGTTTTGTCAATGCAATTGTCATAAGAAGCAACAGGTGACATAACTTCATTGCTTCTAGTACAACTACTTGGTGTTTGCTATATTTGTATATAAGTGTCCTGGTTTCAGTTAGAACAGAATTTTCTTCCTAGTAGCTGGTGGAATGCTGTGTTTTGGCTCGGGATGAGAAGAGTGCTGATAACACCCCGATGTTCTAATTGTTGCAGAGCAGTGCTTATACCAAGCCAAGGACATCTCAGCCTTTTGCTCTGTCCTGCCAACAGGCAGGCTGGGGGTGCAGTAAGAGCTGGGAGGGGACAGACCCAGGACAGGTGACCCAAACTAGCCAAAGGGGTATTCCATACCATCTGACGTCATGCTAAACAATATATAGGGGTGGCTAGCCGGGGGAGGGGGGCCGGACTGCTCGGGGTTAGGCTGGGCATCGGTCAGCGGGTGGTGAGCAATTGCATTGTGCATCACTTGTTTGTACATATTATTATTAGTAGTACTATTATCACCATTGTATTATCGTTATTGTTATTGTTATTTTCCTGTCTTATTAAACTGTCTTTATCTCAACTCACGGGCTTCACTTTCCATTTCTCTCCCCCGTCCCAGAGAGGGAGGGGGAGGGTGAGCGAACGGCTGCGTGGTGTTTAGCTGCCAGCCGGGTTAAACCACGACAATAAGTCCTTATATAAGTCCTATAAGAAAACATTTATCACTTTACTCTCCAACTCTGTAAGTATGGAGAGGTGAAGTTGGAGAGTAAAGTGATAAATGTTTTCTACCCTGAGAGAAGGGTAACAGCACTGTGGTGCACAGTAATGAAGTATGAGAAGTGGATCACCTAGACTGAAAGCAGGCTTGACGATGATAACATTTGAGTATGTTTATTTCATTCAGTTCATCCCATATTTTCTTTTACAATATTCTGAACTCATGAGAGTAGGGTCCTGCCTTCATAAACAGCTGAAAGGGTTGTGTTTGGTTGGTTGGTTGGTTGGTTTTGTTTGGTTGTTTTTTTGCCTGTCTCATGGTACTGAGAATAATACTAAAAAGATTGCTTTTTCTTCTTTTGATATATATGAGTAGACTGGGTTTCAAAGTCCCATTTAACTGTGTGTTACTCAGACAACACACATGATTTTTTTTTCTAAATGACAAGAACTGCAGCATATAAAACAATCTCTACTTCTGTTTCTGTTTGCTTTGTTTTTCTGTATTTTTCTTTTTCTTTTTATAAAGTCACAGACTTTCTGAGTATCCCCCAGCAGGCCATTTTATGAAAGGATCTAATCCACTGTCCCTGTTTCATTCTCATTAAGAAGTGCAGTGCAGTTGCTGAATGTGACTTCACAAATAATACAAAGCAGCAGAGTAAGAATCCTCTGGAGAAAGCAGCCTTTTGTGCACTTCTGCAGAGGAGTCACATTGTAGCCAAAAATTAAAATCTCAGCTAAACGAAACTGTGTAGGAACAGCACATTTGTAGGCAAGAAGCGAAAAAAAAAGCAGAAGCAATCAATCATCATTGTTGCTAGCTGAACTCTGATCTGCTTTACTCACATGTTGTCTCCATGATGCTTACAGCAGGGCCCTCTATCTCCTGAAGCTGTGTGTGGACACTGATTCTGTATTCAGTTCCAGGCATTAGCTCAAAGAAACAATGTCTAGGCGTCCCTCCACCAAGATTTACTTCTTGCTTTTTCCCATCTGGAATCAAAAAAGAAATCATTAAAACATAGTTTCCTTTGCTGTTTTATTGAATAGTGCAATGTAAGTCTGAAATTAGAAGGGAACATGACAGCAGATGAAGGACAAGTGGTTGACATAAATCTATAAACCACATGTTGCCTTATTTCTTGAAATTCATCTCTGTGCAGAGGTCCCTGTGACATTCCATCCTTCATATTAAGTAGGAGCTGAGGGATGTGTCAGATATCTGCAGGAAAAGAGATGAATTTCACCCCTTGCACTGAAGCTAATAAAAACACTAACGCTGTCATCAATGGCCTTTGGATCTGGTCCTAAATTATCAGAGTCTAATGAGGAATTGTTGCATTATGCAATTCCACAGCATCTTTTGTCTATGCCTCTGGTTCTCAGAGTCTGTAATCTGCTTAGTAATTGCAAAAGAGACTGAACTACATATTGTACTCAAGTTTCCACTAGTAACCATTAAATATGTTGGTTAAGGAATAGGGTTTTATAGGGTTTTCAGATCAATTCCGTTACATTCTGAACTGGAAAACATTTTGACAATGGAAAATGCCTAGATGCTGGAAATAGCTTCAGGCATATTTTAATAATAATAAGAAAACCTTCAGCACAATTCATAATCTTGTAGCAGCAAGAAGTATTACAGTGAAATATACAAGCAACCACTCTCACTTTCTACAGAATATAAACACAAAATGCCAGTCATTCACTGCCAAGTGAAAAAAAAAACATCTGATGCTTATCAGGATGCATTAGATTAGTATAAAAATAAATGATCACTGCCTGGATGAGACACATACCCTATCTGACGATCAAAATTCTTCATGATAGATGTTATTAAGAGGCAATTGTTCACACTTCAGCTCATTTTGCTCATATTTAGGCTCTCTTGGCTCAGTTAAAACAATTCTGGCTCAGTTGAAACAGTTCTGGCAGTTATATAGATGAGGAATGAGGTACCAAGAAAACAGAATACTGTCTAGCTCCCAGCTGAGAAGAAAATCTGTGCTCTCTTGAGTCAGCAAAGACCTCTGCTTTCAGAACAGCTTGTCTGTATTTCAGGCCTTCAAATAAACCATATCACCACCTCTTTGCCATAGCACAGCAATGTCATTATTCTTTTGTAATCAAATTAGTAGTACTTTTCCTGATAACTTTGATAGATGCCATTAAATGTTATTAACTACACTTCTCTCAAGTTATCCAAGCTTCTGATTTGTCACCGTTCAAAAGATCATTCATGTCTACTGGGGCTAAGAAAATTACTCTGCACAAACAGTGACGTCTCCATAACTTCTTCTGGCTACACCTTAGAATCACAGTGAAACAGAAGAAAGTGTATTTCACTTTCCATATAGCCTTTGCTAAAAGCACCAAGACACCACGTGTTGCCACATAAAAAACATCTCGTGCTTATCCAGATGAGTAACATTACTGCAATCTGCAATTAACAATCAGCTGCAGGATAACAGACAACTGGACCCTCTTCTGTCTGTGATCATGGTCTGGATTTAATCAGAGCTTTCCCTTTCCTTCTGCCCTCCCCTAATCCTACAGAGTGATCCCTGATGGGCTTATTTACAATCTTAAATGCATTCACTTCAATTTTTATCCATCTTCTGTCCCTTACACCAGTGAAGAGCTCACATAAGCACCTATCTTCTACTGACAGATAAAACTCAAACCAATAAAAAGGTCAAGTTCACATCTATTTGATATAAAAGGACAGAGATGTCCTGAAACTTTCAATGTGTAGATAACTCTTCCTTCTGTCCATCATTTCCAGTCTTCCCAGAGCTAGTCTACAGGTCCAATCAAGTACAATTTCTTAACTCATGCAATTCAGTTCTCTGGGTTGGGCTGAAAATGTACACGAAACGATTTAGTAACTTACCCACAAGTGATTCTAAAACTACTCTGTATGCAGTAGCATGTCTGTGAAGCTGCCACTGAGCACAGAGACTAGTCATGCGGACTTGATATGCATCCAGATCTGTCACACCCAGGTACACTGAAAATTAAGTATTAAAAAAAATAGATTTATTCGTCTAATATGACACACAAGAAAAAGTGACAACAGAATTAGAAAAGTCATTTTTAACAAATAACTTTAATTAATATAACTTTAAAATAACTTTAAAAAAAATAACTGCTTACAAAAAAAGTCATCAATAAAACCAAAAAAGGGAGGAAAAAAAAAGGAGGAAAAAAAAAAGGGGGGGAAAATGTGAATTTTCAGATCTGAATTTTGGAACTTCAGTCAATGTAGTTAAGACTAAATAACAAACGTTGCTAAAAAGTCAGTCACTACAAATCAGTATAAAAATATTATAAAAGCACTACTTCTGCACTATAAACCACTATAAATATTGGCAGAAATATATACCAATATATATCCCAATATAAATATTGGTATAATTAATATAAATATTAATTATATTTTTATATATGGAGTTAGAGAATAAAAAAAAAGAGTGAACAGATTTTCCATTACAGAGGTTTGTATCTATTGTTAAGCAAATGTTCTTCTTTGCTCAGAGGGTGGTGAGGCCCTGGCACAGGCTGCCCAGAGAAGCTGTGGATGCCCCATCCCTGGAGGTGCTCAAGGCCAGGCTGGATGGGGCTTTGGGCAACCTGGGTTGGTGGGAGGTGTCCCTGCCCATGACAGGAGGGTTGGAACTGGATGATCTTCAAGGTCCCTTCCAACACGAGCCATTCTATGATTTTATGAAATGTTTGGCTGGTAAATAGTGTCATCTGGTTTATGATCCCTGTTTTGCTAATATCCAGTAGATTGTAAAGCATGACAAACTTTGATTAAAAAGAGACTTCCATTTCAGGAAAACAATTTGCACATAACTGAAAAACAATTCCATGTGAAATTTTATTCAGGGAGCTGCACAAAGCTACAGTTACAGTGAAAAGCAGCCTGTAGATATCTGAACAGCATGAAATCATTCTTACAGGTTTTGGCTACGCCTGTTAGGGCATCACTGAAGCCTGTTGAGTATGAAGCAAATACTTTCACACTGTACTCTGTTCCACTGAAGAGATTTAGAATAAGAATGGTATTTATATCATCCCCTACAAAGGTCTCCAACGCAGGACCAGGGACTGCAAAAAATGAAATAAAAAATTAGAAAAGAATTTGCCCATCCACCAAATTAGCAGGAATAAAAATAAATCTTAAGACTTATCCAACATTACATTCAATCCTAAAGTTACTGCTTTTTCTTTTTTCTTTTTTCTTTTTTTTTTTTTTCTTTTTTCTTTTCTCTTTTTTCTTTTTAACATGCACAAAGACAGACACTCTGCTCAGAACAGTGTACAGTCCTTGTATGGACAGAAGACCCAAACCACTTGGGAAATTCAGCAGTGGGATTCATTAGGGCAGGGCTAGACACTGGCATCTGTTAAAACTCTTTTGTTCTGCTTCAGTGACTTACTACTGCCCTAAATAGGATGCCAAAGATCTCCTCAGTTTGATGGTGTGCCAGGACCAACAGGGGACAGCAGATGCCAGCCAGCAGAACAGTCCCTAAGGGGTTCTTATACAAAAACATCTTTTAACACTGTGCAAAAATGATAATGAAAATAGAAAAGCATAAGATTGTACCAAAACAGAAGTACAAACAGTTCCCTTCTCACCTCTCCTAGCTGTTCTGGATAGACTTAAGAAACAATAGCATTGTCTTTGGGTGGTATTTTGTCTAGCTGCAAGGTGCTGGTGAGTAGATGCAGCATAGACAAAATGGTCCATGAATAAAAATGCAATTGTCTGCAAGGCAGGAGTAGGGCAGA
Source organism: Aythya ferina (assembly GCF_964211825.1). Lineage (NCBI taxonomy): Eukaryota > Metazoa > Chordata > Aves > Anseriformes > Anatidae > Aythya > Aythya ferina. The sequence goes on along the minus strand of NC_140297.1, from coordinate 148,075,934 downwards.
AGTAAAAGTCAATAAACAAAAGCTTTATTTGTGTTGTAAGGAGAAGGAACTTGAAGGAAAGGAGGACCACAGAAGAGAGGTACAGGAAAAGGAAAGGTGGCCTCTGAAATAAATAGGAGTCAGGGTAAAATGACATACAAGGACGGACTGAGAGAGTTGGGTTTGATCAGCCTTAGGAAGGGAAATCTTAGGGGGAATTTTACTGCTGCCTACAACTACGTAATGAGAGGGAGAAGAGAAAACAGAGCCAGACTCTGAGGCAAACAGGAAGATGACAAGAAGAAATAAGCAAAATTTGTAATGTGGGAAATTTTGATTAGATATTAGGAAAAAATTTTACAGTAAGGGCAGTCAAAAATGGAACAGATGCCTAGGGAGGTTTTGAAATCTCCATTTTTGGAGATGTTACAAACTTGATTGTCCAAGGTCCAGTGAAACCTGTTCCAAGCTAGCCCTGTTTTGATCTGGGAGCTGGAAAAGATGATCCCCAGAGATCCCTTCCAACCTGTATCATTCTCTAACTCTGCAAAACTCTCATATTCAAAAACTGAGACATCTAAGTTAATAGCACTTTTAAAGTTGTAACTGCAACTGTTAGATTTAAGTACATAACTCAGCAAAAGATGATGTTATAACATAAAACATTGTACAGTCAAAGACAAACAACATAAAATCAGTTTAAAAACTCACTGTTTATAGGTTTGTAGACAATTCTGTAACCCATTGTTGGTGATGGTGGGGCATCCCAACTAATACGTAATCTGTTGTACCATTCATCTGAGACACGTAAATTTCTGGGAGCAGACAAGGGTACTAAAAAGAAACCACAGTGAGCCTTTACAAGTGTAACACATACAAGCACATGCACAGAACTCAGATGTGTACATGAAAATCATGAGATACTCTCTAATTTATTGGCAAAATTACCAGGAAGAATCAAATCAACATTTGAATCAACCTTTGAATCAAATTTATCCTTGGAATTATGCCAGTGGATTAATGATGATGTATTTAAGAAAATTATATCAATTTACTCTAAGGGCTAATTTCAATCTTTGAAACAAATTCAACAAACAATGAATTTCCAGATTAGTTTCCAACTTTGTCCCTAGTTTTTTGTTTGGTTAGTTTTTGTTTGTTTTGTTGTTTGCTTTTTTTAATATCAGAGATAATTAATTTTCATTTATATAGTTTCTTTAAATCCAAGTGCTTGAAGTTTTTGAAGTATAAATGAACACTTACACTTTCAAATTGAATGATTTACAAGTGATTTACGTGTCTGCACAAACATCATTTCAATTTAGGCATAAACTATGTAAATTAGGAGAATAATTCAATGAAATTATACTACCATGACTAGCAGTAAGCAATGAGATGTTTTTCTACCAATATACTTAGAGAGGCAACTTAAGTTAGAGCTGAGTAATCTTTTGGTACTTGTTCAGAACTCTGGAGATAATGCAACTACTTTTATAAAAAGCTCAGCAGTATTTCTAATGACCTTTTGGTCACACAAAAGAACATCTAACAGTACAATGGCTGGCTTGATACTATCCCAGCAGGCACAATTTACATTATTTTCTGTATTAGCTGGGTTATCCTTGGTGGGTTATCTATAAAAGACTTACCAGTTTTATTACTCAATAAGTTTCTGCGTATTCACTGTATTTGAACATAAAATACAATCTGTCAATTAGAAGCAATCCATTGCTTATAAACCGATGAACTGAGGTTAATATAAAGCTCTTGTGTCACATATATCACGCAAAGTAAGCCCACATTTATATTAAAATATATCGCTGCAGTCAAAAATGAAAGGCCAAAAGAATAAGCCTTTCTTCATACGCATCCTGGCCAAAGATCAGCAGAAAGTTTGTACTTACATGTTTTGCCAGGAGCTGAGACGCTGACTCCTTCTCCATCCGCATAGATGGGAGTAATTGTGACTTTATATTCTGTATCAGACAGCAGAGGCTGAAGTAGAAGAGTGTTTTGTCTCCCAGGCACCATTACCTGCATTGTCAGAATACCAGAAACAAACCAAGGTTAATGTTTAGGGCCAAAACCTTTTAATATCATACATGTGACACTATTTTTCACTGCTACAGCTGTGGAGCTTGCATTTTCAAATATTTCTGGCACTGTATGGTAAAATAAAACAATGAAATTGTCACCTCTTTTAGCAGATCTACTGATTATACCTGAGCAGAATAAAAAAGAATGTGCCTATGAAACACCCACCACAGCTTTGCATTAAAAGCTCCATAGACCACTGGTGTCATATTCATGATTAGTACTTAAACAATCGTACGGACAAAATAAAGCCTCTTATTTATTTCTTCTTGACATGAAAGTGATTGCCCAAAGCTAAAGCCATTAACAAAGGCTGATTGTTACTTTCTTCCTCTGGGGACAGAAAATCTTCCTTCCCTGTTCTAGAGCAAATTAAGCATTTTAACACAGTGCAAGGTTTCCTCAAAGCAGCTAATCCTGAAAACCTACAATGAATGACTGTATATTGACGGGAGCCACAACAACTAGAATAGTAGAAGTGCCCAAGAAAAGCCTGGAAATCTTTTAATTTGTCAGTAAAATTTTAATCTCAGTGAGCCTCAGAAACCTGAATGGGAGCTACCTGCCACAGGAAGAGGACAGAGTAAAAGGGAAAATACCAGCCTCTATTTCCTGCACCAAACCTGTTTTCTGAATTAGTATTATTGGAAGCAGCAGTCCCAAAGTTCAAACTCTTATTTTGGACCCTCCCTGTCCCATGTCCACCGTGTGAACCTATCACCTGAGCCAGGAACCTCATACATTTGGCAAGGAATTGAAAGACCTCTAATGAGCCATTTTAACTCAAGGGGGAAAAGCAGTCAGTGAGCCTCAAGGAGTTTAGGTGGTTAAAAGAGGATGCATGTGATGATGGCACAACAAAATTTTCTAGAAAAGAAGAAAGCTCTCACCAGATCTAATGCTCCAGGACACATTCAAACTACTTCTAAGTTTGTCAAGTGATGCACAGAAAGACATTAATCTAGTACACCCAGGTGTTGAGACTTGTCAAAGAAATATTTCATTTGTTTTTCAAAAATGGAATTTATATTAGGACAGGATGATTAGCGCATGACAGATTCCTGTGCTAAACTCCTCTATACACATACCCAAAACACACGTTTCTGAAAACCACCAAGTGTTCAGGTTTTTAAAAGAGGGGATACAACCATTAAGAAGTCTCTCTTTCCACATCTGCACATCAGTGATCTTCCAAAGCACAATACGGTTTTCAACAATGAGAAACATTCTTGGCTTTAAGGAAGAAAAAAAAAAGTGGTCCTTCCAGCATGTACAGCACACCCATGAAAGAACATGTAATTTAGGGCTTAACCCTTCTACAGTGAAAAGTATTCATTTTTTAGTCTTTGATTTTCAGCAAATTGTGTAAAGAATTAAAAAGCTTGTTAATACTTTTATGGAAAGGCAGGAGTAACTGAAATTTAAATGACAGAAACATGAGCCAAAAAACCTACACATCTACTACACGCTACAGTATATTTAAGACCAAACTCCACAAAACTTTTGGGTTCTGTTTGAGAAATATAGTTAAACTTATGAGCACTACTTTTTTAACATCTGTGCTGCACCTCTCAGGTACTTGAAGCCAAATGACAAGTTACCTTCCTTCAGTTTAAAATATTCTTACTTTTAAGCATGATCTTAAGTAGTTCCTTATTCCATACAGTATTTGTACACACGATAGTTTTCAGAGATGAAACCCGTGGTTAATCTGTTTGCTTGTGACCAAAGCTATCACTTGAGTGTGTACTTAAAATTAAATCATTTGCAGAATTAGAGCTAAGATACCTACCTAATCTTAAGATTTTATGATTTTCTTCAATGAGGTTTTGAGTCAATTCACAGTTTCAATAACCAGAATTTAAACTCCATTCTTGTGGTTTTAATTTACTTTTAAAATCATAGTAAGTGCATATTATGATTCTATGATTAAAACAGAGCTATTTATATAATGAATTTGATTTGGCTTTCCAAAGCTGAAATCATATTTCTAGGATCTAAATTTCAGAAATTTTAGATGAACGGTGCAACTTTGCCACTGTATTATATACTAAGCATTTTTTCCAGTCCAAAAGGAAACCACTGCATTGAGTTCATTTTCAGATTATAGATGAAAGATGGCTAGAAGTATTTTTCTACCAAGTTCGCATAAAAGGTAAATGAAAGCAAATTGAAAAAAGACTGACACATTTTTCTAGAAAAAATAAAAAAGATATTCAATTAACTCATTCTTTTAATATTTTTAATTGATATAGTCTGATAGACTTCAAAAATAATATTACATCATTTCATTACTACTGTCCTACAAACAGAAGTGAGTCACACAACAGACACTACTGGAACTCTAATGAAGGAGGCTGATATAGGGAATATTTTTGCATTCTGAGCTATTGACTTAGAAAATAACCCTGAACTATACAATTTAATCTGTTTAATACATCTACACACAGCTATCTCAAAAATTCTATAACCTAGTGTTTGTGGAAGCCAAGAGCCGCAATATTAAGATTTCGCCAAGGGGAAAAAAAAAAGCATATGGCCTCCCAGCATTCTGAGATTATCTCAACAAGTCTAAAATCCTAAAATAATACAGCTATAGCTTAGGGCTTCATTTTTTATTATTTGATATATGCACAAAAGAGTACACGTAATATTCTTCAATCTTTCAGATATTTTCCAAAATCTTGATCACCACAAACATTTTTTTCAGTAAGACAATGTTAATTTTGATCATCACATAGTATTAGAAAAGTAACAAATATTCTTAGGCACTTAGATTAAAAACTGCTGTTGCTGTTTTGGCATATTCACAGTATGTAAGCAGTATGGAAGGTCTGTATTTGAACTTAAATTTCACTGATTTGGAATAAAATGAGAATGTTAAGAAAGGAACAAAATTGTTGAAGTCAAAAGAATTACTTAAGATTGCCCTGAGCAAAACTTTAAGGATTGTTAAAACACAATCTGAGGATAGCAAAAAGGCCTAGGAGTTAAAAATACAAACAAAACAGTCAAAAACCTTACACAAATTTAAAAAATACAGGAAGAAGGGGCAGGCAGCAAGTCATTTAACTGAGTCCTTCAAATGTGCGTGACTGGGCCTAGATCATGCCTTGGACTGCCTATGGCTGCTGTGCATCAGGTGCTGTTAGGACTGAAACTTTGAAGTTCTATCTTACAGTAATGCCAAGCATGAATCATTTACTAGTTGCACCTGGAATGTCATGTAAGGAGAGACCATGCCTTAGCAATTATTAAGCAATCATTAAACAAACTTTTCAAGCTTATGAAGTCAATTCATAAAAAGCCATACAGACCGTTCTTACCGCTTCCTCGGCACGGTCACCATCCGCAGTGAGATAGGTCACTCTGAACTGCTGAACATTGTGATCTGAAATGTCCCATACCACTCTCAGACTTGAGGTTGTTTCATCATCTATAACAAGGTTTCTGACTCCTGTTCGAAAAACTGTTTGAAATAATAATAATAATAATTTAATTAATATTTTATCAATTCTAGTTTTAGATTTAAAATTGTCCTAGTTATCACCAAGTCCATCCTAGGGCAGACCCACTCAGTTCAGTCCTACTTCAGCTGAACCACATAAAAACTCTAACAATTTAATAAAATACCAGTTATCCTATACTGCCATCAATACATATGACCCCATTTGCTTTATTTATATTACTCTGCTTATGAAGCTTTCTAAGAATCAAAAGCTCACTGCAGACAGAATGTTACAGAAGAGAAATAATGTAGAACTTTTGATCCATAAAATTAAGTTTTCTAAACTCCCAAGAAGACAAATATAATCTTCAAAGCTAAACAAAATTCTAAAGAGCATTCATGCTCGTATTTATGAGGGAACAGTGAAAAGAGAACTGGATTTTCCAAATTAGTCTCGGTCTCAGCATTGCAATGTAATATTTCTGGAAGCATTCAGAGTCCCTACACCATGTTGGCTCCTCACCCACATGTGTGGAAGCTGGCTACACACAGCAGGGTGGTGGAGGAAAGCAACAGGGTGTACCTTTCCATGGTGATTTTCCTCACCTGGGGTCTATACCTCAACAAGATCTTCCACAGCAGTGTGCCAACCACACAAACCACAAGGAACTGGGGTTACCAGCCCCTCAGTATTATCACAGCTCTCTGCCCCTATATCTGGGTGTGCTAGGCTGCAGGAAGCCTCAGCTCTTTGCCTGCAGCATTTGAACTGTTGATATTTATTCCATTTACCTGCTATGGTGGGCTTAGGAGTCGTGGTACTGGGAGTAGTCACAGTGGTAGGTATTGTGGTAGTCCCTGCAACTGAAAAACAGTACTCAGCTCACAAACAATTCAACAAGATATGGAAGTCACAGTATTTATCTTGGATTTCTAACCATGACAACGAAAACTATGTGCTCACACCTACGAGCATCCCACACACTTCAGGCCTTTCAGAGATTACAAGGGAACTATTCATTTAACTTACTTTAGGCACATATATTTGCAGGATTAGCACATAGATCTGCAGATAAGGCATAATTATAAACTGTACCATTAAATAAGAATATACATAGTCTACATTTCTGGCTGAGCTTCCATGACTTCCACTTAGACCATTTGTTAAGGTTGTCATATTAACTGAAACAAGGACTTTGTGAGGATGCTACACTAGTGTCCAAGGAAAAACTGACAGTACACTCAGCACTATGCCAGCATCACTTGGATGTACAGTAAGTTCTTGTCTTAAGAGAATATTGAAAATTAAGCTTGTGATTTATAAGAATCAAATATACATGTATTTTTGAATTTACACCTTAAAAATAGATGTTAACTATCCACCAAAAGAGAATGTGCACATGAAATTTTGAAGAAACGTTTCTTCCTCATTGAAAAGGAAAACAGAAATGATCCATATGAGTTTACATCATGCCAACAAGTATCCTAACCTGCACTTCAACAGCAATTTACCGGTACTTTAATAGACTAGATAAGAAAAACAAACTTCTTTCCCCATTAAAGCTCCCTTTGTATGCCAGAAACTAAAAAAAAAAATAATTTTGAATTGGTGCTTTCACATAATCTTATAAAAAGCATTCTTTTACATACACACACAAAAAGATATCCTTCCAGTAAACTCCAAAAATTTAATTTTTTAGAGAAAAATAATGTCAGCAGCCAAGAGCAAGTTATCTTTCATGTCTGACAGTGCCTAATGTAAAGAGAAAAGACATTCTTCTTTTTTTATTAAGTTGAAAACATTTATGCATGAGCTTGATTAATGCTAATTTCCACAAATAGTACAGTACTCCAGAAATAGACTTGAAAAATTAATACACTTTTAGATTCAAGTTTTAGTTTTAGAGATGGGCATGGGAAGCATGAGTTACTTGACAGAGAATGAGAGAGACAAAAATCACATAACAGATTTATCAAATACAAATGATGCATCTATATGCCCATGTCATTCAGTGTGTCACAATAATATTACTGAGCAATCTAACTGAAACTGCTTGCCACTGTTTCAGTTATGACTACAAATTACACTGTATATGATTTACAAGTTTTATCTTTGTTATATTAATTTCACAGGCTACGTGTGTAAACTTTCTGGACCAATATTTTAGCCAAAAGTGAACACAACTCCTGTGAGTGAGTATAAATTACACAAATAAGAAAGAAAAAGACATACTGTAAATTGCAAACATCTTCAATGAAATTCCTGTAAAATAATTACTTTAAAACACTTATTGCCATCCTCCTGCCCACAGTCTAATATATCTTCTAATGGGGAACACTATTCTGAGACTAAATAATGAAATGAAGAATGTCTTTCCAGATCAATTGGTTATTAATACCACTGCTCAGAGAGGGAGCCAAACCATCATTTTGATTCAATGCCATCTACAACATAATATTAAATAAGAATAGCACAAAACACAGTCAGCAAAGCCCTGCTGCTAAACCACCACATTCTTCAGTATTAGAGCTATCCAAAGATGGACTATATTTTAAATATTAGATTTATACTTTAAATTTAAACCACTTAAACATCTGTAAAAATTGTAATCAAGACTTTGCCTTACATGTAGCTCCAAGAACAGCAACAACTTCGCTCTCACTTTCATCATCAAAAACTGCCAGCAAAGAAACTTCATATTCCGTGTTGGGCAACAAACCTTCAATAACATAACTGTCTGCATCTCCATTTAAGACAACCTAAATAACAAAGCAAGAATAAAGACAATCAGTTCTACATTTGATTAATCTATATGAAGTGACTGCAGTCAAGGAAAGAAAATAGATTTTCCTTTAAAATAAAAGAAATCTACACTCAGATATGCGCAAATCATTTATTAGGTATGTGGAAATAAAAACACCGTTAAGAAAATTAAAAAAATATTTTTTATTTCATGGCAGGTTTGATTATTCTAATGTGCAATCTTATACTTTCACCCAGAATTAATAAATTCCTAAAGCTGAACATAAGCATTACCTTTAAAAATCACTACAATTCCAAACATCAGTGAAGGCTATGTAACAATGTAGATGAACTTCCATTCATATTTCTACCATCCAATAACACTGTTTCTATACTGTATTTATAATCTGAGTTATGATCACACACTTTTGAATGCAACATGAGGTATACAGATAAACGCACTCTACAAACAATTGCAATAAATGTAAAAGGTTACTACTAACTCCACCAAGCCCTAGTTACCATAAGTTACTACATACCTTCTGCCACATCAGCTCATCTGGGGTAACCACTCATAAGAATAAACATGTTTACCTCTGAGAGTTCAAACAGAGGTTCTTTGCCATTTTTGCTAGGTCTGTTTCACTGTGATTGAACATGGTCAGGGAGCACTCATACAATCATTGTCACTGGCAGATTTGATGACTGTACACATGAAATGCTGATCTGGGCAGGAAACTGGTGGCAAACAACTGGAAAGCATAATTTATCCTGCTAACAAAGCTGGATCCAGAAAGGGTGTCCACAGTCAAAGAAATCAAATAGATTGTATGCTGTAACAAAAAAACCATTTGCAGCAGACCTGGGGGTGGTAGAAGATGCCTCACTGAGAAGTTGGCTATATGTCATGGTGTTTTAAACAGTAATTTTCTTTATTTTCCTTCTTTCTATCTACGACAATAGCAGAAGATTCACAACATTGTAAATTAACTTTTACAATGTTAACTGTAAGCAGAAGGTATTACTTTGGATTTTTTTTTGTGTTTCATTGATTTTTATTGGAAGGGGTCAAAAGATGGGCAGGAGCCCGAGCAGTAATTTCAGTGAAATGGACAGACTGGTCTGGGGAATAGTTATTAGTTTATGCAGATCAATATTATCATAAAATAATCTGTCTTTGAAGTAACACTGGCAAGTTTTTAAAGGTGGCCACTGTATAACTGGAATACAAATAAGACTTAAAATGGAAATCAAATAATATATATTTGCAGCATAAAGTCTACTACAACAGCTATTAATAGTGAACCACACTTTATTCTTTTCATGGCCACAGATTTCCTGAGTTGACAGATAGGCACGGTCCAGGAAAAAAAAAAAGAAAAAAAAAAAGAAAAAAAAAGAAAAAAAAAAAAGAAAAAAAAAAAGAAAAAAAAAAGAATACCGTGGGGAAGAGGGACCCATCAAATAACCACAGACTTTTTGAATTCAGATAAAGAAAACAAAAGGAGAAAAATTAGTTGGGCCCATGTCCTCTACAATTATCGGATAATGAAATAGGCAGCCCACACTGTGTACTCTGGCACAGACTTTTTTGGGAAAAATTCAGAAATGAGCTTGAGAGAATCTAGCTTTACTCTAAGCAGGTACAATTAATATCCTCCTTTCCAATTCCCCATAGTCTCTAGTCATGTGTGCCATCATGAAATTTCTATAGTTACCATCCTACATGTAAATTTGGCAAACTTTCTGAAGCATAACTTCTACAACCCACCACCCCCTGCTAATTTGGCCCACAAAGAACAACACACACACAAAAACAACACAAAGCCCTGAACTTTCAAGTGGAGAGGAGAAATAAAAGAAGCAAAAATAGCAACAAACACAGGAGTATAACAGCATGCATTTCCTACTTCTGCCTACAAATAAAAGCTCACTCTTAAATTTATTCTGGCTCTTTCGTACTAACACCTCCCTGAACTCTCCTCGCACGTTAGTACTGTGAGTGAAGTGAGCTGAGAGGTGTGTAATTCTCAACACCACTCTGTGACCCCACTCAGCTAATTGGCAAGTTGGGTCTTGGGAGAAAGAGAGGGAGAGCATGTTGTTTCTCTGCATGACTGATCACTTAGCTGGGAAAGAAGCTTAAAGAGGCAACAGCCTGGAGGTATTGTGCCATCCTAGGCCTGACCCCATTAGAGAGGTCATGCAAGGAGAACAAGAAATCAGCTTGGGTATTTTTAATATTTCAACATACAGAAAATATTAGGGCCTCCAGCAGTTCTTAATGAAGGCAACAAACAAGAAGAACCTTAGAAGTTCAAATATTTCTTGATCACTAATTCTCACGCTCTAAGGATGCTGCGGATACCATCTCACAAAAATAAAAATCATATTGCTTAAAGGGGTTCAGTGACAGCTACTCACTGGAACTTAAAAGAGAAATGAAGCAGTTCACCTACTGCAGGAGAATGCTAGGGGATGACCTGTGCCCACTCACTCACCTGTCAATTCCTTCTTTTCCTTGCTCATTCCTGTAATTTCTTCCAACAGTTTGAAGGACTACCTCTTGTCAGGTGAAAGAATCAACTAAATTTACAGAAAATGCCATATAACCTAATCTGAAAAGACTGCTTTCTGCCTTAATGGATGAAAAAAACAATGCACGAAATCTAGGCAGAGGTAGGAAAGGTCATCTTTCCCCATCATGTTTTCTACCCCGATCAACAGTTTGCAGACATGTCCTCTCTTTGCAATGCTGATACCAACTGAGCAAGATGTATGAGAAAGTATAAAAGACTGAGGAATACAAAAGAAGCAAAAACTGTGAGTGAATAAATAATGGAGGAGAGGAAATGAGAGACTATGAACAAGAAAGATTTGGGAAAGGAAGATAAAGTGTCTGTTGAGAAATACTTGGAAAAATTGGATAAAACAGAAAAAGCCCAATGGCAGCAAAAATAATTTGAAAATTCGAACTGATGAAAATGGCATTATGAAGAAGATGAACAAGGGATTAGAGAAAAAAAATAGAGCGTGGGGAAGAAAAAGAGAAAGAGCCATTATGAGGGAAAAAAGGGGGACAGTCTAATAAATTAACTATATGTAAACTTTTAACTTTCAAACATTTCATAACTAAGGATTCATGGGCAATTTTAATGAGGCCAGATTATTAGACAAATGTGGAGCCTTATGTGAGGATATCACAGCTCTGGCTCAGTTACCATCTTCAAAGCAAAATGAAGAATATGAACATTTGAAAACCAAAGTAGCATCAAACAGCAAAGCTAGTTCTATGCAGTTGGCACATTACAGACTAGACTGATTTTTCACAAAATATGTCTTCTGTTTTCACTTCCTCTTCAAAAAGAACCCAGAATATTGGTTTGATTAAGGTTTAGAGAGCTTTGCAGCAGGGCAGATCTTTCTCATAGTCAACTGGCCATAATTGATTGGCAAAAGTTGAAGCAAAGGTGACCTCAGAATAGAATTCCCTCTTCTATTTCACACCCTCAGAGAATCAAGGCAACTCACCTCTTCAGACTCTCCCCCATCCAAAGGAATCCATGCCAATCTGTAAAACGCAATATCTGAGGATGTGGGTTTCCAGCTGACCCTAAAACTATCTGTTGATGCTTCATCAACTTCCAAATGCTGGGGAGGTGGAACTTTTTCTGCAAAATATTATGCAAAAGAAATGTGAAATTCAATTATTCTCTAAAACTTAGATGGCAACAGCAAGGAGACACCACTTTACCTGCAGCTTGTTATAAGGAGTATAACATGGAAGGTGGATAAAAAAGGCACATGAGATTCTTTGCACACGTATTTGGGAAAGTGTTTTTGTGATTGAGGAGGGACATACACACAGTACGAGCTATTTGTCTACTCTAACTGTACAGGCCTTGTAATCCTCTCTCCACTGAAGGACCTCCATGCATCCACCGTCAGAAACAGTTTCTATCACTGGTCTTACTTTCCAGTGAAGTAAAAAAGTTTAGAAAGTCTTTCTTGGAAAGCCTTCAAAAGTTAAGACATACATACTTGTGGTAAAGCTGCCAGTAAGTGGTTCAGATTGTCCTTCATCATACAGGGAGAAAATAGCAACTGTATATTCCGTAAGGGATGTCAGACTTGTTAAGGTATGTGTTGAAACACGATCAACTTCCACCTAGAGAAAGCATAATTTGCAGGCGATATTGAACAAACACTAGAAATAAAGAAGCAAAGTTGCTTTATATTCTGAAAATTTTCTGGGTAATAATGACACAGAAAGAGAATGTCATATAATTAGCAAATAAATTATGTGGAACTATGAAGAATGATAATTTCAAGGCACCAAAGCTGACAAAATTAATTAAATATCCTAGCTTGTGACAAACTAGAGGAAAGCAGAATTCAGCCATAGTAAACCCAACTCGGGAACACAGGAATACAGAACTGTAAGGAAATTTTGGGCTATTGAATCCAGTCTTTTAGTATTTTGGGTAATTTTTGCATAAACCAGCATGTACAACTTTTGTCATGAGAAAAGATGACAGTTTTATATGGTCTCTGTTGAGGAAGCAGTTAACGCGACTTTGCAGTGAATGGATCACTCAAAGCTGTATAAGCTGACAGTTTGTCAGTCCAACTATTCAGTGTCATGGTAGCTCAGCACCACAGGGGAAATGTTACCAGTGCGAAGCTAACAGAAAAAATGCCGCCCGCTCTTTGAACAGACACAAAGGAATAGTTAAGAGGTAGGTAAAAACCTACTGAACATTCAGTCACATTATAAATTATATTACCACAAGCCTGAGATGTTCAAAACCATTCTCACAGAATCACAGAATATCCTGACTTGGAAAGGACCCACAAGGATCATCCAGTCTAGCTTCTGGCTGCACACAGGACCACCCACAAAATCAAACCATATTTCTGAGAGAGAGCATTGTCCAAACGCTTCTTGAACTCCAGCAGGCTCAGTGCTGTGACCACTGCCCTGGGGAGCCCATCCCAGTGCCCGACCACCTCTGGGTGCAGAACCTTTCCCTAACCCCCAGCCTGACCCTCCCCTGTCCCAGCTCCATGCCGTTCCCTCGGGTCCTGTCGCTGTCCCCAGAGAGCAGAGCTCAGCACCTGCCCCTCCGCTCCCCTCGTGAGGGAGCTGCAGGCCACCATGAGGCCTCTCCCTCAGCCTACTCTGCTCGGGGCTGAACAATCCAGGTGACTTCAGCCACTCCTCATACATATTGCCCTCTAGACCCTTCACCAACTTCATAGCCCACGTTTGAACATGCTCTAATGGTTTTACTTCCTTCTTCTATTGTGGCACCCAAGACTGCACACAGCACTCTAGGTGAGGCCACATCAGCACACAGTGGAACAGTCACTTTCCGCAACAGGCAAGCTCCTGTGCTGACATACTTGTAGTGTCTAACAGACAGCCACCTTATCTATATTAAACGCAATTAATAGGAAGAGGTCAAGCAATTTCTGACTGAAATCTTAAGGGACCTGGCAGAAGGAAAAGATGTAACACATTGCACAGGAATGCTATCTTCTAAACTCAGGAATATAAATATTTCATCTAATATGTAAAATAGGACAGATATGCCCCAGAAAATAAATAATAATAATAATAATAAAACTAAAAAAAAAAAAAAAATCACATGATCACATATAATTATATATAAACATTTTTTTTGAGGTTTATGTTGCATATGACAACTTATTTTTTATGGAACCTGGACTATTTTAATAATCACACCAACTTACCATAATTTTATAAAAGATTTTTTTCTATATTTGTTTGGATTTCTGTATGTCAGCAAAGCTTTTGTTGTAGCTTGCAAGGTAGATTTATTTACAAAGGTTACATTTTATAATTATAGAAGTCTGTGGAGGTCTGAGATTGGTTAAGGGAAAGAAGGAGCTAATGATTTACCTCATTGGTTTCCGTTCCATCTGTTTTAACATACATGATGCGATAGCCTTTCACATTTTTGGAAGCAGGATCCCATGTTAGTTTAGCACTATTGTGTCCTACATCTGAAAATCTCAAATTCGCTGGGGGACTCAGAGGCACTTGAAAAGGAAAGAGATACAATCATGGGTTTAGCTGTGAATCTTTTCATGCCTTGAAAATTAGCAGCGCATTTCCATTTAAAAACCTAAATGACTGATATTTATATTTAAAAAACCCTTCATCAACGGGGCTACACATGTACTTAAAGGCTACACATGTACTTAAAGACAGGTAATAAGGTTTAGCTCCTTGCTGAAGCAGAACTTTCAGTCTTGGTCAGTGTGTCTCACCTAATACTGAAAAAGAAATAATGCTCCTGCTCATACTAGATATTATAGAAGGAGCTAACTTACACAATAGTTATAATAAATTATAAATTAGTGTTTGTATTTGTAAATTAATGTAATTCAAATAGATCTGTACCTCATACTTGTTTTGTTTTTGTTTTTTTTTTTTTGTTTGTTTGTTTTTTTTTTTTTCCATAAGTATTCTATCAAAAAGATTTCCTGACAGGAATATTTTGGCAAAACATTTTCTGAATATAAAAGTCCCTGACATAAGGGAAAGTTTGTCCAAAAGTATAACTATTTCAGAAGTTGAATTTTTTATTTTTACTGTTTTATCTCTGCTTAACCTTTCCCTTTTCTTACAGAAAGGAATTATTCTCTGTGTAAAGGCCACATTTGACTGAAGCTGCTTCCTAACAGCAACCCCAGTTAAAGACATATTTATATACTATACAATCCTTGACTGCCATGAGCTGGAGGAAAGTTAGGTCATGCAAAAGTTGCAGATTGCTTCCACTTTTCTATCACCCAAGAGGAAGCAATTTGTGCTATCTCTGTTACTCTGAGCAGTAGGTTCTGTGTTACCCCAACATCTGCTTATTTTCTCCAAGTTGTGAAACTTCTCTCTCTCCATCTTGCCTTCATGCACACACTCCTCACCAATCCACATGGACAGAAAAATATCAACACTTTAGAAGTTGTTTCCCTCACACAAGAGCATATGGGAGAAAAGAAAGAAAGAAAGAAAGAAAGAAAGAAAGAAAGAAAGAAAGAAAGAAAGAAAGAAAGAAAGAAAGAAAGAAAGAAAGAAAGAAAGAAAGAAAGAAAGAAAGAAAGAAAGAAAGAAAGAAAGAAAGAAAGAAAGAAAGAAAGAAAGAAAGAAAGAAAGAAAGAAAGAAAGAAAGAAAGAAAGAAAGAAAGAAAGAAAGAAAGAAAGAAAGAAAGAAAAACGATATATGGGTTCTTTATTCAGGTCATATAGTGACTCAGAATCTGCAAGCAAATGCCTAACCAGATTAGGAACAGTCAAGTCAATTTGGCTATGAGGAAAGAGAAGATGAGAACAGATTGGAATTATACTAAATGGCTTTGCCACACTTTCTGGCATGCGATATATTCCTCTGAGTCAAGTAAAGGGAGTATCACGTGCTGGCTTTCCTTTCTACTTTCTGTCAGTCGTGGAATTCACTTCATTTCACCAACCTGGCCATACCACAAAATGCTTCAGTCTCAGCTCTTTCCTTTTGGAACATAATCTCCTGACAACATTGCTCATGACCAGACAGGCAGCCTTGCTGCCAAAGTTATATGATATTTACAGTGAGACTTGGGTAAATCCTGCCCCCTCCCCCTCCCTCCCCCCCAAATGCTAACTCAGAATGGGCTCATTGATCATGTCACGTCGTGGTACAAGACAGATTTTGCTAGAGTGATTAAGATGACTGTGTGTGTAGCATAATTTTTAATAAATACAGACTATCTGATGCTACATGTAATGCTACTGCAAATTAGGCAGATCCCTCTCCAGGCAGATGCATGGTACAGGAAGAAATACTAGGCAGCCTGTTCTTTAGTTGAAAGATAGAAATAATCACATTGAAAGAAAAATAAAAATAATTAAAAAAAAATTAAATCTGAGTCCAGACAGGGAAGACATTACTGAGCCAGCAGTGTGCTCAGGTGGCCAAGAAGGCCAACGGCATCCTGGCTTGTATTAGGAACAGCGTGACCAGCAGGGCTAGGGAGGTGATCGTCCCCCTGTACTCAGCTCTGGTGAGGCCGCACCTCGAGTACTGTGTTCAGTTTTGGGCCCCTCGCTACAAGAAGGACATCGAGGTGCTTGAGCGGGTGCAGAGAAGGGCGACGAAGCTGGTGAGGGGCCTGGAGAACAAGTCCTACGAGGAGCGGCTAAGGGAGCTGGGCTTGTTCAGCCTGGAGAAGAGGAGGCTCAGGGGTGACCTTATCGCTCTTTTTAGGTACCTCAAGGGAGGCTGTAGAGAGGTGGGGGTTGGCCTGTTCTCCCACGTGCCTGGTGACAGGACGAGGGGGAATGGGCTTAAGTTGAGCCAGGGGAGTTTTAGGTTAGATGTTAGGAAGAACTTCTTTACAGAAAGGGTTGTGAGGCATTGGAACAGGCTGCCCAGGGAAGTGGTGGAGTCACCATCCCTGGAAGTCTTCAAAAGAAGCTTAGATGTAGAGCTTAGGGATATGGTTTAGTGGAGGGCTGTTAGCGTTAGGTTGGAGGTTGGACTCGATGACCTTGAGGTCTCTTCCAACCTAGAAAATTCTGTGATTCTGTGATTCTGTGAACACTGACTGTGTGTGACGGGTATGCTCACCAAGAGCTTTCTCTCCTCCCAGACTGCCCCAATGCCTGATCAATCAAAGCCTCTTAGAAGAGGCTTATTTGAATAGCTGGATACAGAAGGTTAGAATTAATCCTCTTTCTTATTACAGTGCTAAAGACTAGTCAGAGTTGGCTGCACTGTCACCTTAAAAATAGATGAAGGTTGCAAGGTTAGTTTTCTTTTTATTATTCTGGTCTGGTAATAGCAATGATGCTGGTCTGACTAACATATGTTACTAGCTTCTGCAATCAAACACTGAGGTCATGATTCCTCAGCTTGTGCCAATGTATCTGGAATTTGCATGTGATCTTCCATCCAATGTGTTAGCAAGGTTTAGAGCTGTGCAACCTCCAAGATCATATGACATGAAGTGAATTCAGGCTGGCACAGTCATAAACTACATAAACTACTAGGAAAAATGAAAAACAGATATTGACCAAAAGGAGGGGGAAAAAAAATAAAAAAAGGAATGAGAGACACACAATAGGAGAGAGAATGACACAGAGAGAAAAGTCAAAGACTTGATTCTCCAAGTGTTAAGAATCTTCCACACTTTTAAAGTCCACAAACATTCCCAAGTTGCATTAATTGCCTGTCTGTGCTTGTCTGTCTTGAACTGTTCAATAGCACTTGTAGAACTTCTCCTACCAGTACTCACTTTACAGGTCATTGCTCTGGCCCTTCTATTTCTTAGCACTCACATGCCTGAACTTTTCTCACCTATTAAATGTAAGCCACTTTCACACTGGCCCACTCAAGCCAGGAGCACAAAACAAGGGGAAGCATTCACTCCGCTGCTGGAAGCAGTAGAGGTATCACTGAATGCAGTGCCAGAAATATCCCTGCAGCACAATTGCTTATTTTCAATTCCTTTGTCTTCCAAATTGCTGAGGCTATTTAGAGAGCCGACATACAGTGCTGTGTACAGTTAGTAAAGGACAGAATTTAGCTGGCCAAACTCTTGCTGCTTATTAAAAACACATCATCTATCATGAATGCACAGGCGCTTTCCAACCCCTAGTTTACCAGATGTTAAGCAGTGGGGGTTGGACAGAAATCTTCCCTTGCTTCTTTTCCATCTGTCCTGACTCCTACTGAGCCAGAGGAACGAACTTCTCCATCTGAGCAGACTTTCCCCCACACACACCTGGTACGCTGGCTATAGGAGACTAAACAGCAGTCTCAGTTTAGTTCTACATTGTGACCTTCATTCACCTTCAGCACATTCAAAAAACTACTACTAGTTCCACTGAAATCAACAGGGATACCCATAGTATTGCTACTGACAAGAGAAAAGAGTTCAAATCAGATTTTAAAAGGAGATGTCTTTTCTAATATGTGCAAAGACTGTTGTGAAGTTCTGTTAATACTGAAGTGAATATAGGTACATGCTACCCACGTGTAGTTTCTTGTCCTGTAAGGGGATCACTAGCTTCTTCTCCAAACATGGCATAAACTGTGACTGTATATTCTGTATTTGGCAATAGTCCATCCAGTTCAAGTTCTGTGGAAGCCTCCCCAATTTTTATCTAGAAACACCAAGAATAAAAAAGACACATTATTTCTCAATTAGCTCATGATGGGGAAGAATACTAATTACAAACTTGGAATTAAACTTGTGATCAAATACTTTGCTGAGCATTTTTCTGATATTGTGCCTGATCTTGTCCCAAGATTTGGGGATTTTGCACAATTATGAAAAGAACAAAATTGTCAAAAGGCCAAAAGCCAGCTCGCAGGTAAGAAAACTTTGAAGGTAACTAGTCACATTAGCAATGACATAAGAGACCTCTCTAGAAGGTGCAGCTCCTGTGCCCTTTCCATTCCCAGCTACATCTTCTTTCATCTTCAGTCTTTTACAGGAGAAATTCATTTCTATGCGCAGCAAGGCTCAGTTTTTCTGCTTGCTAATTCAGGCGTGTATCACTTTTCATTTCCACCTCTTCAATGAGAGCCACAGCAACAGGAACTGACTTATTTACTGGAAAAAAAGTCTTTCTTCAGGGTTCAGCTCAGATCTACTGATTCAGCTAGGTTTCAGGGAGAGACTTATTTAGCAGAGAACACAAGTCTATGCGAGCTTTTGGTAGCTTCCTACACTCTTTCACACACAAGTGTGCATGCCCTAGCATGCTTTTAAATGTTCTTGCTTGAACAGAGATGCTATACATAATCTGAATTATACATATAGAAACTTGAACTTAAAAACTTTTTAAATCCTGCCCCAAAAGTTTCACTGGAACCATGCTAGAAACTATTTTTAGTCTACTGCTTTTAGTATTTTACTTACAGTAGAAGACTGTAGTTTACCTAGTCCCATTTTTTTTTTCTAAAGATATTTATTAAAAACACTTTTGATGGAAGGCATTATTTTTAAATTAAAAAAAAAAAAAAAAAAGTAAAAGTTGAACAGAATTAGAATAGAATTAGAATATTTCCTAATTTGATTTACTTTCAAAGGTCCTGGTGAGTACAAAGGCTTAACTTCAAGTTCTTGTGATATCACACTTAGGAAGTAATTTAGATGTTTTGGGCTTTTTATGAGTGTTTTCTTTATATGATGACACAGTATCACCTCTTACCATTTCAAAAGAGTCACTTTAATTCAGCTGAAATTGTTGCATTTTTTGACAATGACATATAAAAATAATCAACTGGTACTTGCCCTCTGTTCTTAAAGTCTAACATGAAATACTTAAGACAGTCATGGAAAAAAAAAAGTATTTGTTGATAAAGTTGAATGTTAAAGGCCAACTACTATTTTATTCTTTAAATATTTATTTCTTTAATACTTGTTTTGCAAATGAAAGCTCAGTACATCACCTCCTTTTCATCTGCAGCCAATCCTTCCGTCAGAGGAGCGTACAGGATCATGTAACCTGTGGCACCCGCTACTCCATTCCACTTAGCTCTCATGCTGCTGTGCGACACATCGTACAACTGCAGATCTGATGCCATTGGCAAGGCAACTACAGTAGAAAAAAGAGACAGGCACTTCAGTTGTCTCACATGAATAACCAGCTATTTTACAAGCCGTTTATTTTACTGCAGGAAACACAAAGGAAAATAGCTATCTCCAGGCATGGAAGTGCTGTTTGTGTGACACAACTATGAAGAGCTGGTTAATACACAAAAGACTGCAGAATTACAGAAACGAGGAAATTATGATCTAACCATGCCAGGTTATGCCAGGGCAAAGTTTGTCCCTACAAAGCATTGCAGCTCTTTGTCTTAATAGCTTTGAACTTTTCAGGTGGGAGGATTTCAGTTCTTTAAGCAGCAAATCGCTCTGTTCAATCCCACCCTCCCTTCTCCCTGATCTGCACAAAGATAACCACTTGCTATTGAAGAATGGGCAAGGTTGCTACATGGAACAAGTCCCCAGAGGTAGCTTTTTTACAGCAATAATTGCCAAGCCTGTGTGTGGGAAGGACAGCCTTGATGTAGGACATCATGGAGGAAACCCTGAATAAGTAGATTACACACAGCAAAATATATTGACTACAAGCTGTTGTGTTTAGAACCTTGAGTGTCCAAACTGACTCCTGGGCCTGTGTCAGTGGGATTATGCAAATACAAGCAAGATCACCTATCGCAAATCACAGTGGATGCTAATGTGACTATATAAGCAAATGTGCCCTTCTTCATTGTGGTGGCAAATTTTAATCTGTCAGTATCTCACATAAAGGCAAGAATTTAAGCTACATTTTTCCATAGTTCTCCACTGGGATGGTAAAACAAACAAACAAACAAACAAAAAAACTTTTAAACTGCCCATATTTTATCATCTGGAGTGATTGATACTTGCACATGTCAGGCTGTCACTTCTAACACACAATCAAATCAGTACTCTGTGCTGCATGACCTTGGGGTGTGATCTGAGCAGATCTCACAAAGTCATCAGGGCTGGGCTCAGTCAGAACTTGACTAGGTGACTTCAAAGGAACACCAGGTGCAATAGGAAATGATCCCGTTGGCGCAGTACGCGTCTCTCTTCTCTCTGCCTCAATAAATTAAACCATTCCCAGCACTGTGTCATGGGCTAAAACACAGCTGGAGATGACATTTTGGGAGACTAAGACAAAAATACAGGCTCAAATAATTTTATATGATCCTATTTTATTTTCGTATTGGAAAGATTAGCTTGACAGAGAATCAAAGAATTGTTGAGGATGGAAGGCACCTTGAGATCACCGAGTATTATTTTTGCTGTTCAGTTAGGATCAGCTACAGCAAGTTGATGAGGATCACGTCCAGTAGGGTTTTAGATATCTCTACAGATGCAGACTCCAGTCTCTTAGGACAACTCACTCCAGTGTTTGACCATGACAGTAAAAAAGTGCTTTCTTTTGTTTAGATTTTATTTTATTTTTAATTTGTGCCCATTTACTTTTGTCTTGTCAGTGGGCACTACTGAAAAGAGTCTGGCTTCCTCTTCTTCATTCCTTCCCATCAGGGATTTTGGCACATTTATAAGATCCACCGGAGCCTTCTATTCTCCAAGCTGAACAGCCATAGCTGTCTCTCCTCTTATGAAAGATGCTCCAATAATTAGTGATTAGTACCTTTGTGGTACTTCACTGGACTCCAGTAAGTCCATGTCTCTCATGTACTGGGGAGTCCAGCAGTGGATGTAGCATTTCACATGTGGCCTCACCAGTGCTGAGCTGAGGGGAAGGATCACCTGGCTGGCAATGCTTTGCCTACTGTAGCTTCAGAGGTGGCTGACCTTCTTTGCTGTGAGGGTGTGTTGCTGGTTCATGTTCACATTGTTGTTTACCAAGGTCCTCAGGTCCTTCACTGCTGAGCTGTTTTCCAGGCAGCTGGCCACTAGCATGTACCAGTGGCTGGGTTTATGCTTCCCCAGGGGCAGGACTTTGCACTTCCTTTCTTGAACTTTCTGAGGTCAAAATTGAATCTCCTTTCATAATTCCATGCTGACTACTACCTTCCTGTCCTTCATGCATTTGAACAGGGTTTCAAGAATTAGTTACTCCATTATTTTCTCAGGCATTGAGATGAGGATGACCAGCCTGTAGTTCCATGGATCCCCTTCACAAAGAAATAACACTCACTTTCTTCCAGTCTTCAGGAACCTCTCCCAGTCACCATGACCTTTCAAAGATAATCAAGAGAGTCTTCACAATGACGTAAACCAGCTCCCTTAGCACTTACAGGTGCAACCCATCAGGTCTTGTGTCTAGTTTGCTTAAGTGCTACCTAATCCTGGTCCTCCTCTGGTGAGGGTAGGTATTCTTTGCTCCAGACTTTCTCACTGATCTCAAGAGCCTGGGACTCATGAAGGCCATTTTTACTGATAAAGACTGCATCAGAGAAGGTATCAAATGCCTTTGCTTTTACCATGTCGTTTGTCACCAGGTTCCCTGTCCCCTTCAGGAGTTAGATGATGTTTTCCTCAGTGTTTCTTTTGTTGTTCATGCACCTGCAGAGTCCTTTGCTGTTGCTCTTCACATCCTTTGCCAGATTAAGATCCAAATTGGCCTTGGCTTTCCTAAACCTATCCTACAAGATCAGACAGCAACTCTGTACTTTTCCTGGGTCACCTGCCCCTGCTTCTACCACTTCCTTTTTATGTCAGAGTTCAGTTAGGAGTTCCTTGCTTACCCATGCAGGTATCCTGCCACCTTTGTTTGATTTCCTACTTGTCAGGATGGACCGTTCTTGAGCTTGGAGGAGGTGATCCTTGAGTATCAAGCAGCTTTTCTAGACCCCTCTTCTCACCAGGGCCATAATATTTGGATTCTTCCCAGCAGATCTCTGAAGAAGTTGAACACTGCACTCCTGAAATCCAGAGCAGTGACCCTGCTTTTTGCTCTCCCAACTCTTCTTAGAATCCTGAACTCCACCATTTCACAGTCACTGCAGCCAAGGCTGCCTGTGACTTTAATATCCCTGATCAGTTCTTCCTAGTTTGCAAATATCAGCTTCAACAGAACACCTTCTGTTGGCTCCTCAATCATCTGAGTCAGAAGGTCAATGCACTCTACAAATCTTTTAGATTGCTTGAGCCCTGCTGTTTTTCTGCCAACAGACGTCAGCTATTGATATATTTCATATTGACTTTCTGGCTCCTAATTTTAACATCAGCCTTATTCTTTATTTCCCTTCCTAATATGTGTAATGTTTACTACAGAAAATAACTGTATTTTGTATACAAATATATAATTTCTATTCCTATGATCTATAACAGCACTTAGTTTGAGGTACTAACATGGTTTTCCTTACAGAACCCCAAACTGCAAATGCATTCATTCTAAAAATATCCCACGTCATCATCTGACAGGTAGAAAATCAACTGAATCATTGAAAAAGCAACTTACAGAAGTTACTTTGAAATACTTGGCACTGGTGGGAATCACATGCAGGTAATTTCTGGTCCCACCTAATACTCTACTTATTAGATCATCTTCAACCACAAACCTTATTTATAAAGCTTGGCTCTCCAGCCAAAACTGAGGAGTGTTCTAATTTAGCATTCAATACAACTGACTTCAAAGTTCAGCCCAGAGATAAATAAAACTTATCTCGGCATTTAAAAATCTGCAGAGCATTTGGGCTTAGGAATTTGGCCCAGAATTAATTCAAACAGGAATAATTTAAGACAAATGCATTAAAAGAAGCTGATGTTTAAACAGTGTGATTAAATGCAGAAAATAAATTTCCTAAGAAACATGGTTAGGATACTCACGTGTAGTTTCAGTTCCACGAAGGCCCTCGCTAGCAGCATTTGAGTATATAGCAAATACAGCTATCTGGTATTCAGTTAAAGACATCAGGTTTTTCAGAACTGTTGTCGACACAGTTCCATCCACCACAACCTGTTTAGAAGAAAGTTCAGCTAAATATGCATATGGCAAACTAACAATATTGATATCTAATCATTAAATCTCTCTTTCAAGTGGTTTTTAAACTAGAATCTAAGAATCAGTGTGCTAGATTTCAATTCTAGCACATTTGGATTTGCTTCTGCTACCTTTATGTAACAGTAAGGCAATTGGAAAAAAAAAAAAAAAAAAAAAAAAAGAAAGAAAGTATGTACATAATTCAAATGTTTAGCTGATATATAAGTAGCTATTCAGAATACAGGAACCATTCAAATAAAGTGCTTGCAATGCAGTTTAACTCTGTGTATTGGTCACTTTTTAATATTATTACTACACCCTCATAAGTATTCCTTTGGGACTATATATGTAAACACTGTACTACAAATTGACATTACTGCATATCCATGCTAAATGCAATGTTTCTAGTGCAAAAAGAAATAAAATATATCTTTAATAAAATCCTTTTGCTCTTTTGCATTTCCATTCACTTTCCATTCACCAGCCAAAGCCAAAAGCTTGTTCTACTGCATTTTTTGCACATCTCCAAAATGCCTGTAAGTCCTATGCAAATAAATACCTTGACATTTTAAGCGATCAGTTGTAGACATCCCAAAATATACATCCATATTTTCTTCCTTTTATGTATCTCTCTTCTTAGAACCAAAAATTTGTTTTACCATCAGTTCCTACCTCTTCTGTTCTTGTAAACATAATGGCACAGGGGAAGTTGATAGATTTGTTTCAAGTAACCATATGTGTAAGCAAAAATGCAGGCACTTAACTGAAGGTACAACTCACACCATTCCCCAAAAGTACTCCCATGTTTATAGCACATTTACTTTAAATTGCACGACAGATAAGCAGCCTGGCCACTACCTAACATTCCACTGCATCTTATGTGTCCATATCTCTTTTTTACAGTGTGCTTCATGTTCACACAGGCTATTTTGTGGTAGATTTAAGTAAGACCAGGGATTTTCTGTCTGGTTAGTTCTTCCTGCTGTATTATAAACTTCTGGGAAGCTTGTACTCATATTACCTCTTCTGGTTGCCCTCCTCGAGTGGGATAGTACACAACTCTGTATTTTTCCACTTTGCCTGGTGCATGGGTCCAGCTAACACGGAATCCTCTAGCTGTTACCTCAGATGTGACCAAATCCGTAGGAGCCCCAAGCGAAGCAACAATTGTTCCTAGGTTAGAAACAACATAGTTTATTTTTTTTTTTATTCCTCTCTGCAAAATATATATATATTTTTTTGTTTTCTTGTATTTGTTGAAGCTCCAAAGATCTCTCCTCATCAGCAAATCTAATGCCAATCAGAAAATCTACTGCCCGTTCATACCATTAATTCTCAGTGGAAACAAAGAACTAACAATATGAATGAATACTGCACATAGAGTTTTCACTGGGACTAAGCCTCCCTGGTCTTGCATAAACCTTATATCAAAGAGACAAAAATACAAAACTAAACCTTCCTTCCCTTCCTCCCATCACTCTTTCAAGCCCATTCTCTTCCTTTTTTTTTTTTTTTTTTAAGGTTGTCTTCTTGCCAGTCATGAAAAACATGCAAGTTTTAATCTCTTGTGTTCCTTTGCACCTTTGCAAGTTGGAAACTGATATGCTGCCTGTCAGCAGATTGAAGAGATGTACTAAATAGCCATCTTCTCTGGCAATCGTTCCCTTCCACAAAGATGCCTCATCTCTGTACGTTTTTTCCATCCTTTCCCTCTCAATTTCCCCATTTAGTTTTTATTCTCCCCGCAAGACACTGTTAATATTTTGTATTTATTCCAGTTTTCAGGTAAATTAAAGAGTGAAAAATGCAGTGAAACCTGACTAATACACATTTTTCACTGCACAGGTAGGAATATGTGTGAAAGACAACTTTCCTTACTGGTATATATTACAAGCATATTGAAAAGTCACTCAGCATTTCTATGATATTACAGAATCACAAACGAAGCAATATGAACAAACTTCAGTGAAGCCATTCAGAAAGAATTTCCTCTGGTATGACTCTTTCTCTGACAAATTGTAGTATTTTATCATAGATATTTCTTTAGTTCAGAAAAACAAAAGATTATTGTAGTCAGAGAAGTTCTTTTTTATATAAGAACAGTGTTCTCCACCACCAACTTTTCTTATGCTCTGAAATATATTTTAGAAATGTGTTAAAGAATAAAGAGGAAAAAATATATATCATCAGGAAGGGACAAAGCAATCTTAAAAGTTGAAAATTTTGAAAACTTATGAGACAATAAAAACAGTGAGTTAGGAGATGGAAAGCATAGCACAGACATAACAATTCCATGTGCAGCTGTTAAAGTAATTCATCCCCAAATCTGTGTGTTATGATTTTTTCCCCTTACCCACTACTTGGAAATAGATATAGCAGAATGAACATGTGTAAATATATATATGTGTGTATATATATATTTGTATTACAAAAAATCATAATATTTACCACTATCAAAGACAAAGAGCAAAAGTTCAAAGCTATCAAAGCAAGAACAAAGCATAACTTCCTAACAATATACCTTCTTGTAAGTAAAAGAATATACAGCTTGACATAAATGCCAGAAGCCAGCTTGGAACTGCAGGTATTCAGAATAGGATTTTGAGCTATAAATTCATACTAAATTATGTTAGATTTCATTTCTTATTCACCTTTGATTTCCTTTTCCTGTTCCTCTACTCGTGAACACACTGTTCTAGTAAGACCTTCAACAATAGTGTGCATGAAGTTGAAGTCAGCAACGTTGTAGACATGTGTGCTGTCAGGTTCAGAGGCAATCTCTTTGAGTTCATTTATGTCTGCATTCTTCACACCTTTCAATAGAAAAAATAAAATAAAATATTTGCAACAATAACAACAACAGAAAAGCTCGCATGCACAGGCACTCATAAAAAGTGATTTTTTTTTCCAATTTCTTTAATGACCAACTATAAATACAGCTCTGTCATTAAGATATTACTTCAAGAAGTAAATTTCTGCCAGTGTACACTATTTTTTCAGCTGTCTCTTGATAATGTAGCATGCATGTATCATGCTAAATTCATGTTATAGTTTCATGTATTGGTAAACATATTAAAGGTTTAAAATAATGATTATACTTACGGCATGCAGATAAAAAAAAAATAACAATTAATGCACCGGGTAACAGATACAAATATACCAGAGTTTAATGGGACACTATATGTGGATATGGCAGAATACCCACCAATAGCGAACAGCTCAATGCCAGCATCTCGTAGGTTTTTAGCAGGAGGGATAACATCATCCTGGGACTTCCCATCGGTGATCAATATGCCAATTTTAGATACACCAGGCCTCGCACCTGCTTCAGGCTTAAAGCTGTTTTCCAAAATGTAAGTTAATGCAAGACCTAAAAATGGAAACATTTTAAAAGGGAAAAACATCCATTATTTTTTTGGATATCACAGTGTTTATATTTCCACTCAATTTAAAAACCCTGAGAAACCTTTTAATAAAGAATGATTATGGAAAGAGAGCTTATTTAATAAAGAATATATTCCAACAAGCAAACTAAACAGCCGTGGTGACATTTCATTTTTAGCAGCCTTTTGATCAATCAATGTATTTTAAATGGGCAATGGAAGCCTAAATTGACCTTCCAATGAATTTGTCATTTTTCCTTTTTGCATTCCTCCAATCATACGAGAGTCTCTCTGTCCTTTGTCCCACTGCAATCACTTCTACCAAAATAAGGGCTGTTGAAGAAGAGAAGGATAATCTTTCAGATCCTTTCTCCCCTTTTCTTCCCTACCAAATAAAAAAGGCAAAAATTTACTTAAGGGCATGCTTGGGTATTTGAATATGTCATTCTCCTGGCAAGACAGCCAGTGTTACTAATAACTACTTTGATGATAGTGGAGTTGCACTGAGGCTGTATTTTTCCCAGGGTGACGGGCATCCTCCATTTATCTATCACTGAGTATCTTCTTGGGTTTTAATGCTCTAACTACCAAAAGGTCAATGGAAATCTAAAAGCCCCAGGTGATCATTTGAACAGTTACTATTGCCAGTTGTCAGATATTAGAACAGCATTCTTTCCTTCCCCAGAATAAAGCTTTGTGCAAGAACAATACGAATGGATTTTGCATGTTTTCCTAACAGGTTAAAGATTTTACTTCAAGCACAGAGTCCACGTACACTTTGCTTTATGATTAGACTGTCCTGACTAGAAAGATTCCCAGTGAAGCCGATGAGACAAACACTTCAGAAAGACTTCACAGACATCAGACAAAGCCATTAGCAAGCTGCAAAATAAACATGCCTTTTAGCCTTCACAAGAAGATACAAAACTTCTTAGTTTGTGCAGCAAGATGTGTTTTTTAACAGAAGGCTAAAATTTAAACGTATACTGTGCTATACTGTACCTGTTAACGTATTCCCTCCTTTATATGGTAGATTGCGGACCGCATCCAACACCGCATCTTTTGTGCCGTAGGCATTCAAATGCCATTCAATGCGAGGATCACCACTGTACTGGGCAAGACCTAATATACCAGAAAATAAAGTACTCCATTAGACAACAAAGAATTTTTTTTCTGAGTGTCTGTACTTTACATACTTGGTTACTAACAGCTTCCTACTGTAACAGGAAAACTGTCCTGCTTGATGCCAAAAAACCTGCATTACGTTGTTCTTAGTGGCAGCTCCTCCATTTATTTTCAAAGCCTTCCTTTCAAGTGCTAAACTAAGTAAATGAGAAGGATCACGCAACGTTTTCAGAGGTTAGTAAGATTCCAGAAAAAAAATGTTTTTTTGAAAAAGAACATTTTTATTTAATATGTTTTAGAACAGACTAAAATGTAAGTAGCAGAACAGAAATGTAACATTTGAGCCAGTTAAAACCACCAGAAGTCATCCACTGGCACATTCTTCCTTTCAAAATTAAACTGTAAGGATTTGATCTAATGCTGATTGAAGTCAGTATGGCTTTTTCCACTTTTTTTTTTTTTTCCACTGACATCCCATTAGAGTTTGCTTAAGCAGAGTACTACAGTAAACTGTGAAGAATACCTTCATTAATGTTGGAAATATTCTAGCAGTATTACTCCTATTGATACAAGTGGGAGTTCTAGTTGTTTGCTATTAGTGAGAAAAATTAGGACGAATCTTGCACAAACAAGCAGCATTAAGCTGTTAATGATCTTGAAACCATAACATTTTTTACATTGCTGCAGAAGTACTAAGAAAAACCATGATACCTTACCTACTCTTGTTTTCTCAGATCCCACATTGAAAGCAGAAACCAGATTTTCCAGGAACAGTCGAACAAGTCTGAAATTGAATCGGCCGATACTCCAGGAACCATCTACTAGAATCACAATATCTGCAATAGCTGGAGTTTTGCATGTAAACAGGCTTCCTGTAAATCATTAAAATGAAAACATAATATTTAATTCAACAATAAAATTGCAACTAAATAAATTTAAAACTTCTTCCTCCCGGTAAGCTTAATACCTAAAGCTTTCTTCCAAGGGCAAAGTGAAAAATAAACAAAATCCCTGAATATATTTGTCCCAAATCTGGTAATAGAACACTTTGGTCATTATCTACTTTGATTTTATTTTTTTTTAGGTTATTCAAAATTACTTTTGGGAGACCCACAAAAAAAAATCTAAAAATATGATTCTTCAGAAAGAATAAGTTAACCATCATATAACGCAACCAAACCAGTAGTTCATTTTCACTATCAAGATGACTAATTCTATACATGGTATAAAATTCATGACCTTTAGGTGTAGACAACACAAAGAGTAAAACTGAAAGTCGATTAAGTATGCTGTATTAAACCTAAGTAGGATGCACTCAATAGAGCAAAGGTAAAATATAGAGATTCAAATTCACAATCTCTATGTTAACTAGCACCATATAAAGACTGAGTCAAGTGCCTCTCTTCTAAATGTATGAAAAAGAAGCAAACAAAAATAAAGGAACAATAAGAAATTAACAGAAAAGATCTGATGAGAATCACCGGAGATGCTTCAGGGTTTAGCTTACCAATGAAGAAATCAGAGGAAATGGGTGCAGAGTTCAGACACAAATTGCAATATAAGCCAACAAGAAGGCTTTCAGGGAAACAAATTCCTAATACATTGAGAAGTCTAAGAAAATGTTCCATGTTCAGTTAGGGAAAATGACTGGAAGGCAGGGAAGGGGAAGGTATACCATGGAAGAGTGTAAGGAAAGGTTTCCATAACCTCAAATAGAATAGCCACCATCCAGAGGAGTGACTGTAACAGTAAGGTAGTGTATGGAGGGAAAATGAATGATGTTATGCAGGTACACCAAGCAAGAACCTGTGTTTGAGCTCTAAAAATAGCAAACCACCTGCAAGACTGACTACAGAATAAGGATGGAAGCAGAAAAGTCAAAACAAAGCATGTTAGTGGAAAAGGTCTCATGCATGACAAACCATTTAGGGAGGAAAAACATGTCCATGAACACAGAAAAAGAAACCAAGGCTGATTAGTGAGGTAAGCTGCATCTCAACTTCCATCATCAGTCTCTTCAGGGTCCACTACAGAAATTAGCTGACTAAGGCTATTAACATCAAGGGTGATATACTGACAGCAATGACCAACAGAGTAAAGAATTCTTAGAAACAAACTGATCTTGAGCACAGATGCTCAACAAATAGATTTGTTGAGAATTATCAATAAGGTGTCCAGTTGTTTGCTCCTTTGAGGGAATAAACCACATGGTTAGCAACTCAAAACTTTAACATCAAATTATAGTGACAATCTTATAATTAAAAATGAAATGATAATCTCACGGACAAAAACCATCTGATGTGCAGAAGGACTTAAAAATTATTAGATTCTTACTGTAGTGTCAATCCACTGACCAGGAAACCCAATCCATAAATTTACAGTTAATATCTTACACATGTGCTAAAAATGTCTTGAAAAGAGACAGGAACATTTCCTACGTGCAGTTAGCAGTGTAGAATGAGTTCTAAACACATGACAAAAATTCCACTTACAGAGATGCCAAAACAAATATTTTATTTTAGTTTTTACAGTACAAGACAACGCTATTTGAATTGGCAACACATTGTAAAATGTAAACACTGGGGAACATTTAGTAAGCATCACAAAAATCTTAAATTGGAGGATAAATCCAAAGGAGGTCCAAATCTTTCTATCATTGAACTTAATAGGAAAAAATCCATTGATTTCAACAGGAATGAGATCTGCCTTTTTGTGATTTAATAGGAACTTACTGGTCATGGCAAAATCCATGTTTTAATTATCTTTGCCAAATAAACTTCCTGCTAATCAGCCCTCATCACTTGCAGCATTTGTCTTCATTAAGCATAAAGTTCAATCATGCCATTCTCACACTGGCCACGACTAGCTTCTTAAGCTTCAAAATAGCTATTGGCAAAGTTAAGCGCTGCTCAACACCAGCAAGGATGACAGAACTGGACCCCTGATTCACATCCAAGCAGCTGCGCTGTAGCACAGATGTACCTTTTCAGTATGATCCTGGTAGTTTAATCATATAGCCCAATGAGGAAAACAGGATTTGCATGGCTGTATTTCCCTTCAAAACTAATAAAGTCTTAGGCTTACTACGAAACCCGGTTAGTACCCTAGGTCATACTCTTTTCATACCAACAGGTTTTGCCTATAGGGCTTCTTTAATACTGTAGGGCTTCTTTAATACTGTTTTAATACTTTTAAATCTTTGTGAATAAACGTTTTTATTGGTTTTAGTAAACCCATTCAGTGCAGCAAAGGCCGAAGAATAAAAAAAACAGTAACAGCATTCCTTTCAATACTTTATTTCCACGTCATCAGATCAGTGCAAATAGCATCATTCAATTATTTTGGTTAAAATAGCGTGTGTGGTTTAATCCAAGACTGTACTGCAATGCCACAGAATGTGAGAATATGATTCTTTCTTCGTAGATAGCAGATACTTGTTGAATCTTTTCTGCATAAAACTTTTAGGTTTTGTTACTTCTGTACACCCACTATTTGCTTATGTTTTCTCCTTGTTGTACTTAATAGAATTGTAGAAAGGTCCCTAAAATGGAATAAACAACAGTGAGATATTAAATAGAATAACATGCTGTATAGAAATCTTTAAAACCTGCTAGGAACACAAACACCATATATGATCCTGGTTTATAAAGTTATTCTAAAAGACACAGTGTGTAGCAGCTAATTTACACACCCCACTGAGAAGAGCCGGTTTCCATTAACAGCTCCAGCAAAAGTCTTTTTCAATAATCTCTTCAGACCACCATACAGAGTCATGGATTCCTATGGTGCTGGAGGATAATTACGAACTTTTCAAATATCTAAACAAAACTTTAATGGTTAGTTTTCTCAAAGACATTTCTTGGACGAGGATGACAACATATAATTTCATATGAAAATGCTTCCAGAACTTTAGCCCACTACAAACTTCAACACTGTGAGCAGGTTGTGCATATTTTCCTTTCACTCATTTATTAAGAAAATAGTGGTGAGAGAGAAGGCACCGCTTTCCTCTGATGTACAGAATACTCACCAGCTCCAAGAGTAGGGCAGCAGGGAGGTAACCTGTTGCCTGATTTTGTAAAATGTTTCCTATGATTCAGCATCATTCTACTTCTAATTCAAGTGCTGCATTCCACAACAAACAGTAACAGAGGCTGTGATTTTTGGATTACAGAAAATGACAGAAACACAAACATTGTAAAGTCAAGCAAGCTCCATATTTTACAGCAGCAACTGTCTTCACTGCATCTGCCTGCCATGGGTGGAGGAGTTTCTTGGGGAGAAAATAATAAATTCATGATCCTTCCATAACAAATTTACAGTCTTCCTAGTGTCACTTGGCAAAAGGAATTTGCCATTCTGTCAGGCAGTTCACTGAGGAGGAAGGAGCTCGGTCTGCTCATTTCCTCATGAATGAAGGGAAGACATTTAATGTACTTAGAATTTCTCCTCTGAAGACACCAATTATGAGGCTCACAGCAAAGTATTAGGAGAAGGTATTCACACAAAACCTGCTTCAGTAATGCCAACAGCCTTACCTTCATCAGAAAACATGGATCTTGCTGCCTTTATTTCGAGGAAATCTTTCAAAGAATAATTAGCAGTGAAGGAATTTTGCATCTACCAAATGAAGTTTCCTGCCTTTGATCTCTCCAGGCTCCAGACGTTAGAGATGATTCACTTGCCTGCATCTCCAACGTGCAAGTGCTTATTGAACTACCAAGACTCATGTCAGAATTTGGCTGCCAGCGAGGCCAATGATGGCAATGCTGAGAAAATGGTCCAGCTTGATCCTCCTGAGATAGAGGGAGAGTTACTGGAGCATGCAAAATGTGACCCCTGAGACAACCCGTTGAAGGAAATGGAGAACAGAGTCAGGGCTGGGAGGGGCTCTGGCAGCAGTGAGGATGCAGGGAACAAAGCAGGGTCTGCAAGCTTCTGAAAACACTGGCACTACCTCTCTGAGGCTCTGTTTTCAACCTACTGTTATTCCCTTCTTCACACATGCACTCAGTGAGTGAGATAGCAATGTCAAAAAAAGAAGCCTAAATAAAAAATAATACAAGCCTTACTAAGAAACAGATAGAAAAAGTATGATTTTTAGACTGGAGTAGTGGCTCTTTGACTCTTAATACTACTAATCCTTGAAAGTTCTTTGAAAGGCAAAGGAAGAAGCAGCAAATACAGGCACTGCTACACAGGAGGACTCCATGCCTTAGAAGAACCTGTTCAGTTTGCATCCAGCTATGATACATTTTGCAGAAATACATTTGATATTTTTCCTCCCTTTGGTCCGAAACTCCGTTCGCATTTTCAAGAGCCAAAACACACACTTCGGCTAGGACAAGTGAAGACTATAATTCTTACTGAGTCTGCAATAAGTCGTTTCCTTTCTCGCTCCCTGTCACAGTGGAAAAGGCAAATAATGTTAAGGAAGATGGTTCAAGTGGAGGTCAGTAATAATACAAAATGAATGGGAGACTCCTTCACGGAGTAACAAAGCACAAAAGGCAAGACACTTGACAAAAGTGAATGGAAAATAGCTCAGTAGTGTCCGACAGCACCACAGCTGAGCAGCAGCACCACTGAGGACAAGGGCAATATAATTCCACAGCAGCAAAATGTTACTTCTATTTTTAAAAAGGGTTAAAAAATAGAGGGACGTGGAGCAGTGTTCAGCTCCAAAATGCAGCAACTCACCAGTTCACGCTTCTGACACTGATATTATTGCACTGTGCTGGTGATATCATCATTGCACTTAGACCTCAGTTTAACACATCCCATATGTCAGGCTAAGGACCAGACAAATGCATACAGCACAAATGCTTCTCTTTGAACTGGATCCAAACATAGCTTGAATCTGAAGAGCTCAAATGCTGGAACATCGTTAGGTTGAAAGAGCAGCCCAATGAGGTCAGAAGCTCATCCCTGCTCCCTTAAAAATAAAATAAAAATCAACGCACAAAATAAAAAAAAAGCAGCCAGCCCTTTCCCATGCACCTTGCTCTGTTCCAGAAAATGACTCTTGCCCAATTGGCAGCCCTACAAATTTCTTATTTTGGAGAGCTTGAATCTTAAGGTCTGTTGTGTCTAATCATGTTTGGAATATTTTCTTTTCATTTGACTGTTAATGCTGCAGTTCAATACCTGCTTAACAGCAATTTGCTTCTTTCAAGAAGTATGCAGCCATAAAAACATGTCATTATTTCAAGTATACCTTTTGAAAATAAAGTGACAAAACTAATTAGCAGTAGCTGATAAAAAAAATAAAAATAAAAATTAATTTGTCTACATTAAATAGCAAAAAATCTCAACTGTGAGAAAAGGAAGCATAAAGCCCTTTTCTATGCACCTTTCCATGCCCACTGCATGACAGCTGGACGTCTGCAGCAGCAAGCCCTATCTTACAGAAATTACCAGAGCTTTCTCCCTACACAGCATTGTAGAACTTTCTTCCTATACCCCAATGTTTTAATTTACTTGAGAGGCAGAATAAATGTGGAGAGAGGCAGATAACTATGAAACAAAGTGACACTTCTGACTGATAGCACTGACGTACCTATGTTTCCAGCAGCTTGCCAACCAAACTCTATTTGTGTATCTTGATAGAAAAATGAGTTAAGAAATCACCCTGTCTTTTAACTGAGAGTGCAATACATTTGTATTTCTCTTCCAATAGGCAACATGACAACAGAGAACAAAACACAGTGCTGAAATCTTTCCTGAAACTGAAGGTAAACATGGCAAGACATTATGACCATTAAGCCATAATGATTTACAATGGAGATGTTCCACAGGCCCTCCTATGAAGCACATGAAGCTAAAGACACTCGTCTGCAGATTACAGTGA
Organism: Aythya ferina; assembly: GCF_964211825.1. NCBI lineage: Eukaryota > Metazoa > Chordata > Aves > Anseriformes > Anatidae > Aythya > Aythya ferina. Next base: position 148,040,807 of record NC_140297.1, on the reverse strand, counting down.
TAATTCCCCACTTCTCTTTGCTCTCAGTCCTGCATCTGTGAGCATTAATGTTTTAAATGAAACAGCTGTCTCAAAGTCTAAATGACTTTTCAAGGCAGAGAACTACATATTTTTATTACTGTGGTCATACTTATCCACCACTCCTGTGTCTAAATACTCCATCATTTGAGTTATTTTTCCCTTTGGTTTAGTGAAGGGTGAAATCCTTGAGACCATTTTCTCTGGCTGTATCTGGAAGGCAGTGAATCAGGGGAACTGCGGACAAAACCGGTGCTCAGAAATCCTGAAGGTTAATTAAGCTGTAAGTCCAAATCGCTCTAAACCATGATAAAGAGCTGGTCTGTATCTGAGCTTGTAACTAAGATACAGCTTTAACGTATCAGGTAAAATGACAGAAAAGAGCCTGCCTGAGAGAACAAACTGCAGCTCTACGAAGGTCATTAACCCAGAACTCACTTTACAGCCCAGCTCTGTAAAGCCAGGTGCACAGTGTGTTGTGGCCAGCTTGTTCCAGGAGAAAAAAAAAAGGGATGGTCAAGTAGAGTTACAGTACAGAAGACTTTCAAATTCAAGTCCCTGTATTACCCTCAAGCATTTCTTGAAATGGTATTAACATAACCCATGTCTATGTTTGTATAAATAAATATGTGGGATCTTCAGAAGTGTCACTGCCCTGTCAAATGTAACAATTCCTCCTTTGCCTATTTTACAAAGATGTCTGAGTGAACACCCTATGCACAGAAACCACAGGCACCCAGAACCACAGTGTGGGGAGGTGGGAAGGGATCTCCTGTGAGGTCAGGTTTGGTGTCTCCAAAGATGGAGACCCCATAATCCCTCTTGAGCAACCAGAGTTTGACCACCATCACAGTATAAATGTGCTTTCTTAGATTTTAATTTAGAGTTATTTCAGTTTCTGTGCACTGTTTCTTGTCTTTCCAATGAGTATTTTTACACAATGAGTATTTTTACACATTTTTACATCCCCCTGAACTGCCTTCTCTCCAGCCTGAAAAGTCCCAGCTCTCAGCCTCTTCTCACCAGAAACATGCTCCAAGCACTTTTTAATTGTTTCAATTAAAAAATGAACTTTGGTTCCCTTTGCAGGATTCCCACCCATAAATCCATGCCTTTCTTGTCCATCTCAGCACTGGACCCAACAGTCTTACCCAGGGCAGGATTTTGTAGTGCCTTTTACTGAGCTGCATGAGGTTCCTGCTGGCTTATTTCTATGGCCTGAGGGCACTCAGGACGGAGCCCAACCATGCTGGTAGATCAAGTACTCCTCCCATTTTTCATCATCTACAAACTTGTGGAGGTACCCTGGGGTACATCACTAGTGACTGGCCTCCACCTGGCCATCATGCAGGCAGAGATCACAACTTGCAGGGCTTGGCAGTTCAGGCAGTTTTCCGTCTACCACACACCTCCCTCACACCTCATCAGTTTGTCTGTGAAGATGGTATGGAAGGCAGACCTTGCTGAAGTCAAAGTAAACAGCATCCACTCCTCCCCTTCATTCACCAAATTAGTCACGTCATTGAAGAAGGCTATCAGCTTGGTAAGGCATGATTTCACCTTCATAAATCCATGCTGATTACTCTTAATCACCTTCTTGTCCTTTATACTTTGGAAATGGTGCCCAGGAGAATTTGCATCATCACTTTTCCATGAATCAGGGTGATGCTGCCTGGCCAGTAGTTCCCTTGCCCTTCTGGAGGACAGGAGTGACATTTACTCTATTCCAGGTGTCAGAAACCTTCCCCCATTTGCCACAACCCTTCAGAGATAATTGAAAGTGGACTTGCAATGAGATTGGCCAGCTCCTTTACTCCTGGGGGCATCTCATCATATCCCATGAACTTCTGTCTGTCAGTGTTGTTTAAATGTTCCCAAACTTGATTCTCCTCCACCAAAGATAAGTCGTTCTCACTCCAGACTCTAATGATTACATTGCATATGGTATTTTTTGAAAACATTGTCCAGAAACAACCTAAATGATCAAAATCTGTAAGAGTGAATTTAAAATTTATGCTAAAAAAAAAAAAGAGACAATTATTTTAATTCATTCAGTCAAATCAGTGGTTGATACCCAAAGTATGCAACTGCTATTGGAGCTATCAAAACCAGAGTGTCTGAACTATCACAAGGTACAGATTATGCTTAGACATCTGGGTTTGTTTTCAGTTTGGCCATTAGCTTGTTAGTAACTTAATCATAATCAAAATGAAACTGCTGACCCTAACCTAAAACCACGTACTTAAGTACACACACACACACTTACATCACCCTGGTGCCTGAAGAGCAGGCTGAGGGCAACCGTATAAAATGCATGTTATTTATTTAAATAGTTCAGTGGAGCTCAATAGAGGATCTTTTCCAATGTTTCCAAGCAATAATTGTTCAATATTCAATAAATAATTGGTCAGTTGTTCTTGCTCATTTTTTTTTCTCAATAAATAATAATCATTGCATCACAGAGATATAATTACAAGCTATTAGGTCAGCTTTAGGGTTTCCCTCCCCCCATCTGTTTTCCATTCCCAGATTAATAAAACAGTAACAGTTGCAAGGCTGGCAAAGGACCTGTGATTTAACTGAGACAAAACATGAGCTTCTGAGCGTCATTCTCCTTTTTTTTTTTTTTTTTTTTTTTTAAGATATCGCCAAGCATAACTGCCCCACCAAAGTCATAAAAATATCTCAACCAACCTCTAACAGATACATCATTATTGCTTCCAAGTGATGTGTTATTACTACTTCTGAAGAGAACAAAGAAACACTAAACATTACGAAACTCAAGGCAGAAACATCTGCCACAGTTTGACACCACCTGCCTGCCCCCAAGGTATGGAGCTAAATTTCCATGCCGAGTGCGAAAGGTGTTGGGGGCAGGGAGAGAAGAGACGAGATACGGGTGATATTTCACAGGCCACAGCCAGACTTTCTGAAGGAGTTACCATCCCTGTGCTCACAACTTGCAGCTTTCCTCCCTTCATCATTCTTTTTAGATCAGTGCAAAAGACAAGCAAGTTTAACGTGTATTTTCAGTGCTACATAAACAAACAAAAACCCTCCTGAGGCTAACATTTACACCTAAAACAGCTGTTTGCACCACTGTGTAGACCTGCTGACTTCTTGGATGCAAGGAAGCAGAATATGCTCAAGCACTGGTCCCTGGAGGACTCCAGGAGAGCAAGGTGAGAATACCATGGCTCAATTCACTGGGGAATAATGAGCCAAACACACACACAAAGCCCAGCAGCTGGATGAGGAAAAAGGACTCCCTCATTTTAGGAGGAAGACGAGTACAATCAGCACAGATAACCAGACAGGCGAGATGGGTGAGAACATCTTTGAGGGGGAAAACAAGGACTAATAAATTCTGTTTCAGCTCCTAACCAGCACCTTTAAAACCAAGGGGCACGGCTCTGCTGTAGCACCAAGGCTCACTGAGCACAGGGCACCAGGCAAAGGGTGCTGACACACAGACAGGCCAGAATCAGAGTCCTGCATCACCGGATCAAGAAGGAACACGGAGACCCTCTGATTACACAGTGAGGGTGGCAGTGACCCTGAACTCATCTCTCCTGCTTCACGTTGATCACCAGCGTTGGTATCAGATGAATGAGACAGGCTGTGAAACAAGACTCCCCTCTCAAAGTGGTAAGGAACAGCCTTGAAAGGGAACTTGTACAGCAAACAGCTCAAAAGAAAAAGACTTGGCACCTCCTTGTTGTATTCAAGACAAGGCCATTTCAAGGATCATAGTCCCTGAAAACAGATACCGAAATGTTATCCTTAATCTCCTGTCTTGTTGTCCAGAGCACGGAGCGATGCAGCTTGTTCATTAGGGTACTCAATGCAACTGGAACGTAAATCCACGATACAGGAATCTGTTGGTGAATGCCTCAGTCTCTTAGGACTGCAGCTTTCTTACAAGTCTTCATCTTGCACTTCAGCACTTGTTAAAGAAGCAGAAGGTGCTGGTGCAGTCTGCTACTGCCTCTCCAAACCTTTATTTTTATTTTTTTTGGCTCTCCCTTCCAAGATTGCCACACAACATTAAAAAAAAAACATCCGGAGTTTCAACACGTTACTATGTAGCTTCAGTTTCAAAGACCAGGTAGTGTCTTTCATCAAAGACAATCATCACTCATGATATACAGAGATATTTACCTAGTATATACAGAGTCATGAGCAAGCCTACAGACTTCAAATTGTGGCATTATGAGAATTCATGCTGCCACAGGATGAACTGTTAAGGAGTGTCTCAGCTTAGTAGTAACACAAGTATTTCAGTAATGAAACATGTCAACACAGCCCCGAACCTGGCTGAAGGTAGCAGTCTCTTGCTGCCAGCACAATCCAACCGTGCCAGCACACTCTGTGGATTGGAAGGATGCTCAACAGCTAATGACCTGAAGAGATGAAAAGCAGCCTGAGAAGAGAAGGAAAGCCAAAGCTTCAATTATCAGTCACTCAAGCATGGGAATTGCAGTCTCCTGCTTCAGGTAAGAATTGATTGCACAAAGAAGCCATGCCCTGAGGAAAGCTACCAAAGAAACAAAGAGCCCAGATGGGAGGGTGTTCAGTTGGTAATGATTCAGACTTACCTAGGAATATGTGATTTCCTGTGCTGAGATATGAGGATGCATGTCTTGTAATTCAAGGGTTATGAACCTGAACACCCTGATACTACGAACTAGATCATTTTACGATGAAAACAAAACTTACTTTAGGTCCAAGATAGGATGTGTCTCTTTTTCTACTCCAACGGAATGGAAAGAGAATTATAAGGTGTGTTGGTTTTTTGTTTATGACTGTGTATATGAACTTAATGCACTGACAGAAGAAGAGCAGCAGAGCTAAGACGAGGAGCCAGGAGGTAAGTGGGATCCCTGCGTATGAATGGAGGCTGACCTTACCTGCTAACACCAAGCATTTACTTTACTGAACAATGCAAGAGTTTGCCTGACATACACAAATTAAGGAATATATCCAGCAATCTCTGTATTAATACACAATTTCAAAGCAGGCTAAGGTAAATAAATGAAATAATTCACAATTTTACAGATGTGTAAATAGACAAAGCAGCTACAAAATATGAGAGACCCTGTTAAATCAACCCTCCCCCCCCTACACATACACACATATTTCTCTTTCTCTCTGATCCTCTCTTTCCTTATCTCACTTCAATCAGGGATTCCTTCTGCCATGGTCAAAGTGCATTTCTCAGAGCGAACCCTTTCCCAGTTCCAGCCTTTACAGCTACTTTTGGGTCTTCACTTTCCATCTTTCTTTCCCTCAAGAACATAATTCTCTTATGCAGATGATTGCAACACATTTACAAGTAAACTAATGGCTATTTACCCCTCATAGAAATAAATGCTACAAGGTGTCATCTCTCAAACTCATCTGCATATTTTTCCTCCTTGACACAACGAACAACAAAAACTGCCCTCTTCCATAACCTTGCTTCTCAAGTGGCCAGCAGAAGCCTACACTATAAGAAATATAATTCTTGCAGACATCTAAGATGCAGAAATAGCAGAGTTCACCTAGCTTGATTGAACCCAGTTCCAGCCCCCTGCCATGGGCAGGGACACCTCCCACCAGCCCAGGTTGCCCAAAGCCCCATCCAGCCTGGCCTTGAACACCTCCAGGGATGGGGCATCCACAGCTTCTCTGGGCAGCCTGTGCCAGTGCCTCACCACTCTCAGAGTAAAGAATTTCTTCCTAATATCTAATCTAAACCTACGCTCTTTCATTTAAAACCATTTCCCCTTGTCCTATCCCTACACTCCTGACAGAGTCCCTCCCCAGCTTTCCTGTAGGCCCCCTTTAGGTACTGGAAGGCCACTGTAAGGTCTCCCTGGAGCCTTCTCTTCTCCAGGCTGAACAATCCCAACTCCCTCAGCCTGTCTTCATAGGAGAGGTGCTCCAGCCCCTCGATCATCCTTGTGGCCCTCCTCTGGACTCAATCCAACATTCCCATGTCCTTCTTGTGCTGGGGGCTCCAGAGCTGAACACAGCACTCCAGGTGGGGTCTCAAGAGAGCAGAGCAAAGGAGGAGAAACCCCTCCCTCGCCCTGCTGGCAATGTTGTTTTTGATGCATCCCAGGATACAGTTGGATTTCTGAGCTGCAAGCGCACATTGCTGGCTCATGTTGAGCTTCTCATCAACCAACACCCCCAGGTCCTTCTCCTCAGGGCTGCTCTCAATGTCCATCTCAGTACTGATATTTCCTATCAGGTTTTCCAGTAGTGGGAGGCAGGAAGCAAGAGTCTGCTGAAGAATTGTGGCCAGGTCTATAAAAGCATTGCTATTGAAAAAGGAAATCCAAGTTGCAAGTAGTCAAAGGATAAAAAAGCTTAGCTATGTCCTCCAGAGATATTCATAGGACGAACTCTTGGAATAAACACTGATCATCCAAAGCACAGTGAGCTAAACTTTCCAGAAGGTAAAAGGGAGTTTATTCAAGAGTTTCCCTGCAAGAGAGTCCTTCTGGATGTCCTCCAGTGACTCAGAAGGAGTTCCAAGTGTACAAAGCTCTTCATGGTGGTTCATAGGTTTACAGACTATCATGGAAACTGAAAGGATGACTCTCATCAAATTCCACCTGGCTTGGATGGGATATCCTAAATTCAAAGGTCAAAGAAAGCAGCGTTATATTCTGGTAAGTCTTCAACTCCTGTTTTTAACCAGGTATTTGCATCATCAAGTTGAGGAAGAAGCCATCTCTTGCATAGTAGAAGTAGAACACAATCACTGTCTAAAGCAGCCACCATGCTTTGCCCACCTAGCAAGGATGGGGACTGCAGATAGAGCTGCTGGGCAGGTTCTAAGTGGAGTCTGGAGCAGAGATCTTTTAGCACTACTTCAGGATGGTGATCTGACCAGCAGTGAAGTCACTCACACACCAAGGTTCAAGCGAGAGTCTTATTGGCAAAGACCAGATGGGCAGGTGCTGTTTCCATTAGCAGGAGCTGAGATGAATGCATCATGGATCCTCCACTTGAGCTAAGGTTCAGTAGAAAAAAGCCTTAGATATTATCCAACTGTAAAAGTGAGAAAGATCAAAATGGGATTATAATATTGTTCCTGTGGCTGAGCAGTCTCAGAGTACTGAGAAGAGTGTGGTGAGGGAAGCACAATTAAAAATGCCTGTCAACGTTTTGTGGTGCTCCAAAATGTTCTAAGAGTATGGCAGCATGATCCAAGCACTTCCCAGTCTTCTCAAGGGATGCATGGGGATCTGAGGTCATCCCCCTAAAGGCACATGGATAATAGATTCATTTTTATGTTGATATTACCTTTAATTGAGCAGCAAATGTTACAAGCAGGTGTACACCACACACACAAAACCTATTCACAATCAGGTCAGCCAAGGGACTTCATCTTACTGCATGCAAGACGGTGCTGAAAAGTAATTTTTCTACTAAATTACTAAAATATTCCACTAGTTGCTAACCACAAAACTCAAAAGTAAACTGAAAAAAAAAAAAAAGAAAAAAAAAAAAAAAAAAAAAAGAAAAAAGGCAGTCCTGAAGAAACTATAACAGCCTACACAAAACATGTGTACCCAGTTTGAAGGCAGCTAAATGGCAGCAAACACACACCATGCTTCATACACAACAAGGTGATGCATCCACATTCCCCCTACAGATGCTGCAAAGGTGAAATGTTCAAGTCTCAGTATGATGTATACACATCCTTTAGGGACGTGCAGGCTGTAGCCTTATATTTAGACAAATGCAATCACTAATTCTAAACTTTACTTTATTCTTCAATGCAAACTTTAATTTACACATGGCCAAAAATGAACCCTGTCATGCTGAAGTACTACACAGCGTTTAAAGAACTTTTCATATCTCCCACGTAGGAAATGCATCCATCTACATGTTGCAATATCTAAGAAACTAATGATAAAGACTAACAGCCAGGGCCATATATACACTTTGTATTGGGGGATATAGCAGACATCGTTGAGCTAGCTAGTTCTGAGCAGGCTAGCACATATACCAGTGTTGTGGATGATACAACTGCACCGCTGTCAGCTTTGTTGTAAATTTGGCTGCATCTAGTTCAAGCAACCCTTCAATATTATACTGCACTCCACTGGAACAACAATAATAATAATAGTTAAGTAGAAACTTTGATCAAAAACTCATGGCTTATGAAATACTAATCACAGAACTATGAAAAGCTACAAGATACCTCTCTGGCGATCTTGGGCTTTACCTACTGTGCAAGCTCAGGCCAAAGTAGTTCAGCATTTGCCTCTTGTACAATTCCAACACAGCCTCAGAAACTAAACATTAATTACAGGGGTATCTTGCTGGTACCTTCCATGATCAGCAACATATTTTTATAACTCGTGCTTACATCATAGCATGGTCTAGATATTGGAGTAGGCATTCAAAAACAGGAAAACATGGTCTCCCAGCATAGTTCTGGGTCTGCTAACACCTCTCACATAAAAAGGAGGTCACCACCCACATGGTATAGCTTAAAAAAAAAAAAACAAAAAAAAAAACTCTAAAAAATCATATTTTTCTCTATTGCTCTGATTGCAGTTGGCCACATGTCTTAAAATTGGATGAATATATTTTGGGATATGGAAATAAAAACTGAAAATGAAACGGTAAATAGGTCAAAACAGGTTAAACTAGGATGAGAGGTTGTATTTTACATTTAAAGAAAATTCCATTAGAGCATTAATCCTGGAATCACAGAGAAAGGCAAACCTCTCACAGGCTGTAAGACTGCAGAGAATGAAAAAATAAAAAAAAAAAAGAAAGAAAGAAAAAAAAAAAAAAAAAAAACAACAAAGAGAAGCAAAGGGGCAGGAAAGAGAAGACAGAAAAGAAGTAATCCACATTAAAAACCACAGACAAGAAACAGCCCACGAACAATAGTTTTATTGTGCAATGAAGAAATGGAATTCCCTTTCTTCCATCTGCTGTGGTCATTTTGGAGTATTAATTTACCCTTATACAATAAATCCATATTTTTTGCCATCTTGGTTCAGGCTTCTCATCCAGTTCCAGGGAGAGAAATATAATGCATTCACGAAAACACAAGTGAACCTACAGTGTATTAGGTTATGTGCTTGCCTTCACACATGAAGGAGCGCAGACCTACAATGCCAGTTGGAAGAACCTGAATAACACCCTTACAGGGTTATTCCCACATCCATCACAGAAGAGCCATCAGCCCATGGTCCTGGGGTGAAACCCATAATGATGACCAAAGGAAAGGCTTTTCAGAGCACCCTTCAGACTGATGGGGTTACTGCCTAGGAGGTAATGAGACCTATGAGATGCAGGAAATAGTATTTGGGGATTGTCTAAGTCTTAGCATGATAGGTTTAGGGGAGGAACCAAAGAGAGGGAAAAAGAGGGATCAAGGTAATTTGGGAAGGAACTACCACGAGAAAATAAAAAGATAAAGTGATAAAAAGGGTCTCTTCCACATATGCAGGTAGCTGGTTAGTACACTTGCCTAGTCAAGCCCTGTGCCACAGGCTGTCCCATCTTCTCATTAAACTCCTTTTGTAATTAATTTTCTAGGTGAGGAGCGCTCTATTCTGTGTGCACGGCTGTAGGTGTAAATGCCAGCAACCAAAGTCAGGCACACGAAATTGGGTGACTTATGGTCTGTGATGCCAACAAGTGGAACAAGTGAGGTCTAGATGCCAACAAATGCAGCGGGCATGGCAGGCCACAAGCTCTCGTGCATCCATGGTGCCAGTAACAGAAGAAGCAAGGGTGCTTCTTCTAGCTGTCAGCAGGCTAAGTGGCTCAGAAGCCATGCACCAAAGCAGCCCTAAGCCTGGGCCAGATATCTGTGTGTCCGTATGAGACAACTGGAGGAGCTGGCTACCAGAGGGACTAGGAAGTCCAGGTCTAGAGAGATTTTGGCCTGGAGGTCAACTGAGACCCAGCTGCCTGGGCGTGTGTCTGTCTGCTGACGCAAATGGAGATCCAGGGGTCAGTTACCAGAGGGATCACATTTCCCACTAACAGGCTTTCATCCTGATCAGCCAGAGAGGTGAAGAAGCCACTGATGTTTTTGTCAGTGTGAACCCTGTCTGCTTTTGCTCATGCTGACCTGTGTGGCCGGACATGTATTTATGCATTTTACTGTACTTATCAGGACTACTTGCTCAGCTTTGCTGCTGGTTGGATGTGGGGACATGGAGCTACAGCAACCCTGCTTGGCTATATTGGGCTGCTGGATCCCGTGAGCCCTAACAGGACACAAGAATATCTCACATTGAAAGTGGGAGAGAGAAGTACTTTCCAGTAAACCTTACTTTTAGCCTCAGATTGCAGAAGCAGACTAGCGTGCAAGACTGAGAAGCTGCTAAAGACTATATAAGAGGAACAGAACGGCACTGGGGAAATATACCCACACAAAACAGTTACGATCTCTTTCTTCTGGCTTGTCATAATGCAAAAGCTGAAGTGCCCTCTGGAAAGCTCAGGGAAACACTGTTAACATGGCCAATTAATTACAGGTTACACAAAGACAGTTAATGAGTTCTGTAACCTCAGAGTTCAGTAAGCAATAAAAAAAAAAATAGAAAAGTGTCATAACTAAACCCAACATTTGCAGCAACGCTAGCCAGGATGAAGTGAGTAAAACTTGGAAACAGCCAATGGAGCAGCGGAAGTTCAGAAGGTATTCATTCCTGTGGCTTCGTCAAATACCACATGGCACTAATTTCACACTGTCTAGTAATACTTACTGAAGCATCCGACATTAACTAAGACAAGTTAATAAATTAGATGATGAGTCTTTTCTACCAAGAAGCATGTTAATATACTTCTCTGTGGACTTTTTCCAACACTCTTTAACACTCAATAGCTACAGAGTGAATGTCAAGGCTCACCTGCATCAGAGGTGATAGAGGTACTGGAAGAAGAAAGCAAATCAGAGTATTTTTCAAGTTTACTGCTCCTCTTATTTCTATCACTATCCAAAGACCAGCGTGACCCCACTGCAAAAGCTATTATAAGACAAACATCAGATACATATGCCGTGATATTTTGAGGAATGATATGCCTTTTGCATTGTCTGATAATGTGCACAGCAGTGGAAGAAGGAAAAAAAATATTATAGAGAAAACGGGGAAAGGGTTGAGGCAAGTGGTTGTTTTAATATTTGGGGTTGTGTTTCCCACTAAGTTTTTTACTATTATTATTTTGATTGGCAATAAATTAAGTAATTTTTTCACAAGTCAAGTGTATTTTGTCTGCAATAGTACTTGGTAAACAATCTCCCTGTCTTTATCTCAACCCATGAGCTTTTTCATTCCTGTTCTTCCTATTTTCTCCCCATCTTCGTGGAGAGGGGAGCGATCAGGCACGTAGGTTGGAGTTTGGCTGCTAGCCTAGGCTAACCCATGGCAACTCACAAATAACCCCCCCAAATGAAGTTTGCAAACAAAAAATAAAATTGGCCCTCACTGTTCTGTTGTTTTCATTGAAATGGTTGGCTAAAAACATTTCAGACACACTGAAACAATCTAAAAAGAAAGGATATAGTCGTAGACTTGCCACAGGGTATAGTCAAAACTCTGATTCTCCCTTCCCGAAAGGGATTTGATTAGAGAATCACTCGCAGAAGCTCTTTGAGAAACTGTAAAACATCTGAGAAGGCAAAGAATGTATTAACTCCTTTCACGGAACAGAAAGGAGCTTTGTACATGAGGAAATTGAGTACTTGAACCTTGGCACCTCTCCAAATATCAGTGCATGCTGAATGAAGCTGAGTCTGTGAACTTTATCTCAACAGAGAGAAAGAGAAAAGGCTTCTGACATGATTGAGTGTAGAGCAGCGATAAATCACTGTGCTGAAAACTGACAGGTTCAGAAAAATATAGAAAGAAGATTCAACACTTGAAAGTGGTTGTTCAGAAGAGCTAGAGGAGGTTTCTGGAAATCAAATATGAAGTTAACATTTGATGTATGAGTGCTAGACATTAAAGGTTAATTAATTTGGCACAATGACATTACTGAATATACACGGGAGGTTTATTTGAGATAAGAGCACAGTACTTAGAGCAGGAAAAAAAGGAGTCAATCTTTTCAAACTACTTGAACGGGCAGTACACAACAGATGGAAAATTTAATCTGGGTTACTAAGGCTGCTGGAAAAATTAATAATGAGCCACACAAGACACTGACAATTTCATAAACTGAATACAAGCTCGTTTAGAAACGCACAAAAAAGGTAGATTTGGGAGGTTAGGAGAAGATGCCCACACCTCCCAGAGCTAACTAGAGCCTCAAGCAGTTGCTAATCAAATAGGGGACAGCACTGCAGAACCAGTCCTCCAAACCACAGAAGAAAAGAAGAATGAGAAACCATCTGGAATCATTAATACAGATATCCATCTTGCATTTTTGAGTGAAGAACTGGTTTCTGTGAGTAGAAGGCTTACGGTGAAATCTTTGTTCCACTGAAATTGAAAGTGAGTTCTGTTTTATATTGTGTGATCATGAAGAGAGTTATTAGCTAAGTATTTCTAAATGACAAATTTCAATGATGATGTGCCTTTCATGCCTTTCAGGAAAATTAACAGGATATGTAGAGATCAGACAGTAAGAGCTATTGTAACGCATACCCTGGACCTGCCATTATTGGCAGCATCCACATGCTTTTTCCATATATTTTAATAAATTTATTACTGCACCTTAATAGTTGCAGTATTATTGACAGAGTCCACATGCTTTTTCCATAAATTTTAACAAGTTTATTACTGTGTCTTAATAGCTTTGCCCCCAAAACATGCAGATGAAATTATCTAGCCTACTAAAATGTCAGATTGGTCTAATATTCACACTGGAGAATTTTGCCAGACAGTTCTCCACATGGAGAAGACAGACTGATGACCTTCGCCTTTGTAAGGCTTGCAAAGACACTCCAGCCTCTTATATAATGATCCCTCTGTAAGATTTGGGGCAGATGTTCACAGAAGACACCTTCTTACTTCAAAACTTGGCACAAATACTTGCAGAAATGGTTAAATAAGCTTTTGCCATCCGTTCAGTCAAGCAAAAATAGAAGCCATAGCCATTTCCTGACAATACCAGTCCAGACAATGATTGCTTTCAAATTAATTTGTGGGTAAAGATTGCTCCATTTTCAGATAATATATTATACTACCCATTTATTTCATTGTGTGTTAACTCCTAAAGTCTCACCAACTTGATCAAGGATATAGTACAGCCATAGAATGTATCAGAGTTGCTATTAAATCCATCAAATTTAGCCATAACACTAAATTGTTATGAAACCAATTAACTGCTGGCCTGAATTCATTTGGTCATACTCAGATCATTTCCTGTCAAACATCTGCAGAGGATCAAGTTATTTTTCATGGTTTTACCATAAAATTTTGCTCTTACTTCTTTACTCCATTTATTTCACAGACTCTTCCTGATTAACTTTTTTCATTCATTGATCCAATTTCAGTTTGAGGAAAAACAGTCTTTACACATTAAACTAGTAAAGTTTTGATACCATTTCTCTTTATGTATCAATTTTGAATCCACTTCTATTCCAGCTATGCATTTTTTGCTGATGCTGTTATTTCTGCACAACTTTTTTTTTGCTTGGACTTTCACCCTACTCCCACTGAAGTCACTCAGTTGGAATCTCCATCACTTTGAATAATCATTATACTGTGCAAAGGGAAGAAATATGCAATAGCTAGACAGTAGGAAAAAAAAGAAGTCTAAGAAGTCTTATTACTTTACATTTCAGTATAGCTGGATTGGGAATGGGTTTAAACAAAAGCAAGAGTTCATACAAATTAGCATAGGCTTGGGGTTTTTCTTCGTCTATTTTGCTGATTGAGAAATTTTTAAATGTTGCATTTCTTTCAAACATATAGCCCATTTTTCTAGTAAAAGATGTTACAGTAAATATAAATTTTCACAAGTTATTGGTTAAAATCTATTTTGCTCTGATACAATTAAAGAGGTTTAGATGAGTAAGAAGTTGGAGGGGGTGGAGGAGAGTTAAAGACTTTGCAAGTAAACAAGAATCCTGAAGAGGAAGAGGCTGCAGATCCAGTCTCCTCTTGCCAACTGCATTTTTGCCCCTACTGCATGAAAAAATCATAAATCCTCTCCCACAGTCTGGCAGACACTTTCCTCTGTCTGCATTTAATCAAGATTTTTCTATTACAGGCCCATTTTTCCCTCCTTCAACTTTTATCACTTGTCCTTCGGTAAGAAAACAAATCATATTTTCCTTCTTTGCTTCTCTCATTTCTTCCATCTCGATCTTGTTCTAGACAAGAAAAAAAGATCGCTACCCTATCATACACTTGCAGGTATAATTTTCTTCTTCTATACTAAATGCCAATTAACATTGTATCCAATGCACCCAATGTCATAAACTTAAAGGTACTTTGGCTCGAAAAAATGCTGCATGGAAACAAACTTGTATATTGTAAATAAATTCAACATGGCACAAATACATGTGGTAAGAAGACAATAATCGCTCAAGTGAAAAAAAAATTGCATGGACTTCATGAAGTTTTGGATGAGGTTTCTGATACTTTGTTACCAGGACACAGAACAAAAAGGGACTGGAGAAATGGGAGCCTCAAAACCATCCAATTTATTCAGAGAGAATAAGGTCATATCAAGCTTTTCTCTGTGCTTGTTCTGTACATCATAAATAACTGCTGAAGGGAATAATTACTGTTGGGTTTACTTCATAAAGAAGATGCTATTTGAATTTTAGAGAAATGGGAAACAAACATATTAAGCTCAAAATACTATTGCCCATTTCAGATGAGCTTCTTCTGACAAGCAATATTGCATTTCACCAGAAGATTGGCTCCTTGCAACTGGACAAAGCAGACTCTTTTTTCCCTTTCAAAATATTCCAAATGCTTTCATCATATATAAAAACCCATATTAGGACAGAGGTATCAAGTTATCACAAGCATAATTGTAAAACTATACCACTTTGACTTTAGGTGAGAGTTAATACTGCAAGTCTGTCTTGCAGGCAAGACAACATGAAATCATTTTTTTTTTCCTGTATACATCTGAATACATACATATATATATATATATAAATAACATGATTTATATAAGATTTTCATACATTATGATTATTTAACTGTATTTAAATATACACCCCCACACACACAGATACATATAAATATGCATACACAGACTAGGATTTTTTTTTTTTTTACTACTCAAAGTGCACCCAGTGGAGAACTACAGGCAGTACGGTGTTTTTTGCCTTTTTTTTTTTTTTTTTTTTTTAAATGCAGGTTCAAAACCTGCTTTTATGCTATTCATAGTGGTATTTAGTGCTTACTGTATAAAGTGATAAAACAGAACACAGAACTAAAAGCAACCCCTCTGTTGTAGCAACTCTCCAATATTCCTGAAAATACTGATTCTTCCCTTCTGTTTAACTTAATCCTGGGAAACAGATTTAAAGTAATCATTTAAATAAAATCTATACAGTGGCCAAGTTAAATAAAGAAACTGATATCTATCAGAATATCACACAAGTCCTATGTGGTATGATCTGACCTTCTGGAGCTGGTTTACTCGCGTTTGTTTTTTCTGGATCCTTCACCTTGGATTTACTTGTTTCTTTTCTTCTCTCTATATCTTTAACTAGAAAAGTAAGGGGAAAAATAAATCAGTCAAACCAGAAACAGTGCAGACAGAAGCGTGTAATTTTGCTCTTCCAGATAGAGAAGTTTCATGCATATCTTGCAATATGCTTAGGTGACAAGTGAGTGTTACTGGGTTTTCTTTCCCTCCCTTTGGGTTTATTATTTTTACAAGTCTGCCCCCATCCCCATCATCATTAAAGTTCTGAAAAGTGACTCTCCTCACTCAGGAGACTCCAACTACAGTGACATCAGCATCTAAACCCACAAAGACAAGAGCCAGTACTGGAAATACAGCCCAGAAAGCTGGCAAAGCTAGCTGGGGAAAGTCCAGTACTGCAGAGTTCCACTGCAAGTCGTCCAGCACAAAAGCACATAAGCCAGCTGTTACATTATCCTCTTTAAAGAACCCGCTTAAATCCCATGCCCAAATCTGTGCTCAGGGCACCAAATATTCCCATGAAAGCAAAGTTGCTCCAAAGCTCAGACTTCAACAGTTCCTTTTCCTGCAAGTGGGTGGAATGCCTCACTTATTATGTCCCAGGTTTCTCATAACAGCCTAGCAGAACCCAGCTTGATTAGCAATTCCTGATATTATAATAGTAGCCAGTATCTACTCCATCATGGTCTGAAAGATTCTGGCAGAACCACTGCTAAAGTCACATACTAGAAAAAAAAATATCAGAATTTCTTTAGAATGGTAATTGGTTTCAACACCCCACCTATCTACAATGGCCAAGAAGAACTTGAAAAAATAGTAATAAAATAATATATTTCACAGACGATAGAATTATACTCCAATTAAAATCTTTAGTTTATGTAGCCCAGACTTGTGACCAACATTCTTTCAAGTAGACACTGAATCCTAGCCCAGATGAGAGTCTCTCCATGCTACATCCCTCACAAAACACTGTGAGAGGGTGAAAGGTTATCTGTCTCTTGAAACATACAACATCAAAAGGACAATACACATATTCTGTTTTGCATAAGTGAAACCAAAGCCAAATGAATTTCATTGATTTACCCTACTGTACATGGAGTATCTGGAACAGCATTCTCTCAAGTCCCAACCCAAAATATAATTACTTGACCATCTTAAGGTCTTATGAAGACAACAAACCATCACCAAACCTCTCCCTGTGGAAAGCCTCTTGCAGAATTTACAGCCTTCACACTCCAGGTATAGAAATAAGGATACTGGTGAAAAAAAGTAACTGAGGTTTTTACTCCTTTCCAAACTAACATACTGTGTGTAGCTGTACCTCACCTCTGTCTTTTGGGAATGGTTGTGAAACTGATTCAGAAGTAAGTTAAGTCTGCAAGCTTATTGAGGAACCAGCTTTTACCACAGCACATCTTGGATATCAGTTGTGCTACAGAAAAAGCCATGACAACATCAGGTCTTACTCAGAGGCCTGAGTTTAATCCTTACATAAACAAGTCTCCAACTAAAATAAAAAAAGAAGTAAATTTGGCAGAGTACTACTAGGCCAGAAAGGATGCCATTGCTTAGCAACTAAGAGCATTCCTTTGAATAAAGGCTAAGAGCAGCCACCACTAAGGAGATGCCAGTGGCCTCCTCTAATGCTAGTGCTGGGGAGGGACAAATCTCCAGAGAAATGGTTCAAAAGTTTGAAAACGCTCACAGGAGACAGGCCAGTCACATGCTGATAGAGAGTTTTGGTTTGGGGAAAGCCCTTTCTAATTGTCAAAATCCTAACCACATAAGAAAAACAAACAGGAAGACACCAGTTTTACCCACTCATTTACACAGTGAACTTAACTACATCTTCATGGCTGGATCCTAAAGGAAGAAATTCCCCAGTGCCCTTTGTTAATTATGTACTATATATAATAGCTTACAAGCAGTGACAGAATAAAAGAGAACCCCTGACTATATAAAAGGAATACTCTTTTAAAAATAAGATCTTATGGTAAACTTGAGAAGAATGCTTTGTGTATCAATTACAACACAACAGCATTAAAAACACACTTCCAGTGCACTAGAACGCAGCATTTTCTCCAAGCTTTGGACTTGTTTGACCTTTTATCATCTCGACAATCAGTGACTACTTGTCAGAGAAAGGGGAGAGAAAACATGGAATAGAGGATCAGAGAAAGGAAGTCTTTGTACACATGTTGTACCTGGTTTTATTCATGCAAGGCATCAGATGGTCAAAGAAACTCCAGTCTCACTGAGTGCTACATGTTTTCTTTGGCAGCAAGGGAAGAGAGTACTGAGTAGAACACAACCCCCACGTTGTTAATTCAAGCTGCCAGCTCTGCTTTTCCTTTTTCTAGGAATAGAGCTAGTTTAAAAAGCAACCACACCTAATATTATAGAACTTGGTACGACTTTCTGTGGGCTGCTCTTTAATGCTAAAGTAATCTGCGGTTTTGTGGGTTTCCTAAATGGGATGGTACTTAAAATCGTCAACACACAGTTGCAGTGACAAAAAGCTGGGAAGACATCTGTCTTCATTGGCCAAGTTGACACCATACTTAACAGAGCTGTTTAAAATGCAAATCATGGAAACTCAAGTGTTTTACCTGTGAATTTCTTGTAATACCACCTTTTCACTATGATACACATACTAAAAATACATATAGGTCAGATGAGACTCTTAGGCATAATCTGTAAACATATTTGACAGCTGAAGACCAGTAAGGATTTGGCCTTTCATAGTATCATGGAACAAGCAACTAACAGCCACTTGGCACAGCTATAAGAATCTTTGAATAAAAACAGTTGAATGAAAGGAAGAAAACTTTTTAATGCATCAGAACATAGCACTTCCCTTCTTATTTTTGCTCACTGAAGTTTCTCTTCCATGAGATACTGGCAAATTTCATACAGGAATAGGAAAGACAGGAATCCCAAACAAATAAAAACAAAAATAGCCCAAAGTAAGAATCTCCTGTGCAATTGCAACTGGATTAATCGAGACTTCCAGCTGCATCAGGTAAAAATCTGTGACTCTGATCAGCCTTATATCACAGAAGAAACTGGTTTTCTATTATCTGCCTTTATATCAGAGCTTGCTACGGTTTCATAAGTTACACTGAATAGCTGATATACTCTGCACATCAGGTATAAAAGATACCTACTTCTGAACTGGCCTTGGGCTGGCTTACTCTCCTTGTCATCACTGAATGCAATGATCTGCAGGGCATAGCTTTGGTCTGGAATAAGACCTTGAATAATTGCTTTGGTAGCAGTGTTTTGAAGAATTAGTTGGTTGGTTTTTCCACCTGTAACAGAAAAGACAAAAAAAAAGACACATACATAATTTTGCTTTTATTGCAGTAAGGTAAATGGAATGACTTAGAACTACCTCAAGCTCTACAAAGACCCAAGTATCTTCCATTACCACTTTTGGAAATATCAAGACAGCCAGGCCAGAGAACATCCCAGAAAAGCAAGAAGTCAGGCAGCCTGACCAAAGACAGAGGCCAGATTTTTTGATATAAGCACTCTAAAATTAATCAATTTGACCTTGTACCTGGGTCCCACAGAATATCCAACATACCCAGCATAACTATTCAGACGGAAATCAATATTTATCAATAAGAGGAAACAGCTTATGGAAAGCACAAAACCAACTCATAAAGCAGAGAAATACTGCTTATAACAAAAAGTACAGACTAAAGATTAGTGATAAAATAACAAGCCACGTTGAAAGGAACCGCTCAATGTCTCTCAGAATCACCGAATGGTCAAGGTTGGAAGGGACCTCTGGGTGTTTTTTTATTCGACCCCCCTGCTCAAGCAGGACCACTTACAGCCACTTGCCAAGGACCATGTCCAGACAGCTTTTAAATGTCTAAAGAGATGAGGCTCCATAATCCTTATGGACAATTTGTGCCAGTGTTTGGTCACCCTCACAGAAAGTGTTTCCTAATGGAACACCTCCTGTGTTACAGTTTGTGCCTTTTGTCTCTTGTCTTGGCACTGGGCACCACTGAACAGAGCCTTGGCTTTGCCTTTTCCTCCCTCCCTGCAGGTATTTATACACATGGATAAGATCCTCCCTGAGCCTTCTATGCTGAACAGTCCCAGCTCTCTCAGCCTGTCCTCAGGCTCCAGTCCCTTCATCATCCTTGCAGCCCTTGGCTGACTCTCTCCAGCAGCTCTGTATCTCCAGTCTACCTTCCTGCTCAAAGCTGGCCTAGTTAGAACAGGTCACTCAAGACCACGTCCAAAAGAGTTCTGAATATCCCCAAGGGTGGAGATTCCCCAACTTTCACATGGTTGCCTGTCCTGATATCTGACAAGCCTCATGGTATAGGAAACCACCAATGTTTCTCAATATGTGACTGGAATTCACAAGCTCCAGTTTGTGTCTATTGTCTGTCACTGTTGCTACCCACCTCTGAGAAGAGTATGTTGTCTTCTTTTCTATGTTGTCCCTTTAGACAGCAGTAAGACCTACCCTGAGATTTCTCTTCTTAAAACCTAACAAACCCAATTCTCTTTGTATAACCGTGTGCTCCAAGCTTCTATCTTGGCTGTCCTCCACTGGCCTGCTCTGCTACCTCAGTGTCTTTCTGGCAATGCAGAACCTGAATTAGGACATAGTACAAACAAGTGCAAGTCGAGCAGGCACCAAACACAGGGAATGAAAAACTCTGAATCAGGTGGCTATGTTTTTGTTGGTATAACTTGTTTTATCATTGTACTTCTTTACTGCATGAGCATCCTTGCCTGCTGGGACCCCAGATCCTTTCTACAGAAGATGGCTTACTACTCTGAGCAGAAACACGGTTATGCTTGCTGTTTCCAGCCCATATTTCCCAGTGTGACAAAAGAACTTTATAACTCTTTTATTTACAAGAGAATATTTGATAGTGTTGATAGTTTTTCCTCCTGACTTGAGCAACTCACAACATCAAGCAGGTGATCAACTACATGGATGAAGGAAAGAGAAAGCATGGCAACCACGCTGACAGAGCAGCTTAAGAAGCATCAGAAGACATCATTTAAGCAAGAAATTCAGGAGATGGAGAACTCACTGTACAGTGGAATTATAGGCTTGTTACAAAAGAGACAGAAAGGCTGATCAGTCCCTTAAATGAAAGGCAGAATTAATTCAACAGGCAAAGGGAGCATAACACACAGACCTAAGAGCTTTTGATCTATGAGATGAAACAAGAAACATGAACTGAAACAGATTAAATATGGAGGCAGTATTTCATAATAGAGAGGAATGAAGTTTGGGGCAAGAAAAAATCTTTAGACACCCAAACCGAAACCCAAAACTTTTCCAGGTAAGTAAACCATAAGTAGTGTTAGCCAACTTCCTTTACAGTATGCAATGTACCAAAGACATATATTGAAAACTAAGTCAATTGCACATTTGCCATACCCCATACATTTAATTATCTATATACAAGACAAGTGTATGAAAACTGTACGAGTGTATGGACTGCACAAGTGTAAGGTCTGAAGTAACAAGATGGATCCAAAGAGCTTCCAGCAGTATAAATGCCATGCAGCATTTCATTGCGTACCTCCTTGCACACCACTGCTACTCTAGGCCCCAGGAAAGTACTTAACCAGCTGTTGAAAAGCCCCATGCTTCAAATGACAAGGATTTACCTGAGCTTCATGTCATGAGCTGCCTGTTCCCACAGATCTACTTTCAAGCTCTTGAAACTGCTGAAAATACTTTTCTCTCCTGCCCATCCATGTTGCCTGCTGCTCAGCCCATTAGAAGTTAGTGCCAGCAGTCTGAGTACAAGGTGAGAGGTGCTGTGTCCCAGTTCCTTGTGGAAGCCCCCCCACCATGGGCAGACAAGTGCCCCAGAAGTCCCTCTCCTGTTCCCAGTTTCTCAGTCTGCTTCTTTTCACTTCTGAGGGCTGCCTTTTTGTAAAGCATCATCCCTCACGTGCTCCTTGACACCCTGTGACTGGTTAGGAGGGCAAGCCACCCTTCTGGTTTGCCCAGAAGTACTGCAGGTACCTCCCACTAAACACACAGGGCCACTGTTCTGTTTTGACTGGCCTCTTAAGGCAGGGAGCTGTCAAGTGTGGTACATCATACCCCATGGACTTGCACACTGCTCTGTCATTGGCTGCCAGTTCTGGCCTCATCATTCAAAATTGTTTGTTTTGTTTAGTTATTTATTTATTTTCTGAAACCTTATTGATCTTTTCTGGAGAGCTCACTATGAGAGAAGACACAAGGAGATCCACCTCAAATCTTTGACTGGAACAGTGTTCCTGTGTTCTCCCTTGAATACTTTCCTAGGCCTCCTTACATCCCACTGGAAGAAAGGTCAAGACAGATGGTCAGTGACAATTCCCAAGGACGACGTATGAAGCTTATCCAATATCCACCTCCTTCTACTTTAAGCCCCATGCCTAGGACAATCCTGTGGCAAGTCCAATTTCTCTCTTTTGTTGACCAGTCAACACTCTTATCCACAGGCTGCTCACAATTCCTTGGTTCTAAAGGGTGACTTTAGCCTCAGGAAAGCTTCCTGGCCCCAGGTCTAGAAGACAACAGTCATTTCACCTTCCAAGAAAACATACAGGCTTTTGGTTTACCTGAACTTGGAGTGACAAGCAGCTTATATCCAGTGAATTGCCCTTTGGGGGCTTTCCAAGAGATCTGTACACTGTCAGGAGTGACTACATTATATCTTAGTCTTGTTGGTGGGGACACTGCAAGTGGGGAGAGAAAACAACATTTTAAACTCAAATAAAAGGCAATCATCAATTTTAAACAAACATTAAAATAAACATATAGGAAGACAACACACATTTTTAATGATAAAGGATGCAAGTTATTCAAAATGTCACATACATCAGTTTATTAGTTTGTAAAATGACAACCCCAGGTGCACTACTTCCCTCAGACATACCTTTTATCTCTTTACAAAAAGATACTAACAACCTAACAGCAGAGGACAAAGACAAACAGGGTTAGATGTTAAGATTCTAGTTTAGCAGGCAAAGCTGGAAATACAAATGCTCTTTGTTAATACAGGGGAATTAAAATTGCTCTCCTTGCTTATGCTGACAATGTGTGTTACCTAGCCTCCCTTACTTCTCATTACTGTGGGTGTTTCCCCACATTTAAAGTAACTTGGGGCCAAATTTTCAAAGCCTTGTGAAGATGCAGTAACCAAGAGGAAAAATAGACATGCACAGAGCAGAGGGAACATCAGCTGCCCAATTTGCAAACCTAGCCTCAGGGATGCCCACTTTCCCAGCTGCAAGCACTGCTTTGGTCTCATCAAGACCAGGACATGTGCACAGGCTGGGCAAGATTTAGGCAGGAGGCAATCTGGAGGCAGTCAGTAAGTTTGACCTCTACTTATCTTGTGCCATCAACTAGGTTTCAAACAGAAGCAGCAGGTGAGATGAATAAAAGCATGAAATGAAGAAAGATGTGACTTTTCAGGGAAGTAACACACAGAGGAACAAAAGGTAACAACCCTAGGTTGTTACTGCAAGCTCAGCAATGCTGTGCCCATGTACATTAACTGGCAAATTCCCCTAGACTATACCCTAGATGGCATTTTTCTTCTGCCCCAGGGAGCCACTTCCCCCTTCACAGCAAACAACTGAAGCACTGCTGCTGGTTGTGCAGCCTGTGGGATCCAAGACTGTCAAATAATGGGAATCTTTATACATTTCAGTAGGTTTGGGCCCACACAGAACTAACTGACCTAGAGAGAAAGGCAGCCAAGGAAGTTATCCAGAGGCTGAGAAATAAAAAGAGTTAAAAGAAAAAAGCTTAGCACAGTACTCCATTGACCTTAAACCCTCCTTTTCCCACTACCTTCACAGCCCACTGAAATTCTTCCTTAATTTTTAAGTCCCTTGATGCCTCTGCCACTACCAGCCTTAAGGTTTCTCTTGATATGTCCAAGAAAGAAGGGAAGTTATCTGAAGAGGGTGGGAGGAGTGGCAATTTCTTTGCTCCAGGGCCCAATGTAGTTGATTAGGCCCATGCCCATGTTTTCTTGGTCTACTACATATTATAAGTCAATAGCACTCATGGCATTTCTGAGATTTAAGGATTACAGCATATGGAGCATCTGAGCCTAGAGGCAGAACGTGCTATCCAGGAGTCTCTGGCCTCTCCATTTGCCCTGCTACAGTCAATGCAGCTCTGGCAACAGCAGCAGCCAAAGACCTGTCCTTGATTGATTACTTTTTCCTACTTGTTTCTTTTTCCGAGAGTTTGCTGAAGAAAGAAGCAAAGAGGCAAGCTGTATTTTTTTTTTTTTTTTTGACATTTGAAGGTGTTTTTAATGCCATCTAACATTAAAAATATTTTGAGGCTTAGAAGTAAAGTTTAATAGAAGAGATTTATTCCCTGTATGCAGCCTATCAATCCCCAAGGGACAGAAAAAGAGAGGATACAAGCACCAAGAAAGCTTAGCAACACCTCTATGCTCTCAAAGACTTGAGAGAACAAGCTCAGGAGAGAGGCAAAGGGGTGAAGAGAGCAGGTGGCACACCAATTTCACATACTCAGCATAGTTCTGGTTTGCAGCACTGGGCACACATCCAAACAGTGCATCTCCCCGTTTGCTGGGCACAATCCTGTCAGATCGAGCCTTCACCCTGCCTGTCACCTCCCTCAAGTTCAGAAGATGAGAGGCTGTAAGTAAGAGCATGTGCAGGAATCGTTGCAAATCCAAGATCAGTTCTTTGAAAATTTGGCCCCTGTACTGCAAAAATATTTCCCTGGGCAGGCTTCTGCAAGAGCATTCAGCATGCTATAATTGTAATAAAATGACAGAGACTATGGCAAAAAGTTTTGAAAGCCAAGCAGACTGTAGTTATGGATTACAGCTTTTAATTCATTCTCAAGATTCAATCCGTCTTTGAGCTACACATAAATCATCATGACTTGGTGCTGAATGAACAAGAGTGACAAATCATACCTAGAGGTTTGCAAAATATGCACTTCCTATCGTTATTTATTTTGTCTAAGAATGAGCAAATAAGCTTTTTACGCTTGCATACTGTCATTGTTCAAAATGCTACACATTTCACTGGGATTAAGTGGTAAATTTGTACAGGGATTAAGAGGCAGAACTGAGAGCTATCGTAACCAAAAAAACATGGACTGACAAAAAAAAAAAATATCACATCTTAGAATTTCAGAGTTTTTCTCTGCCATCTTCCTCCTTCCCCTGTCACTCCATCTGACTTCAAACTTAATTTATGAAAGCATTTTCTAACAAAGAAGCATAGTCCTGGCCTAATCACCATCACCAACTAGGTAAATTTCGGGAGCCCCTAAAAAACAATCACAGATCTTACAAGCAAAGAAGGACACAGTCACCAGAAGTTGTTCTGTTTACTACAGTTATAATGTGAAAAACTAGAAAAGTTGTGCCAGAATAGTCTTTACATAACTAGTCAATCTTCACTGGGTACTTTTTGCATCAAAAGTGACAGCACAGGGGAATGGACATTCCCACACAGCAATTAACCATAAGGAAAAAAAGAATTTTTCATCAGACAGATACTCAACTGTGTCTTAGTTGTGCAAAGACTAATGCTCTGGCATAGAAAAGTACATATAATAACTAAGGAAGTTAAAAATCTAACACTTGAACAGACAAAGTATTGATGGGAATTACTACACATTCACCAACCTGAAGAGGGTATCTTTATTTCTTTGGACCTTTTTTGGCTGTGGAACAAAATCTCACTTCTTGCAGAAAGGGAAAAAAATTAATCCAAGCTGAGTCAGTTAACTGATAAAAATCAGTAGCTAAAGCTTGTTAAGTGGTTCTACAGGAATGCAAAAGTGAATGGCCATCAGCAACATTAGAGCAGTCACCGAAAAGAACAGTAAAGACAACTTCAAGGCTTCGGTTTGTGGAACCAGATAGATCAGCACTCCAAATACATTATTCTCACGGACAAATGGGGAAAGAGTGTTTTGAACTGTTTGGTGTTTTAATGGAAAGGAAAAATACTGATAAACTGTATACCTGCAGCTGTCTCAAAGGCATCCAATACTCTAAAATTGGATATTAACTAAACCTTGTGGCTTCCAATGTACTTTTGTCTTAAGAAAAGAACTGAACAAGTTAATATGCATTGCAATTACATTAGTAACACATGGAAAGTATTGCTACACGAGGACAAGTTTCCATCTTTAAATATAGAAGGAAAATACTTAAAAATAAGTCGCTTTATGAACAAATGGAAATTTCTACAGTAGTTTTCTTGCCCAGCACTTTTTTGTGTGCTATGTAGGAACTGAAATAGATGAAAACCGGATTTTTTTGTTGCTGTTGTTTAAGTGACATTATGTTGGATAAGGAATAAGCAGCAGTGAGGAAAGAATAACTGTTGTTGAGTAAAAACTGAATGGTGTTTTGGTCTATAAGACATTCGAGCAATAAACAAGATAAAACCACGTAGCTCGGCGCAGATAACTCCTCGGTTGAAAGAAATCAGTTGTAGCTTCAGGCATGTTCACTTCAGTCTCCCAAACATTTTCTCCTTTCCAAGAAGTCACATTGCACACCTTTAACTGAGCATCTTTGCCAAAGGAAGGAAACACAAGCTGGAACTAAATCCAGCTCTTCCTACACCTCGACAGAGTGTACAACTTCGTAAAACAGACAAACTTTGTTAGTGCTGTATAACATTGTAGACAGTTGGCCAGCCGTATGAAGAGTTTACTGCAAGGGGTGGCAACCTTATGAAAGTATTTGAGAAGCATCTTACTAATTCAAGTGTAGCAAGAGATACTTTTATTCTGTGAAAAGAGATTAGACTTCACATCACCTCTTTCAGTAACAGCACAGTCATGTTAGGCCAAGGCAACAGTCCACTTAGCTTAGTATCTAGCTGCTGACAGCATGCAGTAGCTGATGCTTGCTGAAAGAGTGTAAGAACAAGGGAAGTATTGTTCTTTATTCAGCAAGTACACCAACTCTAGCTTGTTGCTGGTGTGTTGATTGTGGAAAAACTCTCTCTGACCTTCTTCTCATTGTATTAATAGTTTGAGAGTTTTCTCCCTTACAAATGACAGATTAAATCAAAGCTTAAAAAAAAAAAAAAAGTAGGGGGGAAGAGTACGCTTTTCCAAGTGCATGGAATTGCACACAACTGTGGATGAACCTCTCCCCCCAGTCCTGCTGTGCAAATCTTAACCATATGTAGTAGGACTGAACTGCACAGACAGGGGACTGACCATATGCTTTGCTTTATTGGCTCATTAAGTCACAAACATTCTGGCCCTCGTTTCTGACCAGAACTGATGTGTTGAACATTGGGAACACGTATTTCTTCGTTCACCTCACATCACCCACAGTAAGTATTGCTGCTAACTTGTGTCCCTAAGTTCTGGGAGAGCCTTGTGAAACACTTGCAGATGCCCAAACGTCCAAGCCAAGATGCTTCCCCAGCACTTGAGTGCCACGCGGACTGGACAGCGCGGCTGCTCGCTTTTACAAGTCAGAAAGCCTCACGTTGACACCAGTCTGAGTGTGCTCATGAATAATGCATTACACAAGAGCCTTTAGAAGAGCCCCAGGATCACATTCTGCTCCCAGTTATGCCTAGGCAACCTCATATCAAAGGGATTAAATAAACATAATGTTGAGAAAAATGTCCTTCTTCAGGAATCATAAAAACTTGCTGGCATTTTTCCTCCCTCCTTCCCCAAGCAGTATGATAAATTTCCTCGAGAATCATACCACTGTCCATCTGATCCAGCAAGTATGTAAGCTTAACAATCTCAGCAGGATTTTTTAATATCCACAAAGGAGATTAAAAGAAAAAAAAACCTGCAGAAGTAGTCTGTGACATTTACCAGTACTGTGTAATACTGTATGATCTAAGTGTTACATGAGCTACTGTTCCAACAAAGAAAAAACAGTATATTCCATACAAGGTTAATACCAAGGCTGGTACTTCAAACTTCCTTGATTACATAGGGGGCAATCACAGCAATTTCTAATCAGTACTTTCAGGTAAATAAAAGTAAAAAATGTCCTGTAAAATTCATTTTGAGACACCTGAACTTGCAAAAAGAATGATTTATGCTATTTGAAATACATGGTTCAAAAAGCACACATGAGCATGTAGTTCTTCGCTCCCAGAAATCAACAACAAAACTGCATCATTTCAGTAATACTGGGTCAGCAACCTAGTACGAGGAAAGTAACACTTGCATTTGGAATAAGTCTATTTCTGCACATCAGAGTGATCTAGTGAAAAACTCCATCTTCTTACTTAGCACTTACCTTGGCCCTGGGCGTCACTGATGGAGTAAGCTGCTAAAAATGCCAAGAGAATGCAGCTCTGTACCTCATACCAACAATGCATCTTTTTCCCCTTGATGAACACAGTATCAGTGAGCCTGAAAACACACAGAACAGAAATATTTATTAAATTTGTAAATCTAAAGTAAACACTTTTCATTAAAGTGTGAGCAAAATCTGGATTCCATTGGGGAAAAAAAAAAAAAAAAAAAAAAAAAAAAAAAAAAAAAACTACTAGGAGTTTGCCATGGACATCAGTGGAGCTAAGATTTCATCCTGGAAGCAGTTTATAAACAAACCATATTTTAGTTGAGAAGGACAAAGAAGCACGTTCAAGGCTCTGAACAGTTCTAGAAATTGGTCCCATGTAACCAGAAGAGTATTAATCATTGCATAGCATACATTAGCATTGGAAGTAGAGTTTGCTATGCATAACAAGGCAAAATGGGTATCTCTACAGAATCCAGCATTGCAAACACCTTACCAAGGCACCTGTGGTAGAGAATTCTGAATCTCTAGATAAAGTAGGACTTTAACCGCTATCTACTTTATATCTAGAAAGAATCCAAAAAGGGATATTAAGTCATTTATTTCATGACTCAGCAATTAAAATTAAATGAGAAGTGTCCTGCAAGCCTACCATAAAACATCAAATATGCATACTTCATCTCCCCAGTGAACTCATTCCCTGGTCAGTTCAACTGAGCAATTTTGCACATCAACTGTCAAAAAAGGCAAAATTTGTTCTGAGGAAATGCAAGTCCTCCTCTCAACATCCTCTGTTTCCTATTTTTATCTTATTGAGCTTATTCTGAGCTCTCTGTTGTACTATCTGGCACAGTGACCGAAGCAAACAAGTCAGAGGCATACAGGGTGTCAGCTAAGTACTAATTTTATCTGTGGGCAATTCCATGGTCAAAAACATCTAACTTAATCCATTAGAAGCATCAGAACTTCAGAGTGCAGCACTGTATGAACACTGAAGGCAGTTCTAGGTGAGCTGACAGGGTTACCAGAAGCAACTCAGGTGCCAAAGTTCAAGTTCCAGGTGGGGTAGTTTATCTGCCCAAGAAACTAGGTTAAAAACAGTACAAAATTCTTTATCTGGACTTGGCTATTAATATTGGCCAGTAGAGTTACTCAACGTACATAGAAGCACCTCTCAAGACTCATCATCTTCATGACATCATGCTTTTAAATGTTTACCTATCACTCAACTTTACTGCACTAGTTTTGGTCAATTTTCTGGGCTAGGAAGAAGAATTTTTGCTGCCCTCTCCTGTTAGTATTTTACTGGAGAATTAATTTTGTTAAAGACAGCATTTGAAGGTTTACTTTGGTAAACTTTGGTTTACATATTTCTGCTTTGCAAGTCCCTCCCCTTTACCTTCCAAGTCATTTTCTCTAATATCCACAGGATACCACCACTTAATTTACCTTTCCTGTTTTCAATGTCTTCTGAGGAAGGCGTAATGCAAATGGTCCAGCCACTATCTAATAATACAAAAGGCAGACTGACGTACCTCATTGAACAGATGAGAGGATAACCCTACATCTCCTTCTCTCTTGTAAAAGGTATTTACAATTTACCATAGTTATCCCAGTCCTTGGTGTTTCTAATGTCACAAATCCCAATCACGGATATTTAATATTCCACCTCAAAATATACAGGTGGCTTCATCATTTGAGGTTCTATCCCCACAGAAAGTTACCTAAGTTTCAGTCAAATTATCAACAAGTTTCACTCTACTCAGATACACATTTTGAATCCACCTCTTACAGCATGGATCTCTCAAGACAGAGAGAAATATCTAACAACAAAACCATGCATCCAAAACTGAGGTATAGCTATGCCCAGATCTTAGGGTGCATCCTCCAGATAGAATTCAAAAACCCAAGCCAAGTGCCCAGGCTTTCTAATACACAAACATAAGGAGTCGAGCATCCAAGGACTGGATCCAGATGAGCCAGCATCAGCAGGCAGTTGCCTAGTGACAGGCAACAGGGAAAACAAAGAGAGCTAAGTCCTGAACAGCATCCCTTGTGCAACTTCGTGTATCAAAGTTTCTCCTCACCTCAGGAATACAACCTGAAGCATTGTCCTCTTCAAAGGACAATACACGACTCATTCTTCACTTCAGTCACCACTATGTGTGAGATTCTTTCCATATAATAACTCAGATATTAAAATAGCCACTCACAGTGGTCGCTCAGCTCCCCGTTTGCTAGTTTTGATATAAACCCTCCTCCCACATAAGGGCTATAAATACTAACTGACACGCAATGCTGTGTAGGAACACTCTCACCCGCTCATTTTAGAGAACAGCAATCACACGAAGAAGGTATGATTTATTGACAGAAACATAACTGATACAGGATAAAACACAGCCTAGGCACAAGCTGACTTCTGCAAAGACCAGCACCTCAGGGTTTGCTCCAGGAGGAAAGGCACACAGAGGCAACCACGAGTCTGCAGCCACCTTGTGGCTGACACCATCAGGGAATCAGAAAAGCCATCCCATTCCCCCTGCTTTTTATGTATTTCTCCACTATTTGGTGGAACAGCTCTCCAACTGAATATCTCTGGCAGCAGAGACCCAGCTCCAGGCTCCCCTTCCACACCAAGAGCCCAGCTGATGAGCCGACCCCTGCTGCTCCACAGGCACTCGCTGCTGTGGTGGCCTCGTCTCCTGTCCCAGGAAGGGGAAGGTTTACACACCGTAGGCTGCCCGCAGCATCCACACAAGCCACCTCCTGGGGGAAGGACCTGCCTTTGAGGCACTCTAAACTTGTTATATGGCCACCCTGCTCGAGGCAAGACCCTCCAGAGGAGCGCCGTGTTTCTGGGTGCCAGTTAAACTCAACCAAGGAGCAGAGCCCAAGAGGCTCAGCCAAGGAACAGATCTCGAGGACCAAGGAGCTCAGCCCTGAGGAAACCTGCCCAAAGCTGCAGCGCCTTCACACACCTGGCCAGCTGTAACATCTCCCACTGCAGTGCTTAGAGCCACCCTGCCACACCACAGCCTCGGTGAGGCACCAAAGGATTTATAACCCATATCGTGGTGGCTTATTAGGGTGCAGTGTGACCCAAGTTTCTCAGATCGACGTCCCACAAGGAGGAGTGGGAGCAGCCCCAGGGCAGCAGAGGGCTCTCGGGTGGCACCCCGCTTCTCACAGCACCCTCAGCAGTGCCCGTTTTAAGGCGACATTTCCCCTTTTCTGTTCAAAAAGGGGGGCAGTTGTCCCCACCGAGTTGGGGAGGGGGGACGGGACCCCCAGGGGACCCGGGCGAAGTCCCCTCAGCGCCCACCGGGACGGGGGAACCGGGGGGAAGAGACCTCCCTGGGGCCGCTGAGGGAGGATGTGCCCAGCCGGACCCTCAACTTTAAGTGCGTTTTCTTTTAATAAATTCTAATTATCCTTAAAAGTACGGCTTCTGCAGTTTTTAAGGATCTTCCCCTCAGGCTCGACACTTCTGTCCCCTGCACCCAACAGCCTCGCCCGCTCCCTGCGGCTCCGCTCCGGTCCCCACCGCCCTTCCCCGGGGCTGTCCCCACAGGTGGCTGCGGGACACCCCCCACCCTGTGCCCGGTGAAGCTGTTCCGGGCTCAGAGCCCCCCGGGACCTCGGAGCCAGCCCCTGCCTGCCTCTCCCCATCCCTCCCGGGGCAGCACCGACCTGGGCGGGCAGCGGCGGGCGGCCGGGGCTGGGGCTGGGGGTGCTGCTGCGCCGCGCCGCTCCCCTCCGGCTGCTCTTCCCCTCGCAGCGCCGCATCCGACGAGGAGGGAGGGCAGGGAGAGGAGGCGGGCAGTTATAGAGCTGAAGGTGGAAAGAAGGGGGGAAAAGAGGCGAGCACCGGGCCCGCCGGCCAGCCCCCGCCCCCGGGCCCCTGCGCTGCGGCGGGAGGGTGCGGCCAGGTGCGGGAGGGGCCGGGAGGGGCCGGGCTGCGCCTCGCCTCGCCTCACGGCACCCCGCTTCTCCCCTCACAGCACCCCGGTTCTCTGGTGTACCCCGCTTCTCCTGTCAGCATCATGACCCTCTAGTGCAGCCCGCTTCTCCTGTCAGCACCCCAGTTCTCCTAGTGCACCCCGCTTTTCTGGTGCACTTTGGTTCTCCTGGTGCACCCCAGTTCACCTACCAGCACCCCACTTCTCCTGTCAGCACCCCCTTTCTCCTGTAAGCACCCCGCTTCTCTGGGGCACACCAGTTCTCCTGTCAGCACCCCACTTCTTCTGTCATCACCCCGCTTCTCTGGAGCACCCCCCCCGCTTCTCCTGTCAGCACCCCCTTTCTCCTGTCAGCACCCCACTTCTCTGCCGCACCCCCATTCTTCTGACAGCACCCTGGTGCACCCCACTTCTCTGGTGCACCCCCCTTCTCCTGGTCCTGCTCCCTCTTAACTCCCTCTCCTCCTCCCACAGTTGCTTGTTCGCTTTGTTATCAATGATTTAGAAGGTGCCTGCCCCACAGTGTGGCTAGGAATGCTATTCCCCCAGTGCTGGTTATTGCACTGATGGATGATTAATCAGGGAAATATTTATAATAAAGTGTTCCAGTGCTTGTCTGGCTTGGCATAAACCTTGATTAAAAGCGCTGTAGTACACGTGTGCATTTTTGCCATCTATGTAGACACAGCAATGGGGAAGAGGAACTGCAGAACCTGCATTCATACACAAATTTGGTTTACCTCACAGTATACCCTACTGAATTTACAATTAAGGCTACTACTCATGAAGTTTGTAAGTCCCTAGAATTTAAGAGGAGAGTGAAAATACTCATTTCAATGTGCCTGATCATCTGTATAAAATTACAAATTAAATCACTGAAGGACTGCAGCTAAGAAACAAGAGGCAGAAGTGAAAAGAGAGACGTGCATTGCTTTGTTCACATAAGTAGGACTCCTTTTGAAGTAAGGGGAACACCGTAAGTCTCAGGGAGGCGACTGTGTCTAAACTCCATAAAGCAGGACCTTCTGTGGCTGGGTAGGGTTCCCAGTCCTGCAGACTCTTGTCCAAAGTCACCTTGCACAGACATCTTTCTATGGAAACTACAGAAGTGTGTAAGCTTTAAAGATACTTTAAGTCCTGTTGTTTCATATAGCAAATGTTAAAAAGCATTCCTAGATGTTGTTCTGCAGTACTGCCAGGTGTGTGCAATGGCTAATGCTTTGTACCAGCCAAGAAGAGAGTAGCTTACAGGGCAATGATTCCTCTGAAGCCATAAAATGTTCAGCTCATTGATGCTAAATGTGACACATTTTATACCTTTTCAGTCCCTAATTTATGTACTTAGCTAAATAATAGTCATCAGAACACAAGGACGTAGATGGATAAGTCTGTTTGCAATACCCTTGAAGACTTTGTAAAAGCAGGGAGATAAATCAGCCTAATCCATGACGGCGTGCTGGCTCGTGTATTTCAGGGCATGACAAGGAACAGCCTGCCAAAGGGAGAGTCTGGCTCCCTCTCTGTCTTTTTTTTTTTTTTTTTTTTTTTTTTTCCTTCCATGTATTTGTACTGTAGTATGCAAAGTGCATGAGCACCATCCTGTGGCTCCATCTAGCCAGGGAGCTACACTGAAAAGTCCTAGATTTCACTGACCAGCAAGTAGATTCTGAGCACACTGCAGCCTTCACATGAATTAATAATCTAATTTTGACTCAGCAATTTGCATCAGGAACTAAATTAATATTTTACATTTTTGCAAAGTATGTGCTTTCAAAGGTAACTCTGCTGATTTTTCTTGTATCAGTTTAATTTTCCTGATTTACAATATTATTTTTTACACCACTTGTTCACCTTGTAGAGTATATCCTGCTTGTTACCATTGAGCTTTACTCAGCTTGCTCTGGAAAGCACCATAGAACTCCTTGCACAATTATAAGGAAGAGCTCATGTTTTTCAAAAGTTAAAGCTAAACATTAAAGTATAATGCTTCTTTGAAAGAGCTCATATATGCTGCACATCTGGAAATATATTAAGAAATACAGTAAGATCACAGTGGTGACATTTGCACAATATTAATGTGCAAATGATTTACCTATATTTCCTTCTTGTCTTCTTTTTGGAAAAAAAAAAAAAAAAGTTTCAGAAGAAATTTACTACCTGTGGCTCGGTGCCATGGATTTACTTTTCACTGTTTTGACTTGGCCAAGCCTTTGTGATTTCAAAAAGAGCAACAAGAATTAATAGCTGCTGTGTTTTAAAAGTATACAAACCAACAAGAGAATGACCATCCTTTGCTAGGCTAGTATAGATTCCACAAAATTTATATCAGTAGGATTACTTGGGAATTATATTGAAAACACAGCTGGAAACAATTCCACTAATCCAACTCAAGTGCAAAAAAGATCATAATTAACACAGACTGGTGAGCTCAGAGTGAACTGGACTGAGTAATTGTACAAGTGAACCAAGTAATGAATCACTGTCAGCAGAATTTGTGGGATCTAAACAGAAACCAATATAATAGATATCTTTGGTGGCTGCAGGGAAGAATTACTTTAATTAATGATCCTCTGTTTTTTAGAATATATTCTGCTTTTTAGGATTTACTTAGAATGTTTCTCTGATTTTTTTCCAGTATAGCAATGAATGCAATATTCATTGCAGTGCTTTCTTTTTTTCTTTCTTTCTTTTTTTTTTTTTTTTTTTTTTTTCCACAAGACTTTCAGAAAATGAGAATGTCAAATTTCAAGGACATTTTAAAATTGCAAATAATTGAAGCCTGATTAGGTCTTGTATTCTTTTATTACAATGACATTGTAAAAGGTGAGTAGTGTTTTTACCTCCTAAACTCATCTATCTTACAAAGAAATGTTCATTCTTAGATGTCCTCTCCCCTCCATTAACCAAAAACTCATCACACTCGGTGTTGACTATAGAACATGTATTTTTGTGACTAGAGCCATTCTCTAGGTCTAACAAAAATTCCTAGAGTTTTGTTTTTCTGTTAATAGGACGAAAGAACACAAAGACAGAGGTAATACTGGAAGTAAAGCACAGTTGAATTTTCCTTTAAATTTTGGCAGTTCTAACTAAATACGGTGGTACATACAATGCTCTTTGGAAGGTGCTTTTGCCAAGATCAGTCTGTCAACACTTGAAATAATTAAGTGATTTATGGAATCATATGCTGAGAGATCTGAAAAGGACTCAGGACTGTATTCTTCCCAAATTAAAAAAAAAAAAAAAAAAAAAAAAAAAAGAAAAAGTAATAAAAAATGTAATTGTGATACACTATCTTACCATATTAGCCATGCTTGCTTCCTCAAGTTTCTTGTCTTTAGTAGCTGAGACAATTTCATCACTATTTTGTGATATAAATATGCAGTGAAATGACTTCTGAAAAGGCTAGCTCTGTTTTGTGAAATATTTTTTCTATTGACTGTTTTTACACAACAGCTGTTTCTCTGCTATCAACCTCACAAATGTGGCATTTTACAGCTCTGTTTTCAGGCAGAAACTATCACAGAAGTCCAGCTTTCCTTCATTATTGGTTGGCACATCTGATGAGTCATTTTCATTTCCTTGATATTTTTTAGAAGATTTCAGTGCTGTCAGCACTTTGGTGAGCTTCTAGGTTTATTCATCTGAAGTTTATTACACATAATGAGGTAAGTGAAAGGGATATGTAGGAAGTCTGACTGATGACATGGCCATTAAAGTGTAACTTTTCAAGTGTACGGTGGTCCTGTTCCTCCAAATCTGCAAGAAAGGGAGCAAAGCTGGGAAGAAATGAGTACAGAGGTACAGAAAAATAAAAATATTTTTCAGTCATACATTTTTCTGTCTGTCTCTCAGTATGAGGATTCCAGAAAGTAATGGGAAGCATGAAGAGTTTAGTGTTTGGTTATGTTAGTTTTTTATTCTGCATCAAATCAGATCTTTTTTGTTTTATACAGTGAGATTCATCTGTCCTGGGTTACACTTCAACATCTGAGCCAGGTTGCCTGGCCAGTGCTGAGGAACAGCCACATTACCTGTATTAGCCTGGAGATGCGGCCAGGAGCTAAGCTCCCTGAAAAGTGCAGCTTGTGCAGATCCATTCTGGAAAGGAGCTCAGCCACACATTACAGTCTCTGAGCAACAGAGGGGCCGAGTTCTGCCTGTTGAGAAACTAGAGTCCCACCTGCTAATTCCCGCACCCATAGCTTCCTCACAGCAACAGAGAACAGGAGAAGTGACATTATCCTCTCTGACGTATGTATGTGCTCACACAACGGCAGTCCGCTGTACCTCACTGAATAGGGAGGGTTCATGTGTGTTCGTTCTCCTTCAGAGCACAAGGAGAAGGATGTTTGAAGGAAGAGTTTCCCAGTGTCCTGCTGAGCAATGCTCTGGACCCGTGAACATTACACAGGATCACACAATCCTTGCAGCTGGAAGATCCTGAGATCATCTAGTCCAACCACGGTCAGCTAGAGCAGGTTGACCAGGGCTATATCAAGTTGAGTTTTGAGTACCTCTAAGAATGGAGACTTTATAGTATCTCTGAGCAACCTATTTCAGTGTTTAATCACTGACATAGGTTGTTTTTTGTTTTGTTTCTTTTTTTTTTTTTTTTTTTTTTTTTTTTTTTTAAGTGTTTACTTGTGTTGAGGTAGAATTTGCTGGCTCATGGTCAGCTTGGTGCCTAACAGGACCCCTGGCAAAGCTACTTTCCACACACTTGACCACCAGCACAAGCTGGTGCCTGAGTTTATTCCTCCCCAGAGGCAGGACTTTGTGCCTCCCTTTGCTGAATTTCATGAAGTTCCTGTTTGGCCATTTCTCCAGCCTGTCAAGGTCCCTCTGAATGGCAACACAGCCCTCTGGTATACCAACTATTTCTCCCTGTTGTGTATCTTCTGCAAACTTCAAGATGCGCTCTCCACAGCAAACCAGTTCATTAATAAAGATTTTAAACAGATTAGCTCCAATACCAGCCCCTGGGGTACATCACTAGTGGCTGGCCTCCACCCAGACTTCATGCTGCTGTTCACAACCCTCTGAGCCCAGCAGTCCAGCCAGTTTCAATTCACATCCCTGTCCACATATCTAGCCCATACTTCATCAATGTGTCTACAAGGACATTACAGGAGATGTGTCAGAAGCACAGCTAAAGTAAAAGTAACCATCATTGCAGCCAAAATGCAAGATCCATAATCACTGCTCCCATCTGCTCCTGGGCTGCATGCTGAGACTTGATCATCAACCAGCCTGAGATGGGCAGATCCTGGGATGCTGCCAGCACTGAGGCAGGGGCATGCAGAGGGAAGAAGACAGAGCGGACTTTGTGGTCCTTGGATCTACCACCAGCTGGAAATAAAGCACAAGTATGGCTGGCAAAGGCAAGCATGGATTTCTTTCCACTGGGCAATGCTGCGGTGCAGATTAAGTTGCAGCCCACCAGCAGCACAATCTGGCACAGCAAGCGAGGGGTTCACCGTGTCTTAATGAATAAGCAGAAGACCTACAGATTCTGGCTGTCTGTGCCAAAAGTAATTTTCTTTGGAATGAAATCCAGGCTGGAATGGATATTTAAGCCCAGTAGGAGCTGGAAGCAATACCATTGTGGTCTCTGTAATATATACCTTGAGTTATGAATACAGGAGATGTCTGCAACAAGAATTCCTTTCCAAATGGCATGCATCATAAGCTATTACCTGAAAGAAGCAGAGCTTCTCGTCTATGCCCTGCTGAGCTCTTGCCTGAGCTCCTACCCGGTGTTCAGCCGAATGCTACAATTACACCTCTGCAGGCTGGTTCCGTCTGCTGTAAGCACTTCTCTGGTACATGCATCCACAAGAGTAAAATTCTTAACAAGAGCCAGATTTGTTAAATGCTGCTGATTTTGGTTTTCCATCTTGCTTATTAATTAATTTATTAACGATGATTAGTTGATATATTAGTATAATTGGTTATTATTAACATCAATAATTTTAATTCATTTGAAACTACGAGTTTTCTCTTTTTTTAATTTGCAATTTTTAGAAAAAAAAAACAAAAACAAAACCTCTGTTCATAAGACTCCAAAAAATAATTACTGAGTTGTCTCCTAGAATAATATCACGTGATAGCACACTGTTATGTTTTGCAGCTAAGCAAACACCCGAACAAAACTCTCCTTTAAGGCAGAAGTTTATGTTGCTCACAAATTTTATTCACCAAAAATTTTGTTCCATTGTAAACCATTGTCTCTGTTTTTTTCTGCTGCTTCTGTTTTGAGGGATTTAAAGTGTATGAAAAAAGAATCAGAATTGAGTGCTTTGTTCCTCTACACATATTTAAGAATTACAACTGGAATATTCAAGAACAAACTTGGTTTTCCCATATTTATTTAAGCGAATGCTAAACATAAAAAGTTAGCTTTCCACAAATAAAATATTGAATTGACCTTAACAGAAATTTTATGAAAGCACAGTGCTACTGTTCTGTAGTTGCTAAAGAAAAAGCCATTAGACTTTAAAAAAAAAAAAATGTAGCCTGTGTTTCAGAGTAATTTTATAGAAAATGGAGGAAACCAAGAGAAATATTAATAGTTTAACTTGTTTAATAGTTTAACTTGTTGAAAACAGCTCAGTGAAATTGCCCCCACTCAAATACTCACTGAAGAGATTCAGTATGCCTTCCACTTTTATATGTCAGGGGCATTTAAGCAGCTGAAATAACTGTCGGTTAATTAGTCTAATAAATGTCAACACTCAATATCTGTATACTGGAAATCTCACTTTAGCAGGTATGAAGAGGTGACAGTTTCAACTTTTTTTTTTTTTTTTTTTTTTTTTTTTTTTTTTCCAGTCATGAAGCTGTAACAGATGGGGGCAGTCTTGGACAAAAATCTCTTTTGTGCATTTACAAACCTCTATCTTGCTAGCTTCTGAGCATCCAAATTCAGGCACTGTGTCTGTTAAAAGAGACCACTTCAACAGCCTCCGTTTTTGATCTTAGTGGTGAAGACCTGTATCACTCAGCTTCAGAGCAAAAGGGCTCCACTCAGCCGAAGGCAATTCGTAGAATGCTTCCCCTCACAGGAAAAGGTTTCTATTTAAAAAAAAATAAAATAAAATAAAATAAAAATAAAACCATTGCACAACTTTTCAGGCCTAAGCATCATCTGATCACTGGAAATTTAGTCTTGCGTACACAGAGCCCTGTTTAACAGCAGCTGCTGAACCCAACCCTCAGCTCCCTCTGGAAGCAGCAGAGATTTCCACACTCTTGACAAGATCTAAGAAGGAAGATGCAGGACAGATTCCTCCCCGTCTGGAAGGTGGCACCACGCGACAGGCTCAGGGTTACTGCCAGCATCGCTGAGAGGTGCCTGCACCCTGCAGCTGCTGTCAGTGAGCTCTCCTAAGGCTGCCGTAACCATTTGTTGTCTCAAGATTTGTGGAGAATTGCTCGGATAAAGACAAGAATGAGGCACAGTTTGGGTTCTGCCCTGCACGTGCTAGCAGAACTAATTCTCTGTGTTGTGTGTGCACTCAGGAAGTGTTTGGACACTGCCCATTGAACACGATCTAAGGGCCTTAAATATGAAACCAAAAATAAGAGGAAACTACACAGGAGGAAAGCAAGCTTCTGTTACTTGCCTTAAACAAATAGCCAGGAGTAATTGTGCTCCAAAGCAATTGATCTGATGGCTTAAAGAATCACAGGGTATTGTGACAAAGATTGTGAAAGCTGAAAAAAAAAAAAAAAAAAAAAAAAAAAAAAAAAGAGAGGCAGTAGTTTCCTACCACAAAAAAGCAGATAACATTTTGAAAGATTTGGGGTTAACCTTTTTTTTTTTTTTTTTTTTTTTTTTCCCTCACTTTGAATGCTCAGAGGTCATATTTTGTGCACTCGTGCAAGTTTTGCAGCATCTGGATCTTTCACTAGATAAGCTGAACATCACCTCAGTCCACGTACTACACAAAAACAAGGTGTAAATAGGACATTCAGCCACACTCCACAAATCTTGCAACTTCATTTTTCACTACTCGCTCATTTACTCATTTAACTGCAGTGACTGACGTTTCATGTCAGGCTTTTTGACAAAGTACTGTAATCAGCATGTGATCTTGGTGGTTTGTTTTTCTTTTTTCTTTTTTCTTTTTTCTTTTTTCTTTCCTGTTTTCTTTAGATCATCCATTGGGGTCTGGTTGCAACCTTTAATTTACTGATGGCATCCTTCATAAATACTGGTTTAACCATTCTTGTAATATTGGCGCTGCTCACAGTAATATTCTTTATCTTAGAGTTCACAGAAAAAAAGCTTGTCCCTGTCCTGTTTAAATTAACACTGTGCTTAAGGTAAGACAGTTTGCAACAGGGCTAGCAGGAAAATAAAGCCTTGAAGAGCACAAGGTTTCTTAAAGTGTGATTGTCAGAGGCACTATTTGAATAGCAAAAGTTCTTCACAAGCACAAACAAAACCTCTGTCCCAAGGCTTGCAGACTTGGAACATTGGCCACTAATCAAGTATTTTCCCTCATTCAGGCAAAATTCAGTCCTTTCTACAACAGTCAAGCATTTTGTAGAAATTTATCATGTCTCAAGGTTGCAACATATTTCTGTGTATCACAGAAATATGAACAGAGAAAAAAACAGAGCTTTAACCTAGAGCAGATTTGCTTTTTAAAATAATTCTTTGCCTTCAAATCAGCCCAGGCTGTCTCCTACAGCTCTGGCAGGATCACAGATTTCTCCTTGCCCTGTTCCCACTGTACCCCATAACACACACACAGGATGCTCTGCAGGACTGCTGTGTGCAGTTTGGCTGCTGCTGTTCCATGCAACATGGTGCAAGATACAACACAGGGCGATGGTGCTGGAACAAGTCTCCAACTCATCTCTGCCACCCAACGCAGAAACAGGAGAAGAAAGAACAGGCTATGTTGTTCTGCTGTCTTTGAGGAAGAATTTTGGGGAAAAAAATGCTTCTTAATGTCCTAGCTGTTGTACCTGGAGCCTAAGCCCTGCTTCAGGCCACTGTGAACTTCAGAGTGTTGATGATGATAATAATAATAGTTCCGCACACATAAGGAGTTACTGCTGTTTGGAACATCTGCCGTGTTAAATATTTGAAAGGTTTGGCTCGGACAATCAGTTCTTAAATGTGCTCTGAATGTTTTGAGCATACAATGTCTGCAATGACAGCAAGCATTTCAGTCCTTGTAGTAACAAACCATGTGTTTGTATTGCTTCTGCACATGCTGGTTTGTTAGAGCTAATATTAGTGTGTGTAAGAGACTGAGGAGTCAGCAGCTTAATTAAATCAAGATTCATCACGATCTTACTCTATCCTGTTCAATTCTTTTTCCCGATGCCAGGCAGGTGAATAACTTCCCTCCTTGTCTCCCATCCCAGACAGGTAATGTTTAAAAATGACCGGTCCCAACCTCTGAGAGAGAGTCAGCCTGGTCTTTGACTGACATCAGTCTTTTGATAGTTCTCCCTCTCATCCTCACTGCCCTCCTCTACTGACAGTCTGGAAAGCCTGGCTGGGAAGCTCAACAGGAGGACAGTTTTGTGTCTTTCACCTCTGAGCCTTCCCCGGTGAAATAATTCTGCAGAGATCCACCTAAGCTCCGCAAACCATCAGAGCCTACAAATGGGACTTGAACCTGTGTAATGATAAAAGCAATTCAGTTAGAATTTGACAGTATTCTGCTAAATTCAAGAGCAAAACTCATTGGTAAGGAAGAGGGAGGATAGGATCAGATCATTTCAAAGGGAGCCATAAGCACCTTTGAAATTCAGTAAGCTTCAGGCTCGGCTCCTACAGACAGCAGCTCTCTCCAGCACTTCCCCACTGGTTCATACAGAGCTGTCTGCATGTCTGTCAATTTGCTGTTTCTGTACTGTGTTGGAAAAAGAGGCATTTTGTTACTGAAATCAATTGTGAATCATAAAGGTGCAATTCACAGAATCATGTTCTGCCCTTCCATGTGGTCTAAAGCTCATTTTCTTCGCATTTTTTTCATTGTATCTGATGATAGTTTAAAAACTTGGGTAGTTAGTACCTGCATCCTCCCCTTCAGAAGAGGACAAAAAAAAAAAAAAAAAAAAAAAAAAAAAAAAGTGAAGGACAGCTTTGTTTCTTTGTTTCTCCAGTGTCCCACATTTTTCCTATACTTTATCTTAAAAAAAAAAAAAAAATCCACCTGTGGCCTTTTGCCATGTGCAGAAAGTATCACAACCATAAGGCAGGGCAGATAAATTCAGATTACCAAGTACATGCTGTTCTTTTTCAAAAGCTTTCCTCATAAAACTTATGAAATATTTCATGGTATATACAATTTTTGAATTAAGGGGCAAATGAACACCACAATTGTGCAGTGCAGTGCTTCATCTTTGGGTTCACAATATTAGGTCGTAGCCTCGTGTGCCACATTTAAGGTAATATTTGAAAATAAGGGTTTGAACGAGGATGGTGATTTAATGATGTTTTTGTGCATCAGTGGAAC
The DNA here is from genome assembly GCF_964211825.1 of Aythya ferina. Taxonomy (NCBI): domain Eukaryota; kingdom Metazoa; phylum Chordata; class Aves; order Anseriformes; family Anatidae; genus Aythya; species Aythya ferina. The sequence continues at coordinate 147,998,453 of NC_140297.1, read as the reverse complement.
AGCAAAATTCTGTATTGGTAATAGGTGCAATGAGCACTAATTTTCTTTTTCGTCATCCTTTTTGCTAGAGTGATTTAGAGAACCACCGTAGTCAAACCTGTGCTTCCCACATTGAATAATATTTCTTAGTAAGTCTGCATTCAGTGGGCAAGTCCAGTTCAGATGTACAAAGCAATTTCCTAAGTATTTGCCTCTTATCTTTCTGCCAGTAACTGGTCAGATTATAATTTTGCTTCTGCTTTTATATTTGTGCCATTTTTGTACAGTTCATGCAATTCTCTCTGATTTTCAGCTGGGTAAATAAAGGAGAACCTCACCACAAATATTTATATTTGCTATTGTCATTTGCGTAACTGCATTCTCAAAGAGTTTTCAACGCTGTTTGTTAAACTGCCCCTGATTTTCTTCCAAGCAGGGCTCGGCTCTGCCACTTGCTCTAGAGGGAGCCTCTGGCTTGAGAAGATGGGAGGCAGGGGAGGGAGAGGAGCTCTGAGGGCTGCAAAGCTGCAGAGGCTGCAGGTTGATCCGCCTGACAGGTATCTGGCAAAGCGGGACCAGAGCCTGCCAAAACTGAACATATGGGCTTGCAAAGAACAACTTTATGGCTAGAGAGGATTCAAAACTCATAAAGAGTAATATTTTTCCACAGCCATGGGTTGCAGCTGATGGGGGGACCTGCTGTCCCTCTGCATGACAGGAGGCTTGAGGCCTTGCTCCCGCCTGGAGTCCGTGGGATAAAGGGTGCTCCAGTGGGCCAGGGGCTGGATGAGGACTTGGCAGAGCAAATTCCAGCTCTGCTCCTCTGCAGGCCTCCTGGCTTTTGGTATCCAGGCTGCCCACGTGGGATTTAACCTTCCAGGGGTTTGGGAGCTCGCCCAGAGACACTCGGAGAGCAGCAGATGTGGGAGTGAGGGACCTGCGGGCCGGCTGCTGGTTGTAAAACCCACTGACCGTGAAGATGTCTGAGTGATCTAGTGGGACATATACAGGCCAATAGGTAGCTACAGGTGAAACCTTAAATGCTGGTGGCCCTCTTAACACCTATGTGGGTCATCAAGTACTTTTAATAGATTTATTTTTATTTTATTTATTTATTTTTTTAATGTCAGCACTTAAATTGTCCATAAATTTCACTTTGACTTCTTCATTTGTTTTTGGTCGCTGTCTCTGTCCTCCTTGTGTTACAGAGGGGGAGCAGAAGCCCCCCATGTACCAAGGACTGAGGTGCCAAACCCTGAGATATTTGACTACTGGTGTCGCATGGGACATAGCAGGGAGATCCATCACCGGCACATATGGGACAAGTATAAATGCTTCAGGACATGTGGGAGCCACAACACCTGCCATAATTGCAAGCAGTGGAACAAAACTCAGGTTTAACTGCTTGTATCCACCTGTGCTTCCTCTGCTCTCCTCTGCTGCAGCCGCAGTAGCTGCCACTTTCTTTGATAAGTCTCGGTTCCCTGATGGCAGTAGGTTGCTGCCCTGCTGGGACTCAGTGGGTGAAATGAGCACTTTTCAGGACAGATTAAAAACAGTACCACCCAAAAAGCAGGAAGAGTCTGCTGGAGCATGCAGAGAGTGATTATGTACGATCGTTTGTGTATACAGATTACAGCTCAGCTGACAAATGGCTCTGGTCTCCTTGATAGGCAATTCAGAGAGAAAACTGTTCTTGGGTGAGAGGCCACTTTGCAGCTTGACAAAAGGCATGAGGAGAGGAAAAGAAGGCCCATTACATGGGAGATTTAATAATAGTACATCATTACAGTCAGTTCTGTATGATACAGTTATGCAATGATTTCTCAGAGAACTGGCTAGATGGCCAGGAAGTCCTTTCCCATAAGCAACACTAATTGAATATGCAGCTGGATAACTCCAGCAAAATGACCAACAATAAGATGGTTGAATTAGCTGATATTATGAGGTGTTTTTTAGGGCTGTGATTCAGTTGTCCACACCTCGTTGTCTTGCACTGTATTTAAGTCATCCTTATGGACTTAATCTCCAGATGTGATTTGGAGGGGCATGGCTTTCCCCATAGGTCCTCTCTGCCCCATAAGAGCATCTTATATACCCGAAAGCATCTTCAGTGTCACTCAATATTTAAATGTATGCAACTGCACTGAGCCCCTAGATTCTAATTCCAATGAGATAAGTAGTAGATGCCATCACTCCACTGCAATGCTTTTTTTAGATTATCTGCAGATGGAGGGAAAGAGCCCTGCATTAAACCACATGCCAAAGGTCATCTTTGCAATTACAAGTCTATTGTTAGGAGTTAATCATGATAGCTGCTGGAAAAGAGGTATCATCAAGTAGCCTTTAAAATGTGGACAATTTGCCCCTAATTATATGATTTTTGTTCCTGTATTATGTTGCTTCCTGAAGCTCTGCACATTAAGACAACATTGCCTGTTTTTTGGTTTATATGCTTCATTGCTTGGTTTTGTGTGTGGCTTGTTTTTGGTTTTGTTTTCAAAAGAAATAGCAATCAGTGAGAGTTAAGATGTTTTCTGTGTCTTCATCTCCCAGATACAATTTTTGACTGAACCAGAAGAGAACAATTTTTTCTGTAACTATGAGGTCAAGAGGATTTGTATCTAAATGGTCTCTGGAAGGGAATACTGATGCTGCTATAGAAAGGCAAATCAATAACCCTTGGAAAATAACCTCTTAGGAGAATGAACAATAATACAATCATTCGGATACATGCACAGCAGGTAATGAAACATTTTTAGAAAGTGTAAGGCAGATTTCATAATCAAAATTGAATATTTAAGAGGGTAACTCAGTATGCTTTTATAAAGGCTTCTTTTAAGTGTATTTTGCAGTGGGTGATTTGTCTGCTGGACTGTAATGGAAAATGAATTATTGAATTTTTTAAATATTCAAGAGGATCTTGTGGATTCTGGAAAAAACAAACAAAGCACACACACATCCCAGTCCCCGGTAACAAAAGTGTGTGTTAAGTTATCTTCAAAAAGCAGCTGAGCTAACAATGCCTATAAAACAAAACAGGCAACAGGAAAATGTAACATCAAGATCTTAAATACTTTCATGTTTCTTCCTTTCCAAGTTAGCCCACAGAATCCAATAGGTTCCATGTGCAATATTTAAAAGAGTTTCAAGAAAATCTTATCTTGTTTCCAGAAATACTTTGCCGGTAAAGCAAGGATTTTGAGAACACAAGTTAAATGGATTCCTGTTCCCGCAAACTGCCGAGCACTTCTTCCAATGGAATCACTTAATCTTTCCCAGGCTTTGCTCAACATCATGCTTAATTAAACTTTTGCTAATAAACATGAAGGGCTCAATTTAGCTCCATAGCTACACTCCATTGACAGAGCCGTTGTTCAGTCAAGCCCACTTATCTGCTTGTGTATTTATTTTCAGTTGATATATGCAGTGTTTGCACATATATAACTATGTGTATGTATTTTTTAAAGAAATCTAAGCTTTAGGAAAATAAAAAAACTTTACTTACTTGACAGTATAAATGAAAATTGCTTTTATAAGGAGATATTTTGTCTCGGGTAGCTTTTTTTTTAGGCCTGAATGTTCTTAAATGCAAATGCATTAATTACAACTTTATTGAAAAAAAAAAATAGGGTTAAGAATGTAAATTGTAAATTTAGCCATAAAATACTATATTTTTCTGCCCTGTGATGCTGTTAAGGTACATGACAGGGCAGTGGCACCATACCTGTCTGATGACTGCTCTTCTGAGTAAGATGTTCCCTTTGCTTTTAATTTAAAACCAGCAACAATAATTTTAAAACACGCTAACTTGATGCTATGCAAAAGACACGGCTTATATGCACTACGTATTTTCCAGCTACAATCTAGTAATGGGCACCATATTACAGCTTTTGCTCAGTTAAAATTTTCTGAGGTAGACTCAATAAAGGTTTCCCAACAACGTGTATGTAAGAACTATTATCCTATGAGTTATTCATGGGTACAATTGGGGAAGTCTCATTTCTGCTAATTGCAAATTCCACTGGAAAAGTAAGGAGGAAAAAGAAGCATTTACTAACCGTAAGTTCTAACAATTAAATTCTTCAGTCATCCACTGTTTGCGATTAGGACAGGAGTTTATGTGGCTGGAAGCCCAGTTCTGGCTGTGAGGCCGTTCTCTAGCTGGGATGTGGTAAACACCCATAGCTCAGCTGCAAAGGAGCTTCTCAGAGGAAGGTAGCAAAGGGGCTGTGTTAGCTCGTCCAGGGGATGAGTAAGAGTGAGAAAGAAAGCAGGACCATCAGCACTATTAGCGCCAACAGCACCATCAAGAACCAACTTTTTAAGCTGGGACAGGAAGCAGCACCATTTGAACCATGTGGCAAAAGGACTGGAGGAAAAGGAAAGAAAATTAAACGCGTCCATCCAGCAGCGGTAGCAGCAAAGCATCTGGGTGGACGCAGATTGTCCTTCACACCGCTGGCACGTTTGAATTTGAAGACGTGTAAATTCAGAAAAGAAGTGGCAATTGCTGTCTGACAAGGCAATTCAAAAGGCCAGAGGCAGCTCTGTAACTTCAGCAAGAGCTACAGTGGTGTGGGATGGGAGCCCTCGGTGTTCAGGACATCATTTCTCTGTAGGAGGCAATACAACAATTTGTTCTATCTCACGCTTGTCTGTTTCAAATAAATGCTCCTGAAGCCAAGTGTTTAATTCTGTAAGTCTGTGCTTAGGCAACTTGACTTACAGCACTACTGGAAATGCACGGCCCCCATGGACGAGTGTACAGGTATCTAACTGCAAAGCAACATTCTTCTAGAGGACATTCAGTTTGACAGCTATAGCTATTCCCTTCTGAATGTTTTCAAATTTTACTAGGAATTATGAATATAAAGACTAAGTACGCATGAAACCACATCTGTGGTAAGTTCATTGTATCGAGTCCTATGAACATTGGTGTTCATAGATAGTTTCTTGTGTTAATGGCTCAGTTGAAAGACGTGTATGTAAATGTTTATTTCTGTACAACTTCCTAGAGAAATCTAATGGTTTAAAATCACTCAGCTTCCCTGTAACATCAATGATATTTTTATCTGCTCCGTGTGTACACAAAAGGAATTATTCCATTGACAGTTATTTTTTCACAAGTGACAAGTACAAAATACCACCTCACTCACCAGATAAAGAAAGAAAGAAAGAAAGAAAGAAAGAAAGAAAGAAAGAAAGAAAGAAAGAAAGAAAGAAAGAAAGAAAGAAAGAAAGAAAGAAAGAAAGGAGGTGATTTATGTAAATCTTTAATGGCTGCTTTATAGTAAAAGGTTAGAAGTTCTCTCACTGTTCAAAGTGTTGTGGTCTAGCATTACTTATTCATGTGACATACACATGCTTTTTCACTTACACAAGTGGTTTAGCTTTAATTATACACTGAGAAGAAAATAATTGTAATGGCAACAATTGATTTCTCACTCTGTCTTTGATTAGGCAAATATTTTGGCAAACCATATTACCTCAGTTTTTCCTCTCTCTAAATTTAGAAGAATACTAATTTAGCACAATTATCTTTAGAAATTAGTTTTATCTGAAATTACTATAGCATTACCCCATAAGCTGATCATCCTGTCTTCATCCACAGGGAAAAGGAAACCTCCATGCGCACGTAGCTGTCAGTGCAGCTGAAGAAAGCAGTCAGTCACTCATTACTCTTTCCTAATCCTCCATTTACTCTCTCTGGCTACATCTGTATCCATGAATCATAGAATCATAGAAAATCTTAGAATCATTTAGGTTGGAAAAGACCTTTAGGATCATCCAGTCCAACCTTTAACCTAGCACTGCCAAGTCCACCATTAAACCATGGAAGATTGGTACAGGGACCACCATCAGGTTGATACAGGGATCCTTCTCTGGTCCTAAGGCCAAAGGGCACAACACAGCCAGCCTCTATGCATGAATTCTGATCTGGAGCTCTGTTATTCTCTGCCTACACACCAGCAACTTTCTCAGAGGTGCTAACCATTAAATCAGTAGTTGTGGGATTGCCTTTGACACATCCCTAGCACTCTGCAGCTATTAGTGAGGATTTAACCACAAAATGAAGAAAATACCAAGAGAAACACTCCTACTAGATGACTTCTTCCTCCCAAACCTTATGAATGTCATCTCACAAGAGACAGTAGAATGACAGATCCACTGGTATTGCAGATGCTGCTATGACACCACTATATTTTTTCAATGCTGACTATTTTATTCTCTGCTTCTCTCGAGACCTAAACAGCAGACAATTGCAGTCAGGTACAGCTGAAGTGGGTTGATGCATGACTTCAGGAGTCCGATGCCTTCAAGGGCACTGGCAGTGGGATGTAGAGTTCAATAGTATACACATGGCATTTAATCTAGATAACCAAAATTATGCATCTTGTAGCAAATAAGACAGAAGAAAAATAGGAGAAATATGGCATTGAGTTAATGCTCCAATTAGTTTAAATGCTACTTGAACTTAATTAACTATTATATTGCTTGAAGATGTTCCATAAATGAATTGCAAATGTACATATGCAGAGGAGTGGCACTAATCTATGTTATTAAAAGATTTATGAAAGGATCTCACAAGACTTTCTGGTTTCTTGCTTCAGTCCACGCTTGATATTCTTGATCATGCCTTGAAATTCCTTACTTTTGCGAACAGACTTACATTTCCCCTGGTCCTTCGCAGGGAGTCTGCTTCTCTGTTATATTCAAAATCCTGTGCCCTCTGAAGTGCATGAGAGTTTGACACTGGCTCCTGGGGGATGTCTCACAGGGCGTGTAATCACTGTGTGCAGGCAAATTGCAATTTAATTGGAAATGATACATTTCACAACTTGTTAAATTTGCATCCTTTTTTACAAAATACGAAATTTCATTGCACAGATCATTTGAACACCTTTGTCATATTGAAGGGGGAAAGAATTAATTAAATCCTGGATTGCCAATCAAGTTGAGAAGACAAGATGGAAATCCCCATAAAACAATAGGCAAGTAATGGTGCTCAAATTGTGATAGAGACTAATGGGTCTTGCAAATGAAAATGCCATATCCAATCTGTAATATAATGATGTGCACAGATTTCTCCCTGCCCCCATTCCCACTCTTTTTACTCAAGTTTAAAGTGCACTCTGTAATGCATTATTAAGCTAAATTCTGACCCAGTTTCTTAATTATCTGTAAGCTACAGGGAACTTGTAGCAGAATATTAACTAAGGCAAGAGATGTAAGACAGGAGAATCCACAATGGTATTAGAGAGAATCATTAACATTTTGCTAAGAAAATCCTTCACATTTTAATATTTAACCTAATCTAACACGTAGAATTTATATTTTAAAGAATTTATACCGGCCAGGCCACCAAAACAACCCTGGCAAATAAGAAAATAAAGCAGTAGTTGGGGAAGCATTCCTGGATCCACAAAACCAAAAACCTGTAGCATACTGACACATTTCTGGGACAGCAGGATTTCCCCCATCTATTCTTAGTGGATACCCTCGACAGTTGTTACCATCTCATGTAACGTTATGTGCTGCACTATTTATTTTAGATGAACTGTATAAAATCATCTGATGAGGCTTATTCAATGTGTGCAGTTTGGGGGGTACAACAAGGAAAAACAACTGTTGTACTACATGACAGCTTGAAACAATCTTCCAAACATGTTTGTGCCTAGAGGATGTTAGTATCGAGTTAGTGGTTTCAGTCTTATACCTTCCTGCAAGGGTACATATTAGAGGAATAGAAGTTTTCTTGGTTAAAAATCAACCATGGCTATATGTATCAGAATGAAGGAATACCTGGACTTCTACCTACAAATCTGCAGGCATATATAATTATGAATGTTTATTGTATCTCTGACGAAATCTGTATAAGTGTTTAAGCGACTGAAAAACATACTGCAAGAGCAATATATTTAGTGAGAACAGCTTTTAATATAAAATATTTTTCAAAGTTATTTGAGGGAAAAATATTTTCCCCACCCCAAAGACAAAGGATTTTTGGTATGCTCATAGAGAAGGTCAAGCTTTAATTGTAAAATTCAGACAGCAGAGAAAGACTGCAAGGTATACTTATAATTCTATGGACAAGGATGTATATATTCAGTTCAAAGATCAAAGAATGTCCATGAAGTCCAATCACCATAGGATTAAGAAGTTACCAGCTCAGAATAATATAGTATTTTATATATATATATTTTTTTAAAGATTTGTTTCATAAATTCATCAACAAAGAAATCTTACCATTTGAAAAAGAGTAAGGAGTCAGTTAAATACATTTTTTTATTAGTAATAGTGTCAAATGCAACTTATGTGGCAAGTCTGTAGTTTGCAAAACATTTGATGATTTGAAAGTGCTAATGAGCTTAATGCACATTCGAGTACATTGCTTCAATTTGAAGTGTACTTCCTCTACTGGAGCGCTTGGATGTATCATTGCTAATGCTAACACTGCGAATTTCCCACCTCAACCCGCTAAATATTATTCTCCTTCTAGGAATAAAGGTGTCCAGAAATTCTCCAAAGTGACAAACAATGAGACCGAGACACCTTTCCTTCACACGTAAGAAAACAAACAAAGAAAGAAAGAAATCAACACTTTATACTTCAGTACCTACATCTGTGCTTAGGCATTTAAACAAATCGCCTGATTTTCAAAGGGCAGATTGTTTTACTTTGTCAAAGTAGCACATGCTTTTTGCACTTGCACGGTTTTGTATTTTTCTTTTAGAATACTCATTGTGCTCTATCAGGCCTGAACATCCACGCCACGGTATCCTCTACAGAAAATGAACTTATTTGTTTCACAGAGATGCATTCACAGTTCCTTTGTGTCTGACTGCAATAAAGCCAGCGTCTAGTCCCCTTTCCCTGACTGGAGGATGTTTACCCACGTAAATAAGTCACGTAAACTGCCTGTGACATCCTGACCCCACAGTGTGTGTGATTCTTTCATCTCCTGAAGTGTTTTGATCCAGTGGTGGACTGCGAGGAAATCTGCACGGCCGCTTAGGTGGGAAACCGCTCTGACGGATGCAGCCGTGGCTGGAGAGATGACCTAAGGGCCTCTACCTCGTCTTCATCAAGCAAAGCGAAGTCCTCAGTGAAAATATGCTGGTATCTATTGCTCACTTCTCAGCATAATAACCAGTGCTATTATTGTTAAATGAAAGAGAACCCCCCTCCCCCAAAAGCAAAATCATTTCTTTCGACACAGCAAGTTTTGTCTCCTCGTGTCATGCTGCTTCTTGGTTGCCACTGTTTCTCTCACAGAAATGTCCAGGAAGAGATCTTTTCTTCTCAGGACTCTATTTCTTCCATCACTTCCATGACAATCGTTCGCGGGCCGGTCAGGATGAGATTGCTCACTGTCCTGTAATCCACGTGGAGAACGTTGAGGCCATTGACAGAAACGACGAATTGGCAAACCTGGGGAGAAAGACAAGCAGCAAAAGTTATGCATTAGACTTTTTGTGTCAGGTTACCTACAAAGACATCAACTCCCAGGCATGCAAAACCTCCAGAACTCTTCGTGCTGTCTCATTCGGTGCTCTTAAGAAAGATAAAGTCCTTAGAATTAACTTGGCAAGATAATTTTTCTTTTCCTTTTTTTTTTTTCTTTTTCTTTTTTTTTTTTAACTTTTAAATATCACTACAGCTTTGAAACCTGTGGCATTTTGAAGTTCTACATCAGTATTTTTTCTTACAACACCATATCATAGTGTGCCTTACAAACACTATGGGACAAGACAGCTCTGGCCATTGCAAACAGGTCATTGTTCCATCTGAAATGGTTTAGACAGTTCTTGATAGCCATATTAAAAATGTGCATCATGTTTCCAGGCAGAGCCTGGATGATGATCTCACTAGATTCAGTGCCAGAACCTCCACCAGTGCACAATGAACCCAAAGGATCCAAATTCTAGGAAATAATACCATGGAAAATAAAATGCCACTGTCATTTTCAGGAGATATTCCAACGTAAACTTAGCTCATTATACTTCTTCTATGTATGAACGTTTTTTGGTTTTCTTTGGAAAGTATGGATCATTAATTAATTTCAAATATGCTAATATTTTGTTTCTAAATATCAAAAAATTCTAATGTTGAAAGTTTTGTATCATCAGAGGTTATTCTCTGTCCAAAAAGTCTTGATAGAAATATTTGGACCAACTCCATCGTGCATTTTAGTGGTGCCCAGTGCCGGGACAAGAGGCAATGGGCACAAACTGGCACACAGGAGGCTCCCCCTGAACACCAGAAGCATTTCTGTGCTGTGTGGGTGACAGAGCCCTGACACAGGTTGCCCAGAGAGGCTGTGGGGTCTCCTTCTAGGAGATCTTCAAAAGCCACCTGGACGTGGTCCTGGGCACCCTGCTCTGGGTGTCCCTGCTTGAGCTGGGGTGGGACCAGATGGTCTCAAGAAGGCCCCTCCTACCTCAACCATTCTGTGATTCAGCATCTTAAAAAAGTTAGGAAAAGTCAGAGCAAAATGTCACATCAGCATTGTAAAGACCTGACAAGGAAAAAAAGATATCAACATTTATTCCTCGAAAACATTAAGCCTTCTCTGGCTGTAATCATATTATAGTATTTGTTAAAAATGTCAGAAATGTGTTGTGTCTAGATCTGTTTTTAATGATAAAAATATGGAGCCTAAAGCAACAGTTTCAATGTGTTTCTGATGTTTCAATGAAAAGAATGCATTCCCTAGAAGGTTATCTTCCTCATAACTGATCTCGAGTCTGTATAAACGAAGCTCTGAAGAGCATATCACTATAGAAATTCTCTAACTTTATGTTTTTACCTTTTATCTTTATGCAGAAACACAACACAGAGATGTTTGCAGCAGAGGTGGGAAACAGCTCTGCTGCCTTACATTGCTGCCTCTAGATCGGGTTTTCTCACAAGCCCAACCATTCAACTTCTGTGCGTCAGCGACCTTCCCTCCCAAGTAAAAGAGGGATTCAGTGTGGTGAAACCCAACTCGTACTTGTGCAAAATGTACAGAATGCAGCTATCAATGTTCCATTTAAGGAAAATTACAGAGGAAGCAAAGCCAATCCAAAAATAAAACATTTCATCAGAAATGCTACTGATGTTTTTAATCTCTGCTCCTTTGGGCCTACGCACAGGAACAGCAGCAGCCCCTAAGGGGATGGCAAACTTCTCTTCTACCTTACCCCTTCAAGAACTGCTGTGCAGGGCTTGAGGTCCTGGAAGTCTGCCTTAGTGGTTGGTGGTCTCAAGTACGGCAATCAGCTCTTGGCCATGTCCATAGCAGCACAGCTCTATCTTTCCTGTGCCTTCATACGCTATTTCAACTGCACACAGCACCGTACAGCTTTTGCATGCAGACAAAGCTTCCTGAATGTTAAGGCTTTTGATTGAAGAGGTAGCCCATCATCCTCTTCAGAGTGCCCCAATTAGCATTTAAGAGATATGTTTAGTTTAAAATGCAAATTTTTGCAGTATCTATAGGTCTCTCAACTCCCAGTGGTATTTCCTAATGCTTTCTAGGGCTTTCCAAGATTGTATCAAGTTTTACTGAATTATAGCTTTGGCTCCAGAAGAATATTTGAGTTGATTTAAAACAGACCTGCAGAAATAGCATTGTCTCTTCTGGCTTAATGCAATTTTTGGAAGTTGAATGGCTGACGTTTGTTTTGCTGCTGCCTGTTCTCAGACTTCTCGAGTTACTGGAATCCCGATGCATGGGACTCGTCTTTGGCCAGGGACAGGCATGCAGGTGTGTGATGGAGAAATCTGCATGCTGGATCGTGTGAGGGGCTCTCGGGGACCCCAAGGAATGTCCCTGGCAGAAGAACAGACCTTCCAGACTGGCCAGCCACTTGCACCAAGGGTACAACTGTATATGTGGATGGGCACCACAGCAGCCAACAGCAAGCCAGATGCCAAAGAGCAAGCATCTCATGCCAAAGACCAGAGCTGACACATCTGCATTCCCAAGGTGTTTGTTTCAGTGTATGCTCCTGACAGTAGAATGGCAGCAGTGTGTAGGGGCTGAGAACGGTCCTCTTCATACCATCCTCTGCACTGGATCCAACTGGCACTTTAGTTTCACCATTTTCAATGGATAGGATCAGATGAAAAAAACTCCACCCAAGCCAGGTGAGAAATGGAGAGAGGCAGGCAAGGCATAGAAGAAAGAACATCTGCTCTAAAACTACATGAAAAGAGCTGTAAGGAACAGGAGAGAGATGACAACAACACGCCAGCACTTCGGCTACCACGAATCCTGCCCCAAAGAAGCCAGCACAGTGCACTGCCCTCTTGATGGTGCCACAAAAGGAGTGTGAGAGAGACAGAACCCACAAACCAGCCCAGCTGAGTATGTCAACCCTCTTATTATCTCAGGAATTTTCTTAAGGCAGCTGGTTTACAAAATGTCAATGATTTAATGCTGCATTTATAAAAACACATTTCAAAAAGCTCTAAGTGTTCGGCTTATAACTACAGCTGCTAAGGGCTTTGTAACTATAAACATGCACAATTTCTCTGTAGCTTTCCACACATCAGTAACTATAATAGATAATAAACCAAAGTTAAAAGAGTCTCAAAGAGCCTTTTATTGCTCATTTCCTCATAGCTCTCCAAGGAGCCTGACAGGAGATAACCATCCATTTTTATCCCTCAAACTTCAAGAAATGACAAAGCCCAGAAGAAATTCCAACCATTTTGTTGGGCAGGATGTAGTGATATAAAAAAACACGTAAACAGTAACAGTTAAATTAAGTAACTCTGAAATGAAAATACTTAAATACTTTTAAAAAATTATGTTAATAAACATTTATTGTTAACTATTTCTGCTTTACATTGTTGTTAACTATTTCTCCTTCCCACCCTGACAGACAACAGCCCACAGAAGTATGGATAGGAGGAAAGGTATGTGTGCCTCCATATTTCTGTGGGTTTTCACTGGCTTGTACAGAAGATTTAACCAAATCCAGGTGTTCCCAGGAAAAGAAAAACTTCAGCTTTGGACTTCAGTTTGACCAGAAAGGATCTGGAAACCTTCTGCTTAAAGAAGTCAGCAAAGATGTGTCATGCCATTCCACATCAAACTGAAGGTGGTGAGAAGAGGAATTATAATTATTGTTACCACAGTGTTTCATGGCCAGAATGAGGAGTCTGCTCGACTGGGGGCTGCACAATCCTTCCCCCATGGCTGGTTAGCTCCATGACAAGCCTGGGCGGCCAGCTCATGCTTGGTCTTGCCAAGGCAAGGTGAGAAGGACTGTGAGATGCTCCAGGGGGATATCGGAGACCTGACAGCACAGCTTGGACAATAGTAACAGGCATGAGCATGGAATTACACAAGTTAAGACAAATTATTTAATAAATAAATTATTAAATTAAAATATTTAATAAACAAATTTTGCAATAAAAACATTGCATAGCTGTCAGTAATTCTTACCTAGCTGCCTGCCTTAGGGTTAATATTTATTTAACAAATATTTAATTTTTAATTTATATTGAATTTATATTTATAAATGTTACTGGAATATTATGTTAGGATAGGCTGTTAGGCTAGATCCCAGATATTCAGAGGCTGTGGTATAGGCTTCAGTCCTTGTGGAGCCAGGCCTTGACTTCTGGGCCTTTTACAATTGAATATTTTTTAAAATCCTTACAGAAATGATTTACTGTTCAAGGTACCCTTTTTAGAGGGCACTGTGAAAGATAACCAGGAACTAGAAATTCCCACTGCTGTGTTTGGCTTAAGTGAAAATTGCAAAGTTCTTGTGAAAGTCCTAAAAAGAACATTTAAATGTAGAGATGCAGTGAGTGTGACTGCAAATCACTGGTGGGGCTGCAGGCAGCAACCACACGAAGCCCACAGATAGCATATCTCACAGCAGTCAGATAAGACCGTGATTACACAGTCACATTAACTGGACATCAGTCTAAAAGGAAAGCACAGCACAAAGGGTTTGGCTCAGAGGATCCACACTCTTGGGTGCTGCCCCATGAACACCAGATTGTGCAGTGACGCCTTAAAGGTGGTGGCAAAGCTGCTGTTTTTCAGCAGCACTGGTATTTACCCCCTCATCCAAGCAGTGAGGGGACAATGCAGGGTCTAAGACTGCATTTTAGGAAAGCCCTTCAAGCACACGTGTTTCCCCATTTCCTTGGGAAGCAAGGGGCAATGTCTAAGGGCTGCCATACACCGACAGCTGCCCTGGCACCAGGCGGCCTGCTCATTTTCATCGCAGGTGTGACTGGGCCTGTACGTGTGGCAACCACACAAACAGAAACCTTCACACGGCCGAAACTCCTCATACAGAGAGAAGAGGGAAACCCGGCTCTGATCTCAGGCTCCAGAGCAGCCAGGATTTTGCCCTGGGCCCTGCCCAGGCCTGGCACAGACCCCTCGCAGATCCCTTCAGGACCAAGGTGCTCCAGAAGGGATCAGCGCCTTGCACAGAAACATGGAGCTCCTGGGCAAGCTGTGTGCTAGTCAGGGACAGACCTGGCCCTCTGCTCTGCTCACAAGCACATGGATTTCCATATCGGATAGCTTAGGACATGTTCACTTGATTTTTTTTTTATGATCCAAGGTGACACCAAAGCTACACAGATCATTTTTCCTTTGAGATGAACCATTCCCAAAACACATGGAAAATTGTTGGGTTTTTGTTGTTGTTGTTGCTTGGTGTTATTTATATATATATATATATATATTTATATGTATACATAAATATTAATATATATATATATATATATAAATATATTTTTATATATATAATTTATTTTTGTATATATATATATTTTTTGAAACCTTACCAGCGTCAAATAGAAATTCTGAATTCAGGCAAAGATGGGAGTCATTTTCAAGCCTGCAAAATTCTCAAGCAATTTTCCTAAGAACTAAAATAAAAGCTTCTAAGTATAACTCCTTTCAGACCTGCCGAAAGAAAAGTGTATTTTGACAATTTTACAGAATAAAATTTACAATGTAACTATTAAAAAAAATATTCCAATGTAGGTGGTTTTGCTTTTCTTCTTGCTAAAGAAAATTAAAATCATATCCATTAAAGAAACAGCCAGCTTCAATTTCTTTTATAGAGATATCCTCAATAATTACAACTAAATGTTCTTTTTCGTGTGCTGCTAATCCTACAGGGGCAAGGATCAGCTGGCTCGTTAGAGTAGCTCAAGCTTCTGATTGTTTCATGATGGTGTTCTGCAGCTCACTGTGATCTTCCAGAAGAAAAATTCTTCAGGTGTAATTTTGAAAACCATGCATTTCCTATGTGTAATCTGCAGGAGAGACCTGCAAGATCCTCGCTTCATTTAAACCTCAGGCCATGCTGTCAGTATGTAGCCCTCATTACAGGCACCTGTGCAAACTGTGGCTGAAGCATAAAGGTTTTGCAATTAGCACTGACCTGAGTGCGGCAGGCCCACCAAGCCAGGCTCTTCACACTTGTCAACTGCTTTTAAAAGCTCTGGGCCCAATTCTAAGACAGAAACCTTCCTGGTTGATTCCTGTGGTATGTCCACAGCTACAGCCTGTGAATATTATTAATCTGCTGAAGCTAAGAAGGAAAAAGCAAAGCAAAAAAAATAAAAATATATATGTATATAAACATATATATATACATATATATATATTCTTTCCCATCACTTGTTTAAAAAGGCAATGCATCTGCTTTGGCTTTTCTTGTTTTGCTGGCAGATTTCAGCGGAAGAGGACTTCAGCGCTACAAACATCTGAAATTCAGCTTTCCAGCCTTCAGCAAGGAGGAAGGGGACCTCCAGGCTTCCAACATTTTAAAGGAAGAGCTATGCTTGAAATGCGGTTTCCCTCCCTCACACTGCCCCTGCTCCTCCGGGACTCCAGGAACTTGTGCTCCCATCCCTGCCTCCTGCGCACGCCGGAGCTCCCGAGCAAACAGATGGAAAAGATGGAAATCGAGACGTGCTTTTCAAAATCAGATTTTAGTATGAAATATGAAGGAGTTGCGAAATGAGGGAAAGTAAACACTCCCATCTAAGGCCATAATTTTTTTTTGTCACAGAGGAACGAGAACTGTTCCACTTCTTACTGCAGTTGCCATTAAAAAAGCAGCTACTTACAAGCAGCAACCATGAAGGCTTGCCCTGTCGGTTGTTACACGGCCGAAATAACCCCCCTGAGCTAATTACCACATTATCACCTCCTGGCTCACATGCCAGGAGCCAGGGTTTAGTACACAAAACATTTGGTAACACTACCAGAGGAAAAGGTTTCCTTTCCTTAGGGATTAGAGACCTAATCTTACTTTTAGAAGAAACATGGGGGGGGAAAAAGGGTTGTTTATTAGAGGCTGGACTGTCCAAAGACTCCACATCCCGATACACCAAACCTCCTCCAGAGCAAGGGGAGGAGGACACGGCGTGAAGCCTGTGCTCCCCAGGGCGCTCCCATCCCTGCTGCAGCCCATCCTTCGTGCTGCCTTGGGAGCACTGAGCCAAAACAAGGCACCGCTATGTTTTAAGCTGGTGCCAGCAAAAATAAATAAGCAAAAGGACTTGTCTCCAGGCAAAATAAGTTCCCTGATATGCCTGACACGGCTGGAGGAAGGAGGCAATAGATGCATATCTGGCTGGAGGCAGACGGAAGGAGGGGGCTGACACCAAGATGAAGACGGGATCCTCTGTGGGTGCACTTAGATCTGCATTTAGATCAAAGTGCACACTGCAGAGTGGGTTTCCAGATAGCTGAAAGTGCCAGTGAAATCAATGGCAAGATGGATATTGGGTCAGGAGGAACAGCCCCAGGCAAATCTGAGGGTGCAGAAGTGGAGGAGAAGGAGGAAAGTGGAGCAGAAGGTGGAGGAGATAGGGTGTGGGGATGAACTTTCCTTACAGCCTCACACGCACAGCCTGCGTTTGTGCTGCTACACGGGCTCTGCTTTTTGAATAAGCAACCCACAGCCACAAAGCCCAGGAATCGCCGTGCTCAGCAAACAGCCCAGGCCACAGAGATGCTGAACTTGCTGCCACAGAAGAGCCCGGGAATACGACTAACATCCTGAATAAAAGCAAACACAGGCGGCACTGAAGTATTTGCTCCCACTCGTGTGATCTTTCCACTGTCACATTAGAATGAGGAAAAGAGATGGAAATCAGAGGTCCTAAATTTCTTTTATTTTTTCTTTCTTTTTTTTTTTTTTTTTTTTTTTTTAACTGCATGGCACTGGAAGGTTAAAGAATCAGGCAGGGTCCTTTTCAGCAGAGCTGAGGTTACAGCACGGAACAGAATAAATTGCAGCTGCGTGTTCAGCTCTGTAAATATCTCTGGCGAATGTGTAATTGGCTGTGGAGTGGGGTGGGGTGGGAGTAGGCAAGTCTCCAGGTCTTGCATAAACACAGGATTTTCTCTCCAGAGGGATGCATTTCTTGTTCAATCTTTACACCAGTGTTAAGCTGGCTTTCTGTCCCAGCACTGGGTGAGAAACCAGCTACTAGCAGAGTGTGGTATGGTGCACGGCAAAGAAAACCGACCACATTTATAGCTCTGCAAACATAACCATGTCATTTCATGTAATTCTGGCTCTGCGTCTTGATCTGTGGCTGCAGTCTGGTATGGATGGTTTGAGCAAAGCTTCACTACAGGCTACCTAAGTAGGAATTTCTCTAGTGAGAAGTTTACAGAAAGCACAACTTTTTAATATATTTTTTAAGGGTCTGCATTTTTTATAGTATTCCCAACTCACACAAAAAAATCAGAAATTAAACAACATTAATATAAAGACTAATTAATTAGTTTTTCATTGACATCATTAGATGTCAATGAGTCTCATCACTGGTTCAGGTGGCCTTTCCCTCCCTCCATCTCCACCGATGGAAACAAGAGGAATTTTAATCTTTTTTTTTTCACTGGGAATAGAATGAAACCACTGCTGGACAAATTTCTCAGATACAGCACAGAAAATAGAGGGTGAAAACAGCTCAGGAGAACAACTCTTGTTTGAGAGCAGGCAGCTTTCAATCTCCATGCAAGTCTCAGCCCCGCAGAGCCAAGTTTTGCTAGCTGAGGCAGTGTGTGCCCCAACAGGACAAGGTCTCGCCAAGGGAATTGGCCACACAGGTAAATTAAAGCTACCTGTAGATACCTGCAGGGCAATAAAAGGAAAGGCCTGACACCCTGAAAAGTAAATATTCCACAAATCAGGTACAAGGGAACAGGGAGATACAGGTCTCTACTTCTGGTAGCCCTACCTGGGCAGTGGTGTTACGTGACTGACCCCACCTGAGCCCGAGCAGGAGATGCCCATGTGTGAAGCCGAGCTGGCCTGAGCCACAGCAGCAAAACAGACCAGTGGCTGCATGCTTAACTTTACAAGTATTTTTATTATACGGTGTAAGCTGATACCTACCACGGAACAACCATAGAAATGTGAAATAACTCAGACTGCTGAAGGCGGCTCTGGGTGAAACGCTGCACTGGTAGCAGGATGGGAGGTCTTAGCTGAGACATAGCTTCTTTTTATGCTTTGCTTGACCTTTCCGTGTCCTTTTTTTTTTTCACAATATCTCTACACCTATCCTAGAGATACAGCAGAGGTGAACTATAGAGCTAGAAGACAAACACACATCATGAATTAAGAACTTTAAAATTTTGTCAATTTAGTTGCAAGGTCAGATGTAGTTAGGCTAAACTAGCTGCGTGTCATTAGTTCAGGTCCCTTAATTACTTAAACAGCAATAATCCCTATTCCAGCCTGGACCAGGGAGAGGTAAGGGCAGCCAGAGCTGTGCAGGGCTTCCTGAGCACCCTGCACTATCAGGAGCGCAAGGAGCACAAGCGGTCTGCGCCGCTGGAGACAAACAGCTGCTCTCTGTTTTCACAGACAACAGTGCGATTGTTTCGCCATGTGTTTGACTAGCTAAACAGAGCTCTGGCTTCAACGCAACATGTTTCCCCGATCAGTCGCTTGGAGCAGGAAAGGAAGCCAGCTTACGTCCCGAAGAGCAACAAGAAAGCGTGGCTAGGAGTGTGGGGAAGGCGCCCGCGTCCCCCAGAGCACTCAGGGCCATGGCCAAAGTACTGTCATCGAAGCACCTGAGGACCCATTCAAGGCTTCAAGGGAAACGGGTATTGCCACTAAAGCTCATAAAACAAAGTGCGTTTTCATTTTCAGTCCATAGCAAGAGCACTTCAAAATTTGTGATTTTTTTTTCATATTTTAGCCGCTGCATAAATCCAGTAGTGGGTTAAGTTTTTCTGATGGGACTACCCTTCGGAGAGCTTTGGCTACCTAGGAGTGACCTGCAAGAGCCTAAGAAAGCTCGAGCAAGGGTAAGATCACAGCTGTTCTGGCTGGCACTAAGTCTCGCCATTAAAGAGGCTATAGACCCTGCTGGAATTTGGAAGCTGTATCAAAACACAAGCCCAGCACTGTTTCACAGTGCAGCTGAAACCAAGGCTGCTTTCTCTCCTTCTGAATGCGTACAGCTGTAAGACTTCAGAAACAATCGAGAAAGCCCTTTCGTAAGCACAGGGCGTTCAGATATCTGGTTCATCCTTCCATCAAACCCTACTTACTCAAAAAGGGGTTTTCAATGTACTTTTTATTAAAATAATTTGGCTAATTTTAAAAAATCCACTGACCTCCAATTATGAACATGCAGGCTTTTTTTTTTTTCTGCATTGTTTCTGCTGTTGATGAAAAGGAGCCAATGCACAAACACAAGTACAGTAGGCCACTTGTTGCCCAACAGCGTTTTAAGTAGCCAGCCTACAGACAAGGTCAATTCTCATGGTAATTCCACCCTTAGGAGGGCAGAAGGAAGAGCTCTGAGATATCACGAAACTTTCTACATTTGCATAAGATTTCAGCTGTTGGAAAGAAAAAGAATCGTATTTTATTGCCCAGTAAAACTCTCCCACTGTGTTAAAAGAGTCTTTAGAAAAAAAAACACACAGAGTTACTGGAAATATAATACCATTTCACGACATCTGTAGGCCAAAATTCAGATCTAGGGTAAGCCAGTGCTAAAACTGTATTCTAAAAGTTTACGGAAAGAAAAGGTAATTCGCTGTTAAAGGTGAATTTTGTACTCAAAAAGCTAAACCAACTCCTTCTTTTGTATTTTACACAGGAATTCCCACCACCTTAATTCTTTCAGTAGATTAACAGTTTCTCCATAATGACTAACATGGTTCCTGTTCTTCAAAACCTTAAACAACTGCAGGGGGAAAGAAGCAAAGCAAACCAAGGAAATGAGCAGAAAAAATGGAGTTCCACCAAGACAAGTAGGAGTGCAGGTTGCAATTTTGACATGTCTGAAGACTGCAGGAGCTTTATCATGGCTTTAAAAGAACCTGAATGTTGTATCTGAAGTCTAATGATATATTAGCAGAAATCAAAGTAAAGCAGAGGAGAATTTTGGTAAAGACTATAAGAGGCTAGAATGCGGTAGCAGAGCAAAATGAAAGCCTTTAGCTAGCCCCAGAACAGTTATGACATGTGCAGCAATGGCAGGATTGTGTATCATAAAGAAAGTATTAATGCAAACACAAATTCATCACCAAAAGGAGGAGGATGGCTTAGAAAGAGAGCAATTGGAGGAACTGAATTTTGAAACTCATGGAGCTGTGCAGGTTCACCACTGCTGCACAGAAGTCTCCCTATCTCATCTGTAAATTTTGGCCCTGAGACTGAGAAACCTAGACCATACGCTCTTAATCACAGCCCCAGGGAACAAAAGGAGACTTTAACAGACCTGGAGGGTTTTTCATTTGTACTGGTACCATAATGGATCTAATCATCAGATTTTTCTACTGTTGCAGATTTGCTGGCATTGTCCATGTGTCTGATCCCATGTACAAGAATATCTCTGGATTCTGGCAGGAAGATGGTTGATGCAGTTGTACAGAGGATTTGTGACAGCATAAAGAAGAGAATCCAAACCCAGTTTGTCTTCAATGTGGCCACCATGGGGCAGGTTCAACCTGCAGGACAGTGTCAGGGTGTCTCTAAAATAGTCTCCTGCCTCTCTGAGAAGTATACAAGTTACACGGCTCCCACCACAGAAGAGGAATAAAACACCAAATAGCTGGTGCAGTGAAGGGGCAGAAGAGAGACTGATTAGCAGCTCACCAAATCCTGCACTGAGATTCCCAATGACAAGGGAAAAGGGGGATTGCTGAGAAAACCTCTCATGATTTCAATCAACCTAAAGACATTGCGCTAACGCAAAGGATGATCAAGGCCATAAGGACTCCGTTGTTGCACTTGTAGCATTCTGCAGTGAAAGCAAAGGAAAGATTTGCCAAACCCTGTCTCCTTTTGGCAACCAGACAAAGTTCTGGCAGTGACACACAGTGCAGCTCCCCAAATCACATTTTCCTTCATTAAGAGAAGCCCTGAGCTTGGTGAGAGGGCTGAATTCACAAAACTCTCAGACAGAAGGAGATGTGCGAGATACAGCCTGCTGCCCAGTACTCATTTTAAAAAAAGATTTTGCTGCTCCTGAAATGCTCTGTCCAGCATTTAACTGCAATTAATGGTACTCAAAGGCATTCACTTTGTGCAAATGAATCCCAAGATCCACGATGGCTCAATTAGACCTCTTGAGTCCCACGCCATTTCCATGAACACACACTGCAGTGCTCAGATGTACTCCTCAGGAAGAGAACTGTGTTACTATCATATTTTTGCAAGGCAATAATCATGGTATAGTTCAATTACCAAGGTTTTAGGGTACGTCCAACCTACTTAAAAGAGGTCATAAAAAACTCAGAAACTGCTCATTTAGGTTCATGAAACGCACCCACAGGAGATGGGAACTTTAGGACAACTACAGATGCATCACCTCAGCTAAGCAGCTAACTCCTTGAGCAAATAAATGATGACCGCAGACCAAAATGAGAAGGAAGGCACAGAGGAGGCAAATCCAAGCACAGATTCATGCTTTGATCAGGAAAGCATGCTGTTAAACAGTTGTCAAGGACAACCAGCCACCAACCCATTTTTCACATCAATGGCAGAGTTGAGTATTCAAATATTTGATCTCTTCCAACTTCTGTTGAATCATCACATTACTAACACAGCTGTCTCAATATACTTTTCTTTAGTCTTTTAGAATAGGTTTTTGCCAAAGACTAGGAGGAAAGAAAAGCACCTAAAATGTTGACCGTTATGTTCTTACCTTGTTCTTACCATGTCCCAACTAATGGGACAAACCACTCCTCTTGAGCATGACTCCTGAGATATACGAGGCTACTGGGTACCATCCTCTCTCCCTCTCTGTGTTCAATATTGGCATATAAAATCTGAGGTTTACAGCTGCATAAAGTGAACACCGAGACTACAGCCTGTTCAAATTTTCTTTGGTTTCACAAAACGGGAGTAGATTTTAAAGTAAAATATAAATCGGATTCTTTAAAATTAGATTTCTCTGGAGTCAAAGTTAGGTGCTTGAATACAGCTACCACATTTCCATGGAGGAGAATGGACCTTTATTTTATAGTTTATAACTAAATACGATCAAAAATATAGGCACTCACTTAGGGAGACATGTTTGAAACATATATACATCTATTTTCAAGCACCACACTAGTGGCATTCATCACATGCACATTTAGCTCTGCTGCTTCTCTATTTATGGACAAGCTATGAAAGCAGTTTGTCAGCAACTTTTTTTGAGTGTTCACATTACTAAACACACTCATTCTGAATTCACTCTAATGTAATTATCAAATTCAGCAGCTAGCTGATAACATGGCTAAAGGAAAATACCAACCTGCCTCAGTGTTTTCATGCTGTAATTGAAAACAGATGGCAACTCATGTAATTTATGCTTTTCTACAATCAGTAACATGTTGGGATAAGATAAGAATTCTAAGACTGAATTGCATCTGCTTCAACAACACCATATGCTAGTGCACAGTATAAATATTTATCCAGGCCTACTTCATCTTCTCATTTAAAGCTCAGTCAGATGAGATAATAAAAGTACCCTTTGGATACCTTCAACTAGCACCGAAGCATCTGCCCAGTGCTTTAACGGGTTAGAGTCCCAGCACCAAACACCAAAGTATCTTCCCTTTCCTACACTTCATCAAGAGGTTTAAACGGCAGCATGTTCATTGCACCTTATTTGTATAAGTCCCTATCTTCAAGCTCCCACTAGGCTGCCATCAGGAATTATAATTTTCTCACTTGTGATGTCCACGATCCACTTTTCCCACTATTCTGTAGAACATTGGAGATTGGCCACAGCCATAAATGTTTTTTTTTGTTTTTTTTGTTTTTTTGTTTTTTTCCAGGGGGAATAAATGTTCTTTGAGGGTTTTCAGACTGGTTATCTTAAACAGCAATCACCAGGTTTGAGGTCAGATTGGCAAGGACCAGGGGTTTTGCATTTCTCTGCAGCATGGGGTACTACATTCAACCTCCCAAGAATTTCACAGTTCAAATTTCTTGCTATTGCAGGAATTGAAAACAGTGGCAATCCCTCTGATACCACATAGTTTTGACTCCCTCCTCCCTCCCCAAAGGCTGGCACCTTACTACATGCAGCTTTTAGTTCTTTACATCACAGGCTTATAATATCTTGTGATTGTGGCTGTATTTGGACTCTGTGGACTGATCAGATAGTGCCTATCTGAGTGTGTACTGGAATTGATGGCCTCGACAGACCCTGACAACAATTATTTACCACGAAACAGTGGCTACTCAATAGTGGATGAGATTTGGCTCTTACCCTGCTAGTGAGTTCACTTGAATTCACTTCTGCAAAGGTTAGAGCTGGTCACTGGTTTCTCCAGCCAAAAGGAAGAACAGATAATCAGCAAAATTAGCTATTAATTTATCTCCTCCCTAGGCCTCACACCAAGCTTGGTCTGCGACATTTGTCACGCTCTGCTGCAGTGATGTCACACTATATAATAAGGTGTAAGGTCTAACTAGTTTAAAGTCAAGTTGTGGAACTTTGCAAAAACACTTTTACCTTAAAAGCAGAAATCAATGTACAGAATAAAACACTGAAGAAGGGGGACAAGATCTTTCCTGACAACAACTGGCAGTATTTAGTGGTGCCATTTGCAGAGGCCTGAATTTTGCAGCCAGTCAGTCTGGAATATTAAAGCACCCTCAGAACTTCTAAACCCTGCTGTTCCTGTCTTCCCTTCTCAGTCTGCTGACGACAGCAGACAGCAAAACAGAGCTACAAATAACTTGGACGTACGCATCACAACACTGGCTCCTTTCATAGCCCTGTGTCGCCTCCAGCTTCTGCTTGTTAATGCGCTTACAGCCGTAACGATCCTCCAACGCTGCCACAGGCGACTGCGCTTCAGCGAACCAGGTCTAAAAATACTTTAATAAAGCTAATTGACAACATACTTATTAAATTATTTGTTCAGCTACAAACCTGGAACCCCAAGCTGTAAAGGGTAATCCCATTTACCAGGCCCAGAGGAGGAATCGAGACTTAAAACCACAAAGACAATACTCTCTTGCACCTCTTCAGCAGACTGAGCTAATAATTTTAATAGAATTAAATTGTCTTCAAATTACCCCAGAGGAAGATGTTACTGTAATGAGGTGGGGCGTGCTGCCATGCCAGAGGTGGGTATGCATTTTGGAGACCTGGGCATCCCAGTCACTCCACGCTGTGGTGACCACACAACCACTGAATGTGGTCAAGTGCTCCATGGCAAGCTCATTGAAGTTTCTCCTGAGGCTTTCCATTCACGGAGCTTTGAAGAAGGCCGGGAACCCAGCCAAGTTCAAACTGAAAACGAGACACCACAGAGTCCTTCAGGTAGATTGATCCTGTAACATTTACTGCTTTATGTAATATACAGTGGGGTCTTAACTACACAAAGTGAGATCCTACAGTGAGACGGTAGGAAGCAGTCCTCTTGCAACACTTTGTCCAGCATAATGCAAAGATGGGAATATAATGCTCTCAAAGAGAGATAAGTGCAAAATCACAAGCTTTACAAATACAGACACTTCCAGAACTGATTACACTGGATACATCTCCTTGGGAGGAAAAACCCTGCTGATACTGCCAAGAACTTTTCTACAAACTGCAACGCCAAGCCTTGGCTCTTCTTCAAATTCTTGCCCTTTCATCATAGCCAACTTTCCTTGTTAGCGCTCCTTTGGTGTAGCACTCTGAGCAGCACTGGCAGACAAAAGCCTCCTACACCAGGCCACCAGAAGTTAGCGCACCGCGGTCTATTTTCAAAATGCTCCACCTGCAGCTTCTACAGGGGGGAAGGCTTATTTTCAAGGAGCTGTCATGGCAAAGCCTGTCATACGATTCCTTGAAATCTGCCAGATTGAAGAGTGCTGTAAACAGATGGATTAAGTGACATAGATTTTTGAAAAATTCAAATACTGCACTAGAATTTACATACCTATTGCCATGGGAACACCTCAACACACACACAAAAAAACTTATTTTCAAAGGAAAGTGGCATATCTTCACCAGGGGCTAAACGTGCTCAGCATTTCTGAAAACGGGGCACTGATTTTGGTGTCAACACATCTTTGGTGTAACACATGGCCATAATGTTTCATGCACAATTCTGTTCTGAAAAGGGGTTTTGTGTAAGGATAGGACCTTTGCAAACAATCAAATCCATCCTTTGTGCAAATTCAGGGCAATATATCCCAGTTTTACTGGCTGAAATACCATTTACTCCCACTAGGACAAGGGAGTCTGACATTCTTATGTTGTGAGTGGATCAGATAAACTCGCGTAACCCCATCAGAGGACGTGAGTGTACCAAGAGCAGGAATGGAAGACACAAGGACACGGTTTGGTACACAAAACCAGTTTCAGAGGTGCAATACAAAAACAAAATAAACAGGCTTAACTCAAATGTCTTACTGCATAGTTGTCAACACAAAGGCAAAAGTAAAAACAAAACCAAAGCCCACTATATTCAGCTCTAAGCTTCGAAGTTCAGAAGTGAAAACTCTAAGATTATATATGACGCTACAGTGTTATTTTTACAAGTCAAGTTTCAGAATAGATCTACTCTACTGCTGGCTGCTAAATTCTGAGAGAAGAAGATAGTGCAAGGTACTAAACTCCCAGTTTCAGAATCTAGAATGTACACATGCATAAATTCACTATTTTTAAATTTCAGTCCTGTATATTTTAGGCAGGATTACTTTACAGAAACAATATTCTTCCTATAAAAATTATAAATGCATATTATAATATATTATATTGATGTATTGTATAAAACATAGAAAGAAATCCAGTTCCCTCTGGAATGGAGCTGTTTGCCAGCAGGATGTGTCAGGTGCTGCCTGTACCAACAGGCTCTGCAGCCTTCTAGGGCTTTGGCTGCCCTTCCTCAAGGGAAGTAAATGTTTCAAAGACAGAATGTTCTTGCTAGTTTCATAAAAAATCAGCAGCCACAGGGGAGAAACTCCTATTGTATATTCACTAAAGACGGAGCCATGGCATATCCACCAGCACCGTGCAATGGGCGGGACAGGTGGCATATGCTGGGTGGGTGAGAATCCATCGGTGAGCATATTGGGAATGGCAGACAGATTATAGAAAGCAGGATAAAACTAATAAATGAATGAATTAATATATTAATGGGAAACTGGGCTGCTCATGGAATACACCTGAAACCTTCACTTGTGTTGTTATGGTACAAGAAAACAGGACATAAACTGCTCATTTGCATCTGGCTCAATCTGGACACTGGAATAGGTGCAGCAGCTAGTTTCCTTTTCTTGCTTTTATACGCTCTTAGCATAATGCTTTGCTTTTATTTTTCTTACTCTAAAAGAGAGTGACTAATTCACAGATATATACAGGACATGATCCAAAACAGCAGGTAAGTCAATGGGCCCTGCATTAGCAGTACAAGAGCCTTCAGGTGGAAATTGTATTTATTTATTTTTAAATCGTGTATGAAGGCATTTCAACTCTTTATGAAATATGAGTGTCACACATTCTTCTTTCCAAAACATCTTGAATTTTAACTGCTTTACAGTGACCAATGGGTTACACTAATTTCATTGTGAATAGGTATGCCTGGCTTCATCTTCATATATAGGCAAAGTGCAGAACCTGCATACAGACCATTCTGCAATAAATTACAAATAAATTGCAGAATAAACTGAAGGTGGAAGGCTAGAATGTGTGCAGACTTGGAAAGAAGTGGAAATAACAACAACAACAAAATAATCATGAAAGTAACTTGGAAAGAAGAGCTTAGTTTTGCATGGGAAAGGGACTTGAAGACTTCCCATCCCTGGAATTGTTCAAGGCCAGGCTGGATGGGGCTTTGGGCAACCTGGTCCGGTGGGAGGTGTCCCTGCCCATGGCATAGGGTTGGAACTGGGTGATCTTTAAGGTCCCTTCCAACCCAAACCACTCTTTGATTCTATGGAGAACCTCTAGGACAGAAGACAAGAAACATAAAGAGGACAAAAGGCAACTGAAATCAGTGATTAGAAATGCCTGAAACTGAAAGACATTCAACCCAGGAAAGAAGAGCACCTCTCACTACCCAACTACAGGCAGCCCAAGACCTTCAATTAGAAGCCCAGACATCCCAGTATAGCTTCCCAGTTTGACCACGCACCTTCATGCCAGCTGCAGCTGCTGGCCCACTGGGATCCACAGCCTGGATGTGGCAGGGCTTGCTGCCCCGTACCACGAAGCCCCAGCCAACCGCGTCACCGACGATCTTGAAGGAGAAAAGAAGGAGGTGAGCACTGGCACCAAGACACATCTAAATGGTTCAGGAAAACTATTTTTTTAATTTCAACACGTAGTAATGAACTCTGTGTGATAATATTTTATCAAAGCCTGTGTACAGGCTGCTGTATCACATGTGGGAAAGGCGCTATGTATTTTGGTTTCAATTAATTTTTTGTTGAACTAGGAGGTTGCAAAAAAGCAAGGCTTTCAATGACTAGGTTCAAAACTCTTTTTAGAAAGGCTTCCTCTAATACTGAATCAAAATTTCTGTCCCATCATAGTCTAAGAAAAAGTATGCCTGAGTAGAAAACTTCAGTCTGGGTATATAATCCATGCCTACAGCAAACACAGTACCAGGAGCACAAAGTTTAGATGAGTTTGTATAATAAAAATATTACTGGCTTTATGTAATTTCACACCCTATTTCAGTCAGCAGTACTACGCTGGCAGAAAGACAGGATAAACAAGTGCAGAATCAGACCTGAAATGTGTGGAAGTACTGATAACGGACTTCAGGATTTTAAAGTACAACCCTTAACAAATGCAAATAAGCTCTAATTATCCCTTCAGAAAATGTCTGTTTGGATTACCTTATGCATGCAACACACAGAAATAGAGAAAAATACCAGAGACATACCGTAAAAGTTTTTCTGACATATGGGGCTCCAGGCATCAAAAGCTCATCGGCAGTCACCGGTCTCTTTAATACTGTAGGGGTACATAAAGGAATATTCAATATAAGCATTCCTCTGGAGTTTTTCCTAATAAATGAGACAAAATGTTGGAATACGGTATCTTTTTGGTCCCAAATCCCATATAGTCTTTCAAGTCTTGTTTGAAAGTAGCAGAAGAGCCAAAGAAAAGACTGCAGAGTAACTCTGAGCACCAACGATGAGACCTTCAGAAAAATGGGGTGTTAAGCTAACAGACTTCAATGTCTGCAATTGGCATCCCCTAAACACTACCACGAACTTCAGAAATGGCTGTTCCTGTGTCCAATGCAAGTGGCCAACCTCCCTGGCAGGAAGCAGCTTTTCTTGCAGGTTCCCTCTGCACATTGTGTGCTTTCAGCTATTTCATCTGACTCAGTTTGGAATCCCAGAATTCAGTAAGAAGAAAATTCTGAAGAAAGGTTATATTACGTACAGGAAAGCTTGGTAACCTTTCCTCCATTTCCCAACCCAAGAAGTGAGTCTTTGTCATTTCTGAATCCCCACCTCTTCCACCATTTATTTTATTTTATTTTTTTTTGCTTGGAGATGGGAGCTGATTTTCCCTGCAAGAAGGCAGGGAATGTTGGCGTAGTCATGCAACATTGCTGCTGTTTGGTTCAGGTATTATCCCAACAAAGAGGTTTCTGCAATTGTAAGCACAGATATCTAATGCCCTCATATCCAGAGGTTCCCTGCTACTTTTCTGTATTATGAATTAATTTTCCCCTGAACAAAGTAAATGCAATGTTCTGTCAAATCAGATTGATACCATTCTGCATACTGTGTTTTTCTGTCTGTCAATGCTTTACAATACAGAGGGCAATGTAAAGCTGTATGTTCTTCACTACTTTTGCCTGCTTCACCTTTCAAATTATGACTGCTTTTCCTTTAGTGATAAATGATTTTCATGATGTCTGCCTTTTAAGTCACAGGTGGAATACAAAATTTCTCCCAGATGGTATTCTGAAACATTCATGAATTTCTTAATGACACTCCTGGGAGCGGAAAGAATTCTAGCACACAAACCAATAAGTATTTTTTTTCTTTCCCTTGGATTTTGACAAGCAGTCATTTAGCCAGAGTTACACTTTTCAGAGCATGCCCATTCAACTTAAAAAACCTGGATCATTATGCTCAGTCAACAAATGAGAATCAGATAAACCATGTACACAGGACTCCGTTGCATGCCACCCTTCATTATACCCTCAGAAATTTTGTTTGATGACTTTTTTCCTACATGACTGGTCAAGTCATGACCTGTTTGTTTTAAAAGTCCTTGCCTGTAACAGAACTCAGCTGACAAGATGCCTGTCTCCTGTTTATTACCACAAAATTCAGCAACGTGCTCTGGTTCTGGATAGCAGGAAACTATTGGTGAAAAAATCGCTTTATAGTCCAGCAGAGGTTTAAGAATTCCTCCATAACATTTACATCTGACAGCCTTATGTTAATCTCTGCAAGGTGGTGTGTGGATCTGTAGCTGTGCTACGGGAGAAATTACCCTAGGGGAAGTTGTGTTTAAAAAAAACAACAATAATTTATGGGAGGGCAACATCAGCCTATCCTTTTTCTTCCAGTGTTGTGTAATCAGCTGCATTAAAATAAACTTGTTCTCACTACTCATGGGTTGACACTTCATATATAATCAGAATCATAAATGAATGGAATACCTGGCATACTTCAGATAATGCACACATTTATGGACAGCACATGAATGCTGGTTTATCTGTCCCAGAAAATTTTCCAGGATGCAATTATGGTGTACTGGGGCCAGGGGCTCACCACACCAAACCTATCAGAGTGTCTCTAGGTAGTATACCTAAGACATATTTTGCCAAGATACGATGCTGTGGCACTTTTTATAGAGGGGCAAACACGGGAAGGTGACATTGAGCACCCAGCAGCAGCTTACTCTGAGTGTGCAATGACCAAGAGCACTGAGAGCACTCCCAAAAAATGAACAGCAGGTCCGGTGTATGGGGTTATGCTTCTGGTCATGCAACCACCCTCAGTCCTTCAGATGATTATAATTTAGACCCTCGTCCTCAGTTCCCAGCAGAGCCTAAAGAAAGGGAAGGAAATGTGCTAACAGCAGAAAGAGCATGTCCCTGTAACTACACCTGTGTTTCTGATGGCCACTCTGCACAACGGGGATGAAATGCACTTACTCATCTCCAGAGAGAATTGTCAGCGTTTTGAACAAGTCTCACATAGTGCTTGACGCACTCTCTAGCAGTCACTTGAAATGCCAGCATCCCTTTGAAGGAGAAGCTGACAGTCATCCACTGAAGCCTTCCGCAGATGTACAATGCTGCCCACACCATCAGCAGGGACGCAGCAGCGAGCTCCTTGCAGTGTGCTGATGTCTGTGCAAGATCACTGCTTTCCCACCTCCCTTTAGCAGGCTGGTGCAGGGCAAAGCAACCCCCTCGCATACCTTGCACAATGCTATAGGTTTCCCCTCCTCCAAACGAGCAAGAATCCCAAAAATGACCTCCTGCCCATCAGTTGTACACACCCCTCTACCCAGAGCAGAACTGGGAATTTGTACTAAATCCAAAATAATAAGGAGCACAAAGGGCAACATGGACTTTGAACTTCAGGGATTTTTCTGAGGGAAATAGAGAGGCTGAAACAACATCCATCCCAGTCTGTTTTCCCCTCCACAGATGTACAATAAGAAACAATTTTAACCAAGCTGTGGAAGAATGGGTGTGTTTAACCTTCCGGCATGGGATAGGAAATCCTTTCAAAAGGAAAATAAGCTTCACCACTGCTTTTACCTTCCCAAACAAACCAGTGCAAGACCTAAACAAACGAAAACATTGAAATGGTCTTTGAGAGGCTCAAACAATGCTTCCTCCGGTTTTGGATGCTGCTGTTTTCTGAGCTGTGCTATTTCACAGTGGCCACTGGACAGTTAAACCCTCCCATGACTTACGCTGAAGGAATGTCTCGAGGAGGAGGCTTGTATCGGCCCAGGGCTTGGCAGTGCAGAGGCGAAGCTGAGTCTCTGACTGCATGTCCTCCTCAGAGATAAATTGCAGCTCCAACCACAATTATAGGCTTGGTGCAGAGATTATGGGAGGCAGACGTCTGGCTTGCATTCAGCAGGACTTCAGGCTGGGTGATGCTAAAAGTTCCCCCCCGGCCTTAAAAAACCACGGTGCTGTGAATTTTTAATCTATCCTTGAAAAGATAAACCTAGACGTGACGTTAGGCATTCCTCATATCTCCTTGTCCCCAGACAAATGCCTGCTCCTGTCGCCTGTGCATCAGAAGTGACGCTGGTGCTTACCAGATTTGGGGTTGCAGAGCACGGGGGGGCTGCTGCTGAGCGTTGGGCTGCTGCTGAAGTACCCGCTGCTGCCACAGCTGCTCATGCTGCTCCTCCGCACCGCCGACACGATCTTTATCTCCTTGGTGGGACTCACTGCACGCCCCGAGAAAACACAGGGAGAAAGGGAACCGGTGTCCATTATTAAAGCATTTCTCCAGGTTCTTTAAGACACGAAGCCATGCTTTCACCTTCCTAAGGGGTAAGCGTGTTGTACACAGAAGGGTCACTGCGTGAGTATAACACCACAGCTAACACAACAGCTGAACTGCTCCCATAGCAGGATTTTCTAGGAGGCATTTCAGTACAGAGAAATAAGCTTTCCTACTTCCCATTTATTCTTTCATTTCCTGCTTGATAGCACTGTATAGCAAACACTGCAGGATCCCTTCCCCTCATTTTTCTCAAAACCAGCATAGAGTATATGGCAAATTACTCTGGGTTTAGGGGGATTTAAATCCATTCTGTTGGATCGTGGACACTAATTTTTGACCAGCAAGCGAGCTGTTATTTATACAGGAGCAAAAACTACCACAGAGAGCTAAAGATTTGGTAAACTGAGTGAAAGCACAATCCCTGTGAACAGGGATATGCAATACCCTGCTCTGTTTTTTTTCAGATAAACACTGAAATCCCTCTCACAAAAAGGATGCTAAGGATATTTAGCATCCCATGGAGTCACTCTACAGACAGCAGTAGAGTTGATGAGTCACCTGAGAGAAAACTGGTGTGTTTTCTGTTGTCATGGTTCTGCTTGCGCAGGCAAAAGGGGCTGTCGTGGCTTTCTGGCATCAGGCGAGACTTCTCAGTGAGCAGCTCCATCAGCCGCCGCCGCCGGCGGAAATTCATTCTGCACTGGTAGAGCAAGTTGCTGTCCATAAAATGGTGCTTGTTGGACACTGGAAAAAGAAACGGATAGATGTGATTGCTTGGTGGGACTGAAATCTGAGTGTACCTATCTGCCACATGTGCCCTCCCACCAGGAACACTTGCACCTCTTTCCTCCCAGATGCAGACTCAGAAATGGGGCAAGGTGGCTTCACACGGGTGGCTTCAACATGAATGCTTTTATAGGGTCGGTAACACAGGAGGAACCTCAGCAGCCACAGCTGCAAGGCATCTTTCAGAGCACCTTGATTAATGGCAAGCACTCCTTTTTGTCGAGTGGAAGTGGAAGCACTCCAACACTCTGTGACAGGCCACGTGACGCCCCTCTGGGTGCACGCTGTGTGCCATGCGGAGCTGTGCTCACCAGACTCACATCCCTCCTTCCCCTAAGCCTTGTGCCTCGATCTCAGGTGGCCCCGAGAAGCTGGCCGCCCTGCCTGCCTCCGTCAGAGCCATGGGGCAGCAGAAAAGGGAGACCTGTGCGTTTCCTCTGTCTTATCCACCACAGACACGGTGTCCCAGCCACTTCCTGCATCCCGCTTCCTCTCCTTTGCACGCATATACGCAAGGTTTGGGAACAGGCACCTGGCCAAAAATCATTTCTAACATAACCAGCAGAAGTCTTAATTACAACCTGTTTGGACTCTGAGAGCAGATCCCAGGTTGCTGGGGGACTGAGCGTGCCCACCGACTGCAGCCTGGCCGCAGGATCTGCGTGGCCGCTGTTGCTGCTTCTCAGTGGTGATGTAAAATGCAGCAGTTGGCCCGAGCTCTGTGCCAGGTCCCTGAAGAGCTCTGACTCCTGCAGGGCTGGACTGCAGAAAGCTCTCCTGAGCAGCCCCTGCGTTAGCACTGCAGGATCCTAAATAGCTGCAGGAGACGTTTTGGCTGCGGTCTCCCCGTCCTCACTCAGCTCTGATCACGTTCCACAGAAATGACTTCCCGCGGCTGATCGTTCCCGTGAAGGATCTACCTCCTGGATTTACCCCGTTTAGAAATTGCATTTCTTCCCAGATTGGCTCCCGAGGACTGGCGGGCTGGATGTATTTACAAGTAATGCATAAACAACACCACGGATACGCGCTCAGACAGCAGCCAAGCCTGACGCTTGGCAAACATGACAGGGACTCGGCCTCAGCCTCTGCTGCAGGCGCTGCACCAGGGCCTCGCTCTCAGCTCTGCCCAGCACCTGCGGTCCAAAAGCAGCAGAACCCAGGGTGCTGTGCCCAATCTGCAGCCCTCAACATGCTCTTTGATCTCATCCCTTCTTTCAAACCCCTCAACAGGCTCCTTCTTCCTCTCACCCCTTCTGAATACCTTAGGAGTTTGTAGCAGGAGCCTTGTGTGATAGCCTTGCAAAAAAGGCTGGATTTAAGCATGCACTTCCTCTGTCTTTTGACACCAGTGAGGAAGGAATAACCTCAAAGAGCCCAGACATCTCCTGCAGCAGCTTCTGGTCTCAGAGACCATGTTCATGCCAGGGAGGTGAAGTGACTTACACTTACTTCCTTAGAAGAGGCCAGCCTAGCCGTGATGCTCAGGGCTCAGCCCTCCACACGGGCACAGAAGCTGCCATATGGGGTCAGACTGTGAGTCCCTCTTGCAGAGGAGCCTAGAGAAGCCTGTCTCTTGCTTGCCTGGGCCACTGCCAGAGATGGGACACTGCACAGATGGACCTTCTGCCTTTGGGACACAGGGAATAATCAGGGCACAGGAGCTTCATGAACTGCATGTGCCTGTGCACCCTCCACGAGCCACATGGCTTTGCTAAGTCCCATTTAGCACCGCAAGCAATTCATCCCTGTGTCCTGACACCTTCATTACTGGAGGCACACGCTGCTACTGCGCTCATCGCTTCGGACATATATAGCATACGGTGCTATTAAGCAGCACTCGCTAACGATCACTATTTTTGAAGAACGGAAATCGAGGAGGAGAGATCTGGAGCCTTGCCTACATCCACAAAAGGATTTGCTGTCTGAGACAGAATTAATACGTTGGTGTTCCCAGCCATCACTCTCGTTTTCAGACCACTGCCACAAGTAAAAGTATTCTAATAATAGAATACCACAGGATTATAGAATAACCTGATACAAATAAAAACTAATTTTAAATGAATAAATAAATAAATATACTTTTTTTTTTTTTTTTGTGATGACATCTTAAAAGAGTTCACTGAAACTTAAAAAGAAAAGCACCACTTAGTCAGCATGCTACTGGGGTTCATAATCTTAAATGAAAGGGGACTCCTCAAATACTCACCTTGAAGCAGAATTACTAAATGTTTGCCATATAAGAAATATCATCATGGTTTCTGATTCAATTTAAATATTGTGACACCGCAGCTCTTAAGAAAAACAATTCTGTTCTGTTTGTGCCTTTAACTGAAGTGCCCTGACAGCCTTCAGAAATTATGATAATCAGAGATCAACACATGCTTGATTTGCAGACACCATAAAGCACTCAAATTCTGGACTAATTCTTGACCATGAAACCACAGAATATAACCTCTTTATACCATGATACTGCAGCATTTTAGAATAACAATATTTGTTTTGACTAAATATTGTAACATTACATGCTTGCAATAGTGAAACTTAGGTCTTATATTGAAGTAACTATTTTACTCCATGGAAGGGTGAATTTTTACGCAATAAATGAAGACAAGTGTAAAAGATAAGAACAATTACTGTATGTTGTAGAGTATTTGTACGTGGTTTGCGTGATGAATGGCTTGTAGCCCCAATGCTTATAAGAAGTAGCATTAATGCAGAATTCGGAGTGCTCAATGATTTTCATAGTTCTTCATTTCTCCTGATAGTTCACATTTTATGTGGGAATGTTAGAACAACATTCACAGTTTGAGCAAATAATGTATTTGTAGCATCATGTAAGTTTATGCATATTCCTTAATTAAAAGGTAATACTTATGTGCACTTAAGGAGAGGCTTAAAAAACAAACAGGCATACGTAGCTCAAACTGCCTCATTGTACGTACATCATCAAATGAAATATCTCACCAAACTGATTGGTGTGACCCATGGTCTTTTTGTTTGTTTGTTTGTTTGAATCATCAGCTTTCTGACTTATTCATGATGTAGGATGAAATGTCAAAATGTCCATGCTGGGACTCTGGGAGTGCATCTGGCCTGTTGTGGAAAAAGGGATATCCAGACTACAGATGAGAAGAGGTTGAGGAGGGGGAGACAGGCACCAGTGCAGTCTGTCTCTGACACACTCCTCAGATGGAGATGTCCCTGAGGAAAGCAACTGACACAAGGCACAAGTATGTGACTACTGGACATCAAGCACACACAGAAGTTGGTGTTGTCACACTCTGTGCACGACAGCCGAGAGGTAGCAGAGCAGGCAGTGGTGTTCATTTACCTGCTTCGACAGCCAGCATTTTGCTGAAATCAGCAGAGAAAAGTGGGAGTGAAAACATTTCCAAAGCTGACAGCAGAAAGCTCAGAGGGTTGCACAGACTTGCTCAGGAGGGATTTCTTTAAAGGTAATTCAGAGGTTGTTACCTCGAGTGTTGACTCAGAGCTGCAGCAGATAAACTTGTCGTGGCTGACAAGGCTCGTGCTCCAGGTTCCTGTGCCCCTCGTGGAAGCTGCTCCCTCCAGATGGGGACTGACTGAACTACTTACTCCTCAGTTACCTCACTGCCCTTCACAATGCGGCACAGAAAAGCAAACCCGCACCCATTTCGGTTTCTCTTAAAGTGTCAGGCTGCGGCTGGCAAGTATCAGGACCTGTTTCTATACATGATGAGGGTGATGTTGTAAAGAGGAAGGTGGGGTGATTTTATGGGTTTTTCATTCCAGTTTAATTCACCAGTGCTCATGTGGCAACATGTTCATGTTACGATGTGCACTTTATGAAACAGGGAGAAACTGTACCAAAGAGCACACGGTGGCTGGCAACCTCCAAAATCATAAAAATGCACAAGGAAAGTTCTGGTCCAAGAGGGAAAGGCATGAACATTAACTCCAGGTCATGGATGTCAAGTTTGCAGGTACAGTCACAACCCACCGGTCTGATCTCCCACATACACAGGGCACAAAATTTCACCCAGAAGCAGAACTAAAAAATTACCTTCTAATCTCACAAAAATACAGTTTGCTTTTACTCTGAAGCAGCCTGTAATGTCCGCTTTACTCTTCCCCTCACGAGTTGTCCCAATTACTTTCCCTGCCAGGCAATAAAGGCTTAACTTAAGGTTGAATGTGTTTAGCTTCTAATCTGTGGACTTTATAACACCTTTGTTGGAAAGTTACATAAGGTCTTGTCAGAAACCTTTGTATAGAAGTCTGTGAAGTTATGGAGCCGACTCTCAAACATATCTTTGATCAGCTGAATAAATAATACCCCATAAATTCAGGCTTATTCTTCACACTTCCTCCAGTTCTCCTCAGAGCTTCTTTATCCTTCCTAAAATCTGGATCTCAGAACATGCTCATTGTTATAGCCTCACGCCCCTTCTCTTACTTACAGTTGTCCTTTTGTACACCTCAGCCTACAGTAATAGTTACTACAACCATACTGTGCTAACACCATAAGCTGGGAACCATTTGTGTAGGTGCCTTGGGTGTCCTTCTTCCCCTGCACAGCATTGCATCATACCAACCAACAGGGCTGGTATTCCCATTTCCTAGGGGTGCTACACTCTATTCAGTTATACGAAAACATACCTCTTTTTGGATACCGACCGACAACAACAGGTTAATTTATACAGTCCAATTATTTGTTTACTGCCTCATTTATCCATAGAGTTTGAAAACTTCGTCAGCAAAGCTTTTTCATCAGCAAAGCTTTTAGATGATCATTCCATATTTGCTTTACTGTTAAGAAGAGAAAACTCAGTCTATTTATTTTGGCATTTCCCAGACTGTGAACACCTAATGTTGCAGCTTTGGCAGTTCTTGCGCCTGGCTGCTTCACAGTTTCTGTCCAAATGTATGAAATATAAACTGCAATGTCCACGCAAATCTTCTTTCAGCTTCCGATTCTGCCATAAAATCCTGGGAACTGCACAGGGCTAAAACAGCCTTTTCTTCTGCAAGGAGACTGATGCACAGCAGAGATAAAAATATTAGCTTTACATTGATTTCATGCAACTGAGGAGGCTTTAGAAAGTACAAAAGCCTATTTTAATAAATGGTGTGACTCATGCCTTAAAAATCGAGCCATTTTCATAACTGGCTCTTTCCCCAAATCCCTCCCACAACCTCAGTTCCCCGTGATTTTTAGGGCTGATAATCTGTGCACATCTCCAGCGTGGTGATTAGTGTTTTCTACCAGCCGAATGCTACAGATCCCCGCAGACCCCAGCTGATCTGCATGTCCCCAGAAACATGAAGCCATCATTTGCCGAGCCCGTGGTTATCTATGGCATGGCTGCTTTGTGTCAGGGAGCAGTGGGAAGGAGACAGAAGTTCCCTGAGGAGCCGATGAGCAGTTCTCAAGACAGCAGAAGACAAGATCAAGTGTGTGCTTGTTTGTTTGGGTGAGTGTGTGCGTGTGCTGGGGTTAAGAGGTGAGGTTAGAAAAGCATTAGCAAAGTACACAGAATTCTCAGCGCTGCTGTCAGGTCTTTTCCTACTTGAAGACCCAAGCAGCACTGAACCCTTCCCAGCAGCACACAGCACATTTCCAAGCCCTTCAGTGTAAGACAGCGATCCCAGTTTATCCTTAAGTAGACTATATCTTCATACTGAGGTACTTTGCTCTGTCAAAATAGAGTTAAGCCCAGCCCGAAGCTGCAGGTCCCTTCTGGACCTTCCCCACTACTGGCTGCAGAGGTCTGCCCCTTCCCATAGCACGTCTCAGAAGACCATACCAGTTTTGACCTCTGAAGTGACAGGAATTTACCTCAAAAGAGTTGACATTGTACTGAAAACAAGTGGAGGGTGATGAGAAACATCATCAGTGCTATGTGAAGCCCTCAGACCAGCTGTGGGGAGGGACGGGGGCTGCTGGTTGCCCTGAGGGAGGGCATGGCCAGGCCGGCAGGGCTCTGCCTCTCCTCCTGGCATGGCCTCAGCTCCAGCCCCGCGGCCTTTGCTACCTCACTCCCCTCTCCTGAGCAGAACTGGTGTTTAGAAGGGAAGGAAATAAAAAAAAAAAAAAAAAAAAAAAAAAACAACACTGCAAAACAACAGTTCCTTAAAAAAAAAAAAAAAAAAAAAAAAAAAAAAAAGAGCTTCTCTGCATGGATAGCACACAGCTTGCTGCACTGAGGAGATCAGCGCCTCGGGCCGTTTGCCAGCTTGGTTTCTGCCTCTTGCCAGAAAAGCAGTGGAAGTGCGCGGCCACTTTGGCTCGCGTGGGGCTTGGACAAGCCTGCGGGCTTGGAGGAGAAGGTGAGCTGCTCGTCCTGCAGAGCTTCTCGCTTTCAGCATGTCCTCGCCCCCGCTCAGCGCTGCCACCCCAGTCACACAGCACTACCACTCCTGCCCCACCACTCCTGCTCTCCTGCCCTTCACCAGCGCACGTGCAGCCGAGGGAGAATAAATGACACTTTAATCTGCACTGGACAATGCTTTTCCCACTCCTCTCAAAGGCTTCCTGTTTTTCTAAAGCTAATCTGGCTTCTGCAAATGCATTTTCATAATGGCACCTATTCAGATTAGTTTCCTTTTACACATTGATGAATTCCACCTGCTTGGGGCTCCCTCCCGTCAAGGCAGAGGGACTACAATGCCCAGAGAGCAGAGAGCCTTCCATCTCTGCCTCCTTGCACCATATAAACATGACACTTGCATTTCCACCTTTTATAAATGCGTATGTGCTGCGTAGACCGCAGATAAGCCCACCTGTGAATGCACTCACCCTGCATTTTAAACTCTTGGCACAGCAGCTGTACTATGTGGGATTGTTTTCACATTTGGATTACGAGGAGTTTGCTGGGAGCAGACAATGGATCTAAGTTTGAACTGCTCCAGTTTCCACTGAGCTTCTTGTATAAAACTGTAAGGCAGATCCTGACACTGAAATACGAAATCCAGAGAGCTGTTCCAGCTCATCCCAGCAAAGGGCAAAGCCAGTCAGCATGTCCTACAAGTGACAAGTGTCCAGGAAAACACTGGGATAGAGAGAACCGTGCCTCCTGAGCTATTGCAATGAAATGCAGTATATTCGTGTAGTGAAAAAACAGTCTAGACAACTTTTATTCTGCCTTCAAAGCATAAAGATTACAATACACAGGTGTCAAAAGTTCCTCGGGAAATGAAATACACCGAGTCTCCTGCTCCTATTAAAGCAGTGTGTTCTGCTCAGTGCATTAGCATTTCATTTTCACTGCCTTAAAATAGGTATGCAGAAAAATGTTTCTAAATACACTTTGTCTTTCCAGTAGGTTTGCAATCTATTTGCAGTCTATTTTCAAATACACACTCCTTATTCTAGAATGAAAAGCCAGTGTTGAATCACACTCATTTCAGCAGCCTTTTCAGTTTGTATATGAGGATTTATCATCTTTAATTTAGCAAGTTTACAGAACACAGCCAACTGCTTTTCTCTGCTTCCAAATAAAGTATGGAAAGTACAGTCTGTGGCAAGGGAAGCAGAAGATGAAAAGGCCCATCTGGGTATCTTTTTTATGTTGCAGCTGTTAAAAACTGAAACCCATTCTCTGACAGAAAAATAGAATTCGGTAGTTAATATGAAAAGGCATGTTCATATGTTATTTCCCTAATGTATAGACATGTGTGGCTCTTTCCAAAATAAGTAAATAAATAAAATAAATAAATTCCTGCTTTAGACAAAGACAATTACAAGGAGAGCATGATGAAGAGCTGACAGAATAGGAAGCTGGAATATTATACAGTCTTGTGTAAATTTCTTGCTCTCTTACTTTTCTACTGAGGTGAAATCATGAAAAACATGCAAAGTTGTCTGCAGGTTTAGCATAAGCAGCTGAATTACAGTATGTGAGGTTGCTGTCCATATTCATGGGGACTACCATGGAAAGACTGCCACACAAAAAAAAGCCTCAGTGACACTGCCTGGCATCATCGCAGGAGGAACCTGGTTAATAATAGAAACAAAGTTATGCTGGAGGACTTTGAGGACTAACTAGAGGCTTGTGTTTTACTGAAATAAATCAAGGCACCACCTGTAAAAGTAAAATCTTTTACAGTTTTTAGTACTATAGAATGGCCTATGGGACTATATAGACTGAATGCTTTTTGGACTATACAGAATGAATACTTCAATATCTCCAACAGCTGACATGCTCCAGGTTATTGTTATATTAACAATATAAATGGTATAAAAATCTGTGTGTTAACTTTGGAGGAGGAAATCTACGACCACTTCAGTCAAGGATTTAGGGGATGCTTCAATAACCCTTGTAAATTGCTCACCAAAGTTAGTGTTTCCAAGAAAAGGGTTTCCAAAGAGATATCTCAAATTAAGGAAGAAGTCAATATTTCACATAAATGGCAAATTTTCACTCGTGAAAGAAGAAATGTCAACTAATCATAAGGAATTGAGTATATAAAGTAAATTTAACACCTCATTACAATTTACAGAAATTTTAGGTGAGAAAGGAACACTTTTCAATAAAAGCAAAAGAAATAAATACATAGTTAGATATCTAATCTAATTCCACAATCTAAAGAACTTTCAACTGCATCGTATGTCTCGTTTAAAATTAAATGCAGTGATCATCCTGTTCAGGGCAATTCTGCTTCATAGAGGTATGCAGTTTTTGCAGAGAAGAGGGAAAGTTAAGTACATGTTTTAAGACTTCTCTGCAGAGACAGGGAGATAGCATGTGTCAATATTTACTGTTCTCATTAAGTCACTACAAAATGTTTGTTTTCATCTCTGGAAGTAATTTGCACAGTGGAGTTGTGCTGATAAAGGATTGATGCTTGAGAGGTGGCAAGCACCTGCTTCTGTGCTGAGCAGAACATGCGCATGCCTTGGGCTCACCAGGTCTAGCCAAGAGCAATTAGCTCAATTAAACTTTTTTAAGCTGAAAGATATTGTAACTGGAGGTTTGGGTAGAGGGGAAGGAGGAAGGACACAGATCATGTCAGGGACATCCTAACACATGTTTTCTATCATTATAAAATCCTAGCACTAATCAGATGTTTCAAGCAAGGTATCTGCTAGCCAGTCACTTGCCAGAGAGATTTTCCCACCCCTCAGTCATTCAGGAAAACAAAGTCCATGTCATTTTCGACACTCATCACAGATGTTCCTCTGCTGCTCTAGGGCTAGGAAGCTTCATCTGGAGCCGCTGTTGACTCATGCAGCAGGTGGGGAGCAGCGGGCAGCGATGTGAAGCACCCCTCGCTGAATCATGCTGCAATCTCTGTCTGGGGAAGGTGCTGGGCAGATGTCAGATCCAGCATGTCGGAGAGGAAATAACACAAAGCACATGTGCTCAAGAGCAAGAAGCAGCTTGGAAAATAGCAACAGTGAAAGAGACAGAATGTGACTTGGCACAAGAGGACGACTGCTGCTGCTCCGCCATGCACCTCTCGCAGGCACACACTGCGCTGCGTGCCCTGCAGGACAAGCACTCTGTATCTGCACACCACAAAATGCTGAAAAGGATTTCAAAATGTGTGGTGGCTGCCACAGAGGAAATGCAAATGCTCATCTTGAGAAGATGCTGAGAATGGATAAGTTACTCTTACTGGTATTAACCAGATTTTTAAAATGGGAAGTGTTTATCCCTCGATTTTCCAGACCTTAAACTTTTCTGCAAGACGTGCAGATGTGTCTTCATCCCCCAGATTCTGTACCCAGACAGTCCTGGAAGGAGGATGAGAGGACTTAATGTGTCAGTGGTTCTCTGCTGCTGGGGCTGTAGGTGCAGGGTAGGTGCTGCAGGAGATGCCATAACCAACTAGCATGTGCCAAAAACGATGCCAGAAAGAGCCCTGTGCATACTCTCATTCCTCCTTGGATATCTCGGTATCTCTGATTTCCAGACTGAGCAAGGGCTGTGCCTGTGTGTGGCTGCTCATGCTGTCCTCTGTCTACCCCTAGCCCACCCTCACTGTGGTCTGATCTACCCCAGTGCTGGCAGTCAGCTTTCTTCACCTCTTGCTGCATGTGAATTTTGACCACAGTAGTTAATCTGTCCCACTCTTTCCCTAGGAAGAAAAACTAGGAAAGATCCGGTCTCCATGGAGGAAATTCTTACCTGTTAATTCTACAAAGCTCTGTGTACCTCACTGTACTAGAAATGGGCTTTCACACAGCTGAGAAACGTGTTCCGTGCCCCTTTTGTCCTTGCTGTTCTTGAACGCACATAGCCCTGTTTATAATTCCTCCCACAGTCATCATTCCTATATTCTGGCAAAGCCCATCAGCGTTCACAATGTAGAATAATAACTACTGGCAATTACCCTGCCAATGCAAGCCATGAAGAAATGCGCAGTGCACAATACACTGCTACCTATAATGGTTTTATTCCACGGTACCTGGGGGCACCAGCCCCTAGGAAAGGACATCTGGCTCCTGTTTGTGAGAACAGCGGTTTGTGGGTTATGGTTTGTATGCGCCTGTGGAATTTCTGAAGGAAGCAATTCAGAACTTAAGCACATTTCATCATTTTCATTTATGGCAGGGGAAATATGCATAGTTATACATGCCCGAAGAGATCAGGAGGATTATTTTTAAACTGAAACCTTTGATGTTTTTACAGCATTTACACAATTCCTCTTAAACCAATGTTTTCCTTTTTAAAATTAGCATCAGTGTTTGTTTCCTGTGTGAAACCTGGTTTGTGTCTGACCAATTAAAGTGAAGACAAATGTGACAGGAAACTGTTTTGAATACAGTACCTCAGCTGCAAAATATAACTTTTCTGAGTAATTGAAATGAAAGTCAGTATCAGTAAAAATAAATCGCGCAATTCGGTTGTGGCTGGAAAATTACTACTGAGACTGGCAACTTGATACAACTATTTCTATTACTTTCTATTGCATTAGGTAAGGCAATAAATACTTAATAAGAATAGTAGAGCAAGGTTTATTTTATTCCACATTGTGCATATCAAACAATACTGCTAGCAAAAGATTGCCTTTAGGGCAGGAAAATGTTTCATTCTCTATGCCTGTTCGGTCGAGAGCCTTTCTGCTGGTTCTGCCAACAAGGATGCCAATTAGTGTCAAGTAACATTTTGGTACTGCTGATGCAATGCACAACAAAGGGAACATAGTATGGGGAAATGGACTTGCTGTACTAAGAGATCAAAAATACCACTTTTATTCTGGTAATTGGACCTAGGATTCAGTGAGAGGGAGAACAAGAGAACGCTACTCCTGCTATTTTATGGCTTACATCCCCAGTTTGGTACTGGAAAGTCTCATTTCAAGGTCGCCTGTTAGAGGAAGGTGACATTGTATAAACCTTCAAAACGCACAGATCGTAGCCAGATGCTCAGGTGAATCCCTCACCAGCTGTGTTAATTCAGCTTGCTCCGTCTCCAGTATTCCTAATGCCACCTAGACAAATTGCTTCTGTGCAATCCAGAGGAGAATGAAATCTGTTCAGAAGCGTGCACGAAGCATGTTCACTGGCAGAGATAAATGTCAGGGACATTATTCAGTTTTATTGTACTTCCAGCTTCCCCAGCAGGTCCCACTGATCTGCCTCTGCCCATATAAAAGCAGAATGAGGAAGATGATGGTACCTCAGAGAAAAGGCCACTTCACTCAGCAGTCAGTTCTCAGAATCCCTTTTTGTGGTCACTTCATGAGTTTCAGATCTAACAGAGTGTTTTGCATGTGATGCTGACATCCAAAGAGGATGGGCAGGGTATAAAACTGGCCAGAGCAACCCCAAATGGTAAGCAGGGACAGCATTGCTCAGGAACACTTCCAGAAACCCTGCTTGACAGGGGCAAAACGACTTCCCTGACAATGGCACTGCTGATCATTTGCCATAGTTTAATGAGAACAGTGTTTGATCTGCAATGATCAAACCTGACTTTCTTAGTTTTGCAGAGATTTCAATAGAAAAGTAAATCCAGCTTCACACCATGTATTAAGTTGTGACTATCTTCTCTGCAAAAATGCCAACATCAGCATAAACCTGTCTTTTTTTTTTTCTTTTTTTTTTTTA
Organism: Aythya ferina; assembly: GCF_964211825.1. Taxonomy (NCBI): domain Eukaryota; kingdom Metazoa; phylum Chordata; class Aves; order Anseriformes; family Anatidae; genus Aythya; species Aythya ferina. The sequence goes on along the minus strand of NC_140297.1, from coordinate 147,953,726 downwards.
AAGGGAAGTTTACCATGTGTATAGTACACAGAAGATGCTCAGGTAAAAATAGGAATTAGATCACTGCTGCTATAAAGAGGAGGAGTGGAATATCTTCCCTTCGTCAAGCCCCAAGCAGTTGGCACCCTATAAATCATAGGAAGCACAGGGGTAATTAGAGAACTGGAAGCTGATTACTGTAAACATTCAGAAGTAGCTCCTAGTGAGTGGAAACTAAACATAATGCGAGCATGATCACAACCATGGAGGAACCATACAGGTCACTATGCCCCCAATTTTTTCTCTATTCCTAAAGACTGGGTTATCTCACAAAGCAACAAGCAAGAGAGTCAATCTAGCACCTTGTAGATTAACAGCCTGTTAATACTGTGAATGTTGTTCTCTGTCAGAATTAGTGTTGATTTGACAACACTCTGATCACAAGGATCTGATTACTTTCCTGCTTGCATTGAGCAACACTGCCAGCAGCTTCTGCCAGTAGGTTCTGCCACCTTCAAGCACCTCGTTTGTCACGCTTACAGGCGCTGCTGCTGCCTTTGTGATGGAAAACACCCAGCCAAAGAAGTTCAACCTGCACTGAGAATAGATGATGTCAGCACATGAATTTTTATGTTTTAATGTGGGTTTTAATGCAGGGGTGTTCATTTTGGCACTCTTGGGGCCACAGAGAGAAAAAACTGTCTCCTCCACCCTTAATACAGGGATCTTCTTAGTGAAGGTTCAGCCACAGAGAGCTGGGCCATGACAAAGTGTCAGATTCCTGCCTCAGAGGAGTCAAACCTCCAGGAGCAACACCACAACACTTGAGCTGAAAGCAATACCCTCCTTCTTACCCAAACATACCAGAGTGATTACACAACAGGACCAGGAGGGAAGCTTGTTTTCTGACATCAGATTGTGCTCTGCTCCTGTCCTCAAATACTGTATCTTCTTGAGATACGAGTAGGAAGATACATAGAAGGTGCCATTTTTCCTCAGAGAATGTAGCTTATTTGTGCTTCGAAGCCCTATCTGATCCTTACAAAGCTATTTACCTCAGTTATAATTACTGCTGATAAAAAGTTCTACAAGTTAATTACCCCAAACATAAGAACGTTGTTTTTCATCCATATCCTTACACAGTCATTATACAATCCCAAATTCTAGTTTTTGTCTCTATGTGAGGCAGAATTTTCAGAACTCAGACAAGTTTTGAAAAAGCCATCCTTTTGTCAAACAACTCCTACCTAAAGTTATCAAGAATGTGGACATACAATGCCTAGAAAGACAACATAACTTTACCTGAAGAAGGCACCACAAAAAGCATATCTGTTGCTACCCAGCAGTGTCTCACCATGCTGTATAATCCCATGCTCCAAAAGTCTGCGGCCAAGCTGCTCAGCTTCGGTCCTTGTCGTGGCCTCTCCTTCCTGGATGAGCCAGTCAATGAACTCTGATGCCACAAAGGTCCGCTCATACTTGACTCCTTCCTCTTCCCTGGCTTGCAGAAGAGTATTTTCAGAACTCATCAACCTGGTAGGGAAAAAAAATATATATATATATATAGGGAAAATGATGCTTCAAAAAAACAACTCTACATCTGTTCTGGCAAGTCTCACTGATACCAAGCAAACAGATGTGAACCTAACTTATTAAATCTTCTCTCAAGCTATCAATCTAAACTTACTATGGGAATTACAGCAGCTCAGTCAATAAATGTAGGCTTTATATACCTGTATGAAGTTAAAGCTTTCTCCTGTTCCCTAAAAGAAAACAAGTTTTTTTAGCTTTGCATTTCCCATATTTAGTTATTTAGCTTCCCTAAAAGTTAATGTATAATTGACCTCAAAATAAAATCAGCCTAAAAGCGCCAGGTTATAGTTAGTATGTTCAAAAATTCCTAATTAATTTTTACAGTCAGCAGGACTATGCCCCCAAGTCATTTAGATGGTTTTGAAAACTCTCCCTGTAAGGTTTAAAACAGCTGCAGAAAAATTCAAGGGGAAGGAAAAAAAGGCAGTTCTGTGGTCTGGATGGTGGGTAAATATTTGGCTCCCACCACTCCGCGATGCAGCTGCAGCCAGTGAAATCGTACACCTGGACACATTTTGACATTGGAGATCATCTCTATCTCAGTTTGCCCTGACACAAGAGTTAAGAACATTCGGAGGTGTCTCCAAATCTCTGCACAATTGGCACATGTGCAACTTAAAAACACTAGGAAAATTCTTCTCCATTCAAGGAGCCTAAACAAATGATGCAATATAAAAACAAAAGGAAACAAAAAAAGCCTCAGTATTTTGTTAATGCAAGAATGACGTTGACATTTTGGAGGAGAAGAAATGAGAACCACTCTTTTTTAATACAGAACTGCACTTTTTTGTTGGGAGACTGAGAAACACAGCCTCTTTATTCATTAATTTCATTATTATTCATAATTATTTACTATAGGCTAAAGGTAAGATTTTCAGAATAACAGTTGAAGAATGGCTTGTTTGAGTTTTTTCCCTTTAAGACTGTAAGTCTCCTGCCTCAGCAGCTATTGGGAAATTAAAGGCACAACTGGACCACAACATAAAAATTCCAAAAGCTTTGAATCTTTCCCCTTCTTGTCAGAAAATTGAATTTCAAATAAACCCATACAAAGGTGATCTCTTTCTTAAACTGCCAGTATGTCCAGAATTGATGGAGATCATGGAAAGTGCAATAAATATATAACATCACCTCCTTTGGGGGCTTCTGAATTCTGAAGTCGGGCATCAGCAATAGAGAACACAGAAGTTTCATTTGAAATTCCAGTGAAGAGGTTTGACGGGACCTGCTCCTTGTTATTTCACCTGAAGGATTTATTCCAGTGACTTTAATGAGAGCTAACCAGAAGCCAGGGCTGACTGGATCTGACTCCAGGCAGCAGATCATCAAACCAGTCAAAGGCTGCTCTGCCATGGCTGCAGCTGAGTGGCAGCTATAACGAACTGCTCCTGTCCGTGTTGGTGTGCCATTACCAACACCTCTGAGCTGAGTAAGGATGAAGAAAGTCAAAATTAGCTGAATTCAGGGATGGGGCCAAAAGCAAGAACGTGTATCATGGGGGACAAGATACTGGCTCCAGAACTCTTGCAAAGGTTTTATGCTTTTTCATATTTTGATTTCCCTACGTGTGCATGAAGGTTTAGCTCTCTGTCCCACATTAACCACATCTGATTTGGAGAGAGCTCCAAGACACCACCTTTATATGTCTCTCGTTCACCAAGCTTTTTCCCCTTAAGAAATAAAAAGCAAACCAAGAACTCGTGTCTTTTATACCATCTGCTGCATGGTTACCCAGAACTGGTTACCCAGGCTCTGCGGGCACCAAATAAAAAATCCTGAGGATTGTGTTAATTGTTCTTTGATGAGCTTATAATTAGTTGACCAGCTCACTGAAGCACCAGATAGAGAGGTCCTTGAAAAAGTGATGCTAATCATTACATTTCTACAGCCACAAAAGAAATCTGGAAAAATATCAAGTGGAAAAACACTCAGCTTGACATTTCACACCCTTCTGCATGTGCCCAGAATAGCACTGCAAAGGATTTGGACTTGTGAACAAACACACACAGCAAATTGACAGTTTTACAAACCCAGAAACAGCAATCCACTGCTAACTGAAGTAAATCACTGTAACGCCGCTGCTGTCAACAAAAGTGTACCAATTTCCACCAGCCAAAACCTGGCCTGTCATTAGCCAAAATTGGAAACTGCCTCTCACTCTTCCATTTTCTGTGTGTTTCAAAAAACACGAGACCATTAATGTCAAAACCTGTTATTTGCTACAACTTGTGTTATCCCACATCAAAGGAACGTATTTAGCCAAACACAAAACATTTCAGAAGATTTTTTTTTTTTTACTTTGTTTTATCTAAATAACTGCACCAAAGGATTAATTGAAATTAACCACTGCTGAGGTAAAATGAAAGTGGTTCAAAGGAAGCAGTCTCAAAATTATCTGAATGATTTCCTGAAATTAAAACCAGAAAATCACACTTTTCACTGTGAAATCTAATTGAAAGTTGAAGTTGAAGTCAATGTCATGAGATGACTCGTAGCTCCTAAAACTGACTGCACCAGAAACACAACAATCCTGCACGCCTGACCTAAACCTATGAGAACTGCAAACATAATAAAAATACGGTGCCTGCACAACTTGAATTTAAAAAAAAAAAAAAAAGAAAAAAGAAAAGAAAAAAAGAAACCCAACTATGAAAGGTCTGTGTTGGATTTATGTCAGACTTGCAGGGAGGGTTTTGTTGAACAGGAAACATGCTTATCTTATCCAATCTCTTTGGTCAGTCCTGCAGAGTATGAAAACTGATACCATCCCTGGGTCTAGTGAACTGTTCCAGAACTTTCAGGATGAATTAAAGAAGTAGGGAATCCATCAGGTTTCATCTCTAGTTATAAACCTGAAACTCAAAGCACGTTCACAGGAAGGATTACCAAAGTTTGCACTGATGTGCAGGGTATCTGAGCTGATTGATGATTTTCAGTGCAAATAAAGGGAGGAGACAGAGACTGATTTTAAATCTGCTAATCAGGCATGTTCAACCACCAAAGACATTCACGATAGGTGAGGGAGGTAGTGCCACAGGGAGGAGAGTACAGGGTACAAGGAGCCCTGTGGTCATGCAGAAGGGGGACAGGGAAAGGTTGCTCCTCAGCTTGGGGACAGTCCTGATGGCCCATGGGCACCTACCCCTCTCTGCTGTCTGAATGCTGGAAACTTGCCTAATGCATCCCCTCCTCTGTCCATGCAGCAGGCTGCTGAGCCTCCTAAATCATTTTGCTCCTTTTACCCATCAAGGGTAAAAATCTGCATGAAAGGTGTTGGATAATGTCTGCAGTGTTTGGCAAGGACAAACTACTCCAGCTCCTGAATGTAACCGTACTGCAGCCCTGATGTGATGGGCGGGGAAGGGCAGGAAATAGTATTACAATGCATGTCTTAAACAAGCAAATCCTAGTGAAGACCAGCTACACCTAAAAAACTTAAGACTGAAAACAAGTAAACCCAAACAGCCAAGGTATGCAGTCTTATCTTCTGTGAATACAAAATATTTCCAACGATGCATGGAGAATTTTTACTAGCTTTGACTGTCACAGACCGGTTTTGAAATGCCATGTATTTTTAAGCTACACTATATTTAGCACTTGGGGCTGGTTCTAAAAGTTTCTGAACCCGTTAGATACGTTGCCTAGGAGCAACCACCTCATGAGGATGAGTTATATTTAGATATAGGTGCTGCTTTGGGTATTAACTCCTTTCCCTTTATAAGCACCATTCTGCTGGTGTAGTGTAGGGTGAACTGAACACTAGAGCTTGGTTTGGGGACGGTTCTCCGAGCAGAGAAATGGGGATGGAAGCAGACACGCTGGCAGACAGAGCTTTTCCTACCATGGCTCATTTCACGCAGGAGACTGTTATCAGCCTCACCAAGAAAAAAAAATAAAATGATTTTGCTCACAGAAGCTAAAAACTGAAAACAAGATTGCAGTCTAGACACACCAATCAACTTCCTATAGCATGGGCTATGCCTGAGGGCAGTCTGTGTTAGAGACTAAAGGAGCAAATGCTCTGCTTCATAAAGCACAGGAGATTTCGGAGATGGGCAGTCCAACTATCTTTCCCAGTGTATCCAGTGAAGGATTTTGCCCAGTGGCATATTTTCTCGTGTTTTACCCGATTTATTTTTACTTTAATTAGTCACAGCCACAGAAATGAGCAACCTGATTTAGTGGGAGGTGTCCCTGCCCATGGCAGGGGGGTGGAACTGGGTGATCTTTAAGGTCCCTTCCAACCCGAACCATGCTGTGATTCTGTGACCCTAAATTTTACACGGCAGGTGCAACAAAAGGAGTGGCATTTACAGTTGTATTTTTTATATTTCAGATTAACTGCTGTTTCAGCAAATTGCCCTTTGAAGCCTCCTAACCTTGAAGACTGCATTTATCACCAGCTTTTTAACCTGGCTTTGTCCTGACACCTGGTACAGAGTTCAAGTGAAGACACCACAACCCTGGTTTGGGGAAAGCTGTAGAGCTGGCGAGTTGTTCCAAAGGCGCTTCCAACAACACACCCCGTCCCCTGGCAGCACTGAGCAGAGCAGTTGGCAGCCTTCCCTGGTTTTGCTGATCTTTTGCATCTGCCCTCTTGTGCAGGGGAAGCAAAAGGGATAGGCAATGGCACAGCATTTCGGGAAAACCCTGGGACACACCAGCAATAAGGGGCTGTTCAACAGGGGGTCATGACTGTGTTTTTAGCCTTCAGCTTAACATCTTCCTCTGTGCAGTTGCTGATTTATCACAGGAGGAAAACTAAATGACTCCAGCCAGAGGACTCAACGTCTCTCACCAAGAGGGAGTGTGGGCAGGATTGAGCCCAGAGCAATACTTGAAGCTTTTTGGTAAATAACACACCACAACTTTTGTGTTACTTTGCAGCACAAGCCAACATGCATTTTGTTCACTCTGCTTGAAAGTGCCACGTTACAATCCCTACATCCTGAATAAAATGTCATTAATTATAGATCGGGAAGTACGGTTAAGCTGCCTAGTTATTTGACGGAAGTAATCCAGTGGGATATTCAGTATCTCAGCACAATCATTAATTTCAAATCTTAATTAGATGTTCTTGGCTGGGGTTTATTTTTGCAACTGCTTTTAGTATAAGCTCTGATGCAGAAGCTTTGCAGACTGGAACAGTGAAGATTAATTTCACTCATTATTTAAAATCATAAGTCCTGGTGAAGCTGTAGAGATGGAGTTACAAGAAATATGTAGCCACTTGTTCAGTACATTTTGATGTACTAAGGTTTTGGGTCTTGGGATTACAATTTTAGATGACCAATCATCCGGCTGTGGCTCTTTTTTATAAAATAGAGTGAAAGGACTAAAATTTACATTGGGTTCTCACACAGGATGTGTTTACAAACCACAGACAACGTAACATAACAAATGCAATTTTGTTTTAAACAAAGCCATAGAATCATAGAAACACAGAATCATTTAGGTTGGAAAAGACCTCTAAGATCATCTTTACCTACCTTTAAACCTAGCACTGCCAAGTCCACCATTAAACCATGTCACTAACCACTACATCTACATTTGAACACCTCCAGGAATGGTGACTCAACTATTTCCCTGGGCAGCCCGTTCCAATGCTCCACAACCATTTCAGTGAAAAAAAAAATCCTAATATCCAACCTAAACCTCCCCTGGTGCAACTTAAGGCCATTTCCTCATCCTATCACTTAGTGCTTGGGAGAAGAGACTGATCCCCATCTCCCTATAGCCTCCCTAAAGGTCATTGTCGAGTGCAATAAGGTCTCCCCTGAACCTCTCTTTCTCTAAGCTAAAAGACCCCAGCTTCCCGAGATGTTCCTCATAAGATTTGTTGTCTAGAACCTTCACCATCTTCATTGCCCTTCTCTGGACTCTCTTGAGCACCTCGATGTCCTTCCTGTAGTGAGGGACCCAAAACTGAATACAGTACTCGAAGTGCGGCCTCACCAGAGCCGAGTACAAGAGGACAATCACTTCCCTGGTCCTGTTGGCCAAAGTATTTCTGATATAAGTCAGGATGCTGTTGGCCTTCCTGGCCACCTGAGCACACTGCTGGCTCATATTCAGCTGGCTATCGACCAATACCCCCAGGTTTCTTTCTGCTGGGCAGCTTTCCACCCTGTAGCACTGCTTGGGGTTGTTGTACCCCAAGTTCAGGACCAGCACTTACCCTCGTTGAACCTCCTACAGTTGGCCTCAGCCCAAAATGCTACAAGTCAACATGGTAGGAAAGAACAAGGGAAATGGGAAAGAGAGAAGGGTTACAAAGTCAAGACACAGGATTATGCAGGCCCATTACTGCTTGATTTGAAAATCTCTGACTATTCAAATGGATGAACAAGTATCATTTGCCTCCCATGGTACTATTATTGACAGATGATGGATGCTGAATGCAACGTACTTTTCATAGAGCCTTTGTCCTCTCATGAACACCTTCACCTCATTATCCAGCGGAAATGTCCCATCATCTTTTCTGAAGCGGTAGAAGAGTTTGACATCCTTGAATTCTTTATGCTCGTCACAAACTGAAATGTAAAGTGAAAAAAAAAAATCTTCATAGGGATGCTAAAGGGCTGAGAATCCATTTAGCAGGTATCACCGGTGAACTACAAAGCAAGCATGTGTGAAGCCTAGCCTCCTGTATTTCTTAGCATACAGCCACACACAGTTCTAATAAATGGTAAAAGACTGAAGAAAACTTTCAGACAGGTAACAAAATTTCTAGCTGAGAGGGACTGGTGTTCATCAGTTTCATGACTATTTCTAGGAATAGCAAAAAAAGCATCCTTCTGTTAGATACCTGGAAAACCTTTTGATGTAAACAGTTTGTTTAAAAAGATACCAGTGCAGAGCAACCAGTGATTTAAGGATTGGCAAACTTTCAATTGGCAAACCTAATGTTACTTGTATCATTTAAACAATGCTGTAGGAAAGCTGAGTCTCACTGCAGGAACAGTCAAAATCAAAGGCTTCTGCCCACTTAAAATTGTCTCAATCTCTCTGCCATGCCAGCTAGCAAATAGGAGGTACAACAGGAGCACACTGAGAAAAAATAAATAAGAATTTATAAGAGACCAGCTGATGACAGGTTCCTACAAATGGCAGAAGAGAGCTGCAGCAAGGGCATAAATTAATGGGAAAGCAACCCCAAGCAATGGGCTGTAGCAGAGCTGTCAGCCCACCCACATGGGCTCACGTACAGCAGGAGCTAGTACTGCTTGCACTTGATGCTGGTATTGAATGGATGCTCTGGGCTCCCTGCAGAACCCGATTAAACCTACCTGACTTTGCCCTCTCTCACTTCACTAACGATTTCATTAACTTCAAGCATAATGCATGAAAATTTTCAATAGACACCTGCTTTATGTGTAATAGATACGCACACACACGTATATAATTTGTATGAAAGTTACAGTGTGCTGTTGGATTCTGAGGTAGAAAACATTTAAAGGTTGTTAAAGTTTTAAACAAGCACTCAGAAATAAAATATCTATTGCTCAATTAAATTAAGTCACTCAGGCATCCATGCAACTCTTCACTGACATTTTCTCAATAGAGGATTAAGTAGTCAGATTTGAATACCCTGTAATTACTTTATTCTTTAACTATCTACCCTGAGTCCCAGTTTCCATAACAACCCAGAATTTTAATTTAATACCCAAGCAGAAGCTGTAGAAGAGGCACGCGTTCAGAAAGTGCATTTCTTCCGTTAATTAAGGTGTTGTGAATGCACTGCTGATAGCAGCAGTATCCCTGCACACACAATGACCCTTGCATAAAGTCAACAGTCATCTGTTAGCAGCTGCTTTATTTCCTATTAAAAAAGAAACAAATTGTACATTTAGTGCTTTTGAAATAGGCAATGATACTTCAAATAAAGGACTTGAATCTTCTTTGTTTTTGTGCTTTCCAGCCTCTTTGTACACTAAAAGGCAACTAAATGCTACCACTGATTTGGTAGCCTCCTTTTCATAAGTGTGAATTGTTATTCAAGACGCTAAATGGAACAGGTCTCAAACAGACAACGAGTTTAGGAGAAAATTAATCAGGGCACAGTCGGACATCTAACTTTCTTGCAGCTGTAGCAGCACAAATGTTTGTGCAGCTGGTGCGAGGAACAGAGCTGGAGAACAAATCCCTGCAAGAAAGACAACCTTTTTTTTTTTTTTTTTTTTTTTGCTGGCTTATTTTTCAAATGGGATTTTCAGCTGAAAGAGGAGGACAGGGCTGTGAAGAGGAGAGCAGGGAAGGGGGAGCAGCAGACAGCACCTGATGGTAGCAGCAGAGGGGGCAGGATCCAGCTGAGGATGCCAGGGAGGCAGGGAAGCATCAGCATGGTCTGCAGGGACTTCCCTCCTGTGCCAAAATGGGGAACACAACTCTATATCCTGACTGCCTCTCCATGTCCCTGGGGAAACAGAGGGACTTGTGGAGCAGCACCCTTCAAGCCAAATACCCCATTTCTGGCAAGGAAAGGACCCTACCTGTCCTATTCCTGAGTGGAGAAACAGGAGTGGGATTTCTCTTTGACTTACAACAGCTTTAGCTTAGAAGTGATATTGCACTTACCATGATGGATAATGCTGTGATCCAGTAACTTCTGGACAAGTTTAATTGCTGTCTCTCGGTCTGAGGCCTCCTTATGGTCAATCAGCCAGTCAATCAGCTCTTTGGCAACAAAGCAGTTGGGATACGTCTTGAGGTGGTGCCGCCGGTCCTTAATGACCTTCTCCTCGTGCAATCGGAGCCTGTGGGTCAAAAATCACCCTATGAATCCGCTGCTCAAAGAACCTCTGCTACCAGCAAAACTGGGAAAAGAGCTGAGCCAGTGCGCCCAAGCCTGGCTCACCCTGCAGCTGTTGGACACAAGGGGCAAAGAGCCTTCCACCCATGCTGGCAACCCCCACAAACCGATTGGTACCATTTCAAACCCCACCCTTGGGAAAACTGGCTTTCTGTCCAGTGGAAAAGACCAAAAAAAGAAGAACTGCAGAGCATATGAAGCACATTAAAAGGCTTCCTGTCTGTCAATTAAACTGTCAATAATTTGGAATTAATTTTCCCATGTTGCTGCTAATTTGTTCCATGTCACTCTTTTGTTTTTCACTACCACCGCCATAGACTTTTTTAAACCTCATGCGTTTTTTTAGATGCAGTATCTTCATCAATTGGGTAACTCCATTTTGCCTCCAGCTGCAAAAGTACAGCATTTATGATTTAAAATTCAGTCGCACAGCTGTTTCAACGTAATGTTATCTAGCACAAAAAAGTTGCCCCCTACTCTAAAGAAAAGGAAACCTATTCCTCACTCTGCAAACTCTTGGTAAATGTAATCTGCAAAATTCCCTCATCATAATGCAAGCAAGGAGGCTAGCTGATTTTGAGACACTTAGGTCAGAATGCAAAATCCTGGCTAGGTTAGTAAAGGCCTTTGGGTTTTGCATCTTTGTTTTTAGTCATTTTTTTCCAAACAAATATAATGAGTAACATCTGTGTCAATAAATTAATGGATAGTTGGTTTTTTTTGAAGTTGTTTAGCTTTCTGCTTTCTTGTTTATTTCTTTTTGGTTTTCATTAATAAATTCATTCATCCCATTTTTGCAGTGCCAGGTATGTACACAGCAGCTAGGAAGAAAACATTGAAGCCACAACTCTTGGGCTCCTACCACAAGCAAAAATATTGCCGTTCATTTCCAAGTGCCCTGGGTCCTACCATGTAAATACTCTCACTGACTTCAATGAAGTTCTGAGTGATGCTGCAATAACTGTAGGAGCAACAACTCTATTTTCTTTATGGCACAGCAGGGTGTTAACCAGGGCCACGGGAAACACAGAGTAGGAGTCCAGCCATGAGACCAATTGGCCTCTCAATGTGACTCCAGTGTGAAACAATTATTTCTCTTTAGAATCAAAGAAAGGGAGAAGAGTTGGCTGAAACTGGTGAAGACAGTGTTATTAGGGCAGTAGACAAACTTCTACCTAAAAATAGCAGCAAAGCAATGTTTTCGTTTTGCAGTGTTCAGCCTTGAACTACACTGGAATGTCCAATCCGTGATATGAATTCAAAGCCAGCTTCTGGAAGCATTAAAAAACGAATACTTTTTTTATTAAAAACATTAATAAATCAGATTAGTATTCTGGAAAGAAATACTGGTAAATATCACATGCATTGTGAAAATCTCTGAGCTAAAATATCTTTGCTTAAAGCATATTTTCCAGATGTGCTCTAGCAGCTGTTGCCATACTTCGAAAGAAAAGCCCACACAGCTCTAATTATAGAACATGCAATTATCAGTATTTCTGACTGTGCTTTACTTTCAAAACATATTTCGGGTTTTGCTAATGTTCATCAAGTCTTATGCTGCACAATGCTCTAGAAGAACAAAGATATGGAAAGGGCATATAATACATAGGTAGACAGCTCAACCCACCTCTCAGTCAAGTCTTACTGAATGGTGTTCATCTGATACAAAAGGGAACCCCGGTTCTATGAAATCCTTTGTACAAGCTCCATGCTGGGGTGTGCCAAGAGGGGTACGGTATTCTGTAAACAGGCCAGGAGCCAAGAGCACCAAAACCGAGTACTTGTGTCTTAAATTCTGGCTGAAGGCTTCCCTGCACTTGGTAGTCTCACGTATTTTAAGTTCTTTGTCCTGTCAAAAGATATGGGGTCCTTCTACAGCCTTCTTTCTTACTCAGAGCATTATAGGGTTTCTCTCAATAACCTTTTGCTTATATTCATGTAACTCGTAGAAATTTCATTATCTTAACTGTCTCCACCCACTGACTAAAGTGGATCCAAATTTGCTAAGAGGTTACAAAGTCATCAAGTCAAACAGAACATTATCACATAAAAGCTTCAAAAAAAAAAAAGAAAAAAATCTTTACGTACAATTTCCAAATGAAAGTGGGAACTTACTCTGCAGTGTATAGCCATCGTGTGCATACTGAATTATTTCCAGCTAATTTATTTGAAATAAAGAATGAAAAGAGAATTTGTTTTTTCTCCCCTGTGGCGTATGCTCTCCTCTCCGTCAGGCTCCCTCACCTCTACGAATCTGCTAAAAATCAGATTTTATGGAGGCGAAGTAGCTTAATAAACTGAAATTGTGCCTACAATTTATGCAGTACATAAATCAAAAGTTTAGGCCAGAACTCTAAAAACGTGTCGGTGTTCAGCCATATTTATCAGGAGCCAAATCAAATGGGATAAAAAGGGGAGAAAATGTAACAGAACACGATTATACACTGGAACCAAGGATCAAGTGAAGTGGTAAATTCTTTATCCCTTGGCATCTGGGAATGGGCTTTTCATCAAAAGACCTCAATGTTTTCCCTGAAAGTAATGTTACTCACTTTCCATCAGCTAGTCCGCGTTATGACTGGAATAGATATCCCTTGACACTAGGCACATTTCTCTCACTACAAGATGTTTCTCACAAGAGCTGCTCAGGAAAATCAGCTCCCTTACCAAACCTGAGCAGTCGGAGAGGAGAAGAGGCAGAAGAAAAAGGGTGAACGACAAAGGGCTATGGGGGAAACCTTGATTCAGCAACCCCTTGGACTGGAGTTGAACTCTAGAAAGCAATCTTGTGTACACCAGCACATCATCCATATATCATTCCCTACATTATTCAAGGTAAAATGCTGAATTTTGCACTTGGGACCATGGTCTCTGCTACCTGCGGGATACGATGTGAGAACTAAAGCACCTGAGCCATTCTCTGTGAACTGGAACAGGCACACACAACCCTTTAATATTTCCACCTTGATATCTCTGGCTCATATTTGTTCTTACAACAAACAGAGGCAGTCTGTATTTGCATGTGTGCATGCCAGAACAGTTTTCTTGGGGCCTTGTCTAAACAGGAGTTGGTGCTAATGAATAATATGCGGGGACTCTTGCCCCAGATAAAAGTGCCTTCCTCCTGTGGAGTGTGGAAAGGGCTAACCCAGAGCACTGTGCCCCTGTTTCGCAGTGAATGTGCTCAGGGCTAGTCAGGAACAACGTTACTTGGTGAGAAGCCATTAGGCATTTTCTTTACCGACTGTCAGAAAATCATGAAAATGGAAAAATCAAATTTTTTGCTTAAGGAACAAAGAATCAGGACCTCATTTGGGAAGAAACTGCTCTCACAGCTATATGGAATTTGTGTTTTGTTTTCCTCTAGGGAAAATAATGCTTTTTAAAGTCTGTTGCATCTTTCTCCGAACCAATGGGTAAGGATTTCGCAAAGGCAGTGACTGCACAAGAGTCTGAATTTGCTTTTAAAACCCACAGAAGGCCAATGTGCTGGCTAAAGACAGCACTGATGTCACCGACTGGACCACAGCTCAGATCTTTCACCCAGCTACTTCCCTCTGTTCAGTCTAGTAGTGTGTGCTTGGCTAACATCTGCCTTGCAGAACACCATCCAGTCCTGATTTCTACGCATGAACAGACAAAAAGCCTACTGCTCTTCTTGGTGGTTTTCTGAATAATTCATCTGCCATTCCCTGGTACATCCTATACTGTCCCTATGTTTATTGTAGCAAAGCTCAGTAAAAATGGGTAGGGAGTAGTTTGGATCCCGACACTTAATGGGAAGCATGGTATGAAGAGGAGGCTCAGGGTAGACCTCATTGCTCTCTACAACTGCCTGAAAGGAAGGTGTGGGGAGCTGGGGGTCGGCCTCTTCTCACAGGTAACCAGTGATAGCACTAGAGGGAATGGCCCCAAGTTGTGCCAGGGGAGGTTCAGGTTGGAAATGAGGAGACATTTCTGCTCAGAAAGAGCAGTCAGGCACTGGGATGGGTTGCCCAGGGAGGTGGTGGAGTCCCCGTCCCTGGGGGTGTTCAAGGAGAGGTTGGACGTGGTGCTTGGGGACATGGTTTAGTGGTGACATTGGTGGTAGGGGATGGTTGGACCAGGTGACCTTGGAGGGCTTTTCCAACCTTAATGACACTATGAGTCTATGATTCTATACGGCTTTGACATTGTGCTCTGCTCATTTACTTTTAATCAGTAAGAAGCAATCACACATATACATATGCACACACATTCAATCATGCACACCTATATGCATACATATATCATATATATATGTTTGCACATATATTTGTGTGTATATATACCTCATACGTATCACAGAACACATAATTGTAGAACTACTCTTTTTTTAATGAAAGAATACCAGTGAAGAGACCACTTAAAATGGCTATTCTTCGCAGAATTTACTAATTACCGAACAATGTACGCTGATGCTCTAATTAGCCATGGCATGAGGCACGTCCTGCCGCAGCCACGGCTGATGAGTCCCAGCACGCTGGCACAGTGCAGCTGCAGGACGCCCTCCTCCAGCCCAGGCAGTTGGCTGCAGTGACCGTGTCCGTACAGCCCAGCCCCGGCCCTGGCAGCCAGGACGTGTTCCACTTCTGCAGCTTTACCACCTCCAGGCGAACTCTGAGCTGAGCCACATCAGATCCCTTGGAAATTAATGGTGATGCACAGAAGGGAAAAGCACGGAAGGTGGTTTCTGCCATCTTCAAGCTCATTCACCGGTTTCATATGTCTGGAATTTCTGTCAAAGGAGATTTACTTATTTCCAAGCAAAGCAAGTCACAGCATCCTCTGGACTAAGTGGATAGAAAAAAAACATCTTGCCAAAGATGAGGATATTTGATGACAGTTCACGATGTTTCCACACCTCTTCTCAGATGACATCAGAAGTGCTGCACCAGTAAGTCGAATATCTCTTTTCTATTGAAAACAGAGCAGTTTTATATCCTCACAGAGGTCACAACCTTTGCTTTTTTTCTAAAGGAGTTTTCTCCATGTGTTTGCATGACCTGTCTACAGCACGAGGTAGGTCCTTACCAAAAGATGGCATTAGGAGCCAAATTCCCTCTGGAAGTTAACACACAGGTCAGCTGCAGGCTCAGTTCATTACAGACTAAGTGAGCATATGGCAATGTTTGCGCACATATACACACATAGGAAAATATAGAACGACGTGAAATACTTAAGAATTGTAATTCCCTTCACATTAAACTTCTGCCTTTTCACTGCCAGCATTAAAAAAAAAAAAAAAAAAGTAGGTCAGTGATGATATAAACTTTGTACACAGAGGCAATCACGAAGGTACTGTGCAAATGTGAAGTGTGTTGCTGGGACAAGCATTTCCAGATGGGCTTGCCAAGTCTCAGCTGAAGTGTCAGCGGTTCACTGCTGCTTGTTCCTCTTTCTATTTATGCTTCAGCTCTGCAATCGCCGAGTTCTGTTACTTGATATTCACAGGAGCTAAAACACCCTTTACAACACGGGGTCATACTGGAAATAGGATGGAGATATTTCTGATTTGGTGTCTGTGGTGGAGAAGAAACTCTACCATCTGAAATAGGGCTCGAAAGGGTGTCTTCACAGCATCTCCGGTTATCAGTTCTCATCACTGTGTCTATCTCTGTTTCTTTTTGCCCACAGCCATGCCGTCAACATGAGGAGATGCCAGAGCACTGAGCCAGATGGAGAGATTGCAGTCAAACCGCCTCTTGGCACATGGAGGAAAGCCCAAAGCTTCCAAAGAAATGACGATCCCACAGTGCTTCTGTGACTTCCAATAAGATAGCGGGGATGCCTCTTTTATGTCCTTGTTTATAAATTTGGAGGGTAATGAGGTCACTGAGCATGCCCAGGGAAGTCCTGAATACTCATAATGCCCTACTGACTTGGCCAGGGGTCAAAGCAAGCTCTGGAGAGCAGACCCAAGCATGGCGTAGGGTCTAGGATGAAATCAAAATGACATATCTTGGAGAGACTCTTTCCACTCACAAATTCAATCCAGAAATTCAGACCCATAGCCTCTGTGGTGATTACTCCAGACTGTGTGTCGAGGAAATGTGATCCGTGTGTTTGCATTGATCTGTCACAAAAGTACAGACTGCTTACAAAACCAAAGTTGCATTCTTAAGACTCAAAGGTGCAATTATCTGAGCTTGTATCTGGTCTTCATTTAAAAACAGCACATCATAACATTGTCGATCTGTTTAAACAGTGAATGCAAACAGGATCTTTAGACAACATTTACGTCAAGTTTTTGAATGTCTACGTAGGCATTTTTCTACGGTTTGACTCTGTAAGGGAAAGGAATGTGTGCAGAGGACTGCTGATGCCCTCCACTCTTGTCTTCGTGCTGTGATATACCCATGCCTGACGGTAGTCCAACAGTATCACCAGATCTGAACAAGATTTCGTCTCCTCTCTTCAGAGAAGCAGGGAAAGTCAGCATTTCACAAGACTACAGTACATGACACTATCCCCTCTGTCCACATGAAGCTGTAAAGCTGCTAATCTCCCTGCCTGCCAAGTCAGCCACTTTCATTTCACTTTTAATTAAAATGTACATACAAACATGACTAATACTTCTAACTGCCCATGCACTTTAACCTCCAGTGCTTCTGCCTCACTGGAAAGCATAAATCTGGGCTTTGCAAAGAAGAAAACATGAACTGCAGGCAAGTTCTTATTTCACCTGCCCCAGTCATAAGGAAAGTGGAAGTCTGCCCACTCCACCCCAGCTGGGGTGGAAGCTCTCAAAACTCAGGAGCTCACACTTCTCCTCCTCCACAAGCAGGTCAAATATAGTTGTGTGATCACAGAATCACAGAATTGCTTAGGTTGGAAAGGACTTTAAGATCATCAAGTCCAACCACCACCTAACACCACCAATCCCACCACTAAGCCATGTCCCTAATCTGTGTGTCAGTGCTATGTGGATCCCCAAAGAACCAGCCCACTGCAGTTTCAAAGTGCAGACCAGGAACCCCAGGACAGCTGTTTTGTTACAGACATCCCTTGTCTGGATTAACACGGTAACCAAAAGCCTAACAACTCTCCTGGACTTTTGCCAAAAATCACTCTCAATGAAGTATTTCACAGGCAGAACAGAGGAAGAAACAGTGTAGGACTCCTGGAAGGTCAGTTAAAAAAAAAAAAAATAATACTGAAATCTGTCAGAGAATGTGGACTTGTTATCTCAGTAGCATGGCCAGCAGAAGCAAATGTTCCTCTGAAATGCTGACTAGGGCAAATATGGGTTAAAAAGCCTAAGCCCTACAGCTATTACTGCTGTCACTGCCACTTGGAAACCTGGAGAGACTGACAGGAGAATGAGGATCAGGATGTGGGACTGCAGGGCTGTGGCACTGGAGTCAGTAGGAGAGGCTGCAGCAGGGACACGAGGGATCTGGGTGCCAGAAAGCGTGGCTGGGCCATAACCTCTCTCTTGGAAGCACGTTGTGTCCTAAGGGCTAAGGAACCAAAAAAAAAAAAACAACAGGCTGACATCCCTTAAGCACCAAGGCTGAGGTCTCTTTTACATTTACCACAGGGCAAAGCTGAATGTGACTGTGTGCAGGAGGTTTCAGAGCTCCTTAGGAACAAACTAGGCCTTCCTACCGCCCATCTCCCACTGCCCTAGGGAACAGCAGACCTGTAACACCCTCAAAGCCCAGCAGCACTGCACAGGCCTGCACTGCAGCCAGACATATTGCTATCTGACGACTTAACCCAAGAAATCAATGGGAGAACTGAAATTAGGTTTATCTCAGGTGCAGCTGTGGTACTTCTCCCACCCTGTCAGAGTGACAAATAGTTTTGCCAAGATGTTTTACTGCTTTGGGTACCCACGATCCCAAAGTCCTTGCAGGCCCGGCTGCTCTCAGCCTGAGCACCACAGATCTGCAGGTGGTACAGTGGCACAGCGATGGCTCCCCTAAATTTTACCCTCCTCAGAGGGGCACCATCTGTTTGCACCCCTCCCAGCAGTTACCAGCAACCCCCCGAAAGCAAATAAAAGATTTTTTGCCTTCATCATTAATAATGCTGCAGTGAGATCTCAATTGCTTTTAGCAATTTTTCTTCCCTCTCTACACAAAACTGCAACTAGCAGCTGGCGAGGTATCCAATTACTGGGCTGTGTAAGCATGAACGTCAGTAAGCATAAATAGCCAGTACCTGACAGGTAATAAAATGAGTAATAAACTACTTAGTGCTGTGTATCACTGATAGCAATCAGAATGTTATATTCGGGCTATGATTCAAGACTTTTTATTCACTTCCAAGAAATATGAAGTAGGTTCATCTTAAAATTATTATAGAAGCAATACTCTTTCACTATGTTGTATGAAAAACTTCCCACTTTGTCTCTTCGTGTTCTAAATGAATAGCCTCCTTTTTCATGTTTGGTGTAACAAGGCTTTATTTTTATTTTGAAGGAAGCTGTGAAAGCACTAACTGAAAAAATACTGAATAGAAGAGGCACTCTATACCGAAATGCTTTAAATAAAAATAATCTTACCGTATTTTGCTACTGATTCATGCTTTTTTTACCTCCTATGTCTGGCAATTCTGAAATACTGCAATATATAGGTTGCAGCCCTGACACAAGACATGATTTGGGTGATTTTCTTCCACTGTCACCCAGAAGTCTGTTGAAATCCGGTGGTTGACCACTAAATTATAAAATAAAGCTGCAAATGGTGCAAATTTTTAAACACAAGAAGTGTTTACATTCATTTGAGTGGATCACCCAAAAGTGGTTAAAAATGCAACTGGATGACCTTCATGGTGCAAGAAATTAAGATGCAGGTACAGGTAAGACTATAAAATGCAAGGTCATGAACTAACAGCAAAAAGTTCAGCTAAAACTGTCAACTTGGAAGCTGAAGGCAAGACAGAATAAGAATCAGTTGAGTATGCAGTAGATGAACTACCACCAAATACAAGCTATCGATGCCCTAAGACCATGCAAAAAACAAAGGCATTCATAGGTTGTAGTAACTGAGACGTTTCCAGGAATAATGGGAAGCTGTTCCTGTCACCGTACATGTACGTGATACTGCAAGAAACCATCTAAGCACTGTGTATCATTTGTGTCATCCTCATTTAAGAATGATAAGTCCAAAGAGACAGTGAAGCAGTGCTGTGCTGGTATGAGAAAAGATGAACAAGTCTCAGAAGCTGGAAAAAAAAAAACACACTGGCCTGGGAGTCTAGCCTTACCTAAACAAAGAGTAAGAGGAACATAACTGTGCCTATAATCTTTCAGGTCAGTTAAAAGCCAAGGGCTTAACTGATGTTGAGGGATGCTAAGATTAAAACTAGACAAAGTTTTTGAGCAAGATTTTCAGTTTGTTACTTGACGCAAGAACTCACCTAACTTTTAGAGAAGTGTGATAAATACATTAAAGGCTTCTGTATTGTAGCAGTCTGCAGAAGACCTTCCTGCATTTTATAATTACAGGACTTACCCTGATTTCTGTAAACAACCTTAGGAACACTATGGGTAGAATGAATATCAGAGGCTAGCTTTCGAATGCACTATACCAGGGTTCACCGACTTTTCAAAGCCCTCTTTCAACTGAAAAAAATAAAAATACAAATAAAATCTTGCCTTGTTTAAATTAAGCAGAAGTGATTATGCAGACAGAAACCATCTTAAAAGGGCTCGCTAACATTTTTATTAGTTTCCAGGAGATACAAGGGTATACCATCATAGAGGTCTGGCTTTCACATAAGAAAGGGCATGTGGTTTTGCTTAATGGGCTGATAGATGCAATTAGCCTTGTAGCACATTAATTTCGAAGTGTGTAATGTGAAGTGTGTATGCAGGAGGGTCCAAGAGTATTTGTGCATCAGGGAAGTATCTGTGAGACAGTGGGGGAGACAGGCTCTATCGACACCAAGCCCTGTAAGGTAACTGCAAAGTCAGATGTTAATAAGGCATCACGTCGTCTTAATTCCATTCTTGATAATGCACAATGATGTGAATGCAGCGTTATTCAATAGACTAAGGAATCCATATACGTGAATGTAAAGCACAGGAAGTTATGGCTCAATATGAGGGGGCACTTCTTTACTGAGAGGTGACAGAGCACTGGGACAGGCTGTCCAGAGAGCGTGTGGGGTCTTCTTCTCTGGAGATATCCCAAACCGGCCTGGATGCCATCCTGCACAATGTGCTCTAGGTGACCCTGCTCGGCAGGGGGGTCAGACCTCTTCAGAGGTCCCTGCCAACCTTGGCCATTCTGTGATTCTGTGAAATGCATATTTTGAGGTATGTAATCACACTTGACTCACAAAAAATGTTCTTTGTTGTTCTTAAAGAATAAACAGGTTATGTTTGAGGGTTTTGCTTGGGAGCTTCCCCACAAATCTGTGACACCTGCCGTTCTTCATCCGCTTGCCAAAGCACACGAGCTGTCGGTATGACAAGAAGCGTCCACATCTGTGAACATGTTTTCTTGTTTTTGGAGCACAATACTACTTGGTTTTCATTTTTACTGTGCAAATATACACCGGTCCTTATGTGGCTGACTGGAGGGCAGCTATTAAACTGGCCCATCACTAGTTTATAGTCAGCACCAAACTCATTGCATGTTTTCCAACAACATCTGAGGGAAATCCTACAAGCTTAGTGACAAACAGCTGTTTAAAAAAATGGTGTCTGCTGTGAGAAAATCCCATCAGTTGGCCAGCAGCACATATACAGGCCAGGGGTCAGGTCTGCACCCTTGCTCAATCAAAGCACAGAAGCCAGGAGGAACAGCCACGGCAGAGGGTCACTCTGCCAGCCCAAACCTACATTTGGATAAAGTCTCTACATGTCTGTACACTGTTGGCTTTCCTGTCTCCACATACAACACCCACTCGTCCCACTGAGACCCAAATCTTTTCTAGTTTGCAGGAACTTCCCAGCGCTCATCTGAGATCTCGAGAAGCTACCACAAACTGCCTGCCTGTACAGTCATTCTCACCCGGCTCTATTTAAGTCTGGAATTTGTCTCATTTTATATAGTGGCATATGATGTTTTATTTTAATTTATTTACTGAAATAATATAAAGTATGCAATTATTAACATAAATAAATCAAAACGTGACAGAAGCCTAAGTAGACTCATGTTACAGCCTTTTTCAGTTCCCTTAAGTTGTCATGTTTGCTTAAGAAAAACATTGCTTTAAGTGTAAAATATAAGCCAGTATGACCTTCACTGCCAGCTGGAGGCAACAAAGCAGTATAATCCTAATTAACATTCTGCTCATTTATATATGCTCTTCTTAAAGAGAAACCTGTAACATCCACTAAGGCTCAACAGGAAGTGACAAATGAAGAAGAAGAAATTAATCTCCTTCTCCAGAGAAAAATAAAAAATGTTTCGGAAAACTATCGATTGCTCCAGAGTACATTAAATTAGTTCCAAATGCATCTCTGCCAAATGGCAACAATGGTTTTACTCAACAATTCGGCAATATAACATTACTGCATCTATTTTTTTAAACAGAGAAATGATCACCCTCTGCCACAAATGTTTTAATTATAAAAAAAGATCCTATCTGCTTTAAATCCATTACATTGTATAGGCCATACAGACATGTAACGTGAACAATTATGTTACAGGAATTTAAGTGGATTAGTCAATGGCGTGCAGTTACTCATCCTTAAATTCTGGCACGCTAATGAAGAACTTCATTGCTAAGGAAAATGTATCAATAAAAACACATTTAAAGACTAATTATATTCAAAGGATTTCACTTTTACAAAAATCCCGGGAATGGTTTCTTTGGTTGAGCTCAGCGGTTTTCTACATCTGATATATGATATGAAAAGATACACAGCTGCTGCATAACCATTCCACGAACAGTTCCTTCTGTCAGTCTGCTATCAAGGAACTTGTCATGTTTGATTAAGCCTTGTTAAATGTTCACAAGTAGACGAGCTTTGAAAAGATAAATATTACAGAAGCATTTTTCCCCTGTTCTTAAAATGAAATGAAATTTTTTCCTTTAAAATAATAAATAAATAAGGAGCCCAGAGAAGTCCTGCTTGCTCCACTGAACGTCCTGCTCCCATTGCTGGACCATGTGTTTACCACTTCTCATTCTAGGCAAAATTATCTCTTCACACATGCAGAAAGCTCAGTGAACAGGTATTTATGCGCTCTGACAGTAAATTCAAGCCGTGACTTATTATTGCTTTAATAGCTCAGAATGTGCATCCTGATCCTTATTCACCACATCACAGCACTGGCTTTACATACAAGATCAGCCATAGCCGAATGCTGGTAGGATTAGATTACAACAATATGGTCATGTTTATAGAATCACAGCATCGTTAGGGTTGGAAAAGCCCTCCAATATCATCTGGTCCAACCATCTCCCTACCACCAATGTCACCCACTAACCCATGTCCCCAAGCACCACGTCCAGCCTCTTCTTGAACACCCCCAGGGACGGGGACTCCACCACCTCCCTGGGCAACCCGTCCCAGTGCCTGACTGCTCTTTCTGAGCAGAAATGTCTCCTCATTTTCAAGACTCTGGGTCAGGCCTGAATGTGAATCCAGAAGACATGCTGATCGTTCGGGACAGGCTTCACATGGGCAACATGAGAAGAGCAGGCAAGAGGCCAAGGCCTGCACTGTGCCTTCATGCAGACTTAGGTATTCGCCTCTCATCAGCATAAATGGTCCAGTGCTGTGTGTTACTCCTAAAACCAGTTTGTTTATTCATGAAAAGCACTGGCATCTCCTGTCCTGAAGAAAGGCCAGATCTGCGGGGAGCCAGGGTATGGTCCCTACTCAGATTGTAGGCACAACCACAGCAGGGCAGGTAGGCCACGGGCACCTCTCACCACAGCCACCCCAACACAAGGAGGCCTGCCAACAAGCCTGCCATGGTTTAGTCCTTTCCTCATCCTGGCTATTAAAGCACACCACAAACACTGCCAATTAGGTCTTCATTTGACTGTAATTACAATGGGCTTTCTGAATGCAGAATAATACAGGATTTTGGTCCACACGTACGTAGACTATATATGAACGTAGACTCATATATGAGCATATATGAACTGCTGAAACTGCAGAAGGTTTGTGGGCACTGAAAACATGAAATCACTGATCAGGTGGCCAACACCCCTCTGGGTGGGGGTTCCACAGGTCTATCATTTTCTGAGGTGAAATAATGATTTTTTGCCTGGAAAGATGTGCTGTGTACAGCCTTCAGACTGCAACGAAATGTCACAATACCAGTCCACTGGATGTCTTCCCCAGCCACTATATGTTTAAGGAAATTTTTCTTTCCATATTTATTGTGTTTCTCCTGAACAGTTTACGCAATCCCCTTTTCTTCCTCCTTTGCTCCAGTAATGTGTTTCCCCAGAGTACTGCTGTTCCTGGCCTCATACAAACTCAGATGTTCCATATTCATCAGAAAAGGAAGCAACATGAAGCACAAACATATTTCATGAGAAATTATGTAGAATACACTGTTTCAGCTGGTGTTGATTTACAGATTTAACAAAAGAGAAAAAAATCATATGCAGTTCTTAATATATTAGTTTGGAGCAGCTCTAGCCCCTCTGCAGCCAAACAGAGTGAATGCAAGCAATTATCTTGCAAACACCACTGTCTGATTCATTAGAGTAGGCCCACAGGATAGCATTTGGAAAAAACACTACTTTATAGAAAGCCAAAATAACTGGATTTCCCCCCATTACGAAATATTTTGAAGGATCCAGGCCTTGCAGCATTGTGATAAAGCAAAACAGTAAAACAGTACAAAGAGAAAGCATCACATCTCATTGCTTTGTGCATGTTTAATGTAATTATTAAAAAATAATAATAAAATCAGGATAATGATAGTGCACATGACTGATCTATTAGTATACCCTTCACCACATCTGTAAGGGCAAAGGAATACATCTCTTCACCTTCCAAACAGATTATCAGATGAGGCATGCCTCTCCAAGGGAAGAAAGCGTTAACAGCTCTAGTACCCTCCCTCCTTCCCTTACAGTGATTGTAATTCTATTTTCCACATGCAAAGCTGGAGCCATGGGACTGTGGAAAGATTGGGATCTATTTATGCACACAAATAAACAGCCGAATTGGGCACTTTGCACCACGTCTATGTGAGATGATCTGAGAGCACTCTAACTACTTGTCTCATCACCATGCAGGCAGTGAGAAAGGAGAAGCAGGTGGTTTGCCCTGGCATTACTGTTCCACTCGTAATGCCAACATGACATAGCCAGAGTGATTTCTGGCACTGAAGTGATCGACCAGCCTTCCAGCATGCATTACTCTGTACACAACCCCCATTCTTTTCTCTATTCTCATCCTTTGAGCACTGATATAAAACCTGAGTACAGCCTAAGTACATGTATTTTGTTTCTAATCCTAGTTTCTAACCCCGAGTTCTTCATATATTCTTTGTATTCACTTCAGAAAGCTCTCTTGGCAGTGGCGTGAGTTGCAATGTTGGCCCCTCATTAATCTCACGTGATCTGAGGAAAAAGTTCTGGTCTGACTTAAGACAGCGTGGTCAATGGAACCACGTTCTCACCTTCACATTCATCATTAAAATCCAGTTTTGGAAATCAACAGATTTCAAAGGTTCTTGGCAATTCATTTGGAAATAGGTATATTTCTAGTCCTTAAATTTGCCTGAAAAGCTGGACACAGGGAAAGAAGTGGTACTGTCAACCACCACAGCTGTTGTACAAACCAACCTAGCTGATGTTGCACTGAAGAAGGTTAGGAATTATTCTCACAAGCCCTCCCACCAGCACAACTGAGTGGATAATGACCGCTGGTTATCAGCCAGTAACAAAACCTTGATAGTATCAGTCACCACAGCTAAAATCGTATGACATGACACCATGTCTTCACAAAATAGAGAATAATTCAGGTTGGAAGGGAGGTCTGGAGGTCATCTGGTCCAACCTTCATTCAAAGCAAGTCAGGTTAGTATGTAAGTTACATATGTGTAAATCTTAGGTCAAGTCATAAGTTGAGTCAAGACTTGAATATCTCTAAAAATGGAGACTCCAGAGCTTCTCCAGGCCCCTATTCCATTTTTTGACTTATCCTCATGGTGATTATTTTTTTCCAGTTGTCTAATTAGACATTCCCATGCAAACTGGGCTCACTGCCTCTTGTCCTATCCCTGTGCACCTTGAGGTGGACTCTCCCTGTCTTTCCTACATTCATTCATTTACATAGGTAAATATATAATAATTCTCCAAATTGTACAATTTCTTTTGGAATTTGTGCATCATAACAGTACTTTTAGCTTCTTCACAACAATCTTGCTCTGTTTCCGCTGACCGAGCACCAAAATAGCAATTTAAGCAAGGAATTACACATTCCACATCCTACTAAAAATAGATTAATTTCAGCTAGAGGAAAGTATAAGTTAATTACCTCCTGAGCATCAGGAAACAATCAACAGCTTTCTATTATATCACTGTGATTTCTAAGCTATACAATTTTACACTTCTGCAGAAAAGGATGTGTGATTATCAAGAGAAGGATCTTTTCTGCAAGAAAGGAAAGGAAATTGTTCTCCTGCAGACAATCAACACTATAAATAATGCTTTGCTAGTATCTTTTCAGAAGTCATTTCCTTTATTTGCGATCCTAACGTTGAGTGATGTGTTGGCCACGTGCTGTCAGATTCTCTTCTCAAAGTGGATCTGCGTAATTGTTGGACTCTCTTTCCTCAGACAAGCTCTCACAACGTCAGCTTCCTGTGAATATTCTCGCAGCACTCATTTGAATTAAATTAAAAATCATTGTTTTTATGAACCATGTTGTAATTATGCCTCAAGTTTGGTGTGCCTGCTACATCAGAGCTGAGAACGGTTTGTGAAAACACAAAGGAATACGCAGGCCTGCTGTAAGCAGCCCCAGTGCTTTGAAGACACGGGTAACAATGTGAAGACCAACAGATCTGACAGAGGAAGGCTTCTTTTAACTGCTGCCAATAAACGCATTTGACCCAATATGCAAGAAAGTGGTGCAAACACAGAGCCAGCAGATTGTACAACAATTCAGCTGAAAAATAATGGGAACATTATGGCAATATACCAGTTTTGGCAATAGCTCTTAGCAAGAGAAGTGGTGAAATAAACACACAGAAAACCCAACGACTCAAGGTGAAAGACCTCTGTGCTAGATGGCAGCTGTGCTACTGAGGATGGGAGAATCTCCCCAAGCCAAGTAGATTTTATAAGATCCATAAAAGATAAATATGATAATGTGAGTCCTGCTTACAAGCAGAAGAACTTTGGTCTCTGCAGATTTCTCCTGCAATGCACCTCTAGGACAGCTACAACTCTCCCCCAGAAAGTTCAAATTCTCTTCCGAGTTCTCCTTCCCTATTATCTTATACCTCAAGGCTTGTTCTGTGCTCTGCCCTCGACAAACATTGTCTTGTCTGGCTCTTATCTGGCTGGAATGCCCTTGGAAAGATAATTTCCTCAGCTCTTCATCTCAATCACATTGCCCATTTCCCTGATTCCTTGCACTGCCTCCTCCTCCTCTTCTGTCACATCAGACATTATATTACTGTGCTTATCTTCACTTTCAAGCTTCCACCTTTGCTATCACCATCTCTCAGGCACTGTTGGCTTTTGCTCTCACTGGCCATCTAGCTCCAGCTTTGCCACTACGTTTTAAACCTTCAACCAAGCAGCTTTGTGCCTGTTGCCTCAATACACTCTCACCCAACCATCCACAGAGCTATCTGGATGTAGTCCCACAAATCCTGCCCAGCATTGCTGTCATCTCCACCAAAAACCTTGACAACTAAGCAGGTGGTGTGCTGAAGCTGCAGTTCTGTCACAATGACCAGCACTGATTCAAAACAATCATGTTGTCTTCTGGGCCGGTATTCATTTGCTATCTCTTTGTTTTACACTTGGACTATAGAGAATTTGGGAGCAAGGCCATCTTTCCATCTGCTGCATAGTGCCTTGCAATGCTCTGGGATGTGATCTTGGGGATCCCCGCTATAGAAGGGTTCTTTATTCTTTGTACTACTGAAAACCAGCAGCATGACTTTGGGCAGCCCACTAATGAGACAGGCCAAAAGGTACATTGTCCATCCAACCAGCAGCATATCATGCCCAGGGGATGTCTGTCAGCTGCAGGCTTATGTATAAAGTATGTGGATCAGGTATGAAATCTCTCATGTCCAACAAAAGTTATGACAAAACAGCTAGAGAAGCTGAGACTACACAGTCTTGAAGTATATTAAGTTTTAATTGTAAGAGGGGTCTACTACCAGGGACTGCACAGTTGTTGTTTTTCTTTTGTCAGTATAAAGATAGGAAAATACAGTCCCACTGTGATTTCAGGTACATCTCCAGGTTCTTTTGGAAATGAAAGCTCTGTGCAGCCTCTCAGGTTGGTGGGATGTAAGCTCACCCTGCCTCATAACCCACAGGAGTGTCCCATGGGCTCCCAGTCCTACCAGAGCAGCATCCCAGCTCTGGGCACAGAACTGAAGCTATACTCTAACAGGCAGATGGATCCATCCAACATCTCCGCCACCAGAAGGAGAAGGCCTTATTCCCCTTTTTTCTTCCTCTTTACTCTTTCTTTCTCCTCCATTTATCATCATTGTACAGTCCCAATCTCCCCCTTGTGCTGGCTCTGGCCCTCTCTGTGAATCATTTCAACTCACTAACCAGGCAGGAAACAATCTTTGCTCCTTGTTCAGTCACTTTTCTGCCAAGCCATTAAGTTAAATGCACTCAGGGAGAGGTTTGATGAGTTCTGGAGATGGCACAAGGTAAATAGAAGACAGATAGCTGGGGAACAAAAGACAAAAAGGGTGAAAAGGGTCCCCTGGTCTGACACAGCTGTATCATGGTGCAACCCCATGAGAAGTCTATTGGACTGTGGGGTCTTTGGAGCTCCTCACCCCTGGCCACAGGCCAGCTTTCTCTTTGCACTGTCATTGGCATTAGCGTGACACCACTGTAACCTGGCTGAGCTCCCCAGACTGCTCACCATGGAGTGAGATAAGCACTAAAGCAGGTCCACCAGCAAAGCAGAAGCACAGCTCCCCTGCCCTTTTCTGCTGCAGCAGCCAGACACACCAGCAAATGCTGCTGTAGGATCCACAGCATGACTGATAGCCCCTGGTGCTCTATGTAAGCCATAAAGCTCTCCTCTGCCTGCAAATCCCTGTGCCATAGTTGTGATACCCCATGTAATCACCCACACTGCTGCAAGGAAATGAAGAATTACAGCCTCACTATGCAAAAACCAGCTTCCACGTTTACTCTGAATTAGCAAGCACAATCAGGCATATTTTTTAATTATTTGTAAATGCACCTTTGAGATCTGAATGCACTTACTGGATTGAGGCACTCATAAGAAACAAATGATGAAGACTGTAAAATTACAGGGCTGGTAATTAAGATGGAGGTTGCACTCTGCAGCAGCACTGTCAGAGGTAGCACTGTGGTGTGCTGGCCATATAAACTGCACTGCCCAAATTTCAAAACGTATGAAATGCACATATCAGTGTTTGCCCCTATTCGTGCACTACACACTGACAGGAACACAGAAGGAAAAGTAGAAACCTTGAACAAGAAATAAACAGGTAGTTGCTGGGCCTACCCTGTAACACATGCATCAGGCTTTAAACCCAACCTTATTTTTACAGTCTTCTATTGGAGTTGGGAGTTTGAGGTGGGAATCAAGCAAATATCTGACCCACATTGTGTGTAGGAAAATTAGGCACTGAGAGGGTGGCCAAGCAAACCAGCAGCAGCTGCTGCCCTGTGCCACACGTCCCTGACCAGGCATTTCTGTCTGGTTCCCTCACGGGCACCGGCCTGACCACAGGCTGGGTCTGTTAAGAGAGTTAAACTTTTCTCCCCTGGCTTCAGCTGATGCAGTTCCCTGAACTTCTGATCCCGTGAATGCCAGCAAGAAGTGCAAGGGAAGCGATAAGAGTAGGGCAGCAGCAGCCTGCAGTTGGATCTGCTGTATCAGAAAACCACAGCCTTAAACCGTAGCAGGGTGAAACGGTGTAAGTCTGTTCCTCCGCCCGTACTTCTCCAGAAAGGGCTTTTTTGTGGTCATGTGGTAAATCGGTTTGTAAAACTGACCCAACTGAAATATCACCCATCAGAAAGCCCTGCTGATCACTGCCTTGGTGCAGGCCACCCTGTGGTGTTGGTTCAGAGATGCTTAAGCCAAAGGAAGGGAAGCACCAAGCAGGGAACCAGCAGGCAGAAAGAAATAAGATAGTGGTGACCCCTGCTTTCGTTGGCAATACCAGCTTGAAATTTTAGCCTTCATTATTTGCCTCTCTCCACATCTGTAGCTGCAGAGCTGTACCATGAAGCAGGGCCTAGCTAAGGAATGAAAAAATAGATGTCAGCAGTAGGAGAGATGAGATTACTGCTGCCTGAGGAGGCTCCTCTGACCTCACAGGTTTCGCCAGAGCCCGAGTGAGCCTGTGGGTTATCTTGTCCCTTTCTTTCAGCTCCCATGCAACTTATTCTCTCTACGCATCAGCATTTTCCAAAAATGAAGGAGCATAGCTGTACATTGTTATCACAGAATCACAGAACTGTAGGGGTTGGAAGGGACCTCCAGAGATCATCGGGTCCAACCCCCCTGCCAGAGCAGGTTCCCTAGAGAAGGCTGCCCAGGTAGGCGTCCAGATGGGCCTTGAATATCTCCAGAGAAGGAGACTCCACAACCTCCCTGGGCAGCCTGTCCCAGTGCTCTGTCACCCTCACCGTGAAGAAGCTCTTTCGCATGTTGGTGTGGAGCTTCCTGTGATCCATTTTGTGGCCATTGCCCCTAAATACACTTCCACTATATGTTATATTATACTTCCACTCCCAGTGTAGAGCACTCTCCTGGCAGTGCAGGTTTAAATATTCTAGCTTTCTTTAACCCAAAACTCATTGTTATTCTTCCTGCTGCAAGGAACAAAGGCATATTCACAATGCAGTCATTTCTCCTTAAGGCCACAAGAAAAATGTAAGGCAAAGGTCAAATCCCCAAACCATTACAAAAAAAAAAAAAAAAAAAAAAGTTGATATTTACAAAACTGATTAAGAATTCCTTCTCAGCTGTCCTTCTGCTGGCTGGCTGAGGCAAACTGCCTTCATAAAACTGTCTCACCATTATCTTTGCGGTACTAATAGTCTTAGTCAAACCACTGTAAGTAAGGATCCTTGTGACATTTTGCCTGAACAGGTTTAAGCTGTATTTAAATCCAATGGTTTACACATCAAAATTATTTAAAATATGTGGTTTACATGTCCTGCTCTTGGTTAAAGAAGAAAAACAATAGGCCGTGGCTACCATGAAGTGTGTGCTTCACCCAGTGAATGCCCATGGTTCTGCTGAGATCTCCAGCTTTGTAGCTCCTGTCATTATTTTAGCACCTCAGTGCAGTTTCTCTTGAGATTGTTTCTGTACTTTGTTTTCTGTGGCATTTTTATGGAGACTATTCTTCTTTCAAGCCCAGGTACAAATACCAAACCTGCTTATTTCTCATTTTTTTCTTATGACAACTTTCATTCCCTTTGCCAGTTCTTCATCAGTTTAACCTCTCCCCACAAAAGTTTGAGTATTCAAGCCCTGTATTCAAGCCTTGCCTTCAACACAAAAAAAATTATCTTCTAGTCAGCAGAAGTGCTCATGCAAACATGTGATGCCAGGAAGAAGGAGGCAAAAAGAGCTAACCACAATACAAGGGTTACAAATATTAAAAAAAAAAAAAAAAAGTGGCAAGAAGGGTCTAGCTTTTTAGAAGGGACTATCCATTTCTCAGAGCAGACCCTAACCTTTTGGTACCACCCAGGCCAGTGCCTGGATGCTTGGCTATGGGGATACAGAAGCCAATGCCAGGATCTCAGCTGGACTGTGAAGAAGGTAACTTGTGCTGCTGTGACAGCACCCTTCAAGTTCTTTAATTTTACATCAAAGAAGGCACGGAAATTCAAAAATGCTTACAATTCAGAAAGTACTGGCAGCTACAGATAAAAGAAATACCTCTCAGTTAACTCAAGATGCACAGGTTGCTGCCTGCTTCTTGTCCAATTCTCCATGAGGGAAAGCTGGCTGACCTCCCTCCTGGCTTCAGCCTGGGCTCTCACCCAGCAGTGGGACTTTGGAGGGGGAAAAGAGTATGTCCTTTCCTGAACACCATGCCCAGAGCTCCCTGCCATCCCATCCCAGCACACACTGTGTAACCTCTGCATCCCCAGAGATTATTTTTCTCTGCACTTTGGGAATGTCACTCGTGGGTTCCATGTCTGCTGCAAGAAACTGCCAACCAGCTGTGGCCAAGATTTGTGTCGCAAGGGCTTTATCTTTCCTCTGAGCACACAGTGCCTGCCCCTGCAGGGACTTGATAAATAGTTTGAATTCCTAGGCGCTATCACTACACAAATAGTAAATAATAACACCAAGCGATAGGAGCATTTCTCTGTCACGTTGCCAGCCTATGGCCACTGCCCCCACAGGAGCAGGGGTTGTGTAGTAAGTGCAGGATACGGCAAAGCCAGGTTGCCTGGGGCATATTAATCCTGCCCTCCCTGCATCAATATCAGAGCAGTTTCCTTCACCTGTTCATAGGCAGCTCCTCTAATCTAAAATAAATAAAACCCGCTCTTGCACATGGTTCAAATACAGTACCCTTGGCTTGCCTGCTGATCTCTGCTAACCTGAGACAAAAGTTAATGATTCACTCCCCCTGGAATGGAATACATCAAATATACAGCAGCAGCCACTCTTACAACATCCGCCTTACTGTGGACATAGAGCAAGAGATCGCTGTTTGCACATGCATCATTAACTGCTTTAACTCTGAGCTGTGTTCCAGGAGAGCTGCTGACTGGAGTGGCTCAATTAGCAACAGAGCTTAAGGGAAAGACCTGAGCAAACGGAAGCCTTACGTCTGGATTTCCAGAAATGCTGAATAACCAAAAATTTTACTGGAGAATACGAGAAATGGAGATTCCTGGCACTTGAACCATATGCATATATATATATATCATATATGTAGATATATATACATACATATATAAGCATGCACACATGCTTGATTAAAATTCCTTATATTCCTTATATATATATTATATATATATTATATTATATCTTATATTCCTTGTATATATACATATATATATATATATATATATATATATATATAAAACCATATATATATATATATATGGGAATATATATTCCCATATATATATGGGAATATATATGTATATATATAAGGAATATAAGGAATATATGGGGATATATATATATATATATATATATATATATATATGGGGCCTGATATCATCAAAATTAGCACAAATGGGCAACATTTCAAAGACATGAGAAGGTGCTTCAGGTATCAAAGATTCTAGAAAAAAAAAAAAAAATATCCATTTGAAAAATATCATGCTGTTTAAAAAATTACAATTAATTTACATTAGGCAAAATGCATAATTAAAAGTGTTGTGATAGCACAGAGATAGCAGGAAACTTCTTGGTGTCAAAGCACTTAATTTCACGACCTTCCTGACCTTCTCTTTGAAACCTTTTCTTTCAGCGTATTGCTCTGGTGGAATTTCACAGAGAAGACTGCCAATTTTTTGCTTGCTTGATTTTTGGAAAACAAATTAACGAAGGTGAAATTATTTGGGCAGAAAGCTTTGAAGCACTTCATTCCACAAAGATCTGATGATATAACCTCCTGTGTCCTATCTGCCCTCAAGTCAGCAGACATGAGCCTTCTCGAGTGAGACAAATGAGAAATATTTTGTTAGGGTTAGTTTTGAGGCCAATCATTAAGCTCTTTGCTAATGGAAATGCAGCTACTGGTGGAGAGCTAAGGTAGCTGCAGGAACATGGTGCAGGTGGGAGAAAAGCACATACAACATTGGATTGGCTTAGGCAGATCACAGAATCTAATCTTAATGAATTCTGTCTAAAAATACCGTATAAGTTTGTTTAATATCTGAAGACTGGTCTGGACCTGACTGCAGAGGAAGTGACCTCTAGGCAATTCTGCATCTTAAATCCTCACGTTCCTTTTAGTGCACAAGACCACACAGTTGCAGATGTGCATCACTACGATGTTGATATACATGTAGTTTCAAGCACAGTGACAGCACTAAACAAATTGTGTAGCTATATGATTAATACTGATATGATTAACTTCTGTGTTATAGCAATACATTAAAGGCATGGTTCTCTTGACTGCATTTCTCTTACTGCTATGCACCATGGGTGTTTTGCATCTTGGAATGCCAATGAACTTTTGAACCCTTCTGCAGTGAAAAAGGTTGACTATTTACTGCTCAGAATAAGAAAAAAATTTATGGACCTGTAGGCGCTATCATACTGGAGAAGTTAATGACTGTGAAAGTCATGCACTCCGATTTATTAAGAAGTTTTCTTAAAGCGATAATATTCCTGAAGTGGGACCCTTGGAACACCAGTGAAAACTGGTTCTGGCTTTTCTCAGCTTCAAAACCTACAGCTCTTCACCACATAAAACCTCTTCTGTAAAATGGAAGTCCTATACAAATTCTGATAATAAGGCAAACAAGTTTCTGTTAAACCCTTATCTTACATTTTGTCTTTCCAGGAAGAATGTAAGAAGAAAAGATTTTAAAGCATACTGAGTATACTGTACACTTCCCTAACCAAAAGCAAAGGAGATGAGAAACTATAAGTCTTACTTGCAGGAAGTCATTGGCTCTTTTTAAAAGTTTCCTAATTATTTACTAAAGCACTTAACAGAAGTGTGAATTGGGAAAGGTGTTGCTTCTCATACAGGCTGGTATCCAAAAATCTGCAGAGAAGAAACATTAAATGTCATTGAAGATAAACCTACTTCTGAGACCTGCATCATACATCCAATGGCAATTTCTGGTATACATAAATAATTAAATAAATAAATAGAAATAAAAAACAAGTGCCCTTTTAATAGTGCTGTTTGGTCAACCGAAGCCTGAAGACGCCCTGGATGACTAGGCACATTTTCTGTGAGAAACGAGGGACTCTTGGAAGACATAACAGATTTCAGTGACAATCTGGCATCGAGAAGCAATTAGCAGATGAGTGAGATATCAGACAACCATGACTTGTAAGACAGGCAGCCAGCAAGTATATCAAAACATGCCTGTTGAAACTGCTCTTGGTTGCCAGCTGTAACCAAGTTTATGCTCAAACTCCAACAGTGAGACTTCAATCCTTCCGCCGACCAGTGCCGGAGTGGGCACAGCGTGTTGCCTTCTGCTGGGAGGGAAATGAACGGGGAATTGCCCTGCTTCAGATAAAATTCCTCCTGACTTCAGTAGTGCCGCTGTACATCCCAGCTGTTACACACCTGTGACCAGTCAAAGTACCAGGGCTGTGACACTTCCCTTAGTGCACACCCATCGGGAATCTCCAGGGCGTTCACTCCCTGGGGTTGCACTTGGGCAGGTGTCTGAAGGCAAGGACTCAGTGGGATGGAGGCTTCCAAGCCCCATGCTCCTCCTGAGCACAAGTTTCTGCAGAGTAGAGGTCCTTACGGGTCACTTGTAACCTCTGGAGGACATCTTCATCACAGCCATCCTCTAAAGGACGAGATCACCACTGAATAGCTGAAGGGTTTTCGAAAACACAGCATAATATGGACACAATAGCACAGCAGAATAGGGACAAAAACTTATTTGGGTCTGTGGAAGCTCCCAGAGGGTCCCTTCTGAAGTGCCACACTGCTGAGATCAGGGAGTCTTCAGCTTTGTTTCACAGCCATCTGTCCAACAATTAAAAGGCCTGACAAGAGCCAAGCTTCAGAAGTCCTTGCTTTTAAAAATATGTTCCCATTAACGAAAAGGAAGAGCTGGTTAGGTATTTGCTTAGCCAGATACTGCCTTTAGAGGCAGAGGACCCTGCTAGATATTAGAATTTATCGTATTAGCTAACATGGAGCTCTGAGTCCAGCTTATTTTCCCATAAAAAATGCCACCAGGATTTACACCACAGCCTCATCTCCCACAAACAGCTAATGACCAAAGCTGGTGCATGAAAGCCTCATGCCAGCACCAGGCACTGCTACAATGCCTCCAGCCCATGCTGCATGAAGAGATCCCAGCCAGGGGGGCACAGACACACAGCAAACAGGCCACGGGAATGGGGCAGCACACGAGGCCGGGGCAATAGGAACGTTGTAGGGAATTTTAATCAAGCAGCCACCCTAAGCATCCGGGTTTAGACACATGCTATTTGGTCTACTACAAGAGAGCTTTCAATACTGATATTTTCTTGGTTCTGTGTAAGCAACACCGTGCTCGCAGTCTCATCTTACACTTTTCCTCCCAAGCTGTGTTCATCTTGCAGCACGGACACTTGCCCGCGTGCACTTTCACCCAAATGCACACGCAATCACCTGTCCCCCCGCATCACTCCCGCTCAGGGCTTAGCGAGCACGTGCAAGCATCACTAAGAATAGAGCACAGTACGTTTCCTTGAGTGCATGGGCGTGTTGGTTTTCTAGCATCTGTTTGTCTGCCCCAGAGGCTTCTGAGATAGCTGGTCTTTGATCCTGAAAACCTCCCATGGTTTCATTTGCCATTAACAATTATAGCCTTATTTTGGACAGAAAAAGGGGAATTTTAAGACATGGTCAGCTAAGACTTGCATAGTAGCCAGTTTTCTCTTATATTTTGCAGCTTTTATTGTCTGAAAAACTGAAGAAAACCAACCCTTTGTACAGAGCATCCCAACAGAGGAACAGAACCAGAATTAGGGGAAGAGAGATGATGTAGGGTGCATCCTACAGCTCGGTCCTTCCAGAATGGGAGATCCTGCTCCTTCTCCACCACCTCCTCTCCTTCCTCCTGGCTCCCCATGCCCACCACCTATCTTCTGTGGATGTTGGCAGCCATCAGATCAGCAAACTAGCCTGCCTGCCAGGTGGCCACATCAGATCCTCCCCTGGAAAGGTGTGAGAAGTATGCAAGCTGGCGGTGTGTGGGAGGTGGCACTGCAGAGCCAGGAGTGGGCAGCAGGAAGAGGGAAAGGGGGAGAGCAGATCTCCCCTTTTGGCAGCAGTGCGTGGGATGAGCTGCTCACGAAACCACAGTCCAAGGAGACTTCCTACGTATTTTTGAAGGAATGGCCACAGGTAACTTCATGGGTCGGGGAATAATTGTGTCTGTCGATTATCCTGCCCAAAAATAGCCCCATGTTTTATTACTTTAATAAATACAGTGACAAATGACATCCCTAATTGTGATGCTAATGAGCTGATTGTAGGAGCCAGATTTGTTGCAGTTCCTCAGTCTGCTCCTTAGGGGAAGATTGCAAAGCTTCTGCTTTTATATTTAACTACAAGAAACACAGAAAGACTTAAACTGACCTTACTAGCAGGTTTTTTGTATTAAAACTGAACAGTCAGCATTTAATGAGATAAACTAGAAACAGTGGGATTCTCACCAGGCACTTTGACAAACAACTCAGCACTAAGTCCACCCTGCAGAGCCAGCATGCCGATACATCCTTTCACCCAAGGTTTCATTTCAAGCTACTTTGATGAAAAATCGGAAGCTTGGAGGAGGCTCTGGTGTGTACTGGAGCCAGACCACAAAGATGCTTACTGCCTGACCACGGGTATCACTGGTGTGTACCACAAGGTGCCTGTGGTGCTTTCCATGGAGATGCCACCAGTAACAACATCAGTGTCTGCACTAGGAGCAAGGATGGCATCTTCCAAATCAAGCAGCGTTTCTATCGTTTTGCAGTGTTTGTCTGGCACCCGAGCAAAACATTTAAAGGAAAGTAAAGCAAAAGCTACTGATAAAATATGTTTACAATCTCTTTCTAGTGACACACACAGCACACGATAACAACGGGCTTTTTCCTCCTGAATCACAAGACGCTGCACCAGCGAACCGAACGGCTGAACATCTCTTTTCCCCTCCGTAGTGCACGGGTACAGATGGCACACTAAACACACCACAGAAATTACAAATTAACTGAGTCAGGCATTTCTGTTAACAGTTTCCGTGCTGCGCACAGCTCCGGGCGTGCAGCACCGAGCGCTGCTGCCGGCGGTGCCGGCGGGGATCCCCTTGCACCCGCTGGGGTGCAGGGCAGCGGGGGAGCAGAGAGCAGCCCTGTGGGGCATGGGTGTTATGGGACCACCAGAGAAAAGCAGGGGTGGTGTGGGACCACCGGAGAAATGCAGGAGTGGTGTGGGACCACTGCAGAGGTGCAGGGATGGTGCGGGACCACCGCAGAGGGACAGGGACGGTGCGGGACCACCGGAGAAACACAGGGGTGATGCGGAACCACCGCAGAAGTGCAGCGGCAGCATTTGACTCGTGATTTGGGTTTTCCTCCCTCCCCACTCCCCATTTCTCCCAGGCTGGGCTGCCGGCAGAAGGTGACCCCGAGGTGGGGGTGTCCAGCAGCAGCCCCCCGAGCCCCTCCGCTGACAGGGCGGCCCCCGGGATCCTGCAGGCAGCAGGGCAGGTGCTGGACTGCCGGACCTCCCCCGTCTCCCCCCTTTTGGGGACGCCCCCCCCGGCACCGGGGAAGGGGACAGGGCGCCTCTTACCGCAGCTGCTCGCCGGTGAGCAGGACCTCGGCCATGTGCTCCAGCTCCGCCGCTTTCTGCTGCATGCTGCTCATGCCCTCCTCCATCGCCGCCGGCCTAAGGGCACAGCACCAGGGCTTCAGCGCCGGGTCCCCGCAGCCCCCAGCCCCCTGTCCCCACCTGCAGGGGACAGGCAGGTCGCCGTCTCGCCTGGCTCCCCCCCCGGCAGTCCCTACACACACACACACACACACACACACCCAGCCCGCCCCGCTTTCCGTGTTATTGTGTCACGGGCGGGGAGAGAAAACGCAAAGGCAGCAGCGTCCCCCCCCGGCTGTCACACGGCGGGGGAGCCGCGGCTTCGTCCCCACAGCAAAGGGGACGGGCCCAGGGGGCTGCCAGCACACCCACGGGGAGCCCCCGAGCCCGGTTTGGCCCCTCAGGGGGCGATGCAGCCCCCCAGGATTAGCCCCATGTGGGTTGCTGACAGGACTTCCCCCCCCCCCCCTCCTGCTCGCCTCACCTCTTTGTCCCTCGGGCGGCGGAGGGGGAAAAGCCCTGAGGGGGATGAGGAGAATTTGCTGTCAGAATTCAGTCCCGGCGGTGGGAAGGCAAGTGGCAGGTCGTGAGCACCGCCGGTCAACATTTCTGAGAGAAAAATAAATAAATGAAGCACGCCGGGATGGACCAAAGTCCTGGATCGCTCGCCTCCTGCACGCCTTCACACACTGCGTGTGCATGGAAAATTTGCATGTGTTCGTATTACTGTCATCATTTCAAGACCATGACTACAGTTTCAGAACCAAAAATTAGGAGGGAACCAAATGGACCTGGTACAAATCAGGCTGGAAACAAAGAGGAGGAGGTGGCTCTATGCACAGCCCGCAGGAGACTGGGAGCATTTATTAGCAAAGGAGGCTCTGGGTATACAAGAACAGACTTGCAGTCAAGGAAAAAATGGACAAGTACTTGGAAAAGAAATGTACAGAGGGTTAGTAAGCAGACAGCAGCCACATCCAGCTCAGGAAATTCTCTGTGCTAAAAATAATTGAAAGCTAGGCAAAGTTTCATGTATGCTTTTTCTGCTGTTCCCTAACAACTGCTAAAGCCACTTGTGAGATGAGCACTGGACCAGATGGACCTTTGGTTCAACCCCGTGTTGTCATTTCAGTGAACGTCTTATCATCTCTGAAAGACCCCAGTGATCTGTGGATGGCAAAGGGAGCAAACCTGAATCTGCCTTTGTGCCATCTGTGGGATGGGCCAGGGAGGGAGGACACCTTGGGGTTGTAAGCACTACAGCTTGAACTTGCCTCCTGCGAATTCAGAAGACATCAGTTTAATCTGAATACTTGCAAATTCCCCCTAACTCCACTTAATCTAAAACATATAAAGTACACATTCACAGAGCTGGAGACAAAAGGGAATTGAAACAACCATCTCATCTGACCTTATCTTTAAGAAAAAGAATTTGCAGAGTAATTTTTATCAAGCGCTTGATCACATGACTGAGGCGAAGAAATTTCAAGAGAATGCTATTGTACATTGCAGACCATTTCTATGTATGCCCTCGGCTCCATCAGCTGGGTTTGGCTGATTGAGCTGTTCTCCACCTCTAAAAGGGGGAAATGCCACCTGCTCTGCTCTGCCTGCTCATCCTTGCCTGGTGCCTTTGGCTAATTTTCACACTTTTAGGACCTCTGCTGCAGTTCAATTCACTAAACAGGCAGCAAAGTCACAGAAAGTGGATTGCTCCTTCTGAGCTAGCGAGCAGAGCTGTGCTGTGGGATCCCAAGAGCGCTGGAGGTGACACAGGGACAGGGTAGGCCTGGGCTGCTGGGAGCAGGAACAAAAGAGGAGGAAGAAGGAGAGGAAGAAGCGGAAGGATCTGACCTTAGGCAGTGACAAGCTACCAGCTTGATTCAGGGTGCGTGTGGAACTGCAGCCTGAAATGTGTATCTCTCCTTGCATTTCGGATTATTCTTGCAGGTCAGTGCAATTTCCTGTACTGAATTATTTAATGGTTATACACTACCACGTTTGCCTTTGCGCGCTGATGTCCCCTTCGTAATTTGTTCCACATGTTCACACTGAGACTTCTTACAGCTACAGTGTGCTTAAGAAAAAGGGATTAGGCATCAGTCACCCCAAATCTGATGTCACTCCAAAACGGCTGACTAACATAAACCCAAAGGGTCATGGTTCAGTCAAGGGCCAGTAATAAGCTACATAAAATAACCCATTTGGGTGTTTGTAGCTTGTATGTTCTTAGTGTACAGACTGCTATAGAAACATAAGATTAGCAAAAGATTAAACTGTCTCGAGCCTCCCTCCCAGGACAGAATGGCCACCAAACAACAGCATGCACTGAGTCTGACATCCTGGCAGCAAAGGTGCTGAGCAGGGGAAAGAGACATCCCTCTGAGGGAACCTCCGGGAACCAGGTTGATTTTTATGTTTTATTTTCTTAATAAACATGGGAACAATTTCAGGAGTTGCTGTTTATTTTAGATATGAATGCATACTTGAATTTTACCTCAGCACGGCTGGAATTAAGTGATGTTAAGGTAGCAAGCTAACACTGAGGCGTTCCTCACCCAGGAGCATGGCAAAGCTTTGAGCTGGAGCCATGGGACATTTTAAAAGTCACCCTCCACAATATCAAGAGTAACAAGACCTGCATAGGTCTGGTGGAAAGTAGGCACCACACACATCAGGGGAAACTCAGGTGTCTTCCAGTGACGTGAGGCTCTCTGGAAGGCAGCACGGTCCTAGGCTGCACAAGGAGATGATGGCTTTCTGCAGGACACGATGTAGAACAGGGACTTTGTATCCGAGTCCTGATTTTAGAAAGTATCCTAGTCATTTGTATCAACTTTCTTATCTCATTGAG
Organism: Aythya ferina; assembly: GCF_964211825.1. Classification (NCBI taxonomy): domain Eukaryota; kingdom Metazoa; phylum Chordata; class Aves; order Anseriformes; family Anatidae; genus Aythya; species Aythya ferina. Next base: position 147,912,862 of record NC_140297.1, on the reverse strand, counting down.
TAAATGTACAAATGGTGAAACATAAATGTTTACAGAGCGAAATAAGAATATTGCATACAGAACACTGTTTAAAGAATATTACATCTGTGACCTAACTTTTGACCTGATAAATTAATCTGAGATTCGATAAACTAATTCTTTAGTCCCACTAATTATTTTTCTGCAAGTTTAATTTAAAGCGAGACCTTCACATTAAAAATTTACCAATATTCATATACACACTTCTCATGCCTGCTCTAGCATTGTTTGCATAAGATTGTTTGTCTTTTCCTTGCTGGGATGAGTAGAGCTTTTGAAACAGGAAAATAACAGACAAATCATTAAGGCATTGATTATCTCATGCAAAAGATACTAAACCATTTCAAGGAGAAAAGGCATTAGCAGGTGAGCTGTTCGATTGGTTTACAGTTTGTTGTTTTTTTCTTCCTGACATCTTTTGTGTAAGAGCCAGCATTATGTAAACCTCAAATTGAAAAATACTTGGTTCTTCTCTTACTGAGGAAGACGTACAAAATCGGGTTTTGCCCTTTAAGTAGACCTTTTAATTAAGTAGCTCTTGCAACACTCCTGGAAAATGAGTGTGGGGGCTTTTTTCTATATTCCCATGCTTATTTGCAAAGAGAAGTCACTTGTCTTTGTGTTTCAGTTGGTTAACTTCCTTAGTACCAGGGGCCTGGCAAGGGAAACCAGAGGAACTACCAGGTATTGTCCAGCCTGCCCTCCTCTTTTCATGGTACGTACAATAGTATTTCCCATTCTTGGCAGTGCATAGATTACATTCAGTGCTGTTCATTTGCTGCTCCAAGTTCGAACAATTTAACTTGTCTGCTAGAAACTGGTCAGAAGAATCAGTGCTTGTGTGATTCAAAGGGCTGAATGCATCTGGCCAAGCTAATTTTAGTCTTGTGATAAACCACAGGAAAAGTTAGTAAGTTTTCAGGAAAAAAAAAAAAAAAAAAAAAAAAAAAGGCATGTTATAAACTTCTCTTTTTCTAATATAACATCCAAGTTCCTGCAAAATCCACCATGGTGAGATAACAGGAGGGTTGTATCACAATCCATCTAACATTTCCGCACTAGAGTGAGGCTTGTATCTGTTCAGATTCTTACATTTCATGTGTCACTGACTGTGCAATTGTTATAATAACAAGCTGAAGTGCACAGAAAAAGGCATTCTGATCCTGAGATATGCAGAGATGATCTGTAAGGGGTTTTCCAAGCCTGTCCTTGCTCAGTTTTTTAATTTTGTGGTAAATGTGCAAGTAGTGACTGGGCCAAAGACAGTGAGACCCCAGTGCAGGCTGATGGCTAAAACACTGCCATGAGATGGATGCACATTCTAGTGCTTGCTTCTGTCAACAGAGAAATATTTTATGCAAATGAACAGCTTTGAGAAAAGGAAAGAAAGAAAGAGAGAAATCTATGTCAGACCTGCAGACTCGATAACTCTGTTGATAATACACTTTGCTAAACTAGCTTTTTTTTTGTTACCCAATGTGTAGTTGTTTTCTACACTCTCAGTGATGCCATTTGTTTGTTTTTTTTTTTTACACTAGAGTCCTTCTATGTATCTGTTAGACCTGGAATTGTTTCCATTTTCTCTTATTTTGCATGTTTAGTAGTTTTGTAACAATTTCTAATTTTCAGCTAATTTTCTAATTTTCAGAATATTCCCCTGTCAAAAAGCACCCGTAAAACTGGTGGAAATCTAAAATCTTTGAAGATTTCATATGCATTTCCTTTAGTTCTTGTATTGTTTTTGTTTTGCTCTCTCTTATTTTATTCTGCATTTAACTGACAGTAATTGTGAACTCATTCAGCCTGCACTTTGCCTACGTCACATGTGTAGCCCAGGCTGTAGTACAAAACTTTTTCAGTATCCAGGTTATTGCACGGGCTGGGGGTGTGACTCAGCTGGCAAGTGCGCCTAACAGCTGAGAAGAAGCTTGTTTCTAAACCACATCCCAGGCATGAAGACAACACCTACTAGCTAAATGGTAAGAGACACCTTCTTAAGCTGTCTCCCAGCTGTATCTGTGCTGGTGTGCTCTGATATCTGGCTGCAAGATCAATAAGGTTTGCCTAAACCACCGTGGCCTGAACTGACAGTTTGACTCTGCACTGTAACCACCCTTGAACCCAGGCACTTTGTTTTTTTTCTCCCTTGAGAGGCAACACCTAAGGGCTGAGATCCAGTCTACAACATTGCTCCTTACTAGACCTTTTCTACCTTTTTCTGTTTCTCAGCCCCAGTTGCTGTTGGCTAACTGTTGCCATCCCTGGGGTGCCCATGATGGAGCACACGCTGCTGTAGGCAGCCTGGCTCCTCCCTGCCTGAGGGAGAGCACCGCAGGGATTAGGGGAGGTGGTGGCTGCAAGCAGGCGGCGTGCACCCATCTGTAGAGGTATTTTTCTGGTGGCTGGGACAGATGCAGACAGGCCGATGGGCTGCCAAACAGCTGCTGCTACGAGGTAGGTTCCTACCCCCCTCGGAGTGGTGAAGCATATAATAAAGACAAGCACTCTTTGTCGAGCAGTACTCCACAGAGCAGAGGTTTCAGCGCCGTCTCCATCGTTAACCACATCACATCCTGCCGTTAGGTAAGGCCGTGCAGCACGCAGACAGCCTGGTGCTGGGGAGCGTCCGCCAGTGAAGCTCTTCCTTGGGTTGGTGGGCCTCAGGCACAGGCACAGCACACTGCCCTCATGCCACCACCACCACAAGATGTCCAAAACGCTACAAAACCGTGGTGGCCCTCGCCTTTTCTGGGCTGGTCACCACCAGCAGCTATTCTGGCAGGCCTAAATCTGTTCTCTCGATGTCTGCGAAATAAACCGTTTCCAGTAGGTATGTGTATAATCACTCTGCCACCCAGTGGTCCTTTCAGGAAATTAACTGCGAAAATGCCACCCAAGTAACCGTGAATTGATGCTCGACAAAGGAAAAGGACTGTTACATGAAGCTAATAGCAATTGTAAAAGGGAAAAATCTTTAGACAATACAATATTTGCATAGGATTGCAAACACAAAAGCCCTTGACTCCATCATTTATTTCTTTCCAGAGTGAACTGGAGAGAAATAACTACCCAATGTAGTCAAAATAAAAAAAACTAAAGCCAGTAAAATACTAGATAAGTTAATATTCTTTTACAATTGTGCCTTGCAAGTAAGTGTTTGTCCTGTGTTCTCAAAGTATTTACTGATCTCTTGGAGTGCTGAAGCAATGAGATAAACTCACTAGAGCATGCCTCTAAAATAAATCAGATACTGCATTGTACTGAGATATTTCAAAATGACCAGATATGACCAGTCCTTTATTGCATTAAAAAGAAGGCACTTAAGGTGCTACAGAGCACCAGAAATGTTTACAAAGAAATAGTTTTGCTGCAGCTCTGCGTCAGGGAAACAGTACCAAAGGAACTGGTGGAAGGAGAACAAACAGACACAGCTGTGGTGAAGCAGAACCGTGCCAAGGTTTTCTCATAAGAACAAATTTTGGGCCTATTGAAATACAGGACCTGTTGACAATATTGCTAAAGCTGAGCTGTAGTAGGAGCATTGTCCTGCTCTCAACATCTCAGCAGGAAAAAAAAAAAAAAAAAAAAAAAAAAAAAGGCAAAAAGCATCAGAAAATCAGTCTGTAGTTGTTATGCCTGGAACAAAAACTTCACCAAGCTATGTTCAACTAGGAAAGTGGTGTGAAACAAGAAAAAAAGATAGGAAATAGATGTGGAAAGGAATGGGGAGGAGGGATAGTAAGAGCAGAAGTGGGACTTGAAGAAAAGAGGGGGAGAGAATCAGGCAGGGAGGAGAAGAAGCTGGAAGAAAGACAGTAGCAACAGAGCCAGGCTGAGACAGGAGGTGAGAAATACATTTCTTTATTTCCTTTGATATTTCTGTCATTCAAATCAATCTGGGGGGAAGATTCATCTAGCCCTCCAAGGAGGGCTTGAAGGTCAGTATCTCAGCTCAAGCCTCACACAGCATCTCATCTCAAGCAGTTCAAGAGGAGACCAGCCTCATTATCCACTTACCAATTTCCTGAGGAAATGCAGTCGTGTTAGGTAAGGTCCATGCCAAAAGTGGTCACACAGCTTCCAACACCTAGATGGGAGAAGATGAGATGACAAGGATCCCTCCTCACTTTATAGGCACTGAAATTATTTTCTGAGTCAAGAGTTATTGCAGATCTGGGAGGCCAACACATCTGATGAACAAAAACAGAGTTACTTCTGTTGGCCCAGTTACAGCTTATCCCATGATGCCAAATTGTTCAGTATCTCAAGACACTGGCATCCCTTGTGATACATTCAGTGCTAATCGTTACTCACAGAGCTGTAAGCAAATTCCAGTTACTCATTGGCACAGTGATTAAAATGGAAAAAAAAATAGCCCCATGACAATCTCTAGCATTTTGCAGCAGAAGAAAAAAAATGCAGATAGTTCAAATTTTGCGAATAAAATATTTATTGCAGAGATGTCCGCAGGGTTTTTTGTTTGCTTGTTTGTTTGTTTTTTGCAGTTTCTTGTCAAGCAGTCAAGCAGATGGTTTGGGACTAACAAGGACTAGGGACTAGATGGTCTCCTAAATATTTTGGGGCACAGGATGGGAAGAGAATAGCCTGCTCCAGAAAGAAAGCTGAAAATGACAGAATTGGTAGTTTTTGGAAGGCTACTCCCTGAAGTTTAATTATTCAACATGTATGAGGGTGATGCTAAAATACCATTATGGTCCTTGAGGCCACTGAGGATGAGGAGTGCTCCAGCAGGTGCTGCAGCTCACTGCCAACATATTCAGTGGACCATCAGAGGCAGATAGACCACACGGACGGTGATGTTAGAGAGTTGGGATTATCGTATGAAACAGCCACATGTTGCGTACAACGTTGTAAGGTAGATGAGAACCAAGGTTACATTGGATTAAATTCCAAGAATGCTTCCAAGTAATGAAACAAGATGTTAACAAACTTCTCAGCCTTTGATTTTTGAATTTCCATCCTGCTGTTTTTCACTGCTATTTTCCTGTGTCGATGTGCTTCTCTTGCATACTCTTCCATGAATGGAATATTGGATGCATCTTCCTGATTTATTTATTTATTATTAGTTTGCATAATACACTGTATTTCACCTATGTTTTTTACATTATTTGATATTCCTTTTTAATTTTAGACTCATACAGATGTAGCAGACCCGTTGTCTGCAGAAGTTTTGCTGGGATATACTTGTAATACTCAGCCCTAGCAGTGTCACAAAAACTAATAACACGTTAAGTGCAAAAAGCCACTTTCTGAGATTACTACTATGCAGATAGCAGTTAATCAAAAAGCAAAGCAATATAATAACTTGCCAGATGACAGAGAATTATGTTTATTATGTCACTATTACTAAGGTCTCCAGACTGAAATTTAGCCATAAAACACTCTATACAGTATTTAAAACAAAACAAAACAAAAAACTAACAAACAAAAAACATTTAATTCCATTTATCCATTATACTTTAAGTGTTATTGCTTGCAGCAACTTTTCTGTTCATGAATGCCAAATAAAGAGGTATACTGACCTCCTAGATACCAGTGATAACACTGTTCCAAATAATTCTAGAGGTGAGTTCATTATGTGATTAAATTCAAAGGGTACATGATAAAAGGATTGCTCTTAATTTTGCCAACAAGCAGTTGACCCTGAACAACAATTTTTGCAGTGGCAGATGTTCTCTGAAGATCTAGCCAGAAAATATAGATGAAGCAAAAGGCTTTCATGGTGTACTTATACAGTAAATGACATGTACACTTGATTTAAACTCTGTCCCTATAATTAATATGTTCATGAAAAAATCTGCCATGTTCTTTCATGCCGATGTTAGCAGAAATCACAGCACCTTGCCACCCCTTGCACCGGTGTTTACACTGTGAGGATGCTCTCTGTAACTATGAATGTCCTTGCTAGCTGGCTGAGACTGAGGAGAAGCTGTGAATGCTGGTTGGGTACCAACCTGCCCAGGTTTACCCCACCTTACCATGAATGACATCAGTGTGGCATGACTGACCCTCTTTGTTTGCAATTATATAGGGCTACGCTGGCCTGGTGAAGAAATAGGATAGCAAGGAAAGAGGTGTGTGAGCGCTAGCTGTCTTGTAAGCATGGGGTATGTGGGTTTTATGCTTGTTGCAGCTATGCACAGTGAACCTCTCAAACTGATTTTCTAAATGTATCAATGGTGTTCACTCCCCAGGTATTTCCGCATGTGCTCTCTGGCTTTCTGCTTGGCTGTTTATTCTGCAGTGTTTCCAGCACAGAATCAATTTTATGGCAGTGAGATACTCCAGGCCACTGTGTGGTTTACACAAATATTTAGGTTCGATTACATCTGTTTGTTCTCTCCTAATTTGAATGTAACTGTTTTGCATCTCCCTGGTGGCTTGTTAAGATGGATGAGAAAGTGCTTCTCTGAGTTAGCAATGAGCTACCTGGTTTCTCTACTAATTGGCTGAAATTTTCCGCTAGAGTCTTGGACTTCTCTCTTGCTTCATGATGCTTTGCTGGCTGACACCATCTATGACTGTTTTAGTGGGAGTTGATAATAGACTTTAATCAATGCTACAACATAGTACATGCAATTTTACACTGCAATTTTAGCTATTTATTAATTAAAAAGGAAAAAAATGAAAAAAAAAAAGGAGTAAAAGTAACTCAATAACCAACTACAATGGAGAGAGAAGAGTGGTTCAAGGGGTCTGAGTTTATTTAGGGTCCCAAGTTATAGCTAAAAACAGAATCTCGTGGTTAGTAGGGACAAGCATCACAAAAATCAGCCTTTGTGAATTTGTCCAACTCTTTTGTGGATCACACTCATTTTGACCTTCATAACATCCCACAAGTTCCACGATGTGTTCTATAGAAAGGTCTTTTTGCCTATTATCCATAACTTGTTCATTTCAGTGGTATTCCCCAGTTCTTACATTTGAGACAGAATAGATAGATTTTTTTTTCATTCATTCTCATTTGCATTCTTAATTGCTTATACATGTCTTGTATCTCCTTTCTCTATATTTGTCAAGCTGAACTGATCTAATCAATTTAATCTCTTTTTCTGCGAAAACCTGTCTGTACCTCTGATGTACTAGGAGGCTCTTTTCTTTATCTCCTGCAGTGGCTTACAGAAGACATGCTTTATTCAAGATAGGTGTGCACCATGGATTTATACAATGGCACAATTATATTTTGTGTGGTTTTCTTTGTTTGCTTGCTTTTCTTATTTTCCTAAGAAGGAGATCTCGTGCACTCACTGTAAATGGTTATTCTCCCAGTGTCTCAAGGAAGTTTATGACAGATGCTGAAATGGCATTCAGGGGTCTCCAGTCACACCTACAGATCCAGCACCCACGACCACCTTCTGTGTTGAAACATGATGGACGCATCCACTGACAGATATTTCAAACAATGAGAAACTGTTGCTTAATGGGCAAAAATGTAACATGCACACTAATTTAAAATATTGCAGATGGCATTTCAACCGAAGATATAAATCCTTGATTTAAGTTTTGTGAGGCTTGAATAAAGCAGTGCCTCTCGTGGAGTAATTCCTAGCAACTGTAATTCTGAATTGTGTAATTATCATCAGGCTGATAATTTGTTATGGTATTCAACTTCAGCACTGTGCCAGCTTTTCCAGTGCTGGCTGTTATCCTATCATCACAGCTACCTATGTTGTACTTTGAAGGTCACTCAGAAGTTTCTACTGTGTGCATCTTTCTTTGACATTTAAACACCACATTAATATGTTGCCCAATTTTCTCACACATTTTATTGTAGTTTCCAAGTTCCCAAGAAATCACACCTGGGATGCCATCCTCCCGATGCAGTGCCTGATAGTCTGACACTGGTGATGTGTAGTGTTATAGCAGATGTCATGTTGTCTCACAGTTCATTGTTTTATATCTTAGTTGTGGAGCTTTGGAGTTATTTGAACTTATTTTCTTCGCTTTGTCACAGCTGTCCTTGATTTATTTTGCTGTTCACATCCTTGACGTTTCAGCCCTGGGAAACATTATACAGTGCCAAGAACTTCAAAGGCAAGACTGTAATAATCTTCAACAATCCATTTAATGTTTTGCTAACTTCAGTCAATGCTAGTCAACCAGATTCTGTTAACACTAATTTCCATTAACATTAGTCAGTTGAAAAAGTACACCAAAGCTAATGTTGCTTGGTACTTGACTTACAGGCAGGACACATTCCTGCCTCCCCTCCCCAGCCCAGCTGAGGATGCAGGATGTTCAGCTCTTCAGTTCTACTTCTCTCTTACACTGAGACCTGTCACAAGAGGTGTACCTCTTGGCTGTAGACACACAGCAGTTACTTAAAGCCTCAACTGTGCACTGTGGAGGACTGGTGTGAACTGGTGATCAGTAAAGTAAAGGTAGTGATGATAGGTGAATTAATAGCTCTTCAACTCTTCCATTCTGCTACAGGTGAGTCTCACCTCTGCTTGTAATATCATAGAATCATAAAATCATTAAGGTTGGGAAAGACCTTCAAGATCATCTGGTCATATTTTACATGCTCCTGAACCTTGACAATTTCAGCTCACCATAGCACCTCAAACTGAAAACAGCACTCATTGAAGCTGCAGCAACTCCAGAGCAAGTAAATAATCCCACAGGACTGTTATAAAATAATTTCAGGATCCTAACAAACTCCCTTAGCATAACATGCATTTTCTTATAAATTGACAGCAACATTGACTATTCAGTGTCTCCTCATTCTCTCTTCAATCCACATTCATTAACTGATTTGTCTTTGTTTCAAGAAATTAACTTCAGGAGTTCAAACATAAAAAAAAAAAAAAAGTTTGTAATTCAAATATGAAAACTCCATAAATTTGTATGTAAGTTTCAGTTCCTTGATTTCTCTTGAATCTTTTATTATTATTATTATTATTATTATTATTATTATTATTATTATTATTATTATTATTATTATTTTATTCCACAGAGTGAAAAGTGAAAAGAAGAAGAAATGAGCATGCAAGTTAATTGAAAAAAGTTACACAAATTAAGGTAAAAATTAAAACCAACTTAACTGAGCAGCTATTTAAGCAGTAACTGTGTGAGCATTTACTTCATAGAACAGTGATTTTCTGGTTTAGCTTAGAGGTGTGTAAGAACAGACTTATATTGAAGCAAGATATAATAGGGGAGATTTAGATTAGAGGTTTGGAGGAAATTCTTCACTATGAGGGTGGAGAGGCACCAGAGCAGGCTGCCCAGAGAGGTTGTGGATGCCCCATCCCTGGAGGTGCTCAAGGCCAGGTTGGATGAGACCCTGAGCAACCTGATCTAGTGGGTGGCGTCCCTGCCCATGGCAGGGGGGTTGAAACTGGTCTTTGAGGTTCCTTCCAACCCAAGCCATGCTGTGATTCTGTGATTCTATGAAACTGAATTAAGACTGTACACATAACAGCTTGCACCTATCATCACTCAAGCACGGGACCTTCTGAAGGCAGACAGCGTCCAACTCTGTCATGTGTAACAGTCATCACTATGTGCCAGCTGGGTTCCCAACCCATTGGCTCTGTCCCATTGTCCGGGTCATTTGGTTCAGGCTTATTCTGAGTACAGTGAGGCTACACAGACAGAAGCATGAGTACAAAGGAGTACAAAGGAGTACAATTTCCAGCTGGATATGAGGGGGCACTTCTTCACTGGGAGGGTGACAAAGCACTGGAACAGGCTGCCCAGTGAGGCTGGGGAGTCTCCTTCTCTGGAGATATCCCAAACCCATCTGGATGCCATCCTGCACAACGTGCTCCAGGTGACCCTGCTTAGCAGGGGGGTTGGACCAGAAGATCTTCAGAGGTCCCTGCCAACCTCGGCCATTCTGTGGTTCCGTAAAGCAGTCAGTTAGCTAATGGACACAGTGCCAGAGGGGGGAGGCACACTGCCAGGGCATTAACATGCCCTGCAGTAACACCTCACCCAGCACAGAAGAACCAGGTGGTCCTGGGTGAGGTGGAGATGTGTCAGCCTCTGCTGCTCCACAGCGAGTTCCCAGTGTTGGTGAACAGCTGTCTCCTGACCTTTATTTTTCTTACACTTTAGGGTTTTCCTTCGTGCCACAGCATGAAACCCAGCTGGAGCTCAAATCGCAAGGGTTACACGAGCTGACCTTGGGTTGCCATGGTCTTCCCTGAGGGACAACTTGGCCACGGGAGAACTGGGTGCTTGCCCTCAGCAAACTTCCAGACCCCACAGCATGCGGGAAGGAGCACGAGTGGGTGACAGCAAGCCATGGGGCAGGATCGAGCATTCCCTCTGACACTGTGCCAAAATAGGACATTTTATGCATTTTTATGACATTTTATAGGCACAGAGAGAGAGATTTTACCTCTACCACTCAGTTATTGGGTGGGTTGAGTGACTTCCCTTCAGACCCGCCCGCCCCACCGATCGCTCCGGACGCGCCTCAACGACAACCACAGCATCAACCACCCAGCGGGCTCAGGGCGCCGGCTGCTTCCCGCCTCCCGCCGCTGCGAGAGAACGAGTGAGGGCGGGCGCAGCCGGCGCCATGCGGAGCCGGGCGGAGGTGGAGGCCACGCTGCGCAGCGCCAAGCTGAGCCCCGCAGAGCTGCTGCCGGCCGCGCAGTGCCTCAGCTTCGGGCCGGGCACAGCCGGCCCCGGGGAGTGCTGCCTGCTGCAGCTGGAGCCCGGCCTCTGCGCCCAGCTGGAGGCCGGAGCCAGGTACCGCATCCCCCTGAGGCGAGTGGGGTTGGGGGGATGGGAGGGAAGGGGGGGAGGTGAGCTAAGTTGGGCCCCCGGTGCGGTCAGGGTGGCTGAGTTAATGACAGAAAATTTAGGCAGCATTTGCTTTTTTTTTTGTTGTTGTTGTTGTTGTTGTTGTTGGGGAGTGCTTGCTTCTTTTGTTTTCTTTCCGCGTAGAAAAAAGTAGGTTTTAGGGAAGAAACGCTGCTGAGATTTTATCTGGAACAGGGAAGGGATTCCTGCCAGACGGCTAGAAATTTGGAAATCCTTAAAAGAGTCCTGCTGACTTCCCAGGTCCTCCTGCTGGAGCTTGAGGTGACAGAGCAGCTACCAGCCCCACAACCAGGCCAGCGAGGGAAGTTTTGGCGCATGCTGGGGTGGTTTTGTGACAGCCTCTACCTCGGCACCAACACCAGCGAATCAAGTTTTTGAGCCAGTTTTAAAATTTCTTCATCTATCAACTGCAGTACTAACCATACAATAAAAAATGTTTTAGGTGATGCAACGTTAGAGCTCCCCCTAAAGAAAAAGGTCCTCAGAGATGCCCGTCAGTGAGGCTGCTGGTGCTGGGTGGAAGATGGCTGGGGTGTGCCTGCGGTTGGGGGACCACTCGGGGCATCGCTGGGCTCTGGTCACACACCCAAGCTTTGGGAATCAAAATTAGCAATTCACTTAACTTGAAAGTGAGCACTTAGCTCCCCCAGACTACACTGAATTGTGGTCCTGCTTTGGTATTATCATGCCCTCACTAAGAGTCTCATTGTAGTCAAGTATGAGCTGAAGAAAGGGATTTGCCTTGATTCTTTATCTGGAAATTTTATAGAAGTCTTTTTTTTAAATTATTTTTTTAATTATTTTTTTTACTATTATTTTTCTTGTGTGTTTCCTGCTTGGAATCAGTTGCAAGAAAATATGTATGTTTGTCTGAGGGATATCTGAAGGATACAAACAATTTCTGATTGCTTCTTGTTTCTGTCCTCAATAAGGAGCAGCTCAAGCTATAATCTGTTTTCCGAGGTTAGTGAGCTGGTTCAGGCATTAAGCATTGCTAACTCAGTGATTTGGGGGATTTGTGTGAATAGGCAGGTGAGGAGGTTAGGCTGTGGTCTGCATAAAAGCGTTGAATACCTGTCTTTCAGAGTGGGAAAACTCAAAAAAGGAGAGGTAATGACAGTGTTAAGATATTTTAGATAAATTGACAATTATAACTTTACATTTTGGTACACTGTGACTGCTGCTACCAAATAGAACTGTAGTTTATAATGTCTTTACCAATGTTTAAATATAAAGAAAAAAAATCACGTGTTTAATAGGTGTTCATCCAGAACTAGAGGTAAAAATACATCTTTATTTTTGTGCTTTTTTTTTTCAGCCTGGTAATCCGTGGTGAAAAAGATGAACAAGCAGTGTTGTGCAGCAAAGATAAAACTTATGACATGAAAATAGCAGATACCTCAAATATGCTGCTGTTTATTCCTGGTTGTAAAATTCCAGAAGAGCTGAATGCAGATGAAGCATCTGGCAGTGTTATTCATTCACAAGTATGGCTTTCTGGTTTGTTTGTTGTTGTTTTTTTTTTTTTGTTGTTGTTTTTTTTTTTCTTTAATTCTCTAAACCCATATTCTCCATATTTTTTTGTATTTTATACAGGAGGCTTATGTGGAACCCTGGGTGGGATTCAGTTACCTAAACATAGACTTCCAATGCCTCTTTAGATGCTTTGTGGTCTAGCTACGAGCTGCCATTCCAGAATGACATGGATCTCCTGTACGTTCTTTGTATATCCACCAGTCTCAGGAGAATGTCTTCAAAAACACGCTTTATACACAAGGGGCATGCTATACCTTCGGGTGTCCAAATTGGCTCTAGGGCCCTTGTTTAGGCAACCAAATTTTATCTATAATATATGATAATTATTGTTTCTAAGAAGGTCAAACTTCGGTGTATTTTGAGTGTATAGTAATTACTTGTGGTAGATATTTAAATGTTATTAAAATTTTTCAAAGAATAATTAAAAGTTTTCAAAGAATATCTGATTTCTTAGTGTTAGCAGCTCTTCTTAAAATAGGCTGTTTGTAAACTGATTCTTATGAATGCTTTCCCCAAAAGGCAGATTATACCGTGTCACGCTTGAATATTATTTTTTAAGTACAGAAATATATTCAAAGGTTACTCTTTTTCAACTAGCATCTGGAAAGATTTGGTGGAGTGGATGATTTTGGAGTTCTGAGTTTAGAGGAGCAGAGAACAATGAATTCTCTAAAGTGTAGTTAATAAAATTCTGCCAAAAAAATAGTTAGGAAAACATTGTTACTAGTTCATTATTTGCTTTAATAGACATAATGACATCACTGAAGAGTAATCCTGCTTGTCCTTGGGTGAATGTAATAATCAAAACATCACCATTTCTTCTGTGAAGTCAGTGTTATTTCAAAGTTCAGGGGTCTTTTGCTGTTGTATTTTTAATGGTGAGCTCTTTACCAAATAAATAAATAATCTGATAAAGCATTCAGATTACTCTGAAGGTAAGGATTTATTAGATAGTGTTGTTGAATCAATTACACCCGAGCTTGTTGCTGGGTACTTTACATCTGTGTGTTGAATCAGAGTAAGAAATAGAGGTGTTCTGTTAGTTGTATGAAAGTGCAGCCTCCTGTCTCATTAATGTCTGTTTTACTTGAGCTTAATGATAGGATGAGTCATTAAGATAATAATAAAAAAAAAAAAAAAAAGGAAGTAGATCCCAAAATGGGAAGAATAAGGGAAGATGGAAACAGGAGGGGTTTTACGGCAGTAACATAACTTAGCATTAAGGGGAAATATTGACAAGGATTGTGCACGAATATATCCCATTATGACAGCCTATCATTTACATGCAGAGATGAGCTGGTCCATTTGTCATATGCACTACAAATATTTTTTATCATACAACTGTGGACTTCTATTCTTTGCTTCTGGTGGTAATTTTCTAAAGGAAAATATTATGGTGATGTTTCATTCACTTGTTAGTAGATTCTTTTTCTCAGCGACTAGATTAAAACGTTTTGATGATAATGTTTTGGTGAGCTCCTGTGAATCCAAGTGGTACATTAAAATGTCCCTGTGTTTTCCTGTAGATTGCTGGCTTCTCCAATAACTACTGGGAGTTGCGGAGATGTCGGCCTAAACTGAAGAAGCTGAGGAAGCTTCTGATGGAAGATCCATATGAAGGACCAGATAGTGGGAAAGATCAGACTTCAACAGTGTCACATGTAAGTCACTTTCTTGAAGTCAGTCATGGGCAAATAAAAGTAAAGAAACATTGTTAACTAGAAAAACAGCTTTGATGTTTCACAGTGCTGCTTTGAGTTAAGTTTTTAAGCCTACAAGTTGGTAATTATTAGCACTTCCACTGACTCGCAGGTAAGCTATCAGCTTTTCAGTAAGAAGAGGAAAAGGAAGGACACTGGAAGAGACTGGCAATTTCCCTTGTTATGTGGAGAGTTTCTTGAATACATTCTTCTGAACCTTCTCAAAACTCAGAGAGACTTATAGGGCTGCTGATGTGTAATATATAGCTTTTCCTTCTCTGGGGCTTCATGTGTGACATGCCTTGTCTGACCTAAGTATGAGGTCCAGGATGTCACGTACAAGTCATTGGCCAGTCAGTAGTTTATGATGACAAGAAGCAACAGGGAGTAGCAGAAAATAACAAAGATGATAAAAGGCAGAGAATGAGACTGATGCTAAAAAAAAAAAAAAGGAAAACAACTAAATTTTTTTCTTGCTCCTCTTTTATGTTTCCAGGAAATCCAATTTAAGATCGAACTAATGGAGATACCCACACCACTGTGTGCATGCACACAAACAGATGGTAGCTTCGATGCATTTTACACTGAGGGTTGGCTGAAGCTGATGTTAATAAACCATCTGTTTGTGCTTGAATGTACAAACACAAGTGTTACTTTTCTCCTTTAGAAATGGTGCTTCTCTTGATTTGTGGACTAATTCCTGAGCAGTTACAGAATTGCTCCTCCAGCATTGCCTTCTTGACCTTTCATTTCCCCACCAACTCTGTTCTAGGAAGGGATGTCAGAAGGGAAAATGATTAAATTATCAATATTTGTAATTTCTAGACAAAGGCTAGCAACACAAAAAGACGTTATATGCAACAATGTGTATTGGTAATATTAAATGAATACCATAAAAACACATCACTGTCTTTCTGAACACTAGTGCTCAGTTTGAAAACTGATCTGCATTTGTTCTGAAGGAGAATTTTTCATATATCAGCTTACTGGAGAGTAACTGGATGTATCAGATAAATGTAGAAAAATTTCATCTATGCCGTTGATGGAGCTGTAAATGAGTCAAAGTTCTGTATGGGACTGCTTCTGACTGGAATCCCAAAGAATCATCTAGTAAAGATTTCCATTCTGGTGTTTGCTTACACTTAGTGTTTTCCATCTGTTGGCAACAAATAAGCCACCTTTAATTTGTCTGAAAACAAATTGTTCAGTTTTAGTGGTTTAATGTGAACTTCTTATGGCTTTCAGTTGTTTGTACTGTGTCATACATGGAGAACTGTGGAGCCACTGGTTGTGGAGCCAAGGAACTGGTAGCATTGTAAGGAGGTACTGTAAGGAAGCCTGGCACACGGTGATGTGATTTAGCAAACTACATGAAAACTTAGAAACAAGCTAATACACAGTTTGCTCAGGATGCACCAAATCAAAAGCCTGGATTTTACAGTGAAGTAGCAAGCCGTACTCAAATGGTTGCATGTGTCTGAGTTAATGTATTTAATGTGTGCCCTAACCTTATCTGGAAATGGCTGTAATGGCCGTGATCCTAACCTAGTCCCTTTTTTTGCAAGAGTGATGCAGCTGATAAAAGCATCCTAGCTGAGAGCAGTGATTTCTTAAAAAGGCTGAGATAACGACTCGTAGAGCGCTAGCCTGGCCTAAGTGGACCAGAACCAAAGAACTGTGCAGGGTGTTAACTGAATGGCAGTTTTGAACTCAAACACCCATACTGATCTGGGGATATATTTGCCCTGAAGTGCTGTCAGTATTTATTTAAGTACTGCTTAACAGAGTAATCCCTTGCTGCAGTACTGATGTAAGTTCAGTGCTGCATAGCTTAATGGTGCTTCAACATGCTGTCTAATAGGAATGGCATAGCAAGAAGAGGAGACTCTTCTGTATTAAATTCTTTCCTAACGTACAGGGTATGTGCCAAACTTAGTGTTGGTTTGTTTTATGTGTGTTCCGGTAGCAAGTACAAATTCCAAATTTTGTTTTTCTGATAGGAAATGTTCTTAGGCTATAATTAATAAAATTATAATATTAATAAAAGTAAAAAATAAAAAAGACTGTCAGGTGAATAAAGGAAATAATTAAGCCCTGTTTCCTATGGGCTTATGCCTGGTGTTCTTTCCCTTTACTTTACTCCTCACAATACCTTCTGTTCCTCCCACATCTCGTAAATCTTTACCGGTATCCAGAGTGCTCTCCCATTTCACCAAGTAACTGGTTTCCAAGAAGCTGCGTGTGCTGTGGCTGCTTCTGTGCTACATCTGCTAATTGGCTGGCAGACATCAAAACACAACACACAACTCCTGAGGTCACACTGGGGGCTTCTCCTCAGTGGAGGTACTGAGTTCTGACCTCCAAAGGTGACGAGAGATTTTGAGTCTCTACACTTGTTTGAATATCACAGATTAAAATGTGATTTAATGAAGACAGAACACATTCCATTTTCATTCTTGCTGTGTTGCTTTACTTCTGATACCTACTTAAGCTAGTTTGACATCCTGGGAATACTTACACGTGGCACAAAGGCTTCCCTGTAGTTAGGCTGTTTTTTATATTGAGTAACTCATTGAGAAACTGTTGGAAGTGACAGGAAAAGTGTCAGAGAGTGGTAAGCCTTAGAAAATGCAGTTTTGGAAAATTGATTTATTTTTTTTTACCCAGTCTTTTATTATTTTGTATAATGCATTTATCCAAAGATGGAGTAAGGATAACCTGTTCTATCCTTTTTTTCCTTGTTGCAGTATACAACAGAAGATTTGTTAAGCGTGGTTCAAGCAAGTGAAGAAGAAATAATGCACCAGTTGGAGGTTTTAGATGCCTGTAAAATTGAAGGTATTTGTCTCTAAACAATATTCTTTACTTATGAGGAAATAACCCTGCTTTTTCCCCAAAAATATCTTCTTTCTCTAATAAGATAGATCTTTTCATTCCATATCCTTGTTTTTCTGCAAGTTAGTTCAAGGTCCTAAAATCTGCTTCCATATTTCCTATACCCTCTGCTGCTGTGAAAGTGATTAAAAAGGTAAAAGCGGGCAGGCATCAACCAGTCTGGCTCTTCCTCGGTGTTTAATCCAGCAGGCAACCAAGCACCGCACAGCTGTTTGATAACTCGGCCCAGCAGTGGAGTAGGGGAAATAAGTGGGGGGAATGAAGAAGTGAAACTTGTGGCTTGAGATAAGGACCTCTGAACAGAAACAAAAGGGCTGCAGAGTACACAAAGCAGGTTGCACAGTGCAGCTGCTCACCACCCACTGACCAATGACCATCCAGTCTGAAAGTACTGGCAGCCCCCAGACCCACTGCCCCCAGCTTTACTGCTGAGTGTGACATCAGGTGGTGTGGGATGTCCCTTTGGGCATTTGGGGCCAGCTGTCCTGGCTGTGTCCCCTCCAGCTCCTGGGGCACCCCCAGCCCCTTGCTGGCAGGGCAGCACAAGGAGCTGGGGAGTCCTTGGCTCTGGGGGAGTGCTGCTCTGCAACAACTGAAACAGTGGTGTGTTATCAGCATTGTTCTTATCCTATATCCAAAACACAGCTCCATACCAGCAAGAAAATAAACTCTGTCCCAGCTGAAACCAGGATACGAGTGTAGTTCCTTCTTTGATTCTACAGGCACTGTGATCAGTTTCCCACCCCTAGCATGAATATCTTTTGGGTGGTTGCCCCCTTCATGGATGAATGTGTACAGCTTTCTGTACATCTAGAGGCAAAAATAGTTGTTCCCTAGGTATACTCAGCCCTTTGACAGTCCTTTCTTCCTCCCAAACATGGCTGATTTCAGAAATCTCCCTGCTGTGTAAGGCAAGGGTGGAGGAGCAGGTGACTTACTTTGGGACAGCTCTTACTTGTCCTGTACTTGGCCAAGTCCAAACCTTCACCTCTATGCCAGGTGAGAACAGTCCTAGAGTCAGTGGGTCATGGTATGGGGTGGAACTGAGCTTTGGAATTTTAAGGTCCAAACCCCCAGTTTGGAACACGGACAACTTGCAGCAGGTTGCTCAGGAACTCACCTGTTTGAGTTTTGAGCATTTCCAAGGACAGAGATGACACAATCTCTCACTCCAAGCTGTTCTGGGCTTTGACTGTCTGCAAGGTGAATTTTTTTTCCTAGTACCCAGCTAGGATTTCTGTTATCAAAACTCGTGCTTGTTGCATTCAGTCTCACCCCTGAGCACTGCTTGGAAGCCTTCTGCTCTGTCTTCTCTATAGCGTCCCATTAGGAAGTTGAGGACAATCTCATGGATAACTTTGTCATTATTACCGCACAGCACTGTTGTACCAGGTCTGTGCTTTGTCTCCTCTGGTTTTCTGTGCTCTTGGTTGGACCCGAGCTGACGCTTCAAAGAACCAGCGCAGTCAGTTCTGTTCATACAATTCTGAGCCTGAATAATTATTTTTTCCAGCTCTGATCCATTTCAGGGTGGGATTGGTGTTGTTGTATCTGTGGCAGTTAATCTATACAAACAGCTACAAAAAATGAGTTCTTTTTACTGCTCCTTTACATTTAATCTTACTTTTCTGTTCTTCCTCTTAGACTGATCCTGAAAAGGTCGGAATGCTCTGTAGTTTGTAAAGGTGTGACCTAAACATCCTGCCTCCTGTAAAGTATCATCAGGGAAACAGAGCTAAGGTGTTAATGTTTCCTTCTCTCTCTCTCTCTTTTTTTTTTTTTTTTTTTTTTTTCTATTTGGAAGGCTTTTGGAGAGTTTTAGAATTTGACTATGAGATGAAACTCTTGAATCATGTGACTCAGCTGATAGACTCCGAATCCTGGTCTTTAAGTAAGGTTCCTTTACGTACATGTCTTGAGGAGCTTGGACCTCTGGAGCCCACGTAAGCAATTACTTTTAGTCCTTAAAATTGTGTATAATCATTATTAGTGAAATCACTATTAATTATTTATTAGAATTACATGTTTATAACTCTGGTTTCCAGTTACCAGGGTGTTAATGATAAACTTTCTTTGGCTCTAAAATACATAAGGGCATTAATAGTTCTCTGCTGTATCTACCCAGGAAAACGTTACTGTTAGCATTTTTGGAGGCATAGATTAGTTCCAAACCCATTGTCTAGTTAGTTTGCTGATTGAAGTAAGCCGCAACCATGATCTGTCTCCTTGTTTCTTTTAAATATGTTTTTGTGATGTTGTATTTCTAGTGTAATACTAAATTCAGTTTGTAAGAGCTGACTTTTAGGCTGACATCAAAAGTCATGAAATAATTTAGGGTTACCATTTAAACCAAATCTCAGGTTTACAGTAGGGAGTGTTCTTACGTTTATTTGGCTTGCAAAAAAAAAAAAAAAGCTTTTGGTGTTACATCTGCAGTTAGGTTATAATGTCCCATCCTCCATTCTCCTTGTTTTTTACTGTAATTGTTTACAACTTCTTGGTAACTGTTCTTACTATGTCCTAATGAAACTGGTTAGGCAAACTCAGAAGAACAGTTCAAAGTGTGTTCACAGATATTTTTGAAACTGTATTGGTTTTGATATGAATAGGAAATGGTGACATACAAAGGCAAATGCAAGTTTTAAAGCTTTTTTTTTTTTTCCATGCAGAGAGATGATAGAACATATCCTTTTAAGCTATGGAAGGAAATACACTGATGATGGTAAGGTTGGGAAATCGCATATGTTTTAATTTTAAAAATAAAATAGTTACTCTTTAGTAACTGAAGATTTTGCAAGGATGGCCCAAATATTAATTTGCTACAGTGCCAGTAAAAGTAGGAGGCAAACAGTGAACCAAAAAATAAAAAAATAAAAACAGTAAAATTGTTAAGAGAAATATCATAGGAAAATGGACCGATGAACTGTATGAGACACTAGAGGAAACTTAGGAACTAACAGAGGTACCTAAAGAGATATATTAGGTGTCTACAAGCAATACTTTAGTGACTGAAAACAGGTTTCTTGCAAAATTTAGGTGGAATTTTTCTTATATTCTGTCTAAAGATTCCATTGAGAATTTATATTCCATTTTATATTTATAAACCAATTTATATTCCACTAGGAGGTCTTGGATGTCCTGTGTTTTAAGCAATTGGTTGTGCTGTTGTGAACAGTCCATAGAATGTGAATTTGGCTTGCCTGAAGCAGACACTTAGACTTAGTCCCCTGAACTGCACAGCAAGATCCATTGCTTGTACTGCCTACATCTCCACTGCTTGTCTCACATACATACGTAACAGTTCAGTGCCTTCACCTAAATTCTTCCCTGTAGCTGTTTTCATCTCACCTTTGACTGAAGTACACAGGGGAGCAGTTGTAGCGATACAGATTCTTTTTTTTTTTTTTTTTATATTAAGGCACGTTGCACAAAGAATAGTTTTGAATTACAGGGAGTGCAGATGACTGAAAAGGTGGAACATAGTGTTCATGCCTGATGTTCAGAGAATTTTAGCCAAGAAAATGAAAATAGATTCTCTTCATTCCCTTTGTCATACCATAATATAAAGATGATTAAGGAAATAAGTTTTGTTTAATTGTTCAAGTACTGGCAGCAAACGCTAATACAAGCCAGTAGGAATGAAAACTGTAGGAGAAAGTGTCCCTGTGGAGAAGGGAAAAGATGATGATGGTGGGGGGAGGTCATAAATACAGTGAGTGATATGAATGAATGCAGCAGCCAGATAGTGCTGCACACACACACAGTGATCTGCATAATTTGTTCTCAAGAATGGGAAGACAACAATCATTTTTCTGAAGTAATACAGAGTCAGGTTACTCCCCCAGAAAAATAAAAACAGAATAGCTGGTTTGTAGAAGACTGTAGAACAGAATGGATATTTGAGGCTGTTCTCTGTTCTGTTATCAAAAAGCAAGAACCCACCATACTGTGTCTTTTGTTTCTCAGCAGGGGAGGTTTATTTTGAAATGCGTGAAGATAAAATATGCAGAGCCATAGCACAAATGCTTTTGCAAAATGCAGTTAAATTCAATCTGGCCGAGTTTCAAGAAGTCTGGCAACAAAGTGTCCCTGAGGGGATGACAACAAGGCTTGATCAGCTTAAGGTAAAAACATAAAGAAGGGTGGAGTCTTCCATGAGTAGGCACAGCCAAGTGTCACATCTAGATTTTATCAATTGACAGGGACTGGTTGTATTATTTCTGCCAGCTTGTCAGTATTACTTCTGACATCCTCTGTGAGTGTCAATAGTGTGGAATCACGGTGATTCAGGCTTCTGTAAGTCTAACATGTTTCGCTATTTGAAGAGAAGTTGCAGCTGTGCAGTTACTACTGGTAAATGTAACTAAAGCAGAACCTGTTGCAGACTAGACTCTAGTGATGGCCTCTACGGTGGCAAGCACTAGGAAAATCCTTTTGCTGAAAGGAGGTGGGGAGGTGTCAGAATTAGATGGATTTCCTTGCCCTTCTTGTCATAAGGGAAATGAGAAATATTGCCAATAAAACAGCACCATTATGGTATTTTTTCACTTTGCTGCTGTCAGTGCAGTTCTAGAAGACTTTGGAGATGCAGAGGGCAACTTGTTATGGATTGTTGCTAAAACAAATAAATTAAATTGTTTTGATTTAATTAACACTTTCTCTCTGGTGCTGATCTACAGGGCTTGGCTCTTGTGGATAAAAACTCAAGACCAGAGACCATCTTCTTGCTAAAAGTAGAAGACTTACCTGAAGATAATCAGGAAAGATTCAACAGCTTATTCAGCGTACGGGAAAAGTGGACAGAAGAGGATATAACCCCTTATATACAGTAAGGATTCATTAAAATCCGATTGCACTAAAAAAAAAGTGAGGTAGAATTATTACGATATAAATAGTGTTAATATTCTTCCCTTTTTGCATGGCTGATTTCTTATCAGCTATGACTACCTTAAGTACTTTGTTTTGTTTTAAACTACTACAAGTTTTATATGAATAAAATTCCCTCTCCTGGGAACTGGTAGCTATATTTATTGGATTTTAACTTTTTAATCTTACCAAATTTAAACAGGAGATAATTCTGACCGACTTGATTGAGACAAAATTAACTTAAAGGATAAGTATCCTGAAATTTATAGTTAGTCTCCATATTTACAAGTGAAGATCTACAGAGCAGGAGAGCTTTGTATACTGCATCCTTTGCTCTTTTGTCATCAACTACAATACTATCTGGAAGGCCCAGTCAGGATACACGTGAGCAGACGTAGATGATAAACCAGATTTAACTGTGTTAATTCTTTAGGAGGATCTCTAAATTTAGTCTGACTTTAATAACTAGTTCAAAAACTGTTTTGCTAGATTGCAAGCCTTCTAGAGAACAGCAGTAATAAACAAAAAAAAAAGAACTACCAAATCCAATTCCTTGTTTCTCAAGTAAATCGTGTTTCTTCCTGCTGATTAAATTTCACAGTTCTAAACTTTAGATAAGCATTGTGACAGTTACTCCTGTGCTTTTTTTTTTCTTCAATACCCTAGTCCAGCTTGTTCCTATATTTACAAGCATTTCATTGAATCATTGTGTGTGAGAACACCTCTAATATCAATACCATCTGCTTTATTTCCTTTGTAGAGACTTATGTTCAGAGAAGCAGACAGTTGGTGCGCTTCTGACAAAATACGCTCGCTCCTCAATGCAGAATGGTGTTAAAGTTTATAATTCCAGAAGACCCATCTCATAACAAACACTGTTTTAAAAACTGAGACTTCTGAGTGGAGTAACAACGCTGTTTCATCCTGCCTTCGGGGGAAGGAGTTGTCAGCAAATGTTATGTCGCATTCTTGAGTTGAAGCAACTGAGTTTCTGTAAAAAGTTCTGTTTTCTGCACAGCTATGTAGAATGTGAAGGAACTTGCCTCTCCTAAAGCATAGTGTCTGCAGCCCATTCCTACTTTACTTCTCCCACCTTCTTTTTCCTTTACGTTATAGTTATGGCAGGAGCTACTTTTTGAGTGTACTTCAGCTGTCTATCCATAAACCAAAGACTATCATTAAAAATTAAAACCATATTAATAATAATTGAATTAATTGAATTGTATCACATAGATTTCAACAGCAAAACAGAATGCTTAATCTTTTGTCCATTACTGAGCGTTCTTAAACATGCAGATTTTGTTGCTGTGTTGACATTTTGTGTACTACATGCCTTGACAAGCTCAGGAATGAATTATTCCTGACTGAGGCTACGCTGGTCATTCTTTTGGAAACTTGTTCTTTTGTAGTCATACCTTTGTGAATAAGATTGGCACAAACCCTTGACATTTTAACACTTGGCAAAATTGCCTTTTAAATATTACAAAGAAAATACCGCATAACAATCAGGTTTGTAAAATCAAGTTTGAAGATGTAAGAGAATTGTTTTGTGAAGTTTCTATAAACTGCTGTTAGAATGTAGCTGATCTAAAATTATTTTTTTATGGAATACTACCTTTGCTTTAAAAAGAACTTGTAAATCTTTGTAATAGAACTTTTTAAAATTTTGATAGGGAAAGTAACTGCACATAACAATTGTGCCTTGAAAACATAATGTTTTGAATATTCCTTTGTTTGGAACGATGAAACAGAAATCTGCTATGATATTTGCCATAAAATAGAGTGCCTGAAATTGAAGTTTCTTGATTATTAAAAAAAAAAAAAAAAGTTTGCATTAGTCAGTGAACCAGTTTAGTATTAAATATTTTTCAAATATTTTTAACTATTGTGGTGTTTGTTTTTTCACACAAAAAATTTTCTGCATCAAAATCAGATGTAAGGTATAAAAAAAATCTTGGAATATATAGCTTACTAAATGTATGGTGAGCAGTGGAGGGGGAAAGAAGCTAAAAAGTATAAATGCTAACATGGATTTTGCATCCTTGGGATTTTGTTACAGATTAAAAAAAAAAAAAAGCTGAATAAAAAAACTACTTGATTGATTCCCTGTGTTTCGCATTTCTGTAGTGTACGTGTGTGCTGTTGGCCCAGCTGCACAGAGACTCAGCTGGGCTTGCTTCCTGGAAGAATTGCCTTGTTCACTATTTGGTTTCAATGATGTGGTACTTTCTGTTAACAGCACCAGAAGGTTCCTTCTCAGAGTTGAACAGAAATATGAACTTGAAAGCTTTTGAAATAACTTCAGTTGCATCACTTAAGTTGTTTAGTTGAAACACACAAGACAATTAGTAGGTTCATAATCTGTGATACAACAGTATATATTTACAATTGATCTTGTGAAATTTATAAGATTAGAGGTATTACATGAGTAGTGCTGTATCATAATACTTAGGGTAATGATTCAGTTTTATATAAATTGGTTTTCCATGTGAGATTCACAATGAGTTGATGCTTTCTGAATTTCAAGAACTCCTACTAAAGAAAGGTGAAAAGAATAACCTAAATAAAATAGCTTCTTTGATATAAGAGCTTACTTCAACGTAAAATAAATGATGCAAAACTTGCTTATAATAGAACAAATGTAGGTTATGGAGAAGTTTCATGGTGTGTCCAAATAATTCTAACTAAAAGCCCTCCACAGTACCAACTGGAGCATGAAGGAAGACAGTGCCAGGAAATCTTTTTTTTTTTGCTCTGTGGTAAGTCTGCAAGTTTTCAGCAGCATTGTTATTGTCTTAAACTGTTTGTTTGTTTGTTTGTTTGTTTTGATTCAAAAGCAAGGACTGCAGTGCTTTATTATCTTCCTGTTAGTGTTGGGTATACCACTGAGTGGTTTAACTTAAGTTCACCTTAAATAAATTAAGTGCAGCTATACTTTGTGCATTTCAAGTAGATTTAGATTTCTGTCAAGCGTTGGAATTTCCCTAGTGAAAGCACAGATAGGGAGAGGTTTTAGCAAGCAGCCAGAGTGTTTGGAGGGTGATGCTGCTGTTTTTGTGCGGCTGGAGCTGTGACCCCGGGGAGGTTTGGCAGTTGCAGCTGGCACCTTACTGCCCCACAGCGCTGCCTCACAAAGCTCCCAGCCAGCATCACCTGGCTGTGGATTTACAAGAGAGGAGCCAGACAACAGCTATAGGCTCAATTTCTGTTGCAGCACACCCCACGCTGCGAGTCGGAGCCAAAAACAAGCCCCATTCTTGCTGTGGTGATGACTGCAGCGTGACGAGCCCTGTGTTGGACAGCAGGGCGGGAAAGCTACGAGCGGGCGCCGCCATCTTGCGGGGCAGGGCGAGCCGCTGCGCATGCGCTCGCCTCAGCCTCGGGGCTGCTGAGGGGTGAGGGGCAGCGCGCATGCGCTGTAGGCCATGCCGCGACCCCCCCCCCTTACCCCTCTGGGGTTATTTCTCGGCTTTTGTTCTCTTCATTTTTATTATTTTTCTCCTTCAATAATGTCCGTTTCCTGCAGGCGCGGCGGCGCCGCTTCGGGAAAACGAGCCGCTTTTGCGCTCGCGGAGGGAGCCGGCCGTGACCTTTCAACCGGCGGGGGTTAAAGGCTGCCGACAAAATGGCGGCGGCTGCTGAGGCGGGGAGCGGCGGGGCGCGGCGGCGGCGCTGCTGAGGGGGCTCCGCCTGCAGCCCCTCGGCTCCCTCTCGGCTTGCAGCCCCCCCCTCGGCCGTGTTCTCTCCACAGAAAGGTCCCCGGGTCCCGGCTCAGCTCCGTCCTTCTCGTGGGAAGCAAGCAAGCGGCGCCCCCGGAGCGGTATCGGTGTGCGAGGGGTGCGTGTGCCGCCTGCGGGAGGCTCTGCGGGCAGGCTGGATGCCGCTCGGGGGGTAACCGCGCTGCGGGGGCCGGCCGAAGATGCTCGACTCCGGAGGCGCCGATCCGCTGCGGAGATGAGCCCTGGGGAGCGGCGGGAGGCGACGAGACGAAGGGCCCATCGAGCGGGGATGGTGCTGCTGGCGGTCTGACAGCAGTGTGCGTCTGGTGCTGCTCTTCAGGATGAATAGGAAGAAAGGAGACAAAGGATTCGAGAGCCCGAGACCGTATAAATTATAAGTATCCGGTTTTAAAAAATTGTTGTGCTTGAGATCAGCGTGCGTTTTGAAGCAGTCCTCAGGGTGCTTGTCCACCTGAAAAGGTTGGAGCTCTGGCTTACAGCGTAGCTTGCTCTCAGAAAACATGTTGTGGGTTTATGTCCTACTGCGTGATCTTGTAGCCAAAGAATCTGTAAGCCCCCAGTCTCACCATACAAACATACTGAACTTCTGCTCTTCAGAGCTTAGAGATCCTTCCACGCAGCGTCAGCACTACAGATCATGCCGTCAAATTTCATTCTTCCTGCTGTGTCAAGCCGTAATAGTCTTGCAGGCCTTTTCCATATACGAACACACTTACATTTATAAATAAAAGCAAACATCTGTGCCAAGCAAATTATTATGTTTACACTGTTGTTATTTGGTTTGCAACCTAGCTGTAAAGAAATTGGTTGCAGATTTCAGAGGATCTTTGCCTGTATTTTATAAAGGAATCATGAAGTTATTAAATCTGCAACAGGAACGTATTTTTAAATAGAATTACTGATGTTAGTGTATACACTTTAATGGGTATGTAGGCTATTTGAATCCATCATTGGATGCTGGCTTGTTTTATTTTCTTGTAGGATTTTTTTATTAAGCTTTGTTAGTTGAAGCCAAGTCATTTTTTAATACATAGAGTACTTGAGTATGTTCATCTAATGTGTGACATGGCGTAAAAGTTGCGTTACAAGGTTATATCGTGAGTCAGTACTCTGAAGTCCTGTGAAGATACCATCTAGTACAGAAAAAAAATTAGCAATAACTTCCCAAGTTTTAAAAAAAGTTGGAATTACTATTTTATCTCTCATTTGGAAAATCAGTTTTATTTACCAGTGGTTCTAAAACACAATTCAAAACACAATTCACAACTTAAGTAAATGCATTTGACTTGTTTAAAATACTATCTTGATTAATATATTACCTTTATTTAAAATATTATCTTTTATACTAATAGTAAAAATGCATGCTTTTTTTTTTTTTTTTAATGTATAGTACCCACTTATATGAATTATGTATGAGAAGCAGCTTCCCAGATAGATGTTCCACACATCTCTGATCGCAAATGTTACGGCTGCATGCCACTTCCACTGCTGAGCATCACTGAAGTGTTAGAACTTGATTCCAAACCATTAGTAATACCATATTTTTGCATACTGCTATGTGATGTTCAAAAGCCGTGCTGTTATCTTCTATTATTAGTAATGTTCGTTCTTACGCTACATTTTGATTTTATTGTAATTCTTCTGACTTTGCGTGTTACTTATATTCATTATTTGTTTTGGACCACTTATGTGAGAGACCTAGGCCATCATTAATTCTCCTTTTACAAGTATATGCTCTACGTGGAATAGAATGTATCTATACATGCATGTATACCATATGATCTCCTGTTTTTATAAATGGGTTGAAAGATTATTTAAAATACTTGTAATTATGCAAAACCTTACTTATTTACTTTTTTTTTTTCTTCCAGCACGACTCACCAGGTAGTTTGTATCAACAACATAAATTTTCAGAGAAAATCTGTTGTAGTAAGTATTGTTTTTAATAAAATACAGAAGTAGAAATGGAAAGTCTGGATTTTCTTCATGATTTTAGAGAGAACAACTGCACACATAAGCTGATAATGTTCTTCGGCTTCTTTATGTTTTATGCTTTCTCAACTGGTGCTTTTTGTAAGTCTGTCATTCCTAGAGGTGCCTAAGATTGGATGCCTTGTAATAGTGAATACTTTAACTTCTGTGAGGAAGGGTCTTGAGTTGCTGAGGCTTTTTGTGAATTTAGGTGTATGACTACATAAATTCTGCCTAGGTTTTAAGAGTTGTTGTCTCATACTTAGATGCCAAAACCTAAAACATGGTGATGGAAAAAAAGGATGGTAGTAACTTGAAATCTAGGCAGTAGAGGCAAATGATTTCCTGTAAAGTAAGTATTTTGAAGTTCTATTTTTTTAATTATTTCACAACTGGGGAAATTCACCTGTTAAATTATATGAAAAAATATTTTTAGACATCTACAAGGGAAAGACAATTTCATTTTTAAATATAGCATTAGCTTTTACCTGCGATTTTTCTCTGAAAACGCATTAGGTTTTTAATATCTTTACATTGTGAACTGGTAAAGTCTTTATAGAAGGTTTTGATTTATGTTTTCATAGGGTTATGTGGAACTGACAATATTTCCCACGGTTGCAAACCTGAATAGAATCAAACTAAACAGTAAACAGTGCCGCATTTACAGAGTAAGAGTCAATGACTTAGAAGCAGCTTTCATCTATAACGATCCAACGCTGGAGGTTTGTCACCATGAGTCAAAGCAGTAAGTGATGTATTTAAAACTTTGCAGATGGAGTGTTTTCTCTTGTTGTGAAGCATGACCTATTTTATACTGGCTAGTTTTACCTGGTGATTTCCTGATAACAACATAAGTTTCTATCAAAACTTCTGTTAGTGTGACTTATTTTGGGGGAAGTTTTTTGACTATAATTTTGACTCTTAAGTTATTCTTTAGAATTTCTTTCTCTAATGTTTCTTTGTATGGTTTTGTCAAGTATCAGATTTTTTTAATTTTTTTTAAGTACTTTATGGGAAAGAAGTGGTAGGAATCCACTAGTAGTCTCTCGGTGCTTTATGAAATTGTCTTTTTTTTTTTTCCCCCCATGGCAAGAGAATATCTTTGGCTGAAATGTTTTTATCTTTGATAGATTTCAGATATAAGCTTCATCTATGGACATCTTATGTGCTTATTTATTTAAAGAGAAAATGGTGACATTATTGTGCCAATAACACCTGTTCATACTCTTGTAGAGAATGTTTTACAGTGGTGTGAGAACATTCATACGAGAGTTGCGTGTGATAAGACTGTCTTTTTTTTTTTTTTCTAACTTCAGCACAGTTGGTTAGGTTGCGGCAGTATAATATTCTTTAGTCAAAAGCTACTATATTCTGATAAAAAATCACAATTTTTGCAGGAAAAAATTATCATGTGCAATGTCAGATTTGGATGGTCTTTCCCATCTTTAAACCAGTGAATATGGGATCAAAGTTCATGGAAATATTTCCCAATTCCCTAACGAGTTTTTCTAAACATTGTTTCTGATGTTACTAAATATCTCCAAGTAATTTTGCATAGCGTTAGTTTATTGCTTTCAAACAAACAATATGAATAAGGCAAATCATGCAACCATATCAGGTTAATTACTGGATTACTAAATTAAGAAGCTTATTACTATCCATCAGACATTTCTTGTGTACCATGGTGTCCCCAGAGTGATTGCTCTGAGAGATCTGCTGGCCAAGAAGATAGAGAAAGCTCAGTGAGCAGCTTCAGAGGTGATACCACCTTCATTAACTCACATGTCTGATGAAGACAGATCTGAGCTAGCTAACCTACAGTTCTGCTGCTTGGATTTTTGCAAACAGTGATGTTCTCAAACTATGTAGCTATACTTATGTATCTATATATGTATCTAAACTTATGTATCTATAAGAGGGTTGTCTACTCATTGCCTTAATGACTAGAGCCTTTGAGATGTTTCTCATCCCGTCTTATTTTTCAGGTTAAGCCTGATTTTTAAATCTTCTGAAAACTAGAGTATTAGGAGAACTTCTGTTCTTAAGTTCTTGGGGTTCAAGTGCTATTTTCTCGTAGAACTGTAAAATATCTTGAGTTGGAAGGGACCCACGAGGATTATCAAGTCCAGCTTCTGGCTCTGCACAGATCACCTGAAAATCAAACCAAGTTTTATACCAAGTTACCCATCTATGGACTAGAACTGCTTACATCTGACACTCTATTCCTTTATTCATCGTATATGCAAGAGTTTCAGAAATTCAGTTTGCTAATATAATGTTGACTTACATAAGACACTGAACTAGATCTCAGTTCTGAAATTTTGTCCTGATGCTGAAGCACTTGAGTCTATTAAGTAGCTCTTGTCAGTTTTGTGACTTGATTTTGTTGTTGCTGGTTGTATTATTAAGTCAGAAATTTAAAATCTTCATCAGGCAAAGCAGGGAAGATTCTAATTGTTCTGAACAGCTAGAAGGTAGACATCAAAAGTTTAAAATAACCTCGGTCAAACATTCTTTATTAGTATCATAGATTAGGGTCTAAGTCCTAAAATGTTATCAGAATTATAACTTGAAAATTTGAAAGAAGTTTCAAATTTTCTCACTATCTGATATTGAAGAGCAAATTTAAAAACATAGTTTTCCACTTGTTTTGAGGAAATTATATGGGAAGAAACTGATAAAAATCTGATTCTTTTGTTATTCAGTAAGAGAACATAATGGCTAAATGTGTTCACAAAGTTAATTAAGTCTTTATTGAAACTTACGTTCGTGTTTTCACTTTTTTGATTGGCTCAGTTGGGTGAAGTTTGCAGAAGCATTAAAGGACTTTCATTTGAAGCACTCCATTTTGTTAAGTAAGGGGCTGGGGGCGATAACCAGTGAATCCTGAATGACATACTAGGACAAGGCATGCAAAGTGAAACACTCACAAAGGGTGAGAGCAGCCCGTGGTTTTCACTGGTGCAGGTTTTTACATTGCCATAAGAACTTGCAGAAAGACTCTATTAAATAACTCCAGTGTTATTCATAGATTTGAAAGACAGAGGTCACCAAATGTTCTTCACAAACAGCTAGTATGCATCTTGGCAACCTGTTCATTTAAAATCAGTAGATTTAAAACTTTACTTTCCTGTGATGTGTAGCAAATAAAAATTAGTTTAACTGTTAAGGTTTTATGTCCAAATACTTTCTAGTTTTTAATGATGCTTTTGGTTTGTTAGATGCTGATTTCTAGAAGAAAAATATAAACTATGTAGAAGAAGTTCTTACTTTAATGTTCTTACCTTAATTGTCAAAGATAAAGTATTTTGAAGAAGTCTTGCTCCCCTAATTAGCAACAGAATTCAATTAAAAATGAAAAATTCTGTATTTTAAGCCACTGTAATTATTTCTATGGGAAGACTTGCTCCAGCATCTGTGACTTGAGATGTTATGCTCACTGATACGAGGTGAAGGTCAAGTGAAGTGGTTAAATGTTTGTTGTTTATGGTGTACGAATTTAGGCATGCAAGAACTTTAAGAGGGTTGAGAAAGTCAAGATTAAAGAGAGCTTTATCTATGAAATACAGTTAAAGCCAGCTGAAATTGTTTCTGACTCATTATGAAGAAATTCTCTGCTGTTTTTGTGTGACATTTTCTGTCAGATCAGTTTTGTGTTCTAGATCTGGAATCCAACTTTTTTTTTCAGTTTAAGGTATATTGTTATACTCTGTTATCTCCTTCTGCAAAAGTTATTGACATGCTTTCTGTCACTGTATAGTGTTGGTGTAGTAGAAGGTGGGACAATTTTTTTAATCTTTTATGTTGTCACTTCTGCTGGGTAACAAAAACTTATTAAAAAGATAATTAGAAGTTAGTAATTTTTGTAGAAAATGTTAGAAAACTTCAATGAGTACATTAAGTATATTTTCAGCTTTGATGCCATTGCTAGTTTGTCCATGGGTCCCAAAACATCATTCAGGTAACATCTGAAAGCCTTTTAAGTGTTATGTGTCAGTCTTCAATCTTGTAATTTCTTCCCGAGTTGTCAGGACATCACAGCTTTTGATGTTGTTATAGATGGATGAGCTTAAGATGGTCAGTTCTGGCCTGACTGAACAGAGTCTGGATGGGTATAAAACACTTGGTATAGTTTTTCCTTGTGTACACAAGGTGGCAGAGAATCCCGTTTAGCTCATACATTTAAGGAGGAGTTGGAAATCTTGCAGAGACTGCTTCCAGCCTGCAAACAGTGTTAGAGCATGTCTGCATGGGTCTCTTCTTAGGGCTGTTGCTGTAGTGTGACACATCTCTTGTCCTCTTCTTCCCTCTTTCCCTTGTAAATTTTCGCTCTCTTGACTCTGTCAATATAAGGAAACCGTGGTAAGCTGTACATTTGTGCAGCATAACGTTACATAGCGTTGCTGCCACTAGTAGGAGGGATGCTATAAAACATTAATGTGGAGGTATTTGGAATCGATGAGTAGCTTTAAAAAAAAATCTCTACAAGATCACTCCTTTCCAGTCAGTCAACTAGCATGCACTTGGGCTGTAACTAATAGGCTTTTGTGTCAATTCTGATAATAAAATGCGTCTCTACCAGGAAAAAACATGAATGCATATTAGTTTTTCATTGTTGATCTGTGCTTACAACTAGGAAAACTTACGTTTATTTCTTGGACTGTAACTTTTGGCTTGTGCTCTGTTTTTGTTAAAATGGCCACATGCGGTTTGTTGAGAATAGTTTTACCTATGAAAAGATTAATTCGTGGTACTGAGTCTTTAATGGATTCCTTTTACAATGAATCACCCCTTTGAACTGGAACACTTCACGAAAATAGAAATATCAGAGTAGACCATTTCCCATTAAATGTTAAGCCCTGTGGAGTCTACCTTTTGTGTCATAAAATCATAACCTTTTCCTGTCTATGAACCCATTGATGTTTAAAATATAACCACAAGTTCATCACAAGACTTAAACTTGGAAAAAATTCTTACAGATATATTAGAAAAGGAGTCCCGTAGAACCAGTTTACATTGAAATGAAAAACTTTGAGACTGGAGAATCTAACAGAAATGTTACTGATGTTTTCTGTTGCTAGTTCTTTTTAATTGCTAAGATAGTTTTCAGTCATACAGTGTTTTTAAAGACTTTTTTTCCAATGATAATTGTTTGCCTTCCTAGGATGCTGTTAAAAGTCAGCTTAAAGCCGCATCGTTTGGGGTGGTTCTGATGTCCCTGCCAGTGTCCTGTGCCTCAGCATGAGGACTCCTCTGAGCCCTCAGTATATCAAATCAGGGAGCTAGACCAACCCAAAGTGGACTGCCAAAAATGACTTTTTTTTCCCTGTTTAGCACTTCGAGTTGCATCACTTCAGGGTCAGATGAACTGTAGTATCCTTAATGAGGGAGGGAACAGGAATGAGTGGCAAAGATGGGGAGACAGAGCGTCAGCTTGAGTTTCATCTGGTTTGAATTGTTCTGGAACCATACTCAAAGCTACAGCAAGTTCAACCTTGTGTTTTTAGAACTTGTTGGTGTTACATTGTCTTATACCCTATCTTTAGGTGCACTTCAGCTATGAAAAAAGAAATCATGGCTATGTATTAAAACTTGGGATTTGGGTGTTTCTCTGTTAGCATGCTCCCATTTACTATTAATGTCCTATTTTCAGCAGCTTCCAAGCAAAGTAGACAAGTTTAGTGTTCCTGACATTCCCAGTCCTGGTAGTGGTGCCAGGGAATGTGTGCGCTATGATTGCCAAAGATCAAGAATTGCATGAAAATATGTTCTCAATATATTTCAGTACTTAGCTACATTTTTCAGATGGGGAAGGCTGGGAATATAAGCATGGCATTTGACTTACCTAGCCTTGCAGGATGATCCTGGCTTAGTTAATTACCCCTTACTCTTCCAAGTAAGGTAACATAATTTGGGTTGAACGCTGTTCTCTCTGTGGGTGGTGAACAGAGAGTGGTTAGATGAAAGAAAGTAAAATCCTGAAATGAGATCATGTCTGCTCTGCGTGGACTTCAGATTCCATGGAAGGATGGAGCCCACAGCCACAAGTTAATTCACTCCATTGTGGTGCAGCAGTGCCGCAGATAGCGTTACACTTGATTGTAGCTCTGCCCTCGCAGTTGCTGTTTTCTCCTGTGGTACACAGCTAAATGCTCAGGATTCTTCTGAAAGGAAAGGTGATGAGTAACTGAAACACTTTCTCCTGGGGTAGAAATCAAATTTTTGAAGAACTGTTTACTAGAGGATTGGAGTTAAGATAGATGTCATGCCCATGTTTTATGGAGTTTAAAAATCCATTCTGAAAAACTATGAAAGCGCTTGCATAAAGATAAAAAAGCGAGGTTATTTCTGAGCTTGATGGTGAATCTTCCAGTATCTGAATGTAATAATACTGAATAATAATAAGATAGCATTCTGCTTTTATCAGCTGCAGAAGTGGACACGTGCATTTTCCTGCTCATTTCAGTAGAAAACAGTTCGAAGTCACAACTGAGGTAATGGTATTACTTTGGAATGAGATGTGCAGTCATTTAAGAGCGAATAGTCACTTAACGAGCTGCATCCTGACTACAGAAGTTTGTGTCTGCATCCTAAATAAATGAATGACTGTAACTTCTTAAAAATTGTTTCTGGGGGCTAAAAGGTGCTTTTCCTTTTACCCCCTTCTCCTTTAAAAACAGAACAAAATACTTAGTTAAACATGCACCGTGAAATTGCGTATAGAAATCATATCACTTTAAAAGTTGTGGGGTTTTCTGTAGCTCAGCGTATACTTTAAGAATTAAATGGCTATTTCTGACAGGAGGAACCTCAACTATTTTTCCAATGCCTATGCTGCCGCAGTCAGTGCTGTGGACCCAGATGCTGGAAACGGTGAACTCTGCATTAAGGTTCCCTCGGAGTTGTGGAAACATGTTGACGGTAAAGTAAAGAGACCATACAGCGAAAGCTGAACTTTAAGATGCCACAGAACTGTTAGCTATGAGTTTCCATAGAAGGATAGTAGATTTAAATAAATAGAAATAGCATTACATTATTTTATGAGATGGTGATTACTGTTTTCTTTTTCCTCATACATCTTTCCATCTGAAGGCTGAAAAATACCTTCATGCTTCTTGGTAGTATGGAGAAATAGTTGCAACACCCTTTACAAACAAACTGGGGTGGTCATGAGCCCAAAAGTATACATGGGGATGTGGGTATAATGGAGTAAATTGGGTGCTAAATTATAACCATTTAAAGCTGCTTACAATATACATGAGTCAGCAAAGAAAATAATTTACAAGGATTTGTCTGCTTACATGTTGTTTATAAAGCTGTGTTACTTTTTCCCATCTCACTTTCAAGAATGTTCTTTTAAGATTGATTCCATAGTGACAAGGGATCAACTTTATAATCTGGCATACTGGAACAACTGTTATAATAAGTCACTCTCCAATTAGTTTCTTATATTCATTTTCTGTTGTGGTTTTTATCTATTTCTCCTGTTGATTTGTGGGAATATGGAGGAAAAATCAACTGTCACAAAGCTGCATCGTGCAGTGTTGTCAGTTATATCTTACCAGGAAAGACACTTTTGTTACTTTAGTTTATGTTTAAGTTCCTGTTGTGTCACTTGCAAGCCTAGAAGGGAAAAATATTCAAACAGGTTTATTTTTTCTTTCCCAAGCTTGAATGTCAAAATATGGTGAGACTTGTTGGCTAAATTTCACCATATGCTTGAATTTCTTTTCTTGCCAATCTATTCATAGGTAAGATTTCTGTGGAACTAAACTAAAGCAAGGACACTTCAGTTACAGGAAAAGCTTTAACAATACTGAGAAGTTTTAAGAAACTGCAAATGGCAATAACATGTCTTTTAAGAATGTGCCTGTTACGTGCAGTTTTTGTAAAGAATTATTTCAGCAAGGTACAAATGAGATCATGCTAAGGGTGTAATAAGTGTATAAAGATTCTTCATTATCCAGGAATAGGGAGATTAAGTGTAACTCCAATTGCCATTTTTATCAAGTAATACAAATTCTTATAAATTCAAATTCTGTAAGCTAAGCCTAAGAGGTCTCAGTTTTGTAAGGTTGTCTTTTGTGCTCTGTAAAGTGAACCTGTACGCCCATGAGAATGAAGTAAACATCAACTCGAAAGACCAATAGTCTAAAACTGAATCATTATTCTAAAATAACTTTCATGAAAGTTATATATTTACTCTCATTTCTGTCTTGGTGCTACAGAGTTAAAAGTCCTAAAGGTGCATATAAATTTTTCTCTGGACCAGCCAAAAGGAGGTCTTCATTTTGTGGTACCTAACATGGAGGGCAGCATGGCAGAAAGAGGTGCTCATGTCTTTTCATGTGGTTATCAAAATTCTACAAGGTAAGAACACTGAATGCTAGGCTATATTTCCTATTTAATCTCAAAGTGTAGAAAATAGAGTTTCCCTGAGTTCTTGTAATGTTGAACGTTCAAAAACTTAATTTGTTCTTGAAGGGAGTTCACCAGTGTGAAAAGGCATCTAATGATTAGTAGTAATTAGGATTTCTAGTCATTATAGCTCAGCAGGAGGTAGTGGCAAGGAAATTTGCAGTGCTCTGTAAAGTTAGTAATACTGCCATGTAGTGGGAGTATGTCAGCATTCACAGTGTTTGAGGATGTAGTTTGGAACCTGAGAGAAAAATTATCTGTGCAATAGAAACATAATTGTTAACCATTTTTCCCCCACCCTGATTTCCCTAGGTTTTGGTTTCCTTGTGTGGATTCATATTCTGAGCTGTGTACCTGGAAACTTGAGTATACTGTGGATGCTGCAATGGTGGCTGTTTCAAACGGAGATTTGGTGGAAACTGTATATACCCACGATATGAGAAAGAAGACTTTTCATTACATGCTGGCTATTCCAACTGCAGCTTCTAACATCTCCTTGGCCATAGGACCTTTTGAAATACTTGTTGATCCATACATGCATGAGGTAATTGTCTTCAGTGAGGTCT
The DNA here is from genome assembly GCF_964211825.1 of Aythya ferina. Lineage (NCBI taxonomy): Eukaryota > Metazoa > Chordata > Aves > Anseriformes > Anatidae > Aythya > Aythya ferina. The sequence continues at coordinate 147,876,352 of NC_140297.1, read as the reverse complement.
TCTTGTTTTGTAAAGAGCTAGTTACTATTTTTATGTTGATACCTGTGCATATTGATCAAATACAGTTATGTCTAGATACTGTCTCTGTTCATACAGTTACATAGTAAAACTTGTCTAGCAATGCCTGTATTTAAATTTTTCCAAAGTAAAGCCTTTGAATGAATAATTCCTGAATTCATGGGGCTGATTTAGTTGACGTTGATAACAACATACATCTCAAAATAGGTTTAAATCCATCCTGTTGACAGTAGATGAAAATGAATTCTACACAGTTAAATAGTCTTCTGAACTGAGTTGGACACAAGGTTTTCATTCGTACCAGATCATTGCCATAATGCTGAAGTCCAGTGACTGAAATTTACAGCTGTAGTTTCAGATTGGGTAGGGATGGACTTGGTAAGTTACCAGGCTGGCATAAAGACTCCCCTTTTGAAAGCATAATAGGAAAATATTCGGAAATAGTTATGCTTTATTTGATCCAAAGGCAAACATTAGATTTTTGTCGTCAGTCGTGGCATTCTGTTAAATTTTACTGGTGGGAAATGCTCATTTGTGACAGATAATAGCTGTTTAAAAACAAAAAAAAAATCAGTCATCACATCAATTATCACAGCTTGAAAATACTGTTGTCTGATTTGTGGCAGCTGTATTTTTTTGTTACATAAATATCAAGTTCATTATGAACATATTCATCAATCCCATACCAAATTTTTTCCTTTGTAGGTGACTCACTTTTGCTTACCACAACTACTCCCATTGCTCAAACATACCACATCATACCTTCATGAGGTATTTGAATTTTACGAGGAGATTCTTACCTGCCGCTATCCGTACTCCTGCTTCAAGACTGTTTTTATTGATGAAGCATATGTTGAAGTAGCTGCATATGCATCCATGAGTATTTTCAGGTTAGTATTTGAGAAAATTACACTTTCTAAATCCACAAGCTTAGAAACTGTAGGTCCAAGACTGTTGAGAAATATTTGGTGCTCTTTTTGTTTTTATAGCTTGAGTTTTGGGCTCCCTAGTTTGAAAAAGCTGGATTTTGTTGACATTACAGGCTTTTAACACCATTTCCAATTACATGTATTATAAGGATGTTGGATTTGAATCTTAAATTGGCAGAGGTTTTCTTTCTGAATTCCATGCATGAAATATTTGAGATTGACCTAAGTGCAGACGTTTGATAATGTTCTGTTTTCCTTCAGCTGAGAGAAGGTACTGTGAACCATAAAGAGTTTCACCAGCTCAATTACTTTGACTCTACAGAAAAAGTTGTGTATATGCATGCAAATAGCAAGAGATCTGTCTAGATAAAGGTTATTAAATAAGGATCTTGATATGTCCTTGGAAAGCTAGTCAAAGAATTATTTGTTTTGGCTCTTAAAATAAGGTCTTTGTTTTGCTGTAGTTGTTTTTTTTTTTTTTTTTTTTGTTTCTGAGCTTGTGCTTATATTGTGTTACTCTTTTTATGGCGGTCCAGCACAAATCTCTTGCACAGCGCAATGATTATAGATGAAACTCCACTGACGAGGAGATGCTTAGCACAGGCCCTGGCCCAGCAGTTTTTTGGATGTTTTATATCCAGAATGTCCTGGTAAGTACTTTACTTTTGTACTCTCTAGAAAATGGGGAAAAATTAGGAAACTAAACTTTTAATTTGCATGTTGTATTTTAGCAGAATAAGTGAAAAAGTAGCTGTAGAATAAAAGGAAGAGCAATAAAGCCAGCTTAATAAATGAAAATCCAAGAGGATGTGGGGTTTTCGTTGTGTTTTTTTTTTTTTTTTTTAATTATTATTATTTGAAAGGGGAATATGAGATATAGGTTCAAAAGACTGTAGTGGTTGAACTTGTCTTCTCTTAGAGGTTGTTGTTACTGACTGTCATAGTGTGCTATGCCACCTGTAAATTTATAGAGGAGACTCTTGTATCATCAGTGAATTTCTCAGATACTCTGGATGAAGAAATGTAACCTGTATAGGAAGTACTTGTTGGGCAGAGAAGTAATAAGTAATGGAGAAGCACAGGAGAGGGGAATACAGATGTAGTGCCAAAGGGACAAATTCACTGGGTTGGTAAACTCCCTGTAACTCCATCCCTCAGAAGGTCGCCCACAGTTGTCTCATGTAATTCTGATCAGTATTTATTTTGAAGTCTTTTGCATACACTTTATATTTCAGGCACAAGGGGCTTACTACTTTTTTGTGGTAAAAGCGTATGTTCCAGAGTATTCTTGGCTTCTTAAAAATAAAAAAATAAAGTTAATTGATGCTTATACTAGTAGAATTTCTCTTGCTCTGATGCTTATTACTGGTAATAAGCATCATACATTACCATGTAACCATGGTTAAGACAGTTTTGTCTCTTGACTCCATTTTGTGTCCTTCTGTTCACCTTCCTCATCAAATGAACTACCTGTCATTTTTAAGCTTCATTTTCTAGCTCATGTTCATGTTCTGTTTTTTCCCCCTGTTTTTCTCTCCTTTAAAGAGGTATTTAAAGAGGTAATTAAATGAGTGTCCACCAAATTGTGAGATACGTACTTTGTCCACTTGCTCTCCACATGTTCTCCATTGCATTGATATGGTTATCAAGAAATTAAGATAGTCATGCTAATCGTGTAGATTAACAATTGTTTTACTTTAGTATCTATCCACTTCTACCATTTAATTGTTTCTATTTCAGCTGAAATACTTTGCTTTTATGTTTTAATCTGGGCTTCTGTGGTACAAGTTCAGTTTTCACTGGCTCTTCAGTTTTATCGGTCCCAACCAGATGCCAAGTTACATAAATTGGTTCACAGCTCATCAGATCTCTATTGACTTAGAGAAGTTATATAACTTGATGAAACTTGTGGCTTTTTTGAGCTGGTCAAAAATGCCATCCCTTACAAAATGCCTTCTGAAGTGCCATAATTCCTGCTGCTTTCTTATTATAGGTCAGATGAATGGGTGCTGAAGGGAATCTCTGGTTATATTTATGGCCTTTGGATGAAAAAAACCTTTGGTGTTAATGAATATCGCCATTGGATTAAACAGGTAATAACAGTAGCATTTTCTAAATCTTTTCACATCAAAGATGCATTATGAAAATAGAATGTAACATAGTTTTGCGTTACAATCTAAAGAAATTGTAACAAAACTTAGAGCTAAAATATTTTCACTACTTGCTGCAAGGAGAAACACCAAGCATATTAACCAAAATATGTTTCCATGACTGGCTTACCAATAATAATTTTCATTGTCTCTCTCTGCAGTTAGTTTTCCTATTTTTCTTTTGATTTCTGCTCAAAGACAGAAAAGGTCAAAAGGAAGAGTACTTCTTTTTTAGCACTCACAGTAGAATATGGGATTCACGAGGAGGTCTGTTTGGTGAATTAATGTTGCTATACTGTGATGGCCTTTTCCTATACCTCAGAAGGGCTCTGGTGTTAGCTTGGAGTAGTAGTGGATCAGGTATCTTTAGCCTTGTTTAAGTCCTAGCTTTATAATAAGCTTTTGATGTCCATGGTGACATTTTCTTATTTCCATTAAGATTTTTGTTTTCCATTGAGAGTCACCTATCTTGAAAAAGAAAGTTCTGTCTATAGCTTACATTTCTAAATGTAATGCTGTGAGACAGGGACTCATTAGCCATAACGGCAGTGAGTCCCCATTCTTTGTCAGTGACACTCATTCGTAGAAAGATTTTCCTCCTCTTATCACATTTTCTTACTGTCCCTCTTTTCCAAATTGGAGTCCTAGCCCCATGGGCTTCATTTATGTCCCTTCCTCACACAGGAACCCCATAAGCCATCCTTATCTAAGACATTTATCCCAGCCCTGCGTTGTGCTATAGAGAACAACAGAACTGGATGTCTTAAAGTCCAGTGCTGCATGTTGGTGTGTTTCTGAGTATAAGTTGCTCACGTTCTTTCCCTGTGGGTTAAGTGCTTCCATGGAGAACTGAGAGGTGCTGCTGTCATAAGGGTGCCAGTTGATACAAATCAATACATGCCAAAATGTCAGCACTTGGGAACTCTGTGCCTAACATCGGGTTGCAGTCAGACACTCTCCCTGTGCTAAAACCGACCCGATTCGATCCAAAAGCCATGCTGACTGTTGGATGATAGCGAGCCCACGCAAACATCCTGCCTTGAAGTGTGCTTGTTAACATGGGCACAGCAGCACACAAATTCAGACACAGAGCCTGCTTCTGTCTGCCTTGGATGTACTTCAGGGTGAGGTGAGCTTTTATACATTGCAGTCTACTGCGCTGGTATAGCCAGTATTACTTTGCACTGCACGTAAGTGGTGAACACTTCCATCAGTCAGAGGAAACTTACTCAGTGAGCAATAATATTCTTTAGGTATGTTATAGTTAAATATTGTTGTGTGTTGACCCCCTATCCAGACCCAGAACAAGTACATGTATTAATTGCTAATTTCTACTATTTTGTTATTGCTTGCCATGCTGAGGAAGATCTCTGATTTTAAAATACTACTTTGCATTTGTAAAAAAAAAAAAAAAAAAAAAAAAAAAAAAAAAGTTTCTTTATGAGGTATGGCTTGAACAATGATGTTACAAGCTTTCATGTTTTCAACTAATTTCTCTACTTTCCAAAATTATTCTCACTTACGTATGTTGTACTTTTTAGGAGTTAGATCAAATAGTGGCGTACGAACTGAAGACTGGTGGAGTTCTGCTGCATCCAATATTCGGAGGAGGAAAGAGAAAGACAAGTATGTTTATTTAAGCAGCAAGTCATTACAGGGTATGTTTTTATGGGGCCATTAATATATGCCTTGGGTGTGTTGTGCGGCATAAGGCCAAAGGCTGAAGAACTGCAGCTGCCCAAGGCATCTATTACCAGTCTCATAAAGTACATCTTGAGTATATTGGGTCACTGTTGTTTTATTTTTCTTTCGCTTTAAATCCTGAAGGGAATAAAATACAATGAATGTTTTTAATACTGTTATGAAACTACTTTTTAGTAAGAGGATGAGAGTGAAGATGGAGCCAGAATTTTGGCCTGAGCTATTTATAGAGTAGTTAGTAATCTTTAGGCTGCTTAAGGTATTACCAGTTTTCTTCTTTTTTGCTGTTTTTGTGTCCACTGTCAGTTACTACCTCAGTTACTACCTTAAAATCTTGCATGAAAATTGTCTTATCAATTGGGGGGGGGAAATATTAGATCAGTTGTCCATGAAGCACCACTGATAACTGTGAACAGTCTGAGTTGGTGTTTTCATTAGTAACTGTAGCTTCAGTAGTGCTAGCTTAGGAACCTTCTCCTTACCTGTTCTGTGCTACTCCTGCACTACCCACTCAATAGCATTGGTCAAAATTGGAAATTTTGGAGTTTGGAAAGCAGATCAGTAAGTTGGTCCAGGTGTCAGTGACACATTTTTGTCGTGTTTTCCTTATCTTAGATAAGTTAATCTAGTTATGACACAGCCTTACAAAAAGGTGCTCTTTGGAAACTCATGAGCAGCATGTGCAAAACAAATGGAGAATGTGTAGATGGAGTGCCAGAATACATCAACTTAAGTTCTTACTGCAGCAGAAGCCCCCGTTAGGAAAATCTGACCTAAATTTTTTGCAGCAGTGGTTCTCTTGCTTTTGGGTACAAATCCTGTTGTGTTTTTTCTTTCCATTCAAAATGAAAACTCTGGATTTAAGATTGAACCAAGTATACAGATAACCCACTTAAATATGAATAACGATCTGGTTTAGGGAGAAGAAGAAAGAAGGAAATGTTCTTTCAAATCAGGAATAGGTGTTGGCCAGTTTCCCAGCCAGGTGAATCCTCAACAACTGCTCATGACAGATCTTGATTTAGTTCACTGCCCTATTTCAAAGCAGTGAAGCAGACAAGTACCTAGGTGGCCTTGTTGCATATACCACTGAAAACTAAGTCACAGCTAATGGCATCAATTTTAGGCATATTGGTCATGATGTCCTTTTTTTCTTTCTTAAGGAAAATGTGGGGTAATGAGTTAGGTCTTGGCAGACTTTTTAATTGGCAGAGTTACAACTTGGCAGCGTATTCCCTCACAGAGAAACTAAATCTAGGCTAATGGGATCAGAATAAACTAGGGAAAAGGCTACATTAATATAAATGTACTATAAGAAAAGTTACTTTGTAAGTGTTAATTTTAGTATTTAATTGTATTTAATTGGAACCAAATAATTGACCAATTCCTGTTCTAATCCCCTTAAATTTATGTTTCCTCTGTGTGATGTATCATGGTTAGAAATTGTCTTCCCATGTGTATCTTGCTGCTTCTCTCTATTATGGCTTGATAATTGTAACATCACTTAAATATAAATTACAACTTGCTGTTTCTTATAGATTGCAAAGTCTCCTTGCACTTAAATTAAGTATGTGTTCCTGCCTCTGGGAAATGATTCGTATTTAGGGAGGAAATTTTCATAATGGTGATGTCTAGAGCATTTTTCTTCAACATATATTTTGCATTTCTTTGTTCTGATTGTTATGATAATGTTTCCTGCCAAACATATTTACATTATAGCAGTCCCAATTCGTAATTATATAAAGATAAACTAGATTGGACAATAATCTCATTTTCACCTGAATTAGAATATGGAAAGAAATCATTGGAAAAAACTTTTCAGGTAAATTAATTTTTGTACAAAACAGGTATCACAAATTCTGTTTATATATGTACTGCAATACAAACACTGCTCTCCAGAACTTTGGTGGCTTTGTTTGTTTGTTTGTTTGTTTTTGAGAAAAAAGTCCCAAAGCCTGGGAAAATGAAGGAACGGAAACTGCAGGTTAACTGCTGTATGGCATTGAAGCTTCGAAGTGAAGTGTTGTGCTTGTTATCTCTTCATTTGGTGTTCTTGCATTTTTGGTTGTCTTCAGTCTTTGACTGTGATGGTACCACCCTGCTGTAAAAAAAATAAAAGCCTCAAGAAGTGTATAAAGATGCATTTCAAGTGGAAGAAGCAGATTGACAGGTTTGCACTGAATGACTGGACTGTGCTCAAGAGCACAAGGGTTATAAATTTCCATGGAAGAGCTACTAGCTCGCTTGTCAGTTTGAGAAAGGTCCTAGGCCCATATTGCTAATTTGAATTCTTATTTGTTGCCAATCCAGTAACAGCTTTAAAAGTCTAATGGTTAAAGAAAAATACAAAGGGAAGAAAAGTATTTAAACTGAATAAACTACAAAACGCAACTCTCAAATGCAATCGAACTGGTCTGTTTTAATCTGCAGTTAAATAATGTGCCGAAATCAATCAACGCTTAGTGAATTTAAGAAGGCCAAGAATGTGGTCCTGGCTCAGTTATAATTTTTAAGAAAAGAATTTTACCAAAGTCAATCAAGTGTATAATTTGAAGCTGGATACAAAGTTTTATACTGAGACCAAATTATTATATAATGTCTGAGCCACAACCTCAGTGCCATTCTTGCATTTCAATTTCATGGCTGCTAACCCTTCTTTACCCTAGAATACAGAAGTGTCCAAAATTGCAGGACAATTTTGATAAGGGAGACTTCAATAATTGCTAACCAAAAAGAAACAGCAAGTAGTAATGTTAACTTTGTTCTTATCCATATAGTGAGTGTACCTGATATTCATACAGATGTTCACGAGTAAAGTAAAGGGAATCTCCAAGTAAATAAAAGGGTTGGAAAAAAAGGCTAAGGTGTTACGGCTGTCTTGGTCCATGCTATCTTCTGAAACCTTAACAGTTGCAGACAAGAATCCAGATACTGATCTTCTCTGTTGTTAGAAAGCTTCCTACTGCCATACGCCTTACAAGTGCATGGAAAGGCTCGTCAAAAATACATTTTTAATAGGTCTATGAACTTCCTGGAAGATCTGTCTTTTTCTCAGGTAGCTGAGCATACCTACTCAGGTAGGTATGAAAGATCAGGATTACACCTCTTGTCTTTGATAGTTAAAATTCACAAATTATTTAATTCTGTCTTGCGATGTCTCCTAAAGTCTTTGGACAAATCTCTTGCCTTGTCCATCTTAAAATGGTTCCTTTAGGTAATCTATAAGTGAGAATCCTTGGAAAATCCCATTTTGAACCCTGGAGTTTTAAGTGGCTGGCATTTGCTACAGCACAATGCCTAATTTGTCATTTACCAACCAGCATAAAATAAGTCTGGATTTCTGTTTCTTAAGAAGTTGGCCCGGCATGGTGTGGGTCCATTTTTTTTTTTTTAAGGTATTTGTTATTAGTTCATGAGAAAAAAAAACTCAAGTGTGAAGAAGAAAAGAAAAACTACAAGGAAAAAAAAAAAAAAGCAAAACTCAATACTGTTTCCACAGCCTTGGTTCATCACTAAAATAAACTCAGAATTATCTTCTCAAATAATTGAAAAAGGGCAAAAACATCTTACTTTTCTAGGGAGATGCAATATTAAAGTTACTTTTCTACTTTGAAACTGAGCTAAAGTTTGGAAAGTTCTTGTTCTGAAGTGTGAAACTTTTACTTTATAGTGCATCAAAATTAGGTCATTTGGTGCTTTACTGCTGTACAGCCACTAAGGGTATCCAGAAATCAGTCCTGCTTTGAAAAGTTTCAGGGTGTCAGTGGCTGTCTTCTGATATGGAATGAAATTAGACTGTTTTAAGTATTTTGCTTATAGACACAAAGGGTATGTATGAAGGAGCACCACAGGAAATTACGGAAATAGTGTGGCAGTGGTAGCACGATGCTCTGCATAGTCTGCCTTGGTATGATAGCTAATTTAGAAGGCATCTATTTGCCAAACTATTGAAAGCATAAAGTTGCTAACTAAAATTAAATGTGATGACTCAGGGCAATTGATCATGAAAGTCTTTTTTGAATCTTAAAGCTCCTACTGTATTTAATTGCAAAAGTTATTTGCTTAAATGTAAAATATTAACTATGTACAAGCACTTGAAAGTGGAAGTGGAACAGGGAGAATGCAATTTGAGTAATTTCCAAAGTCAAGTCATAGATTCCCTGCTCTGTTTTTCAGTGCTACCAGTATTTTGAGAAGTTACTGTGCAGCGTGTATTACCTGTCATTATTCTCTATACAGTACTTACTGTATTCCAGCTACATGCACCCCAGTAACCTTTCTTGTGCAGTCATTTCAAGTGTCAGAATTTACATCTTTAAAGCAGTAGAAGAGATCTTAACGTTGGTGTGCCTGTAATCTTAGTTTTTAAGTTATATTTTAGTTTTCATTCCTTAAAATGAAAAAAACAAAGTTGTTTTTTATTTTTCAGCCCTGCGTCACATTTGCACTTTTCTATCAAGCACCCTCATACACTCTCCTGGGAGTATTACACTATGTTCCAGTGTAAAGCACATCTTGTTATGAGACTGATTGAGAACAGGATCAGCATGGAGTTCATGTTACAGGTAGGTAATTAAATGTTTATGAGGAGTATAGATAACTTGTCTTCATTTGCAATTTCTATTCATAAAATAAAGTTAAGAAAGCAAATCAGCTTTTCATAGGATTCCGTTTATATTTTAAGTAGTAATTTAAGCAGCATGGAACTAACATAAAATGTTGATCATTGTGTTAGGATAAGGTAAGCTATTATTCTTAATCATAACTAGTAATATTAGGGTATTTCATTGCTTTGGGTAAATGACTGGTTATTAACACTGAGAACCCGTTTAACTAGTAGTTTTGCTACGGTAACTAGTGTCACCATAAGCTAATGTAGTCAGATATTAATGATGAAAGTAAAGAGAATCTTGCTTCTGTTCTTTCCACTGCATAACATTTTCAGTGCTAGAGGGAGCATAGATCTTTGTATTAGAAGAAACAGTTGAATTGAAGATTGTCATTTTATTTTGAAATATTAAACTTCTGCAGAATTGTAGTTTCTTTAAATGTTTTGTGACATGCCTTAAAAAGATAGGGTGTTATGAAGAAGCACCAAACTAGATACTAGGTGACACTTCTTCCTTTCAGCATCTGATTCCTGTTTTTTAAAGATAACAAGTATGTGGATGTGCTAAAACTTCTTATAAGCAGCTGTTATCAGGTTGAAAATACAGCAGATTTAAACCTTTCCTTGGATAAATTTTAATTATTCTTTACATTATTTTTTTTTGAGAAAAGGGATACTAGGAAGTTTAACAGAGAACCTCATGACTTCTGTTTCTAAAAAGCAGATTTACTTAGTGATCTGTTTTGCTATAGATAATTATTAAAAGCTTATGGACTTATAATGGACATTGTGTAAGACTATGGTAAGGAAGTGTGTGAAGTGTTGGCTTAAGTTATAAAAGAAAAAAAAAAGGTATACTTGTAACTCCTAAAAAGTTGGTTATTTGAGAAAGCTCAGGTAAAAAGAAGTGATTTAAAAGTACCTTGCTAATTTGGTAAATGAAGGTCACATGTGCTTGCAGTAACTAACTTCATAAATTGCCTGGTTTTTGAAGTGTAGTTCATTAGAGATGGGTAGAACTAGAAAATGGCTGCCAAAAATTGTTTTGGTACACTTCATGTTCATTTCTATTTGTGAAAAAGCTGCCTAAATTGTACCTGCAGCAATTATGAGCAAAGATGACATTTTTAGTTTATTTTTGTTAAAACACCCTTCATGTAACGAAGCTGGGGGTTCATCTCTTTTCTCAGCATCATGGATAGTTTGCCTCAAGTAAAGATGCATTCATGTCTGCAAATCACAGTTTCTGATATGGACAAGCAAATAATTTTCTGAAATATTTTTATTTTGAAAAATTTTTTTTGAAGTCAGTTACCAAGGAATGAGTTTTATTGGCCTTTAGTTACAATTCAATTGCAACTAATCAGGAAAGAAAGGCTTATTTTGTATGTTGAAGAGCTTAATGAAAGAAATTACTTTTTATCATTTTAGGTTTTCAACAAGTTGTTGAGTCTGGCCAGCACTGCTTCATCTCAGAAGTTCCAGTCACACATGTGGAGTCAGATGTTGGTTTCCACATCTGGGTTTTTGAAATCTATCTCAAATGTCTCTGGCAAAGACATCCAACCTTTAATAAAGCAGTGGGTGTATCCTTTTTATTCTTGGTTTGGATTGTTAATATGGAGAATGAATTTGTTTTTTAATTGGCACTACAAAAGGAATGTGAAGAAAGATATTTCATGTCTTTGCTTTAAACATTTAAGTACATTATTCTTTGAATTAGAAATAGATCTGAGTCACAGGTTCATAGTCCTTTTATAGTCATTTAGAGTTTGCTAGCTCTTTTGGGTGTTCTTTACCAGAAGGAATTGCTGCGATTTTAAGTATTATTTTGAAGGAAGCACAAAAACTCTGGTGGAATTCAAGGCCAAATTACACTAAAGGAATTCCAGAGGACACTGCCCATAGAAATATGCTGAAGTCTGACATGGAAAATGCTATAGTCTGGTGCATTTTTAGATGTGATTTCCAGTAAATCACCATGGAATGCGTAACCTAAAGCACGGATTGATGGTTTAAAATAAACTAGTATTTAACAGCTTGGTAGCTTGTGTTGGTGTTAGACCTTCAGGTCTAACTCAAATAAAAATCTGAGTGTTGATGCTTCAAATTGCAGTGATGTTAATCAAGAAATAGGGTTTATTGTTTTGGATTGATGTGAAGGTAAACTTAAATTTGCTTCATTTAACAGGTTTAATTGGCACTTTTAATTAAAGTGACTGCAGGTTAAAACAATACAGGACTGTAGCAAAGCCATACCTGACTTATAACGGAAAGCAAAAATAGATATTTATATGTAGAGTGTTTGAATTGACTTTTGCCATGCATCACATTCATGAATCTATCTAACTAAAAAAATCAATGTATGATTTTTATAGAATAATAGGAGAAGTTAGTATTATATCTAAAAGTGTACATACAGTGTGAATATCCATTATGCTAGCTTCCGTACTTAACTGCTGTGCAAAGCACTTGCAGAAAATAGGTATTTTATCTGTATACATTCACGTTCTACCAATTTTACCATTACTATCTGAGTTGGGTGAGTCTTAGATTTCCACCTTGTAAGCCCTCAGCTGCTGTTTGCATTGTTTGGGAGGATATCTTACTGCTGCTAACTAATCACTGTCTTAGCTCTGCTTACTGCTTGCTGTGTTGTTGCTGAGTTCCAACTTTCTGGCAAGGAAACCACTAAAATGCCTTAAGTTGTACCCAATGGCAATGTCACGGACCTTTATGAAGGCAACCACCATGAACAGAACCAGTCTGTCTGAGCTATCTATTTAGCAAAATGCATGTATTTGGGAAGAAAAGTTAATGTGTGATAGGAAACCTCCTTGAAACAGAACAGGTTTCTTTCCTTGCTTTTGCCATATGTCATCAGGCACTTGTTGGGAGCATGCCCTAGCCTAAAACACTTCTTCCTAGTGTTGTAGTTTTATTATAAACAAACTGTAGTAATGGCTGTCAAAATAATAATGAATGGCGAAGCTATTCAATGAACAGTTTACCTGAAATTATTGCCTGTAATAAAATTTGGAATGAGATAACTATTTTTTATTGGTCACGTTGTGTAGCTTCATATATATGTGACCTATTCTGTATACATCTGAACAACATGTGCAATGACCCATTTTTGAAAAACTGCAATAAAATAATTAAGTGCAACACAGGTAGAAAACAGAAGATCACTACGTTTTCCTCTTAATTTGGTTTAACTGATCAAAACAAGTCATATTGAAATTACTAAACACTTACTCAGTAACTTTCTCTGAGAGCACCTCAGGGACATTGGAATGGGGGGAGGTCCAGTGTAGTTTTTCATGATGAATTTTTTCTTCCTAGATAATTTTCACTGTACTTTTTTTTTTCCTGTGTGTACATGAATGTACATTAAAGAACCGTTTAAAGAAAAAAAATGGAAATGCTTATGAAGGAACATATTTCCACTTCCTGTTTTCTTGGGATAGGAGATTTTAGAGTTAAAAAAGCATAAAGCAAGTGTAAAAAGTAAATGAAAACCTTGGGAGTTATATTTGTTTATAGTTACTGCATTGTGCCGCAGAATTCCTATACTGCTTTTTAGAGATCAGAGTGGAGTGGTCAAATTTTACGGCAGCTTTGCATTTAATAGAAAACGGAATGTTTTGGAATTGGAAATAAAACAAGACTACACATCTCCTGGGACTCAGAAATATGTGGTGAGGTCAATTTTCCATATTTTACCTATACATCTAAGTGTGATATGAACATTAATAAACATTATTTTTAACATTAATAACAATCTTTTGAACTTTAAGGGTCCTCTTAAAGTAACAGTGCAAGAACTTGATGGGTCATTTAACCATACATTGCAGATTGAAGAAAACAGTCTTAAGCATGATATACCTTGCCATTCTAAAAGCAGAAGGTAAGAAATACATAAACTGTAAACATTTTTACTGTGGATACATGAAAATGTGTAGGGCATTGATAATAAATAGTTGCTTTTTAAATTTTATAACTACATTTTGTTGATTCTACTGAATAAGATTTACCTGTGATGTAAGGGGAGAGAATAGAATTTACTGCTTTTTGTGAACAGCAAGAAACCTTATGTTTTATATGCAGTTCTGAATAAAGGTCTTAAATTTTGTAAAAAGTTTTATAGAGAACTTGTTTGTAAAGGAGAACAAGTTCAATGAAGCCCTTTGCTTCATCAAATTTTTCAAAAAGCCATCGAATGGGATTTCTCTCCAAGGGGTAGACAGGGAAGAGAAGTATCTCTTCTCTCAAGAGAAGTATCAATAGTATCAATCCTTGATAGTGAGGATATATGGATAAAGCACATACATAGTTTTCCTTTTCTGTTAGAGTCCCCAGTGGATTATTTTCTGAACTAATGTACAGCTTAACTTATTTTTTTTTTTTACCTGTTAAGAATTTTTTTTTTTGGTGTGGTAAAATACACAGTACTCTAGCAAACTTAATCTCCATTTTTAAGCATATCTTAGCTAGTATGGTAATCTCTAAATACTGACTTTATTTACTATTTTTTTCTATATAGAAATAAGAAAAAAAAGATTCCACTGATGAATGGAGAGGAGGTGGACATGGACCTTTCTGCTATGGAGTAAGTTAGATAGCTGAAGTTTCTCAGTGTGACACTGAGCCATATCACCCTTATCTGAAGCATGTTGTTTGAAGAATTTGACAGTAAAGTTGGACTTTATTATATGACTGGCAGATTTCAAGACAAAAGTCAGTGTTTTTTGTTGAACCTTGATGAAGACCATTTAACTTAACTCCATAACTTCTTTATCTCAGTACTCTTTGGTTAATTTTAAAGGAATCTTTTTAGATTACAAATGAATGCTGAAATGCTTCATATCAAAAAGAATATATTTGGGGTAGACAGGACATTAATTTCAGAGGAACTCTTTAGCTCTATGGAAGCAAACTCTTGCACAGAGTAAATATGCATTTTACCCTCCTTGAGCTGGAGCTGGTGTTTCTCAGGAAGGTGTTTGTAGGTGTTGGTGCTTTGTTTGCTTGCTGATGAAAGTAAATTATCTTTTCTTGAAAACTAAACGGTGTCTCATTGTAGAAGGATAGTTTGCTCATCTCCTTTAAAGTGCTGGAGATTACTAGTAAATAAAACCTTATCTAAAAATGCCCAGAAATAATTTTATAGAGGGGATATAGTCATTGAGCAGGTCACTGTTATAATTTCTATATTAACAGACATGAATAAATGATTTTTAGATTGTTTTTAGGAGCATTTAGCATCTAGCTCCTATTTGTGCTTCCTGTTCCCATGAATGACTTGTACTGTAATGGTGCTGTCTGAATACTAAGTATAAAACACTTGTGCAGAATACAACTGAATACAAAGAATGCAAGAAAATTCTTCTTTGGGACTAAAATTTTAACCCTGCTTGATGATACTTCTGGTTTTATGATTGTTTGTCCTGACAGTTGTCTGCAATTGCATGGTTACCCTTGTCAGCTTTCAACACGATAGCATGTTTGTGTTTGTAAAGTACTTTCATGTCTGTTGATGAAAGCCTTATGCAAAGCTTTAGGTGGTTACCATGGGTTTTTGATTTTTTTTTTTTTCTGGTAGTCTTCAAGTGTAGAAGGTGATAAAGTGTGCTGCTCAGCCACGACAGTACCTGAGGAAGAAGATTTAAGTACACTGAGATTATACAATAGTTTACCATGAACTCACACCTGTTGTTTAAAAATAGTGAAACTACTGCATTTACTGACATATTTAAGTTTTGGACAGATTGCCCTGGAGGGCTGTAGAGTTGCCATCCTAGGAGTGGGAGACTGGATCAGGTGACTTTCAAAAGTCACTTCTAACTTAAATTCATGTATGGTTCTTGGACTCTAAATAATTCAAACATAACTCATAACAAGTCAGAACATCTAGAACATCTTTTTGATTTCTGGAGTCTTGAAATGCTGTAAACTATTAATGTTTCTCGTGTCTGTCTTAGTGCTGATTCCCCTTTGCTCTGGATAAGAATAGACCCTGATATGTCAGTACTGAGGAAGGTAGAATTTGAACAGTCTGATTTCATGTGGCAGTATCAGCTTCGATATGAGCGAGACGTGGTTGCACAAGAAGAAGCCATTCTGGCATTGGAAAAGTTCCCCACGCCAGCATCACGGCTTGCACTCACTGATATACTAGAACAGGAACAGTGCTTCTACCGAGTGAGAATGCTGGCCTGCTTCTGCCTTGCAAAGGTGAGGTTGTGTGGATGGGAATAAGGAAAGAAATGTGCTAGACATTGTAAACATTTGAAAATGGGTCAAAACTCACCACAGTTCTTAAATTGGCTTGATATTTAGCCTCTTAAAAGGGTTTGCCAAGTATTTTTAACTTGACTGATTTGAAAGGAAAGCTGTATTATTTTAGTCTGTAAATGGAGACTGCAGAAGGCTTTCATAATTGTCAAAATTGAGATGTCAGACATGAAAACCACAAGGGATTTTTCCAGATTTCATTAAGTGGCAGAAATAAAAGACTTTTGTTCATTTTTTTTCTGAGCCAAAATTCATTTTTTTTTTTTTTTTATTTTACTGGGAAGTTCCTTGGCTTCTCTGAGAAATTTGAAGTTTCAAAATTCATCTATCTGTCTAATGCAAATTCAGATTACTGCTGTATGTTGTTTCAAGTTGAATAGGGGCACAAAGTAAACAGTGTTGGTCTGCAATTAAATATCTATAAAGCCAGGTCGTTGCCATTAAAAAAGGAAGATATTTCTTGTTTAGACACAAAATTAGTATTAAGAATTAAACATAGAGATCCCTGTAAAACACTTGGATGGAAACACAAAAGAGTAAGAAATTTTGAAAAGGCATGTTACTAACATGCTTTGCATAAAGGCATGCTACTGACAGTTTGTAGAGGTTGAATTGCTGGTATATAGCTTCCTCTCTGCTGGGTACCTGTTAAGAGTAATTCAGTACCTGTACAGAAATAAACGCTTTGGGAATATTTTAAAAATCAAAATCCAAGAAATGCTTGTGATGGTGTATTTTAATATTATGAAACACTGAATATGAGCCAGCAGTGTGCTCAGGTGGCCAAGAAGGCCAACAGCATCCTGGCTTGTATCAGAAACAGCGTGACCAGCAGGGCTAGGGAGGTGATCGTCCCCCTGTACTCAGCTCTGGTGAGGCCGCACCTCGAGTACTGTGTTCAGTTTTGGGCCCCTCGCTACAAGAAGGACATGGAGGTGCTTGAGCGGGTGCAGAGAAGGGCGACGAAGCTGGTGAGGGGCCTGGAGAACAAGTCCTACGAGGAGCGGCTGAGGGAGCTGGGCTTGTTCAGCCTGGAGAAGAGGAGGCTCAGGGGCGACCTTATCGCTCTTTTTAGGTACCTCAAGGGAGGCTGTAGCGAGGTGGGGGTTGGCCTGTTCTCCCACGTGCCTGGTGACAGGACGAGGGGGAATGGGTTTAAGCTGAGCCAGGGGAGTTTTAGGTTAGATGTTAGGAAGAACTTCTTCACTGAAAGGGTTGTGAGGCACTGGAACAGGCTGCCCAGGGAAGTGGTGGAGTCACCATCCCTGGAAGTCTTCAAAAGACGTTTAGATGTAGAGCTTAGGGATATGGTTTAGTGGAGGGCTGTTAGCGTTAGGTTGGAGGTTGGACTCAATGACCTTGAGGTCTCTTCCAACCTAGGAAATTCTGTGATTCTGTGATTCTGTGATTCTGACTGATAAATAGTGCTGCCAGTGTATGTACTAGGAGCAATACTGCTGCTACCTGACTTAACATATGTCATAATGAATTTATTTGGAATAATTAAAAGTTTAGGTGCCTTCCACCGGTCAATAATAAAAGAGCAGCTGTTAACAATGCTGAAATGTTTTCTTTCTTTGAATTCACAGGCAGTTGGGCTACAGATAATTATAGCTATTTTTTCAGTTGTATTTTTATGAAATTGTATGCAAAAAATGGAATCTAGAGATAAGATGGTTGACTCAGAAAATAATCCTAAATCTATGTGAACACTACAGTTGTGTTATTAAATCAATGTGAAGGGGTGTGGAAGGACATGGTTGTTTACCCATGCTACGTAGGAGAAAAGTGTAAAATATTCTGTTAGTGGTTCCAACGTCAGGCTGTTAGTAAGAATCACTTCCTATTAACTCAGTTTAATTTTCACAGCTTGTAAATATTCAAGATTTGTAGTCTTTATTGGAAAAAGTCAAGTCCTCCATGTTTTGTTAGTGGGAGGGTTATTTTGTGTTAATTTGCAACTTCTGGCTGGATAGTGGTTATTTAGGTGAAACGTTCTTGGTGTACTAACATGGATACAGAAAAAGTGATAGTGTAATAAATTCAGTTTTATGATCTCATTTTCTAATGTACGACATGTAAAACAGCACTTCAGTCAGGTGTCCATGTAAAATATTAAATCCTCATTGATGTATAGATGCATGTGTGCATGTGCAAATACACGCATAGACCACTGAGAAGTTCATGGCAAATGACCCTGCAGAGAAAGGAGAAAATAATAAAGTTAAGATATTAAGTCCTGGGAGCATACAGGCTGATTTTCAGTCTATAGGTTTGGGTCTACTGCAGTGCCAGTGATGTTCTGTAAGGTTTAAAAAACAAATGGGGAAAAAAAAAAAACTCAAAACAATGAGGAGTTTTGTAGCTCTGCGTTATAGTTATATTTTAGGTCAAATAAGTTGCTAGTTCTTATGATATACTGAATTGATAGATGCAGCAATAGAGTATACCTTTTTAAGCAATATTAATGCAAGACAGGCTTCCTGCTACATAAATTTCACATTTTCAATTCTAAGTTCTTCTTCATGGTTTCTGAGTAGCCTTTAGAATTAAACTTCCTTTGTAGGAAAATTTGTTATGTATATTACACAAGAAGCTATACTTGCATCTGTAGTTAAAAGACTTCTGTTACTGCAAGTCTAGTCTGCCTGCACTATTTTTTTCCCTTTAACTTTCCTTTGAAGGCTGACTTAAAAGGAAAATGTCTTTCAATAATGAAGCCCACATCTTACATAAAAGAGAAGGTGAAATTAATTGCTGCCCATCTTTAAGTAGCCTCTAGCTTTTCTTTCTCTTACTGCATATGTAATAGTCTTTGGAATAAGGTAAACTAATTTAAAAGGAGATAATCACATTCATTTTCATTCATGTGAAAATGGTATTTTCTTTAGTTTGTGGAAGGTCTGTAACACTGGAAAACCCTAAATTTTAGTGTGTGTTGGCCCCATTTGTTAAAAAGCACTCAGATATTCTTCTCTGCACGCTTGCATTGTTCCATACAACAAATATATAGAATCCCCAGGGTGCTAGAAAGGCAGAAAGACAGTTTTGTCCTTGTAGAACCTTGCTTCCTTACACCAAAACAGATCATAGCAATAGATTTGTCACCCTGCAGTCTTGCCGTGAATTAAGGTTATTTGAAGAATATTCTATTCTTCGTTCTATGAAGATTAAAGCTGAGAGATGGCTGACTTGCCTTTCGCTTTAGGGGTGGTCTTTTAGGCTTAGGGTGGCTGAGACCTAGTTAAAGTCTAGGCTGAGGTTACTGGCAGGGTAAATTTGGGAAGTTGGTATTGTAAAAGCTTCTTCCATCACTGGCTTCTGTAGAGTCAGAAAACTTGGCTTAATAAAAACAGAGTATTTGCCTAAAATATAAAAGAGAAAATAATTAAGAACAGAAGCTTATCATGGAAAGGTAATTAGTTGCTGACATCTTCCAAGTGAAACAATTTTACAAAAACTTACCTTTAATGTAGACAAGATGTATTGGGGATGGCAGGGAAAACTTAGATAATGTATTACGTTGTTGAAAATAGGTACACGTTTGAAGGGCAGTATATTTTTGGCAATTGTTTTATTATGGGAAATTTGTATTTCTTTACAGCCAACCCGAACTTACAGTGGTGATGTTAATGTGACTTGCCTTTTCTCCTAATTATATAGATTGCAAATTCCATGGTAAGTACATGGACAGGACCACCAGCCATGAAGTCACTTTTTACCCGAATGTTTTGCTGTAAGACTTGTCCAAACATTGTGAAGACCAACAACTTCATGAACTTTCAAAGCTACTTCCTGCAAAAGGTAAAATTTATTTTTCTGATGAACTTTTTAAATTAAATGTCAAAATACAGAAATGTTCCTACAGATGACAACTGTAAGAATGTGAATAGCACAGTCCCATTTTACCCAGTCATTACAAACCCCAAATAACTAGTTCTTTCTTACTTGGTATCTGTTCGTTTCATCTTTGTCAAAAAACACTTAACAAAACTTAGCAATTTTTTTCTGAGTAGCTGAAGTTAAATTAGCAATTCCTTCAGGAGAGTGGAGTACATATAATAATTAGTTGTATATATTTGTGAGCTCGTTCTTGCATACAATTTATTGCACAATAACAAAGCTAATCATTTTTAGGTGAATTGATCAACTGTTTTCACTATTGGCATTTGTTTCATACTACAAATAAAATCTCATAAAGCTTATCTTAAATTAGTTGGCCTTTTAGCTGAAGGCTCTAAGGCTCTACATAATCCTTCTTGCCCTCTCCTTTCCATTAGTTGTCAACATCAAGTGCAAGTGTTGCTGCAGTTTGCTTTTTTTTTTTTTTTTTTTTTACTGGGACCTGTAGTTGTTAGTTGTACAGTGAGTAGCATTTAAAATAAGTGTCAGTGGTTTTCTCTCAAGGTTTACTTTGTAATTATTGGATGATTGAGTTACAGACCTCATATTTCTGATTATGGAGACAACCTAAATTTTATTTCTCTGTCCAAAACTGTTTCATCCTCCTCCCCACCATGTTTGTGCTTGGATTGCCTTCTGTGTTGTTCTGCTCCTTGTCTCATTCTTCATTCTTTACCACTAAATCTTAGGCTTTTCTCCCGAAGACATCTAATCCCATGTCCCAAATTTATAGTTCAAGGGTGCCTAGAGACCTACTTAGATATTTCTTTTAGAATGAGCTAGTGAGACTAATATCTAATAATTCTTTAGATTCCACTGACTGTTTTGGGTGTATACCTCTTGATGGTAATGGAAGCTTAGACATCAGGTTCACATGTAAACACTCAAATGAGGTGTCAGACTCAGAATGAATTCCACTGTCATTTTCTCTGCTTCACTGTTTTCCAATTCTTACCTTTTAGACAGTGCCTTGAATTGAGTCATTTCTTCCATATACAGCTTTTTCTGTCTGCTATAACTAATTATCGAGCAATAATTGCATTGATTTTGATCTGAAGACTGTGTGCAGCATGTTACAACTTTTTCAAAACATATTAAAATAAAACTTTTTAGAGATTTGGTATTGCAAAAGTAATTGCTTGTTTTAAGGGTGTAGTTCTTTTCAGGGCATGACTGTCATTTCATTAACATAAGAATGATGTTAATTTTATTACACAGACTATGCCTGTTGCCATGGCCCTTCTGAGAGATGTTCACAACCTCTGTCCTAAGGAGGTTTTGATGTTTATTTTGGATTTGATCAAGTATAACGATAACAGAAAGAATAAGGTAAAGAATGTGTTTATTTTAATCTCTTTAATCTCTTTTTTTGTTGAAAATAGTCTTAAAGTTAATATAATATATGATGTGTTATGCCACTAGTGTAAATACCTAGCAAGGAGAGTTGATAAAAGCTGATCTGCTAACTAAACAGTAAATGTTACAGAAGATTCTCTAGCTGACATTTGTAGTGACGTTTCTTGGATGTTTTTCTTGGAGGAAGCACTGTGCTTGTTGACTTAACTTAAGGACCTGCCTGTCTTCATTTGCATACATAGATCTATTTTTGAGAGAATGTGCTTGAAGGTTAACACTTTCTGAATAAATGTAGCATGCAAAGTTAAGCACTTGTTTCCACTTTGAGAAGATTGTCTGAAAGAGCAAGGAAATTATCTTGGTTTTTACGATATATGAGACTCTGGGTTCTGAATAACAGCTCTGGCTTACAGAACTGAATGGTATTCCTGTAGTCAGATTACAGCTGAAACCAAATGTAAAGTTTTTCATCAGTAAACTGAAGCACTTGAATTGGAAATGGCACCTGAAGTTCCTTCCAACACGGAGCACCTCTGAAGGATGGTTATGGGACCTCTAAGATTCTGAGATGATACAAGATTCCACTTCCCCAGCTTTAGAAGAAGTCCACATCTGCTAGAATCCTAACATAATCCTCCAAATTAAGTACTCAAAGTTCAGTGGAACAAATCTGAGTTCTCCTAAATCTCATTTTCTAGTATGTAGAAACACTAACAAGACACTTGTTGAAAAGTACTAAAATAAGGGGATGATAGAATGTGAAGTGGTAAAGAGATAACGTACACACCAGTTTTCACAGGATGTGCTGAGTTGTGCTGACATCTCTCCACCACTGAAGGAGAGATCCCGCTTTGCTTTTCTACATTTCACTTGTGAACATGTGTTTGATACCTTCTGTGAGATCTAGCACTTCTTGGGTTTGTTTAGGTTAAATTAACTAACATGCCACCCAGTACTTTTTTCTGCTTTTATAGTTGTATTTCTCTACTTTTTGCTATGTAGTAATTTGACATGACCAAAAAGTGCTACAGTTAGCACAAGGGAAGGGGTGAAACTGTGTGCCTAGAAAAAAGGAGCAAATAAAGAAGCGAGATTTTCCTTACTATATAGCGGAGAGGCATTAGTTTACCTGAGAAGCACTTGAAGTGGCTATCTAGATGAAACCTCTGATTTTTCAGAGGAGTAAAGCACCCATTAACCTTGGTAACCTTGCAACGGAATATAGAAAGGGACATGTAATTTTAGAGCTCACGCTAGGAAATAATGGCTTTTATTTTACAAATCTGGAAAATTTTCAGTACCTGATATTTTTTTTATTATTATTTTTTTTTTTTTGGAAACCAGTGTATTACTATTGATATGCTCTTATTTCAGAGTGAAAATTAATGGCTGATAGAATATCTGCTTGCTCAAGCGCTCTCAAATCTATATTCAAAACACATTTATTCAACTGTTTTTGCTTTCTTACAGTTTGTTTTATGGTTTCCGTTTAAACATCTTGTTGTATAACAGTGCTTCAACATTACTTGCTGTATAACAATATATATTGTTACGTTGCTTGTGTTTTAATGCTGTTTTTATCTAGTTTTCAGACAACTACTACCGTGCTGAACTGATTGATGCCCTGGCCAACTCTGTGACTCCTGCAGTCAGCGTGAACAATGAAGTCCGAACACTGGATAACTTAAATCCCGACGTTCGACTTATTCTTGAGGAAATTACACGTTTCCTAAACATGGAGAAGCTTCTTCCCAGCTACAGGCATACCATTACAGTCAGGTGTGATTTAGTAATTGTTGTATGTACAAAAAGAGAAGACATGTTAACACTATTTTTGTGTTTATAGTTCTGTAGTTACTGAGATTTTAGCTTACCTCCTTTAGTCTTACATGGCAAATTCCTTCTAATTTCCAAAAGTTGGTAGTGTGAGTTTGTCTTAATTGTTCAGTTTATGAAAGGCTGACAAAAGGTAGTGTAACAATTTCTGTAGAGTACACAACACTAATCTAAACTGTTTTCTGTGAAAATAAGTGCAGTTCTACAAATCAAACTGAATTTGGCACAGCAGAGAATCGTTTCAGTGTTCTGCCTAATTCAGAATTAATGAGTGCTACGTGTTAATACTATGAAAATAATTGTAACATGGTAATTAGGTTAATTTTATTCTAGAAAAATGACAAGACTAGTTGATTCTGAAGGAGATAACTGTGTCCTTTGTGCCTGGCATTTTGGAAGCCTCATATAAATTTCTTTTTACCCCATCTAGCTGCTTAAAAGCTATTCGGGTGCTTCAGAAAAATGGTCACGTCCCAAGCGATCCTGCGCTCTTCAAGTCATATGCAGAGTATGGACACTTTGTAGATGTCCGAATAGCAGCATTGGAGGCTGTTGTTGACTACACAAAAGGTACTTTTGCATCTATTTTGACCCTTTGTAACACTTGTGATATAGTAGAAAAAGTGAAATAATTACCTCGTTAATATTATATTGAAGCATTGTCTACCAGAAGAGCTTGTGTGGTGACAAATGTATTGATAAGAGAAGCTGTGATTGCTATTAATGTTTTGTCCTAGAGCACGCAAGTTTTATGAAGGTGTGGTGAGCGTTGTTTCTCAGTGTTCTGTAAAACTGAATCAGATATCTGGAGTTTTGAAATAACGAGTAGACAGCAAGATAAGTAGTGATAAGGGGTGCTGGTGATTTCTTTAAACGCCTTATTTTCAGTGATTTCTATTCAGTGAGTTCAGCCATAATGGCTAGTCAAAGCTCTAGGTTTTGATTTGCCGTCTTACTAATCACTTTTTTTTTTTTGCCTTTTTTTCATGCATCTTATAGCTATAAGTTTTGCAGACCTAGTTTATTTTAGTGCTTATTGGTTGATTCTACTTTGCCATTCCTTATACACAGCCTTTGTTTGTGAGACTTCTGTTCCTTAACATTTTCTTTATCTTAGCTGACTGCTGCAGTTCCTTGAAAAAAAAAATAATACAGGGTGGCTTTCTTAAATGATATTTAAATTTGAAATTCAATCCTGACAGTTTTTCTAGGGAGAACTGGAAATTAATGATTCGCATTTACAAAATTAATATATTCCTAGATAATCTGTTCCTTTACTTGAATGAGTCTTTCTCTGTTCAATGGATTTGTGACAGTTCTTGTGTTTGAAGGGTTATTCCTATCAAAGGAGCTGCATCCTTTAATCGTTTCTCTGTGAGAAGCTTGGTGATTCCAGATTTCTAATTATTCCTTGTCAAATTTCATGTTTTCATTTTCAGGACAGTAGCTTTTCCCTTGCTTTTCTGCATGAGTTGTTGTTTCCACTTTTTATAAGAAGCTTATTGCTTGTCTTTCTGCTGTCATTGTGTCCAAAGACATCTCAAACTAGGTGCGTAATGGAGGGTTTTAATTCAATTTCAGTGAGTATATCTGAGAGAATTCAGACCTATCCTTACACACTGAAACCAAAACAAGTGGTAACTTCAAGGCATCACCCTCGGGCTCAGTTCTCTTTCTTGTAATTCAGCAGGCATTCTGGATCCATAACCCACTGCAAATGTACTGTTTTGTAACCCTGTGAGTGATTACCCAGCTAGAATTCATAACTCTGCTGATACTGGGCATATCTCTTTCTGTTCTGGTGCTTACTTTGTTTTCCTCCCTTCATAGAGTGTTAGTGGAAAGATTTGCTGGAGAATGGAAAGCTTACTCATCAGCCAGCTTCCTTTAGGATAATCTCAATAATTCATCCCACCCTTTGGAAAGACAAACTGATGGAAATAATGTTTTCTCATTAAATTCTCGACCTTTTATGGGTGTTGCTTACACCTAATGATTGACTTGGGTAAGAAAGTGTTAGTATTGCAAAGTAATATGTTACATCTTTAAAAAAGACCTCCTCAGATGAGTTGCTGTGTAAGCAAGGTAGGGTATGTTGCTCAAAATGCTCTATAGATACAGGAAGGGAAAACTTGAGTGGTAAAAAGTAGAAGAAAGATTACTTGAAGAAATCAGTGATTGAGCTACATATATATTATGATTGAGCTCTCTGTCAGGTCTGGAAGTGATGGGTTAGAGTATTACTGTACCGAGCTGCCTTGCCAACAGCTTTTTCTCTGACAAGGGAGTATCAGACACAAATATGTATCTGCTGTAAAGTCAACACAACTCACAACGCAGCCTCCCATGTTATTTAGCCATCCGTGTCACTTCTCAAATACAGCCTTCCAGCACTTAACACACCAGCTCCTGTTCCTGCTGTAAGACTGGTGGCTTATGTTGTAGGGGTAAATCTGAAAGCTCAGTGTGCTAACTTCAGCTAACCATATAGAAGTCAGAAGTGCTTGTCTTGCAGGGCCCTAAGTCTCTGGCTTTGGAAGAAGAAATGATTGGTCGTCTGTTGCCAAGAGGTCTGATTCTCCTTGTTCCCGGTTACCTGGTTTCCAGTTCATATTGGATGTAAAACAGCAGCTATCAAATGCCTGATGCTTGTGCCAATGCTGGCTTTTTAACAGTTCTTGTAAAGGAAGCTGACTGCTTTTTGTTATTTCCATAAAAAGGAAAGTCTGTGTTTTCTGGGGCAGTGTGGAACTCCCATGTTTTTCTATCAACTCTCAGGGCAGGAATAGTGCTGCCTTTTTTTAAGTTACTTTAAAAGAAATCATTTCACCGTGGAACAGAATAAGTTGTTTTCTTTGCTGTTAATAGTAGGCTTTTTTTGAGACACTCTAACTCTAAAATGCTTGAGGCAGCATATAAGGACTTGGACAGTTGATCTAAACTGGCTTGAAGTGAACAGGAATTATCAACTTTTTAAAGGTAGCTTTTGGTAGTTATGTCTGCTAGATGTCGTGTATACAACAAAGCAGTTGCATATTTGAGGAGATAAAAACAAACTTGTAAGTATCCCGACCTACCTAATTGCACGAATGAAAATTCAGTCTTAGAGATGCTCTGTTGTAACTGAGAGCTGAATACAATCTCTTGTAATTTGAAAAAATGTCAAGAGGATTTTTACTTCAAAAAACAATCACTTTTATGGCTAGCAGAAATATGAAGACCTACACATCATTCTTCAGGCTAGTAAGATCTATTCTGCTAAAGGTCAGGGTTAATTTGTCATTGTTCCCCAAAATGTCACGTTGCTATACAAATTTGAAGAGATGATTAAAAGCATTAGTAGCAAAGCTTTGGAAGTCCTGCAGGGCTGCTTTACTCTACCAGGTAAATGGCAGGGAAGAATTACTTTATTTCAAGCACAAATAAGATTAGGAAACAACAAAAAACTTATTTAACCACAAAAATATGATGTTTCTTGGTTCTGTTATCCAGTACTATCAGCCTAAAGGATTCATCTCCCAATTTGCTCATTCTCTAATCACAAACCATTTTAAAATCCATTTTGTTAGCAGTTAAAATTATTTAATCTTGCTTACTATTATGATTTAATTTATTCACACATGTATAACTATGCAGCAAAAACTCAGAACAATATTATTTTTCTTCCATACAAAACAACTTCTTTATGCACTGTTCTCTCTGCCTTCTGTCTCAAGCAAGTAGCTGCCAGGAAAGGCGCTGTGCACAGAGCATAGGCAGTCACTGATACCTTGAAAGCATGTCCTAGGCAGAGGTTTTTAAAGATTTCTCAGATTTTTAAGGCAAATCTGTAATTGTACTGGTCTATGCAGGTACAAATTTGCTCTGGCATCATTCCGATTTGACCTATGCTGTGTACCTGTGGTCTGAATGGGGCAGAATGTGAGCTAGTGAGCCCCTTTTAGAGGCAGAGGATGTCAGCCTGGTGCAGTGCCTCACCAGTGTAACCACTTCTGATGTGGCTGGATTGCAGGAAGTGCAGAGCTAATTTTCAATCTGCCTGCAAAAACCTATGTTCAACAAAACAGACTGTTTAAATTTTCAACTAATTAGATGATTTTGTCTTTGCGTCAAGCAGCATTTTCTAGAAGCATGTGCTGATAAGACTCAAAATATATTTTAATTACAAAGTATACTGACTAAAAAAAAAAAAAACTAAGGAAGACTACTGAGATGAGTACTCTTACAGTTTTGTGCAAGACCACTGGTCTTCCTCTTTCTGTTTTATAGTTAATGGTCTGTCACTCATTCTTGTGTAAAAGAACTGTCTATTCTCAATTCCCTGTGAAAAATGTAATGTAGATTCTTGAGGGGATATTTGGATGTACTGATACCGTGTGCTTCCTAAAACAAAGAAGGTAATTTTCTCAGTGACTTTTGTAGTCAGTGCTCATGGGCAAGCTATGTGCTAATAGTCATGTTGGTAGTTACTGAATAACTCAGGCATGAAGGTATTAATGTGCATGTTTCTATTTTGGTGCAAAGTAAAATAATGTGAACTTCCTTATGTTTCGAATTTGCACTATAATTAACAAAATTCCTCTTCAGTAGCAGTCATTCAAGCTCTTCATGTGCTAATTGAGGAAGCCGTGTTCATCTTGATCAACCTTTCCAGTTTGTGAATAATTATACCAGTTTTGTTATTTTATTCTTTGCAGTCGATAGGAGCTATGAAGAACTACAGTGGCTGCTCACAATGGTTCAGAATGATCCTGTACCCTACATAAGGTTAGTGAGCAAATAAAGAGCCAGTTAGTTTTTACTAACTACTATGTACATTCTTGGCCTGGGCTTGGTAGAATCGATCAAATGCTTAGCTGATTAATACTTCTACACAACTGTTTTTCTCCTTGTTGCTCCTAAGTTGAAATGTGTTGTGATTTTTCAGCAGTTCACATCTCAAGAGTTAATATACTTGCTTCTTAATCTCCGTTATTTTTATGTTCTGCACCTTTAAATGTCTGAAGTCGGAGATCATTTCCTAATCACAAATGATGTATACAAGTCTCATGTTGAGTATGGCACAAACAGATTGTATGATATTTATTGAAGACAAAGGTTGAGACCTAACACACATGATGCTTTGCCAGCAAAGAATGTAAAGCAATTGTTAGACTGTAGGTGGGGTGAAAGGATAATACATGAAAGTGCAGTGTAATTTCTAGTATTGCCTGCTTCAACTTTGTTTTCACCAGTGAGCAATCGGGTAAAAAAGCTCATCGTTGCAAGTTTGTCCTCTTTTTTTTTTTTTTTTCCTGCCATTCTTTCTAATGAAAGTAGGTACAGTTAGAAGTCACCAAGGGAGGTGTAGCCTCATACTAGGTAGGAGGTAGCATTTCATTTGAGTCTCTTTAAGGAAGAGTTTGTTTACATTTTGGATGAAGTGTTATATGTAAGCCTCTTCTGAAAAGAAGAAGAAAAAAGGAAAAGGTAATTTTCTTGTCCCAGATGTGTAAAACTACAAGGAGAAAGCTTTCTATACAAAGAAAATACTTATAATAAGCAATGGAACACACAATTATTCTCATTCATAAAATGTTTTCAAGTCCAAGTTTAAATAAAGAAAGTGGAAAAATGCATCTGCTTACAGCTCAATGCATAAATATTGTAAGCAAACATGGTAAGTGTGGAATTTTTATACACCAGTGTAACTTAAGAGGTGACAGTGTTCCTTTCCAGACGGATGTGCACGTCACTAGTTTTGTTCCTGTCATTTTGTATCAGTCATAAACATGTTAAATTATTTTAAAATTCTTTGATGTCAGTTTGTAAGCTTATTTGCCAGGCTAGCTCTTTCTTTGTAATTACCAAGTCAGCGTGCAAAAAAGATTGCTGTTAAACCAAAGAGCATAATACAGCCTACAGTTTTGTATCTAACTGTTCAGAAATAAAAATCATTTCTAATAATACACACTACAAATAATCATTGTTGTGCTTTACTTTTTAATCTTTAAATTATATTACTGGTGGTGAATCTGTGTCTGTACATACTGTGTATTTGAAAAGTAGAGTTCTGTAAGAACATTGCAAATTGAGTAGACTTCTTATTCTTAGTCTACTCATTTGGATTTAATAAAAAAAAAATATCGTTTATTTTTTAGGCATAAGATTCTGGATATGCTGACTAAGAATCCGCCTTTTACCAAGAACATGGAGTCCCCTTTATGTAATGAAGCTTTGGTAGATCAGCTTTGGAAACTGATGAATTCAGGTTGGTTTTTATGTTTTCTATATTGTAGGATTGCTAGGACTTGAAAACTCAGTCTCTGAAGTTCTCTTTCAAATATCTACTGAACTTGCCTAGTGATGTACTAGTGGACTCCTTGTTTTTTGTTACTACTTCCTTTACTCCTGTAGTGTGCTTTGATACACTTTGGCATAAAATCCTTCTTTGACTCAGATGTTCACATTAGACATTTTCCCAAATGATACTGTATGTTACCTTTTCCTTTACAGTTTGCTCTAAATTAGGCAGTCTCTCTTTGTCCTCCTTTATCCAACTCTGAGAATATGAGAGGATAACATTTGTGTAGACAAACTTCTAAAACTCTCCAGTAAATTATTTTAAACCTAAGGCTTAATTTGCCTTGTATGATTAAGAAAGATCCTAATGAGAGGAGGGTTTGCATCTTTACCATTGACCTGTTTTTCATTACTGAAGCAGTTTTATCCAGTCCTAACAAACTGCCCTTTAACATCTGGCACATTTCTGCAGATTACATGTAAACGTTTATATAGGTTTTTTAGGTCATTGAAAGCTGTCTGTTTTCTGTGTATCATTATTTTTAGTGTTTGAAAGTTTACAGCAACACTCCAGGGGCTGAAGCTGGGAGACTACTAGTAGTTCAGTTTTGCAGGATTTGCCAAGTGTCAGGCACAGAAAATAAACAATTTTGATGTTCCCATCAGAGAGTTTGTTTCTGCTTTTTCTTGAGAGAAGAGTGTGTGCAGTGTTACTCACAACCATTACTTCTTCTTGCAAGTAACAAATAGGGTATGCATTCTTATTATTATTCATGGGGCTTTAAGGACTTAAATTTCTATGTATCAAGATGACATAATGTTTCAATTTATTTTCTGTAAGGCATAACCTTAGCATTCCAGGGTGCCCAGAAAGACATTTGTTAATGTGAGACAAGTTAGTAGCCAGGTTTAAAGCTGCATGATTCTAGAATCATGAGTTGCTTTCATTTCAAATAATCAAATAATAGAAAATACTCCGATATATTTTTTTTTTCTTTTGTGTTACTCTACATTAAATAGATAATGCTTACAGTTTGCAGTGACTGCAGAGAAATTCAGCAACCAGTTGTATTTGAGCTTTTTTGCTGGAAAAGAGGAGAGATATTGAGTGAGAATTCACCATATTTTAAAAAGCTTTAGTTTAAAGCATTGAGTAAATTATTTATTAAAATGCTATGATAGATTTGAAATTAATGTTTGTGAACGTGTCATTCTCTGGAGAGTATTTTAGTGCTAGAGATGTCCAGATCACTTTCTTATATCATATCTTATATCACTTTCTCCCAGCTGTTCATGAAATTTATCAGAGTAGCTTGTAACTGGGTAAGTGTAGGTACATCTAAACTTAGACAAAATGCAATTTAGTCCCCTGAAACTTAGTACTTACAGGGACAGATCTTAAAATTGTATTTTGTGCTGTCTTGCAAGGCCCCATTAACATGGCAGTTGGCACATCTGTGTCTTGTTTACCAGATACAGCCCTATTCCTGCTGTGGAACAATATGTCCAATAAACTTGCAATCAGTCAAGAGCTGGGCCGAGTTAACATCAGAATCGCTATATTTGCAGCGTTGCACCAGATGTTAGATGTCTTGCTGTTGTGAATGGTGCCAAACACGCTTTGACTATTTGTGTATGAAGATACAAAAGCAATACAGAGTTTGTAGTGAAAAATAAAATCAACGAAGCGGTGCTTTTTGTGCTACGCGTCTACAGCTCGAATGCAAATTAAAGTATTTGAGTACCCAGTGAAGTACATGACACAGTAGTCAGTAGACATCAAAAAGCCCATTTATGCATCACTGGTTTGTGCTGTCCATCAGGGTGGTTTCCAGAGGTTATAGATCTTAGTCATACTTAAGACTCCTACTGAATTACATAAAGTAAATAAGCAATTGTGACCAAATCCACTGATGTGGGAAGCCAGTTTGGTAAGAAAATGTTCTGTTTTACTTGTCCAATACTAAAACCTAAAGAGAAACTTTAAAAAATAAAAGCATTTTATTTTTTCTTATGTTATTATAACTCGTAGTTTTCCAGTTAAGTATTGTACAGTCTATAATTTAAAGCTTTTTAATTTAAAGCAGGATCTAGCAGGTGAGTTTGAGTAGATAAAAAGGAGGCTGGAGTAATGAGGGAAGTTGTCTTAGGCACAGCAGATATGTGCATACTTTGATGGATGCAGATTGGCTAAAACCATCTTTTTTGTGGAGTAGGGAAGATTGTACCTCTATTAACAGTAATCTCTTTGGGATTTTAGGAACTTCACATGACTGGAGATTACGATGCGGAGCGGTCGACCTCTATTTCACACTTTTTGGCCTCAGCAGACCTTCGTGCTTACCGTTACCAGAGCTTGGACTCGTTCTTAATCTGAAGGAAAAGAAGGCTGTGCTTAATCCAACGATTATCCCTGAATCAGTGGCAAATAATCAGGAACCTGTGAATAGTACTAACAATCATGGACAGTCAGTAGGATTTCAGAACACCGTAAGCACAACCCATCTGCGCACATCCCATTCAGCTGGCTTGGAGGCCTTGCATTGGTTACCTGTTTCATCTTGTATCGTGTTAGAGCTGCTCATGATTTATCTAAGCTGTGTTTCCACCTTGTTACTTTTATTCCTTCCACTTGAAAAGCTGACACATACATTCCACATACCTCTTCTGACTTTTTTTAAACCGTTTTGCATAGAAGCTTTTGACTTCTTTTTTTTTTCCTACTCTTATCATTTGTATTCCTTACAAAACTTTATTTTTCCTGTATTTTTTATGAGACATGAAGTGCTTCACAGAAATGTTTGATGCTGTTAAGAAATTCTCTTTAATTAGACTAAGAACATTGCTTAAAGGCAAGATATGCCATTTTCCCAAACAAAACCTTTTATCAGTAATTCCATTACATCTTAAAATGCATAGATGAACTTCTGTAATCAACTTTGAGAAATGAAAGTTGAAAGTTCAATGTCTTCACTGAACACTTCCATCTGATTTCGTAGTACTATGCTCTGAAGGATTTGTAACAACTTCTGAAAAGTTGCATGTTCAGTTTGATATCTTCCAGGCTTCTGAGGCTTCAGCCCTAACACGCAATCCATTGTGTAGTTAGAAAATGGATCTGACAAGCTATTCAAGTCATACATTTCTTCAGAATAGCTGCCACTGCTGCAGAACTAAGTCTTTTTGCTGGGCAAAGTTAATTATGAGGCAAAAAGCTCAACGTATATGGAAATAATAAGTTATTTCCTTAACAGATTGAAAAACTATTTAACTGAAACTGCTTAGGAGTATATCCCGAAAGAGGATGTGAACATGTGATTAGCATGTTTGAAAACTACTTGTTCCGCCCTTCTGAATGGGATTTTTTACTGTTACTATTTCAATCCCATAGATAACTTCTGAATTGCTTTTATTTCAGAGAGATACCGAGAGTGCAAATTATCACAGTACCTTGCAGGCTGTTACCAGTAGGGGGAGAAAATGATGGTGGAGTCATACCCGTAGAGCTACCCTACATATCCGCAGAACGTGTAGTAAATCCTTATTTGTTACACACAGACATCAGAATTAAATAACAGGAGACATTTTGTTGCCAGATTTTTAGGCTGCAATTCAGTGGACATCCAAAATTTCTTTAGCAGTCTGTCTTAATCAAAAATATCCTCTCAACTCTTCTTTTTCCTATACTGTCCTCTCCCTCTTGCTAGTACAGTTGTTGCTACATAATGAGTTGGATCAGGGGAGGATCTGGTTGAAAAATAGGATTTTATGAACAGATATTTCCTGCTGAATCAGTTTCCTAGTTAGTTCATCATGCAGTTATACCAATGCTTGTGGTGGCCCAGGACAGAAACTTGAGAAAGGGGAAGAGGCTGCTTCTGTTAGCAGCAGCGCTGCCTACGGCATTAGTATAAGCCTCGATGCACACTTCATCCTTTGTGTCTTCTCCTCGGCCTCATCTCCATTCTCCTACGACTTACTTTGCTTAGGTGATCTTTTTCACTGTAACACACCGAAAATTCAGGGAATCGAGTTTCCTCATAGAAAAACAAACCAGAAATACAAAACAAAGGCACTCTCTTGCATCAGCCAAAGCTTAAATCAAAAGCGTTTCACAGCAGCAGTGTGTTGGGTTAAATAATAAGGAATAAAAGAGGGAAATGCATATTTGAGGTTAAAAGAAGAATAAACAGGTGATAGAATGCATCAGGCTAACTAGGTTCTTTAAAGCAGTATATTCTGAGAGCACAAGCGAGCTAAAATCAGTCTAATAGACTGCTTTGATGCTGAACGTGCTAGGGATGGTGAGAGTCACCCACTTTATAAAATTTCAGTTGCTCAGGGCAAGAATTTGTGGGGTTGGAATACCCTTTGTGTAATAGGGGAAGAGCAGTTGCAGTTGGGCATCATGTGCTCTTTAGAGACCATTATAAGGTTTTTATCTAGGTTTTAGTGCTTAATAATGCTTGCTGCTATGGGCACTTAATCTTCCATCTCTATTTTGCGTATTAGACTTGTTGGAACACCTGTCTCCTGTTTTAATGACTACTTGTGTAACTTACTAGACTCTCCTGCTATTTTTATATTCCTCTGATCCTGTTTGTGTTGTTAATCTAAGCAGTAATGTACAAAACAGTTTAACTCTCTTATAAATATTGCTGTGATATCAAAAATAATACCAGGCTATAATCGCTCATTCTGACTTGTATTCAACAAAGAAAGCATTGGCATTTAAAGCTAATTAAAAGAAGATTTAGCTAAATCCCATGCATAGATCAGAGGCTATCACAGTTTTTCAAGAGATTTGGAATGAGGAGAGTCTGAGAGGCACAGATTTATAGAAAGGCTATTCAGAGGCAGCAAATGTTGTTGCACACCAACAGTACCATGATTGTGAGAAGGGACAGAAAAGATGCCAATGCTAGATATGCAGAGGGAGCAGGAATAGAAGTAAAGAGAAACCATGTTTGTAGGAGAGGTTGGCACAAATCCATGCAGGGTTTTAGAAAATACTTCTTGCCAGAACTACAGGGAAAACTTTGTTCAAATCACCCACTTACTCAGAAGTGTTTTCAGCTATCAGGGCTCTTTTAGGCTGAAACATGGCTCTTGCTATCTTCTAATTTTGATCTTTTAATGCTGCTTCAGGAGGATGATCATCTTATTAAGGAAACAGCATCCAGCATTTCTGGTCATCAGCAGGGGGTGAAGAGGAAGGCTGATATGCCACTCGGGTCTCCATTGGAGCCAGGGCAAATACTAGAGAAGAATGAAGACAGTAAAGTCAAACTCAGAATCAGAGTAAGAAATGGAAATTCAACTTGCACAATATGCAGAGTATTCGGAATAACAGCAATGGCTTCTGCTGACTTTCCTTAAAGCTGTGTTCAAACAAAAGACATGTTGTGTATGTGTGTACAGTAGTTGTTACGCTTACTTTGGCAAAATCATTTCCCATCAGATTCTTTATTGGCTGGCAGGAACTGAAGTTGACAGTTAATGTTCTTGTTCACACAGCTTCACGGTAAATTAGAAGGGTAGACATTGACGCCTTTTAATTTCATTGAATTTTTATTCCTTAGCAGTGGTAGATATCACTTCTTTCCCTCTCACCCCCAGTTTACTTCAAAAAAAAAAAAAAAAAAAAAAAAAAAAGAAAATTTTATGAAGTGATGTTCCTAAGAATTAATTATTAGCATCTGCTTATTTTTTTTCCTGATACCATAGTTCTCAAACTCTCAAGAAGAGGAGGAGATTGATATGGACACGGTTCATGACAGTCAAGCCTTTATTTACCATCATTTGAATATGTTGGAGAGACCGTCAACACCAGGTATGAATAAATTTATTGGCAAATGATAATAGGAATTTTTCGACTGTTTTGGTTGTTGGTAAGAGTTAAATGTTAGCTGAATTCAAGGAAATACGTAAAGGGTGCACAAGAACATTCTTTAGCTTTCAGTGTATTTATAGGTAATTATGTACATGTGTGTTTTCATGCATATCTAAGTCAGGTAAGTATTTGTCAGGCTTATAACAATGAAAAGCTAAGGAATTAATAAAATAAAAAAGTGAAACAGAACCTCAAATGCTTGGGTGAAATTTATTTTGCAGAAGGTATGATTTTTAAGAAGAATGATTTTGAGGATTATCTTAAAAAAAAAAAAAAAAAAAAAAAAAAACAAGACATCAGGTAAAAAAAATCTTATGACTTGTAGCTTAACATCAGTAGTTTGAAAGAAATTTGCAAGCCTCAAAGATACTTAGAAGGGCTCTTTAAAGCTGAAAATACAGTTTCATTTCTGAACCTTGTTGTTATTCCTACCTCTCTTTGTCATAAAATATTTGACAAAATTACTGCTCAAAAAATAATGTTTCTTAGAAACCTTAAGGCAGACCTTTATAAATTAAATTAATTTAATATTTATGTATTGTGTATATAAGCAATTTAATTAAACCTTCATTAATGAACTTCCACCTTGTTTTCTTACCTGTCCCAGCAAAGAAATGTAGTAGTTAGTCTTGGTTTCTGAAAACCTTTTGACTATGTTTTTAACTTTAGTTCCCAGATGTACTGGATGTAAGCTGAGGTAGTGTGACCATGGAACAAACCTTTTGCAACATCTTGGGTGCACACCAAAAATGAGGTGTTAAGATTTTCAGATTGCAGTCCCCGCAGGGTGTAAAAGCTAAGTGTTTGGCCCCAGAAGTTGGATTCAGGGTACTCTACCCTCTCGCTTGTTTTTCTGTTTTTATCCAGTGGTTGCCTAATGTCCAACACAAAAAACCTTAACAGCAGGATCTGGAACATCGGTTTCCTAGGGTCTGAGCACTAGGTCCTTAGCTATGCTGACAAGTGACCTCATCTGCTTTCCCTGTGACCTGAGTGTTCCTGGCAGTTCATGGCCCCGTTGAAGAGGAGGGCTGGTGGTGGTTCTGCTCCGAGTATCCTGCTGAGCCTGGTGCCTAGGGTGCTGGCCAGGGATGTGGAAGCTGTAGGTTCATACTCCCATAGGGCCTAGAACTTCGATTTTACTTCCTTGGCAGATGCTCTAGCCGCTAAGGTTTGTTTTTTCTGAATAAAAGGTAACTGCTGTCATTGCTCAGCTAACAAATTAAGTTCATATGGGGACACAAAACACAGGGAGGTCTGCTGTCTGGATTCCAGATGGCCTTTAGTTGATATGTGCCTGTCCAGCCAGCTCCACCAGGATGGATTTGCTGTTAGGTATGGAGAATAGGAAAACTCACAACTTTTTCCCTAAATCATAGCCATCCCAGCAGATTAAAGGAGAAGGGGGCAAATGGGTTGCTCTCAAGAATTTAGGAGCTTAATTTTACAGAACCTTTACTTTAAACCTCTCAGAGCTGCTTTGAATTTTGTCCTTGGTGTTACGGACAGCCGTCACATTTTCTGTTACGGCAAAGAATGACACATCCAGGGCATGCAAGTGTGAAGCTGATCCACTGAGGATTAGTATTTATAACTCTTACTTGATATTTTGCAACAAATTTCTTTACTAGACTTACACACTCTACGGGATATAAAGTCATAAGCAAAACTCAGCCAAATACGTCACAAATAGGACTTACGGGACCCTCTGTCAGCCAGCTCTGTGCTCGGGAATTCTCTGTGCTGTAATTCAGAATGGGTGAAGTCTGATCAGGAGGGGAGTAATGGCCAGTTGACTGCTGCATTTGTAGATCTACAGCAGGCAGAAAAGCCACGAGTGTCATCGAAGTGCTGAGCCACCTTGTCACCTCTGCCTGTTAGGCCTTCAGGACACTGGAATTCATTCTCTTTCCTAGCTATCAAATGAGACAAATGTTGTTTTTTCCACAGAATTCATTTGAAGCAATAAGCCTTTGAAAAGTATTACTTTAAAACATTTCAGATTAATTTCATTTTCTTTGGTTTGTGCACTTAGAAGCAGTTCCACTTCAGATACTCCTTGCTTCTAAAATTTCACCTGTTTCTTATTCGTGGCATTTTTCTTAGAAGCAGAGATGTATGAATTTCAGGCTGAGTAAATAAAGGCAGTTCAGTGTTTAGGAAATAGCATACTCCTGAGGAAAAAATGTCAAACAGATGGAAGAAAATAAAAGCATACCTAAATAAGATAGAACACTTGTCTGCGAACAGTTTTACAGGGGGATCGCAGATATTGTTTCCTGAGGACCCTCGGATTGTTTGCAGACGTGACAGAGGATGGATGCACTTCAGTGAGTGATTATGGTGAAACAGATCGGTACAGGTTCTGAAATGTTCCCAGAATCTGGTTACTAAATCTGTGAGATCTTGTATCTGCCCCGATTCTGTGACTTTTACTTGGAAAGCAGCGAGCTCTTGGTCCATACTTAGTTTTCCTCTCACAGCTGTGGGTTATGTCCCCGCATGTCACATGAAGTGTTAGGTCATCAGCCAAGCACAGCCTGTGAACCGCAGCTGCAAGGAGGAAGTTCGTGTTGGCTCTAAGCGCTGCTCTATCTGCGTATTCTGTTTTTTACACTCCCTGTGCCCCTCTCCCTCCCGAATGCTAATTTGGATTTGTTCAAGTTGATACAACCCCTGTAAAGCCAGGAAAATATTGTTTTCCTTTAAAAGCATTTTCTCTGTGGGCTTCTGCTCATGGATATGAAAGGTTAGGGGTTGGACATGCTGCAAGGGTGGTTAAAAAAAGCCTTGCAGTACAAGTCTTTCAGGATCACAGGTTTCAGTACAGTTTACAGCACCTTTGTTCATATAGAAAATGGTTTTAATCCTACTAAAGCATCCTGCCTACGATAATAGAATTGTGGACTCTAATAGTTAGATGGGATTCGAAGTATTTTGCAAGAAGTTACTAAAACAAAACAGCATTCTTCAGGCAATTCACGATTGAAGTTGTTTTGATTATTGTCTATGTACCAGAACCATGCTAGCCACTTTTGAACCTCTAAAACTTTGTAAGGTCATGTTTCTAAAATGAAAACAGATTCTTATTTGCTACTAAGTCATCAAAAATAGTAGCAATATGCCCTACTCTGTCTTAAGATCAAAAGAATTTTAAGATTAGGTTTCATGTATGCAGTAGGTTTAACGTCTTATTGCAGGCTGTAAGGTGACTCATGCATTGTTGACTTCTGTGAAATTAGATTAAGATGATACAGTTCTTTATTTACTTTAGTATTTCACTCCTCTCGCAGCATTTCACTCATCTCCAAGTGCAGTGCTACTTGCAAATGCTGTGAGTACAGTAGTAAATAAGCGATGTTCTCTTCATGCGCTGGCAGCCCTTTTTCTGATTGCATTCAGCAGCAGCGTGGTTTGAGAACACATCCTGAGCATTCAGAGCTCAGATCAGAAAAACGCTTTGACCATTCTTTTAATTCATTCAGTGCTTTTACAGAATAATCACACTTGAAATTTCCACTCTCTTTACCATGTAAATATACGTAAAACTCTGAAGATGTAGGCCATAGTCATGCACATTGTTTGGATTGTGGTCTTTCTGTCTGAAGCTTCAGGAAATAATGGCTTAGGTGGATTTAATTTTTCCTGGAATGATTTGAATAGAGCAAATTTTGCTGTAAAGTATAGAGGGAAACTACTTCAGTGACAACCTGCTGTTGTAAGTATATAGTCTAAATGTAGGAGCCTGTGGTGCACATCACCACGTGTCCAATAGAGTAGTTAATAGGAATTCAGTCTAACCAGTAGAAATATTTCAGTCCTCTGCAGCTCAGCTAAG
Source organism: Aythya ferina (assembly GCF_964211825.1). Lineage (NCBI taxonomy): Eukaryota > Metazoa > Chordata > Aves > Anseriformes > Anatidae > Aythya > Aythya ferina. The sequence continues at coordinate 147,837,540 of NC_140297.1, read as the reverse complement.
TTATCCAAATTAGCTACATGTATACCTGTACCTCAAAATTCAACCACTGGTCAGTGGCTTCCTGTCAAAAAGAAGTTACTGAACATCAGACTTACAGACAAATAAGTAAATTAACTTTGCTTCTTGGATAAAAGGACAACGCTGACAATGATAGATTTTTGCTTTACTCTTCAGGGAGAAAAAAGCAGTTATAACTGTGTTGTTAGAATATCCTTTACTAACATGAATATTATCAAACACTTACATTTTAGCTAATAAAGTCAACGTAACTGCTTCCAGTCTGGTAACTTACCAGTTTTGAGGTTCTCTAGCTAATTTTGCCTCACTGAAACAACTGTGATTAATTTTGTGCTTCATAAGGAAGGGTGTTTTCAAGGGCTTTATCCTAAAACCCATGAAAGCAGCTTTAATACAAACAAGCCCTGTAAGATAAAGTGACAACATAAATGAGAATTGCATCAGTGTGTGGCTGCAGTGTGGTAGCTACATTATTTCATTAAAAAAACGTAATGTTGGAGCTGTGACTTTCTGAGAAAATAACTGGCCACTCTCAAACCCAGAAGATGGGTAAGGCTGCCAGCTAAATACTCAAGTGAACTACCTAAGAGCTGTTAGAGGCACAAAGTATTCTGAATTTACTTACTGATAGAAATGTAGTTTTTCTCTTGTAAGTTTTCTAGGATGCTAGACTAAATATGGTAAAAATATCACCAGAGTTGAGCTATTTTTAAGGACAAATAGTTAAGCTGTTTTATTAAGGACAAATAACTTTTTTTTTTTTTTTTTTAAGTCAAATGAGGAAATTAATAAAACAATTACCAGTTTCAAAAGTATTTTAGTTAAATCACTGGCTTGTCTTTATAATACTTCAGTAGAGTCCATAGTTTTGGTACATGCATAAGAAGGAATGATGTCTGCTTATAAATCCAATTAAAAATTCTATGAAGTCAAATGAATCTGTAAATTTGAACTAGTTAATTTTTTTTTACCTTGGAACCAATTTAATCAGTCATGTTTAGCACAAGCTCAGATTTTTTTTTTAGCTAAGTCAAACCTTCTCAATATCAAACTCTTTAAGTTTTACAGTATGGCCACTAAAAGAACACTCGACTAGACAAAGTTGGTAACTTTTTTCAGAGATGCACGATTTGAAAATTCTGCTTCTTAAGACAAAATGACAAAACACTTGCAGCCTGGAAGCTTGGGATATTTACACTCGGTGATTGCTGTGTGCCCTTCATTGATGATTCAAGGGATGCATAAACACAACATTAAATTAAAACACTGTGTGTCAGATGTTTCCAGGGCAATACTAAACAAGGAAAGTAGAAATGAGGAAAAACACAATACTTGTCAAAACAGTTTTCAAGATCTTTTCAGCATTTTCAGTCTTAGCTCTTTAGAAAAAATACTTGCCAGAGCTGCAGCCCAACTGCTAGTCAAAGGGAGTGCGTGATTTTTCTCATTAGCAAGCTTTCTTTGGGTTCTGGGAGAGACTTATTAAGTGCTAGCATGCTCATGTTGATGTCACCTTCTTCCCAAAGGTGGTCAGTGTCAGGTTGTGGAACACCAGCCTGTCCTCAGCCAGAACACTGGACCCAGGGGCCTTACCCTTTGCTGTGATTTGTGAAGTTCTTTTTTTCCTCTGTGACATTTGAATAAATCAGGATGTCAAGGGGGGTCATTTTTAACAAGTGTCAATTTGGAAAAGTCGTATTTAAGCCAGTGGTTTTAAATAGATTGTAAATGCAAAGAAACAGAGACTGTAAGTCTGTGGTGTCCCACCCTCTTCACAGAAATGCAGAAGTATAGGAGAGAACTTCTGGAAGATCTAAAGAAAGCTTGTTAGCATGTTAAAGTCTCAAGTTACATTTTACCAAACTGTACAGGTTCAATACAAAATAATCTAGCTAAAAAACTCTACATAACAATATTGTTCACTGTTTGTGCACCGATGATCCTTAAATTAAAAAACAGAAACAACAACAACAAAAAAAACCCTTGCTCTAACATAAGTGATGAACAGGATGTTGTAATTATCTGACCGCAATTTTTATTCATGACAGAAAACATCACTTAAAGCCTATCAAGATCTAAAACCCTTTCGTTCTAAAACTAAACCATGAGATGGGTGTTTTTATATTCTGTTCTCCCTCGTGGTATCTCCAGCATTTGTGTAGTTCCATGTGACAAGGTGTATACAAAGTTTATGGTCATTCCCCCAGGGGATAGTAATCCTGTCTGGTTTGAAGCAACTGCCCAGCCCAGCTCGCTGGAACACCGAGAAGCCAATAATTACATTGGAATATGCACAGCCAAAACAGAAGGAGATCCAAATGGACAGACACATGGATGTGCGTTTCCTTCCAAGAAATGCTACTAACCACTTCAGAAGTGAGCTCGTGGGCTTGCCCTCTCCTTATTGTGCGTTTCTATTATTTGAGAAACCCGGGTTCCCATCCCGCTGCCTGTGCCAGGAGGAAGTGGGCTCCCTGCAGGAAGAGGGAACGCTTTGTGCCTCCTTGCAGCGGTCTCCCCCCTGTTGATAGGAGAATGGTATTAATGCCCTTTAAAGCAACTCCTCCTCAGCTTTGTTTTCCTACTTTGGCAGGTTCCTAGCATGGGCTTTGAATAGATATTTAATTTAAAAGAAATCAAAAAAAAAAAAAAAAAAGTGTTCTGCAAGTTTAAAGGTAGTTTCATTACAGAGTGAGTTTGACAGGTACACATCTGTAAAATGTTTTTTTTCGAGCTTTTTACAGGTCTTTTTACAGGTCTCTCCATTTTACAGAGTTCGGTAGTCTGCATACATCCATTCTGCATACACCCATACATCTGGGGCTGATGAATTTGATTCCTGATTTCAAAGCACTCTTTAATAAAAAAAGGAGGAGGATGTTTTCTGGGTAGCTCATGTTTTTCAATTAAAAAAAAAAAAAGGCAAGCACAACAGATTTTGGTCCTTAGTGATCTCTGAAGAAAATGTATGTGTACTAACTACTGGCTCAGGAAAAGCAGATTTCTGTAACAACACTTTGTTACTGGCATTTGTACCGTATTACCAATGCTGATTGCTTCCTTCAGTGTCAGTAGCCCTCAAGTCACAGTTGGATCAGATTTCCCTCCTTTCTGAAGGATCTCCTGCCTTTTTCAGTTTCCAGGTGTTCATCACCACCTCTTCAGTCCCGTTGTCTTAAAGGGCTGTTGTATATTTGCTCACTCAAGATAATATTTTACGTAAGGGCTTTAAATACAGATTTTTTATAACCTAGCTGAAATAAGTTATGAAATGATAATGCAGGCTGTTTCTTAGCAGAGCTGGTAGTGCTATAAACAGCAGAAGGTTTGCACAAGTATGAGCACATGTCAGGAGGGTTTGTTAGCATCCTTGTGTCCACTGGCAGTTGGCACTAGAGCTGCTGCTGTATCAGAGGGACAGGGTTAGGTACAGGTAGGAGCTCGTTAACAGAAATATAATTAGAAATAATAGTTAAATTATGAAGCAAACTTTTTGCATCAGTACAGTATGTTTGCATTGTTGAGAATTGCTCCAGGTAGCAAGCAAAAAAGTGCTGTAATGCAGTTACTACAAGCAAGCAAAAAGCAGTTACTACAGCAAGCAAAAGTTTGAATTTGTGTGCATACCTCGTATCTGCCATAATACCCTTCAAAAAGTAAAGGCAGTGCAAGTTCTAGCAATAAATCGTTGCGTCAATAACATGCACTTACTGCATCATTCTTATGAATGCAAAATTACAGCTGTCTAAAAAATATTTCCATATAAGAGATTTAGGTCTATAGGAAACTTGTAACCTAGTCTGACCTCCATAACATGAGCAGAATTGTATATAAAAATAAACAAAATGTCAGTGATTATCCTTACAGCATAAAATCTGTCATATTTCTATTTTGAATTTTAAATGCTGCTCACAGATGTAGATTTTTTTCCACCTCTATTCAAAAAACACACAGCTGTACTGTGTAAAAACTTCCCCGTGTGTGTACTTGATTGAATCCATTCTTAATCTTTGGATAAAGCTAGGAAGATTGCATGGAAATCTTTCTCAATGCTTGCCATAATACAGTGAATTGGCTCTTCAGACTTCCAGGATTAAAGTATTACCACAGAAGAATCATTCTTGCTCTTAAAGTAAGATATTAAAAAAAAAAAAAGCACTGGAAAAAAAATGTGTTTGCAAATATACAGGGAAAAGGCAATTATAAAGTATATAATAATTACCTGTTATTGACCTGGGATGTTTTCTCTGAAAACTGGAGGGGACAAAAAGAAAAAAAAAATACTCAAGGGAAGAAAATCTACTTCTGTGAAAGTTTTAAAGGAGTAATATCCTTCAAAAGTCTGATGGTGCTTTCAGGCATACCGAGTAGTTAAAGCATGTACTTTCAACGTGAATGATTTGATTCAAATTCTACCTAAAGGAATTCAAGCCTTCCCACCCTCCAAGTGTTTCCCCTCATTAACTATATTATTCTTATATTATTTCGCCTTAGTTCCTACTCTTGAAGCTATTGCAGTTTGTGTGAAATAACGAAATACCAAATATTCTGAAGAGAGAATGAGGAAGTGGCTCAAAAAATGAGAAGCCAAGGATCAATTTTTTTCTACTCCAGTTCAGATATTGAGTTTACTTAACATATAAGTAGTTCTAGTGTATTTGTGAAATACACACTAATAGAGTTGGTGTAATTGTCTTTGTTGGAATAATTGTTTAAGAACAAAAGTTCATATAATCTTTAAAATAGGTGAAAGTGATTGTAAGATGCAATTCTGAAATATCAATTAATTTATTTTGATGTTCAGTGTCAAAACTGTTCATATGTTCTTGCTGGGAGCTTTAGTTCCTGACTAAAAGTTCACATCCCAAAACTGCTCTTCAATGTATGTCAGTGTGTACTTCATGTGGTAGTTTTCATGAACAGTTAGATTTTAATTGCTCACGGTATTGTGACCTCCTTACTGTGTTTAAAATGTTATTTCTGGAAGCCAATGTAGCTTGCCATTGCTTAGCTCTTTGCAATTCCTAATGATCTGGGATACGTTTGTAGTTCTGAGGGAGGAAGGAGTTACCTCTACAGAGCTGTCAGTACTACAGGAGCATTAATGGCGTGTTCAGAACCTTCTCTGAAAAAGCAGGAAACCAATGGCATCAGTATAGTAATGGACTCTGTTTGCACACTGAAATGATAAAGTAGGTCTAACAATTCAGAAAGTGCTGTAAGTTAAATATTTGTTAATCCTATTTTATTAATTTCTTTTAGGTAAAGAACAGTCTTCAGGAGAGGTGAACATGCACCCTGTCTCAGCAGCTCCACTCTCTGTGTTTAGTAAGGAATCAAACTCCTCCAAACATAGTGATCATCATCACCATCACCACCATGAGCACAAGAAAAAGAAGAAGAAACACAAGCATAAGCATAAGCATAAACATAAACATGACAATAAAGAAAAGGAAAAGGATCCCTTTGCTTTCTCCAACAGTCCAGCCAGTGCACGATCAATCCGCTCCCCGTCGCTTTCAGACTGATACCGGTGGCTTCTCTGGAGTTCAACTTGCAATATTCTCTGAATACTTAGAAGGATGTATATAACTATAGCTTCTATCTTTTTTTATGGAAGTAGGAATATGTGCGTTGCCTCAGCAATTCAGAAGCTCTGCCACCACCCTCGTTTGAAGCCTTCTATTTGCATATGCAGTTGTTGAAATAATCTGATTCAAAAAATATGTTTTATGATTCTGAGTCATTTTGTATTTCACTGTTCTCCACACCTCCCACTCTTTTTTCCATTTTAAACAAAGAAAACAGCCCTTTATGTAAGGGCCCCATGTCCACTGGCAACCCCCTGCACATCATGCTGACCATGTGTACTGCCAGAATCAATTATGTTTTAATCCTTTGAAGAATGTTATGAGGCAGAGTATGTTTTAAACAGAAGCCAATTGCCAGACCTTTGGTGAAGTGCTGTTTCCAGACTAGTATTGTATAACCAAGCATAGACCTCCTGAGAAGACAAGGTTTTTCTGTAGTCTTCAACTGAGTTGTTTCTTGCTTTAACCATTGCGATGTAACACCAGAATTTTAAGAACATTACACAGAACATTTGCCTTTTTCAGATACTAAAACACTTGAAAAAAAAGTCTGAGCTGCTTTTAAGCTGCAGGTATTTATTATGGACATGACCATTTGAATATAATGACATTCTGCAATTATGTTTTTGTAATTTTAGCAAAATGCTTAATGCATGTTTTGTCCTGTAATCAGGCTTTTAAAAATCCAATAAAGTGTGCAAATTATTTTGACAAAGGCAGATTTTTTTTCTTCAAGCTCGACATTGGAATATGCTTTTGAAAGATGTCTTTGTTAAAATGAAAGAAATATTTTTGAAAGCTTAAGAATTAAAAGATTAAAGTATATATATTTCGTCCTGCTGACAGATGTTTTCTTGGAAGTATTCTATACTTCAGGGATTCACAAGATTCATGGATTCACAAGAACAACACGTTATTGGGTTAACCTAGGTCTGGGACTTTAAATGATGGATACATTCAGATCTCTTCAGCTGTGTTTTATGCAGTGTGCTATTCACACTCAGCAAATGTTTTATTTAAAAGCTACAAGTTTTTAGAAGTTCTGGTAATAGCGATAAATCATCTCTGCCCCTTTTTATGTGTGTTCTTTCTTTGTTTATAGAGGCAGGGGTTTTGCTTCCATGTACCAGTTGACTGCTGTTGTCCAGGGTTCATACCACATTTGGTTTCTACAAGATGGTTGGTTTGGGGTTAAGTATTTTCTCTAGAATTTCTCCCAAATTCCTGTGAGAGACTGATTCTCCTTTTAGGGCAAAAGAGAGAGCTCGACAGGGACCCGTGAAGATTTTTTTTTAAAGCCATATTCTGTTTCATGAAAGTTAATAAATGCTTTTATATTGTATACTTGCTGTTGAATCGTGTAGTTCTTGTAATAAGTTCTCTGTACAACTGTTGACAGATGCATTTTGTAATGCACATACACTGATTACTTAGACAAACACCATATCCCTTTAGTACTGTGAGAATCATTTTGGTCATTGCTGTATTCAGAGCAGGCGTTGAAGTTTGTTGGGGCTGGATTCGGGCATGGTGAAGCTGGGCAGCATCACAACCTTTCTCCATGCATGATTTGGCCGTTTGCTACCCTGCAAGTAGCCCTTCACCTCTGGAGCAGCCCACCTTGGCGTCACTTGTGTCCTCCGTAGCCTGCCAAGGCTGCACACCCCTGCGATCTCAATGAAGTAAATGCAACAGGAAAAACACCAAGCATGGGTAAGACAAGGGACCAAGCCTGTTCTGGGCAGGCCAACAATGCACAGTTCAGCTTACCGCCTGAGAGCTGTTACATTAGCATCGTGAATTGTGAATCGCAGGGAGAGCTTCAGGAGGCCATAGGAATAGCTCAATGGAAATATTTTTAGATGTTTTTTTCCCTTGGCTAAGGAGTGAGGTAACAGTGCCAAAGGTGTTTGTGGGAGACCTGGGCTAATAAGCAATGAAAGCTGGCATTGTTTGGCAGAGCGAAGGCAGATGCGTTTATGTTTTAGAAATGAGGTCATGGATAATTTAGGTTGATGTTTCTACTTTCGGAGGCATGGATTTACACTCCTATGCTGTGGGGCAATGTATTGTTTAGTGATACAGGCACAGAACTGAGACAGAGCTGCAGTAATTCTCGCGTCATTTATTTGGCTGAGGGATTCGAAGTGAATTATTTCATACGGTAAGGAAATGTGGTGAAGACACAGTTACCAGAAAATTAGAGGGGGAAAAAAATAAAGAGACTTTTTTCCAGTACGGTTTATGAGGTTATGTCATGCTGCTGGTTCAGCTTATCCATTGATGTGTTTGATGGGATACAAAATAGGTTTGAATTCAGGGTGTTGTGCTCGGTGGACAGGCGTGCTTGCCTGCTGGTAGGCACAGTTGGAGGTCAGGACAGTTCAGCAGGTGGCACAGGTCGCCCTGCACCAGCACATTAAAATGAATTCAGCAGGGGTGAATGTGAAATAGCGTGCAATTGGAGACTATTGCAAAAAAACAAATCTTACCTGATGATTAACAGGATTTTATGTAAAACATGGCAATAATTATTCCATCAAGTGCCAATGATTTTGAGCAGCACTTTTGAAGAAACAGGTGGGCAAATTCCCCCAAACGGAACCAACAGGTAGCACTGTGTATAAGAAGAAAATAAAGGGAACTGAATAATGGTCTAGAGAATAAAATAAGTCTGAGGAAGGAACTCTCCTGTCTAATACCTAAAAGACTGCTTAAAAAAGAAGAAGAAAAAAATGTACCTGCTGTTCTTGGTATTTCCTCTGGGAAGGAAAGGATTAGCTTTATTTGTAAGAAAAGGAATTTTTGCAGAATGATGAAGTTAAGATGGAAAATAAACACACACCTCATGGTGAAGTGAAACTCTTCTTGTAGGCTTTTAAGACGTAAATTGGCAAGTATCTGTTGGGGATGTTTAGGGGATGCTTTGCCTTGCCACAGTGCAGGCCTTTGGATTAAGATATTTTGTTACAGTTTGTCTTGATGGTTTCTTACATCTCCCATTTTTCAGACAATGAAATTTTTAATGTGAATTCGATTTTGTTCATTATAAGCATAATACACAAGTGTAAGGTAAATATGTAACATGAAAATACCTATATGCTGTTTTAACATAGACTTTACATTTGCATTTGTGTTTTTTGTTTGGTTTTATTAGCATAACTATAAAATGTTCACAAAATGACTGCTGCATTTCTTAGATTTGTAGAAATGCTCAAATATCTGATTAGGATATAACTTCTGTCCTTGGTGTCTAAGTAAGCATTCATTTCAGCTCTGCTTGGTCTTGTCACTCTGTCCTGATGCTGTGGAGGAAGGACAGCAGTGTACAACTCTGAGCTGTTGGGTGAGCTGGCACTGCCTTTCCATCATAAATTGTGCCGTCCCATAATGTACTCAACCTGACCTCTGGGTTTGTGTCAATGGTAGCAGCATATCCTTACACTGCCTAGCTTTTTAGGATATAAAAGCTATTTCATTTTACTTGATTTTGTATTCATAGAGATCTGATCATTTGTGTAAATTTTAATCTAAGGAAATTTAAGGCATGCCTATTTTAATTTCCTTAAGGCAGTTTATTCACAGAAAATTAAGATTTTTAACACAGTGTCAGTATTGCATAAGGGTCCTTAAAATATACAAGGTAAATATAAATGTTTTTGAATGAGATTTAATCACTTTATATATTTATAACTTACATTAATATAAATATGTTCGTAAAATATTTATGTATTTATTTCCTGATTTTATGATGTGAAATGGCAATAATAATATACAAGTGTTTTCATACGCATTAAGCCATAGCAGCTAATCCATAAAGTCTGTTATTCCATAATCATCTGATATCCTGAATGCAGTTTCGCTAAATGCATTTCTAAGGTTTTCTTTTATTACTGTTTTATTTTGTGTGGATAAATGTGCAATGTTAGTGACCTTTGCTGATGCAGATGAGATGGGATTTCATTAGGACTTCGCATTTTACTGAAACATACTTAATCTCATATGGTGCTTAGGAAGAAAAAACAGTATTTTTGTGGTAAACATCATAAAATGGCAGCATGAAATTTAAGTGCACTTAGCAAGATTTTTTTTTTTCCCACTTCTAAGTAGAAGTGCAGCTGTGTGGGGTAGTTTGGGCTCGCTGCTGCGGGGAGCAGGGCTTCCTGCCCCAGCTCCTGGCCCCATAATCTCACCTTGGACTCGCTGGGCTCTTCAGTGGCTTGACTCTACTCACCTATGGACAAAATAAGGCTGATTTTGGCTGCATCCGTAGCTCCTGGGGCTGAGGATGGAGAGGGGAGCGTGAAGAGCGAGCCAAACAAACCCCTCTTGGCACCGCCGCTCCCGGTTTGGCTCGGCTCCTTCCTGCAGCTCCACTCAGGGGAAACGAAACGAGGCTGGATTCGAGCGCTGACATCTGCTCCTCGCTGGGACTCCGAATTCTGCTGTGGCTAGGTTTTGGGGGGGGGTTTGAACCAGATTCATTTCGAAAGTTTTGGAACGGTGAAGTGAAATGAACTTCTGTGACTGGAGGTTATTTATTTTCTATGCTGGGTTAAAAATAAAAAAGGAACGGTCTCAAGAGTCAGGGTCAAGAGCAACTCCCTTCAAAAATGACTCCAGAGGGTGACTTCAGGTCAAGGCGATTTTTTTTTTAATTATTATTTTTGTTCTGCCTTATTTTTATCCCCTGAATTGAATTGCAGAAGGGGTTTAATAAAGTATTTCATTCTGAAAATGTCCTTTTCGTTTCCTAAAGGTTCCTATTTCTTATAAATGTATAAAATGTATTGTGGAAAAAAATATATATTTGATAAATGAAAACATATCCCTCATATGTCCCCCAGAGAAAGTATGTCCCCAAGCTTGAGGGCACCACAGAAGTGAAAGCGTGTTTCAAGACCCGATCAACTCTTCCCCTTTTTTTTAAAAAAAAAAAAAAAACTTACTTCAGGAAAAACCCTCTTTTGGAAGTTATCTGTTCCTCACCTTTCCAGGAAAAGGAGGGATGGTGACTCACGGCTTTGAGGCAGCGTGGAGCCGTGTGAGTGAGCCTCTGTTTGGGGCCATGCCGGGGCGGCCGTGCCAAGGCTGCTGGCCCAGCGGGACATCACAAGGTGCTCACCAGCTGCACTGCGTCCAGAAGCACTTGGGGACCTTTTTTTACCGACTACCATAAGGTGCTGCTCAGCTTCTGGTTGCTTATTTTGCTAAATCTTCAAGCTTTTAACCGCATTAAGCTTTGGCACTGTCAACAGGCCTTTTGGTGGCTCCTCTCCCATCCAGGAGGCTAATGGAAGCCTGCGTGGGAAGGAGGTGTTTTTAGCAGTTTTGGAAATATTTGAGTACAGCTTTTCAAATTGGTACGGCAGCCATGAACCTTCATAACAGTGTGCTATTGTCTTGCTAGTTTTAGTTGTTTTATTCCTAATTTTTCTGTACAAAATAAAAATGGACACAGGGAAGAAGAAAGGGGAGGGGTGGAGATTGCTACCACAGTGAAGTGAGGCTTGGGGAGATCAAAGCTCTCGTGTCAGTTCGGTCGCTCACCTTCCTAATGCTGTTCCTACTGTTCTGAGGTATTTGGGGTTTGCCCATGGGGCTGCTGAAGGCTTCACTTGTTTCCCTTAATTTATTTATCTTCAGTTCTTCTTCCAATTTGTTGAGGTAGTGGACACCTGAGAGTTGTCCAAGCTTCAGGAGGAGCAGATCACTCAGACACCCACCAAAGCTGCTTTGGAATAGGATGATATCCTGGCATTGGAGTGCCCTGTTTCAGTTTTCCATCCTCTTTTTCCAGCTATGTGGCCAGCAGGCTACTAACAGCTTATTGTCCTTCTGGAGGATCAGGCAGAGATGATCCCCATCCCCTATGGTCAGTGCAAACATGCTTCTTGTCTTCCTGCATTTGGAGCAGTGTGTGTAGAAAAAGTTTCTGTCTCAAAAGCTTTTATCAAAGGACACGATCATTTTAGAATGCTGGGATTCATGTGTTTGTTATTGAGCACTTGACTGGTTTCAAAATACTGAGCACTTTCCATTGTTTTAATAGTCAGATTTTTAAAAACATAAATTTGTTTTTACAGCATGGAAAAACTTCCATGTGCTTAATAAAGCACTCAGTGCTTACAATACAGGATAAGACAGAGGAAGAGAGAGAACAAAGCTTTTTTGTAGGTCTCTTAATTGAAGAGAGAGAAGTAATGTTGGAGGACTGGTAAAGGACTTCAAGAAATCAGTTGTTGACTACTGCCATGATGTAGATGATGCGAAAACCTAAATGAAACTATGGAGAGAATAGTTGAAAACACTACTCTTATTTTTCAGTTAAAGCTCAACAATTTCATTGGAGAAAAAAAAAATAAATGAGGAAAAGACACTGATAACGTGTATAACATAACAGCTTAATTTTGACCATTCTTCCTTGAGTGTTGTATTCATCAGTGATGAGAGCAAGGGCTTTGTGTCCTTTGCGGAATTGAGCAGCTTCTTGTGACTGAATGCCTGTCAACCATCTGAAACTAACAGCTCAGATTTTCTCTTTTATTTTTCCTTTGATTGTTTATGCTATTAAAAATAGAGAAAGCTTGTAAATATGTCATTTAAAATTGTTTTTTAAAAAAATTAAATATATACTTTGAATCTGATTTACCTGTTCTATAGCTACATGTGTAATATGTACTCATGCTGAACAGAAGTATGACCAGGAATTGGCCTTAGTGTACAAAGCATTTATGTTTTTAATCAATATTTACCTCTGGTAGTGGTTCCTGAGCCAAACCAGTGACTCCTGTCTGTCATCAGTGGGAGCAGATGCCACCAGGCCACACAGAGCCCCTTCCACCTTCCCCTGTGCTGAGTGCTGGTTTTTGTCATTCATCTGCCTTCCCCCTGCTGCCATATGTCAGAGGCTGCACCCGAGGATGGCAGGAAGATTTGGTCTTTCCTGCTTGGATGATCCTGTGCCCCTGACAAGCTTCCTGCAACAACCTCTGACACATCCCTGTCTGCTGGGGACAAAGAGGGAAGCTGCACATCTTCAGGCTTTTTGTTTTGTTTTGTTTTATCTATTCAAAGTAAGGCTTAGTTGGTATAAGACATCCATAATGTTATTACTGTTCAGAGAAGCCCCAGGTGGTGAGTTATTGCATGTTTGCTACCTAACTGGGGGTTTGATGACATCCATTGGAGGGAGATGACCATCCCAGTTTTGGGGATCCCATTATCATTCAGGCTGGGGATATTTCTTCATCTACAGAGTCCCTCTCTGTCAAGGCATAATCCCTCTCATCCTTCACATTATCGCTCAAGTCCTCCATCCTTCCCTGCCCTTTTGGTAGGCATGCTAAAGTATACCAGAGACACCTGAGCTCACCCAAGCAGTAGTTGTAACTCCTGAGGCTTTTTCTCCTGCCCCTCCTCGTGCATCATGTCTCCCATCCAATGCTGATGCATCAGGCACATCTGCGGTATAGGTGTGCTGCTCAGGACGTCGTGTGTGCCTGCTCATGCTGTAAAAGCACCTTGCCAGGCTGGGGAAGGGGCAAGGAGCAGAAGATGAGTGGTTTTGTTGCTCTTGCAAGCTGAATTCACTGCACGGACAAGGACCACCACACACCCCATCAGTTTTCAGGCTCCTTCTCCCCAGACCCCTTCCCTCTTCCTTCCCCACAATTTTCTTTCTCTACTGTATTATTTTATTTTCTTCAGCTTCAAACACAGCCTGCTGAGGATGTCAAGGCTTTAAAGCCCATTGAGATCAAAAGCAGAACTCGAAGATGGATGTATTTTTCTGCAGAAGGTATCAGTACACACCATTAGATGGTCTTTCATGCTCCATAGATCATTACAGAGACAGTTAAAATCGTGCACGTGTGCCAAAGCAGTCTGCTAAGTAGCTGCTGTCTACTCCCACCGTTTATTGTTTTACTTTTTCAGAGGTTTTGACTTTCCCTGTGTGTTTTTTATTGCCTGGATCGATGCTGTTCTGCCCTTGGTTGTTTGGAACACCTCTGAAATTTTGGACTGATCGGAGAGGGTGGACCTGAGCAGTGACAACCCTTCAGTTTGACCAAAGCTGAAGCAGCGATTCACCTCTGCTCAGAGCCTGCTTCCAGCACCATGTTTCCAGGCAGGCCTGGCTGGGCAGCATTTTGAACCTAGAGGAAAGCAGGCAGGATTGTTCAGGATTGAATATATAAGTATTTTTTTTTTTCCTTTTTAAAAGTCCAGCCTTCTGTTAAGCATAGTAAGCATGTAGAGTTGAACCTGGTAATGCATTATGTCTGAGACAGAGACTAGATTTTTTAATTAAAATTTGTTTTGAATAATTGCAGAACTTTACATATATATGTGTGTGTATATGTAAAGTATATAGAGATTGCATATATTATACATAAATATGTAAAGCATATATATATATTATGCATTACATAAACATAAATTGACTTTATATGACAATGATCATGTTCTTCTGAGCTAATAACGCTCATATTAAGGCTTGAATCTGAAATATAGCAAAACCTCAGTAAGACATATGGAAATGAGAGGCCCCGTTGTGAGCTAATGACCTCTGAGAATGAACGAACATGTCAGCACCGTAAAATGAGATACACTTATTAGCTTTTTACAATGGATGCTTGTATACGATACACATCAGCGTACTGTGAAGTGGCTTGTTATGATAAGACCATAATATAGAACTTTTCTGTTGAAATGGTTCTCTCTCCCTACTTCTTGGGAAATATTTGTTCAAATAAATATGTGGGTTAGTGAGGCAACAGATAGTTATTTGTCTCTCAAGTGTGAGTAATGTAATATGAACAAGCATTAATGACCTAACTCCTTAATTCAACAGGAGATCCTTATTTTTCTTACACGCTAGCTTATTTCTTAATATTTTGGAATCATTTGCTCAGTGTGTGTTGTGTGTTCCCAAGGGAGCTGAACACAAGCTACAAGCTTTTGGATAACTTTCAGTTCTGTTCAACTTTATCATCTCTTGGACTCTCTCTTGGACTTCTTCATCTCAGTGGCTGGCAACTACATCTATCTACTCCCAGAATCATCCTCTAACATCTGCCTGAAATAATGTCAAGACTTGCAATTTTTGGTGGATGTTAGAGGTAGAATTGCCCAAACTGTCCATGTGGTTTAGAAGTTTTTGCCCAATTTCCAGAAGTCTTAAACATGGCGAAATCTAAGCCCTGTGAACTACCAGGTGACTTACCACTTTGATCAATGGCAGAAGGTCACAAAATCACTGCCTGCAGGGCAGAGGCAGCTGAAGGGAATGGGTGCTTGGGCCTCAGCTGCTCTGTCGTGAAATGTGGTGGTTTAGATTGATGCCTGATGAAAGTGAGTCAAAAGTGAAATGGAAAGTTAAGCAAGCCTGGGGAGTGAGGAAACTAAATCCATGAATAAAGAACTGGAACAAGTAACTGCAACAGAAAGTAGAAATCAAAGGATGGTCTGAGAGGGAACGGCAGCAAGTTAGAGAAGCTGAGCATTGAGGGACAACGGGCAAAAATGACTGGACAAAATCCCTTTGAGTCACAGAAGTTGAGTTATAACTGGAGATTCAGGAGATGCAATGCTCCTTGGCACCAGGTTACATAGCCATTTGCTAAAATGCTTGACATTCCCTCTAAGTATCAGTTACCAAGAAGATGGCAATCTGCAACCCCTGTTAGCTGCCAGTCTCGTACCTGGTCTGAGCAAGGTATGTTCCAACGCTGGTGTTGAACCATGAAAGAGGCAACGTGTCATGTCACTGACACAGAGTAGAAATTGCTCTTCCAATAATTCAATATTTTTTTTTTTTAAGTATTCTCTTTGGAGAATATGATTAATGTTGCAAATACAAGCGGACAAAAGACCAGCTGGGCAACTTTACTCAGCCCCTTGGCATCAAAGTATGATGAGATGATCTGAGAGCAGTGTCTTGAGTGGGGCAGGAGGCTGCAGGGGGAATGCAGTCATGCTCAGCTGAATTGTGTTCTGGAGAGCTGCATCCTTTTTCCGTGTCTTCATAGACAGAATTATTATGGGATTCTGCCAGGTCATTTCAGCTATAATTTTCAGAAAAGGTCACTTTCAACTTCTCTGTTCAGTGCTCAGCTGGAGGCACACAGTTCTGATTCACAGAACCAGGGAGTCTTGATGGCTCTGGCTGGAGATAACAGCGGTCTGCACTTCAGAAAGCTAGCACAGCTCATCTATGGTAGTGCCTGTTACAGAATGTATTAGTATCAAATACTGCCATGTCTTCTAAATCTGGGATTCTCGAAGTCTTAAGGAAGGATCTTGAAATTAGTAGAAATAGTTTGTTAGTATCTCTGTCTCATCTGAAAGTGGTAATAGTGCTGCCTTTACCTCAAAGGAGTAAAGTGACAACATTTTGGAAACTGCTTGGACACTACTGCAAAGGTACTATGTGGACACTACTGCAAAGACATCACTTGAGACAGCCCAGAGAAGAGTTTTGAAAGGTGTTCCATAAATAGTCAGGAGTTCATATTCAGTGACCATGCTGGGTCACTTCTCTGGGTTGTTGGTGTCACTGGTAGCATCTAAAAGGTTCATCTCATCTTGCAGCCACAAGGTGCAACTGTGCAGCACACAAGCAGCAAGGCTGTGGTATCATCCCCCTTTCTCCTCAGCACCATTTGGCTTTCAAAAACTAAGGTGGCTGAAAAGCAAGCTGGTTCAAAATTTCTGATCTGGAACATCTCTGGCTTGGTCTGCAGTGTGGTGCTGATGTGGGAAGGCAGATGGACCAAGGGGATGGTAAGATCTAGTAGATCTACTTTGCTGTGGACAATGTAATTTGAAACAAGGGTGTAGAGCAGCAGGACCTGTGCAGAAAGCACCTGAAGAATAAACCAGACACATTGGAGTCAGAGCACTGGAGCCATGCATGTGCCTTTCCGGAGTACAAACTCCAGATGAAGATCCGCCCTGGCTTGAGTGACATGGAGTGCATTTTGAGTGATGTGTTTCTATTGGGTTTACATTGCAAGGGTGCTGCAGGGGTGGCCTTTGTGAGAAGAGCCCAGCAGCTGCCCCATGTCAGATAAGGGCTGGTTTCAGCTGGCTCCACAGGGACCCACTGCTGCCCAGAGCCGAGCCAACAACTGATTTGTTTCTCACTGCTTTAGCTTGTTAGTAATAGGTAATAATTTTTATTAATCTCCCTATGATGAGTCTGTTTTGCCCATGACGATAATAGTTGAGTGATTTCCCTGTCCTTATCTCAACCCTGAGCCCTATTCATCATATTTTCTCCCCCTTTCCTTTTGAGGAGGGGGAGTGAGAGAGTGCCTGTGGTGGAGCTTGGCTGCCCACCCGAGTAAAACCAAGTCGATGTCTTCTGCAGCACAGACCTGATTATTGCTGTTTTGATCAAGCTCTGCAGCAAACACCCAACCAGCCAGGAGCTTCTTCCACAGGGAAGAGAGGGCAGGGTGCTGTCCCTCAGCCGAGCTGCAAGCTCCCTTCGGCCTTGTGCAGCTTGTTGAACACCACGTGTCTTCTCCACATTTGATTGCTGTGTGACCTTGACGAGCTGTGTGACCGTGACAAGTGACCTTGGAGCTGGGATGAAATACAATTCACAACAGTGGCTACTTGCCATCCCTTGTTATATCTGCCTGCCTCAAGGTCGTTGCAAAACATTAGATGGACTTCTGGTGAAAATAATTGGTTTTCTCTTTGGACATCTTTCCAAATTTAGCACATCCTCTCTGAAGCTTAGCACAGCCTTTTCTGGAGCCACATCAAACTCCAGTGTTCAGAGTTTAGTGTTAATGCCTGTTGGAGATGATGTTGTAACAGTTTGAAGCCCCTGTCACATTTTGAGTGATGGTCTTGTTTTCTGGAAAGCTCCAAGCACCTTGGAGATGTCAAGTTTTGGAATCACATGCTGACTTTAATGCAGGAATGTTCCCCATGGGCCCTGTTGTTTTATCCAGAAATCCAAACCTTTGTATACAACTGTTTGCTGTTATTTCCAGCCTAGAGGACTGCCTCAAATTCCCCCTGTCCTGAGTTTGGTGTCACCAAAAACAGCTCTCATCTCTTTGCAGCTAATCAGATAGAAGGGTTGGACATTAGGAGATCATCTGAGTCCGAAGACATTAAAGGAACCCTGGATTTATTGGCTCTGGATCTGAAGGTTTATAAAGTGGCTTTATATATTTTATTTGTTTTACTGGAGAGACTGAATCCCTCTCTGACACAATGAGCCATCCCGTGTCTGCTTCTCTCCATTCTGTGCAGTTCGTGTTCCCCGGGGATGGGAGGAGTTCCTACTATGAAATATAAACACACACACAAAAAAAAAAAAAACAACAATTTTTGGTTGTCACATGGAAAATAGCAATTAGCACTTAAACAGTGAATTTTAAAAGCCTTTATATCTATTAACCCTCTTATTCTTGTCTCACAGGTGAGGAAATTGATTTGGCTTGAAAGCCCTGGGCAACCCTTCAACTGAAACACAGAATTTCTGTGTGTAATGGATAGGGCATGAGACTGGGAGCCAGAAAGCACCAGGTTGCAGAGTGACTCCTCAAGCATTTGAAGTGGATACGGGTTAGCTGAGGGAACCTCTTGGTTCTGTTGTGACGTGTGAACTCGGCCATCACATTGCTGTACCTCTGGTTCCAAAATATTTCAGTAGAAGCAAACCCCATGTACCACTCACATCCAGGCTGCTTTGTGATAAAACACGGAGCTTAGGATCCAGTGTCAGGTGAAGGAAGGAACTCTTTTCCTGAATGAAGAGCCCAGCTGTGCCTGCCTGCTGTGCCTGTTGTTAATGTTATTCCTGATGAGGCCTGTTTACTTACTTTCACCATGACTGTCCGGAAATCCCATGGCAAGGAGCGTCAGAACATTTGCCAAATCACTACTTCACCCATCAAGCTGATTGTTTCATGTTCTTCGGTCTGGTTCACATTAAGGGCTTTCTCCATCGCTGTCCTTGCTCTTTTGGGGTATATTGATTACTTGTGGTGTATTTTATAACAAACAGGCTTTTTTGAGGGATTACTCTCCCCGCTCCTCTCACTGGGCCTGTGGTGTGTTAGTAAATACAGGACTAATCTCTTCTGCTTCAAACACGGGCTTTCTGAGGCAATTCATCAGAAGGAATCAAAAGCAAACTCCTCCTATGCTTAATTGCTATTGTGATGCCTTTTGCAAAGCACGTGCAGAAGGTACAGCCCGCCAACAAAACCAAGGGGAGGTATGGAAGCAGAGGGAGGCCCTTGCTGCTCAAGGGCCCACTGGCTGTTTGAGGGGAAAGCCTGGCAGGCTGGCACTGCTGAGCCCTAAGAACCCATAGCCAGGGCCCAAGGCCTCTCCAGGGGCTCCCTCAGAGCTGGGAGGAGGAAGAGGTCGGGCTGATCAAGGCAGGCTGTCTGCAGTCCCCATAAAACCCTGCCACGGACACAGGGGGCCTTTCACAGCCGGGATGTGGAAACCTGGTGAGCTCTCTGGCCTGATTGAGCACTTTGGCCTTGCTTCCAGCTCTAGGTGAATAGCAAAGGCATAAGGGATTGGAGAGTGAAGGCTGTTGCTTTGCAAGAGAGAGACAACACCTTCCTGCAGCCCTTTACAAGTCATATTCTTACTTATTTACTTGCACCCTTCCAAACTGATCCAGTTGCTTTTACCTATTGGGAAAGAATGAGCTGAATTAATAGAGTTAATAGAATTAAACTTCTGGAGAGTTTGTGCTTCAATACACTTTAAAAATGTTTTATTCTTGCTATGCATGAGTTGAGTTTACGCATAAAGTGTTTTTGTTGTTGTTGTTGTTGTTTTGTTTTGTTTTGGTATGGTTTTATTTTTTCTGAGTGTGTTACAGATGACTTGAGAAGGAGACATGATGGGATTATGCTCTCCAAACCCATTAGGATGCAGGAAGACAAATTATCTTTTAAAATTTGTTTTGTGCTTAATTTTACTTTTGAAATTCATATCGATACACTGGAAGATGTATGAGGACCAACAGTTCAAAGGCAAAATTCTACTTCTGTACTAATTAAATGTATTCTGAAGGTGCTGTGAGCACTTTGTGAAGGTAAAATGTGATTTTTGCACTAAGGTATATGCTAAAGAGTATAAAACTAATGGAAATGACCATCAATGGGGCAGAAGGCAGAAAGAGGAAGTGGAAGATGGACTGCTGTTGTCAGCATTTAATTTGGGTTAATAAAAGGCACAGGAGGCTGGGGCTGGAGGAATTTTCACCTTTTCAGCCAAAAGAGTTGGTAGGAGTATCAACACTGTACTAGGTGTAACAGACCTGAAGAAATGGAGTTACTGAACCTTAGAGATGAACCAAGAAATCTAATCAGAAATTAGGCTGTGATGGAGAGCTTTTTGCAGTTTTTCTGAGTCAACTCAACAGCTGTTTGTTAATGAAGTCTGACATATGCTCATTTCATATCGTGATCCATAACAGCAAATTCCAAATGGAAAGGAGATGCTAAACTGAACACAGCATGGCAAGTTGTGGTGGTGTCAGAGTTTTATGTGCTCTTCTGGCTATGAGGATATGTTGTAGAAGGTGTTATATCAATTTAAAATGGAAATGCTCAAAGCCCTGATGAAAGTTTTGATATTTGAAGCATGGAGGGAGGTTCTGCTCTGTGCAGACGCCAAAAAAATGAGAGGGAGGAGCTGACACCACCTTACCTGGAGTGGAGCTTTCATCAGTTGAGAAGAAATCAGCTAGGAGATCTGAGAGAAAAAATGCATCTCTGGTAACAGGAAAGTACCTGCATTGCTCAGACCTTCTGCAGGGACTCCTTGCCATGCTGTCCTGTTCCCTGGTGTGCCTGTCATGAAAGAAGCTGAGAGCTGTCAAGAAACACAGTGCCAAGAAATGAGAAACAACGTGTTACCCAGAGAGGTTGTGGAGTCTCCTTCTCTGGAGATATTCAAGTATATCTCCTTATCTGGAGATACTATCTAGAAATGCTATCCTGTGCTACATGCTCCAGGTGATCTTGTTGTGCAGGGGGCTTGGACCAGATGATCTCCAGAGGTCCCTGCCAACCTCAGCCATTCTGTGGTTCTGTGATAGGGGGAAATAAGGGTGTTGAGTTCTCACCTGCCCAGAGCCTCTTCCTTGATATCTCACAAGTCCGTCTTGCCCATTTCAACTTCACCAGGCCCCATCCTGTGCACATGGACTGTAAAACTGAAGCTTTGACCCCTTTTCTTCAAGGAAAAGCTCTCTTTTCTCCATATCCTGCTCCAGACTCCCAGGGGAATTGGGATATCTCTGCTTGGCTGATAGGTGTTCCTCTGTGTGGCATTGCTCTGTGTGTCCATGTGACCAGATCATTAAAACAGCCTGGATAAGTGGTTTTCAAGCCCATTGTTGATTAAAAGATGTCTAAACAAATCAAGATGATCACCAGCGTAAATTCCCTGTATAGGTCCTTGTCTCCACTGGGATGTTTGGGAGCCCAGTTGAAAATGAATTTACAGAAGTGGCATTGATGGTAAGAAATTCAGCGAGAAGTAAAGTAAAACCTCAGGACATGCAAATAAACATCCATTTCTAGGTATTCCTATACAGTTGCTTGCTGCTGTTCGTGAGCAGCATGGTGCAGCTAAGAAATCCGATCTCATTCCTCCGTTCCTGCTTGCTCTTCACAGTCCTAAGTAGGGATATAGTGCCTCTGATTTGCTTCCATCGTTTAGGCCACCGTTCTGTAGTATTTCATCTCATCACACAGCTAATTAAGTATGCAAACACTTACTATAAATTATGGCCCATCAGTGGGGAAATTCTGTCACAGATAAGTCTCCAAATTTGCTGCTGTAAATTTTGAATGGCTCATTGACGTGTGGTTAAAACACAGCAGTAAATCTCTTTGTGAGACTTGCGGTGAGGAAGGAAACACACGAGGTTTTTCATGACAGCAGCTACAAGGGGAAGGCTCAGAGCTCCTCGCTGCTGCCAACCTGACCCCGTAGGTGTCTGAAGCAATTAACAGATTCCTGTTTTTGTAGCACGGCTGGAAAGTGATAAAAAGCAACAATCGGGTGGCTTTTACCTTTATTCCATCCCTGAGAAGTGCAAACACCAATAAAAGCTGTCAGATGTTTTCACTTGAGTTCAA
Source organism: Aythya ferina (assembly GCF_964211825.1). NCBI lineage: Eukaryota > Metazoa > Chordata > Aves > Anseriformes > Anatidae > Aythya > Aythya ferina. The sequence continues at coordinate 147,815,786 of NC_140297.1, read as the reverse complement.
GTCAAACATTGCAAAGTTTACAGTTCCCACCCCCTCCTTTTGATCTGGAGCATTATGTTATCACGCTGCTTGCATCTTTAAAAGTAGGTGCATAGATAAAACATGCTAGCTTTGAAATATGCATTTATGCTGCTAAAAATTTTTCCATGTGCAGAGTATGACATTTTAGTGAAGATTTCCTGAAAGCAATGTTTTCTCATCTTTTTGTATTGTAAAATGCATCTTCTCCTTTACGTCTGCATGGAGATACTAGGCTGGGAGGTATACAGAGATGTCACTATGTGTCTCTTTCCTCATTAGGGTATGATTTTGCAGCTAGTTGATCGAGTACTGCTGAAGGTGGTGGTCCTGTCATCCTTCTGTTCCACTTCTGGGATTCCCATGCATCAGCCCAGAGGCTCTCCTTAGCGAGGTGAGTCAGTTGGGAAATTGCCAGAAACCCAATCTACCTAAAATCAGGGGGGAAAATATAATGTTTTGTGCCAGTTGGGAAGACAAAGTCAGACTCCTGGCGTGAGTGAGGGCTGGGCTGTGGGTGAGACCCCATTGCTGGGAACCAGAGGGGACTGAAGTCTGGGGCAGTTGAAGCACGTGGTGGTGTTGGACACCCACTGGCGCTTTGCAAAAGGAGCCTCCCTTGCACCACTGATGTCCATGGAGGTGCGAGCTGGAGGATTTTGCGAGCATGTTTGGGAACTACAAGCGGGAGGCTGTTCCCTGAGTGCAGTGCGGGGATGCAGCTATATGAAAGGAGGCATTAATCTGGAGTGCGGCTGCAGCACTGGCTCAGCAAAGCTGCTCGGTGCTCGCTTACATCCCTCCCATTTCATCAAAGCCTGAGCACTTCACTGAATAAAGGCATATGGGAGCAATAAAGCAGATTTAAGGAGATGGAGTCCAGGTGGCAAAAGGGTATAATGGGAAGTGACTTATGGGAAAATGTTGCATTCAAAACTCTTCTGTTGGTTTAGGTGACCCTGTAAATCCAGGCCCTGCTTTCAGTCAATGGGACTACTCATGAGAGCTAAATTGCTTATGCTGCAGGATTGAGCCTACTGAAAGGAAGACTTTTCAAGGAGGTCCAAATAAATGTTGTAACTCCTGCTTATAGTGCTCTTGTTTTTTAGCACCAGCCCAGTTGTGAACACAGCCAACCAATTTGTCATAATTTGTGTATTTGGTTGGCATGTGTTTACAGAGGGGAGATCTGGATTTATTTTAAAGAACTACTTTGCCCCTGGTTTCTGTATTCTTACCTTAATCCCTCTCCACAAAAGGACCTCAAACAAAACCCCCCAAAGCTCCCTCCCCCCACTCTGCTGAAAACTTAAAAGCAAACCCTGCACAGCGTACCTTTCATATGCACATAGGTACCTTGCAGTGAAATGAGAAACAGCAGAAGAGCTTTGCAATAACCATGACAGAGTGGATGAGGGAAAAACAAAAAGCCTTCAGTAAAATACTGCTTTGTTAGATCTTAATAACAGAAAAAGTCCCCCTAGAAATAAATCCTCAACATGATTCTCATATGAAAGAGAATCCTTCCACGTTGAAACCAAATGTTCAAAAGCTCTGTGCTTTGTTTTATTAATGCCCATAATTTATTCTTCTTAGAAAACACCCCTCGCAGGCTGCCAGAGCACTCAGTGTGGTGTACATCATAATAAAAACAACTTAGAAGGCAAAAACGTTAGAACAAAAACAAAACTCTAAAAGCTTTAGTGAATAAAACCATGCAGCGGGGTCTGGAAAAAGGACACAGATGTTGTGAGGAATCAAAAGCAGAAGATAAATTACAAGCAGGAATATAAACCAAGCTTCGCAAACAAACTGGAGTGGTATTAGAAGTCTCAAACAGTTACATGCACAATGCAAGTCAGAGACCTCTTGTGTAGCCCCAAAGCCTTCACTTCTCAGCAGCTCCTCTCTGCAGTGGCCAAAACTGACGAGGCCCATGAGATCTCATTTTTTTCCCCAGAGCTGAGTGCATTTTGGTGCAGGAGCAGCTCTCACTGTGGTTGATACCTGTTCAGTCCAGCACTCAGAAGGTCCCAATCCACACTGCAATGGAAAATGCACGCATGAGTTGACCATTCTCTTGAATTAACTCCTATACTCCAGCGGAAGGTGATGAGAACCAAGAAAGTTGTTGGGTTTCTTCTTTGAAAAAAAAATCAACCAATGTCCCCAATCCCCCAAATACTGCATTTTTAACACTCTCTCCATAATATTACTTTCTTTACAGGAAGATAGAAATCCAGGACTTTCAAACCCTAACAACCCGCTTCTGACACTGGGTTTTCTGGAGCAGATAAGAGCAGCCTTGAATATTTGTACTGTTCCCTTTGGGGACCCAGGCATGTCAGATTTCTTGAACTATTTTATTAACTTGGTCCCGAGTTGCAATTTGTGAGTTACTGTTTCATTTAAGAAATTTGTACATCTTGCTCAGGACATGGAATTTGACATAGCTTGTACATATTGTACTAGAGCAGGACCTTCAGAAGGAGGTGGAGCAGTGTCTCCTGCATTAGCTACAGAAATGTTCAGGACAGGGCCTAGGGCAAGAAAACTGGTGTGAGAGGAGAAAGGAGGCGTAGAAAGCAATGTTTTAGTGATATGGAAACAGATAAAGGAGTTGTGGTGTCAGCCCTCGAGTCAAGGAGCAGGATCTTGTCTGATGCCAGCAATACTCCCTTCTCCCCTAAGGCTCTTTGCTGGCCTTATCTGGGATCTGGAGCACCCTGCATGATGGTGGGGTGATAAAGCAGTAAGCTATCTCAGCAACTTCATCCTTCCTCAGAATAAACCTTCAGCCTGTGCAGACCCTTTTCATGCTGCTTAGGGAGAACTGAACTCTGGTTTACAATCCTTACAGTTTTTCACATCTCCACACCTTGTCTCACTGCATGCATTTACCTACAGCTCCAGTTTAAGGCCATTTTTCTTCCATTCCAAGACTTGTGGCAGATACCCTCAAGAAGCCGGATCCTAAGGTGGTGCAAGTTTGTAAAGCTGTGTTGTTTTATAACTGTTCCTAGCCTGGTATACTGCAGCTAATGGAGCTCACGAGGGGAGGATTAATTTCTGACAGAGGCTCTTTAGACGTTATGGATCAGATGGCTTTTCAAAGTGAAGATTTGTTTTTGCATAAGCCAAGGATGCCATAATATACCTGCTGGTGGGCAAACCGAATTGGAGATCAAACATTTCATGGCAGGAAAAAATGTTGTTGAACAGGAGAGGTGGTAAATGGAGTCTGAGCAAAACTGCATTATGTTCTGCAGCCATAACACTGTGAACTAAGGGTTAAAAAAAATGAAAACATGCCAAAGCAAAGCCAGAGATACAAGACCACATCATCCATTCAGATTTCAGAAGGGGTAACTCCAGTCATGCCTAGAAGGTAGTCAGACAAAGTATGTTTTTTCCATTAGCTCAACTCGTGCAATTATGCTGGTACAGAATTACATATTTCTGCACAGTTTTGGCCACAGAAGCCATTTCTTCATGCTCAGACCTGTTTGCAGGAGGTGAAATTGAGCTGGGACACTGGAGCTGCAGAGAAAACTCCTAATGAAGCAAAACCGCATGAGGTTGTACTTTGCAGGGGGTGGATGGTTGGATTAGGCAGTATATTAAGTAATCCCCCGGGATATTTTTCAACTGTAATTCATGCTCAATCAACAAATATGGAACAGATTAACAGTAGGAGGGGTCATATATTTCTTGTAAATCACAATCTTCTTTTATTCGTGACTATCTCCAGTACAATATTTTTGAAGTGCTGTTTTTTTTGAGGTTGATTTTAATGCTGTGTTACCCATGGCATATTTATCTGCTGGTGCGATTTTCTAAAAAATTTATGTGAAACAATACTGCTCAAATGCAGACAATGAAGGGATTAAAAGGAGCAATGTTCATAAGATCTTTATTTCTAGCAGACTGGGACATATGTAAACACAGCTTTTAAAAATAGGATCTTAACGTTAGCTCCGGAAATCCATATAGAGGTGCTCGATGTGTGGCCTGGCTTAAGTATATAGCTGCTCCCTCTGATTGCACAGGATCAAGAGATGTTCAGATTTCCAGGCTTCTCATTCTGATGAGGAGAACAGCTGCTTTAAAGCTGAGACTGTATAATCTTTTCTTCAGGTTCAGTCCCACCCACAATCATCTCTGCAAATTGTGAGTCCTGCAAAGGAAAGAATAATTTCATTCTTTCAGTTAACCTTCCAGCACAGCCTGGACTGGGATACACATGAAAGCATGAGACTATGCCCCTCACAAAGTCTTCTCCTCGGTGCATTTCTTGTAAAATCAAATTCCTGAATACTCATTTCTGAATCTTAATGTATCTGGAAAACTGTAGTTTTGGTTTTCATTAGACTGGATGTTTCAAAGGTTTGGCATGATCAAGGTAGGACTTGGGGGGATTTTTAATTCCTCATCCAAGACTTGCAATCCAGTGTCTTTCCAGCTGATCTGCTCCTTCACATGGGAAGTACCAGCCCGTCACACCTGGAGATTTCCTACGTGCATTAGTAATAGTCCTGTGTACATCCAGCATTGCCTTGAGCTGAGCTGCTTTGTGCCTTGCTGCTGCTTAAAGCTAAGCCCAGAAAGCAGATCCAGCACCTCTGGTTGTAGCTCAATGGAGATGGTGCTGCGAGGAGATCATATTTGATGACATACACCGATGGCCACAGGCTTTAAAAGAGTGGTGGTGGCACTGCACAGACCCCACCTTATGGTATCAAAGTCCAGTAAGCTCGGGCAAGGAGCAGAATGAGCCTGAAAAGCCTCTTCCTGAGGAGCCTCTTCCCAAGGAAAATGGCCCCACATGCCTTGCCTTACTGGTGTTTGGAATAGACTTACTAATCAAGCTGCCTAAACACGTTTTATTACAAAACTAGCTCTTCAAATGCACACATATAAAAGGGATGTGCTTATGAAACCCATTAGAAACCCTTTACTAAAGCACTCCCCGTGCGTTTTGGACCACTAAGGACACGGACCAGCTCAGGAAGTGCTGTGTGCTCTTCTGGCTGCTGTCCTGCCCAGGGCCATGTGTCCCCTGCATGAACTGTCCCAGATCCCATTAGTTAATTCTGACCAAGCATCATCCAAACTGAGCCCTGCTGCTCCCAGTGACAGCTAGAGATAGCAGTGTCTGTTTTGCTACACAGCTCAAGTTTGTTTATGCAGAGTGAAAGAGGGTTGGCAAAGATTTATTTTAATTGAGTATGACTCAGAGATGTAGATAGCTGTATGACCACGAATGCTGTGCTGTTAAACAGGGGTAAATAGCTACTAAAATGTTTTCAGATTGCAATTAATATATTGGGGAATGTTAAATCATGCTAGTACCTGCTAACAGTGCTGGAAGGAGACTAAGTGTGGAAGATTGGGATTGTCTCCAAATGTTGGTAAGACATAAATTCTGTAAATGTGCAGAAGCCATTTGTTTTGTTATGTAAACTTGTCTCCATTCAGCAGAGCACTTATGAAAATGTATTGTCCCTCTGCTGTAGAACTGGTGCATTTTCCTGGGGCAGCAATATAGCTAGAAGTGATAAGCTGAAATTAAAAAAAAAAAAAAAAAAAAAAAAAAAGATTAAAGTCAGATGGGGATCAAAGGATAAAAAAAAATGTCAGTGGCACAACAGGCTGCATGATAGCTTCTAAGGGAAACAAGGGGCATCCTCGTTTAAATGGAAATCAAATATTAGGGAGTACAATGCTGGGAACAGCCTGCTATGAGGTGGGGAGACCTTGTGTCAGTTTGCTAATTTGTTTCTTCTTCTTCAATCCTTTGTTTGCTGCTCCCTTGTGTTGTAGGATGTTCAGATAGCTTGCTGCTAGACCTTGCAAAATGTTTGATAAAATAATAACAATAAAAATTTAAAGGTGCAAATGTTTGCAGTTAGCACTTCTAATTCTAATTGGATTTGTAGCTAAAATTATTGGAGCTGACATAGAAAGATACTGGCATGATATTTTAAGATTTCAGTATCAAGTACTTGAAATCTCTGTGCTTTGTTGGTCTCTGCATTGTAGGGGACCCTTACGTTGTGTCTGTTCAACAGCTGCCCTGTTTCTTTTCCAGTAGAGGACCCACCACCCATCTAGCAGCTGCTCGAAGCACTGATATTATACTCCTCTTGGTGTGGGCATCCCAAAGGACCGATGGTGAGGGAAGGGACTTTAAGAAACAGGGAGGATGGAGTGGGGGTCAACGGGAAGATTTCATGGAGGGTTAGGTTTAGTTTGGGGGATGGTGTGGTATTTATTTCAGGTCAAGGAATCCCCTTCACCAGCATGTACAAGCACAGGCATTTACAGGAAAGATGTGGGCAACTAAAACTGTAGCTGTGCTGGCAGCAGGGGGGTGACCCACTCCTTCATCCAGTTGTGACTGTGAGCACCTTTTAAATATCTTTTTCCCTTGAAATAAACCTGCAGTGCACCCTGTGGTCTGTAAGGGGCTCAAAGACACCCAGGGAAGATGACCTTCAGAAAGAGCAGTGGTTAAATGTGAGCAAGTCACACACGGGGCTGAGCATACACAAAGATTTCTTGAAGATTTATGACTTGGTCAAACCCAGTTGGAATTTGGTAGGGATGGATGAACATATTCACTTCAAAAAGGCCACTCTTCCCTGGTTCCCCAAATCCAATCTGTTGCTTCTAGGGTATATAATCCCTAGATTTGTTTATGGAAAGGATGGGGAAATGTGTTTAACGTCAGTAGAGCAGAGCATTCACCCTTTGTTTTAATTCTGAAAAATAGCTGGCATATTTTGTCTTAAATTAAAAATAGATTAAAAAATGCCACATACTTTCCAGCACAAAAATGGTCGATGAAAATGTTAGTTTGTCAGAGTAATAAACAGCAAAAATCAAGATCTTACAATGGAAAATGTTATCTAGACTTAAAGAGACATACTGCTATTAATCTTCCCTATAATGTAACAAAGAAGCACTCCAAGGGACCTTCCTTTGACCTGCCTCAGCTGCAGTTTTTGCTGCAGTATCCCTATATCAGGGTGATAAACTCCCTCGTCTCTCCTCCACCAGTCCAGCTATAGCAATATCTAGATTTCCAGTATGCTAAATGTTGATCACTTCTATTTTATATCCAGTAAAGTAGGAAGCCTCAAAAATACTTAAAGATCACATTTACAATATAGGAATTTTTATATAAATATATACAAATATCCTGCAAGTCCATTAAAAATCCAAAGACTCTGTTGTTTGTGTCTGGGTGCATACATTTAAAGTTATATGTGCTGTAGCAAAGCTGGCTGAACTTGGGAGAGGCTTGTGGGATGGCTCAGGATTGGAAGTTAGGACTCTTTGGTTTTGTAGCTAAATATCTAAAAGCAGATAAAAATAATCCAGCTAGCTTTGAAAGTGAAGAAAATAACCCTATCAGTTACTGAACGGCACCACTAAATGATTAGAAAGAGCTCAGCACCACCTTGTTATATGCACATGACCTCTCCTGAGGCATCTGTAGCCAAAAAACAACAAAAAAAAGAACAGATTAAGTAGGCACATCAGTCCGCTGCATTTGAAAGCGGATCTTCAGGACAGGGATGCTTTCCATAGAGTCATTTCAGGCAAAGGTCACACGTGTGCATATAAAATCAACCCTGAAAGCAGCGCCTTTGTCCCCAAGCTATCTCCCAATGGAGCCATTGTCCTGCCGGGGCAGCTGGCACCCTGACTTCAGCTCCCAAGCCCAAGGCGGCCGGGCAGCCTCCTGCCAGCCGGACCAGGGCCAGGGCAGCCACTGCAGGGGCCAGGGCAAAGCGGAGTTTCCACATCAAACCTCAGTCATGGAGAAAAAAGACCCACTGGTACTGGTACGGTAGGCGCATCTTCCCTCCTTTCCGCCCCCTGTGTTTTTCTGGCTTGTTGAAGTAGTCTGAAGTAAATATAATTACAAGCAAAGGCAGGCTATGAAGTAGTGTGAGTGTATTTTTGCCAAGTGTAGCTTGGATTGGGATTTGGCAAGTTGAGAGTCGGTTCAATGTGTGCTTAGGGGTGATGTTGGAACTCCTCTGATTCATAATTAAAATAGAAAGCATTGTTTAATGCACATAGAAGTAAGTCTGTTTGAAAAATCATCTCTTAAAGCTTGTTTTACCTTATGAAGATAGCCTTCTCTCTTCATCTTTTAAATATAAACTGCCATTGGTATCTTCTTACCTTATAGCAATGTTAAAATTGGCATCCAGTACATACACAAGCAAAGCAACTTGTTTTGTTTGTATTTACCTCCTGCAATATTAATATTATGCAAACAACTACTTATGACTTTAGCTCCCACACCACCTGGCTTTTGATTTATATTAAAATCTTCACTGTCTGGAGCTTCACTAGCGAAGTGTTGGGCTTAAAGGCAATCTGTCTCAATAGGGTTCCCATTACAGGCATCTCTGCTTAAGCCTTATTTATTTATTTTCCCTGAAGGAAATGTATGAATTTCTTTAATCAGGGTAATAACATCTTAAAGATCTATTTTTTTTTTTTCCCCTAACTCCCTGTGCTACAGGTGTAAAGTGCTGATTAGAGGCACAAGTTCATAAGGAGTAAATAAAACAGTGCCTGCCTTGCAGTTCTTTGTACGGTTGGAGTTGTAATGTTTTTGATTAGTCTGATTCTAAAGTAATAATCTTTGGGTCCCTCTTTTGAGTCTCTTTTGCTTCTGGTTTGCTTAGATTTTAATTGTAATTGTTTTAATTACTACTGATCTCTGCATCTTCCTTTCAGCATCCATCAGTACTGAGTGTGCTGGGTAGGGAGAGGGGTCAGCTGGAGCTCTGTGTACCTAAAAGAAAATAAAAGAAAGAGGCTGACTCTGCCCCTTACACGGGTTGCCCACAATAGACCTTAACTGTTTAGGGATGAGTATGGAAATTTTTAGATTAAGAAAGAACCTCTCTTGAAGTCCAAAGTTATAGAAATGTTTACTCTAAACAGGCTGGCCTGTATAGGATGTTAAGAAAACAAAATAATACTCAATTTTGTATTCTACAAATTTTTTCCTCGCTTCAAAGGATGTAATATGATGGTTAAAGTATAAATTTAAAGTCATTGCAGCAGACAGGTTCCCAAATATTTACAAAGGATGATAGCTAAGTTTGAATGCCAGATAGCTAAATATATGTTAGCATCATTCTTGAAAGCGGTAGCTGTTCCTAACAGTGTTCTCACACAGCAGGCTTTACCCAGGGATGCCAAATGTGATCCTTTTGACATCAGTTGAACTAGAAGCAGAGGTATCAACTAGTTCTGGGAGATCACTGAAAGGTGGTGGCATGAGACTGCTCCTGGCAGCCCTGAGGCCAGCACCACCTTGTCTGAATTTCCACATATGGTATTTTAAGTGTTTATTCATGGTGCTTCACTAAATTAACAGGTTACTTATGGAAAAGGAGCCACAGCTGCTGTTGCTGGTACACCAGCATAAAATAGTTTTCACATGCTTGTGAAGCTGGAGGTATCCTCAACCTCTTCTGCACCTCACTGAATGGGAGCATTCAAAGCTCCCAGTGCAGCCCCATCTTTGGCTCACCACCTGCTGAAAAGGCAGCCACGTTTGCAGGGTGTCAGATCAAATCTCACAGGCTTTTGTTGTCTCAAAACCCATGAAACTGTGTGTGCTCCACTCATTTAGACTGATGGAGAACAGGGTAGCTGTCAAAGAAACATACATACATAGATAAACAAATATAGGCCCTACTGGCATTGGAGAAATAGTTTGCTGTTGTGTACTGTTTAAATTCCATAAGAAAGATCCATGCTAAATGATCTTCTGTCCTAGCAGTCTTCATATTTTAAACTATTCATTTTGCCTCCAGAAATGAATAAATGCTTAGGAGTTACAATTGTTGGTGCTGTACATGAATAATTGGAAGAAAAGCGATTAAAACTATACAATACTAGCACATATGCTCAGCTCCAGTGTTGTAGCCCTGTTTGAGCCAAATCGCGTAGAATGGATTTTCCTTACTTCTGTGACTAGCAGAGAAATTGTCTCCAGATGCTTCCTCTTCCAAATACAATTCCTGCCCAGCCACCCTCCACTTGTGTAGGAAACTTTATGCCTTCCTTCCACACTTTCTATTAGGAAGTAACTAAAAAGTTTCATCTTCACACTTTCTCCTTTGCTTATCTGATTTCATACCATCAGGTAGAAAAGCTCATGGGCTGAGGTAAGGACAGGGAGGCTATAAACCTCCGATATGGTTTATTTCATGGGCTGCATGGAACACACTGTGCCACCATGGTCCTCCTCTCCATGGGCTGCAGGGGGATTTCTGCACCTCCACTCCTTCCTTCCTTCACCGACCATGGTGTCTTCAGGGCAGTTTCTCTCACATTTTTATCTATTCTCTCTGCCTGTGCAGTGTTTTTTGCCCTTTCTGAAATCAGTTTTCACCAAGGCACCAGCTCGGCTGTTGGGCTCAGCCATGGCCTGAGGTGTCTGCTGGAGCTGGCCAGAAGTGGCTGTGTCTGGCATGCGGCTGGCCTCTCCTCACAGAGGCCCCTCCAGGCCCTGCTACCAAAACCCCAACACAGACACCCGATACAGAAGCCTAAACTCTTGCCCTTCTATCATTGTGCATGCATAACACATAGTTTTACATGTTTCTGGCCTCTCACTCTCTGATCTTCTGTTTGTATATATTTTTTTGTCAATTTAAAGTTTTTAACCTGGACGTCTTTGAGTGTTGGAAACCATCTTTGGCTTTGCTGTCATTCAACTCTTCATTGGCTTTTTTTTTTTTTTTTTTTTTTTCTTGTATGTGTATGTGTGAGAGAGTGTTCTTGGAAGCTCATCCTTGAATATAACCTTATTTTGTCTTCCCATGTGCTCTGGTGTAGCAATCTGCACATTATTTGCAGAACATGGCCAGAGCTATTCCTGCCATTTGTCTGTTGAAACCCTCTCCCTCGCAGCAGCTACACCCCACCCCCATTACTACAATTCCTTTTCTGTTCTCTTTGTAGCTCTTTATTTCTTGCTGTTTGCTGTTAAACAGTACCTTCAGCTGTGGTCCTTCCTCTTGTTTCTGTACTGCTCAAAGAACTTGGTTTATATTAACCGTATCGGATAAAAACATTTTGTTCATGCAGGCTTTTTTACCTAAAGCCAAAATCCAAGCTTCTGGCTTTGTATTGGCACCCGTCAAAACACAAACAGATAGAGGGACAAGGCCAGGGCATGCTTCATATGCTGTTGGGCCATGCTGCTTGCACTTGGCCAGGGCCGGCCCATGGGGAGGTGTTCCAGGATGGGTCCATGTGCTTTTGTTTACTCACAAGCTAACCCACCAGGTCACTTTTTATTATTATTTTTTTTGCCAGTCAGGGATAATTTGCAAGGGACAAACACATATACTGCTGAGTGCACAGGTAGGACATCTCCAGAGGCTCTTCCTAGGGAATTGCTCCATGTTTTCCAGAGAGCCCAGTGCAAACCTGGGACAGGACTTGAACACTTCCCTCTGCACTTTGCAAGCAGCATAACAAAACGAAGGGGAGGAATACAGCCTACAGACACCCCATCCCACCCCTGTGTATTCATTGACTTAACTCAAAGAGCTCAATTTTGCTGGATTGCTCTAAACTGCCTTATTTAAGTGGGAGTCCTTGAGGCAGGACAAGATTTTGGTGAAGTAGGATGAGATTTTATTGCCGCAGCAAGCACCAACACTCCTGACAACTAGCAGTAAAACATGCAAAGAGAATAAAGTGAAATTTAAGGTAGAAATTACTATCTATAGAATATTTACTCCCTTATTGCTGTATATTTCTCCTTGGAGTAGAACATTTTCAGTTGTATTGACTATGTGCCTGCTACCACTGATGAATGTGACGGCTTGAAAATGTTTTCTGGGGTATGGAGAAAGTGTCCTGATGAAACAACACTTTATAAGTAATTAAGCTTGCATCATCTGTAAGTTTTTGCTTTCCTTTCTTTCTGTACTGCAGCCAGCACAGCTAAAGTGGCAGTGAAGAGGACAGGCAAACAAGAGACAAGGTTGTGCCTGGGGTGGGACAGAAGGAAGGGATCACTGCTATGAGGTCAGGTGAAATTCCCTTGGAGCTGATGGCATTCCGCATAAATGTAAGAAGCCCTTAAGTGCTTTTGGATATCCAGAACAATAGGATTCCTTTCTGTGCTCAGGGAAACAGCATTTTTCGTACATTCTTTGTGAACGACAGGATTGTACCAAAGAATTGCTTGATGCCACAATCTAAGTCCTCTCTTAAAGGAAACAACTTAAAGGGTCCAAATCTCATCTGGCTGCCAAGCCCCAAAGGATTTATTACTCAGGTCATTTGTGCTTGACCACATAAATTCAATGCACCTAAATAGGCTTCAATTTTTTAATGTCCCTTAACTTATATTGGACTTTTGCACTAGCGCACAACTGAAAGGGAGCAATACAATAGACTAGAGATCAGGCATGGTTTTCTCCCATCTGGTCCCTCAGAAGAGAAAACAAGAATGAGATATTCCCTCTTTTGGAGCCTCCAAAGTTCAGTTCTCCTAAAGTATTCTCTTCTTTCACCCCCAAATCCAAAATGACTTTTCCTGCTTTTCCATTGCTCTGCCCAGCCAGCCTATTTTTTCCCCATGGACTTTAGGATATAGCTCTGACTTTAATGGGATATTGGGTGCCTGGCAGTTGTTACTGTTGGTAACAGCCTGGTTTATTTGTTGAAGCTTCTGCCTCCAAAAGCTTCCCATGCCTCTGCCCTGTGCCCTCTGTCCCAGCTCCTTAACACAGTCCTGGGATCTGCCTGCACTTCCACCTGGCCTGCCACCACTGTGGCATTGAGGTTGGTTTATTTGTTTTATTTATAATGCATCAGAGCAGCAAGCAATGAAAGCAGAAGCTTTCCTAATTTCATTTTTTAGTCTGATACCTTCCCCAAACATGCTGAATTATCAGCAGAATCAAGCAGATGTTTTAGCAGGCTCAGGTTACCTACAAGCAGGGGTATGAACATGAGGTTGTAGTCTGATACTCATTTGCCAAACAGCTGTTGTAGCTTAAGCTACTATAGGGGAACCATGTACGTGCTCCTGCTCTTGTCTCAGTGCAAAGTGAACCTGGTTTGCCTAAGGGATAGGGATGCTCCTCTTCTGATTTCAGCTTGCTGCTCCCTGCCTGCTTCAACTGCCCATCCCCTATCCCTTCTCCTTTACCCAAGGTCTGTTTTTTTTTTTTTTTTTTTTTTTTTTTTTTTTTTTTTTCTTGTTTGTTTGTTTTTAAAGGTGATTTAAACATAGTTTTCCTGAGCACCAGGCTGGAGGTAGATCAGCTGAACAGTAAAACTCCTGCAGCTGGTGCTGTGTGGTGCAGAGGAGATGGAGAGAGGTAGCTGGGGAGGGCAACTTCTCACCCAAATGGATGATTGAGCTTGTAGACTTGAGTGAGGACAGCAGGCAGAAGGAGGAGACTTTTCCTTCAGCTGGTAAAGCTGGAAAAGGAGGTGTCCCAGTCTCTTCCCCAGATCTGTATATTACTTGAGTACATTTTACATTGCATTTGAATGGACAGTGCTTTCAAAGGTTGCAGCATCTTAGAGAAGGGGCAGCAACAGGCAGTGAAAGGACACTAAATTAAATAGCCCCAGCTGTTTTGCAGGCTCTCTGTGAGTGCCTGGGAACATCTGTCTCTACTTTGAAAAGCTTCAACAAATATAATTTTGAGCTGACTTCAGTGTTGTCTGTTATGGAAAAGGGATTTACTGGGGTGGGGAGGAGAAATATATGTCTTCTGTGAAGGCTGAGTGAAGCAGAGCTGCTTTTATTATACAGTAGTCAGCAATTATTAAACCGAGGAGCAGATTATTTCTGAAAATTGTGTATAGTTAGATGAAAAAAATGAATTAGAGAAGCAAAACTTAGTAAGATTATCTGCTTTAAAATACTGAAGAAATCAATTAATATTTAAGTGGCTGGTTTTGCTGTAGTCAACTTGTTTAATCCATAAAAAATGACTCTATTCTTTTCCAAAGTTTTATGCTAAATAGATGAGAAAAGAATTTGCAATAACAACCAAAAAACACTGATAATCCTTATGCAAACCCATGCTAGAAAATGTTTGCTTTTTAGCACTTTCCTTCTTTTTTTTTTTTCTTTTTCATATTGCACTCCTGCAGAGCTTGAAATGTGTTCAGTTCCACATTATGATATGGGTTTAAAAAAAATAAATTCTAGCAATGGATCTCATTGTTTTGTTGTTGAAATGTTGCTTATACTTTTCTCACCCTGAGAAAACAGGGAGTACTGTTCCAACAGGATGTTTTTCCCTTTGTGCTTACATTTGTCATCTTTGCACTCGGCCGTAATCAGAAAAAAAAAAAAAAAAGCTGGCGTGCAACTGAAGCGGTGCTGACACAGTTGAACTTAGGAAAATTTGTGATGCTTGGAAAATGGCCCATCTGTCTGAAATGACCTAACAAGTAATATGCAATTGTTTAAAGCTTTTGTGCTTTGCCATTAAAACAGGCAGCGGCAGATGCCCGGTCAGAAAGGCAGAGAGCTGAGCGTGTGCAGCAGTGCTGCTGCTCCCTGGCAGCACGTGGGAGGGAAGAGAAGCGAGAAGCGCTGCTCCTTGCTGTCCCCTGGCCAAGGGATGCTGCTCATTGACATTACCCAGGTTGGCGTTCAGAAGTAGTAGCAGCTTGCAGCTCACTGCATCTCACAAACACGCTGCTTCTAGGGCTGAGGACTGGGGCACTGAACTTATGCAAAAATCTGTAAACAGGAGTTTCTTTTAACTTTTTTTTTTTTTTAAACTCATCATGTGTTCCTAGAAGTGTTTTTTTGGGGTAAGAGGGATGGGAGTGATGGCAAGGACGAGCCAGTCTGCTAGGACTGCTGATAGATGCTTGGTATCTGGACTGTACCTGCTGGTTTCATTTGTTTTCTGAAGGAAAAGAGCAGAGAATCCAGTTATTTCCAAGTTATTCAAGCACCTCACTTCTTCCAGTAGCTGGGGATAGCTTAAGCTTGTGGTATAAAGGTGTGTATTTCAACGGTGAGATAAAACAGTCCCTCCAGAATGAGCTTGCAGATGGATCTAAGTCTGTGACAGTGTTATCTGTGTCCTCATTTTATATGTTTTTCTTTTAGCAGAACCTTGTTCATCTGCTATTGTATCCTCCTGTGTGAATGTCAGTGAATCAGATCAGGAAGTTTAGCCAACTTTTAATAATTATTTTTCTTTCCTTCTCTTTTATTTCTAACACCCCCCTGCCTGCAGACATCTCTTCTTCAGGCTGTCCTGATTTCTACAGGACTTGTTTTTAGCAGAGTTCCTGCTCTTTATAAAGGTCCTATGCCTCTTAGCAAATGAACCAGCTCTGAGCTTGAACCAGACTTGTGTTCGTGTGAAGCAGGTTCAAGCCCCAGGTGGCCTTTTTTTTGAACAGCAACAGTGTCACAGACTGTCACTGGCCTGCAGCATTGCAGTTGTGTTCATGCATCCCTTCACCATGCCAAAAAAGCTTTCATAGGTACAGACACTTACAGGTCACTGTAAGAGCAGCCAGTTCTTCAGTCTTCAAATGCCTCCTTGTGCAACTATAGAAACAAAAGAAAAATATGTCCAAATGCCCAAGCAGGGCATGTCCCTGTTTGCTGTGGAGGGATCCTGTTTCCAGCCTGCTTTCACTTTGCTTCTTCCCCAGAACAAGGATTGATGCTGGAGAGCATGGATGTCCAAAGCTCCAACTACAGGGCAAGTTGAGAAAGTTATTCATAGTGACATATCTCTTTAAACTGAAATCAAATAGGATTTTGCTATTTAGAAAATACGAGTGGTTTTTTAGATTAACGAGAAGAAAAATATCAATTAAAATATTTCTTTCTTGATCCAAGTGCCAAAAACATTAAAAAAAAAAAAAAAGAGAGAGAGAGAGATTTAAAACAAACCAATAGAAACTCTTGTTTGGCAAAGAAAACAACTGAGAGTAAACAGAGCAGTATTAATTATATCCACATTTTACTTGTAGGGAAGAGATTAGCACTTGGAAATTTTTTAATCATAACCAAGCCTTGAGCTTGAAAAGTGTGCCAAAATGGAGTTTGGGCTGAGGGTAAATATGATTAAGTAGGAGAGAGATGTTACAGGATTATTGTAGAAGTCCTCACAAGAAGTTTTAGATACCCAGGAAGTTCAAAGCTTATATTCCACTGAAAAAGGTTCAAACGTGGTAAAGGATGTTCAAACAAGTTATGTAAAGAAAGTAGGAACATGACGTGAAGTCTTGAAAACCTGCTTGCTTGCATTTTTAAGACACATCACCAGCTTTGCTATTTATTGGTTTTTTTTTTTTTTTTTTTTTTTTTTCTTTTTAGCTTTAAGTCATTATTTCTGAACTCCTATGGTTATCATAAAATGGAATAACTTGTATCACTTGAAAAGCTCAAATAAGTTAACAGTGATTGTGTGGCATGTGTATGGTACCATGTAAGGCCTTCAAGACATCCAGGATGGTGGGTGATTTTTACACCATCCAAGCCTACAGCTCTTTTCAAAAGACAAATGTGGAGCTGTTGGTTGACACCTGTGATACCAGGCCACCATCTCAACCAGCCAAAAGCAAAGATGAATACTTGAAGATATGCTTAGCCTTGCACAGGCTGCATTAAAAACACATGTGGGTTCTTTGACTGCTTGTTTCACTCACTTTTCTCCTCCATAAAGAAGCAATTTTTCATTGCAGAACAGTTTTCATTCTGCTGCATGCTAGAATTTTTATGTCTGATTATCTTAAGAAATGTAGTTACGAACTCCCAGTGCATTTCAGTAGAGTAGTTGTGCTGCTTCATAATAATAATATTGTCCAGAAACTGAATTCAGAACATGTTAGTTCCTTTGAAGATGATGAAAGTATGCATGTTGGGGTAGTGTTAATGCTATTGCAGATGTACGTGTGGCTCTCAGGGTGAGGTGTAACACCCTGTGTTGGACCAGCTGGTCTATTAGCTGCAGTACTGCTGGAAGGAAAGACAGGCTCTCAGGCACACACAGCTTTCTACAGGTCATTGAAAACTTGTCTGGTTTTCATCTAATCTGGCTGCTACAATAGAAGATGTGGTTCTGATATAAACCTTGCTTTGCTTGTGTATAATGCTTAAGCTAAATCCCTTCATGGGCATCCCGGCAGCTTCAGGAGCTGCAGTGCTCTCACCAAGCCCACAGCCACCGAAGCTGTCGTAGAGGATGTGGGGGGTGGGAGAATTTATTCCTGTAAGGCATTATGCCCTCCTTCATTCACCAGGCCACCACTGGGGTTTCAGTCCTCATCCCAGTGAGCATGTGAGTGTTTTACATGAGTAAAGCAGAGCTGGGACGCGGATCCCCCCTTAGGTCAGTGATTCCTCTTCTGTCTCAGGGTAGGCAGTGTGTGTAGGCTCACTTTGGTACAGGCACCCAACCCAACACTCGTAGGGTTCACGTTTGGTAGCTATCCCAGCCAGGCAACGTGAGGAGGACACAATGTGCTCTGCTGGTCATCCTCAGTGAGGTTCTGTACGGGTTCGGGCCCTCAGCTCCCAGCCCCGTGAACCCTGCAGGCATTGCGTAGGGTGCTCAGAAATGCTGATGGGCCTGTAGGTGCCTAAGGCACCTTGTGCCTCAGGGGCTGGGCTGCAGCAAGCTGCAATTCTGAAGACTTTAATTCATCCGTGATCCTCCCTGAGGGTCTGGCACCCCTTTATGGATCTTTCTGTCCTAGAAAGTTTTTCTCAGCCCGCTCCTTGGGTGCACCTGAGAACATGGTTTGCATACCTTTCTCCTCGGGCGGTGATGAGCAGACAGATAATCAGACAGATAATTGGAGAGGTATTCGTTAAGCTGTCAGGCACTGACGGGTGGTGTTCTGAGGCACTTCATAAACAGGTACTTTCATGAGCACAGCTTGGGCTGTGGGTCTTGCCAGTCTTATGGAGTAGCAGGAGACTGGTGTGTCCCCTACACCTTGTGATCCTTGTGCCTGCTAATATTTTCTTTTCCTCTATACCCTGCTTCCCTTTTTATGTATCCATATGAACATCTGTGTCCTCACCTACTCTTCATGATCACATTTTATGTTTTTGTTTTCCAAGCCAACTTGCCAGACATTTAAAATCTATCACTTGAGGGAGCGTGCAGTCAAGTTTCTGGGCTCCTGCATCCCAGGCTGGTCTCATCACAGGCCATCATCCTCCCTCCCAAACATCTTGGGGTGCTTTCAGCGAGTGCTCACAGCTTCCCAGGGTTGCTTCAGCTTCTGGAAGATTGTTTGCTTTCACAGTACTTGTGTCTGAGGGCACTCAGCATTGATACTGCTTGAGTTTTGCAACTGAATTCCTAGTTCATCAAAAGGTTTTGTTCTGTGAAGTTGACATTTCATCTACCTGACAAGCCTTTTCTTCTTGGCCACAGCTATATGTAGAAGGTGTATACAGGGGGAGAGAGCTTTGAGGCATTTTGGCAAAGTCCTTCACCTTCCTGCTGTTTATGTTGCTATCAAGGATACTGGAAACTTTCATCTAGGTCACCTTATGTGGCTGATGTGCTGCACCCAGTAATGCAATGTGGAGATAAGGAGCTAGAAAGGTTCATTTTATTAGAGCCCACTCCATCCCCAGCCTGTGATTCAGCCAATATACTTGGTATCTCTGCATTATCCTTTCCTATTACAAAAAAATCCAGAAAATTTGATTTTATACAAGACTGCAAATATTGCCCTTCTTTTATTAATTCTGGAAAAGCAGAACAGGAATTCTTGTAACTCTGTAAATGTCACGGCATGAACTTCTCTTTTAAAGTGTCACCTAGTGGCTGGATGGAAGTTTTGCATTCCGAGTTAAATAATAATCAGTACCATTATATATTTTTAACAGCCATAAAGGCCAGTCCTTATGCACAGAAACTGAGAAAGATGCACTTCATCTTCTGTTGATCTTGTTAAAATTCCTTTTTAAAGTGTTTAATTCAGGCCCTAAAACTTGTACTGAACCACTGCATGACCAAAAGGTCAGGAACACATTATTTCTACTTTATTCTTTCTTCTTCTGATGAGTAAAATGGCAATTAATTGCTAAAAAGTTAATTGCCAGTGATCCCAGCAGTGAAATTTTCCCTGAACAAAATCATTAAACCTTGTTTATGCTAATAAGTTCCTTGTGCATCTGTGGGGTGGCTTCGGGCAGAATCCTTGTTACAGAAAGATGGTTGTGCATCTGCATATGTGGTCAGTCCAGAGCTACTGGAAATTGTGTCTTACATAACACATAAGAAAAATATTAGCAGTTTAGAGTCATTGTCATCTGTAGTTCTCAAATGGTATTATGGAGGAGGTTAAATAATAAAAGATACTTGTAGTGTAGACCAGGAAACTTAAAATGAGGTCTGTTAACATGAAATCGTGCAGTTTACAAGCTCTAGAGATGTTACATGAATGAAAAAAATGAAATGTATATTTTAAATTCAGTAGAAGAAGCCTATGTTGCTGTATGTTTTGGTTTTGTTTCTTGCTTCTTTTTTTCTGGGTGGTCATTTTTAACTTCTGTAGGAACTTTCTTTTGAAAGAACCGAGCACCTGCACATTAGGAAGATATGCAGGAGCTGTAAGGGCTCAGCATCTCTGAAACTGAGGTTGGATATATTGGCTTGGTCACTCAATATTGGTAACTAGTTTTGAAAATCCAGTTGTGTTTTGCCTGGATCACTTGGTGACCTGAGTGTCCCAGGCTGGAGGAGAGCTTGGTCTGCTGATTCTCATGCTTTGTCTATCAAATCATGAACTTCATTAGCTGAGATATGTAACACTGTTGTGTAATTTTGTGTGTGACACCTTTGGTTTCCCTTCTGCTGCTGTCATGCACTGATGTACTTACTTAGGGCTTGTGGGTGAAGGTGTTTAACCACAGTATATACCAGATGCTAAGAGTGAATAATGTTATAGGAACATCTAGTAAAAATTGTGGTCATTTACTTTTCTCTAGACCTCCGTGCACAGTTTTTTTTTTTTTTCTTTTTTTCTTTTTTCTCTAGAAAGAGTGCCTTCAGCATACAATGCAGCCTATATTTCAGCTGTTTATTTCAGTTTCCACTGAGCTAGTGATGAAGTGAACATCTGAAGATGGGTCTTGACTTCACACCCCTGCTCTGTGCAAGGAGAGGAATGCAGTGTCCTGGTATAGCTAATACTGAGGTTTTCCCAGACTAATTACATTTCCCTGAGGCTTGCAGTGCAAAGATTCAGCTCCACAATGGAGCCACTTTGGTTAAGAAATTGCATAAAAAAGGATCAGCTCCTAGCCAGGGGAGCAGGCAGGTGAGATGTGGGTAGCAAAGGGGAGCCTCTGCCCTGCAAAGCTACGTAGTGGAGAGGGACAGATTTTGCAGCAGGTAAAAGGTACTTCCCAACAAAGCTCCGAATTGTATGTGCTTGATGTTGCAAGATGGTTTGAAGAAAATTAAAACATGTTCCTTCGAGCCAGTATCAACATGACAAGGTCCCAGGGGAAGCAAAAAGCCCATCCATAGGCTTACCAACCTTGACTCTGTCCCTTTAAATGTCATTGTTAGTAAATACTTTGAGGAAAGGAGCTCTCGTGAGACAAAAAAGCAGCAAACTATGCTGGTAAATAATTTGCCTTGGCAAACAATATTTAAGCCGCTGATTTCAACCATAATTCTGCTCAGCATTATTGTCTGCTTTGTAAATAGAAGTACTTATCCAAACAGCTGAGCTTTCTGCTGTCGTTGATGAAAATGGGTAAATGTGGGGCAGAGGGAACGTGCCGCTTCCTTTCCTTTCTGCAAAGCTGTGGTTTCCAGCTCTTCCGATAAAACCGTGCATTTCCATCGCTCTGCGCCTTGCAGGAGACTAGAGCTGTAAAAATACCCCCGTGCTCCCAGCTTGGGGCACTCAGCTCTGCAAGCCAGCCAGGAACTTGAGCAGCGACCACGCAGCATGAGAACAGTGCCCAGGTTGCTGCCCTGTGCTCGTCCCACCGCGCAGAAATGCCTGCGATGTTTTGTGCCACTCGAGGATGGCGCTGGGGATATTTTCGTTTCACAGCCTGGGCGAGCTTTCCCCCCTCCCCTTCTTCTTCTCCGAGCCAGATGGAGACACATTTGGTTTCTCTTTTACCCATGTTACTTCTGCGAGGAGAATAAAATGAGCAGGAACAGCTATTGGCCACAGCAACAGAAGAAAGCCCTGCTTTGCCAGAGGAAACCACATAAAAGCGTGCGTGTGTGTTTGGGGGGAGGGCGCAGCAAGGGATGATGCCTGGAGCTTCTTGCACTCGGAGCTGCGATTTGTGAGTGAAACATGATGAAATCACCCCCTGGACAAATCACACGAGCCTGTCAACCTCACCAGGTGGGATTACTTGTAGCTAATAGCCCGAACTCCCAGAGCAAACAGAGCTCTGCGCTCACTATAAAGCAAAAGGGACGGTACTGCACAGGCTTTTCAAGAATCCTCTAGTATGGCTAAGAAGGGCTGCTTCCACTTACACCAGGTAGGGGAGGAAAGGAGTGTGTTTGCTTTTAGAGGAGGAGTAGCCCGTCTCTCCTGAATAAGGTCCTACAAAAAGGAGTGTTTCAGCTGCAGAAAGAGATGTTTTATTCATAACCCCCTTCTGGTTTGTGCTCCTCTGAAACGGTGACTGTCAGCTGCTGCTCCAGTGATGGGAACTGCAGTGCTGGGGAGCTCGAATGTACAGGGACCATCTCTGCCCTTTTAATCATAACGCTCGTAGCTTGCAAGTCCTGGCTTTTGCACAGTTTGATCACTCTGCTGTTTTGCTTTTGCAGGTTATATCTTTATTTGCTTTTGCCTTTGGAGTAAATGTCTGCATGGGATTTACAACAAATCGCTTTAGGAGATCTGAAGAATGGGATGAGGGCCCAGTCTCAGGTATGGTAACAGACATAAATTGTACATCGCAATACCCTTATGTTATATACGGCGGTTAGAAACCACTCCTACGCCGAAACAGTAGTTTGCTTGTTCCTTTTACCTCTAGGATATAGAGAAGAAATAACTCACTGAGCCTGAGTCAGTTGACCTTTGGGACTCACCTATAGGTCTCCTATTTACTTAAACTTTTGCTCTGTGTGCATGTGACTATGGAAAATCTAGCTTATTTTCGGATTGAGCGCCGCCAGTCTCGCGGAGATCGGTCTCCATAGCTGCTTCATCGTGCTTGCAAGGTTTTGCGCTGCGTGCGGTTTCCCTCTAGAACTGACATAAGCGCCCTGATCACTGTAAGGGTGCTGGTTGCATTTTGGTAGCTATTGAAGTGGTTTCTCTAATCTTGAGTAATGCTTTCAAGAACGCACTGGTGAGAAAAGCTTTTGGCATTTCTGCGTCTCCTGAGGTCATGCTGGTTTGTGAACAGTAGACGGCAGACATCTGACGGCGGCGAGGGCCGAGCAGGTGTTCGCGTCCCTCGCCAGCAGATGTGCTGTCAGGGGTCGGCTGTTTGCCTTTGGAGGAAAGCGAGAACATGCCACAGAAGGGACTGTTGTTTTTGCTCTGGGGCAGTGTAGGGTTTTGTGAGCTCAGGCATAGTCTGAATGGAAAAATATTTAAAATGGAAAACTAGTCTTTTTTCTTAAAAATTAAAATGAGTGTAGGCTTGACTTGTGCCTCAATTCCTTCCTCTGGCAGGAGAAAGGGAACCTGTGGTCATTGACTTAGAACTGGTTAATTTAACTGAAGTGAAAGGGATGCAGCACCCATCTGTAATGATAGCCTGTGAATTTTCATTGTAAACTTTTTTATGGTGTCCTGAGGTTGTTGTGTGCCTGGTAACTAATGTGTGTCTTCCCCTTCCTTGTCTTTCACATGAATTAGTGTCTAATCACAGCCACAGACGGGGTGGTTGATCACTGAGCAGAGGCATTTTAGGTTACCAGAGACAGTGGTGGTTGCTTTTAGTATTTACATAACAGTAAAACAAACTTGCTCATAAATCAAATTTATTTCTAATTTTATCTTCTAGTACATAAACTCTAGAGTGGTTGGGTAATGTGTGTAGTACTGATATGAAGGATTTACATTTTATGTCTTTAACACCTGGCTGTTGGTTGCTTTGCTTTTGATGGTGACTGCAGGCTTTAGGGCAGGGCTGCTTTGCACCGAAGTCCCAAAGGTGGGGACCCACTGCAGCTCAACAGTGCCAACTCTGCTGAGCTCACCAGCACCGTTCAGTGCTGCCAGGGCTGGGAACAGTAGCGGTGTGCTTTTTCCAGTAGCTCACCATCCCAGGAGAATAGTAAGAAATACAGCATATCTCCCCAAAGGCAGGAGATGTGGGTTATCTTGGGGCAGACTATTGAAAAGGTGCATATGGTTGAGATTGAACCAGAACCTGGCATTGATGCAATCCAGTCTAGGGGGGCAACAAGGAGGACAAAAGCCTCTCTTACTCTTTGTTTCCTTGTGCATTTGGGAAGCCTGGTTACTTTTATTGCAGTAAAAAATATTGGATGTGAAACCAAAGAATAAATTATTATTGCCACATCTGTCTGAAGAAGAAAGTAAACTGTTATGCTAGAAAGGTGCCTTTTTAAATAAAACTAAAGCACTGTGATCAAAGAACTTTTTTAGGCTTTAGCCTCTTGTAGCTGCATGACTTTCAGTTGTACTTCATCAGAAGCCTAGTGCTGTGAACTATCCAGAATGAAAGATTGCTGTATGTTCTTTTTCAACTGCACTCTGCCTTGGCTTATTTCCAAGTTTCTTAGTGTCTAGAATTAATTATTTTGTGCTGGCAAAACTCTGTCTCTTTACTAACCATTGCTGTATATTACCAGTTTGTTACTTCTACAGGGGTATGCCATGATTGTAGGCAAACTTCAGTTTTCATCTAGTATAGAACTCCTCTACAAGTCTAAGCCAGTGTTTTGTTTTGTTTTCCATAGTTCATTATACATGCACGTCAAAGAAGTACCATAATGCTTAAAAAGTTCTCTTGATCTCTTTTGATAGTGTATAGATATGTTTAATATTTGTACCCAACAAACAATTTTTTGAATTCAAGCCTTTTAAAAAAAAAAAAAAAAAAAAAAGAAGAACAGCAGCCTTGGTACTCTAAATTTCTTAACTTTGCTTTTGTAAATTACTTGCTGTATGAACCTTCCAGACTTCTTGGTAAGTACTTCCAAGGAAAATGACTTTAGTAGTCTCTTGAAGCATATTCCTTAGTCATGGTAGGATGATAGCTTCAATCTTGGAAGGAGAAGCATTGATGTTTTTCTGTTCCTTCTCACTGCATTTTTAAGTGTGACACTAAACCCAGAATTTATTGTCTTGGAACAGCTAGAATTGTTTTATTTTCCTTAAGTGACTTTTCATTGAACTTTTGTTAACTGCAATGACATAATGGAAAAGTGAAATGCAAATTCATAATTTGAATATTACATAGCAAAACTGGTGCTTTACATGTTTTATGTAGGTACTTGGGTGATCCACATAGGTTCCATATAGAACCCTAAATGGCATACTCTTATCAGGTAGCCTCCTTCCTATAATGACAGTGTAAGCATGTCTGCATTTTGTAGTCCCACAGTGGAAATACTACTGGCAGTAAATAGAGTTTGTTTTTTAATGATGTAATTAGATTGAATCAGAGCAAGTAGTTTGATATAGTGCATTCTCAGGTGAATATAACACATTTACAATGGAAATTTAATAACCTTCATGGATGGAATCAGGAAGGCACTATTGCCCTATATAACTTTTTCTCTCTAATATATGACGTGAGAAATAATCTTTAGATCTTTACTTTGAGCCTAGTGGGCCAAGGAAAAAAAAAAAGAAAAAAAAAAAAAAAGAAAAAAAAAAAGGAAAAAAAGAATGCATGGAAAAGGATATGAAAAGCTCTATGTATTAAAAAAGGAGGGGAGGATCTTCATGGGCAGGTCCCTCTGCGTGTTGCATGGAGGCAGATCTGATTGCAAGAGCTGTGGAGGGATGCAGGTATTTTGAAAAGTATTTTGAAACTGTATAAGTTTGTTCTGTACAAAGTCTTCGGTGAATTTGAAAATGCTCACCATGAATGGAGCTCTTGATGATATATTTTCCAACTCTTTTACACGCACCAGTACCCATGCCATGGCATTGTGCACGACCTGAAAATCATGGTCTGGCTGCAAATGCAAGGTCAGTCATGGTAAACAAAGGATTGATCTTAATATATTCAGAGGTCAGGGGAGTTAAACCACATCCCCCTGTGTTGCTATGTGTAAGGTGTCCTGCATTGACTTAGGAGGTATAACTTGAATTTTCAAAGGAATTTGGAATAATTTGTCAGATTGTTAATAAAGAGGATGCCAGAAGATGCGGAAAAAATAGCAAAAAAGGGAGCTGGGCTAAATCATTCTCGTGTGAAATGGAAACCCTACTTGCAGTCATAGAAGGTGGAGCTAGAGGGGAGCTTGACCAGCTAGGTAGACATTCTCTATATGCCAATACATGGGCGTTTATTTCTGAAGTTCTCCTGACAGATCTTGGTATATACCCCATTCTTCAAGTCTCCAAGATCAGAGATTGCACAGCCTCTGTAGGC
Source organism: Aythya ferina (assembly GCF_964211825.1). Classification (NCBI taxonomy): domain Eukaryota; kingdom Metazoa; phylum Chordata; class Aves; order Anseriformes; family Anatidae; genus Aythya; species Aythya ferina. Next base: position 147,790,168 of record NC_140297.1, on the reverse strand, counting down.
AATTTGTTCCAGTGGTTTCCTAATAAATTATTTGTACTTTACAACAGGTTGACATTCCTTGAAATGCAGTTGACACTGTTACTTCTGTAATCTGCAGTCAGGTTTACACCTTTTTCCTAAGCACTTGATGTGTTTCTTGACCTTCTGAAGTGGTCTCCCTCTCATTCCTTTGAAATGAAGAGGGCAATGCCAGTGGAAGGAATACATAGCCTATGGTTGTATGTAATACCTTTGAGTCCAAATTTGCAGCTTACTAGATCTGTGATTATATGTTATCTAGCTTCCAAAGGGAAAGTAGCAGAAGAGGATAAATAACAGAAATGTTCTTTAGTAACAGATTTTCAGGAACATTTGGCACAAAGCAGCAGTCATTAAGAATAAGGAGTAAGACTTCATCTCTCTGAAAATCTGAGTGTTAACATGCTTGGAAGCAATTCTTGTGATTATTTTCTAACATAGATTTGTGGCCTGTTTATGTGACCAAAGAAGATACTGCTCTGTGTGTTGCCAGCATAGATAAGCCATCTTTAGCCCCTAAGAGCTCCCAATGGCCAAAATATTGATGGCTATTTAAAGTCATCCTTGCAGAATATGTACCTGCAGAGTGAAACTTAAGTGTGACTATGCTGGTACTTGGCTTTGAGCAATGCTCACCTGACTGAAAGTCACACAAAAGAAGAGAGACCCAGTTGCCCACCATTACCTTTTCCAGAAGTCATATGAATGTGCCTTGCTACTACCGTGATCCATGGCTGCAGCCATTGTAGGTTTGCTCCCTCCCCATTTTATTGCTGTAGGGTTGATTTACTGCCCAGTTTGCTCCCTGAAGTGTTTTATGCTGGTGTCAGTGCCACTCCAAGGGAAATGGTGGACCAGTGGTGCTGGGGATGGGAGCTGGTTATGTCACCTCCAGACTTCCCCTACATCTTCTTTCCCAGCTGTTTTTACAGTGTTGGGATAAGGTCATCATGTTTGGAAAGAAATTTTTCCTCAGTTTATGTGGAGAAAGAACTTTCAGCTATGTAAAAGAGTAGGGAAAAAATACATGAAAGAAAGATCAGAGCAACTGTTTCCCAAAAGTGCCATTGCATCAGTTCTCTTAAAATCATAAAGCTAATCATGGTGAGGTTTGCCAAAACCAAAACGTGGTCTAAAAGAAAACAAACTCTAAGACAATTTCAAAGACTTAATTTTAATAGGTCTCTCAAAGAACAAACGACATTGTGAAATATTCCTTGGAACACCTCTGTTTTTAAAGAATAACATGAATTAGTCTCAGTTTATTTCATAAAATGCCATTAACCCTAGAGAGTAGCACGCAACCTTCCTGCTTTACATAAGCTGTTGTATAGGGCTCTTTGATGGGAAAATTCTATAAGATAATAAGCTTTGAGAAAAGAGCAGAGAAATACATACCAGCTCTGACAATAAGGGCCCTTACTAATTGGTTATTGAAGCCTAATGCATTGTTCATGGTTTTCAGACTGGCAGTTCTCCATTTAGTTATACACATCAAATACATTGACTTCTTATATACTTATATACTTCTGTACTTTGCAGAGCATTAAATTATAAAATTAAACAGAAGTCCATCAAAAAAGTCATGCTTTACTTCTCCATTAACTTATAGAACAGTTGTCGTTCATGCTTGACAGTGATTTGGCACCTTCAAGTAGAGCAACCCAAGTCCTGCTGACTGCATGTAGATTAATTGCAGTCCTTTACTATGCGAACTGCCCAGCCAGCCATGAAAATGTCACTTGGTTGCTGAAAACAAAGGCCTGCTTCTGAGGAATAGCTGCAGCTCCTGGAATTGGGCCTTGGAGACTTCAATACAGTTCTGCTAGTAATCTCTTGATTGTTACAGAGGTAAAGCCAGGTCCATTTCTTTACAGGATATTATCACAGCATGCTGCTTCCTCATTCTTTCCCCCTCCAAAAAGAGCTGTCTTTTTGGATTTTTAAACTTTTATATATGTGTATATATATATATATATATATATATATATATATAAAATATATATATATTTGGCTTCTGCAAGCAACCCTTCTCTTCTTCCCTGTCCCTTCCTCTCCCTAAGCAGGCAGCTGAGGTTTCACTCATCCAAGTGGCTCAGGGCTGAGCCACCTGTCCCACCGCTGCTGGTCTGACAGATGTTGCCCTGTTTCTTGTTCCACACAGTCCTGTCAGATTCCCCCTGGATCAGTACCTCTGGCTCCTGCAAAAACAGATGCTTTGAACTTCAAGAGGCAGAGCCTCCTGGCTGCCGCTGTGACAACCTGTGCAAGAGCTACAACAGCTGCTGCTTCGACTTTGATGAGCTGTGCTTAAAGACAGGTACGATGGGTCTCCTGCCCTGCACTGGCAGGTGCTGATGATGCCTGGCTTATGTGAGCAGTTGGGACTGGCTGCTATAGTACAGAGCTCCCTGCTGTAACCTGGGTCTCCTCCTTACCTTGCCTTGCCTTGCCACCTAGGCTTGGCTTATCCCAAAATGCAGCCCATGTGCCCTCACAAGGAGCAGTAGGGACATACACCTATTGCTCCTTGCTGCTGGGCTTCTGCCATGATTTCTAGGGCAGAAAAAGGCAGAGTACTATTTGTACTACCTGGAAAGAAGATCTTCTGATACTCATTTACAAACAATAATCAGCATTCAGGTACCAGTTGTCCCTCCAGCTTACAATGAAGAGAGCCATGGTAAAGACTGGAGGTTAGTCTCTCAGTGTTATCCACATTTTTTTTATTCCAGATGATAACTTAATATTAGAGCAATTCAGACTTGCTTATGGATTGTGCATTGTAAAAGCACCTCTGAAACTGGGAGTGCTGAAGTGGTGCAGGTCCCTCCAGAGGTGACAGGCTGGGTTTGTTACTATTGCTCCAGACTCTGACTTCCAGATGTCAGGATGCATATAACACATTGGTAAAAATGTTTACCTTCAATTCATTAGACCCTGGGGAAAGGAAATACAGCCCTCTGTTCATTTTCCGTTTTTCATGACTCATAGGCAAGGGAAACTTCAAAGAGGGCCACGAGTTATGTTTTATTTCTTAACATAGTGCACTTAAATTATTAGTTGTACTCATCTCCTTGAATGTTTGCCTAGTGGGCAGAGTTGACGCAGGTGCCTGCTACTTCTGCTGTTAAACCTTTCCTTACTTTATCAAAGAATTACACTTACTAAGAAGCCAGAAGAGAAATCTAATGACTGAAAATAACGTTGCTCATGGATGGGCAATATTTGAGAGAACTTCCTCATTTCTGTTTATAAGGATATCATTTCAATAGCTTGGTACCAAAAAGTAGTAAGCTAATCCAATATAAAAGAAATGGCTTGGTTCCAGGCCAAGAAGATCTGAATTTTAAGCTGATGCTGTTTTGTCCCTGTGTAAATGACTGTAGAATGTGAGATTCTAAAGACTTCCAGCACATTGCAAGATGTTTGCTCCCAAAGAACAGACTCAGTTCCTGAGTCTCCTGTCCAGAGAGTACAATATCCATTTACATGTATGGATAACTGCTTAGCTCTTAGAACTGTGGTGTAATTTTTCTTATAAATCCCACTGACACTTATTAAGACAATTATCACATGTATAATCTGTAAATATTACATATTTATACAAAAAAAAGCCCCAAATTAAGGAAAAGTGGAGAATGAAATTGCTTTTTTTAAAAAATAAATAAATATATATATATATTTTTTAAACTGTGTGCATGTTAACTAAAGTGATCTTTTCAGTTTCCTATTGGCTGGACCAGAACACATGTGGGAAACCATATGCTTATATCCTCAGGCCCTATTCTAAAGCGTAGCAATGTGCTGACCTGGAGAGAACGCCATAATTTAGACAGGCCCTTAGATCCTAACTTCATTTGCAAGATGAGAAAAGCAGGAGTGTTTTACAGCTGCTGCACCATGCTTCTCCTTGAAGTGCTTCAAACTTTGCAGCTGGTGCTGAATCTCCCTGCTGAGGTATTAGAAAGTTTCTTCTGTCTCTGTGAAGAACGGATGGGAGTATAACATCAATTTGTATCCACATAGCCTCTTTTCATCTTTCTCTCATTTCCCACTGATTGAACTGGGGGACTTGAATAGAATTGGGTGAAAAAGAATGAATTACCCAAGAAAAAGCAGCATTCCTAGTTTGTCTTCCAAGCTCCATTTATCTGTGCTCCATTTATCTTTCAAGAGCCTTCCTTGACTTTTCCTTTCCACATCTTTTCTGGCATTCAGGTTGTACAAAGCCTGGAGTACAACACCCGAGGGTAGCAGAAGCACTTGTGTGTGGGTGGAGGAGCCCTCCTGCACCTGCAGGACACAAGGGTCCTTTTTGTTTCTGGTTGACGTGCTTGCTTCAGAGGTCTTGAAATCACTAAAATGGGGCTATAAATTTAACACTCTACTTGTTGAGATTGGATGTAATCACTATGGCTTGAGTGAGTGCTTTTTGTTTTGATTATAATCTCTCATTCTTCCTTGCTTTGTGAATGTTTTAGCTCGGGGCTGGGAATGTACAAAAGATCGCTGTGGAGAAACCAGGAATGATGACAATGCTTGTCACTGCTCTGAAGACTGCTTAAGTAGAGGAGATTGTTGTACTAACTACCAAGTCGTTTGCAAAGGTACGTCTTTGGTCATTCTGCCTTTTATCTTTCCAAATCTTATAGAAGGCAGCCCTGTGGGTAAAGAGTTTTCTTCTAAAGAAGGAACCCTCTCCTTGTTTTGTTCTGATTTTGGGGAGAAGGGGGAAGAACAGGGAGTTACATTTGTGAAGCCTGTGGAGGGACTCTTTATCAAGGTGTGCAGTGATAGGACAAGGAGCAGTGGTTTTAAACTAAAAGACAATAGATTTAGATTAGATATAAGGAATAAATTCTTTACTCTGAGGGTGGTGAGGCATTGGACCAGGTTGCCCAGAGAAGCTGTGAATACCCCATCCCTGGAGGTGTTAGAGGCCAAGGTGGATGGGGCTTTGGGCAACCAGGTCTAGTGGGAGGTGTCCCTGCCCATAGCAGGGGAGATGGAATTAGATTATATTTAGGGTCCCTTCCAGCCCAAACCATTCTACAACTCTATTATTTATTTTGGATGCTAGAGGAGGTGAATGCTTCTCATTTGTTGACAGTAGAAAGAGGTTGTCTTTGCCTGTAGATATACTGATAAAAAAGGAATAGGCAAAGGTAGACAGATTTAAAACGCAGAAGTATTTGGGTGCATTTGTCTGCATCACAGGGAAAGACTGATGGATTCTTTAGGAAAGAATCTGATGGTTTCATAAGGAATTTAACATTCCTAGATATGTTATCTCTGTCTCTAAAACCTCTCCTACCCCTACCACAAAAGCTCCTGCTCAAACTACTTGGGCCAACACCTGTAGGCTTTGATTCTTGTGGGACAGGGGTTGCAAGAATACAGCAGCTGTAACTTTCAGATGGGTAGCATGGGCTTCGGGTGACCATATCACCTCTAGGCACACAATGTCTGCAGTATGACCTGCTCTGGCTGGTGGATTGATGAGCTGAGAAGGCTTAAGTTTCACCCTGTACCCTGATGGTTTGGAGCATGTCCCACCTTGCATAATGTGTCACCCATTCTGAGCAGGTCTTCTGGTCCTTGGTAATTAGCATTGTATCTCAGCTAGCTCTTTTGTCTTTTCATGGTTTAATGGTGGGGAGTTTAAGGTTTTAATTTTTTTTCTTCCACACTCTTTTGGCCAACTGCATAGCTTCAGAAACTCATAATAGGCCAGGTCCACACACTGAAAATGGGATTTTCTTCTTTACTTGAGTTTTGCTGTTGGGAATCCAGGTGAAATAATGCGTCTTCCAGCAAGTCCCTGGAGATTACATTCTTCCCCTTCCCAATGAGACCCAAGGCTGAAATTGCTTAAATACTGGTATGGTTCTCAGTTTCTGCCTTTTTTTTTTGAGCTCCCTCTTACAAGGGTCAAGACAGAGGAATTTACATGTCTCCTGCTTTAATGTACATAATCTTTGTTTAATTGGTTAATAACAAATGATCTCAATGACCCTGGCATCCTGACAGGAATAAGCGTTATGTGAGAACAGTGTTTCCTCTTTATTCGTGCTTGTGCCTATCTGAGGATAGTGTTTTTTTTTTTTTTTTTTTTTTTTTTTTTTTTCTTGGAAATCGTCCCTCCACCTCCTGTCATGGTCAATTGGAATTGCTGCAGGACACATTTCCTGCAGATCTTTTCTATGGCGCTTTTTGTTTTGTTCTTTTAATTGAGCTGCAGTTCCCTTAATAGTGCCAGGTTCAGGAAGTGAACCTCATTAGCTAATAATTTGTTTTTTCAATTGACCTGTGAAAATGCAAGTCATGAGCTGGTCTATAGTCAGCATTCAGTAGTGGAAAACCTTAAGAAAATAGTTGATTATATAAAGTAATTTTAACTAAGCTAGCTCTGAAAGAACATTAATGCTCTTTTTAGCTGTGCCTGAGTCTCACCTGATCCATGAGTTGATCAACTCTGTAAACCAGCTGGAAACCATTTAGGGCTGTTTTTCTTCCACAGAATGTGTTTTGTTTTGTGTCTTTAGCCAGCTGAGGCAGCTCACAGAAACATCAGAGCTGGTAGGAAGGAGGGTATGAATTCACAGACTGAAGTAGCACTACCAGTTTGTTTTTTTTTTTTTTTGGCAGATTGAAAATGATAATTAAAACAATGACAAAACAAAACATGATCACTGTGCCTAAAGCTTTTACCACTGTTTCCCTCAGGCAAAAAGAGACTTTTAACTTCAGTCTTAAGATATGATTATAGCAGTGATAGCTTGGATATTGTTATTGAGTAGAATATAACCAGATCGTTTGTTCAGCTTTGTGGAAGATACCTGGTCGTTATTTGGTCATCATTAGCTAGAGGTAGACTTTATTTCTTCTGAAATGTTCTCTGAAACCTGTAGCTGTATCCACATATATATAAATATATGCATTTTAAACTCTGATTTTACTTTCCTGGTAGGAGAAACCCACTGGGTGGATGACGACTGTGAAGAGATAAAAACTCCTGAATGTCCAGCAGGGTAAGTGCTTTGCTCGCAACCCCAAAGCCAAGTGCAGGAAGGCCAGTTGTCCAGCACTCTGAACATCACTGTCCCTATAATGCCTTTGCTGAATGGTTATGAGTAGGTTGCTTTCCTGCGCTTCACCATTTGTACAATTGGGCTGATAATATTGCAGCTCATTTGTCTTTGAGCTGTTGGATGAATAGGGGTGTATGAGGGCCTGCACTCTTGTCATTTGATCACCTGCTGGTAGCTTTGTCTGTTTCATGTATGTGTATAGGAAAAGTAACCAAACTCTTTTGAAGACTGTGGAGATCTTTTCCTGACTTCACTAAAATTCAGACTGAGCCACGTATGAACACAGCTCAGGTCATTTTTAAAAACAGAATTTTGGATTAATGCTGTCCTCCTAAGTGAAAGGACTTCAAAATTGCAATGGGGACATAGCCTTGACTTAGAATAACAAGCACAGGAATAGCACTGAAAACATAAGAAATTCTGAAACCAGTTGGCTCACTATTATGCTTAAAGGTAAGCATCTGCTTAGGTGCCATGTCGGGCTGCAGCTCAGTCTGTGCTATCAGGATAGTTTGGAGGAGATAGGAGCCCCTCCTTCTCCTGGTGACAGTGACAGCTTCTTACCCCTGCAGCAGGTGACCCAGACACACCTGTCCAGGACATATCTATGCCTGCTTGGGTTCAAATCCAAGTAGAAGTAGCAAGCAGAAGTACAATAAAATAGCATGAAATACCATCATCTTTAGTATATGAGAATGTTCTCGGCCTCACAGAGCACACAATGCCACATGGACTTTTGTTTGTAAAGAGAGAAGACCAGCTGTCATAAAACGTGGTTTTTAATTACAGATTGTGTTATAGGGTGGGTACTCATGCATACTATTTTTTTTTCTCTTCTCCATCTCTGTCTGTAAACATCTGCCTTTTTGGGCTGTATGCTTTTGGCTGCTCAGGGAAAATGTCTTTTATGTTGGAACTCAGCCCTTTAACTAACTGTGACCACACAACCAAACTCTGGATGTTAGTAAGCATGAAGATTATCAGTTTGTGCTGATTTGTTAAGTAAGCAAAATCTTATAGACACACAGCATATGTAGTAACTATACTTGAAGTTCTCTGGAGCCTCTGTGAGCAAGTGGAAATTAAAAATAATTTAGAAATGCTGACTTAGTTCATGCTGCTTCTATTCTTCAGCTTTGTTCGTCCTCCTTTGATCATTTTCTCTGTTGATGGTTTCCGTGCATCATATATGAAGAAAGGGAACAAGGTCATGCCCAATATTGAAAAATTGAGTGAGTACATCTGTTTTACTACAATATATGAAAGACAATCTTTTTGTAGTTCAGTTGTTTTCATTGTGTATTGAGCAACAAAAGTCAGCATGGTGCTGGCGGGTAGAAGGGCTGTGCCAAATGCAGGGCTCTTCTGATTCAAGGGTCTAATAAAGATTTTTTTTTTGTTTGGTTTTTGTGTCATCCCCCCAAAGCAAAATGTCAGAAGTCCCATTTGGTTTAGATAATATCACCTGGTGGCTTGAAGCACCCTGACTAAAACAGCACGAAACAAAGAGTGGGGAGAGAGCTGCTTTGGGATTGCAGATCAGAATCGGTGGTGTTAATTTGGTTTTGCCAGCAAATAAATGATTCTTCAGTATGTGATATGTATCATGCCCTCTTAAAGGCTAGTTGGGAGGTACCCGCAAAATGTTCCACTTGAGTCACAAATGTTAAAGACATGGGTCCTGGTTTTTGTGGTATACTGGAGGCACTGTATATTTGAGCTTCTCAGTATAGAGTGGTAGTTTGTGTGTGTGCCCATACCCTTGAAAAGCGTGGTGATTTTTTGTTTGCGTGTGTGTGTTTGCTGGCTCTTGTATTTGTGTAGCCATCTGTGGAGCTGTGGCCAAAGCCTATTGTGAAACTCCAGCCTTAGTATATTTGTCACTTAAAATTAGCCTGTGATTTCTCAAATCATTTTACTTAACAGCAAGACACTTCCAATGGCTATGGACACTGAAGGGAGGCTAGCTTAGAAAGGAAAACAGTCCATGGAAATCTAGCTGATTTTGTAGTGCTGGCTGCATTGTTTCACTTGTTTATTGTGAAGCACAGAGTGTGTGAGTAGATTTACCACTGTCCCGCAGGAAGACTTGCCAATGTTGAGAAGCAGAATGTTCATTTAAATTGGTTAAAATTTAACCAGTTTCTGCAGCATTTTCAGTTAAAACAAATGATTCCCTGTATTTTTGTTTTTCATGTCTCAGAGCTTCACTTGCTAATGTTTGCATTCCCCATTGATTTTTCAGGATCTTGTGGAACACATTCTCCTTACATGAGGCCTGTCTACCCTACAAAAACCTTCCCCAACTTGTACACCCTTGCTACTGTAAGTCCCTGGGAAGGAGCTTTTGTTGATAAAATGTTGCACTTCATTAGAAATGTGGGTTGTGGGAAATGAGATTTTTAAAAGTAAAACTGCTTTGCTGTCTATCTTTTTCTGCCTTCAGTTATGTTAAGTATTTTTTTTTCAGTATTTTGAAGTTCTGAAGTAAATTGTTTCTCACTATTATGCACAGCATTACAACTTTCTTGCACTTTCTTATGCCTGTTTTTGCAGTTATTTGTACTGCTGTGTAATTACAGGTCATGGTTTTTCTAGGAGGGGGGAAAAAACAAACAACCCTGAAATTCTACCCAGAATACAACCAGCAGTTGTTCCTTCATTAGAGTAGCTGAAGTCAGTAGGGCTGTCTTAGCAGCCGCCTTAAAATTTACAGCTGCTGAGTGTGTCTGGATGCTGCATTGGCTCTGCAGAAAAGGAGCCATCACTTCTGTGCTCTGGTGGCACGGCTGGTGGCCAGGCTGTCCCCACCCTGGGATGTGCACGCTTCTTATGACAGTGCTCCCAAAGCAGCAGTCACGTGTTTTTTTCCTTCTTTTTCTTCCTGCAGCCTCTGCACAAATGTTAACTCAAGAGAGAAGGGGGTGGAAGTGGGTGAAGAGAAAGGGAGAAGAACAAAAATCTCCTAAATCACCTTTACTGTTGGAGAAATTGTGATAGCCTCTGGGTTTATATCACAATTTTGGTGACTTGCTTTGGTTTCTTCTTAGAAATAACTCGTATCTCGCAGAGGAACTGGTGGAGATAAAAAAAATATTATCAAATGCAAAGTGTTACTCTTTTTACCAGAAAATGAATTACTGTTTCCAGAAAGGGAATTCATGAGGAATTCAAGAGGAACTGAAAGTTTAAATCAATCTCTTTTTTTTTTTTTTTTTTGCTTACTTTTGATGACCTCTAACTTTTAACCAGTGTGAAAATATTTTAAAATATCCAGTACCAGAATTTTTTGTGCCTCCCCCCCCCCCTTTTTTTTTTTTTTTTTTTTTTTTTTAGCACAACTCATTCATCTCCTGCTGTTTTTGTTGTTACAGTCAGTTTTATATGTGCTTATCTTAAAGTTAAAGCCTTTTCTGGTGTGCATTTGCGAAGACACCTATTTTAAAACAATTTAGCTGTATTTGCAGATAGCTATGGGGAACTGGGTCTGTGTGCATTACGGTTTTACTAATTAATCTACTTCTGCACAAAGGGACTCTATCCTGAATCACATGGAATCGTTGGCAATTCGATGTATGACCCAGTGTTTGATGCCAGCTTCAGTCTTCGAGGGCGAGAGAAATTCAATCACAGATGGTGGGGAGGTCAACCGGTAAGTTTCAGATTCCCTCCTCCTCTCTCCCTCCTCCCTCCCCTCCCCCTGTGCTGTGGAACATAGCCAATAATAATAATTAAAAAAATACATCTGTGAACAATTTGTACCTAATCTCCCCGTGGCTGGCCCTGTGTCTATCAATTTAATGTAACATTTTGAGTTGGCTTTTGCTTTTCAGAATAATAAAGCCATTGATTATGGAGGGGTGCTTGTGTTGATAAGTATAAATTAGATGCGGCTAGGAAAAACCCTCACTTTAGGCAGTAGTTTAACATGAATTACTATATTTTCATCACCGTGGCATAATGTTTCCTTTTCATTATGGGTTTCTCAGGTTTTCGTCCTAGTAATGTTCTTGTGGCAGTTTTAGTATTAATGTTCTGTCAGAGCAGCATGGCACAACTTCATAATTATTATTTGTTAAGTCCACAAGTGATTGCTGTTGCCTGACTTGCTGCAGAGGTCACAGAAGTTTGTGAATTAATTTTGCCTTGAACACAGCAATGGTGGCTGAATGGGGCTCTCTCTCTTAGGTTAGTGTTGCAATCGGTTTTCTCCAGCTCTGAATCCTTATTTTGGGCAAGGAAATAACCTCTTTCTAAGGTTTCAAAGAAAAGGTCCCTTTGCTTCTGCTGGGCTTTCCCCCATTAGTAGTGCATGCTGTGGTGGCTTTAAACTGTCACCAAAAATGGGTTTATGTTAAAATACTAAGTTTTACTTGCATGCAGCCAAAGTGCATGAACATATCACTGCACTGATTACTCGGGGGACTGTAGTTTAAAAACTTCCTGACCAGTTAATGCAGAAAAGGAGTGGGGTAATGGAGGTAGAAACTGGAAGGAGATTTGGAATGCCATAATGTGTCATTGATATTTGCTCAAGTCATCAGTGTCATCCCCCAAATCACTAAGACATTAATATCCCAGAAGACTAAAGGAAGTTACTCAGATGGTTTTAGGCTTAGCAAGCATGTGTGTTATTTGTCTGCATGTGGTTTTAGTCCACAACAAATGCAAGACAAGGCAATTTAGAGCTGCAGGCAGATGTGTGACAGGCAGATGTCTCTGGCTGTAGCTGAGCCAGAATGAGGTATTTGTGCTCTTGTTAAACTAGTCAGCAGTAACAGAGCATGGTCACTCCTTTGCACAGCTATGACCTGGGTTAGCTTTTAGCTTGGGTTGTGTGGAGAGGAGAGGTTGAGAAACGTACCTGGTTGTTATCTTCCTAGATTTGAGCAAAGAAGCAAAATCAAAACTAGGAGCAGTGAAAGTGGGGGACAGGTGGTAGCTTCTTCTCCATCGTAGCTAGTTGCACACCTAGTGGCAGCCACACCACCCTTGCTTCAGTCAGGCATTGAGCTCATAGACAATATTGAGGCTCAACACCTGCTTTACAACTTCTTAAGCAGCTGCAATTTAATTGTGCATTGCAAATTTAATTGCGTGTCTTGCCTTAGCCAAATTTAGATAGGAATTACTGGGAAACCAACTTCTGGGGGCTGTGCAAATGTCTCTGTCTCTAAACTGCCATACTTTTAAATTTAAATACAAGCCTATGTATATTGCATCACCTGTGGTGTTGAGTGGGGGGTATTGGGTAATTCCAACTCCCACCCATTAGAAACACCTCTGCTGTTGCAGAGAATAACAGTCACTCTGGATTGTAAACAAGGATCATGAAAAATGTCAGCTGAGAAGAGCTTGAGGAAGTTACACAACTGCGGATGACTATACACTGGAAAAAAAATATCTCAGAGGATAGGGGGGAGTGTTGCATACACAAGTAAGGATGATAAAGTAAAACAGCTGATCCAAAGAAGTGTTAGAATGCAAAAACACAGGAATCATGTAATGAGCTGGAAATATCCTTGGAGAATTGGAAACACATGCTTAGAGGAAGGGCTATAACTGTATAAAATCCCCACACACTTAATATGAGGAGAACCTGTAAGTTAGGCAATCCACATAGAGTGGCCATAGTGCCTAGGTAATGACATAAATGATCCCATCTCTGACACGGAGGAAATGCATGTTTTGCATATCTTTATTGGCAAAATGAAGAAAGTGTGATGGTAGGCTACTAAAATTCAGAGGGCATAGATTTTGATGAAAAAAAAAATCTTTCATCTATGTGTAGATAAGTTACAGTCCCTTTCTAAATCCTTTTTATAATTTTATCTAAATATCACATTGATAAAACTGCCAAAAATAGCTGGTTAGTCAAAGACAAGACAGTAAAATTAAGGGAGACAGAGGGGAATCTTTTCTGCATATCACAAATTTTTATTCCTTCTAGGTTTTGGGTCTCAAACTGGAGTACTCAACTTCAGAGAGGCGCTTAGTTTGCACAGAACTGGGAATTATTATCCAAAACTACTCATTTTCCTTAGGAAAGCAGAAAAAATTCTAGAGTCCCCAGTTTCAGGTTATAGCTAAAACTGCCTTAAAGACAATGTCATTGAAAGTTGATCATTCTTGAAATACTTTCTTGCTGCTGGAAACTGACCTACTGTATGTAGCTTTGTTAAAATGTGTGGTGTGTGTTGTTACTGTCATTTAAAAAAAAAAATAAAAAAAATTGTTCTTATAGTGAGTGCTTTGTTGGGAAGCAGCCAAATTAACATGCGACTTCATGGGGTTTGGCGGATGAGTAGCTGAATGTCTCCACGCAAGGAATTACGAGAAATTAATTTTAAGAGCATTAGGAAAGGGAGGAGGAGGGAGAAGGTAGCTTTAGAAGTGTTTTGAGATCCTCTAACTGACGGTGAGACTTCCTGAACCGTGTCTTTTTGATTTAGTATTAAAACTTGATTTATTGTACAAGCTTAAAAACACATTGTTTTTAAGACCCAAGTGTTTGACAGGAAACAGCCGCATAACCAGTCCTTGTTGTATTGCTACAGCATCTCACAGAAATGGTGAGCATCAGGGCTCATGCTCTCCAAGGATAAACAAACTTCACTGCTCATTTTTCATGACACAGACTTTCATCCAAATAACTTCAACCACCGAAGTCAAGTGCTTAAATTAGGCCCCCAGCTGCCTTTGGCTTCTGTTTAGTAGTAGTTTTCCATGTAGTAGTTTTCTTGATTTGATGCAGCAAGCTTAAGCTTACACTACAGGCGATACTTTGCTTTTCTTAAGGATCTTTCACGATCTTTTGGCTTCCCCAAGATCAGAAGATAACAGGTATAAAACCACATTTTTATGAGGATTGTAGTTCATGAGGACAGAGAGTCCCCTTGAGAAGGTTGCCCAGCTGTTACTTGAGTTTCCGTCCAAAGATCACAATCACAGAATTGTAGGGGTTGGAAGGGACCTCAAGAGATCATCGGGTCCAACCCCCCTGCCAAAGCAGGTTCCCTAGAGAAGATAAGGCTCTTTTCAGAAATCCACAGGCCTCTGATTCTGTATAATTATTTGATAGGCCTCGTGAACCAAAATATTCTGCGTTGTCAGGAGACAATGTTTAGTTGTCAAGATTTAATTAGTTTGTGTCCTGTTAACAGTAAGGCATGTGGAAGTCATGACTCTACCTTTTACCTTGTTGGCCGGCAAAGTGCAAATGGTGCAGGAGTGTAATGCTTGGCTCCATCATGCCAAATTAATTCTGCATGCCTGCACCAATCTTGTACACATTTGGGAAACACTGTAATGACCCCTCCCCAATTCTGGCTAAGCATGGAAGGGATTTCCCATGAATGAATTGCCCTCTCAGACACAGTGGGTGTCTGTGCAACCTCTGTTCCTGACATGAATTTCCTTCCCTGAACCATGAGCGTGTTTGCACAATTGTCCCCGAGGGCCAGGCCTCAGAAATGTCCCTCCTGTTGGCCCTGACCTGAGGTGTGCCGCTGCCGGTTCTTTGGTGATGCAACAAGTTACTGGGCAGCCTTCACAAAATTAGGGGCACTTATTTATTCTTGGAAGATTAAAAGTAGGGAGGTGCTACATTTTTTGTGCAGGTCTTCAAAGGCGGTTCCACAGCTATCTTGAATTTTGTTTATATTATTTATGTGAACATGTGTGTAGTGATCAAAAAAAAAAAGGGAGAACCCAGGACTTGCATGTTGCATATGGCACAGCCACCTGAAGTGTTGCTCAGCCTCTCTATTTTTCCGGCTATAAATAAAGGAGAAGAATTGTAGTCTTTCAGCAAGGAAGACACAAAATTTATAGTAATTTAGCTTACTGGAGAGGTTTGGTATACATCTAGATGATCATGTATATTACATCTTGGGACATTTATCACTTGATTCTATGGTTCCATAATTTAAGAGGTCTTTCTCTGTTGAAAAAATTAAGTATCCTGTAATTCCTTGACACAATACAAAAACAGACTGGTTAATTTTTTATTTTTTTTTTATATATTACCCTCTTCTCTTCTTGAATAATTTAATTCAGAAAGATGGTCTTTGTATAGCTTGCAATACTATAAAGTCATATCCTGTATGAAAACCTGGGGTGCACATCAGATGTAGTTAAACTGCTGACTATAAAATTCTAACATATTAACAGTTAAAACCAAAGTATTTACATATGGCAAATAAATTACATAAGCTCACAAATGATACTGACCTTGCAATGCCTAACATGGCAAACTTTATGATAAGTGACCTGAACAGATGTGACCAGCCACAGAGTATATATAACACATTGCATTTACATGCTCAGTACTGGAACATCTAGGATTAATAAACTTTAGGACTGTGGCTCTAACCAACAGAGAAGAAATGAAACAATAACCGCTATTCCATTCTTAATTTTGATTGTTCTGGATGGAAAAGGTTGAGAGGGCATCACCTAAATTTTTTCTTTTCTATCCTACATAGATTGACAGTATAGGCTTCATGTTAGCCTAGGAGAAGCACTCTGTCTTGAAAGTCAGTGAATTTAATTTAATGACACTGAGAGATGTTCTTTGGTGATGGGGTTCATTGCTAATGGTTTAGAATCATTAAGGTTGGAAAAGCCCTCCAAGATCACCTGATCCAACCATCCCCCTACCACCAATGTCACCCACTAAACCATGTCCCCAAGCACCACGTCCAACCTTTCCTTGAACACCCACAGGAACGGTGACTCCACCACCTTCCTGGGCAACCCTTTCTAATGCCTAACTGCTCTTCCTGAGAAGAAATGTCTCCTCATTTCCAACCTGAACTTCCCTTGGTGCAACTTAAGGCCATTCCCTCTAGTGCTATCACCAGTTACCTGCAAGAAGAGGCTGACACCCAGCTCCCCACCCCTTCCTTTTAGGTAGTTGTAGAGAGCAATAAGGTTTGCCCTGCTTTTCTGCTGGAGTTAATATCCTATAGCTGAGAGTAGGAAGTAAATTTTTGTGCCCCCATCAGCTGCTCCAGCTGACAGTCTGTTGTTTAATTTTAGCTAACTGGTAAAGAGGCTGGCTACAAAGGGCACTTCTGGTAGAGAGGTAGGGACTGCTATCACTAAGTTCACCAGTGAACTGTCACAGCTCTAAAACACACTAAAACTTTGCTTTAAAGTGAAGCTTGGATAATGTGGATGGAAACTCTTCTACCTGGATGACTGCTGCTGCTTCTCTAATTGCTATGAGATGCTTCGGCAAATATTTTGTTATGGTGTAGTGGCTTTAGGTGTGATGTTGAATCATACTGAGTTTATTACTTAGTTTTTAAATAAACCAAAGGCTTTTTTTTTCTTCTTGTTAAAAAACGGGGAAGCGTCTAGTAGTACATCTTGCAACCCTGGGTTGAACCAGGCTCCGCCTAGCAAAGTCACGATGGAGTCAATTCAGACTCACTTCTCAGATGTTGCGTCAGATACGGGCTTATTTGACTTGTTGGTCTTGGACTTTAATGGATCACTGTCTTAGCTGTTGAGCTTATTTTAAGTGCAGCAGACACCTTTCCCCATCCAAATAGTTAATGCCAATGTAAATTGCCGCATTCCCGAGGTGAAATACTTGGGAGCAGGGAGGGTACAGTTTTTCCCTGTCTAAAGCCTGTCTGGGTGACATTGGAAGGGACAGTGCTTCTCTCCCCTTACTGCTCACCTAGGAGTGCAAAGTAGGGGTGATCTCTGCTAAGATCAACTGGGAGAGATTGTCAGACCCTGCAGCCTGATATAGGAGAAGCTCTTCAAGGACTGTGGCAATACCACCACTTTTTCTGCTCTTTTGAAAGCTGGTTTAAAACATAGCAGTATTCACTCTGCAGGCTTGTCTCTCCTGCTACCCAGACTTGGATGAGAGTTAAGAGAAGGTTTTGCTTCTCATTACTTCTTTGGTAAGAGCTCTGCAGAAGCTTCCTAGAATCAGAGAGTCTTGCAAGAGCCCCTTGGTAAAGCCCTGTGTGTCTTCGGCTCCTGCATGCAAGTGGGCAGTGGATGGCTGCTTGCATTGCTCCCTGGTCTAGATGGTGTTCATGCTGTTTTCATGTGGCACACGTGAAGCATGCTGTATGCTCCACTGGAATAAAAAATAGCTACTGACTTCTTGCAGGCAAGCAGGGCATCTTGGCAATGTACACCGGGCCTAATTATTCATCTGTCAAGATGACTACTGTTTTACTCACTTGGCCAGAGAAAGGGTGTCTTATGGCACATGTTTAAAATCACTGTCTAAAACAGACAGCGCTGTGGCTGATTTTAGCATGCTAACAGTCAGGAGCAGCACGGGACAGCTTCAGCTGCTGAGGGTGGGACCTGGCAGGTCTAATTTAGTCAACAAGAGGCAGACAGGACCACCTGGGCCTGTGCAGTCTGAAGCACTAGAAAGCCAAACTAGAGTTAACAGATGGTAAATCCAAATACTGAATTCCCTGGACTTAGTTTGTTGGTACCTTCCCAAAGATATCTGCAAAATTATTTAAACTTTGCAGAACACAAACACTTTCAAAGAAAAATAAATCCACTGCAGCTCTGGAGGGACAATGGTTTTCCAAGTACAGCAAGCCCAAAGAGCATAACAGCAGTGGAGCTGACACTCATACTAAATTTATATTTGACCTCTCTTCTCTGCCGTGGCAGGGTTCTGCTCTAGGAATAAATCTACAGTGCAGTGGAAAACGTATTTGCTTTAAATGTTGGCTCTTTTTCACATGGGAAGCCCAAGAACCACTAATGAATATGGAGTAGCTCCTATCTTAGTTAGACACTGGGTTTGGGCTGAGGGTATATACCCTTTGCTGACATACATGACACAAACGAGCTTGTGGATGTATCCTTGTATTACAGTCACACCTCTGACTACACCATATGGCTTCCCGCTTTAAGGCACCCTTGATCATCTCTCTTCACATTCACCCACATTTTTATGTCCCATCCTGTCAGTGCTAGTCTGTCAGCATTTGAAAACAGTCTTCCTGTTGTTTGACAACTCAAAACCAAATTCCAACATTATTTCAAACCCATGGCCATTCTGCTCCGGTTATTGCTGCATTTATTTATTAAACAACCAATTCTGTAGAGTTACCATGGATGTATTCTTCCCTGAAAAAGAGGATACGTTACCAGAAAGTTAGAGTGTAATGAAAACACATTCTTCTGTAGCTATGATTTTAAATTAACTGGATTGATTCCAGTAAGATTTGGAAGAGTAAAAGATGCAGGGATAAGTTAAGAGGTGTATCCAGGACACTGAACAGGAACAGATGATCAATTTTTCCATTAATTATGAGCATAACAATATCCATATTTAGTTGCAATTAACTATAGCCTCAGTGCAGAAATGATTTTCATTAGACTCTGCAAATTTATTTCAATTAAGACTAATGCATGAATAATTTAGGCATGACATTTGGATAATGCATGCCCAGATTACAGTTCATAAGTGCCTATTTGAGCAAGGTAGAGTGCCCTTGGATGTACTTTTGAAGAGTTGATTTAAAATAAATGAAAGATTTTGCAATTACCAAGGAAGGGAACTATGCTTTAGCTTAAATGGTCTCAAAATGTATAAATTGTAGTATGCATAAATAACAACATGGGAAAACAATTTTCAACTTGTATGTGTAATGTTGGCCTTTAAGTCATTGCCACTTTTGAAATAGGTTTTACAATAATTTGGTTATTTCCTTGCAAAAGAAATTCAGTGCTGGCAGGCTACATATGAAATGTCAGGAAGGTCCATAATTAGACATTCTCATTCCCTTGCCTTGTATAGGTATCCTTAGGAGAGAAAAAAAAAAAAAAAAAAAAGAGAGAGAGAGTGATGAGGATAACCAGAGGTATGGTGTGTCTTTCATTAAAGAAAGATCAAACAAATGAATGCTATTCTTGCTTGAAAAAGAATAGAGGAGGATTATAGGTGAGGTTTAGATGAAAATGATGAATGTTTTATAGAAGAGGGAAGAGAAAGAATTAAGGAATGGGAATAGTACTGTAACCCCTGTGACATTAGCAGGTTTAAACCAAACAAAAGAAAAATATACTCACTGGGTGTGATTACACTGTAGAACTTACTGCTACAAACTGTTTTACAGCCATAAAAATAGATGGATTAAAAAATAAAATTGAAAATGGAGATTGTTTCTGTCATTTCCACATTGTGTGAGCTCAAATAGTTCTTAAACTCCTGTGGAGGAAGGTGCACAGGGAAAGAGGGATCTCTATATAGAGGATCTTTATATAGGCTCTGATGAATATTGAGCTGTGTTCTTTCCTAACGGTATCCTCCAAAACTTGAATACTAAAGGGCTCAGGTGAGATGTGGTCTGCTTCATGAAAATGAAATGGTGTGGGGTGCCTAAGTAATTTTTGGCTATGTATCTTAACTCTCTGCATTAAAAGTATCAAAGATTTAGGGGTGAATCTATCTACAACGCAGCAGCTGATCCACTGCTACAGAATCTGCATAGGTTTGTCACTCCATGCGTTTGAATTAGGGATGGAGGCTGGAGCCTGCAATTTTTATTTCTAGGCTCAAGGTAGAAGAATGTGCCTTGAAAACATTTTATTTTGATTTCAGAGAGTCATTAAAGATCTGAACATATTCTAATCCTCTTATATTTTCCTCATTAGATTTGGATTACTGCAGCCAAGCAAGGGGTGAAAGCTGGCACATTCTTCTGGTCTGTGTAAGTGCCCTCGATTTTCTGGAGATTTGTAACTAATAAATCAGAATTAATTCAATGCAAATGTTTATTAATTGTTTTCCTTCCTCTAAGCATTTGATATCTGCCCAGTTGGAGACTGTGCCTGTAAGCCTCCCTTGTTTAATTTGTGTAGTGTTTCTGATAACTGAAGCTAATGTGATGGTTTGCTACTTTAAGTTTATACACTGATTTTTAGCAGTTGTTTGAACAAAAGTATGACTGTCAGAAATTTCTTTCCTTCATTTGACTGTGTGTTATTTGTCTTTTAGTATTGCTGGCACAGTCTTTTAGACTTCTGAATATTTGTGGAAGACTCTCTTATTGTCCTCATGTCATTTAACATCAACAGCCTAGTTGACTCACTCATTTTACAATCCAGCCTGGCCTTTGAATAAGATATCCAGTTCCCATTTCTTAAGAGACAGCCTTGAGGATCTTTGCTATTTATTCTGCTTAGTGGTTCTGAATTAGTTTCCCTTGTCCCAACTAAGACATATCTTCCTAACTAAAACTGAACATTTTTATCAGTTCTGAGGAATTCAGGTGAATCAATCTCTGTATTTATTATTATTTTTAATTCCTTTAGGAGTAATGCTGTTTGCTACTCTAAATATCATGTAGCATATGGAGGGAATAATAAAATTTACCATGTACAGTGCTTATGTTCAGGCTTACAAGACAGTTACCTGACAGAGCTTCAATCTGGTGCTCTACAAAATATAGAAATTCTTGCCATTTCTAAGCGCTTACAACTACAGAGTCACCATAAACACCTGGGATGATGCAAGCTTGGGGATATAAAATGTTAGGGAAGGTAACAAAGGTTATGTCATATGTATGTCAATAATAAGAGAGTGATTCAGCCACTTTATATATGAATGAAATATATCCTTCTTAAAACTGTATTATTTAATTTGAGGCATGGTATGTTTTGAGGGAAAATTTTCAGGAAAACTTTTTAAGGAAATTAGTAGTGTTTAAAAACATCTTAGTCTCAAATGAATTAATAGAAATAATGGAGTTTTTTTGTTGTTGTTGTTGTTGTTTTTGTTTTGTTTTGTTTTGTTTTTTTCAATTTGTACAACTAGTAAGTTTCAAAACTGGGCAATACCTAACATTACTATTCTGCCTTATGATATTGCCTCGTTTGCATAGTTGTTTTACAACTGAAAGTTTTCTGTGTAGCTGGGGACTGATGACCACTGTTGCTGTATAAGGCATTAGGAAGTAACTTGTTTCAATATGGCTGTTGTCATTTAAATATTTCTTTGTAAAACATTCTAACAGTAAATGATGAATTCAATTCAATATGGTGAATCTAAGATGGTTGTAAATGATTCCTGCCTTGGGATTGTGCAATTAATTTAAAGGAATCTGGACCAACAAATGCTATCGTATTATAATAATTGCATGGTCACTGATTTGCAGAGCTCTCTTAAGATGAGGTATTTTGAAATGTAACAGCTGTTTATAAGTTTAGTCATTTTCATAGCATGAGTTTGGCCTTAGCAGCCAAGTTAAAAGTCTCGGGATACAAACACTGAAATGGGATAAATCTGTTCTGCAGAGTGAGAAGTTGTAAAAATTGTGTGAGTCACCGTGCTGATTGCCTGATATTTCAGATGGCTCTGGTTTGATTTGCACCATCTTCATCCTAAATTTAGTTATTATTAAGTCAATGGGAACTTTTCCAATGTCTTCAAGACTAGCATTTAGTCTTGTACTGATGTGAGCAATTTCATGGTTTTTACTCATGCCAGCTATCCAATGGCAGCACCAATGTGCATAAAAGCAGTTCATCTGGGTTAAAGCTACCATAATGGTGTTTATTCACTGTTATATAGAGTGCTTAGGTTTTCTACCTTGGGTTCTGGCTTCAGTTACAGACTTTTAATCCTCTTTCTTTTGGAGTATGTGGACATCCAGGAGGCCTGAAGTGTTTGTTTGCAAAATAAGAATCAGTACCAAACAAGAAGAAAGAAGATACAACATACTAAAAGGAAATGACATTGCTATGATTGATTTTAATCATGTTAGAACCAGTTCTTAGCAAGGCTGTTTTGATGTTTTTTGTGGTTTTTTTTTTTTTTTTTTTTTTTTTTTTTTTTTTTTGTACTCTATGATAACAAGGCATATATTTACATTTTATGGTTTAGTGTCATCCCCCACGAGCGCAGAATATTAACAATACTGCAGTGGCTGACCCTTCCGGATAATGAAAGGTAATTCAACTTGTTGTTGGATAACTGCTAGCATGTCCTCCTCTAAAAGTAGCTGGAAGAGCACGGGGAAATTTAATTTTGTTACGCTATCATTGAGTTAAGGATTTGTTTTTTGTTGTTGCTGTTGCTTTTTGTTTGTTTTTGTTGTTTTGATCCCAGCTTTTAACCATCAGTGTTTTGATTCTTCTCAATAGACGTATGATATGAATTTCTTTGCTATCTTGAAGCATTTAGTTACAAGGCTTAACTTGGATTGTTCTTATCCTACTGAGTCTAATATGGTTTAACAACCTTATTATAGGCAATGCCACTTTTAGTTCTGGACCCTGAGGACTGGGAAAACTTTAAGATTTTAATTATGACTGTTTTTTCATACGCAAGCTTGCACACGCTGCTGGCTGCATAGCTCAGGCGAGCTGCTGTTGTGATCCCTCTTACAAGACTAAGAAAGAGTGTGTGTCCTCAGATGGTACCCCGGGTGCCTCCCTGCATGTGTTCTGGGATTTAATAAAGTTGTAGAACAACTAATTGCTTAATCATACCATGGAAACATATAACTGAGAAACAGTTCTTTTTCCATAAAGCCAACTCTCCTTGCAAGGTCGGCTTGATTTGAGTTGACCTGGCAGGTCTGGGGCTTTTTGTTGTTGAAGGAAAGCTGTCCTGAACAAGGCCTTTCTTTCTTTCAGGCCTTATGTTTATGCTTTCTACTCTGAGCAACCAGATGCTGCTGGCCACAGATATGGTCCTTTCAACTCGGAGGTTAGTACAGATTTTCTTTTGTAGAAAAAGCACACGTCTTGAACGCATTTTTGGAATAATTGCCGCTGCTCAGGAGTAATATTTTTAGCAAGTTTTTTCACTCATTTCTGCAGTATGCATCCCCTCTGCCAGAGAAAGCAAAGTTATTGTTTAAGGACTTACCCTGTGAGGTTCAGTTCTGAGAAGGAACAGCACATGCCTTTCAGTAGTCTGTATCTCTGTGTGATACGAAAATGCGCGTGGAAAGATCTCTATGGCAAAGATGAGCATAGAATTGGGTTCAACAGCAGAATTTAATGCTCCTCCTACAATTTATCCTTCTTAAAAGTAATAAAACTATAATGCAGAAAATATTGAGGAAAAATGCAGAGAACAGAGAAGTTTCTCTAAAGCTGACAGCCTGCAGTAGCCAAAGTAATAATTCCAGTCTGTCATGAGCTGTAAAAAGCTGCTATTTCCAGTTTCATATGGACCCTAGAGGGGTTCAGAAAGTTTTGCCAATAGCGTTCCCTCAGGGCTGGACTGTTGAGTTTGGAAAAAGTTTTGAAGCACCGTCAGGTATTCTAATGAAAAATGATGTGTAAAACACTACAGTAGTTTAACCCCTTGTTTGGGCTTTGGGTAGCTGACTAGGATTAATGAGTATGGCATCCCTGCCAACATGGTCCAGGCTACAAGAACTCAGGCGATGCAGTTGTCTGGGATTTGTGGGGAGGAAAAGTAAGTTCTGCACTCAGAATATCTTATTGCTTCAGGTGGCTGGGGGCTGACCATCTGGCAAAGCTCCCCTAGTCTCAGTGAAAACATATGCCTGTAGATCACAGTCACAAGGCTTCAGGAGATTTCATATGTGCTTTTTAAAGGGTAAACAAATGTTTGCAAACCTTTGAAAACTGAGGAGTGTATCAGTTACCTACCCTTTGGAAAGTAAAACTGATCTCCCTGAGCAGCCACGTACCCAGCAGTTTCTTACTTGTTTGCTGTGCATCTGATAGCTTCCTCTACTGGAGAAGAGAGTAAAGAGAAGCTGTAGTAAGCCTTTTTAATATGCTTGAGTTATGTGGGCTGTTTAAACAAGTTTACAGTGATTATGGATTTGCTGTGGGTAGCATCCTGCTGGAGCATTTTGCGCCATGGTCCCAGAGCAGTGGCTGTGAGGAAATATTCCAAACCAGCATTGAAACAGTGTTCTGGGCAGGAAGAAGAAATCCTTTTTCAGGATATCTGGTAGTTAAAATCTACCAACACTCCTGCTAAATTGACAGGCATTGATATGTTTTCATGTCATCATATGGCTCAGAACAGGAGAGATGTGTGACTGGGTCGAGCAAGATATGGGCATTGGGAGCTGTCTGGTCAGATGCAGTTCCAGGATACATCACTCAATGATGCTTTATAGTTCCTCTTTTTGAAGTATTACAAGTTTATGTGACTTATGACTGACAACTGCAGTTTTGTTTATCTGTAGACAGCCACTTCTTCTGAACAGAGTTGTGGGGCTCTTCCCATGGACTTTAAGGAGGATATGAAGAGGATGACATTGAATTTGTTCTTTAAGTTCTAGCGTTTAACAAACTAGGTTAACACTTGATGCCGAGTAATCTAGTTTCATGAAAAATCATTATAAAAGCAAAAACCCACAAAGACTTTTATTGTTTGGGGGTTCTTTTGGATCGCTATCTGAAGGCTGTCATCTAATTCAAGGCATAGCTTAGGTTCTTAATAAGTGTGAATTAATAGCTTGTGAAAGTTTTACAAATAAATTTATTTATGTCATTTGTGTTAAACATAAGAAGAGCATGAAACTGATTTTTAGCAAATTGAGAACAGACTATTTAGCAGATGAGCATGTATGGGCTTGCAGTTCAAACAGTTGCCATAACTTTGTGAGTGGAAATTTAAGTAAGTGAATACAGCTGTGTAAGTATGCAGATGCTGAGATTTGTGAAGTGCCTGGTTTCAGGATAGAGAAACTAGGAAGTATTTTATATTGTTGCTCTTGACACTTTGTTTTCAATTTTTTAGAAGCTACAGAATTTGCATAAATCAGATAGGAAGGAGTCCTCAAAGAGATTCTGAGAGCATGACCTCCTCGTGGTTTTTTTTTTTTTTTTTTTTTCTTTTTTCTTTTTTTTTTTTCTGTACAGCTGGCAGCCGTTAGGCAGTTGGAGTAGTCCTGACCACTTCATTTTTCTTCTTGCAAAGGCAGATCAGTCAAACAATAATGTTTGAAAAGAAGCTTGTAACAATTATCTGCTATGTTTAAGGTTTTTTACTTCTTGTTTTGAAGAGTGAATATTTCATGATGAGCATTTCTTGCTGCATTTAGTAGATTGAGGAATAGTTTTACACCTTGGAATCCTCCAAATCCTACAAATGTCCATTAGAGTAAAGTGGGTGTTTACTACAGCCTCTCATACCAAATAATGTTCTAAATGTATTTGAAATGTGTAATCTTAAAGGTCTAATGGCATCCATGGCCGATAATCTTCAGCTTCCAGACTCCAGCTGATGGCACTTAAAGCTCCACAGGACGTGCACAAGAGCCTATGTACAGAGTTAAAAGCTGGGATTAAAGGGAATTGCTATAAGCTTTATGGGCAAATTGCCAGCGTTCTTGATATTAATGGAATACAGATTATGACCAGTGTCCACTATGCTACTTTTGCATGTCCTCTAACATTATGAATTTCATTGTAAATGGAATTGGTTGTCTAGTTAGGGTGGTGTTATTTCATTCATTCATTCATTCATTTATTTATTTATTTATTTATTTATTGTGGGACACGAGTGAACTTTTAAGAAGTACAATAGTGGGTTCCACTGTATTTCCAAGAGTAGTTATGGGAGTTATCAAATATATGCTTGCTCTTGATTTACTTCTGCAATTTTTTTCTTTCCCTCTGTGCTTTTGCAGTTGATCTCTGTTAGGTTGGTCCATCCGGGTCAAGAAGCAGAGCTTTGGCTGGCTAGTTCCCCTTGTGATGTTACAGTTCCCCTCTGTAAGTGGGGAGGGATTTGTTTCCCTCCTCCATAACTCCGTTCTGACTCTTTTCAAGCAAGACTAAGATTTGGCTGGTTAATAAGAACTTGGCTTATTTTTTTTTTTTTCTCCTAGCTAACTTTTTTTTTTGAAAATAAAACACACTAGAAATATACTACAGTAAGAGCTCTAAAACAGATTGAAATCTGGCATTGCTAAGCCGTTCCTGCTGCTCCTCTAACATGCTGTCTTGAGACGGCCATTTTCAGTGTTCAGACCTGGGTTTCCTGCGCTCGCGTGTTTCTGGCATTGTGAAGCTCTGTCTGAGCCGATTCAGAGACAGTAAAACGAGAATCCTTCCTTTTCCTGCCGCTCCTCTCATCAGGACTGCACAAAGCTTGAAGCGTTTTAAAAACAGAAAACTCTGGTGCTGCTTTATTAAAATGCGTTTCTGGAGAGAGACGAATGAGACTGGACTAGAATCTCCTTTCCAGCTGCTTGCCTTGGAAGCAATGAAACAGCATGGCAGATGGTAACATCCCCTTCTTTCCCTTCCCTGTTTACGTTGCTCTGTAACTGAACAACTGTGAGAAGCTGCCTAAACACATAGAAGTAAAATATCATCATAAATCACCGACTCATCTCAAGCCCACTCAGCGTGCTCTGTTATACACAGCATACCATAGTAAATATCTCTGGGTAGGCATCATCTGTCACTGCCTCGCCTGCAATCCTCAGCAGTGCCAAGTGCCTGTGACTCATGTAAAGTCAGTGAGAGTGGTACAGTCTAAAATTATGAGTGAGTTGATTAATGGGATAGCAAGTTTTTACAGTTATGTCTTAAAAGGGTTTCCCCTTCTGCAAGTCTATCCGGTTATTTATGCATTTATCAACAATTTCCCACATGAGATATTGTACTGAAGGTGATAGGAAAATTAAATTCTCAAGTTGCCCACAAAGTTGCTAATAAGGCAGGTAGCAGTGCAGCTCTCAGATGCTCTGCCACTAATAAATATGCCCTGCCTAGCTGATTTGGAGGATGCAAGCTCCATGCTGAGTCTCATCTTTGTAGCTTTGTCCTGCAGATCTGCAGTTCCAAACACCGGCTAGTGGGGCTCTGGTGATTCCAGTGGTGTGCACGGCCTGGCACACAATGGTAGCACCTGCTGATACCTAGTGTCACTGATTCAGCCAAAAAGTGCGTGTGGGAAACCTTGCAGAAAGCCATTTGGTCTGGACAGGCAGTAGTATTCATACCTGAACCATCAACGAAGTGAGATGTTGCATGTCAACCTGCCCTCTGCCCCAGGCAATTGCTAAATTTTATGCAATTAATTTTACTTACATTTAATTTACTTAAATTTTGATATTATTAATGGATTAACAGTTGATCAATTAAAAAAATCTATATATTTTCAAGACCCGAAGCCCTACCTGTTTCCTGAAACACCAATTTCATTTGCTTTTATGCTGTTTGCTCTTGTAACTGCTGTTGCGCTTTCAGTACAATTTGGTAGATTCCTCCCTAAAGAGAGACAGATACTAAATTGTTCAAATGCCCAAAATTTTGAAAAGGCCTCTATTTATGCTTCAGGATTAGCTTGCAGGGATAGCTTTACTATCTGATGTGAGTCGAGACAGGCTTTTTTTCTGAGTCCAGACATCTCTCCCTGTCAGTACAGGAGAGTAGTTATGGCTCCCCTCTTACTACGCCTAAGAGACCTAAGAGAAAGCTTCCTCCTAAGAGGAGACAGGAAAGACCAGTTGCAGCTCCAAAGAAAAGAAGAATGAAGGTACATAGAGTGGATCAATATTCTGCGGAAGCTCGTCGGAAGAAAGTAAGTTTACATGTGTTCCAAAATTTTATGACGGATGTGCTACTTTTTAGGCACTTCTCTAGCTTTACTTTTTTCAACTCAAGAATTCACTCCATGTTTGAGGTTGGGACTTTGCAGACAAAACTTCTATAAATGTACTGATGGACACAAAGGAGAGCAGCCAAAGCAGACCAAGTCTTCTGGGAGCTGTGTTTTTCTTGTTTCAGACTGTTTGCTTTAGGGAAAGTCATCTTAAAAACTCTTTAAAATCCAGCCATCAGCTGGAGACAGCGTCAGATAAATCCCTGGGAAGACGCTACCAGTGTTGTCGTCCCTGGTGAGCTATTACAAATTCTGCAATATGTGGTAGCCTCCATAACTTCCCAACACCTGAGAGCCTGGTGATTATTTGAGACTCTGTCTAGTCAACCTGACTGAGGAGACATCCTGAAAATGTGACTCATAAAATATAAAAGGGAAAGAACTTGTAAAAGTTCTTTCAGAAATAATTATTTTAAAGGCACTTTGTGATGTTGGAGGGCAAGGGATTCTTGATTACATGATTTCTGAATGCCAGATTGCAATAGAAGTGGTACATAAGTCTGTTTTACCAAGACAAAAGTCAAATAGGAATCACTTCGTTAGGAAAAAAAAAAAAAAAAAAAAAAAAAAAAAGGACAAAAAAGGGTATTCTTCAGTATACTGCCTTTCTCCACCTTGGCACTAAGTAACCCACTGGTTGGGGTTAGAGAACATTTCAGTAAATTTATTATTATTATTATTTTTGAATTTTAACTAAATAATTTTAAAACTTAAAGAACCTAGGTATTCCTCCTTTAGGCTTCAAACAAAAGCCTTGGCACATTCCACTGTATCCTAAAAAACAATGCCTCTTCTCAATACCCATTTTTAACATGTTGCATGGTTGAAATTAAAATAGTTAGTTTGAGACAGATTCTGGAAGTGTGATGGGGCAGACAAGGACACACAGCTTCAAGAACATTTAGCACAGATTTACCAGAGAGAACTTATAACTGCTGTGGATATTTCTATTATTCATTAATTTACCTTTCCAAGTTATAGCCATCTGGCATAAAGTATTATAGGTAACCTGTAACATTCCTGCTGATGTGAGCATAAGCAGCTCTCCTCCTTCCCTCCATCTCTTCCTTTTCTCTAAATGAAAAGTTCATACAAACTTTTTGTCCCTAAAGAAATCTTCCTGATGAGTTGACTTTGAATTTATCAGTATTATTTTAGAAAAAAGCATTCTAGTTTTACATGATAATTGCCATCATACCTGTCATCATACCTTTCACGATAATACCAACTCTTTATTCTAGGAACATCTTAGATATTCATATAGCTTGAGATGTAAAATACTTTTCTACAGCTTTCCAGAGTCATGATATCAACATACTGGGTGAGAATAGGTATATGCAAGAGTTTTGTTTGTTCACCAACAACTCTCTGAAAGTTGCCCCTGAGAAAAATCATGAGCTGTAAGAACAGCACACCAACACAAAAAATCCTTGCCTGGATATGCCACCTACTGCTAGCTTTACGTTGCAAAGATCAGTTGAGGAACAAGTTGAGTGTCGTATGGAGTAATAAAAGATAAGTGAACTTAAAAAGCAAAGAGAGACTGCAATGGGATGAAGAAATACTGGTGAGGGCCATTCTCTGAGCTGCTTTGAACACAGTCAAGGTAGTAAAAATGGCAGAGTGGGAAGAGGGTTTTTTTGTGTGTTTTTCTGTGCAAGTTTTTTTTTTTTTCTTTTAAGAACAGATTTTTTCATTTATGTCAACTTTCTTATAGTTTCAGAAACATCTCTGCTGACTTAGAGATGAAATTGGGAAAGAGGGTAGATGAACAAAATCAATCATGAATCCTTGAAATCTTTGCAAGCCTCCTGACAAAAGTAAACATTGATGGAAAATTCACCTGGATTTCCAGTTTCCCTAAATTAGCTTTGGTTCTGAGTAAAAGTTATGCTTCCTTATAGGATTGATGTTGTACAAATAGAGTCCCATAAGAATGTAGTTCCCAGCCACTGAAGAATCATAGAATATCTGAGTTGGAAGGGACCCAACAGGATCATCGAGTCCAACTCCTGGGTCCCCAAAGGACCACCCAAAAAAATAAAAATAAAAAAAAAAACAGACCATGTGTCTAAGAGCATTGTCCAAAGGCTTCTTGAACAGCCTGACCCTCCCCTGTCCCAGCTCCATGCCATTCCCCCGGGTCCTGTTGCTGTCCCCAGAAAGCAGAGCTCAGCGCCTGCCCCTCCATTCCACCGGTGAGGGAGCTGGGGGCCGCCATGAGGCCTCACCTGTCTTTTCTCTAGGCTGAACAATCCAAGTGACTTCAACCGCTCCTCATACATATTCCCATCTAGACCCTTTACCATCTTTGCCTTCCTTTGGACACTTTCTAACAGCTCAATATCTTTCTTATACTGTGGTACCCAAGACTGCTCACAGTACTCAAGGTGAGGCCGCACCAGTGCAGAGTTGTGCAGGACAATCCTTTCCCTTGACTGGCTATCTATGTTGTTCTTGATGCATCCCAGGAATTTCTCCTTAGTTGAGAGTGAGAAAATGCTGAAAGAGGCAATTTTCTTGTAGCCATTTTTTCTTTCATTTTTCTCCCTAGACTTGAAATGTTTCATCATTCTAGCAAAACTAGACTTTCCTAAATTAAAATACTTCAAAATCATAACCCTTGCTTGAACGTCTTACATTTTATAGTAACTGTTCCTCCTGTTTCCCACAATGACTCTGTCTCCCATGAGCTGCTTTTCTGTGTATTTATAGTGCCATGTGGGAGATGACATTTTCTGTCTCATCTTATACACTATCAGATTCATCTGACATCAATCCCTTAATGATTCAGGCAGAGAGAGAATTTCTGAACCATCTCTTTCTGGGTCATATCTTTTCTTCTCTGAAAAATCTGCCAATTTTTTTTTTTGTTCCTCATGCAAAATCTGTTAGCATTCTGTTTTTCACTGGGAGGATGTTTTGCTCTTCGTACTTGGACCAACTAAATCAAACAGACAAGTGAGGAGGAAGTTGGTGCACTGTGATGAAAAGTGTTTTCATCTCAAAAGCGGAACAAAGTCTGAGTCCTCTGCCTAAAATCTTATGTTAAAACATTTCCCTTCTCTGTAGTGTATGGTAAAAATGTCTCATTTTCTTAAAGCTAAAACCTCAGTCCTGTGAGTGTGTCTTGGTGTTTACTTTTTTTCTTTCTTTTTTCTTGTTTTAATGTAAAAGTAGCTTAAATGAAGAAATCACAGTACTGTATCTGTGTCTTCTGAGGCCTGCTGACAATTTTGCCAAAACTGCCATTTGAGATTTTGGAAACTGTTGACTTTGAAGCTGGAAATTGCTCTCTTGGAGCCCCATGCGCTACTCAAGTGACTTGCATGTCGTCATCCTAGTATCAGATGTCTTTTGAAGTGAATTACATTAAGTAATTTGGGATATGAATCCCAAGTTGAAAACTTCATTTCATGTTCATATCCTGACTAAACCATTCACATAAAATAGCTATTTACAAGGAGTTGTTTATCTCTAAGAAACAAACTGAACCCCAGTCTGACATATGTTCTTCTAATATCTAGAAAAATCGTTTTATATTGTTTTACTAAAGGTACCTATGTCCATGGGAGCAGTAGGATCAGCCATAAAGATCTTCTGCTGTCTTGTGACAGCATCTCTGCAGCACTTTCTCATGATGCAATCATGGTGTGGATATAGGAATGGAAATGGTACAATAACTGTAGGGGAAACAGCTCAGCCAAGGCTTTGCCTCTTGACCTGGATGTTGTCCCATCAGAGTTTTGCCAAAGGATCTTTACTTGTAGTAGAAGGGGGGAGCATTGTAATGACAATTAACACTTTTGTTTTCATTTCTGCATATTTGTACAGATGATGGTAAATCCCCTGAGAGAGATTGACAAGACAGTAGGACAGTTAATGGATGGACTGAAACAGCTGAAACTACATCGATGTGTCAATGTCATATTTGTTGGTGATCATGGTAAAATAAAAAATGTTCTGTTTCATTATATAAGTGCTTGAGCAATATAGCTGTATGTATTATAGGGGTTTAAATGAAAGTTCTGTTTAAGATATTTTGGGGCTTTTTTTTTTTTCCTTTAGCAGTTTAAGTACCAAAACACAGCCAATTAGTGTTGACAGACAACTACACTCCTGTTATTCATCATTGGAGGACAATTCTCTTTCATAGCAGGGATCTGAGTATTTATATCTCTAGATTTTTTAAAAACCTGGCATTTCTAATATCACATCCAAGCATAGCTCTCCTTGCAATTGGAAGGCCATACTGTGCCTAGAATACTCTTTTTTTGCAAGTTTTTAGAGAATAAAATAATTTGGTAACATTGTTCTCTTTTACATGAGGAGAGGAGTAGAACTTTAGAGCAAGACATTTCCATGCCAATTAGTGGGACAAGTTATCCTACTAGAAGACTGTAATATCTGTAAGGGGCTGTGTCCAGCTTGGATGGAAAATGTCATCAAAATAATGATGGAAGGAGGAAAAACAGTCAAAAGATATGTCAGGGTCAGATGGAGAGTCACCAAAAAGCAGATACATTATTGTTAGGTCTCATTCTTTGGAAATTGGAAGAAGCCTTGTAATGAGAAAAAATAGTAAATATTAGCAAAGACAACATTTTATTAAGGAAAATTGTGTCCATGTTTGAGATAAACCTGTTTTTGCATAACATTTCAGCGATGCTACTAGAAGTCACAGACCAATCATACTTTTGTAAGGAGTACTGTTCTGTTTAGGACTTTGTTTATGAAAGTCTCACAAGAACATCTAAATTAGCAATAAAAGGGACTATGCCTCCTTTCTGGCTGTAGGGGGGGAGAAGGATAAGGGCAGAAGGAATTTCCAGGGGAGGTGGTTCTGTGCTGAGAACTGACTGTGGCTGGCAACACATTCCTCCCCACCACAAACAACTGTAGGAGAGAATTGTTTATCTGTGTCTGCCTTAGAACAGACCACCAACAGACAATACCTTTTGTGTGCAACTTCTCTTAAAATCCTTTGTTTAAAAAAATCAACAGCCCCAAAGTAGTACACTAAACCAGAAACAGACTTTGATTTTTCCATGAGCTTAGTTTGGAGATGTGTCAGTGCACACATGCTGTATGTGGTGCCTGTTACTACAATGTTGAGTCTGGTATTTCTCTTGTGTAAGCAAGTGCTAAAAGCACCCCTAGTTTGGCTCCTACCAGTGTCTGATGTTGGAATTAGATGACTGGAAGGAACAAGAATAAGATTTGTCACCCAAAAGAAAAGAATACACAGTCTGTTTGGTGTTTCTTTCTGTGCTGTTTTGGCAAACATGTTTATTTTCAAGCTGGATTAAATTTGCATTTTCCTTCTGCAGGGATGGAAGACACTACTTGTGAAAGAACTGAATTTTTAAGCAACTATCTGACCAACGTGGAAGATATCATTTTGCTGCCAGGATCTTTAGGGCGAATTCGCCCTAGGTCTAGCAATAACCTAAAGTGTAAGTTACTTTAATTGTACTTTTTATGTCCCAAGAACTAGACTCCATCCCTTCATTGGGATGATGTTTTCCAAAGGTTGTAAATTTGCCGTGTGTTGGCAGGACATTCAAAGGGAAGCTCACTGAGGACACATCCCACAGTGTTAGAGCTGTGTCAAGTGGATGGCTGAAATGTTCTGGGTTAGAAATCACTTATTTTGGCAAGAAGTGGACATCTTGAAGCCAGTTTCAGACAGCAGCCTACATGTCTTTAGAAGTTTATTTATGCACTTCTCTGTCAATAAAAATGGGACTGGAGGGAGCTTAGTACCACATGGATTGGATATAAGAAGAGTGTCTGATACTTTTTCTGAGCTAATGGAAAAAAGTGAATTGTTAATTTTGAATTTAGTAGCTTCTTCATGCTACTGAAGGAGAGGGAGCTGTTCACAGATGAAGAACAGAGCAAGTTACTAAATAGCAACAGACTGGGGATGTTGAAGGATATAAGGGGAACTGTAGAGCATGCATTTGGATCCTATGGCAATGGTAAAACTGTCTGTTTTTTTGTACCATGCTGTTAGAAACAAACCCTGCCTTGATGTTTGAAATTAGATGATCTTCAATGAGAGTGTTCAGGACTCAGACAGGAGTGAAGCTTAGCTCTGTGATTTAAGGCAATGCTGATCCAGCTGCCCAGTGTGGCTCTTCTGAGGACCACCACCTCCAGGGCAGCAGTGCCAGGGCAGGGCTCTCTCACGATCACTCTGGTTCAGTGTATTGGGGCAATCTTGGCTTTGCCAGCAGTTTAACTATCGATCAAATAGCGAAATTCATAAACTAAACATAATTGCCTATGTTGTTGCAAAGTATGCTACAAGGGTGGTAACTTTTGGTAGAGGGGAAGATTAGATAGGTGGGATAACCAAGTGGCCCTCATAGCAATTAAGATATACCTGGGCTGAAGACAGATTTCACAAAATAATTGGTCTTTGAAGATGAAAGATTTCTAGAATGGTAGCAGAAATCATAAGAATGTGGTAAAACTTTAAGCTAGTGATTTATTTATTTTACTAGAAACTATTTTTTCTGTGTATTTATGCTCTAAGAATAGGGGATGAGTGTATAAAGATCTGATGAAAATAGTGTGCATATTGATACAACTTACTAGACTAGCATAAAGACTAAATTCCTTCTCTTCAGTGTGCTAAAATCTTATATTTCAGTTCCTCTAAGAAGATTTTTTGGAAGATCTTTCAATCCTTGAATTCCCAAATTGCTGGGCAAAATTAGCTTTCTTTGAAGGATGAATGGCCATATGTTTCAACAAGATCAGCTAGACTGAGTGACCTCCAGTGCATGCTTAGGTTTTCCTGCAAAACCATTTTCCTCTTTTGGCTTCTTTCCACAACTTCCTAGCTGAATTATATAAACTGTTTGAACATAGAAGAAAGAAGGGTATTTTTTTTTAATTTTAGATCTGAGGTTTACCCCGTTAATCAGCAAATCACTATCTTTTTTATTCTTTTTTCCATTGTTCTTCCACAATATGGAAGAACCTGCAGATACACCTCTGCAATGGATAAGTGTGTAACTTGTATTTTAGGATTCAGCAGAGCTCATTTCAAACTCAGCAACATCATGCCTTCAGCAACCAAAACAATAAGAACTAAGCAAAAGATTTTTCTCTTACTAAGATACTCACCTTGCCTGTTTTTTTCTCTGAGGACTGAAAAAATGAGTTTTTGTTACTCTGGAAGAAAACAGTTAATTTGGGCTAGTTTGGAGCTTTCTGCATTTTCACAGTCCAGAGATGTATCCTGTATATTTTACTGTGGCTTTCATTTACTCTGTAGTAGACTATGAACTGTGTGAAATGCTAAGAGACAAAATCTACAACATAGATATCTTGTTTTTAAGGAAGCATGTTGTTGCATTCAGTTGTGCTTTCAAAATCTTTCAGGGAAAGTCTTTGAAGATGACTTTGTATTTTAAAGTAAAGTAATCATAAGACTTGAAATGATGTTTTCAGAAAATAGAATAAATCTTCAGCAATGAGCTGAATTCATGCTTTATGTTTCAGCAAAACATAAAGCAGTGAGCAACATTACCTGAGAAACCAAAATACCATTAAGTAAAGGAGAACAGGTTAAACTTAGTTCCTATTCAGGATATCCCATCCTATGTATAAAGTGCACTTTTTTAGTAAAGATCAACAAACATTCATGAGAAACTGTTCTGTAAAAATACGTTCGTACCTTGTGATTTCTTCTTCAAATTACTTGGTTTTATATATTTGTTTTCTTTTTTTTGTTTGTTTGTTTTTGCTTAACAGATGACCCTAAAGTGATCGTTGCCAACCTTACAGTAAGTATTTAGCACTGCTCACTTCATATCTTAATTTGAGGCATTATTCAGCATTACCTCCTCACTCTTCAGGCAGGAAAACCAACCATTAACATGAATAAAGAGTTTTAAATGGTGCCCTTCATGAGTACAGATTAATGTTTGTCATAAATTCCACTGTTTGCTGCTGAAGTCGCTTTTATAACCTTTTTGGGCAGTGCAGAGCCAGAATCTCCCTGACCATCTTGACTCCCTGAATTGAGTCTATTTATTCGTTCCTTCAGAAATGGAAAGTAATCTTTTAGGGTAAATATTTTACTAGCACTTTGAAGATGCTGAAAAAGTTCATTTGATAGCCTTCAACCATAACCCTGCTTTTAATGGAAAAAAAAAGTATTTAAAATTAAAGCTGATTTAAAAAAAATAGATAAATCAAATTTACTAACCAGGCTGCTTTAAATATATCTGCAGACTAGATGTATTTTCAGCATTCATCTTTCTTCTAAAATTTAATCTTTGGTCCAATTAGAATAAAATTCTTCATCTACGAGTTAAGTAAGCATGATGTTTTGTTTTGCATGATGCTTTCAAAAAGACTGTCATGAAAATGAAGTTTTCCAGAATCTTTGAATGACCCCCTGTGCCATGGTCTTATGTAAATATCGCACAGAAAGGGCTGGGCTGTGTACTCTAGATGTACACATTGTTTTCAAGACATCATCAATAATGTGCTTAACAGCTTGGTTTCTGTAGTTCAAGGTTTCGTGTGCCTCTGAGCTAACTGACAGCAGTGTTGTCTGTAACCATTTCTTTTTCAGTGCAGAAAGCCAGACCAGCACTTTAAGCCATACTTGAAACATCACCTTCCTAAACGCTTGCACTATGCTTACAACCGACGAATTGAGGATGTCCATTTACTGGTGGATCGCAAGTGGCATGTGGCAAGGTAGACTTTGCTTTCAGCCTGATTTTTCAGCCTTTCTTTCTGAGGAAGCAAGACACCTGGGACTGCTCTGTCTGTCAGCATCCTGCTCCTGCCACCTGGGAACATGAGGAGTTTTGAACTCCTGGTGAGGTTCAGACATATTAGGTGTAGGGTTGCAGAACATAAAATTGTGTTAAAGTTTGGGAAAATATGTACTTTTAGCAAAGAGAGAAACCCAGATTAGTTTATCCAAACAACAGTGTGTTTTTTGACCAATTAGCTCACATATAAGAGCTAATAGTGTTTTTTTGTTGTTGTTGTTTTGTTTTGTTTTGTTTTGTTTTATTTTTGTAAGGTGAAAACTTATTAAAACCAGGAAGTGGGGAGTATGGGAGGAAGGGGAAGGCATTATGAGACCAGGGGAGGTCAGGGAGCAAAGGGTCAAGTGGATGAACTGGGTAACTGGAAAGAAAATAAAGACATTGGCAGAGTGGATGAAAGCTTGGGAACACATGGAAAGGTATTACAGGACTGGTGCTGAAATGCCTGTATCATATTGTGTTGTGAAACAAATCCACAGCAAACCAGGATGCTTTAGCTTAGAGCAAGCCCTATTTTGGCTTGGTCTTTATGATACATCGCTGAATTTTCAGTTATAGGCAAATCATAGGCAATTTTCAGTATTCTTAGTTAAAACTAAGAAAAAAACAAGTTGGCACTTACATGTATGGAGTGAACAGAAGAGGAATAGGCTTTGTTTACAAATTGCACACCCCTTTCTGTGTTAATATGTATTATTTTTCTTGCTTTCATCCTTTGACATGTGTATTACAGTATAGGAATGGCTGGGCCTTAATGTGTGAAGCTGACTCAGTGGTTCTTGGAAGATGACACAGATTTTGGCTTATGGTATTCTGTTGTGAGCTTTAAATTATGGTAGCTTTCTTTGCCTGTATAGCTGCCAGGCAAACATACGGTGTGTTGTAAGTGGCTTTTGACATCTGTGCTTATCTTCCTGTGAATTATGCAAGGATCACTCTGCTGAAGCAGTGAATGAGAAATCCCAATTGCTTTCTTGCATAACTCCACTAGCTAGTTGGCCGTTTGCCTTGTACAGTTTCTGTGGCTAGGGTTCATGTACATTTCAAAGAAGTAGCCTGTGTTTTAGGCCCATAACATTTCTTAGTTTTAAGAATTTTACTGGAACTGGTGGAATGGAAGTGGAGGGTCCAGGCTGATTTGCATTTATTCTTACTAATCACCTCAGACTTATTCTTTTGTATATTTATTCATTAGGTGTTCTGAAATCATGTTCACCAGTAATCCATTTGTTAATGTAAATGTAATTCATTGTATATTCACAGGCAGAAAAATGGTTGTTATTGATCTGATTGCTATAATTCTAGTAATTTCCAAGGCCAAAATCAAACTTTGGCAGAGCATCTTTTCAGTACTGATGAAGAAATTAACTTGTAGGATAATCTGGTCTGCTGCACGAATTGTATATACATGGCCTTCATAAAACGCAAAAAAGTATTTGGGAACAAGCTGATAATTATCATTCCTATACTACAATACTTATTTTTTTCCACATATTTTGTAAAATAGGACTCAGCAACAAGCTGATAATTACCATTCCTATGATACAACACTTATTTTGCTACACATTTTTCCTCATTACAATCTTTCCCTTCTTTTCCCTCCAAAATTTTCTATTGGGTTGAAGGTGCACGGTTACAGTTTTTGTATGATGATTGCAGCATTGTCATGTCTCAAAAGTTCTCTACTGGCTTTTTGCAAATTGGGGGAGTATCATTTGTAGGAGATAGTGTGATATGAGAAATCTTTGCAACAATAATAACCTTATCAGCTATTTACTTATCAGTGAATAAGATTTGGCTCTTAGGTTTACATCCTTGTATAGTGGGAGCAGTGGGAGAATCCATGGGGTTGTCAGATGACTCTGCAGTGCCCAGGACTGCAATACAGGAAAGATGAGCAATGCCTTGAAACCTTATTCCTCCTGTCCCCAAAGTACATTGTCTGGTCAGCCACCGTACCTCCACCTTTGAGAAAATTGCTAATACTTTTTCAATTTAGGAAAGCTGTGGATGTTTACAAGAAACCAACAGGAAAATGTTTCTTCCATGGAGACCATGGCTATGACAATAAGATAAACAGCATGCAGGTAAGAGCAATGCAGTAACCTTTACGGGAGGGTTGTTAAGGCAGAAGATATCTGAGTTTTTCAAAAAATGTAAATATTCACTGAAAAAAAACCCTACCTTTAATGCTTTTTTTCTACTTTCTCTCTCTCTTTTTAAAGACTGTCTTCATTGGTTATGGACCTACATTCAAATACAAGACCAAAGTACCTCCTTTTGAAAACATTGAACTTTACAATGTCATGTGTGGTAAGCTACCTGCTTGAGCAGTTATAAGAGAAACATGCTGCTTTACCCAAGAGGGCTTATTTAGGAACCTGTGAGCTCGTGCCCTTATTCCCTCCCAGAGTCCCTTCCCAAATGCTTCTCTTTTGGCCTGGAGGGCTGAAGGCATTTCTCAGGAGCCCTGGTTTACTCTGCTCTAGGAGCTGGTCGATAAAGGGTATTAATACACTTTTGTTGCATGCAGCTTGTCAGAGATCAAATATGTACCACTACTGTGTGTGGTGTCCACACTTCATCAGTCTAGGAAGGAGGCATCTGCACCTGCATGTCTCAGGGAGCAGCTCAAGGAGGATCACTTAGCTTTTTGTGATACCTCCTGGTATGATTGTTTCGTAAACTCTTACTGTAGCCATGAAGTAGAATTTGATGCTGTATACAGATATTCAGTATAATCTTTCCTTTAATGGCTTTTCAAGGGAGTAAGATTTCCTAGCTGAAGGCATAATTATTATTTTTTCCCTAAACATGAAATAACAAAAAGGTAGTTGTTCCTTATCTATAAAGCAGGTGACTACTAGCAGTGTTCCAGGTGGTTGATGTAACGTCACCACATTGACTGTAGGCTTGTTTTGGAAACTGCAGGAGTAGTTATAATAAAAATGTTTTCCAGTGTCTTCATGCAAATTAACCTTCTTGTCGTAAAGGCTACCATACTTTTCAGGCAGGATTTACAATTTTATGATTTAGACAAAAGATTAGCATTTTTATTACATTAAAAGCATTCATGAGCACATTATGGATGTAAACAGTATTGCGAATAAATGTCTTAGCTAAGTAGAGATACTGCTGAATACATGGTTGCAATCTAACCATCATTAATTTGCTGTGGGTGTTTTCCTAGATCTACTTGGATTAAAGCCTGCTCCTAATAATGGCACCCATGGAAGTTTGAATCACCTGCTGAGAGCCAATGTTTACAAACCCACTGTGCCAGATGAAGTTGCTAAACCACTTTACCCTGTAGCTCTACCTTCTGCATCAGATTTTGATATAGGATGTACATGTGATGATAAGGTAGGTGTTTAGGATCTGCTGATACTCCCACTATTAGCCATAAATGTCTAGTAAAGTTTATAGGCATTACAGCTGTTTCAAGAGAGTTCAGGCTGCAAAAATTCCCCAGATCCTTCCTGTGAAACCTTCTGTGCCCTTTTGGAACAATTATTACTTCTTGGAAAACAGGAAACAAGAAAGTTGTCTGTGTTTTATAGCTCTAGTTTTGTTTTGCTAGATGCCTAGTAAAACAAGATGTCAGAATGCTCCAGTGACCTAATCTTTTTCCTTTTTTCTCTTGAGAAGAACAAGTTGGATGAACTCAATAAGCGCTTTCATGTCAAGGGAACTGAAGGTAAGAGCCTGGTGCCTCAGTTAATAAAAGCTATTTTTGTTTTCTTTTGCAATCTAGTTTTCATCACTGATACCAGACAAACCCCTGTTTTGTTTTAGTTAATGTTTAGTAAACTAACTTTTCAAATAACTGTCAGAAGAGCATACAGACATGAACCAAATTAAGATCACATGAAGTATATGCTATCTTTTCCTGTACCCAGAACTAAAGAATTCCTCAAAGAGAGATGAATTTTAGTTCTTCTTTTCCATCACCATTAGGAGGGTTAATGTCTGCTGTTGAAGCAGAGAAATGAAGAAAGGAGAGGGAGCATGAGGCAATGCTCCATTCAACCACAAGCAATAGATGGGGTAAAAAGCATAGACCAAATCTGCACACTGTGGTTTACCAGTATTCATCAGGCTTAGGTTTCACCAGGTCTTTGGTGCAGCTGCTCTGACAATGCCTGACTGGGTCTGTAATGCTTGGTTGTTAGGGAGCAGGTTACCCACTGAAATACTGGCAAACCAGTGCACAAATGCTCTGCTGGTTCAGGGATGCTCTGTGCAGTTTTGTCCCCCACCAGTGTTCAGGTTTCTCCGTGGAGAAAGCATCCCCTGCTCTTCTGGACACTGGCTCCTGTGCTCTTGATGCCGTATGCCAGCACTGAAGTTCATTCATCTGCACGCTCAGCCATGTCAGGGCTGTGATCCAAGTTAAAATATAGCAATAACAATTCACAGCATTTCCCTTATCAAAACAGTTTATATTTCTTGTTGTCCAACTGAGCGAATTCTGAAACATTGAGTTTAGACTTGAGTTTATACCGAACTTTAGATTGAGGTACTTCAAATCGGGCTTGTCAGATGAATAAGAATATTAAAAAAAATAATAATCTATTAAAAAAGCTACTTAAAAAGCTACTTATTCAGTTTTACTTGTGTGAACAGGCAGTGCAGCCTTTTAGTTTCTAAAGGTTAAATTATTTCTTTTGTGTGAGTAAATTGTCTTTTTCCAGCTTTCATCTTGTTAAACTGATTTTTCCAATTAGCAATGAGTTACTCCCCACTCTAGCTATTTCTGGCATCAGAAAAAAAAATGCTGTTGTATTCCTAGATATCTCAGCATCTCTATTTTGCTTTAGGTTCAGATGTTCCTTCACTTTATATTATAAAAATAGTACTTTTAAGAATTAAGCATATAAGTAAATTTCAGTTGCTTGTTTGCTTGTTTATAAGTTGTCTGTTAAGTAGAATTAGGTTCCTTTTATGTAAGCAACAAACAGTTCTATTTCGTGCAAGTTATTATGTTATATTTTATGACAGGCTTTAGCACATGTTCATGGACCTTCCTGTGTTTAGTTGGTAATTCCCTTTTGCATTGGGAACCAAGCTGTTGTTATGCACATGCAGCAGGAAGAGATTCCTTCCAGGTTCTCTTGAATAAAGGAAGTTAATCATCTTTGTCCTTAGACAAGGCTTTTCCTACTTCTCTTTTTTTTTTGTCCTATAAAAATATCCTCTATTTGGACTCAAAGACTAATGAAACATGCCCTTTTCTTTCAGGTTAAATGCCTATCCATGAACAGTGGTTAGGCTGTTTACCTTGTTTTTATGTTTTGATTTCCAAAAGCAAGCCAAACATGTTTGCCAAATGGTTATCAAAATCAATGAATCATGCAGCACAGTGCAAGATTAGCCAGGAAATTTATTTTTCTTTTATCTTGTTTAATGATGTTTTTGTCTTTTTGTAAGCAAAACTTATCAGAGGTATCTAGTGACATTTAACCACAACATAGCACCACAACAGAAGAAAAGAAAATCTTGCAGAGTTGGAGGTGTCTTTCTGTAGCCAGAGTTAGGAAAGTTTTGGGGTTTTGTTTATTGTTCTTTGATATTAGAAAATAGCACGCTCTTCTTCAGAATATCATCTGTATTAGTCAAGTGGAAAAAATATACTCTTAGTGAGTGGACACCTTTGTCTTCCTTTTGTCAGGGACTTTGTGTTTTACAAAAAACACAGGGAGGACAGAAAGTCAGGAAAAGAGAGGCAGAGGGTGATAGCATAGGGGCCAGTTTAGAGAAACAAAGTGCTTTTTGCCTCGTGTGATTGCGATGTGGGCATAAACATCCTTGTGGAGTGTCCTGTGTTTGGAGAAGCATCTTTTTTTCCATGCTGTGTTCTCAACAAGTTTTCAAGTGCAGAAAAGACTTGTAAACAAATTGGGTTTTGAGCCTGGAAGGGGGATCCCAACCAAAACTGTTGAAGAACAACTGCTCTCTCTGTCACAGAATTTTCTTAGCAGTTTTTCAGGGTCAGTATCCTGCTGAGAACTGTTGTAAAATCAGCATGTGTTGGAAAGCCAACTGTTGTGGTCCTCAACCTCCTTTTTTTCCTCTTCTTCTTTACTCTGAGAGTGGTGAGGCACTGGCACAGGTTGCCCAGAGAAGCTGTGGATGCCCCATCCCTGGAGGTGCTCAAGGCCAGGCTGGATGGGGCTTTGGGCAACCTGGTCTGGTGGGAGGTGTCCCTGCCCATGGCAGGGATTTGGAACTGAATGGGCTTTAAGGTCCCTTTCAGCCAAAACCATTATAGAATTCTATCTTCATGGTTTTGATAGATAAATTTAAATGTAAATTCTTCTGATCTATAGAGAAACATCTTCTGTACGGGCGTCCAGCGGTGCTGTACCGCACAAAGTACAATATCTTGCACCACCATGACTTTGAAAGTGGCTACAGTGAAACGTTCCTGATGCCTCTCTGGACATCCTACACTATTTCCAAACAGGTCAGTGCTCTCTTCAGTCTTGAAACATGCTTAAAATACTCTTTGGAAGTCTGTTTGTTATCTGTATTCTTGAAACTGTAAAATAATCCTTTCTCAAGTAGATTTTCCCACTAGAAATTATTCCAAATACCACTGAAAATAATGTTCCTTTTCCTTTTCTTTCTATCTCCTCATTCCTTTTCTATCTTCCTGTAAGAGAAAATAGTTTTAAAGCAGAATGTTTTAATATTTTTTTTTGTGATTTCATTTTCTTTCTATTTTTTCTTTTTCTCAATGGGGATTTGTTTTCCTGATTTATTTTAATCAGCTACTTCATTTGGATTACTTCCCATAGTGATTTCTGCCTGGTAGAGGAACAAGACTTGGTTTTACATCCAGGGTGCATCATTGTTCTCCACACAATGCCTTCAATCTCATCTGCAGACTATAATACATCAT
The DNA here is from genome assembly GCF_964211825.1 of Aythya ferina. NCBI lineage: Eukaryota > Metazoa > Chordata > Aves > Anseriformes > Anatidae > Aythya > Aythya ferina. The sequence goes on along the minus strand of NC_140297.1, from coordinate 147,746,728 downwards.
TTTATTTTAGCTATAAGTGCTGGAGTTACTTTTCTTGTCACTTCTGCATGCGATTTTCAATGCAGGCAGAGGTATCTGGTGTCCCGGAGCACCTGGCCAACTGTGTGAGGCCCGACCTTCGCATTTCTCCAGGAAACAGCCAGAGCTGCCTGGCCTACAGAGGTGACAAACAGCTCTCCTACGGCTTCCTCTTCCCTCCTCGTAAGTTCAAATAGCAAGTCTACAGAATTTAAAGGATTCAAATGTCACTTCTATATATCACTCCTTTTCTTTTCTTTTCTTTTCTTTTCTTTTCTTTTCTTTTCTTTTCTTTTCTTTTCTTTTCTTTTCTTTTCTTTTCTTTTCTTTTCTTTTCTTTTCTTTTCTTTTCTTTTCTTTTCTTTTCTTTTCTTTTCTTTTCTTTTCTTTTCTTTTCTTTTCTTTTCTCTTTTCTTTCTCTTCTCTTCTCTTCTCTTCTCTTCTCTTCTCTTCTCTTCTCTTCTCTTCTCTTCTCTTCTCTTCTCTTCTCTTCTCTTCTCTTCTCTTCTCTTCTCTTCTCTTCTCTTCTCTTCTCTTCTCTTCTCTTCTCTTCTCTTCTCTTCTCTTCTCTTCTCTTCTCTTTATTTTTTAAAAACCTAGAGATTTTGTAATTTTCTGTTTTGTTAGAGAAAACCTTAGGTATGAATAAAACACCCCCAAATGTGAAGGGACTAGCTTTTATTTTATTTTATTTTATTTTATTTTATTTTATTTTATTTTATTTTATTTTATTTTATTTTATTTTATTTTATTTTATTTTATTTTATTTTATTTTATTTTATTTTATTTTATTTTATTTTATTTTATTTGAGATCGTTGGGAAAGAATGTAGGTAGGAGTGTTCTGCTTTCCTTCCTTCCCGAGTTGATTCCTTCCTCCATGATGCCTTTTCCTCAGACTACCTGCTTTTGCACCAACATGGGATGGATATATTATATTATGGATATATTATTCTTGCTGCATGACTTCAGGACCAAGGGCTCAGTGCCACAAGTTGCCATCACAGCTGTGTCCTCTCACCTTCATGAGACTGGAGAGATACTCCAAACTGGTGCTCTGCTTCATGCACAAAAACAATGAAATGTTCTACTTTGTTTAATAAAAATAAACGTGAAGGAACAATTACAGAGTAGGAGCACAGGCTAGAATACTACAGTCTTCAAAAGTTGGCCCTTTAATGTCAGTGGACATATACTGGCTTATATGAGCTGAGAATCTAGTTAGTTTGTAATTTTGACTTCAAACAACAGAAGGATAAATATATTTAATTTATCCATATTAGATTTCTGCATACGGTAAAATAAATAATTAAAATCTACCATCCCACAGAAACAGTGGTAGTAGAAAAGCTGTGTGAAAGAGTGTCCTGAAATCTCCTGGTGCAGTTACATTTGTTCAGTCTCAGATAAACAGGCTTTTGGATTTAGGAAATGTTCATGGGATGCAACCTTACTGTCTCGCAGTTGTGAATTTCATTGCTCTGCCTTCCCCATAGTGAAAGCACACAGAGCCACTCTGACTTCTGTTTCAGTGACAGCATTCCTTTTGATTACTCTCTGAAACCACTTTTGAAAATGTTTTTATATTCTTTGAATTCTGACATTTCATCTCATTAGTATTTTTCTGTTTTCAGAGTTAAGTTCCTCTGCAGAAGCAAAATATGATGCTTTTCTAATAACAAATATCATTCCAATGTATCCTGCCTTCAAAAGTAAGTGCAATTTCCACAGTTTTACTTCTTTTTTCCCAAGCTTGTAACATTTTTTAAAATGTCTGTTGCACTATGGAATGATTTGATGGGAGAAGTTTAAGACATAAATCCAATTACCTGTAGCCAGTAGATAATACACGGGAGAAGCTGTATAGTTCTAGGTGTAGGCAGACAATCTACCACGAGAAATTCCTTAAGGTTTAAGAAAGCTTTATTTTCCTTGGTGCTGGGCTGAGATAATAGTACAGACATTGTCAGTTCTGTAGTTCAGCAATTTTGCTGAAGTGCCTAAGTAACTCGTTTTGTACAAAACCGTTCAGTTTTTCTTACTTGTAGCCCCAGTTAATGCAGAATACTCAGACAACATGTTTTCACTTCTCAGTTGGGGTAGTCTGGGAGTGTACACTTAGCATGTTGTAGTTAAGGGACAAGTGGCATCTGGATCACTTTTGGTTTTACCATCCCTACCCTTAAAGGTAGACCAAGAGTGTTTACTACCTTTAAAGAAAAAGGAAGAGGAAACCAATTTATGGAAAATGAGGAATGATTTAAAACCAGCTGAAATTTTCAGCCCTGCAAGGATACAGTATTAACGTTCCTTTTGTCTGCACATCTCTTTTCTCTCTAGTGTTGCCAAGAGGTAGAAAACCATCAGGCTATTCTGGTGGCATTTTTGGCTTGGCAGGAATTGGGAAGCCTTGGAAGAATCTCAAGAGCCTGTTCTTGTGAGATTTCCAATGCAGATTTTAGGCCAGAGAGGTTTGGATAAACATCAAAGCCTATGGGAGGCTTTTTATTTTTAACCAAAGAAGAGTACTTTTAACTGAAAAACCTCTGAGTAGGAACAAGTGGTAATGTTTGCTGGAAATCTGAGCAAAGGCACTTAACTGATTACAGAGTGCAAAATTATTGGGGATTTCCCACTCTCAAATCACTTCATAAAAATACTTTTTATGTTAATGTTAGTCTAAGCAAATTATGTGAGATACTAATCACAGGAGAACAACCTACCATCAGCAGCTCATTTTATCTAGTGGCCTCCACAAGCAGGTGAAGGATCCCCTGAGAACAAATGTGGTAACTTATATAATTTCCTGGGAATTATGAACTAATAATACCTGTGTGCAGGTTGCAGGGCAGAGAGCTCAGACCATTCTTTATACAGAGCCTTTTCACAACAGAGGCAATATGGGCTGGCAGTTTTATTCTGTGCTGGTTTTGGTGGTGGTACTGGCTGTAGAAGCCCCCTCCTCTGATTTTATTTATTTATTTTTTTAAAATTCAGTGTTCACCCCCCCAACTCAGGCAATAATACTGGATCAATCTTTTCTGTAACGAGTCTGGCTTGAGCAGTTCCCACTTTGCTGGAGCCACAGGGTCATGCCCTTGGGCTGTCCCCCCATTCCACTGGCATTGTTGTCTATGTGGCTGCAATGGGAAACCAACCAGGGAACTGATTCAGCTGGAAAACTCAGAGAAAAAGCATTCCTTTGGGGCTATTTTGATGGTTCAGGCTGAGGCAGTGGAGGAGCGAGCAGCTGGAGGAGTGGGACAGCCAAGTGGCTACTGCAGCTGAGGTTCCTGAGGACCATTGCTTGTGGGTGCCTCTGCGCCAGCCTGAGCAGGGAGCTCGTGTGGCACTGAAGAGTCTCAGGCCAAAGCATGCTGGATTTTCCTGAGGCTGATGCTGCTGTCAGTTCTGGGGAACCATGGACTTAAAAGGCTGGACTGGCAAGGCAAAGGTTAACCTTATACAAGTTTGAGATGCTTTGTTTGCACACACTTCTGTTAGTGTTAAAATAAAAGGAAAAAAAAAAAAAAGAAAAAAAAAAAAGAAGGAAAACAGTGATGTAACTGGAGATCCCAGTGTGTGTTCTATCTCTGTAAACATCTTACCTTGTTAAGGTTGAGAAGGTTGCGGTCGGAGAAAGTGTTGTGCTCTTCCCAAAAGTTGTGGTTAAAATTCCCTGCTAGGCAAGCCTCTGCTTTAATGAGATGCCATGCCATAATGTGGTCATCCTAGCCTGCACCTGATTTGAAGTTAGACTTTTTGTATCCAAGAAGAATTTAACAGAAATAACACGACCTTTTTATTTCCCTGTCATTTAAACTGTTTGGTTTTTGCTTTTAATCACAGTCCTATTTCCTTTTCAGAACTTTTTTTTTTAAAAAAAAAAAAAAAAGACAAAGGAAATGTTTGGACAAAAGGGACATCAAAAGTGTGTGAATAGCTGTTTCTACCACTGGTGAAGGAACAGCAAGCTCTCTGTGCAGTGTCTAGGGCAATGCCAGCCTTAGAATGGTACTGTGCATTTCCTTTATCACTAGCTGGGGAAAAAAATCAACAGAGAACAAAGACGTCTGAATAGGGTTTATTGACCAAAACTGAATGAAGCTGCAGTAAATCTGTAAAGCTTAGTCTTTGATTTCCCCTACCACTCTGTGATGACATCCAACGGATTTTTATCTTAAATATATATATATGTTTATAATCTTGGCATGTTTTGGCTTATCCAAATGTTAGAGGTGTGTTTATGTTTTTTGTTCCCCCCACAGAGGTATGGAACTATTTCCAAAGGGTTTTGGTGAAGAGATATGCCACTGAACGGAACGGAGTCAATGTTATAAGTGGACCAGTCTTTGACTATGACTATGATGGTCTACATGACACACCTGACAAAATCAAACAGTAAGAGTTTGCATTTAAATTGGTTTGCTGTTTTATTCTCTTACTTATGACAATGCATTCTTTCCACATCACTTGATTTTTGGGGAGGAGATGTAAATTCCTGGCTCTTTCTAAAAATGATTTCTCATTAAGACTGAATGCCCTTGTAGGTAGGACAGGGATAAAAACAAGGAAACGGCAATTCAGCACGTAGCTCTTCACCTTGGCTTTGGAATGAAGTGTTTATTCATCTTTGAGATTAAGAAGATTTATGTTCCTAATCTGTTTTCTCTAAAATTCTCTAGAATTTAAGAGTTGGCAGCTGGGTACCAGAGCATACCATAGTGCTACTGAGTTAGATACTTAAGTCTTTTGTTAATTCAGTAAAGCTTTCTCTCTATTTCCCTGAACTGAAGAAGCCTTTCAGAATTGCCATGTGGTCTTTCTGTGGCACACTATCAAAACATGAGCTAACTGAAACGCTCATTTTCAGATAGAGCTCAGGAATCACACACATCTCAACAAAGTACATGTTTCCTCACGCATAGGGAAGGAAAGACCGCACTGTTTGTGTAATCCTTCTTCCAAACAGATTAGTCCTTTGTGTACAAATGTTTGCTTTACTTTCCCAGGTTTGTGGAAGGCAGTGCCATCCCTGTTCCTACTCATTACTACGCCATCATAACCAGCTGCTTAGATTTCACTCAGCCAGCTGACAAGTGTGATGGACCACTCTCCGTTCTCTCATATATTCTTCCCCACCGGCCTGACAATGATGAGAGCTGCAATGTAAGTTCTGTTGCCTTGCTGTTGCCCAATGGTGAATAGTCCCTGAGAAATGTGAATTCCCATTCTTGTTAGATGCTAGTGCTCACTGATGTCTTAAATGAAAGCATGGGGTAGTGACTCTATTAAGTGTCACGTTCAACTCACTGGACAAGAGCACTCCTCCGTGACAAATAGAAGTATCAGAGAAAACATGGAACTACTACTGAACCTAAAATTGTCTGGAAGAACTGACATACAGTAGGTTGGCAGTAAACAACCTGTGGGCTTCTATATTTTGGCAGACACTGTCAGAGTAACCTCAGAGCAGGTTGGGAAGGGCTGTGTGCGTAGATGTATTGTCCTGGCAGCCAGCCTGATGTTTTTATGGAGGTCTATTTCCATACGCAGGTACAATATAATCTGTCTACTGTGGCAGTCTGGATGCATCAGACAGCATGATTACATCCAACCCACACAATATTAAAACTATACGCTGAAACCTGCTGAAGGTGGAGTGCCGGCAGCTCTTGCTGTTTCCAGCCCATGTCTTGATTCCAGGGAAGAGTTTGGATTCTCTTTACCAGAGAACAGAGGTGACCAGACACCCTCCTTGTTCCCTTCCTATCATCTTTTGGGATGAAAAATCTTACAGTGTAGAAAACTTGGTGAGGTACAAAGGCTTCAGTTTGGTCAGAGCTGCAGAAAGCAACGCAAACGCTCTGTAGCTGATTGTGTGGCAGGAGAGCCAGTCGGGTCCCTACGGGTTCTGGCGCTCTGCAAGGACAGCAGTGCTCCCAGGCAGCTGTATTTAGACTTGTCCTTCCGCCTGAACTTGTTCTCCCATTACACAGCTGTGCGGATTCCTGCACACAGACGCCTCACTATAGGCTGCCAGGAGTCTGTTTCCTGAATGAACGCATTAATGTTATGAATTTTGTATTGGCACAAAAAGTTAAGACTCCTATTCCAGCTACAAGCAGAAATAGTCATTCCAACTCTGTACACAATTCACCTGGAACACTGTTTCTTTCTCATTCATCAAACATCGCCTGCTTTCAGGTCACTCTTTTCAAAACCACGCTTTTGGAGCAGTACCCCTCTCTCTTGAGCCGTTCTGGCTTCCTTCTGTTTAGACTCTTAGCTGCTTTGGGCAGAGATGTCTTCTACCAGAAGGCTTAGAAAGTCCTACATATATTTCATTGTGCTTTTTTTTTTTTTTTTTTTTTTAATTTATTTTTTAAATTTTTTTCCTGGATTGCCTTTGTCTGAATCAAGGTCTAGTTGGTGATCTGGAAGTTACTGTCTGGCAGTTATCTGTCCTTGTATTTCTGCCCATATGTGATATTTTCTTTTCCCTATATTGTGTGTCATTGTGCTTTTAAGCTGCTGAAATCATTTTTTATGAAATGCATAGAATAGTGGCCTTTTTTGCTCTTTGATTTCCTACATTCCAACTCAGGCTTCTTTTCTTTGTAGGTCATGCTACCTATTGAATTTGTATTTACTGTTCTGGGTGCAACTGCAGCACTTCTAAAAGGTCATTAGTGAATATTGCTCTCTGCTTGACATAGTAAAGTAACACTCCAGAAATATTTAAAATTAGCTCTTGAGCGAAAATTTGGTTAGGCAAAATTTTGTCATTCTGATAGAGTTTCAGTCTTACTTTTGCACATGGTATTCCATCTGATTTATTCAAAGAAGTGACTGTGTAAAACCTCACGTAGTTCACGGATGAAATGCGTGGGATAATATAAGAATTTTCCCTTAACCTCTCCACAGCTTTCTTTTCAGATGTGAAGAAATATTAGCTTTCCCCTACTCTGCTCTTGTTTCACACGTTTTCTTCACATGGCCGTTGGAGAACACCACTACTCCTCTCATTAGAATTTGTTCCATCTCCAAACTATGTTTATTCATGGTGAGGTTATACCCATTTCTTCTTATGTCAACATTTTTCTATGGCTTAAATAGCCCTTCACTGGTCTTCTTTGGGATTTACCCCTGCTGGTGATTTATGACGATTCTCAAGGCATACACTTTTCTCTATTCATGGGTGACCCAGGATCTTTTTTGCTCTTCTTGTAAGAGAGAATGATCATTTCAGTAGCCTTCCCGTGTATCTTTTCCAGTCTGATTTTTTTTTTTTTTTTTGGAACACGAATGAGATAAAGTATTCCAGCTGAGATCTCAAAATGGAAATGTTTTTCTTTCTACTTCACACAACTCCTGATATTATCTAGGATTCTATTTTCTCATAGATGTATTATTGGTAGTTCACAATATCCTGTAATAAACCAGCACATCCAGAAACAATTCTCCTATCTGCTATTTCACATGAAAAACTCCCAGCATAGCAGAAATTCTTGCCAAACAATTTGGATAACACAATTTCACACCATACCAGGGATTCCCCCATCTGCATCCTACAGTATGGCATTCCAGTCTTCCTCTGCATTGATCAGAGCTTCCAATTGTTTTTTAGTAGCAAACTAATGATCTTGGCACAAAAAGCACGTAAGAAAATATTAAATAAAATCCTTTCCAAGATCAAAGCTGGAGGAACTGTTGGAAGCTTCCTACAGGCCCCTATTTCCTTTTCAGCAGAAACTTTAAATTTTCCTTTCAATGAGCAAGTTCCTCAACCACCTATCCACATTCTGGGCATCTTCAGCTTTCTAGCTAACAACTTGATATTCAGAGAAATGGATATCACAGCAGTTCTTTTATCTAGAATATCTGGCATCTTTTCAAATGGATTTTATGTTAACTTTATAATTTATTGTATATCTCTATTTGTCTCCATGTTCTTAATAGTTGTTTTTTTCCTTCTAAGACCTGCTGTAGTACTGAGGTGAGACTAACAAGCACAGATGGATAAAACTGCATGGATAAATCCACAGATCGATAAACTGATGGATAAAACTCATTTTCAATTTACACACTTCATTTGTTGTTCTGCAGTAATACAATACCATGTTAGTTGATCACTGTGCTTAGAATCTGTGCTGTTGGACATGTCATTTCATGGGCCAGTTATGAAATGCAAGAAACAAAATTTGACCAGTTCTTGAAACAAAATCAGACCCGTTGACTGATCTTCTAAGCTCATGCAAATGCTATGTTCCTGGACTTGGTTTAAAACCATCCTCATGATCCTGTGATTTATTCATATTGCAGTTCTTTTGCAAACTCTTAGGAGTCACCATCCCTGGAAGTCTTCAAAAGACGTTTAGATGTAGAGCTTAGGGAAATGGTTTAGTGGGGACTGTTAGCGTTAGGTCAGAGGTTGGACTCGATGATCTTGAGGTCTCTTCCAACCTAGAAAATTCTGTGATTCTGTGTGTGATTCTGTGACTTGTCCTCATATTTGAAAGACTGAGCTATGAAGCAATGGGACTTTCCTCTGAGTTCTGCCAAATGCAGGTTTCCTGTACAGGAGAAAGTCTTGAAGACAAGAGAAATGCCACAGTGATTGCATTTAACTTCGTTGAGATCAATGTACAGACCAGCAGTGTGATCGGTTTAACTGGGGATTTCCTGTGGCCACATGATGCCACACGGTGTTCCTGGAGCATGGTGTCACAGGCTGTGGAGAATGTTCCCTTCTTTTCCCTTTTAATCTACATCTCTGTTTTCATGCTCCAGACATGGTTTGGGGCCTCAGATTGCTACCAGCATGCAGAGGAAAGTGGTTTTGGAGCTGAAAAGCTTCAAAACAGATGAGTGTTGACTGGGTCATGGATGTTTGCTTTAGAGCAGCTGGTTGTGACTTAACTGGTACTTCATGTTCTCTCTGTGCAAATGATCAGGCTCACCCGCCTGGCCTTTACAGAGTGACCCACAGCCTAGTCTGTGGTACATCTACTGCTTTGGGTAGGTTCTGGCATGGCTGGCTTAGTTTTTATCGGCAGAAGGATTGTTTTGAAGGAGAACCTCCTCTGAGACAGTCAGAGACTTATTTCAGGAGCAAGCCCGGAAAGAAGAATTGTATCAGCAATATTTCCAGGTACACAGGGTCCAAATGCCCCAAGGTACAACCTCTCCATTTCTAATGTGTGTCCCAACTGTGGTACAGACGTACCAGCTTGTGAGGCCAGCGGGGGAAAAGTCCTGTTTGTTCAGTGCTTTTCCCATGTCTGCTCACCACCAAGCAGTCCCCAGGGTTGGCTGGGACATGTCACCGGGCTGGTTCAACTCAAACAACCTGTAACTGCAGGGTTTTGCAGGGTTGGTTTTTCTGATTTTTTTTTTTTTTTAGTGAGCTAAATTAGGTTGTGGATGGCTCCAACACACGCTGGAGCTGGCACAAGGTGTGCAGCAGGGAGCTGGTACAGTGGCTCCCTGCGTCTCTTGGAGCAGTTCCCTAAGGGAGATTACATCCATGCAACCCAACCCCGTCACTCTGGCAGCACCTTCCTGATTGTTTTTCATATTGGGAAATGATTAGTGAAAGGTTTTTTTTGTTTGTTTGTTTTATTTTTTTTCTATCATGAATAATACGTATGTTTTAATAACAGGACTTTACAGCTACAAATGTCCCAACTGTGTAATGGATCATAAAGGTCTACTAACAGTAAGGTGGAAGGATTAAAATAATACTGTGTTACTGTGTTAGATGATGATCAGATGAGAATGTATTTAGGGGTAAGGTTCAAAGGTAAGCAGCCTAGAATTTGGGCTTTGGTGATGCAGAACAGTTGATCAATATGGAGCTCTTTCTGAGACATAAAAAAATATGTGGTGGCTTTCTAAAAGTATATGGCTGTTCTTCTGAAACACCTGCAACATGGGGGCCAGCTTTTCTCAGACGACTATGGTCCTTGTCTCCCTCTGTCCTAAATGGTTCCCAAAATAAAACTTCATCTTTCCTGTGAAGTCTCAAATCTGTTTTCTTTGAACTCATTTACCTGAGTTGTTTTTGAACAGATTACAGAGATTGTTCAAATCAACCTGATGTTTAGAAAACTTACCTTTCCTTAAGAGTTGATTTGTGACATTGCATTTTATGAACTTTTCTTTTTCTTTTTTTTTTTTTTTTCAGAGCATGGAGGATGAATCAAAGTGGGTTGAAGATCTTCTTAAGATGCACACTGCGCGGGTGCGTGACATCGAGCAGCTCACAAGCTTGGACTTCTTCCGAAAGACCAGTCGCAGCTACACAGAAATCCTCTCCCTAAAGACATACCTGCATACGTTTGAAAGTGAAATTTAGCTTTCTAACCTTACTCAGTGCATCCTTTTATCAACTGGTGTATATTTTTATATTGTTTTTATATTTATTAATTTGAAACCAGGACATTAAAAATATTAGTATTTTAATCCTGTATCAAATCTTAAATATTAAACCCTTGTGTCATTTGTTTTGTTTCTCTAATGTTTAATATAGGTATGTCTCTTGGTTTATTTAGTAGCGCTTGTAATACTGCAGCTTGTCCTTACTCCAAGCTTTTAAGTGGTGCTGCAGGATTTGATACGTGAATCAAGGAAATATTAATTTCCCATGCTCCTTTACCACAGTTGTAGTCCTGTACTTTGTATCAAAATACTGAACATGTAAAATTACATTCATTTACTGTTGACTATGTGACAGACATATTTAAACCCTATAGACAAATAGCATCTTAAATATAATAAACCACACATTCAGTTTTTTTAATGTCTTTTGATTTCCTTTCACAGGGACATTCAGAGGGACTTGTTAACAGCTGAGTGCTGCCAGATTTTTCACATTCACCTTTCTCAAGAGTTTAGGTTTTCTGGTAAGAGGAATGACAGGAGCCCAGGTGCCCTGCCCCAGTAGTCAGCAGTGAGAGCATAAAGCAGGCATCTGCAGTAGTAATTACTGGTTAGGTTTTGCTGTAGGGGCAGAGCTGGAAAAGGAGGTAGGTTGGTGTCACAAGCTCACCAGGAGAACCCTACACTTGGGGCCACTTGGCCCTGGTCTTGGGCTCTGGGAGGGTATGAGCTAACAACATCCATCCACTGTTATCCATTGGGCTGTGTCACATCCCTCCTCCCCCACTGCTGGCCTGGGATGGTGCCTGGGAATCCCTTCTCTGTTGTTCTTTGTTTTGGCTTCAAAGGAAGCTGAGATAAGGTCAGTGTGGAAGGAGGTGGCATTGCCAAAAACCCCAGCAATGGGCTGTTAACTAGGAGAAGAAAGTCTGATTTTCTGCATGTATTTCTAATGGTCAGAATGTGCAGAGCTTTCCCCTAATCTGAGGCTGAGTCCAAGTCCTAATGCCAACCCCCATTCCCAAAGGAACCTTCTTGGCCTGATTGCACATATGTAACTGCATGTGACCCCTATGCAGTGCATGTGATTTACATCCATCATCTGGTCAAGCAAGCCAAGTCTTTGCTGGTTACTTCTGTGCAGATGCAGTCTCATAATTGTGGCAAGCCCTTAACACGTCACCGATGGCACAATCCCAAGCTAATGGAAAAGATGCTGTTCTATACTGGTATCTAGATAAGGCCTGATTGGGCTTGGACAGTTTTTATACAAAGTGTATGGTATGTGTATGGTTGTGTAGTTAGAAGATGTAAAAGACAAATTATTGTATAGAATACTTGTTGAGGGATTTGGAAAAAGAATAAGGCTGAAACAACTGGTGACTATTACAAAGCCATCATTTGGGGTTGCAGAGTTATCTCTCTATTCCAAAGTGGTTTGCATCTGTTTTCTCTTGGAGGGCTGGCTGCAAATGTAGGAGGAAAGTGTGAAGGGGTGGAAAACATCTCAGCCATGTACACAGATGAGTAGTCAGGTCTCTTAAGTAAAATTAATCTGCCACAATTTTAGCAACTTATATCCGTGTAGCATCCATCTAATAGAAAGTGGTAAACCAGAATTAGTCATGTTAACACTGATGATTTATCATCACAATATTTTAGTTCTTCTGACCAGTAGGATGAAGTCTTATTATGCTAGGTGCCAAATTCTGTTTAAATGAGAAGAGCACCAAATACAAGTGCTCTAAAATCCCCCCCAAAATGTTAGGATGGAAATTCTGATAACTACATACAGCTTTGGGAAACATCCTATTCTTGCAACTTAAAAATTGTCTCTTGTGGTTGTCTGGTAGCACAGAAATATTTTTCTGTAAGCTTTTGGCAGGGCTTCCTGCCATGATAAACTTTACATTCTTACATCTGCTACAAAGGGTATTTCCTCTGGATTTAAAAGTCTTCAGTTAAGACTTAACTTCTCCAACACTGACTTTAGCAATGTGATTATTCATAAACTAAACCCAAGACCACCACTACTGTGGTGCTTTGACATCCATCAGTTGCTTTTTTTTAGTTTGTTTTTCTTAATACAGCTTCAAGGAGCAGTTCCTTTATTTTCTTTCAGAATAAGATGATATTTATATCAACAGAATATTTAAGCTCTGAAAGATATTTTCTTCATGTGCTTAGACAAATTTGCTTCTGAAATACAGTTACTAAAATTTGTTGGGAGAGCTGGTTTAACTGTCTCAGTTTCACTAAGGAATGATTAGTGTGTAGGCAAGTGTGATTTTTATTTTTTTATTATTATTATTTTTTTTTTACTCAGTTGCTTGCTGCGAGAATAAATACTGGGAATTTCTGCTCTACTTACTTCTCTTCAGCCCTTGGCCCCATGCTGCTGTATGGTATTGCTGTTTTATTTTACCATGCTGGCAGAAGTAGCTGTGCTGGGGAATGTTTGTGGTGACCTCTGTGAATTGCATGTTCTTTTTTCTTGTTGAAAGATGTCTTATCAACAAAAAAGCTCCAGTGCAAAGCTAAAGCCTTGTAAATCCCCCTAAGCAATACAGGCTCTGTAGGAACAACAGACTTTTTAAAGCAAACTTGTAATTTCCCTTTCGTATTCATCGGGGCGAATGTTAGCTGAGGGCAGCGTGTAGGAAGGAACCCCTCTGCTTTCCGTTCATGTTTGAGCATTCTGAAAATCTGAAATACTGTTTGCTTCTGTTGCATGTTTCCTTTCTTGATATTACTTTGGTTTCTGGAAGAGGTCCACTGAGGAGAACAAGCACTGAATTTGTCTGTCAGGCAAACACCAGTTTTGAGGGTTTGGGTAATTACTGTTTGCAATTGGTAATGTAAATGTGGGGCTTGTTTAATGAGTTAGAGGCAGTTCAGTTGAGCAATTGTCAAGGCAACAAAAGCCGTAGGTGTTCTGCACACCTAACAAAGTTCTTTTGCTCTGGGAAAAAATCCTCTGGAGGTAGTTATGCAACTGGAATATCCCTGCTAAGGGAAACTGTTACTTTTTTTAACCCCTTTTTCACAATCGCATACCAGAATGGAATTAAAATCAGTAGTAGATAAGCACTGAGAACAGGTCAAGTAACCTGACCAAAGGTAGGGTATGGTTAAGATGGCAAAACTATAGCAAAGGACACCATCCTGTACTCACAGAGCTAACATAATTACCACTGATTATTATTAATTATTATTCTCTCCTGGTCAGCTAACAGTTTGATTAGATACATACTCTCTGTTTGCTGTTAATTCTCTGCTCTTCATTCCCAGTCTTTAGTCCCTTTGTGGTGTTAGATGCAGCGTTAAACTGTTTCTGCACTTGCTTGGGTATTGACAGTTTTGGTAATGGAAGATCTGTTTGTACAATGCTATAAAGCACTTTGAGCTCAAGGAATGAGAAAAAATTTAAAATAAAACTATTAGGTCTGTGCCATCTTGTGAAGGTTTGCCAGTATTCACGGGGGTATCATATAAGTTACATGTAAATATCCATGTTTAATTGGCCAGTGTCACTGTGTCCCTGGGGGCTGCTACAAAACAAGCCTGTTTCCAGCTTCTCAGTGCTTCATGTGCAAACAGCTGGTCTGCTGCAGGTCATGAAGATTTTAACAAATGAAGGAAGGCCAGAAAAACGGCAGCAGTTATAGAGATCTTCCTAAAGATAGGAAGTTGCCCGTTTCAGGAGACAGAAGGTGGAAAAGGTCCAGGAGATGCTGGCAGAAGGGAATGGGGGCTGGAGAAGATTTATTTGGAGGATCTCTAAAGTTCCTGTTCCTTCCCCCTCCATCCAGCCTCTTCTGATAGACCAGTTCTTCACGTACAACAGATGAAATAGTTCCCTACTTTTTCTGCACAGAGCCAGAAAACAGAAAGCTTTTCAGGAAAGTTGAAGGAGTTCCCCTCTGAAGTTGTCACTGGTTGCAGTAGCAGCACATGAGTTCTGGCAGGGTTGGGGCCTATGCAGTGAGGACAGAGTGCAAGATCTAGCCAAAAAGACAGGGATTTGTAGCAGCTGAAGCTGATGTTGCAGTGATCCTTCACTTAAGTTTCACATCCACCCCAAATGTCTTTAATTAACTTTAAATTTGCATCATAGAGCAGTTCTGCTTAGCTCAGCTGCTCTCTGTGGGAGATGGAGGAGATGCTGCTCCTGGTGCTAAGCAGCATGAGAAAAATTTTTCTGTGACTCTAGTTTCCATGTCCCTTGCTCCAGTCCCACACAGCCGTTGCACTTGACCTGAGACACACACAGTACATTCAATGCTAATAAGAGTATTCTCTGGTCAGGACAGACCTGCCAGCAAATGATTAGTACCAAGTTAACTGTACATCTTCCAAGTGGGGCCATACATGTTTGAAATGTTTAAAGTTCAAGACAGGAGAAAAAAAAAAAAAAAAAAGACACTTTAAACATTGTGGAAAAATACCTAATCTCGTTTCTTTGCACTTGTTGTGTAAATATAAGATAAGAGTGCTATTCCCAAGGTTACCGCAAACAGCCCATCACTACAGAGTACAAACTAACATTTACTAAAATGTATGTTGACATAAAAAGCAGCATTGCTGCAGTCAACTGCAGTAAATGAAACCACAGCTTTCTTTGCTTTTACAAATCAAAAGTTTGGAATGTAACCTCCTCAGACCAGCCTTCACAAATTGAGATCTCTACCCTGCTATTAGCATCCACAGTTTGTGCATTGTTGTTCTGGAGCCTTACCTTGTCCCACTGCTTTCTAAATGCGGTAGGGAAAGGCAGGTGGAGGTCACCCTGGTTTCATCTGCAGGTTTCACCATGGAGAGAGATCAACAGGCAAAGAAGTTAGTGATCGTGGATTAGCACAGCTGTAACTGATTGACCCTAAAACTGGAATTTACTAGAAAAGAGGTGGGAATATTTGTTATCATAAACCCTCAATAGAAAAGGAGGAAATCCTTTTCAGAGGATGTTTTCCTGAGAAGTTTTCTGTTTCCTGTGCAGAAAGTAGGGAACTATTTCATCTGTTGTATGTGAAGAATTGATCTATCAGAAGATGCGGGGAGAATAGGGACTTTATAGACCAGCCAAATAAATCTTCTCCAGCTCCTGTTCCCTTCAGCATCTCCTGGACCTTCAAAATATTCTGCATCTTCTGTCTCCTGAAGTGTGCATCTTCCTATCTTATCTCTTTATTTATCACTACTATTTTTTTTTCCTGGCCTTCCTGTTTACTTCCAGCTTTGATCTGTTCACTGTCTCCAAACAGCTCTGGCACTAGCCTAGCCAGTGCAATTTCTGTGCATATGCACCTCTCTACAGAAGGGATTGTTGCCAGCTCTTCTAGCTTTTAATTCTGTCAGGTTTTGCACACTCCTGCAAGAGGAAAAGATGTGGATGTATCTCCAGTTTCTCCTATAGTACAATTAAACCCATGGGACCAGCTTTTGCAGGTGAAAACCCTCTTCAGAGTGGTTTTGGAAGTGACTTCTGCCTGTGCATGTAGCTTTGCAAGGAGGCATTTAATGTCATTGAAGGTAGGATGTCAACCAGAAGTTCTCCACGCAGGCCTTGACCAACTAGTCAGTTACTAACAACTGACAAAATACCATTTTTCTATGAATAATGTAAATATTTTCTCCTCTGGGAATGTGAATTTTGAGTTCAGTCCAGCTAAGTCAGAGGCTGGGAACTGTCTCAGCATTGACTTCAGTGGGAATTGTGTCAGACCATCTCCTCCACCCCTTTTTGTCTGACAAATTCCCTAGGATGGTGTGATGGCTGTAGTTTCACATGCCCTCTTCCTGATATATATTGTCATTTGTGCTTTTAGTTCTTTCTCTACTGATAGCTGGCTGTTGGGATGTGTTTTGGGGTGCATGGGTGTGGCGTTCTGGGGAACTTCAGGGTCAACAGCAACTGCACTGTTCTCTTTCTCCTCTGTCATGCAACCACATGAACAATTCTCACTGCCCCTCTCACTTTATCGGATGCTCCACTGCCTTGACCACAAATGCCTTCCTGTGGCCAAGGATCTCTGGGTGAATTCATGGTCTGTAGTGCATTCCCTGGCCGCACTTGAAAGATCTATAGAAAAGGACAGTATAAATGGGGATACGAGAAAATGGCCTCATGTTGCACCAGAGGAGGTTTAGATTGGGTTTTAGGAGGAATTTCTTCATAGGAAGGGTGGCTAGGTGCTGGGACAGGCTGCCCAGGAAAGTGGGGGAGTCACTGTCCCTGGAAGTGTATAAGAGACGTGGATATGATGGTTAGCAATGTGGTTTAGTGGTGGACTTGGTAGTGTCAGGCTGATGGTTGGACTTGATTATCTTAAGGATCTTTTCCTACGTAAATGATTCTATGAAACAGGTCACAGTTGGTGTTTTATCTTCTGGCATGCTGTCCACTCTGTGTGGGCTGCAGGCTGGTCAGATGTTGATGGTCCTCTCTCACGTGAGAAAAAAGTAATGTCCAGACATTATCCACTATGAAAAAACCATTTGATTTCAAAGTTTCTCCTTAATGGTAACACTAGAAGAAATAAGACCCGACATTTTTTAGTGTTCCTATTATGGCAATAAAGAAGTCTTCAGGAAAATAGTTCCTTTTGTTCATTTCAGCTGGTCTAGCAGGCATCCAGTCTGAACTAAGGATGCCACTCCATGGCTTTCATCTTCCATGCTTCATGATCTATTTCTAGCCTTTCTCAGAAGGTTTCCATATGCATTTATGAAACCTGGGAGCCCCCCGGTGGTCAAAATCACGAGCTATTCTGGTTGTTACCCCAAATCTGATGTAGTTCTTAATCCAGTTCTAAACTTAATTCTTGGAGTAATCACTGCAAAAAGATTCAATTGGTTGAAAAAAATGAAATCTGGATGGTTTTCTGCTTCTTTGGAGATGACCTTGTTACACTTCACTCCTCTTGGTCCTTACTTGATGCTGCCTTCATCTCTTTCCCAAGACTGGGGGATTGCCTGTTATTTTATCTTTTATTTATTATATATTCCCTCTATAATTATATATAATATATATAATTATATATTCCCTCTATGCTACTCCTTCCTGTCAGCTGTCCCACACAGGATATCTAGCTAGGTTCTCATCACAAATCTGTCTGAGGATGTTCCAGTTGTGCACTGAATAATGTTGTTACCAGATATTCCATGCTTATTGTCTCATTGTCTTCAAAATTGGAAATGTATGTGATTCAGAGAGCTTTGGTGTGCCTAATTTTCACGTTGCTCTGAAGTTGGAGAAAATGTTCTGTGATTCCTTGGGGAGTTATTTTGTTGTTTTTGTCCAGTCCCCTGGGAAAAATTCTCCTTCATGGGAAATTGCTTGTTTTTAAAAAGTGTTTCATGGTAGAAGATAAGCAAATGTGTCAGCTACCTGGAGCAGGTTTACAAGGGAGGAGGAAGAGGTGAGGTGATAATGGGGAAGGGAGAGAGGAGCAATAGCCCCTTTGATTTTGCCTTTAGCAGTTCTGATGTTGTATGTTCTTCTCTGATGTATAACCAAAGAGGGTAACAGCTACACAGTTGGGCTCATGGCTGTTTGTGCTCTACATCCCAGATCCTAGGATGGTCCCCTGGAGATGCTGGTGTCACTATGGAGTGACTTGCAGAGAAGGGCCAAGAACCTCAGCTCTTCCCAGTACTCTCCCTGCCCTGTAACATTGAAAGGCAGATGAGTAGTCATGAGAGTAAATACTCTCATGAAGTAAATACTTCAAGGCTTGTCATTTGTAACATTATAATACAGGACCTACCATGAAGTTTTGAACCTTCTAGCCTGTAGTGCAGTTACAGCATTTGAAAGTATGGAGAAGCATGGAAAATCTCACTCAGAATTTCAGCACTGAGTAAGTTTTGAAAGGCTAGCCTAGAACAACCCAGAGTTTGGAGCTTTGGTTGTACCATATGCATTACCTGATAAAGAAAGAAGTATCTGAAAGTCCACAGCGTTAGAGTCTGCACTTCTGAATTTCACCCCAAAGGGTGCACAGGTACTTTCAGAGGTGAGACTCTTTCAGTTCACTGCACTCCAACTCAACATTGAAAGAAACTGGTCTAGGAAACTGCTACTAAGAACTGAAACGAGCTGGAGGTCAAGTGGTGTTAAGCTGTTGACTTCACTGCCCTCAACTAGAAACTAGATCCAGAACAGTAATGATAAAAAATAAAAAATGACAAGCCTAAATGTGTTCATGATCAGATTTCTTCTTCTTATCCATTTTATGTCAACATCATTCTTATCTTAACAAGCTCTCCTTCCTTTCTGGTATTTAAATAACCCACCCACTCCCTACCAAAATGTATTTTTTTAAGCTGCAAGCACACCTCTTCTGAATAGAACATGAAAATGTTGCAATTGATTCCTGGAAACAAGGCTTGTTTAATTTTTGTATTTATTTTACAGATTTGGATTTATGAGATCACATGCCTATATTTTATGCCCTGGGTACCTTTGCTTAATTCTAGTTTTAGTCATAGAAAATATTATATTTCCTTTCTCTTAATTAAATGTACACCAGTAAATAAAGCTTGCACAAATAATCCTTCTCCAGCAGCCACTTAGTCCATCCCCACATAACTTAGTGCTGTTTTTTGCCTGAGGATATATTCCTGTGGGACTTTATGGAATGGCTTAACAAGTCACCACCTCCAGCAGAAGGTTACATTTCCTGGCATTGCAGAAGTGGATTGTGTGATGTTCTTGGGCTCTGGACATGGACTCTTTCAGCTGCACTGAGTTGGGTGAAGAAATCACTGCCTCCTCTCCCTGCAAGGGTTAGCGTGTCCTCTGTGCCTGCAGAATTGCTTCCCACTAATCCACTCCAGTTGGATTTACAGCTGACTTCACTGAGCAGTTTAAAATCTAGAGTAAGACCTGTTTATAGGGATCGTTTTACTTGGAAATAGGTTATGAAGCAACATAGGATATACCTAGTTAGATAACCAAAAAGAGTAATTATTGATGGAGGGGCTGAGGGACTATGGATACATAGATCTTGGACTTCTAGATATATAGATCTGGAACAACTGGAAATAGGAGAAATTCATTCTTCACAGCCCTTGTTTACTTCCAATGCAGAGCTGCCTGATTATTTTAAATCACCTTTACTAATGGTTCAAACTAACCCAGTTACCCATGTGGATGTGGGCTTGTTCTGTAGCACTATGAGGCAGCTGAGCCTGCAAAACAACTCATTACTACCCAAAAGTTCTACGGCTCTTCCACCTCATCTTCCAGTGACCTTGTGCTGGTTCCAGTCTTCATTTTATTGAGTCTTGCTCAATCCAGATCACTAAACATGCTGAAAATTAAGTTTGTTTTAGACTAAGTGATCTTCCTGCCAGTTCAGAGGGCTGGTGTGGTGCATCCCATGAGGAGGCTGCGGACAGACTTTGTCTCCTGCAAGCTCTCAGCTCAACCCATCTGGCACTTCATCCTGGGGCTGCTCCCAAAAGCAGTAACTGTGGGCTCAACCGTGGGAGATGTCAGCTGCTAACAAAGTAAACCTCTGTTGCAGATCATGACAAGTGAAAATGAGTATGTCTGTAGAGTATATCCAGATATCAAACCATCTCCTTAGCTGCAGTGGGACAGAGTTGAGCAGTTCCCACTTTTTCTTGCTGTTCTGTCTTCTAACTATCCTGTCTTCTAACACTGTCCTGCTTAAGAGAGTTTCAGGTGAAAGCATGAGGACTTTGCTTGTACAGAAGTCGTTATCTGATAGATCACAGACAGATCACACAGAATTTCTAGGTTGGAAGAGACCTCAAGATCATCGAGTCCTACCTCTGACCTAACGCTAACAGTCCCCACTAAACCATATCCCTAAGCTCTACATCTAAACGTCTTTTAAAGACTTCCAGGGATGGTGACTCCACCACTTCCCTGGGCAGCCTGTTCCAGTGTCTAAAAACCCTTTCGGTAAAGAAGTTTTTCCTAAAATCTAACCTAAAACTCCCCTGGCGCAACTTAAGCCCATTCCCCCTCGTCCTGTCACCAGGCACGTGGGAGAACAGGCCAACCCCCACCTCGCTACAGCCTCCTTTAAGGTATCTGTAGAGAGCGATAAGGTCGCCCCTGAGCCTCCTCTTCTCCAGGCTGAACAAGCCCAGCTCCCTCAGCCGCTCCTCATAGGACTTGTTCTCCAGGCCCCTCACCAGCTTCGTCACCCTTCTCTGGACCTGCTCAAGCACCTCCATGTCCTTCTTGTAGCGAGGGGCCCAAAACTGAACACAGTACTCGAAGTGCAGCCTCACCAGAGCCGAGTACAGGGGGACGATCACCTCCCTAGCCCTGCTGGCCACACTGTTTCTTATGCAAGCCAGGATGCTGTTGGCCTTTTTGGCCACCTGAGCACACTGCTGGCTCATATTCAGCCGACTATCAACCATCACTCCCAGGTCCTTCTCTGCCTGGCAGAGAAGGATATAGAGTTTTAAGGTAGTTGCCCTATTACCTGTTTGCTCAAGAAGACACACTACTTGACTTCTAATGTTGCTGGCAGTTACCATTGACTCCAGTAGGATTCATTCCTTGTTCACAAGCCCTGGAAATAGGGCTCTGGCTTTGCTTAGCTCCCTGTTCAGCAAAGCATTTCAGGAACTGTCTAGGTCCAGGTACGTGTCAGTGTTTGAGGCAGCTGCTGGGAATGCTCTGTGAGTGAAAAACATATTCCTCTTCAGAGTGCCAAGGTATTTCTGGCCTGGTAACAAGATCAGGCCGTTTGTGTGAGCTCCTCCCTTCCACAACCTTTGTGTCTGTAGACCTATTTCAATCAATATTACTACTGGGTGAAGGCCTGAAGAATCAGGGTTAAACAGGTGTGATAAATATGAGAGACAAGCCATCCAGAGATCTCCTTGGGGAGAGGGCCTCTGCAAATTGACATGCATAAACTGGTGGATCACTGACCTGCTTGTCAGGAGGAGACAGAAGTTGCAAACACCGTGGGTATGTTTTGGCTTCTATATGCTCATGTGTCCCGTACGTACCACTGTTCTGAAAGGAAGCCACCAGCCATGAGGAGAGGTGGGGCTGATGAGATGAAGTTTCAGCCAGTTCCACTGTACCAGACAGCATTCATGGAAAATCCCTATTACAGCACCTTATTCTTGCCTGCACAAATGTTCCCTGCAGTGTGTTCTTGCTTTGCTTTGAACAATCCCAGGGCTGGGGTTTAACCACTTCATTGGCAGTCTGTTCCCCTTCCCCACAGGGCTCCTTGTGGGATTTTTTCCTGCACCGTTATCCTCACCATTTCACAGCTTGTTTCCAGCTGAAGAGCCTCTCACTGCACGGTCCCAAGCCCATTTTAGTTATTTCTCTCTGTGGACTGTCTTACCTTTCGGTATTCAGTATTTTTGCAGGGCTGCAATAACAGGAGGAATAGTTTCTGTAGTACCTCACTGCAAGCATCAGTGTATGTAGGATCTTCTTCTGCAAACTGTACTTAACATTTAAATGAAAAAAGCTCCTATTATTACGAGATTCATCTGTGCTTCCTTTGATACCCTCTATTTGCTATATGGAAAGCAGCGTTTCCCCCTGAAAGGTGCTTAATCTCTTCCAGCCTCTAACCCTGGCTTTACACTGAATTGTCTTCAGAGCCCAGCTCTACACTGTGAATTAGTTTTCGTCCTCCCTGACCAGGTGGAGCACTGCCAAGCCATTGACTAACCACATTTATTGAGGGAGCAAGAGGATTAGTTTTACATTGTGTCCTATATGTGGTCAAAGCTTGGGATTCTCCTGGTTACCCAATCTGCACAAATTAGTAAATTTATAAGTGTAAAACAGTTCCAAGAAGTTCCTTCCCAACCAAGAGGAATTTCAGTGTGCCAGACCTTTCTAGGAAAGATGAATGTTTCGTCCTGCACAACATATTTTATTGCTAGAATAGATGAATACGAACTGTTACAGCAAAGTAAATTGAATTATATTAAATAACAGTTACTTCTCTTTGGCCTGGCTTGTTATCCAAAACCTTGGAGTCTCGAAGGCTGGCTAAGTTAAGGAGAACTGGTGTTGTTGCTCCTCTGATACTGTTTATTTCCAGGGAAGTCTTCTACAATTTAGTGAGGGGTTTGGGAGTGGTGGGGCAATGGGAAACACTGCCAATGGTGCACTCAAAATAATTCAATTTCTGTGAGTCCCATCTGTTCTGAGTGTGCCAAAGCCACTGGCACAGCACCCCTGGCCATCCCAGGGTCCCAGAGCAGATGCACTGATGAGCACAGCACATCTGCTGTCTCCTGGGACCACAGCTGGATCCAGAGCATCTCAAAGTCAGGGTTCAGAGCAGCGCCCATGTCTTTGGTGTGGAAGCTGCCTGGACAAACTCCCCAGCTGGAAAAAGAAGAGGCCTTAGGGTAGCTCAAGTCAAACCAAAATTAAAAAGTTTTGTTTTTCTAGATAAAGTAGGATGCCAGCAAAGAAGAAAATTCTTCTCGGTGTCTCTACTTTTTTCTATATCTTTTGCAGAGACACTTACCCCTTTGCAGGACAACTCCTGGGTGAAATACTGAGCAATTGTACCTGGATACAGTTGGTAGGCGTCACTATGAGACTGCCATGGCTTTAAAAATATGCCTGTTATTAGACTGTGGGTTTGATCAGTCACATCAAATCTGCGCCAGGGTGTAATACATCAGGATACATCAGTGTGTGCTCATGTCGCACTCATATACTTAAATTGGTTTAATTTTTGAGGGTACTTGAACATGTAAAGTGTTTTTCTATGATGGGTTTTGCTCTGGGGGAGAAGTGCATTGGGGTGTTGGAAAAAAATATTTATGAATTGCAAATCATTTCATGTCTTTTGGCTTGTCTGCCTGCCCTTCTGTAAAGCAGAGTGATCCTCTCATGCACTTTTGCTAGTGTTGTGAGGATAAGACAGTGTTACACTGCACTTTCTAGATAATATAGTATGTCCTGGTGCAGTCCCAGTGCTGGTACCAAATTTGACTAACATCTACTTAAGGATAATTCTCGTTATCTTGGTAACAGGGAGCTTTGTGTAAAAACACATTTGGTCTCTTACACCATGAATTACAGGATCGAACTCTTCTACACAGTGACACCAGCTGTGACTATGATACATGTTCCCTTTGGAAACAAATCACAGTTTCCAGTTTTCCAAGTCTGTCTAACCATGTCCTTGGCAAATCACTCAATCATTACTCCTAGTTCCTAACCTGTACTAAAAATAATGCAGATTGATTTTCCAGAAATGGTAACGTATGGTTGCAAACAACCTTGATCTTTATAAGAAAGTATTATGTGTGTCATCTGCAAATCACATGTATAAATTTACTTGTCTGATGCATTTCTGTATTACTTCTGCATGCTGGAATAGCAACTGTCTGCTCCATTAGTTGGAGTTTATTCCAAAATTCATAGTCTGGGGAGCTTCATGTTTGTTTATTTTCTTGTTTTTAAGTATTCTGAACTGTGGTGAATTCTTATATTCATTGATTACACACACACAGACACAAAAAAAAAAGCTTATAAAAGAAAATAATCCCATATCTCTAAGTATGTCTGCAAAATAGCAGTAATTAAAAACCCTGATATAAGGGCTTAGGATTTCATGTCCTACCAGGTAGTGAGCTTTCAGTAGAAAAACAAAGCAATCTCTGTCTGCTGATGAGATGTTTGGTACTATAAATTATCAAACAATGTAAAAAAATACCTTTTATTTTAGTTAGATAAAATTCCTTGGCTTGAGGTTGTCAGGAAAGTTGAGAAATGTGTTTCTGGAAAGTTTTGGAAGAAGGGAGAAAAAGGGAAAGTAGATTTTGATATTTTTGACTACTACTTTTACACGAGCTGGTGACTACTCTCTACTGTTAGTGCTGGTGCTGGTTTTAGCTTACAAACTTCGCGGCATTATAAAGTATCTGATTAACTATCCTAAAAACAAACACTTAACTTGCAAATGCCTTTCAAATTCTGTGTTTATTCTTTTTTTTTTTTTTTTCTTTGTATTTTTATGTAGTACATTCATGTCAACTGTTTTCTTCCCAGCATAGATGAAATTTTAAATGTCAAACCATTGAAGATCTGTAAGCTCTTAACAGCACTCAAAGTAGTTCTGAAATGATCTTAAATGCTGAATTAAAATGACTAAATGACTGACAATGAAGTAAGGAGTAAAACACATGTGTAACAGGCAGGTGGACAGAAAAAAAATTAAATGTGCAGAACGCTAAGTAGTGTCCAGGCAAAAGGTATTAATGTCAAGCTAGTACCTCTTCATAGACCTTTTATCTTTTTTTTTTTTTTTTTTTTTTTTTTTTTTTTTTTAATAAAGCAAGTTTCCCATCTAAAATTTTCTTAAGCAATGCAGGGCATAATTTAAGGTGTTCAGTTTGAGCATTGAGCAATACTCCTTGAAATAGCTGCCAGAGTGAGGGATAATTACAACAGGACTTAAATATGGGAGCATGTCTGAAGAGCATCCAATGGGATTCCCAACTATTTTGCTTCCTTATCTCCTTGCATTTTGCAGGGAAGTGCCATTACTGTCAGATCACCAAGGGAAGAGGGTGAGATGAGAGTGCTCACACAAGAGACTGGTCATCAAATAACCTGAGACAGGGAAAAAAAATCCCAAGAGGTGAGGGAAGCCCCTGTGGTGGTCCCTTCCAGCAGGATTGCTCCTTGAAGCAATACAGAATTTACAAATAAAAGCTTGGTGAACTTTCTCTATTTCTTTTCCCTGCATAGGTATTTGCAGTTAATTTTGATGGGTAATTCTACCATACTTTGGGAATCCCATCTCGTATACCAAAAAAAAGGGGTCTTGCATCTGACTTGTGTGAAATCCCCAGCTGCCAGCTGGGATTGCCCGAGGGCATTTTGGTAGCCAAGAGGCAGGGCAGGAGCTGCAGTCCCTCTAAATGTGGCAGAATCAGGTAGCAAAGCCCTGTTTGGCAGAAACTTGCCTGTGGTTGCATTTCTTCCTTTTCTGAATACCCCTTCAGTTGTTCATCTCTTTTATTTTTCTTTTATTTATTTTTTCTTTTTTGTTCCTGGGGAGAATGGACCACAAAAATATTGTTTTATGGTTTCTGTTAAGCCTTGTGGAAGGGGGCAGTAGTTGTTTTTTGGTTTGGGGTTTTTTCTTTTTCTCTTCTGAGTAACATTAAATGCCAAAGCCTGTCTGGAGAGGTGGAATCACAGTGTTGGACTAAGAGCCCTGAGTTTCTTGTCCAGGTTTGAGCCTTGGCTCCAGTCGATGTTGACTGTGAGACGAGCAGGAGATACCCAGCTCCGGGAGGTCTGTGCCTCTTCCTGAGAGCGAGCAGGTCCAGACACGGGAGGAGCTTGTAACTGCAGAGCCAGACATTACTGGAAGAGAAATTACCAGAAGAAAGTTTAAAGGAAACTCGGGATTAAATTAAGAGGGTTTGTAAACAAACTCTCTCCTGTTCATGGTGTCCTTACAGACAGGTCTGTAAAGCTTGGCCCAGCCACCTCTAAGTGGTGTCTCCAGCAGCTGCCAGTCCCTCCCCTTCCCCTTTGGACATCTCCTCCAGCTTTCTGCTCCCCCTTGGCCAAAGGAGGGATGTTCCCTCTGCTCCCTGCATCCTCCCCTCTGACACTTTTCTCCCCTTCCTAGGATTTTTGGGGAAGACGCCATCTCCCTTCCCCACAGACGACTCCGCCTGACCCAGAGCGCGGCGGCCAGGACAAGGCAAGCTGGTGGCATTTCCTCTGTGGCTTGGCCAAGTCCTTTCAGAAGAACGTAGCATATTAACATACAACCAGCTGTGAGCAAAACGCATACCATCTGTCACAGCAATTTAAAACCACTGTTCTCATGGCCTGACTTCTTGGAAGTCATTGTAAATGCCATGGATCAAGTTAGCACAGGAGTCTGGGCTTTGCAGTTACTTTAGGGATGCCTCTTCTAGGGGCAGACGAGTGTGCTTCCAGCGAGAACAAGCAATGACGTCAATGATCTTTCAAGGCTGGGGTGTCAGGCTGTGTTAGAGGCTAGATGAATTGGCAGAAAGCCTACAAAGTCCAAGAGGTCATGTGTCTGTGCGAGGTCCCAGGCCCTGCCATGTCGAAGACTGTGGGAGTAGGACGTGGAGAGTGGTGGACACTATGAGCTGCCCACCTCCACCCCAGTCACTGCTGCTGGCTCTGGGGACCAGTTATCAGCCTATAGTTTGGAAACCTGGGCCCAGTGTCAGCCTTGGGTAGGCCACACAGCTTGCTCCTGAGGTGCTGAGAGACCATCCTGTAACCAACGGCACAGTCTGTGCTGCTATGGATGTGGTGCCTAAAGGTGCACAAAGCTGCAGCATAACCTCCCAGCTCTGCAGGAAAGCACAAGGTGCTCAAACCTGTGAGAGTGACCTGCTGCAAAACATCTCCATCAGCCTGCCCAGCTGAGTGAGGTGGTCTTTTTGTCATAACTTTCACCCTCCAGGCCTCAGGGTATGGCAGACTTGGGACCTGTGGTAGGACAGGGCTGTGCACATAGCCAGAACAAGTTAATCTTCATACCTTTCCTACCATATGCTGTCCCCTGGTCCTGCTGCAGAGGCAGAGAACAGTGCTACCTTGGCCAGGCCTTTTTGAACATATTTATTATCCACTAAACTGAATTTCTGCTGTTCCATTACTTTTTCCCTCTTCTTCAGTTCCAATCTGAAAGCTCCTTATGAGATTTGAGTACACAGTGACAATGCTACAACCTCTCTTAATATTTGTAACTTCAACAGAAGATGTGTGCTTGTTTGACAAGGTCTATTTCTCATCTATCTGCTGCATTTAACTGCATTTCCTGCTGCCCCTTCACATCCACTTCTTTGCCTTCTCAGTCCCATCACGGCTATTCTGTTGTTTTGCCTGCACTCAGTGCCAGGCAGGTAAGTCCATAATTCCTTATGTTGTCCTGGTCGCCTCTTCTGAAAACTGGCCAGACTTCAATGTTCTTACAGTCCTGTTTATCAATGCTCTAAGTAACTGGAACTCACTATTAAAAATCTGTCTCCTGGCTGAGACACTTGAGTGAAGGTGATGTGCACCTGCCACTTTATTTAGGTCTACTTTTCCTACCTTTTTCATTACTGCATTTCACCAGCACCCCAGTCAGCACAGTACAGGACTCAGACTCCTGTTTTCCTCCAGACACACACACAAAATATCGTAAAAATAAAAGGGAGGGAGGAACATTGCTAATATCTTCAATTATGATTCGTAGTTCTTCTACTTTTACTATCTGACAGTGAATAATTACTACTCTTAGGTGGCTTTTTTCCCCTTGTATACTTCAGAAAAAAGTCACTTCCCAGTGTAATTCCGATGGCCACACAGTCCCCTTTGTGTCCCGT
Source organism: Aythya ferina (assembly GCF_964211825.1). NCBI lineage: Eukaryota > Metazoa > Chordata > Aves > Anseriformes > Anatidae > Aythya > Aythya ferina. The sequence continues at coordinate 147,718,964 of NC_140297.1, read as the reverse complement.
TGCTTCCCGTTCCAGTCATGTACCTTTGCTGGTGTCTGATGCACAGTCGTTTTCAGCAGTTCCTTCCTTATTCACTATGATATATGTGTTTTTGGTTTGTTTAATATTCTGTTGCTGGGAGAATGGTGGAGGGGGATTGTTTGTGGAGGTTTTCACAAAAGCTGATTTAATTTCCTCTCTAAGCCAGCTTGTGCATTTGTTTTGTTTTGCTTTTGTTTTTAACTCCACTTGACCTCTTTTGTGCAATGTGAGAATGTGCCTTTTGGGGCATTTAGAAAATTGTGTTTAAATAGTTCCCAATTATCACTCACATTTTCCCTGTTTAAATTCTGTCTCAGAAATAATTTGGCTCGTAATTGTTTTCAGCTTTGTGTAATTGGACGTCTTGAAAGCACTAAGTGTATAGAATTGCTGGTTTGGATTTCATTTGGGTTGCATGAAATAAATGTAAACCAGCCCTTCCAATCCCTTCCTTTGTAACTGTCAAGACAAGTCTAATCCCTGTGTTACCTTGAGTTGGCTGCTACTTTTTTTTTATGTAAGAGTTTCTGTAGGTGTCATTACATGCCCACTCCTGTCAGAGCTGTGTGGTCTCTAGCCCTTCATATGGTGTTCTCCTGCTTACACTTGGGAATCCCCCTGCTTCCTTTACAAGCTGAAGGTGTTTCTTGATGTCCTTTAACATAATCAAGTGGGTAAGAAATGCCCCTTCTTCCACTGTTTTTCCATTGCTGGTAAGAAGTGGAGAAGTGGAGAAAGAGGAGTGGATGATCTGTGACAAAAAGCAAATTAATGTTTCCCCTTGCCTTACCGTGGTGAAAGTGGCATTGTGAATTTGTGTCTTGCTGCTTTTTGTAAGAGAGCTCCAGTTTTGCACAGCCTTTTGCTGCAGTAGAGGGGGATCTGCTGATGGTGGCTCCTGCTGCAGGTAGCCCTACAGCATCCCTGGAGCGAGAGAAAGCGATAGCTGCTCCTCATCTTAGTAGCTTTGCTTGCTTCAATTTCAGCTGCACTGAATAGTTCACTAAAATAAATTTATATTTTTAAAGAAAAGATGAGACCCCATTCCACATCCATGTCATTCAACATGTTGTTGCCTCTGGGTTAGGAGGGAATTTAAATGGGGTCTCCTGCACCCGCCATGGGCTTATTTCTCTGGATGCTTCTGAAGGCTCACACAACACAAGATTTACCCAGCCACAAAGTATTTATTTGCTTATTCTTTTTGTGAAGTGATTCAGTTGTTTCTCGCATGCTTTTAAACTTCTTTCCTCAACCATATTTCATTGCCAAGCATCCGGGATTTTAATTTAATGGCCTTGATTTGGTCCATAAAAATCTGTATGTTTCATGGGAGAAAAGCTCTATGCCAAAAGGGCCACTAATGAAAGATGATAACAGCCTTGCACAATGAAAGGAGGTATGGTACAGGGCAAACAAAAAGCCCTTTTACAACATTATAAGGTTGTTCCCTTCTGTTTTGCTTAAGGCTCTATTCATTTTAAACTGAATGGTGTCTCTAATTCCACACTCTCTAATTTTTCCTCCTCCGGGAAGGCATTGATCAGTATCATTGCCTGGGTCACCACGTCAGATCTCAAGCGCTGCTACTGTTTACTCCCTCCCCAGAATGCTAACTTTGGTTTATTTACCCATCATTAGTAATCCTTGAGGTTTGGCTATTTTTTTCCAAGCTGTATGATGAAAGTAATTTTCAGTCTGCTTGAAGTAAGAAGTCCACAATGTCTTTAAAAGCACAGCTGCTGAAGCAATCTACCCTACATTTGCGAAGAGGGATTTGTATGGTTTAAACATCTTTACACAGCAAGGGCAGTTGTCGTCACAGTCTCAAGTTGATCGGTCTCAGAACTTGTTCTTGGTTTCAGTTTTCTGGACAGGGCTGCCCATGACAAGTAAAAATATATAAATACTCATTAGAGCATGTGCTAGGGAAACCTTCAGTGCTTGTAGCTTCTTAGAGATTGGATTAAATAAGCAACATATGAATCATGATAAAGAGAACTACAAACAAAACACCCAAAACTGTGTGGTTTAAGAAAGGTCTCAGTTATGACCATCTCAGTTTCAGACAAAGACTTTAGTTCCAGTCAGCAGCATCCCTGGGTACTGATAATGTGGGTGCAGATAGGCAAAATCTGCAAAATCACAGCAAAGTTGTGATTTCCTCTTGCGCAGTTTACTCTGGTTTCAGGCAGGGGTGAGCTGAACCAATGTAAATTGTGGTTTCTAGCACATTTTCCTGCGTAATTAAGAAGATGGCTTAACCACAGCAGCTGCAGGGGCTGAATCTTGGCTTTTGAGTCCCTGACTGGCCACCGAGCCACCCTTGCAGTAGCAGGAGCTGCTGAACTCTTCTGCCCAGCCTTGGAGAGGAAGGCCACTGCTGCTGTTTCTGGAGAAGGCATGGAAGGATGGGCAGCTTCAGCTCTTGCTGAGTCCTCAGTGGTGGTCAAAGTCCTCCCCTGCTGCCTTGGTCAACCACAGACCCCAGGTGAGACTTAAGATGAAGGCAAATGCAAGGTGATGGGGACGAACAGCAGGGCTTCCCCCTGGGGAGCATGTACCTGCCCTGGGGCTTTGCTTGGTGAGCGCAGCCTGGGGGACGTCAGTTCCCAGGAGGAGTCTGCAGTTCAGCTGCAGAGCCTCTCCTGGGCACATGGGTTGACTGGTACATGTGTGATTTAATGCAGAGGAGGGAGTAAGAGCAAGCACAGCATTTGCAGTTCATGCAGTGAGGTGTTTTGATCTCAGTAGTTTTGGTTGGCACTTGTGCTATGCCTCAGTTTGCCTTATGTAAATCAGGAGAATGGGCTGAAACTTTTCCAGTGAAAGATTTTTTTGTCTTCCATTTTTTTAAATATCAAAACCAAAAGTGTTCCCCAAGAATATGACTGTTTTGAAAACATTCTGCTTTGGGGAAGCATAAGTTAAGTCATGTAGTTAAAGCTTGAAATGGGTTATTTCTTGACCTTATTGAAAGAGAATGTTTCACTTTTTTAGTTTAAAAAAGACTGCTTTAACATTAATGCCAGGTTTTTAAAATCTGGTAGTCCATTATAAATCAACAGAAATCTCTAATGGATCTAGAATGACTTTTAAAAAATGTAGTTTTATGTAAATACTGGTATTTTTTGAAATAATTTGGAAGGTAAACCAATTTCCAGATGTCAAAATATTCCTTGGACTAGACATTTCTTCTTGTCTTTACATGGATATACATTGCAGATTACACCAATTGTCTTTAATTGTATTATCAGACTGTCTTTTTGTATTTACTATAAATTGCTTTCATAAGAGAAATGGCAAGATGGTAATGTGTTCTTTTGATTCCATCCTCCTCAGGATTCTTTCCTTTTTTGTTAGAAAAAAAAAAATCAGCTGAAGAGTACTGCTATTTCTCAGCAATTAATTGTTTTAGGTTTTTATTTTTTAGCACATTTAGCAAAAGCTAAACATCTAAACATCAAAATATTCAACTCTTTTTTTTTTTTTTTTTTTTTTTTTTTTTTTTTTTTTTTAAAGCAGTGGTTGATTTGAAGCCAATATGAAACTCATGGATGGGAAAAGTAGTAGTTTTAGCATGGGAAAAAGAGCCTTTCACTTGTAGGTCACTGGTTCAGATCCTGCAAACAACTGACTGCCCTCAGCTCCCAGCAAGTTAAATGAACGCTCATGATGCCTCTCGTATCTGAGCCAGGTGGTGCCTGGCCCAAATATTGCATCATAGCCAGCCCATACATCATACCATACAATAGTATGCTCTGGTTTTGTCTCTAGTGATGGGCAAAGTATCTCTGAGTGCCATTGTATTTCACAGGACTCTTGGTGTGAGGGCTTCTGGCATGGCTCAGGAGAATTAGGACAGTTGAGTGATGAAGAAGACCACATTGCACCCCATCATCAGCTTCCTGCTTCTCCACAGAGCTTATGTGCAATCCTTGGCACTTCCACTGAGGTCACAGTGAGCCGTGGCAGCTTGTCCATGACCAGGAAAACATGGGTGGGTATTCAAGCTCCCTTGTCAGCAGAGGCAGAGAACAAACCACTTCAAGAGCACAATGCAGACAATGTCTGGGGCCAGCCCTTGAAAAGCAGAACACACTTTTGGGCCTGATGCTGGCTGGGGTATGACTCCAGCAGGTTTTTTGCAGGAGTTTGGTGACTTGGTGTTGAGCAAGTAGAGCTCTGAGAAGCCGTATGGCCAGGCCTGGGCAGCTCCCTCACCCAAAACAGGGCAGCTGCTTGCCCAAGGAGCTATTCAAATTGGGATTTGGGGCCTAAGGATCAGAAGTCTCTCAGGCTAGAAGAGACATCTCCATGAGAAGTCTTATAGACAGCCTTTGCTCTTCAGTTGTCCTGTGGAGTGGGGATAGGTATTTCCCTACCTCCCAGGAATGTTGTGCCTCAGAGAGCAGGGAGAAATGGGGCCTCGGGATGATATGCTGCCCCTCATATGAGAATCTCCTTGGTATTACCCTAGTTTTGGGGGCAGGAGGTGTATCTGAAGATCCCTATCTACACCGATGGAGATTGATTTCAGAGGAAATGAAATTGATGAGTTCTTTGTTAGCTTCCCATTGGAGTGAAAAATAATTGCACCTAGGGAATTCCCCTTTTGTCCTCTGAAATTGAGGGATTTTGTTTGCTTGTTTCTTAAAACAAATTCAAAAGAAAAATGCTGTGAGAAATTGAGGTAGGCTCCTGAGGCACTGTTTGTGGAGCAGCAAGCATAGGGAAACACCACTGAACAACTCCATCAGCTCCTGGTGCGAGGAGAGCTGCCTGATGGCACTGCTGATGAGTAGGAGGAAAACATTTGGATTTCCCTGTGAAAGTATCTGCATTAGCAGACCTCTTCTTAATCTGACTAAATAGTCCTTTTTTCAGCAGCTGAACTTCTAGGTGTGATGTTAATGGATGAAGCCACTGCTAATTTATGGGCAAATGGCTTTCTAATGCACTAATAACTCAGGTTCAGATAAGCTCATTAAATGCACTAGAACATGAAAAGTGTGCATTAGAAAGTGAAGAGTGATAACAAGCTTAATGGAAGAATGAAAACAGCAGTGGGATCATTTGCTTTTCATTGTCAAGAACAATATTAGTACCTGTTTTTTGACTTGAAATAAAAGGGAGTGGAAAATTAGACAAACTTTCCTTTTGGAAAACAGACCAAACAATTGCATCCAAAAATTGCTCTGAAACTAGGAGATAAATTCACAGAGCAAAAGCCTAGTTTGTAAGTCTGCTTATCCTGAAAGGTCACGATGGGCATAGTCAGAGATGGAAGGAGTTACTGGGCAGGCAGTTGGGAAAAATAAATAGGGAGAAGAATGCCAAGGCATAGAGACGAGCTAAATATGCACCACTTAGTGCCCTAACGAATAGCAAACATCATTTATGTTGCTCTATGAGTCATGAGACATCTGAGGAAATATCAACTCAGTGAGCAGCACCATGCAGTTGAGAAACATGTGTTTAGGGGAAACCCAAATAAAGCTGGATTTCTTTGTGGGCTTCTTTTTCTTTTTCTTTTTCTTTTTCATTTTCTTTTTCTTTTTCTTTTTCTTTTTCTTTTTCTTTTTCTTTTTCTTTTTCTTTTTCTTTTTCTTTTTCTTTTTCTTTTTCTTTTTCTTTTTCTTTTTCTTTTTCTTTTTCCTTTTCTTTTTCTTTTTCTCTTTCTTTTTATTTTTATTTTTATTTTTCCTTTTTTTTTTCCACAGGCTTTTTGAATTCCTCAAGGAGCATCCAGGATGGAATGAGATGAGATTAGGTCTGGTCTTTTTGCCCTACTTCCTCCAAGCAGGATCTGAGGTATCATGAGAAAAACAGACCTCATGTTATTTTGAGACCCATTGCCTCTGAGTACTTCCAAAAACACTCTGAAAAACATGAACAAATGTATGTATAAATGCTAGTTCACACATATAATCCACACTGCAGGAGTTGTCTGTCTCCTCCTGGAGAGCTGCAGATCTGCAGGACACAGAGCTGTGGTGGTCCCAGGACCACATGGAGATGGAGGTGTGCTGCCAGCAGTGCAGGAGCTGGTGGCTGCTAAGACAGCTCCATGGCCCCATGGGTGGCTTGTAACAGGCTCTGAGCACTAGAAGCAGAAGATAACAAACTCCCTATTTTGTTGTTGTTGGTGGTGGTCTTCCCCAAATGGCCTTAGGATTGTTTCATGTGATGTTATATTCATTTCTCTGTCAAGAAGACCAAGTAATGTTGGAACACCACATCATGGTGGGGTGCCGTGGGCGATGGCAAGCATTAGCATCAGCATTGTGGTTGTATAAAATGAGTACATCTACATGATCTTCGCATAAAAAAAAATAAATCTCCACAGCTTCTCCATCTTGAGAAGCCATGTGCTGCTGACTTCTTTTTTTCCCAGAGCAGAGCTTTGCCCATTTCTACTTTTATATATATATATATATATATATATATTATTATTCTCTTTATTTTTAATTTTTATTTTTACAGAAAAGGTCAGGGATAAAGAATAAAAAGGCAAATTTCTGTTACAATCAAACAAAGATGAGTTGGTTTACTGGGTCAAGTCCAATCCTGAAGTAACTTTGCCTCTTTCCTTCACTGATGTTGCACAAGAGAGAAATTTGTCTCCTCAGGCTTGGCCTGGGAGAACTGCTGCTGTTTCTGTGTGACAAACAGCCTTTCAGGGACGGTATGCAATGTCTTCCTCTCTGCAATCTTTTTTCCAGATTTTTTAATCTTACTTTTCTCTTGCTTCCTCCCTCTTCTGTGCCTGGCTTAGGGGAAGATGCCTTTTGCAGCACTGGGATACAGGCATGGGGTCAGGAGCGCAGAACATGTAATCAGCACTCCCCAGCCTGGTCTTTGGCCCTGCCAGTGATTTGCTATGCGATTTAGAGCAGCTGACTGAACCTTTCTGTATCCAAATGATAGCCTGTCGTTTGCTTCCCAAATGGCAAGAAACACTATCCAAAGAGACTTACCGAATCCAAATCAGAAAGTGCCAAAGATGAATTTTACATAAAATGTCTTCTCAGCCTTTAAATGCAGTTGCAAGCATTCACCTTAGTAATGGTGGAGCTTAGGAGATCCAAAGAGGCCCACTCATCCCTTCTGGCAGTTTGAAATCCTCCTGTCATGCTTGCTTGCACTTCACATTTTGTTACAAACCTGTTGCTGCCCAGGGACTTTGACACTTTCGTGGTTATTTACCTCTCCATGACAGAGTGAGGACTGAATGCAAGTTTTTCTTTCCCAAGGCACCAAGGAAACCTGTAAGCATTAGCTGTAGAGAATAAATCACAATATTACCTATGCTGCTCCATGGGGTCATTGTGACACTATTTGTGGTATTTGAGCAAGTTTGGTTAGAGACAACTTGGGCCTCTCTGCCTTGTGGCATGCACACTGACACCAGGCTGGCCCTTAAGGTCCTACGGGTTTCTGAGTGTGGCTCTGTGCAGTCCTCAGCGAGGTCATTTAGAGATAGTTAAAGCATTTCTGCACAGCACCCCACTGTGTCCTGTAGATAAACCCTCTGTGTGTGTGTATGTATGTGTGTATACATGCATGCTGCAGCAAATTAAACAAGTATCTGCTATTCAAAGATCAATGTGTGTTTAGAGTTTGGATGAACCTAAAAACATAAACCAAGAATTCAAGAATGCCCAAAACATATAAGAAAACTGTATTTGGGCAAGTCTTGAAGTAGTCATTTGTGGCTAGAGATCTCTGGTTTTCCCTGCTCCACCTCCTCAGTGTGAGGAGGAGAACCAGGCCTTAAAATACAGACCCACAAGACTCAGGGACTTTGAAAAGGCAGCTCAGGCCCATAACTAGTTAAAGAATAAGGCAAACAAGAAGGAGCCCAATTAAACTATTTTATTAGATGGGGAAGAACCACCGGTTGTGAAATTTACTGGTAGCCAAGTTTTCCTCCCGGCCCCACCACATATAATTATGCCTTAATTGTAGCTACTGGCTGTGGCACAAAGCTCATGCATATAAACAAGTCCCAGGATGTGCTGCAAAAATACACTGTATGGGAGGCATTAGTAAGAAGACAATCAGGAGCTGGAACTGTGTTCCCACATGGAAAGCTGCGGGTGGTATCCGTATGGGTAGCTATGTGTGCTGTCTGTGTAATGACATTAGTACTCCGTCACTGCTTTTTCTGGCACATTTCTAGCCTTCAGTCATTTGGACCAATGGTTACCAAACTGTGGTCCTCAGACCACTGGTGGTCCAAGAGGTTATGGCGAGTGGTCCCCAGCTGGCCTGCAGAGCCATGCTGAAGAGCTTTTGGTCATGTTTTAAATTAGAAGTTTGATGACATAGGGTACGTGGTGGTCTTAGCATTAATGGTGGTCCCATTACCCGAAACTTTGGAGACCACTGGCTTAGATAATCATGTACATCAACAGCCTATTTGTGTTATGTTGTTTGAAGTTAAATGTTACAACATGCCCTTTCCTTCCATGTGTTAGGAGCTTAATTGCCTGCTCTGCTTGTCAGTTTTAAAAATAAAGATATCATGAGGTAGTGACAAATACTACTTAGCGGTCTGCTCTTCTCAGTTTATGATTTATGAAGCTTGTCTTGTCATTTCATATGTATTACTGTAGTCACGTATCAGAAATATTTTCTCCAAAAAAACTGCAGTATTTCGTGAGGGAAACAAGGGGTGTTAAAGACTCATTTGGGAAAGGGAGGATTTAGATGTGGATTTTTGGTGGGAGGATTTTGGATTTGGATATGGAGGGAGTTGGGCAGATGTGGGGATAGAGCTAAGTAGTAGAGAGACTTCTCAGAGACAGTCATTGTGGCCTGTTGGGGAAGGCTAAGCTGAGATGAGTAAATAAGGAGATAAACACTATTTTCTTTGGGAAGTTCTGTTCATCCTTTTATTGCTTCCTTAGGTTAAAAACTGGGAAATTCTCTAAAAGGGAAAGTAGCACAGTTTAGGCTGGATTTTTAAGATTAGGCAAAGGAAAGAGTTTATTCAAAAGGTTTGTTTGATCTTTGTAAACTCTGGATGGAGGCCTACAGCTTTTCAAGTAAGCTCTTTACAGATTTGCCAGCTAACAAGTAGGAGCAGGCCAAGGCTGTACCTCCACGAAAGGCCAGTTCCCCTCCCGTGCCCAGGATTCAGGATGCCTTGGAGGAGAGGAAGAGCACAAACATGACCTTTCAGTTCAGGGCACAGGGCATTTAGCTGGGAAGGAAGTGGCCTGGCTTCTCATCTCTGCTCCCAGAGCTGTTTTCGCGTCTTTAACTAATGTCTGGTAAAATTACAGAAAGACTCCTGGGAGCAGGGACAAGACCTACATTTCCCTTCTGGTCACAGACATTTGACCCCCTCTTGCCTCCTCCGCCTCACTGAGCCATGTGGTCCTCATCCCACACTGAACACGAGTTCATGAGTTCCCACCAGGTCTCTGTATCCTGCTTCCTGGGCAAATGTTTTTTTTTTTTTTCTGCTAGGATATAACAAGGGGAGAGCAGCAGCCCTGCCATTGTCTCCTCAATGAAAGCAGAATCACAATTATGTGGGTGTGTTTGAAAATGCTAGCTGGTGGGCCTGGAGCAAAGCTGATGCCTTGGGCTGTACTTCTGAGTGGGTTTAGGAGGAGTAAAAGACCAGTTTCTGCATCCCAGTCAAGTTCTGATGTCAATCAGGTGCTCAGCTGTTTTTTTTATTTTTATTTTTATTTATTTTTTTTTTTTGTAAACTGTTCACAGCCAAGATTGTCCAGCGTCTCAGTCTGTAAAGTGATCCAACCTCAACTGAAGCCCCTTGCTACTGCACTAAAACAGATGGTTCAAATGATTTTAACATGCACGGCCCTAGAAATAAGTTGGTTTTGTGCTTTTTGTCTTCCTACTGGACATGTTGCTGATCTCATCATTATGGAGCCCTTTTAAATATTCCACCCTAAGTTTCTTCATTGCCAATCTGTGCCCAGGTATTCTTGGGCAAGCTTGTCCAGTTTATTAGGTCCTTTTATTATTTTCCTTTTCTGTTACAGGTCTGCTTTTCTGTGCTTATGGAGAGTTATCAGAGTTTTTCTCCATGAGTGTTTTAGGTTAATTCAGATTCTTCTAATAGTCTTCTAAGGCACTCCCCTTGCACTCCCCTGTTTTCTTTGTAGCTACTCTAGCTCAAATTCATCTTCACTTTACAAAACAAAACAAAAAAAGAAACAAAAGCCTTGCTGAATTTTACATTGTTCCAGGTAAATCCTGGAATATTAGTTATATTCTGCAGTCATAGAAATATCTCTCCTTCTGCATGCTGTGACACATCCATGGCTGCCTCACGGCGGCAGCCAGGATACATAACAGTCTTTCTCCTACTCTGACATTCTCAAATCACATTATTTTGTTTTCTATCAAATAATGTTCTTGTTCTCAAGTAAAACACAAGAAATGTCCCCATGCTGTCAAACCTTGCCATGATAATAAGTGACATTAAATACTAGTATTTTGGGATTGCAAAACAAGACAGTATGAAATCACTTCATATGGGCTGCCTGTGCAGACCGACATCCTGCTTTAATTTGCCTGAGCCAGAATGCTCTTTGGTTGGCCAAGAAGATGAAGAGTTGGCCAAAATGCAGTGATTTTCTCACCGGATCTAAAAGGCTTTGCAGCTTTCAAATACCATGAGGTCAGATTGTTGGTGGTTTCAGTTGTTGGTTAGGCACAAGTGCTATCCCAGTTAGAGAAGCTCCAGGTGTTTCTGTGGAGGTTAATTCCACATTTGATCTAATGTTGTTGTAATTTATCATGACCTATATTGCATCAGAGCTGGAAGTACAAACACCATCATGCTAGGCACAGATAATTAAGCTTGTTTCCAAGCCTAATTCCAAGCCAATACTGTGATATAGATATTTGAAAAAAACAGCTGGAAAAAGTTTATGCTGAGATTTTCATACATCTTTTATTCAGAAAATGTTTTCCATCACTCTTACAACCTTTGTTTCAGGTAAGCTGAAACCTGCTTTGTGTTTGCTGTCTGACACTGATTTTTGAGAGAAAGGTCTAAAAGAGTAAACCTCAGAACAGAAACGTTAAAACTGAAAACTGAAACAGAAAAACTCAAAGTCAGTATAGTTCAAGGTTCAGAAAAGTCTACAAAATGGTCATGTTTGGTGCAATATTCTTTTGGTGACAACTTCATTGATGTCTGTGTGATATTGTAGACCTTCCAGCTAAATCTTACAGTTATATTTTAAGGTAAAGCAGAATTTTGGTCTTTCTTTTCATGCTTTTTTATCTACCAAAATTAAATTAGTCTTGTTCTGTGAGAAAAAGAAATTATTTTCTGTGCAATTAGCTTTTATTGAGATTTCCTGAGAAGTACAGAAACCAGATGAAAACTGTACTGCTCTGCAGTGAGAACATAACACACAGTGACAGCATGGCATGCAGGCTGGCTCACTACCCACAGCACTGCGTGGGCATTGGGAATCAGGTTTTGCATGGCTTTTTGATGTAGGTCAGTCTGAATGGCACAGTCCTTAGATGCTGGACCTCGGCTACATGATGTGGAAGGTGATTTCACAACACTATTTCTTATTTGTGCACACAGTATGATTCTGGGACTTGGGAGGTGGATAGAAGGACCGCCTGGAAAAACAGTGTATTAAAACACATCTTGATACAATTTCTTGTGGTGATTTTCTGGATGTGAATATCAGACAACTTCAAAAACATGAAATCACACAGTGGAAAACAGACCTGCAAATGACACACAACAGAGAGAGCCCTGAAGGCTGGAGGACTGGTCCTCACCACTTGTGGCTCAGCTGCCAAAGTAATTTATGTGGAGCATCCCCTCGATGCTTACAGGGTAGTTTGTGAAGATTTCCATGGTCCTTGGAATCCTTTCTATCGGGTGACGACCGAGATATTTTATTAATATATTTCCATTGCTTCTAGCTTCCCAGGCTCCTATTCTTGTCCTATTCTAATCCTAGAAATGAAATATAGACAACGTCTTCATCTGAAACACAGAGGCATCTTAAAACGACCGTGTAAAGGTAGAGGCCCCAGGCAGGCCCCAAGAAGAGCTCATGCCAAAAAAAAGAAAAGGCAAGAGGGTAAAAAGAGGCTATGCAGGAACATAAGGGCTAAGATGTGGCCGAAGTTACAAGTAAAAGAAAGCACTCCCCACAGTACAAGCTGACAGATTGCACTCCATACACTGCCTATGTTAATGACTGTCAATCATAGCAAGTAATGTTCTTTATCTAAATGCAGTAAAACTGTCTGAGGTTGTTTTATGTGATTCATTTTTCCAGAGGCACAAATTCAAGTCTTACTTCATACTTCTGTAAGAGAATACATGTCCTGAAGTTGTAGAAACTAGACGTGCTTTGAATTGACAGACCTGATGGCAGGTAGGATCCATGTATGGGTCCTGTGTTGAGGATAATGAGGAGAACCTTGTAAATGAGCTAGCTGTTAACTTCCTTTAACTCCACTCTGCTGGGGTTTTGTAGGAAGTGAAGATCTTGGAGTTATAAAACTGGGAGTTAGCAGAGCTCCACCTATTCCTTTGATCACTCGAAGTGGCTGTGGTGTCCACTGACTTCTCTTATACCTTGTCTGTAGTCAAGAAGTACATCTCCACTACAGCCATTCCATCTTCCGTGTGGCTGATCTGGCCTTATTTCAGAGATAATGCAGATTGGTTTGGATTTGGAGATAACATGGATTAGATATAGCTTGCTTCCCTGTCTGTCTGTAAGGGAAAACCTACTCCTACTGCCTTGGCCCCTGTCATCTTGGCTTGTTGCCATGCAGCCTCCACCAGCTGCTATTTTGAATCACCTCTGTTATACCCAGTGTACCCAATATCCCCCAAGAGGGTTTCTTGGGGCTCACGGTAGTTTTGACCACAGTTTGCAGGTACAATGCAAGTTCCCGGTTGCTTTCTCCCATGGGGATTGTAACATCAATATTCAGCTCAAAGCAGATAAGAAGTGAGACTAATGAGGGAGCCTGTCTGGATCACATTTCACCCATACAATATTATCTATGGCATTCCTAGTTTGGGAAGGCTTGAATATGAAATGCTATTGTTTATTATTATTATTATTATCATTATTATTATTTATTAAATTGACTTCATTTTTACTGTAGGTGTTTCCTTTTGTGCCAATCATTTTTTCAGGCTGGTTCCCCGATCTCCTGTGCATTAGAGAGGCTCTATTGACTTTCCACAATGCGCTTTGAAGTAAAGTTCAATCAGGATAAGTCCCTGTGTTGTGCCAGGCTCTAGCTCACTGTTGTCCCTTGTTCTTATGTGCCATCTGCATGCCCTCTGCCCTTGGCTGAAGCTTTCCCTTCCCCACAGGCTTCCTGCACATTCCTTTCTGTGTGGTTACATGTACCTCTCCATCCGAAATCCAGCTGGGCGAGGGATTTTCATTTCATGGAAATGCGGGAAGCTACGGTGCCTAATGGCATGAGACCCTGCCAAGTGACATTAATAGGCTTGCACTAAGGTCTAAGAATTTCTTCCAGGAGTTCTTTTCTATGAAATTGAGTTTACCCCAGGCCATGAGACACCATCCATAAACTGCACGGATCGCGGGGGGTATAAAATGCACATTGTCTGGTGTTGGCTGTGCTGCACGTGGTGTCACATAACTGCGGAGGTGACGATACCTTTCCAGTGGTAGCACGTTGCAAAGGTTGCACGGTTGTTCCCCTTCCCAGCTGCCATATGATTTGGTTCTAGTTCCCCGTGGCTCAGCAGGCTGCTACTACAGCTGCGGCTTGAGCAGCTCAGGGTCACTAATAGGTGGCAAACATGGGCAGGCAGCTCTGCGGGGTACTGAGGGAGCACAGCCCACTTGGTCTGGCACTGGTAGCACCGTGCTGTGCAGTACAGCCCTGAGCTTCAGGGACGGGGTGCTGCGGCCTCCCTTCACCACACCGCTCAGCACACAGGCATGCAAACCTCCTGCAATTAAGAAGTGCCACATCTTCCAGCGATCACTTCATCTGCTAGCCGTAGAGTGGGGATGATCTGTAAGCCGTTCTTCCCTGCCAGGAATCTCAAGAACTCAAAAATGTGTGACGGTGAACATCTAGAAGCTCCCACATTGGACAGTGGTTACCCCCCATGACCTGGTGGCTGTGCAAGCAGCCCTGCTCTTGGCTCTGCAGCATCATCCTGCATTGCAGCCCTGTTGCAATCCCTCACTTTTTTTTTTTTTTTAAGCCATGGAAACTGAGGCAAACAAAGGCTGAGTAAGTCAACCAGTGCTACACAGCAAGCCTGTGGCAGAACTGGGAACCGAACGCAGACTTTCTGACTCCCAGTCCTGGGCTGGAGCTACCCACTGAACTCTGACGTGGGACGAAGTGAATCTCACCAGAGACTTCAGATAACCACAGTTTAATTTGGTTTCTCTGTGCTCCATACCCTGGGGAGATAGCAGACCTCTGGCCACGAAAGGCAAGTTATTGAGAGATTTACTGTTAATTCCTCCTTATGAGGTCCATCTTGTTATGTTTGGAGTTGCCATAGGTTTCTGTTTGTTTTGTCTGTTTTTTTTTTTTTGCATGTGGGGCTTGTGTGTTTTATTAAGCCCTTGGCTAGTATCTTGTGCATGTTTAAGATTTTATAAAGGTTTCTTTCGAGGTTATTCATTATAGCTTTCAAAGGTGGCCTATTCTGCAGGCTTGCTATTGAATGACAATCTTTGACAGACTGGTGTCTCACAGAGGGGAGAAGACTGTTTCTCATATGCTCATAATTAGTGTTCCCGAGGGTTCCCTAGCTGCTCTTCATAGCTCCACATCCACATTGACCTTGAACTTTGAGTGCTCCAGGGCTTCTTGAAGTACGATCACTAGAGAGGTAGGCTAAGAGAGAAACCTCCTTTTATTTTCATCACTTAGAAAAATAATAAATGTATTCCAAGAGATATCTTGCTAGTACCTTGTATTCTTGGCTCTGCCACTGATCTGCTGATGACCATGGGGAAGGCAGTTGACCCCTCTGTCTCATTGGGCCTTTTCTCTCGTTTGCTAGTGCTGTAGGCAATGGAAGGTTTTTGGCAACCTTAGTTACTGCTCTGACATTTTTCATGATGTGGTAGTCATGTCTTTAAAAAATTCTTTCAGACATACAAAAAAGAAATAATTGTGTTGGAAAAAATGTTCTGGAGTGTGTTGAACATTCTATTACAAATAATATTTTTTTTTTAGTACAAGTATATATTTTGGTGTTCAATGTGCATCAAAACACAACTGAAATTTAGAAAGATTTTTCCTTTGATCTACTTCATGTTAAGCATGCAGTAAAGGTTTTTTGGTTGATTTAAATTTTGGAGGAACTGTTTTTGTTATTTCACTCCTTATACAGAAGCAAGAGCATTGTTTCATTTAGCAGATTTCCTTCCTCTGGAAAATGTTGACTTTCATCCTAACTGCAATTATTAACATTAAACAAGAAATCTTACTTAAAATGATATGAGTCGATAACAACTGTGAAAAGATTAATATTTCCTCTAAGCTCGAAGACAAACTGCCTACACTCTTTTTGCAGATGTCCCTTTTTTCACTAAAAACAGAGTTCTAAGTAGCGTGTGTAATAGTTTTTCAACTGCCTCCCCCTCGTGGTCAATATGGAAAACATTTGGAAATGTTGAAAAACTGGGTAAAGCTCAGCACTTGCATTTGAGTTGAGTCCTTTTTGAAGGAGACTTTCAAATGCTGAACAAATGTGAATTAAATCAACAACGTATCAGTTCTTTCCAGGAACAAAAACTCCAAGTAAGCTTAAATGAGAGTGAAGATACCACAAAGAACTCGATCTGCAACTGCAGCTGAGTTGGTTGCCTTTTTTCTCCTCTCCCACTTCATCCAGGCCCAAATGTTACAGCAGAATCTTTTTCTTTTTTCCCTTCTTCACGCCAAATGCCCTGAGAGAAGCAGTGACTTGCTCTGCAGCCTCTTGTCTCATGGTCTTCTTCATTGCTCACTTGAGTCATGGTTCTGCTTCCACACATGGACTGCAAATATTTGGTTGATCTCTAGTTGTTTATTATTATTATTATTATTATTATTATTATTATTATTATTATTATTAATTTCCCACCTTGCACTGATACAGAAGCTAAAATGTTCACTACAGCCTGAAAGGGGAAAAATTCAACATTTTGGCTAGTGGTCAGTGCAAGTGAGAGATGAGCATTTCATCCAAAGGTTTCCTGATGAAGAGAGATGCAAAGTCATATCCACCAGGCAATGTGCAACCAGAAATGCAATAAAACATGAAATGCAGTATTGCAATAATTTGCAATCAAATGCAGCAAGATTGTCACAAATATGTGTGCATTGTACACAAAATGTAGCCTCTTCACCATGGAGCACACAGTCACAATTCCAGAGACCATAAATTTCTCTGATGTCATTGAACTTCTAGTCTGCAAAGATATTAAATAATGCCTGAGACCCCTCTGGTTCTCTAAAAAGAAATCATTGCTTCATTTCCTCTGCAACATGATCCTCTGAAGTTCAGGATCGACTTGAAAGGATAACGCTAAAAGGAGGACAGCCTCTGCGGTTAAGGCAGGAGATTTTGACTTAAGAGAAATGGGATCATTTCCTGGTTTTACCACAAATTGTGTGTGGTATGGAGGACACTGCTCATGTATTCTGAGCTTTTAGTGCCTAGTGTGCTAACCAGATAAAAGGGGCTCTCCTTTCCTTCATCCTTTGCATCTTTGTCACTTAACTGAATCAGAAACTTTTCCTTTGCACTTTTTTATTTACTCCAATCCAAACCAGGCCCCTGGTGTGGCAGAGGCCTGCAGGCACTTCTGTAATGCTCATAAGAATTTGAAGACATCTAAAAATGGGGCGGGCTTCTGCCATACCTTGCTGTTAATGTCCCCGTGAACAGTGGCAGTTATTCTATAAGTTGGCTTCATCCTTCCAGATGCATTTGTAGTGGGTTTACGTGGCAAGGTTTTGGTAGCAGGGAGCCATAGGGGTGGTTTCTGTGAAAAAGATCTAGAAGCTGCCCCATGTTTGTGAAGGGCCCCATTGTTTTCCAGATCTGAGCCAATAAGTGATGTTGTTTTGCGCCTCTGTGAGAGCATATTTAAGACAGGGAAAAAAACGCTGCGCCACACAGCAGCCGGGAGTGAGAAACAGCCTTGCAGGTGCCAAGGTCAGTGTAGAAGGAGGGGGAGAGGTGCTCCAGGCGCCGGAGCAGAAGTCCCCTGCAGCCTGTGGTGAGGACCATGGTGAAGCAGGATGTCCCCCTGCAGCCCATGGAGTACCACGGTGGAGCAGGGTTCCATGCTGCAGCCCGTGGAGGAGACCACGGTGGAGCAGGTGGCCCTGCACCGACGGAGGCTGCCGCCTGTGGAGCAGATTCCGGGCTGGACCTGTAGCCCGTGGAGAGGAGACCACGCAGGAGCAGGTGACCTGGCAGGAGCTGCTGCCCATGGGGGAGCCAGGTTGGAGCAGTTTTCTCCTGAGTGATGGACCCCATGGTACGGACCCATATCTGGAGCAGTTCTGGAAGAGCTGCTGCCTGTGGGAAGCCCACGCCGGATCAGTACATCAAGGACTGCATCCCGTGGGTGGGACCCCACAGCACAGGGGATGAAAGTGACCGAGAAGGAGCGGCAGAGAAGAAGTGCTGTAGACTGACCATAACCCCCATTCCCCCGTTCCCCTGCGCCGCTCGGGGGAAGGAGGTGGAAGAGGGTGGATGGGAGGAGAAGGTGCTTTTGGTTTCTTTCCTTTGTTTCTCACTTCTCTAGCTTGTTAGTAATGAGCAATAAATCTTACTATCTTCTTATGCTGAGTCTGTTTTGCCCGTTACAATAATTATTGCGTGATTTTCTCATCCTTATCTCAACCCTTGAGCCCCTTTTCACATATTTTCTCCCCGTTCCTCTTTGAGGAGGGGGAGTGAGAGAGCGGCTGTGGTGGAGCTCGGCTGCCCACTTGAGTGGAACCACGACAGCATTATAACTTTCAGGAGCAGGCCCAAAGTCTGTTTACAAGGTGAAATGGCCCATAGCCACCAGGTGTCCCTCTTCTCCATGATTTGGAAAAGAACAGGGCCGTTTCACTAAAATAAGTATTTCATTGCAAATTTGAAATTAAATGAGGCTCATTATTCTGGCCCCATATTATGGGCTCCTTCATCCCCACTCCAAGCCATGCTGTGGTGGTGGAGGCAGCGATCACATCCCTGGTCCTAGGGGCTGGAAGCAGGCCAGAGTCCTGGTACGAGAATGACAAAATTTCAGTGCTCAATCACAAACCAATATCCCACAGAGTAAGAAAGTCACAAACCATATAACTTGACTAATGTTAAAGGTATATACAGGTGTAACAAATCCAATTCTTCTCCCCAGAGATGTGCAGTTAGTTTCCAAATCAAGCAGCCTGTTATGGCCTGAAGATTTTGGAAAGTGGCAAGGGTACACATCTTCAAGCAATTCAATGATTGCTGTTGTTTACAAAGGCAATTCAGAGGATTTAGTTATGCCTCAATCCATGCAAGGATTTCTGGGATTTGTTTTTATTTGCACAAAATAAAACCGCCAGCTTTCTATTGAAACGTAATTATATAATTAAAAACAGAGGGGGGAAAAATAACAAACCAGCAATCCCCCCTCAGGGGCTAACATGCATGTTTTTCTGTCTTGATTGTTAGTGCGCAGTGCTGGGTTATGTGTAGGCTCAAATCTCTTGCTGAATGCACAGTAATTTTTTTTTTCTGGATTACTCTGACTGAGGTGAGATGGGGTGCTGAGCTGGGTTTCTAATGAGCCAGACCCAGTGGTGTAGCAGAGCAAATTTCCCTGAACACATCTTTTTCTCTTTAGAGTAGCTTTATAAATGGTTTGCTTTCAGCAAAATTAAATTTGGATTTGTCTGAAAAAGCCGTGATTAGCTCCAAGCAATGTTTTTGCAAAAACAAATGGCATAACATAGACCCTGAGGGCTGCAAGGCTCACAGAAAAATGGAGAAGTCAAGAAGCATGGGGTGCATGGGATGCATAAAAAAGGGCTCTGGTCATGGGATATCCATGTTTAATTTGCCACTTGAGGGCAGTGTAGAAGTGAATAATACATACAGGCTTTGAGAATTGGGATAAAAAGAGCATTTTGTCGAGGAAAGTATGGAAAAAATATGGAAGAGAGAAACAGCCTCAACACATACAGAAATAAAGGGAGGCTGAAGAAGAGGAGAGATAACATAAGAGACCAGACTTATGTGTCTTCCTCTATGAAATGAAATGCAACATACATATTTTTGCAATATTTAATTCTACCACTGAGAATAACAACAAATAAAACTCATGAACACTGAAGCATTTTAGATCAGTGGGGTATTGTTTTTCATTATTTTAACATGACCTCTTAAATGTCCAAGACAGATAAATACACTTCCTGGGATATAATTTTTTTTTTTTTTTTTTTTTTTTTTTTTCAGTTAGGCAATCTTCAAATCACTTGATCAAATCAATTGATCAGCAATGGCTATTCCTACCGTTTCACTGAGTGGAGAGACTTAGCATGAGATTAATTTTATATTATTTTAGCAAGCTCACTGGCAGGCAGTCAATCCTCCGAGCTCCCTCTACAGTCCACAAAGAGAACATGAGATTTTAAAGATGTGCTTAATTATACAGCTACAGGCTGCTAGCTCTAACTTGGCTTGTTCATAGGAATAACAGTGTTAACTCCAGTGATTTAAACCAATATAATGAGTATTTAGTAAATATTGGCAGATAAACTGTTCCTCTCACAGCTTCTTGGTAGGTTTCTTTGATATCAGCTTAATACCTTCTGGTCAGAGAATAGCTGTTCATACTAGTATATAAACTGGGATTGGTAATGGAAAAAACAGGGCAGAATTTTCCTGCAGGTCCCACTAAATGTTATATCTATACTAAAGAATCATATTACAAAATTTAGCATGGTAGAAATAGCTAGCATGGCTTTTTGAAACAAGAGTTAATACAAAAGGCTTTCATACCAAAGAATTATGCTACCAGGCTAGAAACAGTAACTGAATTCCTTCTCTGTCCATTTCCCAGCATGCTTATAAATTTAATAAAAATAGAATGAAAATATACTATGACTTGGACTAGAAATAAAAAAATAGGGTAATTTTATTATTTCCTGCTTTTTTTTTTTACTACTCTTGAAATTATATTGGAAAGCAGAAAGGGTGAAACCATGATTCTACTGAAATTGATTGTAGATTTTACTCACTGTGAGATTTTCACTCTAATGCTGTGTATCTAGTTAAGGAGACTGACAGTTGGTCTCCTTATAGAGTGGGGGAAAAAAAAAAAAGATATTTGCAATACTTATATTTATTTTTCATTATTCTTTGAGAATTGTGCAAGCACAGGAAAAAAAAAAAAAAAAAAAAAAAAGTGCTTTGAATTCTGGATAGTGGGTTTTAAAGCTAAAGATATAGCTAAATGTACCCAAAATAGAAACAAATTATTTAGGAGAGTATGGGTAAGAGCTGGTATTATGTCTCTGTTCCACTGACAAAACTTAAAAAGCAGTTAGTGTATTAGTTCTTCTTTAGATTTGCGCTTAGTACAAGCTCCTGCCATGAAGCTAAGACAAAGCAGGCAATTATATTTTTAACTTTAGCCAGCAAATACATGCTTTGAAGTGCCTCTTGCAAATCAGGTATATAGATTACATCCTGTCTTTTTGGAAGAATAGAATAGAACAGAACAGAACAGAACCCTGTCTTAATAATTTGATCTCTTTCTATGGGAAGGTCACCCACTTAGTGGATGAAGAGAATGTGGTAGACGCAATCTTTCTGTCTGTAAGGCCCTCACAATACCCTTCTGCACAAATTTTCCATGAGCTGAACAGGCTTATGCTACACAGGATGACGAACTGGCTCAACCATAGAGCTCAACATGTGAATGGGGCTACATCTGGCTGGTGGATGGTCACCAGCAGTGTTCCCAGGGCTCAATTCTAGGGCCAATTCTGTTCAACATTTTTATCAATAATATCAATTTTAACTGTTTTTATCTGGATGCAGGAGTGGAATGCATCCACAGCAAGTTCACTAACCATACTAAACTGGGAGTTGCTGTTGGATCTCTTGAGATTTTTCGGATTTTTCAAAGGCCACCTAGACAAGGACCTGGGCAACCAACGGTAGGTGGCTCTGTTTGAGCAAGGGGAGGTGGATCTGATGGCCTCCAGAAGTCTTTTCCAACCTCAACCAGTCTCTGATTCTGTGAAAACAAATTTAATAGCATCTCTCTTTAGAATGTCTTTGGATGTTTAACTACCACATTAGACAAATTTGTATCAGGCTCAATGCAGGGAGCATGTTGCTTGAATGGAGTCCTATAGCTGAAACAGTCCTGAAAGTAGATACAAACGTCTCTACTAGGTATATGTGCTGTAGGATGTATTGTTGTCTAACTCCAACATCACTTATTGAAGTTGCACTAACCTTTGCTAATACTGAAAACCATTAATTACATAAACAAATAAAAGGTTTGGAACAATCCTTTGCTAGTACTGGCAAAGGAAAGGTAATAAATTTGTTCAGAGAGCATGGGATGAATGGGTCTACCAGCATGTTCTGTGCTTGTTTCACCAAGAGGTCAGCCAGCACATACCACTGTACAGACCCATACACTGAATGTTGGGTGATTGTTGTGCTTTAGCCTGGCAGGCAACTGGGCACCACTCAGCCACTCACTCACTCTCCCCAGGTGGGACAGGGAACAGAATCAGAGAGGTAAAAGTGCGAGGACTCATGGGATGAGACAAGGACAGTTCACCAGGCAAAGCAAAAGCCACACGCAAAGGCAAAGCAAAGCAAAGTAAGGAATTTGTTGCCCGTCCCACCAGCAGGCAGGTGCCAGCCACCCCCAGGCCAGCAGGGCTCCCCACGTAGTGGTGCCTTGGGAAGACAAACGCCACCACTCCCAGCACCTCCCTGCCTCCTTCTTTCCCCCAGCTGCCATTGCTGAGCATCCCCGTGGTGTGGGATGTCCCTTTGGGTATTTGGGGCCAGCTGTCCTGGCTATGCCCCCTCCAGCTCCTGGGGCAACCCCAGCCCCTCGCTGGCAGGGCAGCACAAGGAGCTGGGAAGTTCTTGGCTCTGGGTGAGCGCTGCTCTGCAACAACTGAAACATCAGTGTGTTATCAGCATTATTCTCAACCTAAATCCAAAGCACAGCATCATACAAACCTTTATGAGGAAAATTAACTCTATCCCTGCCAAAACCATAACAGTGATATTCTTTGAAATGTCGAGATGGGAACATGGGAAATTATGAAAATATATTGTTGATATTTCAATAATTTAATTTTGCTCAACCTGAATAATTTAACTTTGCTTGTGTGGGAAAATCATAGCCCTGAGACACAGAAGTTCAGCATTTTACTATTGGTGTTTACTCATAAAAATGTCTCAGGTTTGACATATGGCTGTTGTGTTATAGTTAAATTATCATCATGGCCTCTTGCAGGAACACGCTGAAATTGGCTCAGCCTGAGCTAGTAACTGTCCGTATTAAAGTCAAACTAATCTAAATGAGTATAACAAAAGTGATACCAGATGAAAAGCTGTATCAACTAAGGCAAACTAAAAATAGCCACTGAATTGGTATTATGTATATAGTCTGAAAGACTGTAGAGAACTAGGTCAGATCTTTGGCTCCTTTTTTTTTCCAGATGAAACATTTGTGTTCCTTTCCAGAAGATATTTTCCCGCTGAAATGCTACAGCATTGTAAGAAGACAAGCAGATTGTAAGAGTTCCGGTGCTAATAAAGGTAGCTAATATGAACAATGTAGCACTTTCCTGTTTTGAAGGTTGTAGTGCTTGTAAGAATGCAGCTCCTTCCTCCTAAAATGGGTTGAACACATGGAGATTATGTAGAGAAGCACTAAGGCAGGTTTTAGAGAGTATTTTGGCACTGGATGTGCTGAAGTGAAGACCATAGTTTAAAGTGGTGAGGAAATTTTTGTTGGCAAAAGGAATTACTCAAGCCAGAATTAGACTCATAGCACATACAGCCCCTTTTCAAAGGAAGTGATGGATGATTCACAAGAAGTGTCTCAGCAGAGAGTACGGTTTACTTTTCTTCTAAAATATCAGAAATTAATGTTTGTCTTTGGAAGGGGAAAAAAAAGCGAACTTAAGAGTGGATGATCTCAAGGTACAAGGAGCCATGGGTTCATATCCCAGACGAGCTCTTCAACTTGCCTGCGAAGAGAAAGCTGCCCATTGAAAAGCTTCTCTCAAAGAGGTGCCTGCATTTTGCTTGTAAGATCCAATAGAAGGAAAACATAAGGAATTATGTGAAAATCAAGATAAGATAAAGTGAAAGCAGAGGGATAAAGGAAAAGCAATGCGACAACGATAAACTAGTGCTCAAGCATAAATGACCTTGGGTGTGAAGGGATTAGAGGAGCAGTCAGAGCAGTGACTGAGTGAACCATTTTGCTTCTTAGGAAATCAGTAGTTGACTACGTTCTTCTCTAATTACTCCTGGCTCGAGACTAGCTGGGTTTTATTCATCCAGATGCTTTAAATTTGGCCAGACAATCAAATGCTGCATTATTTGGCAGTAGATATCTCTTGAGAAGTAAGATGCATGTAATTTACAAGATGATCCTGAGAAATACTTGATAGCTTGTGTTGTATCAAAAGTGTTGTAGAAACCAGCCTGAACCTCAGGGAGGCAGATAGCAATGTGGAGTGAAAGTAGCTGATATACTTTTTACCCCTTTCCCAGATTCTAACCTGCTCCTTAGCCACTTAGAGGAGTCCTGGCCTCACGCCCTCCGACACTCGGCATTTCCTAGCACATAAGGTTACTGGGGTGCAAAACTAGGAAGATCTTTACAAATTATCTACATCAGGAATTAACCAGTGCAAGGACAGTGTGCATGCAGTGCCATGTTCCTAATGAGGGGCAAGACACATCTTGTTCTGTTTAGCCCACATAAAGCAGTCAGGGATGTTTGGATAACAATAGCAATGACTACAAAGAAGTTTATCGTTGGTACAGTTACGGAGGAGAAGCATGCAAGAGTCCAGGTAAGTACCAAAGACATATCTAACATTAACTGAACCAGTATGGGTTTTAACACTAGGGCCTCATCTTTTTAAGGATGACTTAAGTGTTACTAAAAATATTTCAGCTGCTGATGCTTGCTCACAGCTAACTTTATGTGGGCTCCATTGGCTAAAATGGGCACTTAGATGTCTACATGTAGACACCAAATTCAGGTGTCTTAATTTGGAGCTGAATTCCACTGTGTGTCACAGGAATTTCCCAACTGGAGCTTGCCAGCTCCTTCAAAGAACACTCAGTGTTTTGTTGTTGTTGTTTCTTTGCTTGTTTTTTCCCCCAAAAAGCTGTTCCCTACTATGTAATTGTAGAACCAAGACCATGGTTGTGGCATAAATACTACACTGCTATCTCTAACAGAGAGACACACCAGGCTAAGCTTGACCCCACAGTCTAAGCAGCTGAATTTTGCCTGATTGCACTTTGTACCTGTTTACACGCTCCTATTAAGTACATGATTTCACATACGTGAAGCTGCCACTCCCAGGCTCTATGTTCCCTGTGTATATGATATATAGCACAATCAGGGTGATAGGCTGATTTGTGAGGCAGAAATACTGCAAGATGCAACTAAATACTTTGTCAGCACTTCAGACACAAACTCGAACTCCAAACTGCACAACTTTTCTTCCTCTCCACCACTATGTTTCAGGGCAGGTTGCTTCCAAATACTTATTTACATCATCCTGTCTCCCAGATTAACTTACTCACAAGACTGGGCCTTTTGATTTTACGAGTCTGCAGACTCTTTATCTTCCCATTGGCTTTACCTATTATAATTCCATTGGTTAAAAGAAGAAGTTAATCATTAGTTAAAAGAAGACAAAAACCAACACAACATTAGAAAAATATTTTGAATCACATAAAGTTTATTTACTTAGTAGAGAAAAGTTATATTACAATATATACAGTTTCTATTTACATACACACCTTTCTAATTAATGAAGCACCATATGATACAGTTAGTGTTTTAGAGGAATTTACAGCAATTTTTTTTTTGCACCCAAATACTTCTATCTACAGACACACATTGCTTAGAACCAAGTTCATTTAAGACACTGACTTCAGTGGGTTTTGGATTAGGCTGCTAATGAAGCTACCAAAGAGAAATTTAATTGCTGTCAGCTATCAATCTCCTATGCTTCAGGATAAGAGATCTTAGCTACGTCATTTCTGAGGATATGTGCAAAATTAACCTCAGAGAAAGTCAAGAGGTACAGAAAGAAGATATATTATAAGCCACAAGAATTCAACACTCTCATCAGAAAGATTTTTATGGTTACCAGAAAGAATTTCATTAGAATGGAAGAAAGAACAGTGTGTAAATGTTTATACACATTATGCAAAGTGAAGTTAAGAACCCGGAATCTTATGTGGCACACTATCATGAATTCTCCAAGGAATTCATTTATTATTAAAAAGCCCAGTCTTATTCCTACCAAAGTTTGTGGCATTATCCCCTAAACTCAAAGGGAAAGACTAGCTGTTCTCTTTGTAATCTCCATGCCACTGTTAAGAAAAAAAGAAGGCTCTGTCCAAGGTACAGTTTCCTTCAAGTGAATAAAAGACATTTGGAGAGGGGGAAATGTCAAATGAGGTATTCAATAAACTACAGGAAAAACAAAAGCACTTAGTTTTGAAAAAATCTTAGATATTTTACATATGCAATTATTACATTCACCTGATTGTGGGTCAAGTTTTGTATGAACTACATACCTTTTGGGCAACACAAATCATGCATTTCATATTTTTGCTTCGCTAGATGCAGGATCTAACTGCTGGAAGAAAGCGTTGTTACTCTGAGGACAGTTACTATGACAGACACAGGTGTTGATCAACATCATTGGCTTTTTTAGGAATTTGCCCTGAGGACAGCGGAACTCAACTTGAATCGTTTTGGTGTTGTGTGGAGTACAGCATCGCCCATCACTGCAGAGGCCACAGTAACGCGGTTTGTACATCTGCACGCTAGTGCAGTTCTTGTATTCAAAGCGAACAGCTTTCAGGGACTTCTTCGTTCGGATACATTTTTTCCCTTTCTAAGAGAAATATGAAAAGACATTAGATATAACATTGCATAAAACAGAAAGCGGTTAAACATTGACCATCAGGGATATAGGTCTACTCTGAAAACTGAAATTTGTTCTTTGCTAGTTCTACATCAGTAGGACTTTGCAGTTATTTCAATAGTTACTTACTGGTTCTCATCCCTGCAAGTTCTCACCTTGATGTCAGTATGTTATTGGCAGAGTAATAAATGACAAATAATTAAAGCCCACTGTTGTCATCTGAGGCAAGACAAGCCAACATTCATTATGAAAATGGAAAAAAATTCTCAGGTAACTGTAGTTCCATCAGAAAATGAGGAAGCCAAACAACCAAGTTACAGGACTCGATTCAGGAAGAAAAAAGAAGGCTAAAACAAACCTCTGAAGACTTGCCCCAATCTTGAGACCCAAGACAGAACCAACTTTATCCAAGTTATTCTTAACAGATGCTTGTCCAACTTGTCCTTGGACGTCTTCAGTGACAGAGACGCCACAACTGCACTGTACAATCCAGGTTTGCTATTTTTACCACGTGGAAGGTTTTCTCTTGTCTTAATTTTCTGGCAGTCTAAGCTCACCCCTTCTTGTCATGTCCACCATGGACTCAGCACTGTTATGGGAACTCATGTTTGTTCCCTTGTTTTCAGAAAAAGTGAAGTTTTATCAATTTTTCATTAGAAGAATATTTTCTAGACCTCTGACCATTCCTGTTAATCTCCCTGCCTCTTTCCAAATGTTTCACATCCTTCTTAGACACAGCATTCAAAACTGCATAGAGTATTCAGCAAAGGCTTTAGCAATGCTTTCCAGTGTGAGAACATTACAAAATTGATGGTCTCTTCCCTAACTAGATGCTATTCTCTCTGACAGCCAACACTTGTGTAAGGTGTAGTAGCAGCAAAAAAAAACCTCAGCTCCCTTAGAAACACATTTATTGCCCCTTAAGTGTCAGGGTTGGGTTTGCTTTTGGCAAAGCATCATAAGGACTAAGAAAACGTTTAGTTTACCCAAGCAGATTTTGCAGGATTTCACACATTTCTCTGCAGTTCTAAGATGCTCACTGAACTAGAAATCTGATCTGTTTGGGATGGCTCAAATGATGTGCAGCACAAAGCTGCTGAACATATGTGGCAAATCTAATGCTTTTCAAAAATAATGGGCTTGCTGCCCATATGCTAAAAGGTGCATTTGCACACACTTGTACCTGGAGCATTCTAGACTCTAATATTGCAACTGTAGCATCGCAGCTGAAGAGATCCTGCTCCCTGTCACTGCTTGCAGCTTACCTTATCAGATGGCTCTTCGTTTTCACAAGGTCTCATCATGCAAAGGCGTGCCTGCTTCACCATCTCACACTGCTGATTTCTGTTGGTGACACGGGTGGAAAAGCCCATTCCACAGCTTTTGGAACAAGCGCTCCATTCTGTTGTCTGTTCAATACAATTGGCACTTGAATCAGACACATCGATCCCAAGTGTGGCCTCCTGTCTGTATGCTGGAGACAAAACCCCACAGAACTTTATTACAGGAAAAACTTATGGGAAAGCCCAGTAACTAACTGACCTCTACTACATGTGGGACGAAACAAGAGACCAAAAAAAAGGTCCAAAATTCATGCTTTAGGAATTTTAACATCTGCTTGTTTAGGAGCCCTGGATGGTTACTACCTACGTCTAAAAGTCAACTGAAAGGTGCATGCCATCAGAACAGTGCTTCAGCTAGTCTTTAATCATCATTCTTTCCGATGGGAACATATTACAAATCTGTGCTAAAGCTGTCACAAAAATATTTGTATTAGATATGACTTGAGAGAGGTTGGATGATTCATCTAAACTAATAAACAGCAGGGAAGTAAACTGCTGTATTCCCACAGTCATAAAGTAACGCAACCTTGTCAACTATTGACAGATTATAGATGGGTGATAGAGGGGAGGAAGGAAGGAAGGAAGGAAGAAATTTCCAGCTGTTATCAGTTGCTCAAAGCCACCACCAACTCTGAATACCTGTTCTGCCCTCATGGATGTGTTAAGCTGCATTATGCAAATATTGCTAACTGTATAGTTTGGTTCAGCAGTTATCATATGAGCAAACAGAATGCTGTCTCAGTCACATGAGACAGTCACATGAATTTTCCTGCATTACTCCTACAGCTCTGGCTGTTAAGCTTCCTTAGATATGCATTTTTGTCTTTTGAAAGATAAAGATCCAAAAAGGTGGCTTTCCAAGACAGATGGCCACTGCTAGAAAGAATCCAGATAATCAATCTGTAGGTATTATAAGGATTACCTTGTCAGTCAAAAATAAAAAATTAAAAATCAAAGAAAATGAAAGATAGTAGAAAGTCAGCAACCTTTTCATTTACATTTTATGTGTCTTACATCCGACACTGGAGAATTCTGAAAAGTTGTTAGAGCTTTTCTTCCTGGATCATTCTTTAATTGTTTTTCAAATGGATTAGCTGAGTTTCAGCATAAGTAACTCCTTAACACCACAAAGAGCAGTGACTGGAAGAGAATGCAGAGCCTTCTACTCTCAGTAAAAGTAGCTTGCGAAAATTCATGTTGAACTGATAGCCTGATTTAAAGGGGAGGGACACATAATTCAGTAAGAAAACAGGTAAAAACATTACGTAGTCTATTTTTTTTTCAATTATAAAAGCACTTTGAGTTGTGTTTTGGAATTTTTTTGTTTTCAGATCCACTTGCTGTACTTATAACTACTGCTTCTCCAAGTATTTTGTAATGTTTTTAATGCCAACAATAATGATGAGAGCTCTAGCACAGACAGAAAGGAATTTGCTGGCATTTTAGCTACTAGGCTGACCACTTGTAATAGCTGGGGAATTTCGGGGGGGTAAGGGGGGGGGGTGGAAGTCTTTTGTAGACTAAGCTGTTAAAGTGGTATTTATGATGTAACATATTCTTGCAGGGCAAACAGCAAGACTGCAGTTTTGAGTACAGGGGCAAAATAATGTTTGGAGGATTATGAGTTTGTCCCTGTTTTATTCCACTCACAGAACTACCCCATAGCAGACAAACAGAAATCCCAGAACTGGAAACTAACTCAGGTAAACTACATTTTAAAACTGTGGTGCACAATTCATCCTGACTATCTTTTCTTTACCTATTCATTCATAACCTTTACATTCATAGCCTTTATTCATAGCCTGTGTTATACTTACTGGTCACTATAGAGGAGGAAAAATCAAAAAGAAGGAGCACAAAGCAACATGTTTTAGGATTTTGCAAGCCCACGGATATTCCCAGTGTATCACCTTCTCTCCCAGTGTGATTATAAGCTTTAGTTTCCTCACCAGCCATAGCGAAACCTCCCAAAATCACTTCGTCCTTCGGGTCACAGATCCACTTCTCGCAGCACTCTCCGGGCACTTCAACCTTCCTGGGGAAGGGGCAGTCCGGGCCGGGGAGCAGCAGGTCGAGGTTGCAGCGGGGCAGGCAGCCGATCTGCCCGTCCCGGCAGGTGCACTGGTACTTGCAGCTGGGCTGGAAGGTCTCCCCGTTGCGGTAGATCATCCCGTCGAACACGCAGTTATCCCCTTCCAGCACTGCCGAGGAAAATGAATTAAGATCACCCCGACGGCACGCTCAGCACCCTCCCACCCCTCACTGCCGGACCCCGGGGGTCTCCCTTTAACCTCCCCCTTTTAGGCGGGGAGCCGCAGGCTGGGGGCACTGCCCGCGGCCCCCCGCCCGCCTTACCCATGCAGATGCCGGTGTCGCCGCTGTCGTCGGGGCCGCGGTCGCAGTAGAGGCCGCCGCTCTCGTCGCAGGGCAGCAGCGGGGAGCAGCTCTCGCCTCGCTGCCGGGCGCACACCGGGCAGCAGGAGCAGCCGTCCAGCACCGCCGGCACCCCCGGGGCGCAGCGCGGAGCCTCCCCCGGGCACCCCCCGCTGCACGGCCGGGGACACTCCGCCTCCCGGCCGCCCACCTAACGGGGAACAAAACGGGGAAAAATCGGGTCAGGGCGGCGGCGGCTCCCCCCTCTGACAGCCCCGCTTGCAGCCCCGCACTTGCCTCGCACAGGCGGAGGAGGAGCGGCAGCAGCAGGGCGGCCAAGCCCTGCCCGCCGCCCGGCACCATGCTCCCAGCCGCCGCCTCCCCGCCGAGCTGTGGCGGCAGAGCCATTGCGGCCGCTTTTATAAGAGACGGCGGGGAGCGATTTCCACCCCCCTTTTCTCTGTCCCGCCGGAGGCGGGGAGCTGGAGCTGGAGCTGGAGCCGAGCTTGGCTCCCCCCCGGCTCCTCCTGCCCCTCAGCGCCGGGTCCTGGCCCGCCATGACCCGCAGAGGGCCCGGCCCCGCTCCCTCTGAGGCCCTCAGTGTGCCCCATGAGGGGAGAGCCTTGCAGGTGTGACACCCCCTCGTCAATAAACTAATTTTTCAAGTTTTTAAGCACTGCTTGTTGCCACAAAGCATTGGCTTGCTGGGTTCAGGGCTGCACAGCGAGCTCCTCGCTGTCTGTGCAACATGAGGGGGTGATGGAGAATAAGGACCAACACAGCCATGGTACAGCATGGGGTGGTGATTTGGACATCACACACACACAGCCATGCTTACACTGGCCTCATCTGGGCACGCTGACACGTCAAGCCTCAGGAGTGCTTTGGAGAAGTAGCTCCAGTGCGCGGTTACCTGAGTGGTATCACAGAACCACAAAACGGTTGAGGTTGGAAGGGACCTCCGGAGATCATCTAGTCCAACCCCCCTGCTCAAGCAGGGTCACCTAGAGCATGTTGCACAGGATCACATCCCAGTGGGTTCTGGATATCTCCAAAGGAGACTCCACAACCTCTCTGGGTGGAGTCTCCTGCTTCACTGCTCTGTCACATGGTACCTTCAGTTACCTGAGTGTAGGTACCTGCAGTGATATAGGCAGAGCTTATGGGAGACTAAACCTGTTAACATGTTATCTGTGTCAGAAATTATCTTCTGCCCAAGGCAGGTGGCCTTGGGTCTCTCTAGGATATAGATGTTCTCCATCCACAGTTGTCTGAGGCAGGTAATATGCACTGGGTTCTGTTGCAGCTTGTTAAAGAAAAAATATTTGGAAAATAAACAGGGGTTGTAGACAGGCTAGTGAAAACAGGATGCCTTTTAAGCCTAAGACATGACACAAGTGGTACTCATGAATTTACAAGGCTGCTGTCACTCTAAGCCAAAGCAACGCTCAGTGCAGAACCAGCAATCACCAAAAGCAAGTTTTGTTTTGAACAAAAGTCACCTTGCCTTTCGTGATGCTGCGTGGGAACAGCTGGGTTTTTGGAAAAGGCTGTCATCTGGGCAAAGAGGAATATAGGGGTGTTCAAACCTTACTAACAGCTTGGGCATCAGTTTGAGGTTATTTCAGTTATCCACTGCCACAGAGGCCATTTCAGCTTCCTTATCTCCTTTTTTTTTGTCCTCTTGCTTCTTTGCTTTCTTCTCAAATTTAGGCAATCAGTATAAAGCCATTTTTATAGTACCCTGCTTGTGAACAGAAGGACCAATGCTGTTGGCCAAGCTAATGTTGCATTTTGCTAAAAAGAAGCACTGCTGTTCCTGTAGTCTTCCCAGAAGCAAGGCTGTAAGCCAGAGGGGCACATGCAACATCTGTTTTTGCCTGTCCCGCTCTGTGTGACTCTGATGAGTTTTTTGGTAGCAATAATCACAGCCACGGAAAGTTACCTTCCCTTTAAATGAGAATACTTCACTCTTAAATATATTCCAGTCTATAAAAAAATGTTTCAGCGCATAAAACTGCAGAGAGAATAAAAGATTATTTACCAGCGTAGTTAATTTTGAAAAATCAACTGCTTTATCTTTATTCACTATATTTATTATGGTGCCATTTTCTTATAAAATACCAGTTATAAAAATAATGTGATACTGCAGTTTAGTGCTGTAGGGACAAATTCCTTTTTCCAGACATTTCTGCCCCCAAAAAGCAGGCATAATTTGGACTCTTTTGGAATTACCCATTCTAAGATGCTGTTTCATCTTTCTGGAAGTGAATCTTTTTGTCCGTACTTGTTTTACAACTCTTTTAAGGCTGACATAATTTTTTCATATGAAAGCGCCCTTTGTTATTATTCAAAATAAAATAATGATCAGGTGGATGGTTTTATTGCTGGCTCAGCTGACAATGAATAGCACTTACTCATGCTATAAAACTAGTACATGCAAATGAATATTTTAGTTTCTCTGGGTTTGCTTTTTTATACTACTCTGTTTAATTGGGTTAATATTTGGGCTGCCACCTTGGGTCTTGGTTTTGCAAAGAGTAATATGTAAAGAAATTAAGAAATTAAATTAAAGAAATTAACTCTGCTCTTCACTTTGCAGGAAGACACGGTCGCCGAACAGTGTTGAGAAGCGTGAATTCAGGAACAGAGTCCAGGAGTACAATTCCAACTCCAAGTATAAACATAAGGGATTTCCCAAGCCAAGGTCACAGGCAAGAAAAGTCTTGCATGGTACCTAGTAAAAGGAAAACAAGCTGGTTATCTACAGTTTCTAACTCTTCGGGATATAACCTGTACAGGTGTGTAAGATGCTAACTAGGGGCCATGCAGAACAAACACTGAAGTGTTCTATAATCTTAGCTTTAAAATTAAGCTGCTAATTGCTGTGAATGCTTAAGCAAGCCAGATAATGTGTCTTAAGTTGCACTTAAGCATTACTGAAGCATGAAGTGCTTCCCAGATATCTTTTCTTTCTGGAAGGAATACAGCTTTGCATTTTTGTGCAGAGAACATATGCCCAATCTCATCCACAGCTATGTTCTCCTTTGCCTTTGCAGGCAAGTATTTCTCCCTCTGGATTTACATCTCTGCCTTGGGCTAAACCTCTAGCAGTGCTGTCTGGACATGATGTTTCACTCAGGTCCTTATGTCCATAGAGCTAATAACATTCAATATGTCACTTTTACCCAGCCTGTTTACTTACACAGCACAAGATTGTTTATGGCCTCTGTCTAAAAGACTGGAAGCAGAGATTACAAATAAAGCTGGTTTTAACTCCTACAGATTTTCTGGTTCTGGATCCTATTCCTATCCAGAGGTACCTAGGTATGTAACAGACTTTAAAAACATTCACAGCAACATCCCTCTTTTTAAAGCTAGCCACCTGTCCAACCTCCTGCAAAGGCCACAGTCCCACAGAATTTTTACTTTTACATTTACAATACAATTTTTAACATTTACAGTTACAATATTTTTCATGAAAATTTCAAGCTAGTTTTAGCTAGTCCTCCATTTAGCTAGTCCTGCTCCACTTAGATGACAGCTTGAAATCCAAAATATACATTACACTTGACATACTAATAACGAAACAGTAGGCTTGATAACAAACTTGTTCCTTTTGCCGTGTTTCCTCTCCACATGAGAGTTTCTTCACCCAGAGATGAAACTGGTGTAACTAAAACAGTCCTAACTGTCTGAGCTGGTAGAGATGCTTTGAGGTATGTACCACAGTCACTGTGTTTCAGAGGAGATCTGTCCAAGATGCAAGTGGACTCTCCTCCATTTGTCTGTGGTTATATCACTAGTCTACATGGCTAGAATTTTGAAGCTGCTGTTTGACCGTTTGTTGTTGTTGTTGTTTATTTATCCTCAACATTTGAGGCTTTAATATTGATTGATGGTGTGGTTAATCTTGAAGGTGATACCTGAGCTACAAATATCAGACTCAGATGCTGGTGACATTACTTCTGATGTCAGTGTTAATGAACAGTTTTAATTCTTATTGAGCTTCTTATCAAGAAAATATGAGAAGATTGCTTCCCATGAAGAGCTACACAAGTTCATGAAGAGTCCCTTCAGCTCTATGCCAAGACTGAGTGCTTCCTATTCACAGTGGGATACCCGTTGCCATTAGGCAACAGAACTATGTTCATAGAATAGGTTCTGTATTTTGATACATAGATCCTTTTCAGTAGGATCTAGAGGATAGCATCAATACCTAGAAGATGCACTTAGTACCCCACTGGAAAGATTCTGAGAAGGAAAATAGTACTGAACCAAAAAAGCTCTTGAGGTCTGATCAGCTTAAATATTATCAAAGGAGCTGTTCACCATGAGTAAAACCATCTGTTCCTGAAAGCATCTGTTCATGCTGAGGAAGTTTACTGATAAACCTCTTGCATATATCATGATTGGGACGGTGAAGATAGGTCAGGCCACTGGAGGTCAATATGACTGTGTGTGTTCTTCCTGAGTAAACCAGGCCAGAGAATTTTCCCCACTAGTACATGCAGTGAACCCAATGACTTCTCTCTTCAAAAGGAATTCCGTTTCACCTAAAAGATGGATATTCCAGAAAAGCAGCTGTTTTCTTCCATCTTTAACACTGTTTCTTGTATAATTCTTTAAAGTAGGATTTAAGGTGTAATCATTTTTCTAATGACAATATTATCAGAATCAGACCCGCAAACTTAAGCATGGTTGTGTTTTTTAGTTGAAATTAAAAATATATTATCCTTCTGCCTATAGAAGTATTGTACTTGTTATTTTATACAACATTTTATGTGTAGTGTTTTACAATTCCATTTAGCCTATGCAACAATACCATCAGTTTTGCAATACTTAAGAATTGTGCAAGTGACAGTAAATTGGATTTTATTTTTTTGAGATATGCCTCCTATATCATCACAGTTTTGGCAAATTAGAAATCTGGAAAACAAAAAAAAAGAATGTGTTGGAAGCAAAATATCTTTATTTTAGAGATTTAACTTTGGACTTAAATAACATTTTGTTTAAAATTGAAACAATTTAGAAAATGTCAGAATGAGTTAAGTGGGGATGGGGAGTTGCATCATTGCTTTTGACTCAGACAATTCCGTGTACTTAAAAGAAATTCACAAAATGTTCCAGTTTAATGCAGTCTGTATGTTCTACCAAAAAAGTTTCCTCAATTTCTTTCTTCCAAACTTATTTTAGCTATAGGGCCTGCTGGGAATACTTCTAGCACAAGTCACCAGGCGAAGTTGCTATGTATGTCTTTTTGTTTTTTGCTGTTTTGGGGAACATAAGAGGAATTTTATTTTTTTAAGAAAGCTTTTATTTTTTTCATTTACAATTTTTTCTTACTAATGTTGAAAAAGCTCTGCCTTTTGAAGTGAGAAGAGTGCAGGTGAAAGTGTTTGCTGTGGTTTCATGTGGGCTGAGATTTCTGGAAAAGAAGACAGCCAAGAAGGACAAACACTGTACTCATACTGCTACAGATAAGTAGGGTGGGAACAGCTCATGTCCACACTGCTTAGGGCTATCATTCTTTAGACTAGCATTTAATTCTTCATGCCCTGGAATTCTCCGTACCCCCATGGCCACAAAATATAACCGTTAGTTTGGGGAGGATGAGGGACATTACTGAACAAAGTACCTGAAGTAACATGAAGGAGAGCTATGCTGCATCTCACCAAAATGATGTTTTTATACAAGGACTCTGTGGGTAGATGTTGCATGCCACGGGATTTTGTATGCTTGCCTGCTCCTGTTCAGGATGGCAATATGCGTGTGCATATTCAGTTCTGTGCACTCACGTTCTGTAGTGCTGATTTCTGCTATGTTGGGAAGCAAAGAGATGAGAATTATCCCAGAAATCAGTCGTTAATATTTGCTCCCCAAAGAAATTAGAGCATTTGCTTATTTCATTTGATTTAAAAATTCATTAATCCCAAATATATACTTGTGCTTTGTATCTGAAAACCAGACTGATATTACTAAGAGTCTAAGTTTGCTCCTTTTTACTGCATAAGATGATAATAGATAAAAAGAATTAGGGAATTTTTCCTTTCATTTTTCATGGAATGAAATTTATTTTGATGTAGATGGCCAATGAGATCTTTGAGGAACATACCACTTAATTTCTACTTCAAGAGCTTCAGAAGAAGCTCTTTTTTTAAAAAATCTTTTCATGGATGAAAAGAGGCATGATTGCCTCTCAAATTGTTTTTGAGAAAGGAATACACGTGTGAGTAAGGGCTAGAAGAACAGGCTGGCATTTGGAGGATCCTAATGGTGATAAAATTGTTGTTCTGCAATCAGAAAGTTAGATCAGCAGAATGGATTTTCCCCGTCTTTCTTTCTTCTCTAAAGAACATTCTTTGAGCATGTCTGAAAGAAAGGAGTATGGCTAACTAATTCAGCTAATTGACAGTTCCTGACTCTGCCAAGTCAGGTTTGTTACTAAATGGCATGATTTAGGGCTGTCCTTCATGCCTGTTTCCCATATCCGCGTTGGTGTCTGCCAAGAGCTGAATAATCTGGCCATAAGTAATGAAAACATGCTTTATAGCTTTCATTTAATTTTGCAATATGCTTTTGTCATATTCTTTTGTGGCCTTAACTGAAAGAGAAAAATCTTGGGAGAACAAACAAAACTTACGGTGTGTCCTGGGAATGAACACTTCCAGAGGTTTTTGAATTGGTTGAGATCTGAATTAGAGGCTGTGAATCTACTGTGAATGCAAGGCAATGAAAACAAACAAAATGCAATTAAATTGGACCCTCTTAGGTTGAGCACTCTCTGTAATCTCTGCTGTAGATTTGTGCCACTGGTGAAGAGGCAGTCTCAGAAGTAATTCTTACCATTTAAGGATTTTAAGGTTAAAACCAGCTTTTGCTCATAGAGCAAGTTACTAGCCAGTGAAGGCAGGGAACTATGAGAATATGTTCCCTACAGAGGAATATCCATATCCACAAGCACTGACCCACTGTGTAACAACTGCAATTTTAGGGGTTTTGGGAGTACATTACAGCACTCCCGTCTCTGAGTGAGAAGGGCAGGGACGCAGTACAGCTACAGAAGGTTGTATCAGGGATGCCTGCTGCAAGGTGTTCCTCTTTTCTAACCGGAATAAATTTGAAGATCATACATTTCAGGTCAGACATCTGATTTTGAGTATCATTTATCTTTGAGTATCATTTATCTATGTTAGTAATACATCTGCATTTTCTCCATCATCTCTTCTGAGTTCCTGCAGTGTCCATGAGTAACATTCTGAGCTGGCAAGCCGGGTGCCCTTCCAGGGAACCATTCCCAGCCATAGTTCCTGGACTAATTTTCTGATCTTCCCAAAATCTCTTTGCTGTTTCTCTAAGTTAGGGCTTAAAAATGCTCATAAGGAAATACTGAAATTTTGATCTTGTGATAGCCAAGCCTTTTCTGTTGGCACTACAAAGAGATTTTTTTCTCCTTTAGACAGCCATATGATATCAACACGGCATACCTTCTAACTGCATGCAATGATTTTTGCCAAAGGAAACATACCGAGTCGAGCTTCACCCACCCAGCGGAGTCACTGAGTCCGAGCACTGTATCAGCCATCCAGCAAAGAAATCGAAGACATGAGAGATGGAAGAAACAATTGGTCACCTAATCTCTTTTTCTGTTTTGCTGGTCCTGTTGCCAGGGAGATATTGTATTAAAAGGAGTGGCCCACATATTCACTTCACTTATAAACTGCCTCATTGTAAAAACAGCATTTAAAAATAAAGTTTAAAATAAAGTTTAAAAATACTTGTGGACTGAAAATGTTGTTGTGTCATTGTTTAGCCAAACTCAAATAATTTAATACTTTCAATATTCCTTGTAAATGATCCATTCAGCTTTTGTGTGTGTGTGTGTGTGTGTTTCTCTAAATTTTGTCCAGGTTTTCCTACTGAAACTCATAGAGCAGAAAGAATTTAGTCAAACAAGCACGTCTTTTTTTTTTTTTTTTTTTTTTTTTTTTTCCTAAATCAAAGTCAGGGGCTTGTTTATAGACTGCATTAACACAGTTCGTTCTCTTTTCCCATTTTCTTTTCTTTGGTTCCTCTAGAAGTGTCCAGGACAGTCTCCCTCTGTTTTCCCTTTTGTGGAAATGGAAACTAGATATGGATTCAAATCCCCCCTCCTTTTTTTTTTTTTTTTTTTTTTTTTTCCATGGGACATATCAGCTTGCTGATATGTTTGCTTCTAAGTTCAGAATAACTCAGTACAAATATTCATCAGGGTTAACATGACATTCGCTTGTTCTGTAAGCATTACCAAATTCAAGGAATAGGCAGAAGATCCAGAAGTCTGCTGTTAAAATTCGGGATTATTGTTTAGTCTTCTCTTCAAAGAAGAGATTTGGGAGGAATGCAGGCGGTCCTGGAAGAGAAGCAGCTCTGCACCTGTAGGAGAGGGAAGCTCCATTCCTGGGCAGCGTTCAGCTTCATGCTCTGATCCCGTGATCTCATCTCCTTTTTGATGAGTTCCTTCATAACTTCCCCACAAACTTCTGTAGAGTGTCTTAAACACCAGGAGGACACAGCATGTAATTTGTAATTTGACCACAGCAAAGCTTCTGAGAGCAGCAGTTCTCTCGAGAATTAAATGCCTCTCCAAGTTTCTGTCACTGCTCCCACCAACTGTCCGTGGGCCAGCGCTGTTCCTCGCCATACACATTACGGTTGATCCTTTGTCATCAGTTTCCTGCAGCCTGTCGTGGATCATTTTTGT
Source organism: Aythya ferina (assembly GCF_964211825.1). NCBI lineage: Eukaryota > Metazoa > Chordata > Aves > Anseriformes > Anatidae > Aythya > Aythya ferina. The sequence goes on along the minus strand of NC_140297.1, from coordinate 147,680,279 downwards.
GCTGCATCCAGTTCTTCGAGAATTTTACTTTTGGTGGCAGGGTAGATATTGTTTCTTTCAACTGGTGTTTGTAACTCCTTGTACAAGTCAGTTGGCCATGAGTACAGGAAAGCCTAAGGTGTATACAGTTGTCATAAGAAATAAAGTTACTACATGGTGAATTGTGATTCATTTTCCTGGTAGCACACGGTGTGGCATACACCGTTATGGCTTGTGCAGCTGGGGAGCAGTTATGAAGAGGACCAGGGGGAAACTGCAACCCAGCTGGTTATTTTATACATTCGGTTTTAGAGGTTATGTGACAAGAAGCTCCAGGGCAGTGTTTCTAACTTCAATTACTGCTTCTGCCAAAGCTGCAGAGAGCACTGGAGTGAATTGACCAAGGCAAAGGGACTGTGCAGGTGGTAGCCACCTGGCCTGGCACATACACTGCATCTTGCAGAACCTGAACACCTTCCTCTGGCCTTGAAAGAAACTGTTATCCTGACAGACTATGTATGTACTAGACACAAAAATCCATCTGTTTTGGAACACCGCAGCCTCAAGATTTTCGCAGAGGTACATGAGGTAAGATACAGGGCTCTCTCATCATACGTGATTTCCTCTAAGTCACTGCCAAATCTGGGACCCAAATCCTGTTGGAAATTGGACATTGTCCCATTTGCTTAATGAATTTGCTAGCAGATAGCTATAAATAAAAGCAAATGTTAAGCAAATACAAATGTGAAGTTTCCTAGATTGTTACTTTATAGAGGCAAATTTTTTAATGTCCTGAGAGTGTCAGCAGCCATTATCTCCTGAGAGCCCACAAAGCTGAGGAAATAGATTGAAAAACATTTCTGATGCTGCAGAAAATGAAGTGCATTGATTTTCATTAGTGATGTTCACATTACCTCATGGTTTATGATTTTTGAATCTGAAGTACTGACAAGAATATTTACAGAAAACTGGAGCACCCTGCATTAATATTCACTTATGTTGGCATCCATAGCCCTTGAACTATAGTCATATCTTTCTGCCACACTCAAAAGGTCTCTTGACTAGCCACACAATATAAAAAACAGAGCTTTTGCAATGATGTGCAAACAACACTTAGATAAAAATCTGTAGAACAAGAGTCCCATTGTGCATTTCAGGGATCGGCTGCTTAATGCCCAGATTATGAATAAATCTAGAAGCTATCATTTGCTCCATTGGAAAAATTATGAATAACAACAATAACAACAAAGCAAAACAGTCACATTATAACCAGACTTCAGATCATTTGAAAGGAAAAATAATAATGAGGAAGTCTTTGAATAAATATGAGCAAGATAGTAATTTGGCCACTATATCTACCCATAATAGATGAGATTGGTTGGAGATAGATCCTTGGCTGGTGCAGTAAACATAGTAGGTGCTATGCTGTGTATCCTCTGGTGGTTTTGTAGGGGGAAATTAGGGACTGTAGATGGTGCCACCAGAGCCAGGAATGGAATATCATTCTCTTTATATCAAAGCATACGGTCAGTAAACTGCTTTCTGTACCACCCCATGGCCACAGCAGTTTCAATAAAATAGCAACTATGAACTCCCTCAGTAGTGATGCCGTCATCAGGATCAACCTGAAGGTAGATTTCCTTGTTCTTAGAACATTCTGGAACATCAGAGCCACTAATGGATGGTACTGTGTGTTCTTAATATCTGTCGATGTTGGTGGATGCTGATTCTTCTGCAAATGTAATTCTAAATGAAAGAGAAAATATTGAAAGAGCTGCAAGGGTGAAAAGGGAGTAAAACTTCTGCTTAGTGAAAAAGACGGAAACATTTGGTAAATACCCAATCACTTGTCAGTGAACGGAAGAGCCACCTTCTCTTCAAAGGGAAAAAACACCTCTCAGATTACTTGCCATCCGTGCACAAGTTGATTTTCCTGTGAGGAAGTTTAAGTAAAAAAAGGAGGAGAGAGGAAGGGAGGAGAGCAAAGCAAAGCAGAGTCTTGCTCTGCCCCATTTCCTCTCGTTTGCTTGACTCTGCTCTTTAATCTCTGCAACAGCTCACATAGGTGTTAACAAGACTGGCAAACACAGCTGGTGTGTCCTGCCTACTGACACCCATTTGGCCTTCAGTACCAATGCCAAACAATTATAAATGGCTGTAAAGTTCTTTTAGTTCATAAAAATTTCCAGAAATATTTGCTTCGGTATAACCTTTCAGTTTAAATACGGCACAAACAGCAGGCTAGGTATGCAAAATCCATGGCTACAGAAGTATGTTTGAAAGTCTCTAGGCCACAAGTCTGTTTCTCTTGCCAAGAAGAGAGGAAAAATTTTATAAACTGGAAACAGAAATAAAAGGAGGTCAGGGACAAACCAGGAGAAAGGAAAAGAGGAATTACAGAAATACAGGCAGAAAAAAGATACATATTAAATAAATAAATAAATAAACACAACTTTTTAATCAGTTGTTATGTCAAAAGCTATTCAAAACCTATCTCCAAAAACAGTCATGGGCTAATAATGGTATCTTAGAAAGTTCAGCAAAGCAAATATTATAACTTAGAAACTGCTTTGCAGGAGTAGTTTGCTGATACAATACATATGGTAATTATTAATTAATCATTATTTATATTAAACATTTTAATAAATACTAGATAAAGTGTTTATAATAGATATTATTGAAGCTTCCTATAATACTATGCAGTAGGGACAGTACAGACATAGAAGAAGACACAAGCTCTGATCATGACAGCTTGGAACCTAAATAATATTAACAAGCTTATTACATCATAAGGAAGACATTAGTTGAAGCTGAAAGCAGGAGTTGCCGTGTCTATGATCATGGTAAATGTTTTCTGCAAGGCACTCTTAAGCCATTTTTTTCATCACTCCAGGTTTCATAACTAAGATAAAAGAATGTGCATACTGCACCATGAGAGCTCATCCAAATATTGTCTCAGCAATATCAACCTGTTTTAAATAAATATGAGTTCTTTGTTGTGTAGACAATCTATTTTCTTTTCATTTTCTTGAAAATACTATGCCCTCTTCCTCATATAACATGTTTCTTCCTTTTCTTTTCTGATTCTTTTTTCATGACTTGAAATATTTTCATTTGAGTAATTTGATAACATCTATTAATGCAAGTCAGGGCATTTAATATACATGTAAGAGTGAAATGTTTTAGTGTAAACTCTAAACCTTTTTGAATCTTTTTTTGTGAACACAGAAAAACGTGGCAGCATTTTAAGAAGGTGATATTTTTTCTCAAATCCACGTTTTTTTGATAACAGTCAAACTAGACTCTGAAGTATCTACTGAAGAGATAGCTCCAGTGAACAAGTGGAAAGGTAGTGCCAGGTTGTATAAAAATTAGTATCCTGGATTATGTTAGTTTTACAATTTAAAATTATCAGTCCAATTAATGTACAAAACCTCTTAATTTGTAAATAAGGATTCTATCAGCAGTTAAACATTAGTTGTAAAAAGGCTTAATGGAGTAGCAATTTAGAAAAAAAAAAAAAAAGTGTATAGTCATTTTTCATGCTAATAGCATTTAACAGAAAAAATATAGGCATTATCTTTTTTAAGCATGATTATCTGACATAATTCTAAACAAACTTTTGGTCATGTCTGATGGTTTGGCTTAGCTAATTATAAAGATTATGAAGGCATACAATATTTTGTGATGTAGACAAACCTCTAGATCAGCATCTATAGGACAGGTAACCACATCACAGAAACCATTACAATGAATTATTTTGTTACTAGCAGTATCAGAGCAGAGACTGGGGTCAAAGGACTAAGAGATAGCTGGAAGACCTAAGGATTTTGGCTGAGTAGCCCTGAAAGCTCTGTACTCTCTCTGACGTGATTATTTGGGAGCATTCAAATGAGGACTTTTACTTATAACAAAAGAAGAGGGAGAAGATTCTCTTGTAAATTCAGTGTATTTTTTTTCCTTTAATACAAAGTTTTAAAACATATAAAAACAAAGTATTAAACAGTTTAGAACATGTTAAATATGAATGGAGAAACATCTCATCACCAAGCAAGTCAGAGTTTCTGTTGCAGAAGGAGTAAAAAAAAAAACAGCTCTCCAGAGATTTCAATACCAGTAACTTTATTTTTTTCACTCTTCAGCTCAACTTTCATTCATGGACATGAGAAAGAAGGTATGTCAGTGTTCATCTGTGTGTTTTCATAGTGAGTAAGCTCAATGCTATTTCACCCAGATGTTTCTGTACTGTGAGATGAGTGGAAAGTTCACAAGGTTCATTAAGCTTCAAAGATCCACAGCTTAATATGGGCAACCTACTAGCTGACATGTTAACCTGTTACAACACCACTTGATCTCCTCAGGGAGATTTTTCGTACCATCAGATTTTGATTAAAATAGCCCTTCTTGGTCTTCAGTACCTAGGAAGTAAACTTGGATAATGTTAAAGAAACAATTAGGGGAGAATAAACCACCAGGGAAGAAAGCAGCGTCAGCGAAGCCTGAAAATGCCTGTCTAGATTTCACTATCTTACAAGACTGAAAAGAGGCCTTCAGTTTCCTAAGTGTCCTTACCCATGGCAGGGAGGTTGGAACTATCTGATCTTTAAGGTACCTTCCAACCCAAACCATTCTATGATCCTATGATTTTAACTTCACTCAAATGTGATTTTTTGTTTTGTTTTGTTTTGTTCTGTTCTCAGAGTACTTCTATTCAAGCGGTATCTCAGAGGCAGAAAGGATAAAGAATTACATCTTACTGTGAATGTTTTGGTTGTCCAAACTTCACCCAAAGTTTTAAAACTGTGGGAAAACTTTTGATAAGGAAATCTTTGATAGCTGTCATATGGATTTAATGCCACTGCCATTGAAGTCTGGCTTTATTACCTCTTTCAATGTAACTGCTTCAGTCAATGCATCAAGAATTAACCCAACCTCTGGAACTGTATGCCTTGGGCACCCACATTAACAAGGAGATCTCTGCAACAAAGTAAGAGACAAGGTATTCTGAAATCAAAAGGGTGAGATGCTTGACACTAGAGGAAGGAGGAGGAGGAGAGTAAGGAAACAGAGAATTTATAAAAATAAGGTCAATGAGGGGAATTAATCCACTTTGTCAACTGTTTTGCTTATATGCAGACACACCACCTCCATCACAGGGTTCTACCAAGCATGTCCCTTGGCTGGCTGACTTGCTTCTGTGCCAGCCAAACCACTGAAGTGTAGATGGGGGGAAGAGGTGGAAGTGTCCAGTATTGGAATGCAGCTGTTTGACTTTTCCATACAAAAGTCATCAAAATAGGGATATATGTATTTTGTAAAATTCAGTCCAGCATCAGAATTATAACAAAATAGAATTAAAGCAAAAGTATCCCAATACATTTACAAATAATGACTGGATTTGGTTTTGAGCCTCTTTCTTACTTGACAGAATGTAATCCCCAGATATTTTCAGATCTCAGGAAAAAGAACCTCCCTCCCCACTACCAGAGAATGTAGTTCATACCCTCAAAGCATGTTTCTTAACTTATTAAATACCTTAACTTATGCACATTAATATTGTAATTTTTTTTTTTCCTCAAGATTCAGTCATTTCATAATTCTTTGATTAACTTGATGACTCTCTTCACATTTTCTTATTTCTTTCCTAACTGATATTTCATTCAATTAATAATATTTCATTCAAAAATATTGCTTTCCTGAATTCTTTGACTTTCTGCTCTTTCTGCTTCATAGCAGTCCTGCCTCCACTCCCTCAAATACACTCTGGGGTTTATCTAATACCTTTTGATGTTAATAGAAAAAATTTCCATCAAAATCAGCAGGTTTGGGGCAGAGTTGCTCTCAAGCATATTAAATAACAGCATGTAGGAAGCATATGTGTAGAGTGGAACTTTTATACCAAGGGTAAAACCTTGATTTTTCCAGACTTTCTTAGTAGCATGACACTTAAAATCTTGGTAACTTGAGGTCCTCCAGCTCTCATACTGATGATGATACTCACCAACATACAGCAATTAAGGTTTTACAAACAAAAACAGTTATACAACTTTTGGACAGTATTATTCCTCCCCAGAATAATCCCATAGCATGACCTAGGGACACTCTAACTCTTATGTGCACCACAAAAGACTTTTGAAAATTGCTGTGCTGTGTTGCTTTTCAGATTAATGTCATTATACAAGACCTAGCTGAAGTCTGAGTTGGTGGCCTTCCAAAAGTTCAAGAACCTCTGTGTTAAGGGAAAGCAGCCTGATACCATTGATGGGAGGGGGGTGAGAAGTAACACTGACAGACATCCCAGGATAATATCAGACAGCAAACTAGACTGAGCATAAAGACAACTACAGCTGTAAGTGCTCTAGGGGCAAGTTATGCAGCAACTTCATGTAAGAAATCAAGGAGTTAGTGTTTTCCCTATGTCAGGTGATGGTGGTATAGAGGTGTATCATGTTATAGGTTACAGGGCTGTGCAGACCACCCCTAGCTAGCCCTGGAGCCGGAGGGATTTGATCCCTGGATCAAATTTCAATCCACTCTTCAATCTGCTGTAGCTTCCTTGTTATCATAGCACCAATTCCTTGTTTTTCCCAGCAGGTGAGTGAACTCAATCCAAAGAGAAAAGCATCTCAAGGACCTTTAGGTATTCAATTGTTCAAGCAAAGGACTGTTCAATAATGACATTATCAGAAGGTGGCAAAGGAAAAAAAAAAAAAAGCAAGTAAGACCTTGAGAAGAAAAAGCCAAAGTCCATTTCCTGTCCAAAGGATGTCATTGGAGTCCAGGTATCCATTGCAGTGCTTTTCCAATAGGATGTCTGGTCAGGGGAAAAATAGGTAAAGTGACTCTCAGCAGGACAGTAAAGTTCTTTTTATTTTCTTTCCCATATTTCTTCAGAACAGTTTCTTTCTGTAAGAATGCAAAGTAAAGCCAAATGTCTCTAAGGTATCTTTTCAACAGACTTCCAATCTGTAATGATGGCTCCAATTGCCAAAATATTTAAAAGGCCTCTGAAAGTTAGAGCAGATATAAAAGCCTTTCTCAGGCCTGAAGAACCAGATTATAGTATTTTTATGGAAACCTTTAGAATAGAACCATAAAAAAGGCAGGGATGAAATCTTGCCTCTTTTTCTACTAAATAATCCCTTTCAGGAAGTCCACTGCAAGTTGCATTTAAAACTATTTTGGCACCTGCCGATAGCATTTATCTGATTTTCCTTCAAGTTGTTTCTGTCAACTGAAAAAATCCTTCTGGTGGCTGAAACTGTGCTAGATTCATTAACCTTTGTATTAGTTCAAAACCAAAGTTTTTGAAGAGCCTTCCTTAAACCTCAGTTTTTTAGTGAATGTAATTGAGGATTTTTTTTTTTTTTCCTCAATCTCAAGCTATATTATGTGAATAATGGAATTAAGGCAGCATAGGGTTACTTGTTTCCTTTTAGGTGGAAGAGGTTTGCAGAGACCTATTTGATAAAGAGGGTAAGAATTTAAATAAGCAGTGTACTAACTGGAGGAAGGAGAGGGTAACATGCTTCACTTGTTACCAGACCGAAGGTGTGGGTCCAGATGGTGCTACTCACCTGCTTTGGCTAGTGTGCACATCTCAGGCATGCCTTGGCTCTGTGTTGCAATCACATTTTTCTCCCTTTTCCCTTGTTTCTAGTGGGAGAAAATCCAGGCTTCTGGGCCAGAAGATTATTGTACTCCAGCAAACCCCTTGGCTTGAATGGTCAGGAGGCCCAGACTACTCACCTGACCTGCAATTTTAGACTCTGGGATTAATGCCAACTCTCCTTTCAGGGAGAGAAAACCAGAAATTTCTCTTCTATCTCTCATATATCTGTAGCCTCTCAGCTGACTTCTTCATTCACTGTGCTCTTTCTCTTCTTCACTCGTCCAACCCCAGAGCTGACAACACATATTACTCATAAAATCATTAAGTCTGGAAAAGACCTCCAAGATCATCTGGTCCAACCATCCACCTACCACCAATGTCACCCACTAAACCATGTCCCTAAGCACCACATCCAACCTCTTCTTGAACACCCCCACAGACGGTGACTCCACCACCTTCCTTGGGCAACCCGTCCCAGTGCCCTACTGCTCTTTCTGAGAAGAAATGTCTCCTCATTTCCAACCGAACCCTCTCCTGGTGAAACTTGAGGCTGTTCCCTTGTGGAGGAGGAGGAGCTTGAATCTGTTGGAAGTTAGAGGTTGGAAGACACTGAAGACAAGAATGATTCTAGTTAGGTAGGGCTGAAGAAATCTTCAATTTTGGGGTGTTGTTTTTAAAATCCAGAATGTGCTTTAGCAATTTACTTATGCCAGCCTATTTAGAAGTTGCTTCTGTTTTATTTTTCATATTCCTATTTCCTAAAGAAACATTATTAGCAAATCTTTAATTTGTTTTTCCTAGCACTTTTTCTTTACAAATTAACCTGGTGTAAAAACATTGGAAGCACCACTTTTGGCAAAGGATTAAAAGAAATGAAAACAGGCTCCACTTTGTTGAAATCAATCCCTTAAAAGACTTTCAAAGGAGTTACCAAACTTGATAGGAGGTTTTGATTAGGTAAGTCATGATTGCCAGATAAAACAGACATTATTTTTTTGGTGCAGTTTTTTAAAGATACAAGATCAGGGAGACAATTACAAACATTACAGTATAAATACAATACTCATACAATTACAGCTATATTTGAATGTCACCTTTTGCTGTTATGTCTATTACCTGACATTTTAGTACATATGTGAATTGTTGAGCAGACATTCTTACTAACAATTCTAAAGAAAAGAACAGAAATAAATCATTATAACATCAACAGTTAGCAAATGGTTAAAGAAGTAGATTCCCACCAAAAAATGCAATTACAGAATCACAGAATAGCTGAGGTTGGAAGTGACCTCTGGAGTTCATCTGGTCCCACCCCTCAGCTCAAGCAGGGACACACAGAGCAGGGAGCCCAGGACCACGTCCAGATGGCTTTTGAAAATATCTAAGGAAGGAGACTCCACCAACTCTCTGGGCTACATGTGGCAGGGCTCCATCACCCATACAGTACAGAAGTGCTTCCTGATGTTCAGATGGAAGCTCGTGTGCTCCAGTTTGTGCCCGTTGCCTCTTGTCCTGGCACTGGGCACCACTGAAATGAGCCTGGTGTCAAGTGTTTATATACATTGATGAGATCCTCCCTTAATCTCTTCATATCTAGGCTAAAAACTTCCAGCTCTCTCAGCCTCTCCTCACAAGAAAAGTGCTCCAGTTCCTTCATCACCTTTGTGGCACTAATTAAATCATCCATGGAAGATGATCTTCTAGGTTTGATTCTAATCAAAAGGAATTAAAAAAGGTAGCAAGTATGGCAGGGAGCTGGTGAATTCATTGTTTGGAAAATAAGAGACTTTCTGAGAGCAGGAATCATCATATTCATTGTCCATACATAAGATCTTATAAAGAAGCAGCCCAAGAGAAAGGTGTTTAAGGAGGTACAGTGAGTCTTCAAAGAAAGGGACTTGAGAAAGGTTTATTCTTGTGACTAAAGTGTAATCAACTGATATTTGTTCACAAATATGCTCTGTGGCAGAGATACTTGGAAACATGAGCTAAAGTTATGAAATTATGTACTTGTTGACATTTTCTCGAGGGGACATGACACTGCTTCCAAGCCCTACACCTCAATTTCTGCAGTCCCTGCTTCTCTCCTCAGGTTTGGACAAAATGCTGCCTGTTGAATAAGTTCATCTTGAATACTGTAAATGCTGCAAATCTTACTCTGTGTTGGATGAAAGCAAAGCATGTGTATTCTTTTGAAGAATTTCATGCTAGAGTTGTCTACCCTCCATCTTGTGATAGACGGCAAAGCCAATGCCCACTTATGGGCATATTTAAGAGATTTCTGATCATATCAGTATGTTGATTGAACTCAAAGAATATTTCTGCTTACTGCTTCTTAAGATCCATGCAGCAACTGGAAGGAGCAGGACTGTGACAGTTTCTTCTGTGTTTGTATAACTCTGAGCATGCATATGTTATATATCATACAGAACAAATAACTTTAAAAGCCTAGTACCTCAGACTTCAGTTCTAAGCTAGATTTTTCTCACTTGTTTTATATTTAATGTATTAAAACCTATCTTCTGAAACAACCAAAAGATAAATCTTGCACCTTTCTCTGCCTTGTCTGAAGTCTCTAGCAACCACAGCTGTGCTTATGGGTATACTAGTGGTCTAGTATACTGTATGCAGGTATGGGTTCTAACAGTTCTAATATTATTGCATGAATATTATGAGTAGAAGATGTTGTTTTCCTGAGAAACTTGTTTCTGGAAGTTAGTAACTTCTTCAGAATGATGCCATTCCACATTGGTTATAGACATATGATTATAGAAATCATGATGGTGAAATAATGATCTTAGTGATGAAGATGTGTAATTAAAGATTCTAAGGATGCATATTCATATGCATATTAGCTGTTTCCATTTCACTGCTTAATAATATTTAGGCATAATCTTGTCCTTGAATTTATTTTTTTATTTATTACAATGTATTCTTTAGCAAATTCTAGTGAGAAATCCAATGTTAAACAGCATTGCATCATTAATTTTACCAAAATCACACCCTGCTATATGCTTATATTTTAGTTTTGAGTACTGAATCCCCAGATATGCATAATCCATAAGTGAGGGGAGGTTTGGCACAAAGTACCTGCAGTTAAGTCAGTAGTGGCCAATACACATTAAGTGCTTCTGGTCAGGATAAAAAAACAGGGAGGAAATGTACAGGATGCAAACTCAGTTGCAAAGTGCTGAAAGCAAACTTTAACAGCTTTTTCTTGACAAGCTGCACAAGACAGAGAAATATAATAGCTGTAATCATTTTCTGTTAGTTATGCAACTAATCTTGATTGGTTTAGATTTCATTTCTGTATTATTTTTATTATTATTTTTTTTTTATTTCAAAGATTGATTAACAGATTGAAAGAAAAAGGGAATAAATCTTGAACTAAGATAAAACAAAAGATGATTTATACTGTCTTGTGAGTCTTTTCTTCTCTCTCCCCCCCCCCTTTTTTTTTTTCTGGCACTGGTTTTAACATTTTTTCCTAATGTTCTGACTAGCAAAATGCCACCACCAGTTTGAAGAGAGACAAGCTCATTCCATTATGACACAGCAGCTATGACAACCTCTTTTATTGTTGCTTAATGGTGTGTTCAAGAATGTCAACACAGCTTGCAAATATTTCTGGTTCTGCTGTTTCAGGGACATGAAAACAGCAGCTTCAATTGTATTGAAATATTATTCAGAACAGCTTAATACTTTCAGAGCATTTCTTGGCTTCAGTGTGCTTGCCCATATTTGTAGTGATAAATTGTCCACTAGTCTTTGAAAAGTTAGTTTAAAACTCTTAGTACAGTGAAATAAGCTATGCTCAATAAAACAGAGGTGCCATTTAATTGGATGTGGAGACTGAATACTTGATGAATAGTTACCTCTTCATTTCTCATTCACAAAAATCACAGAATAGCCCAGCTTGCCATGACCTGTGGTTTCCATTTGAAATGACTGAGTATGATTGCCCACTTCGATATGAAATGGCTCCTGAACAGTTTTTGTGAAAGTGGTGCCAAATCATAAAAATCACCATAATAAATGACACACTTATCAGCAGTTTTCAGCAGTCAGAGGAAGGAATTTGCTGGACACAGTAGGTGAAATTTGTCTGTGGAAACACAGTTTAAAAAGACTAGGCAAAATTATTATCTGCTCGCTCAAACATATATTTTAGGAAAAATCTAATAAATCATAGGATCATAGGAAAATTCACATTGGAAGGGAACTCAGTAGGTCTCTAGCCTGACCTCCTGCTCAAAGTAGGTTCAGCTCAGGGTTCACACCAGATTGCTCAAGGCTTTGAGCAAGCCCAGTCAGGGCTGAAACCCTCCCAGGATGGACCCAGCACAGCCTCTGGGTAATCTGCTGCAGTGTTCGACTGCCCTCATGGGGAAAAAGTTCCAGTTTATACCCAGCTGAACCTCTCCTCTTTCAGCTTATGCTGAGTCTCTCTTCTACCCACCAGGAAAAACGGTGAGAGCCTGGATCCCCATTTTCTTCACGATCTCCTCATAAGCACTGGGGTCTGCTCTTAGGTCCCCCCAGGGCTGTCCCTTCTGCAGACTGAACCAGCCCAGCTCCCTCAGCCCCTTCTTAAGGACAAGTGCTCCTGCCCTGAGCATCTTGGTGGACCTCAGCTGAACTCCCTCTAGCTTGCCAATGTCTTTTCTGTGTTGGGAGCCCCCAGACTGGATCTCAGTAATATATCTCAAAATCAGAAAATTCTGTCTTCATCTTCCCCATTGTTCAAAATCAGCTCATGAGGTCACCCTCTGAGCCTTTCATAAAGTAAATCAGGTCCCAGGCTGGGTACCACAGAATTTGATTCTCAGTCCAGTGTAATGATTTTCTTTTATTCACACGTAGATGTTTCTCTTCCAATTTGTACACTCACACATTTTTTTTCCCAGACCTATATGATAAAATCAGTTCATATTTCTATCAGTGGTACTGCAAATGTCTATTTTCAATTCTCTTTTCATTAACTCACACCTCTGATCCAAATATATATGTCTTGCTCTGCATTATCTAACCTTGAGAATGGGAGATACAGCATTAGCCAAAAAATATTACTTTGCTTCCAGAATGTGTGGGTGTGTGTAGGAAATAAGAACTTTATTTTGTTGCTAGAACTCTGTTCAGTACCCTATTGCTCACTTGATTTTACAACTTCTTTCTCCAGTATCTTTACAGGTAGTGAAGGGCAGAAAGAAAGAAAATTAGCTTGAGCATATGTTATTTAATCAGAAGTATTTGAGGATATTTCCAAAAGGAAACAAACAAACAAATGAAAACAAGACAAAACAAAACAGAAGTAACACTATCATAACTGTTTCAAAATACAATGATTAAAGTAGTTCACTTTTTAGGTACTATGCCTCCAAAACATGCTTATTTTAGAGTCATTCTTTACTCCTCACTGTTTCAATGTCGGGGGAAATAAAACATCTAAATGCATTGGATGTCTCAGTGCAATGGAGAACATGTGTTTCTGTAGGCAGGCCAGACAAACCTGTCCCTGACCTGCTGAAGTGGCTTGGTACATGCTGCCTGGACTTGCTCTCCCTAGCTCATGTGAAGGGAGATACGCCTTCAACATCTGTAGGAGTGCAGGCAGATCTCAAGCTGTCAGCAAGAACGAGCATTCAGCTACTGACGGACATTCTTGGAAAGGGCTTTTCCTTGGAAAGGAAAACCTCTCTGAAATCAATACTACTTGAGAGATCCAAAAATTTCACCTGTGAGGGAAGGGCCTGGGGTACACCATGAGGCACCACCATAGCACTGACTCTATAGTGCTGTCTCAAGCCATTCTAATTTGGTCCTCTGGACTGCAGAAGGGCCATCAGGAAGGGCTGATTTTATTAAATGTATGTCAAGGCAGCACTGTCTAGACCACCGACTTTGTTGTTGTCTTTTCAAGCTGCAGAGGAACATTATTATCTTCTGGCCTGGCCTTCTGAGTAGCCATGAGAGAGAAAAGCTGACTGAAAGCAGTGCTACATTAGTCTCAGGGTTAAGAAGCAACCACTCTCCTGCAGGTCTACACAAGCTGAAAGGAACCTTTCCGCACTCCTCCACAACTGCCATAATGAGTATTTTGCAACTTGCTATTTTTTAAAAGCAAAACAGAAATAAAAGCTGCATGGAAAGCTCAGTGTGCGCTCCACAGGTGACTGAGGTAGCTGCACTTCTGTGCTACCAGCCTACTGTAGGATGCTATCTGCTTCCGTAGGCAGTTTTATTTTCTTGGCCCCCTTAAGGATAGCTTAACCCAGAGAAATTTCATCATTTTAATGCATTTATAGTCATAAAAGTGGAAAATAAATTCTTTGGAAAGGAAAGGGAGAATTTTATTTCATATGGAAGTGCAAATCATAAAGGGCCTATCTCTGACTATACATAGCAATGATAATCCTTGCTTGAGCAGGGAAAGTGGCTTTTACAAAAAGCTGTGGAAGAACAACTTTCTAAATGTGCCAACAATTTACACTACTCTAGTATAAGTGCATTTCTCCTCCACCCCCCAAAAATGTCTGTAAGTAGAGATTTAAATCTGAACTTCCTTTCGTTTGCACATAGGTTTCTGGAGCTGAGATCCTGAGCCTGGGTTCCCACCCAGCTACCACGATCCCCATTTCCATCTGGCACTGTGCTCTGGTGAGAGGTTGGGCTGAAGCGTGCTGTGTTAAAGAGGAGTCTCAGGACTGCAATTCTCCAAAACTTAAATTAAATATAATCATGATCCATGCACCATCAACCATGTAAGTGATTTTTGAATTGCCATGAGAAAGCATGTTCATTCATTGACTTCCTATGCTTGTGTCTTTTAGATTCATATTTTCATTTGACCATAGTGTCTAGCACATATCTGTGTGGAAGCTGATGCATGTGGGGCAATCCCTTGAACCTAGCTGACCTAGAAGCAGTGTCTGCGGGGGTAAACAGCAAGTGTGGGGGACCTGTGATAAAACTGCTTTTGCCTGCAGCTCTGGAATGAGGCTGCCGTCTGTGCTGTCCAGGAAATTTGGTGCAGAGGGAGAAGATAGAAATGATCTAGGAACCCTTGTCACCTGAGTTTGGGTGACATGCATATTGCTAGGAGATAAGCACTGTGTGATGGACTGCAATAAAATGATTTTTAGTCTGTTCCAGATATGGCTGCAGGCTTCTCACAGCTTCTGTTGAGATTTTGGCAAAGTAGGAGTGTATCCTGAGCTTAGTGGACAGACCTTTGCCTAAATTTAATCTAGAGTCATATCAAAATACTGTGTCCTTGACCCTGCTCCATTCACCTCACTTTACAGGGGACAGTGCCCAAAGAACACAATGAAAGGACTGTGGAAGACAAATGTCATCCCTTCTCAGGAAACAAATGCCTTACTGTATATAACAGGTTAGAATTATTTTAACTGTGCAGAATTAAAGAATGGCTGAGGTTGGAAGGGATCTCTAGAGGTCGTTTGGTCTAACTCCTCAGCTGAAGCAGGGACGCCCAGAGAAGGGTGCCCAGGACCACGTCCAGGTGGCCTTTGAATATCTCCAAGAAGGAGACTCCACAACCTCTCTGGGCAACCTGTGCCAGTGCTCTGTCACCCGCACAGCACAGAAGTGATTCCTGGTGTTCAGATGGAAGCTCATGTGCTCCAGTTTGTGCCCGTTGCCTCTCAACCTGGCACTGGGCACCACTGGAAAGAACCTGGCTTCAAGTGTTTATAAGGGATGAGCTCCTCCCTTAGCCTCTTCATATCTAGGCTAAAAACTTCCAGCTCTCTCAGCCCTTCCTCACAGGAGAAGTGCTCATCTTCATGGACATTTGTTGGACTCTCTCCAGTACATCCATGTCTCTCTTGTACTGAGGAGCCTGGAACTAGTCACACTACTTCAGATGTGGCTTCATCAGTGCAGAGTAAAGAGGAAGGATCACCTCTCTTGCTGGCGGTACTTTGCTTAATGCAGCCAAGAACACCATTAGCCTTCTTTGCAGCAAGGGCATGCTGCTGGCTCATGTTCAACTTGGTGTCCACCAAAACCTTCAGGTTCTCTTCTGCAGGGCTGCTTTCCAGCTGGTTGACCCTCAGCATACATTCATGCACGGGACTGTTCCTCCACAAGGATTTCAACCATCCATGATGGATTTTCCTTTGTTATGTTAAGAAATGGATATAGGTATTTCCCAACTCCCTCACCTGGTTAAAGTGCCTAGAAGATTACATAGAAGCCTGCTTCCTTCTTTCTCTCCTTTTTTTTTTTTTTTTTTTTTTTTGGTAGAGAGTGGTTTAATGCTGAGTGGCACCCACTTTGAACATGTTTTCCCATCACTGCTCTACCAGCTCTGAAAACTGCTTTTGTTTGGATATTGTTATTATCTGCTAGAGACTGATAGGAATGTGGAGTCACTCAGTGAGAAAGGGAAACATGGTTCTCATTCAGAAAGAATGCAGTTTCATCCACGCAGTTTACAGCACAGTTGTATTTGAAGTTGAGCCGTAGGATCTTGTGGCAGTAAAAATCATTGTGATTTATAGGAAAATGTCACTCTGGCTGTCTCCTCTATAAAAGCTTTTTACTACTCTTGTTGAATATAAATCAGAATTATGTGGCCAAGAAAATGATGGTTTTGGCAAAATGTTATGAAGACAAAAAAATAAACGGATTTGAATTGTCTTGGCTTTATTCTGAAGAGAGATATTACTGGAATTTATTGCCTTGCCAAGATCAATATCCCTGTCCTTAAAAATAGGTGTGTGTAACTGTATGTCTAAATTCATATCCAAATTAATATAAGGATGTTCACTGTGAAGCTTACCTTCAAATCACAATAACAGTAGATCTTAACTGCTTGAAATGAAGCTGACAGTTTCAAAATCTTACTCTGGCCATATTTGTAGCACCACACTTCAAACTTTGGGTTTTTTGTCTCCTTCTGGGGGGATATGTGATGGGTCTCAGCATATGTGACTCAAGCTCAGCTAACTTCAATCAAGAATTTAAGTAGGAGATGATTCACCCCTCCCATGCTGTGTATTAGTTTAATTTATAGGGAAAAATATGTATAATAAAATAAATAAATGATCAATTTATTAGTTGGTTGTTACAGTTTTGTGTTTCTCCCCTTGGAGTGAAACTGCTAGGGAAATGGATGAGCATTATCAGAAGGTGAAGGAAGCCAAACAGAGGGTAAGAGAGTTTGGGGCTAGTTGTGTACTACTTCTTTCAAAGCCATGCTGTTAGCCAGAGGTTCCCAACCTGTAATATTTTACCTACACATGGGTTTTGTGTGTGTAGTCAGTGCAGCTTCCTGAATATGTCTGTGGAGAGGGACATGGGGCCTGGGTGGCCAGTATGTTCAGCTTTCCCTAGGATCTGAGTAAACTCAGCTCAAGCCTGTTCCTGGTTAGTGCACAAGGATCATTTATGCCCTGAGCATAGACACCAGCAGAGATGTACAAACTACCAAAGAGGTTGGGCACAGAGCAGGAGGGCACACAAAGGGCTCTCCTGGCTCAGGCATCCAAGCCCTTCTTTCTTAGAAGTCTAAATCTCAGACAGTATTGGGCAATATCATACAGGGGGCTAGAAGGGGGAAATATTCCATCTCTTGCTTCTGTATAAATGGCAATAACAATCTAAAAATTGGGATATAAGTGGTAACACCAGGCTGGGCCCAGCATTGTTCTAACACTTTGTTCTTTTATTTATTTATTTATTCATTTGTCTATTTATTTATTGAGGGGGGAGGTGGGAATAAAGTATCATCTAGACCAAATTAGTTGAAATCATATTCCACAGATAGCCACAGATAGCTCACAAATGAACCCCTGAGTGAAGAACAGTTCCATGTCAAGTCATTAGTAAAAATGTACTGTGGAATGATTTAATGTAAAACAAGTTTTAATACACTTGAATCAGGCATAACCCAGGGTTGATATGGACTTTGGAAGTGCTGCATAGTAAATGTAGTATTTAGGAACATGAACATATGTGGTAATGAGCCTTTATGTACTTCTAATCCATTCTATATGTTCTGCATGAAAAATGCTGATATATCTCTCTGAAGAGTCCTTATGACACTCCCAAAGTATACTTGTCTATTTTGACCACTCTAATGAAAATTCAGGATTAAGTGATACAGATTTCTGACTTCTGAATTAGAGGTATATTTTCTGATGTGTCATATTTCTGCCTCAGTCTTCCTGTCTGTGCAATGGAGATAACTTCACCTACCTTCTTTCTTCAAGGAAGCCAGGTGGGATTAAATGATTAATACTTATTAAGGATTTTAAAAATGGAAAAGATGAGACAAACACAAATTGCATTTCTTGCCTTACATATACAGTGAAAGGTGTTTCCTTTTGCTTCTGTTGTCAGAAGATTGCAACAGGCCATAACATTCAGCCAAAGCAGTCACAGATGTTGCCTATACCCACATATTTCTGAAGCTTTTGGTGATAAGTATGCAGTCTGCATACCTACAGGAATAAGCATGTACTGGTTCACACAAAAAATGAAGATACAGCAATTTAAATCAAGTGCTGATGAATTGTGTCTACCTCCCTCTAGCTATTTAATCCAATTAAAAAAAATGAGAGAAAAAAAAAAAAGAGAGAGAGAGAGAGAGAGATTAAATCAGTAACTTTACTTCTTCCTCCATAAGACAATAGGTTTTCATTCCTCTCTCTTCTATCATGCTAATGTCAAAAGGTCAAGGTGGTACTTTTCAAAGTCACTTCAGTTGGATCAGATACTGAAAGGCCAAAGTGAGAAAGAAATTGGAATGAAAATCACTTTAAGATTTACATAACACAGAGAAGTTAAATATTAAAACTGTTCAGGCCCTGGAAGTTTATAGTTAGCTACTATATTTTTCTGAATACTGCTGCATACACAGTTTGTTGACCAATAGCTCTGGCAGGACAGAAAGAAGGAATATGAAAAACTACTGCAATATAGAG
Source organism: Aythya ferina (assembly GCF_964211825.1). Classification (NCBI taxonomy): domain Eukaryota; kingdom Metazoa; phylum Chordata; class Aves; order Anseriformes; family Anatidae; genus Aythya; species Aythya ferina. The sequence continues at coordinate 147,661,736 of NC_140297.1, read as the reverse complement.
AAATATTGTAAGAGTTTAGTCAGTCTTTTCAGAGACAGATTCATACTTAGATTTCTGGTGTAATACATATGACAATGAGATCAATACAAGTATGCAAAATTTTCAAGTTTTGGTCTGTAAAGCCCAGCTTTTCAAATAGAGTGTTAGGGTTCTTAAGACAATCAGATTTCATCCGTTTGGAGGAATCTGTGATGCTTAGACTCTGAAAACCAGAACGTATGTCTATTTGCTAATTAATTCATTGATTTGGGAAGAAAATGTCTCTCGCAAAATATAAAAAAAAGCTTGACTGTGACATAAAATGCATCATGTTTTTCTTTGCATAAATGTATTTACTTTCAATCCTTGTCTGTAGTGGGAGCATTAATGTGAACTCTGTAAATAAAATAAACTTCCTAGATTTTTATTTTTTTTTCAACCATGAGCCCTTATTTTACCCATAGTCATCAAGGCCCCAGGCTTTTCTAGTTAGTCACTTCTCTGGTCCAGCTTCCTTTGCTCTTGTCTCTGACCTGGACATGTATTAGTCTGTTTTGGTCACACAGTTATATCCTTTATGCTTTACACTTCAAATAGCAGAACCAGGCGTTGGCTCTAGTTTGGGGTTGCTGTCAGATTGCAGAATCTCTTCCTTCTGAGGATGCAAAGCCCATGATTAAGTCATTTTCAGGAGCAATGATTAACTGTGTAGATGAAAGTGACAGCTGAACCAAATGAGCTCGACAAAATGATTACTTTGACTAGCAAAAAAAAATTTACATACACAGTTAAAAAAAGAAATGTGCAGGTATCATCACATCTTGTTATTTTTACTAATGAAGTCTGTTATGAGACTGTGGATCAATGCACATGAAAGAGTTTAGATTTCTTCCTCTTCCTAATGTCTATTATAAATGGATTTTCTGGTAACATCTCTCTTGGTCCAAAAGATCACATGAAGGATATTTTAGAAGAGTTCCTCTCATACCTACATCAACACAATACCTATGCTGTTGAGTCTTGAGACAAACCTATAACCCACTGTGTTTCCAAAACCTAAATATATTGATTTTTATTTAATCTGGATTTGTTAGACATAAGAAACCTGAATAGAGGCTTCAGCAATCTATATATCTTAGAGCTGGGTGGCAGGCAGATATCTTAAGAAAGTCTTCACTTACCCTCTTCAGTGGCTGACTTGTTTGTTTGCTGTCACTCATGTGGCATCACTTCAGGGGGGAAAGCATAGAGAAAGGGTGCACAAAAGGCTGATGCCCATTATCTTGAATATATTTGGAAGCAGAACAACAGACAGATATCATCCCACTTGAACAAATCCAATGAATTATCTCAGAAAGAACTCTAAAATACCCCTGAAGGCAAATAATGTGGATGGGTGTTGCATTTGGCCTAAATCCCAGCCTTATGTCTGCTCTTGCACAACCAAATACATGTGACAAATAAAATTGGTTATAGGTCTGTGGCTAACCACTTCCTTAAGTGCTTTGTGTTTAAGAAAAGTGTAGAAGACACAGTGAAAATGTAGGCTGTCAAGATTCACAATGTTTAATATGCAGATTTCTTTCTATTTACATATTTATTTGAACAGGTTTAACACAGTTTGGCTTACTAGACAGCATAAGACACCAGGATCTTTCAGCTAACATTAAGGAGGATATGAAGACACAAATGAAGTAGATACAAGGGATTTCTGCACAAAGTACTAAGAAAGAAGATAAATGTGATACCCTGGTTTTGTCCAGGTTTGAAATGGCTAATAAATATTGGTAAGCACCATATATTTTTTTGCTTGAACTTTTGGTGGGTCAACATAATTGCCGTGTTTTGAGCTGTCCTGGCATTGCATGCAGGACTGGGTAGCATACACATATATTCTGCCATTAAAAATAACCTTATGAGAAAGAAAATAACCTTTTGGAATCTGAGCTGAAAGAAAAATACATGATTTTTGCCATAAGTTGACATAATTTGGCTGTCATATTTATCTTCATAAATCAAGTTCTACAAATAGATTAGTAACATGATTCTGCCGGTAAAGGGAGTCTGGCATATACCTGACAAGCTTCTGATCTAAACACCTGTGTTTTCAGTACCTTCTTAATTAGGTGCTCAGCTTTTCATGCCTCCAAATACATGAGCTGTAGCTGGGAGGCATTCTGCCAGTGCTGGGTGCAAACTGTCAGAAGTGACAGCATGACTTCAGCTGTACCTGCAGAAATCCACATGTACAACCACACCTACATTTCTTTCACAGCACAGGTGATGGAATTGCAAAATGCATTGTTTGGCATGTTCCCAGGCTGGACATGAAAATAGGAGACTGATTTTGAAAAGATGAAGACAGAAAACGCTGCAAAGCCAGATTCTGTCTTTAGGCTTAGGCTACAAGATAGCCCACCCATAACTTCACTTCCTCCAAGAATCCCACAACAGGAGCCATTTTCTCAAGTTCTTATGAATACAGAGCAAGAATTTTTTGCTGTGATGCTGGTTTATCCTCGTGCCCCAAACCCTGGAAGCAGGGTCAAGATTGCACCTACAATCCTAGAACCACAGAATATCTTGAGTTGGAAGTGACCCACAAGGATCATTGACTCCAACTCATGGATCCAAACAGGATCACCCAAAAATCAGACCACATGTCTGAGAGTGTTGTCCAAATATTTCTTGAACTCCAGCAGGCTCGGTGCCGTGACCACTGCCCTGGGGAGCCTGTCCCAGTGCCTGACCACCTCTGGGTGCAGACCCTTTCCCTAACCCCCAGCCTGACCCTCCCCTGTCCCAGCTCCATGCCATTCCCTCGGGTCCTGTCGCTGTTCCCAGAGAGCAGAGCTCAGCGCCTGCCCCTCCGCTCCCCTCGTGAGGGAGCTGCAAGCCGCCGTGAGGCCTCCCCTCAGCCTGCTCTGCTCTGGGCTGAACAAACCAAATGACCTCAGCTGCTCCTCATACATCTTCCTCTCTAGACTTTTCACCATCTTTGTTGCCTTTCTTTGGACACTCTCTAATAGTTTTATGTCCTTCTGATATTGTGGCATCAAAACTCTACACATTACTTGAGGCGAGGACACATCAGGGCAGAGTAGACTGGGTTAAGCACTTCCCTCAGCTGGCTAGCAATTACACTGCAAAACACAAAGCACGTAAGGATGTGAGTAGCCACAGACCTATAACCAGTTTTATTGTTCACATCCATTCTGTTGTGCAAGGATAGACATAAGGCTGGGATTTAGGCCAAACTCAGTCACCTATTGCTATGGATCTTTTAACAGCAAACCCCATGCAAGAAACAGCTGGAAGGAAGGAGAGAACTATTTATGCCTGCTCTACTCTCTCCTTACTCACTGCATACTGTTGAGATTTACAGACACAGTGCAGGAAAGTCTCTGTGGGGCTTATGCCCTTCTATTCCCCTGAAGGCTCTCAAAAGGAGCAGCCACAACACAATTCCAGGTTAAATTGCCATCTTAGAGATATTTGGCAAGAGCTCACGGGTGCTGCTGAGACACTTGACTTAATTTTGCCACCAATTCAAATGGAGTGCTGGGCTGCTTTCCTGTCTCTATTTGGATTTTAAATCCTCCCTGGATCTTGCAGAAATAATCTCTGCCAGAGACAACTTATCACTAGGTATTACTGAAATGCTCCCAAAGAGTGCATTTATTTTTTTCTTATTATTGGCCTAGACCAGGTCACAAAAAATGGGAAGAATTTTAAAGAAAATTCCCAGAAGTGGGTGCCAAGAACACTCCTCTTTTTGCCCCAAAGTCTCTTCTTCCCCAGGTTCAGGTGAACAAGCCAAGCATGGTTTTACTTCACCCATATATACCTAGTTTGTTTTCCAGGAACAGAACATGAAGTGATGTGCTCTGTGTAGGTAAGTGCTTAGCAGGTAAGGGCATCTCCCCACCTGGGGACAGAAGCCAGAGAGCATTTGGATGACACTGAAGGCTGAATAGACTCTAGTTTCTCAGACAACCAAGGTAAAACCAGGTGTATTGTTACTGGGAATTCCCTTGTTAAAAATGCTGGCAGTAGGCTTCTACATTTTTTATTTATTTATTTTTTGTTTAATATGTATTAAGTGTTCCACCTGCTGTGCTTTTAAAGACTTTCTGGTAAGTAATTCCATCTTCCTGTCTTCTCCACAACAAGTCAATGGCCAGGGAACCTGTGAGAATTTAAGCACTTCTTCATAGCTGCCTCTTCCAGCATCTTTTGCCAGCTCTGACCATCCATCAGAGCCTTCCTCCAGGGCAGGACCTCAGGGACGGTCGGTAACAGCTCCACCACTTGTCCTGCCTTAGCTCTAAATCCCTGGACCCATAGGTAGGAGCAATTTGTTTCCTCCTCCAGCTCTGTCAAACACCTGGCTTGCGGTTTGGAATTTGTGTACTGAGCACTTAACCAGAATCCAGAATTGAGTATTAAATATTTGTGATACGCAGGGAATGAATAAAGAGTAGGTGAGGAAAGACCATTAACAAACCTTCTTCTAGGCCACTGGAAAGGATGTGGCAAGAGTAAGAGGAGGATTTTCCTACAGTCAGTACCAAAAAGTCAGCAAGTGTTTGAAGTGAATTAGTGATAAAGGGCTCGTTATAGATATTGGAGAAACTTTAATAAAATGAACATGGAAGATTCCAGCTCTTTAATTTTAGAGTTTGCTCCTGCAGGAATGCTTAGGTTTTTATCTCCTTCAATATTTTAGCAGGATAGACTGTGTTTGCAATCAATAGTGGTTTGTATTCCTTGTAAAGTAGAAAGTGTTTAATTTGTTGAGAAAATCTGTTCTCAGAAAAATAACTAAGTGGTTTTGTAAGAAGGATGAAGTTTTTCTTTACACATAGTAAATCAGATTCACTAGGGGCAGTTGACATGCCCTCTTTTCTTACGATGTTCTTGAGATTCCGTGTTTTGACACCGTCAAAGAACAGGAAAATATGCCAAGCTTCTGCTGTTTGAGATACCAGCTGGTAAATTCCTCCTGCCTAGAAAAATCAAGGATCCAGTCACAGGGTCTGGTCTTTACATGGGGACTTGCCACCCCATCCAGAGCCCCATGGAAAGAAGTGGGACCCTCCACAGTTGCAAATGTTTGTTATCACTTCTGATCTGGGTCTCAGACTTGCATTTCAGATAGCCTAAACCCATGTAAGGCTGTTGTTTAGGACACCACTGCAGACATACCCAAGAAACTGAAAGCAGTGATGCATTTATCCCATTCAAAATGGCAGGGTAAAAGGAGTTGCTAAATATTTTAAAGAAACTTAACCTTAGAAATATCACAGTCATGATTATTCTGTGGCATTCCTGTTCTTCCCCAATAAATAAACCAAGACTTAATATGTGTAAAATAGATTTTACTAGAATATGAGAATGCATGGGAAAGTCTACACCATTTACTGAAGGAAACTTGAACTTCCTGTGAAATGGAAAAATTTGAGAGCAAAACATTAAGATCATTCATTGATTATATTCATTGGCCTTAAACATTTTATTTATGGACAGTCAGAAAAGATGGGAGAGGTGCTAGACATAACCCAGCCACAGTATATAAATTTCCATTATTGATGCTAAAATCCAAGTTATTTTAAAGAGGATTGGTGCCTTTAGCTCACCTTCTGTTTTTAATAAAAATTGCATTTTCATAGAAAAAGTAATAATGGCCTCCCTTCATTCCTTCAGATTTTGGAGTTTGCTGTAGACTTCAGTATTGGAATAGGCACAAGGTACAAGGTACGACTTCCTAATGATTACTTCCATTCCTAGCCATGGCAGTAAAATCCTACTCCTTTTATATATGCATATATATGTATATGTAAAATGTACCATATACTCTTGAAAGGTAAGGAGAACATTCCATGAGTTATGTGGTGGAGATACACTGCATACACTGTGTATGTGATCCAGACATATGAAAGTCAGTAGAAGGACTATGATGTTCCTCAGGGGAGATTGGATCAGGCTTCACATGATTAAAGAAATAGGTTAAACATTTCTGGTGAACTAGATGTCAGAAATATAGAAAATGTGGTCTGGTGTTTTACTTCAGTTAATTTTCACTTTTTTGGACATGTAACACAAAGCCTCTGAGTACTTTGTAGTTACTGCAAGAGATTAAATGCTTGCACCTGAAGAAAAGCCATCTGAACAAAAATAAAGAGAGACAAACAGTGTTATCAGTTCCCAAATATGATCCCAATTTGAGAGAAAAAGGAGCAAACTCTGTCTGTGGTAGAGACTGGAAAAACTAAGAGGAAGTTTTTCCAGTACCCCCTAAAAAGTACTCAAAGAAAGATGAATCAGTTGAAATGAATATAGCTTGCAAAGCACTCTGAGGGCCACAGTAGGACACATGGCTGGGAGACCTCCATTAGCATCCTGACCCAAAGCTGCTTCCAACAGTCTGTAGGCTTTTCAGAGAAGGATCTTGATGGATCAAGTCTCACTGACTATGATGGTGTATATATGGTGTATCTAACATTGCACTGCCTGCAAGTGTGCAGAGAAAAGGGACTCTCTAGATGACCTCAAGAGGTACCTTCCAACCTCAACTGTTCTGCAGTTCTGTGATTTATGGCTTCTTCAGCTGGTCTGAAATGTCTGCATCGTACCACTGAGCAGTAGCTCCACGTCCTATCAGGCCTACCTTGAGACAGTGTTACATGGGTCCTGCAGTTCAGATGATTTGCTGCTGAAGAATCACCTGAGTTGGCAAAGCAGTGTGTGCTGTGACCAGTCTTATATTGTGCTCCTTCTGCTTAGCTGCCTGAAGAAAATCTATCCAAGTGTAAGGCACATCTCTTTCAGGCCTTTCTGCTGATGAGGTTTACTTTTTTTGTGTTGCCAAAGTCATAGCATCGTGGAATAACTGAGAAGAGAACTCTGCATCTCTGGTCCAGCTGCCCTTCTCAAAGCTGTATCTAGTTGGGTTTGGGATATTGCCAAGGACAGACTCCACAGCCTCTCCGGGCAACCTGTCACTGTTTGACCACATTTGTGGGGGAAACAAAAAAACAAAAAAACAAAAAAACAAAAAAAAAAACCACAAACACACAAAAAGTTTTGCTTTTGTTTTTAAATATATAAATATAATTTATTTCAAATTGTGTCCATTGCCTCTTGTCTTGTTACTGGCTCTGTCTTTTTTACTCTCCCCAACAAGTATTTATATACATCAATGAAATCCTGCTGTACCTTCTCTTCTCATCAGCATGTACTGGTGCTTGCAGTTGTTGCTCCTCGGGGTCACGAGTTTACATTTCCCATGTTGAACACCATGAGGTTCATCTTTGCTCAATTCTCCTGCCTATATGGGTTCCTCTGGATGGCAGTATGACCCCTCTGGTTCATCAGCCACTCATCCATCATGGAGGATGAAGTCTTGCTGAAAAACAAACTGTGAGTGACAGCTTCTTGCCGTAAACCTACTCCCCAAGATGACTTCCTTCAAAGAATTCTCTAAGGACACTAGCAAATGTCAGGGACTTCACCTGCAATAATTGAATACTGTGTCCTGTTGTCACTTGGCTTGTAAGTCCTCTGTCACATTGGAAGCAAGTTGTCTGGCACCTTTCTTACCACCCCCCGGAATATTGCTCTTGAGCAAACAGCAAACCCTGACCCTCATTTTGCAGGGGATGGGAGAACATTATCTCTTCCAGTCCTGGGTGTCAGCCCAGCCCAGCTAGCACATAGCCAGGTGGGCACCCATGCGTGCTGCAGTGATGTGACAGGAGCACCACTGCTTCTGTGCAGAACTGGCTCAGTTTGTGCAAACCTCTTCTGGTGTGTTAGCTTATGGCCTGCATAAATCTGAGGTCTTGTCAACTGTAACTACAGTACTCAATGCTAAGCAACCGTGACATGCAAGGTGATTTCAGGGAAAGCCATGTGGGAGCAGGAGAATGTTGGAACTGGGACTCAGTTTTGCTCTGACTTGCATGCAAAGCTGTTAGCATGAGCACTTGGCATGGAAATTGTACAAAAATCGCTTGCCAGGGACTTGCAGTCTGTGTCTATGTGCATTTCTGTGGTGAAATTTCACACCTGCTAGACAAGCGGACTTGTCCTTAACACTTTACCTGGAAGACTCCTGGCAGAAGCATGCTTCTAACTTTCTTGGGATGCCCACATCACAGCCTTTGTCACAGGCACCCCAGTTGTGGTTTTCATTCTGGGACCCTCGGTGCCTTGGAGCATCGTGGAGTCAAAGGGATCATCAAAAGGGTCTTTTGGGCATCCTGTAGCAGGGGCATCTTGCATGGGTTTACATCATACAAGGGCTGAACTTTAGAGCAGAAAAATTATGTAGAAACTCTTCATGGAAATAGACTTTTTCTAACCCTAGAAAGAGAAGACCATGGGGTCTTCTCTGTCTTGAAAGAACAGTTCCCGGTATTCTCTGTCTGCAGATACATCCATACACAGTCCCATGATGTACCCCAATTCTCTAACAGTGAGTTCTGCAGCATCTTCAGAGAAGAACACTCCTTGTTGAGCACTGGTCTCCAGTCCAGGTCTTCCATTATTGCTCAGGACCACATGAAATTCAGAAGTTAAGACAGATGCCAACAGGGAGAGCAAGACATGGTGTTGCCTATTGCACTGTCCTCAGCATCCCTGCCTGGGGTCAGTGAGGTGTGGGGGGCCTGTTGCCCTTTGTGTACTGATGTGTGCACAGACATGGCTTGCAAACAGGTGTGTGATGAGCACGAGGCACATCTCATCTCTTGGACCTTCTTCCATTATACTTGGTTATGGAATACTTTAAAAATGAGGTACCATCTGTGCACTGGGATGCCTTACCTGCCCTCCCACCCTGCATCCAGTCAGGAAAGTCCAGCTTGGGGTCTGAGCCCATATTTAGGTATGGCAATGTGCACAACAGTCATAATTCAGGTCTCTGAGGAGCTTGCCTTTCATGACTTAAAAAAGCTATGGTGTTGAGCCTTTTACATCAGATACACGCTTTCCAAAATAGGTCCCAAATTTAGCTCATGTGGCATGTTGCTCCTGTTGATGCACTACATTCTCCTGGTAAAGTTTTCTGCTCCTCTGTGGATAAAACCTGTGAAGAACTGCTCAGAAGATAATCTACAGTCTGCTCTACCAGTCTAGTGTAGCTTTCTTACAGCATACTAGAAAAAAAAAAATAAAATAACAGCACTAAGTCTCAGGCCAAGTGTCATATGAGGTAAGAAAGTCTATCTGACATAATTTCTTTCTTAGAAACTTTTGGTGTTGAAAGTCTTCAAACTCTGGCACTTTGCCAGAGTCCACAATCCCCACCACAAAATTAGAAGATATGTAGAAAAGAAGTCCCTTTCCAGGAATGACACAAACAGCAAAGAACACAGTGAGAGGGGAAAAAAATCTCCCAAGAGAAGTGTTCAAGACAGATTAGAGAGAACATTTCCCTTTTAACTTATAGGGTACTGAGGATTTGGCCATACATTTTTGGTGAGTCTTACAGAAATTATTTTCTGATTATAACTCTCGGACCTGAGCTCTGCTCTTCCCACAACTGATTGTTTCCCAGAAATTACATTTTTCTTATTTCAGTTTGGTTTCTTTGATACCGAGCTGCCTGAAACCAAGAGTCAGAGCAGAAGGAAGAACTAAACTACCTAGCTCTGAAGAAAGTATTTTTCCCTTTTTTTGCAGGTACCAAAATTTAGGAATTGACTAAAACATCTTAAACACAACATTTTCTACCCAGGCAGATCCAGGCAAATTCCAGCTGGGCTGACTGTTTGTTTGAATTTTACAGTATCGTTTTAGGCCACTTAACATAAAAGAATCTGCTGCTGCAAAAAACACTGCACAGTTTCAGTTCACATTTGCAGTTCATTTGTTCATTGCTCTCAAGGAGACAAGCTGTTTTTCTTTTCTCTGTTGAAGTTTATTATACTGTGGGCAAAACATCAAAGGGGAGAGCTGGCCTAAGCTGTGGAGCAAGCCACAAGGGGCACACTGTTACACTGGAACAGTCAATATTTTTCAAATGCTAAAGATAGGAAATATTTTAAACCCTTTTTTTCCCCTTTCTGCTGGAAGTGCTGCTACATATGCCCCGCCTGTGTCCTGAAAAAGCTGCCAGCTCCCCTTGGGACAGGTGTCCTTCACGGGGCCAGGATGGGACATGCAGCAGCATCCTTCAGACAGGAGCAGCAGTGGGGTGGAGACATCCCAAACTGCTGTTGGAGGTAGGCTTGTCTGAGACTGCATCTGGGGACAGCTGTCAGCACATCATGTGCTGCAAGAAGAGGGGAAAATCCAAGCTGATAGTGGCTAGTAATGACACTATAATCCAAGAACTGGACCATGTTTTACAGCTATTAAAATTTTAACTTGAACCTGTCTTAGGTAGAAATGAGAAAAGCATAGAGAAGGTTCGGGGGGGTCTCATCGATGTGTATAAATACCTGAAGGGAGCGTGCAAATGGATCCAGGCTCTTTTCAGTGGTGCCCAGTGCCAGGACAAGAGGCAATGGGCACAAACAGGAACACAGGAGGTTCCCCTGACCGTCAGGAAGCATTTCTGTCCTGTGCGGGTGACCAAGCACTGGCACAGGTTGCCTAGAGAGGCTGTGGAGCCTCCTCTTTGGAGATCTTCTAAAGCCACCTGGACGTGGTCCTGGGCACCCTGCTTTGGGTGTCCTTGCTTGAGCTGGGGTGGGACCGGATGGACCCCAGAGGGCCCTGCCAGCCTCAGCCATTCTGTAATTGTGTAATTTTGTCATGGATATTCTATAGACATTTGGTAACAGAAGACAAGGGCACATTGGGAAGACAGCCATCACTGATGTTGCCTTGCGAATACAAGACTGCTTTATGGACTATGGTGTAACTTCAGCATGGACGTGTGTTTGTGAGCCATTTTGGTCCTGATGAGTGTCTGTTTAATGATCTGTTCTGACAAAGGGAGAGGTGAGTTTAAACCCCTCAGGTGACAGGGGCCTGAAATACCACTCGCTCAGGGGAGACCTTTTATCACAAGAGTGTTGCACAGAAAGGTAAAGGAAATTACTTCTCCTTAGACCTTGTTTTGGTGAAATTCTTCCCCCCTCTAGCTACAGGCTTTGTTTATGTGTGTTACCAGCACAGTGCCTTGAGCTAGAAGGTCACTTGTCTCCCTTTGGATTTACATGACATTATTGCTGAAGCCAGCAGGATGGAAAATGGAAAGCTTCCAGACCTGTATCATCTCCTGTTAAAGACAACCCAGGCTGCCTCTTCACAGAATACAGAGTCTCACTGAATCCCGTGGCAGTTTGCTACCCTTTAATGCACACTCAAATACAAGATACTCTCTGAGGGAAGAGTGATATTGTGAAGGTCTCTGAAACACTGCTGCTAAAAGCCTGCTCCCTTCTGCACACATCTGGCACACATCTGAGCCAGGGGCTCAGGAGGTCTCTCCTGACTGTGGTGGTTGTTTTCTTCCAGCCATTTCAGAGCATCTTCACCTGCTCCATCTGCTCGTGGCCTTCTGGGATAGCCATTTGTGGCAGCCAGTGGGTGGTTACCCACCCTCACGGTGCTGCTGGGTAAAGAAAAATGAAGCATAAAGGTTGAAAAAGAGCTTTAGTGAAAGAGCAGGTTGGATGCTTGGCTGATGTAAGCTGGCACAGCTTGGCTGCAGCCAGGAGAGCAGCACCACAGCATCAGACCTCTAGAAAAGCAGTAGATGTGATCTGGGAAGGGAGCAAATACTTCAGTTACTCAGGAAACTGCCTCCTTTACTTGAGGAAAATGCCGTTCAGACTGTGATGGAAAATATTTGGTTGTAGCAATACAAGGGTTTTTCAGTGGTGATCATACAGCTGACATTTTGTCCAGAAAAGGCAGAATTTCTTTGATGTCAAAGGATTTGTTTGGCATGAAGGGTTAAAGATGCTCTGGCTAGGGCAGGAAACAGTCTATAATTGAGGAAACAACACTTTTCCTTTAAAAGACTTTTTCAATTGCTTATGATTTGCCAGAAATTTTCCATGCTAGTTGCTTATTTTCTGCTGGGTCCTCTGAGAAAAGTTTAATCAGAAGTCATTAAAACCTTTCTAGGAGCAATTAGGAAAAGCTGCTCTGCTTTGCCTATAGTGAAAAACAAAACAAGACACCAGAACACCCAACCTGTAACTACACAACCAAGCAGCTGCATGTTCTGCAAGGGCAAGGCAGGTACCTGTCAGGTCCCTGACTCGACACGTAGCACTAGTGGCATGCCCAGAAGCAGAGTGTAACTCCTGTTACCTGAGGTCCCACAGCTCTACAAGAGGCACAGCTCGAGTCACTCCAATGACTAGCATCCCCGTCTTGTGTCTAACACAGAAGATAATTGGTAAATGCTGACAACAGGGAAGATTAATGAAGGGGTGAGGAATATGAGAAGAGGAAGGGATGAAACATCAGCAAGGCATGTTGAGACTGAAGACACTGCATAGAGGAAACTGGGTCTGCATTAAAAAGACAAACAAGAAAAAAAAAAAAGATAGTGCAGAGGAAATAGATGGCTTGAATCAGGATGCTATGGGATTTTGAAAGAAAAAAATGTGAGTGGGATGAGGAAGTGTGTGCATGCGCATGCATGAGCAAGTGCATACAGGCAGCCCAGCCCTTGCAGAGCTGTAGAAGAAAAGGTAATGAACTGGGGGAGAGAGAAACAGGACAGAAAGTATCTTGGAAAGAACAGGAAGATTTTGTGAAACTTCTCTTTCAATAACCTTGTACATGTACAAGCTTAGATGCTTAGTTTTCAGCATGTCACTGATGAAATATTTGTTTGGGGAAAGTCTGAAGAGCAGTAGTTAAAGGACAAGAGAACTTTCTCAGCTAACTTGGGCAGCTTGTATTGTATCCATTCACTGTTCCCAAAACTGTGCATAAGAGGATGACCTGATTTTACCTCTTGTTCTTCCATTGCAATGTGAAGGACCAGGAGCCAGCACTGTTATTCATATGTACCAAATATGTACCAAACAGAGCTTCTTGATCTCTGTTTGTGCTGGGGCATACAAGTTGTACATTTTCCTAAAAATATTAACTTGGCTGGCTTTATTTTAAACTATCAGTTCTGATGAAATGCACTCAGCATTTCAGTAATGCAAGGATGGACTGTGTATGTGAGGCTGTATCCCACAGGGGAACTTCACCACTTGAAAGGACACAAGCTTCTTTGCTGAACAGCCTAAGGTGAGAGATGCCCCAGGAATCACGCTGGTGAGCCATCTAGCCCACTGCTTTCTGGTGGTGGCATGAGGAACTGCTATTTAGGATGAACGTTTGAACATGACAGTGCAACTCTTTCCCTTAGCTATCAAAATCCACAACTGGTGGATCAGGGACACCAGAGCATCTGTTCCTCCTTCATCCTTTTAACACACTGACCCATTATTCATTGATTAGCCTAATCCCATCATAAACATACTAATACTGTTTGTATCCACAGTCCGTCTTTCTTTCTTTCTTTCCTTCTTTCCTTCTTTCTTTCTTTCTTTCTTTCTTTCTTTCTTTCTTTCTTTCTTTCTTTCTTTCTTTCTTTCTTTCTTTCTTTCTTTCTTTCTTTCTTTCTTTCTTTCTTTCTTTCTTTCTTTCTTTCTTTTTCTTTCTTTCTTTCTTTCTCTCTTTCTCTCTCCCTCCCTCCCTTCCTCCCTCCCTCCCTTCCTCCCTCCCTCCCTCCCTCCCTCCCTCCCTCCCTCCCTTCCTTCCTTCCTTCCTTCCTTCCTTCCTTCCTTCCTTCCTTCCTTCCTTCCTTCCTTCCTTCCTTCCTCTTTCCTCCCTTCCTCCTTCCCTCCCTTTCTCCCTCCCCTCCTCCCTTCTTCTGTCTTCCTCTCTTCCTCTCTGTCTTCCTCTCTGTCCTCCTCTTCCCTTCTTCCTCTCTTTCTTTCTTTCGCTTTCTTTCTTCCTCTCTCTTTCTCTTTCTCTCTTTCTCTTTCTTTCTTCCTTCCTTTCTTTTTTTTCCTCCCTCTTTCTTCCTCTTTCTTTCTTCCCCTCTTTCTTCTTCTCTTTCTTCCTCTTGTTCTCTCTTTTTCTTTCTCTTTCTCTCAGCAACATTACACCCTCTGTTCTGTTCCTAATAACTTTCTCATGAGCTCCAGTGTTTTATTGACTTTTCTTGCTTGCCATCGCATACTGAGCTGATGATTTCAGAGAGCCATCAGCAAAGGCTCCAAGATGTCTTTCCTAAGTTGTAACTCTCAGTTCCAAGTTTGGTATAGATCATTTTTTCCTAGATGCTTTGCCCTGTATTTATCTACATTAAAGTTCATCTGCCACCTTTGTGCCAGCTCAGTTTGATGAAGTCTTCATGGCATGCACAGAATTCAACTATCTGAAAGAATTTAGTATCTGCAAACTCTGCAAAGTCTGTGGCTCCATTTCTTCAGCTGCCATTTTAAATGAGCTGACTTGGTTAACATCCATAACTCCCTAGGAAAAAGAAATCTCTCCAAAATCCCCTTAAGGTCTGAAAGCTAGTTTCCACTTGTCTGACCTAGTGGAGCTCCAGGGGTTTCAGTCACATGTGATTTATAGAGGTCAACAAAGCCAACTGAGTCCTGCAGGGAGAAGAGGGAAGGATGCTATCTCCAGCTGCCTCTTACCTCCTTAGAAAAGGGGCTTTTCTTTGCGTTACTGTACTGGGATTGTTCCCAATAAATATGAAATGTGGAATATGAATGTACCGACAGAAGTATGAAGTAGTGTACGGCACTAAGATGATGCTGTGTACGTGTATAACAAAAAAGATGAAAGTGTGACCCCCATCCATTCAGACAAATTAGTTAACTTATAAGGAGTCTTCCAAATTGCACTGCTAGCAGCTTTGCTTATTTGGAAATTAGGGTATGGAGAAACCCTGAAGACGGAGTGGCCAAGGACGTCCCTAAAGTCAGTGCAGCCAGTGAAGGGCTTTCTGTGGTTGTAGCTCCATCTACCGGCACTAACTGGGCTGATCTCCACGTTTAAGTCATGAGCTACACCAAGTAATGTTCTTGGAGGTCTTGTTGTTTATTTATTTTTTATTAAAGAAAAATAAGGGATTAATGAATGAGTTAAATTCACCATTAACTTCTTCTCCTAATATCCTTTCAGCCAGCAGAGACGCACAATTTGGTGGTATCAATTAAGTGGTGACACTGCAGTAGTTCTTCATCTCAGAAGTCCCATGTGACATTGTGCCTCACCTAGCTTGTTTCAGCATTGCCAACCCTAAACCAATCACAACCCATGAGTCAGATCCTCTAAAACAACGAGACCCCACAAGTGCTGGGTTTTTATCTTGGAGCCTTCATGTCTCCTAAGTCTGCCATGGACACAAAGGCTCTTTTTCCTTTTGTGGCAGCAGCTATTCCAGCAATAACTTATCCCAGCAGCAGGATCCTAAGAAGAAAAAGCAAATGACACAAGGCCAAAGAATTTGTAATACCATTTATTTCAAAGGTCAGCTCTATTTAGTGCTGAGGGAAAATTCTGTTCTTACTTCCATTAGTGAGATTCCTTGCTGGCGACCTCAAAAGAAGTTGCATTTATATAACTAAAAGCAAAATCTGGCCTCTTGTTCATCAAGAAATTTCTCTCTGACGTATTCTGTCTTTTTTAGGAACATTTGCTCCAGCTAAGACCCAGACATGTTGTTTGACAAATTCATTATCGGGTATATTTACTTTTTATTTTAGGTCAGGGACTGAACCTTGGGTTTTAGCCCAGGAACAGCTGTCACTGCTATGGGTCAGGTCAGCCATGTCTTAGCACTCAGATGACACCTCTGTCCAGCTCCTCCTCCTTTCTGCTCTCCAGCTCATGCAGGGTCCATGCTGATTGTAGCCAGGGAACAGAGAGGAAGAATTCCTGTCCTTCTTCCAACCTTTAGAGCTGATACCATGTTGGGAAGTCGACCTGGGAGGTGGGGAACACTTCCCCTTCCCCTCTGGTCCTGAATTTGGGGTTAAAGCATCCGGTGATGATTCACCTTGCCTCTTATTTGAACAGCCCAAGGCTCTAAGCTGGCCCTACAGGTTTCCCAGGACGTCACATCCCAGCACAAGGTATTTACAGCTTGAAAAACAGGCATATTCAAGTTTCAAGACCTAGACTTATTGCATGGGACAAATGCAAAGAATTGCTAAAGTCTTAAACCTCCTTTTATAATCAGTGGGCCTCCCACACAATTCCTCCATTTGCCCTAACTTCTATGTTGTCTTGGTGGAACCATCAAAGTTCATCTGTGCATGTGTTGCCTACCTAAGAGTGAATCACATCCAAATACACCACGTTGCTTTCTGGGTTGTCCAGCTTGTCCAGATCACGGTGCAGCTCCCTGCTTGTCTGCATGCCTGGCTTCCTTTCCAAAACCAGGCAAGAAACAGGGAGAAGAGGGGATGCCTGTTCAGGTCACACTATCACATAGAGCTGTGATGTAGCTAGGGTGTTCACCTGGACCCAGGCAACTGGAAATAACTCCAGATCCTTCAATTTGGAAACAGTAAGACCTATGGTATCAGTAATTACATTATTAATTTATGCTACAATATTCTTTCCACTTGAAAATTAATTGCAAAGAAAGATGGTTATAGTCCTTTTAAGGACAAAAAAAAAAAAAAAAAAAGGGGGGTTGAAAAGTGTTTGTTAAAAGAAAAATTTTTGCCTCAATGGTTAGTGTCATAAAGTTTATTGAACCTAAAACAATACCTGCAGCAAGGTAATCAGATCACCCTGAAGCTCCAGTGCCTTTGTACAGGGAAATGGGGCAGTGTGAGGTCCTAGCTGTGCAGCCAGAGGAGTGCGGAGGATCCTTGGCTCTGCAGGAAACCCCTCTGGGCTTGTTCTCATCTGCTGTTTGCTGTTCCACAGCACTGGCCTGGTGATATGGGCCACACTTCGCTGAGAAGACTAGAAAATAAGTATGGATGAGATTAAAAGCTCCAGTAATTCCTTAAAGATTACTAGTAATGCTGTAATCAAGTGTAGGTCCCTGGGGCCCAGTCCTTGCACAAGAGCCTCTCTGGAGCCAGGTCTGACACTGGGTTTGCTGGGCATGTGTGAATATATTGCCCACAGTCTCCAGAATCCTTACAGATATTTGTACTAATCCCACAGCAAGGAAGGTGTTCAAACACCTATCCAAGCCTGATGACTTGATCATTGTGCTTCCTTGGAAGGCAGCTTGAACAAATTAGTTGCCAAAACTTAGCTCAGGTTTCTGACCTGCAAGCTGTGCCTTGGCGGGCTGGATGCAGGTAGTTTTCCTAACGCCAAGTTTGTAAGGCTCAAACATTTCGTGTAGCAGGAAGCAGCTGAAACCTGCAGATTCCTGAGGATCTGTTTCCTCTTCTAAGATGCAGGAGGCAGACCAACACCTCAAGCAGGAACTCTGTGTATTTACAGCTGGATAATCAAACTGAAGGTCAGAATACCCAGAAACTAGCGTTGGATATAGGAATGGCCAATTTGGCACATAAAGCTTCCCTTTAACTCATAAACCTTCACAAACAGTCCTACCTTTTAAGCCCATGTAACTAGTTGCCTGACTTAATACAACCGTGACAGAGACAGAAATGGTCCCTGTCGATCACGTACAGGCCGCACGACACCGCTGTCTTCCTGCCCACATTTAAATCCACCTTTGCCTTGAGCAACTGGGTTCTTCTCCACCACAGGTCTCCTTCAGCACATGAGCCTCTCTGAGCTTCCCATCTGTGACAGGAGAACAGCACTTATCTTCCCAGGAACTCCTCAGGTACAGCTGCAGTAAATTCTGGGCTGCCCAGGTTGGAAGGAGGTTTACAGGAGCACCATAAGGGACCAACAGCAGCTTAACCCACCAGGGGAAAGGTGAAGAGTCATGCTGGACTCCACTTAAAATAATAATAATAAATAAATAAATACATATATATATAATACTTCCATTGCTGATTTTTTTTTGTTTGTTTTTTGTTTTTTCTTCTTCTGATGGTGTTCCTTGTGTCTCCAATGTCTCCACAAAGGCCAAGGTATCACAACCAATTGTCCAAAATGCAGATCAGAAAAATATACAGCATGATCTCACTTTCCAATTTTCCATTTTATAAGACTTTATAAGACTGAAAAGTCCATTGTTAGGTTTGCATTTCAGTTTTAGGATTTGTGGTTCCCCATTATATTCAGACACAACCAGGAAGCCTTTCTGTACAAGCCCGGCAGTGGACTGTGAAATGCATCAGGATACCAGCATTCAGAGACCAGTTTCCCTCTGTATAGATAAAAATGGAGCAAACTAGTTCTCCAAGAGTTTTATGCTCTCTTAACATGTTGTTTTTTTTCAAATTCAGACCGGAACATCAACATTTTTTACACTTATAAAGCAATTGCAAAAATACAAGGATTAGAGGAAGTGCAATGGGAGTCAGTGCTGTGAGATGGGTTTGGAAGCTAAAGAGGAAAAGACACTGGCCTATTGATTTTTCAGTGCTTTTTCTTTAATTTTTTATGAATTGAACAGATTTGCATGATCTCTGTCCGGTTCTGCCTCTCTCTTTCTACAGATGTGTTTTACATCAACATAACTTTACTCGCTTTATGATTTATAACCAATATACAAAGGCCTGAGAAATCATTAACAGCCTGATCCTGTACATATCAATAGTCACTGCAGGTGCTGTGTCACCTTGGGTCATTTCCAGGTATTCAAGAAGACAGAAATAAAGTCAGGACTTCGGTGAAGCACTTTCTGTGCATCATTTTCTGAGTATGTTCTAACAGAAGCTTAGCTTTCTAAAATGTATCCTTTCCTTTCTCTTAAGCAATAGCAAACTAGTGCTTCTCCCTGCACCTTCTGAAGTCTCCTTATAGAGAACTTATTTAGCAGCAGCTGTGGAACAGCAGTATCCAAAATACTATGAAATGTTTTTTTGTTTCAATAAGAGTAGGTACCTGCATGGTATCTTGGATATCCCTGCACTGTAGCTTCACTTCATAGAGACATTTGACGAAAACACTTTTTGGCATCTGTGGTCTAATTCCATCCACCTTAAATTCATTGTGACAGTTTATATTCCTATCTCCTCCTGGGCTGCCTTTGTTCTTTGAAGAAGTCTAATATTGTGCTCTTCAAGGTCATCACTCAGAGGCTTGGGGACATTTTTATACATTTAATTTAGGAGAAAAGAGTGAGACGTATTAGAACCAGCTTGCATATATCACCTGTAATAACCATCACAAGGTTCGTGCTAATTCCCTATCAGTATTTGCATACAGACATCCCAGCATGCACACACCACTTGGGAGTCACACCCGTCTTTTTACAAAGTAATACAAAATTAATTACTGGCCTTTTTTTTTTTTTTAAAAAAAAAAAAAAAAGGAATGTGATGGCTTCCTTGTTCCTTTTTATGCTGTGTCCTTCCTTAGATATTCCTCAAAGACCAGTAAAACTCCTTAGATGCTAACAGAACATTTATGTCCTTTCAGTGCTTTTTAGCCACCTTTTCATACGAAAGCCACCTTTTCATTACTGGAGTTTTTACCTTTATCTCTTCACTGCCCTTTGTTTGTCTTTGATAGTTAAGAGGGAAAGTTTCACCTTTCCTCACTATGCAAATAAAGTTCCCATGCTATGCTAACTGCACTCTGTTACCTGGGCTTCTTCTACAAGTGGTATAAGACATTTAAACAGCACCCACTAGTCATCATCTTTACACCTCAGGTTTGAACTCCCAGGTTAGGTACAAAGTCAACTAACCTTGGACAGCTTTTTAATTGACACCACGTGTGGGATTCATCCTCTGTACGTTTAAACAGGCAAAAAGTTAAGATCTTTCCCTCATCGTCCCAGCTGGCTGCAGGTGCTGTAGCTGTGCACAGTCTGCAGTGTGCCGTGCACTTCTAGGTTCCAGGGTGAGGGAGTAACCACACCAAAATGCAGCACCCATTTACAGTGTTGTTGTAGCTGATCTGGCTCTTCTCCTCACTGATGTTCATGCTGTATCACATAGCAAACCACTATACAAAACTAATGTAGTTGTGTCTTCTTGAGAAATCTTAGCCTTTATTTTGTATGTCTAGAATCACACTGAGCTGCAAAGTAGTTTTTTGATACTTTCCAAAAAGAGAACTAATGACAAGACTTTACAAACAAGATTAATAACCAGACTGCTGCCATAAACATATTTAGTAACTTTAATGCTGCTTAGCATAAGTCCATTAAACATTTTCATCCATATACTCCAGTGTAAATGTATTTTATACAATATGAAGTGTTTTAAAAGTATATGGCTCTAGGTAAAACATTCACAAAACAAGTTTTAACGCAAGTAGAGGATTAGAAAAAAATAATCAGGCAGAGTATAAAATCTCTGGAAGATAAAATTTTCAGAAAAGATACACAAAACCATCCCATTGCAATAATTCAGGAGGTGGTCCCAGTAGTCAGAAGGGTGGCTGCTCACTTTCGTGTCACCGATAAAAATCTCTGTCCTGGGTCAGCAGGGACTGAAGGGCTCCACTGATGGTGGCTGGCTCTCATAGATCCTTGTTCCTGGCAAATTTGGCAAAGTGACCTTCAGAGCAGATACTTTTGTTGGCTCAAGAAGAATGAGTAGGCCCAGGAATGAGGGAAGTCCTGTCTTCCCTTACCCAACCGCCGCTGGTCTTTGTAGAATTGTAAGGTGCACTGGCAAGATGCAGTGAGCGAGTTGTTCTTGAATGACAGAGAACCTTTACGTTCTCACATTATCAATTTGGCACTATTCACAAGAGCAAAAAAAAAAAAAAAAATATTTACTAGCATTATAAAAAAAAAGAAGTTTTGCCATCTGCCAAAAAGGATGAGTGTTAAGGAACAGAGTGCAACACTATCGTTTCGTTAACTTTGTATTTATAACATTGCATGTCATTATACAACTGGGATATTCAAAGGAGGCTCAATTAAACTTCATTCCTGCCAAAAGCAAACTCCCTCATGGGCGGACTGCTTTGCATTCCACTGCTTTCAGCAAGATGCTGCATAGGCATCTCTCCAAATAAAAACACCTTTACAACACCGCAGGTTTAAGATGTAACAAACAGCGCACTGCATGAATTGAGGTCAGACAATATTCACCATTTGGTAACATTCCATTCAGATGAAGTTGACTCACATAATTAAGTAACAAATGCAGCACTTGAAGTAACAAAACCACAGCCGTACTTCAACAAAGTAAAACAGTGCAAATATTCCTGTTAAACAAAATTATATCACCTATATACACACAACACAAATGCACTGTTTGTTTTGCAGTATAAATAGATCTGATTGAGCTAAATGCCTAAAACTAATGAACTACTGTCTGGCACTCCCAGACACTTTCCATCTACAAAAGAACACAAGAAGCTTTAGAGGATCAGATCACCATAGCTGAATATGGTTGTAAAATAACACCAAAAGATTGCACTGCGTGGATATTTAAAATATTTCCTCTGTACAAAGTTAATAATTTATACTAAGCTGATACTGCAAAGTCAGCTTGGGCTCTGATTATGCACCGAGCAGCACACACAAGACCAGTGACTCCACCAGGAGCCTCAATGCCCACCTGTGTGGAGCGCACTGCAATGCTGCAAAGCACTGAAAGCCCAGTCCCAGGACTTAACGAGGGGGGAGCTTCTTAGCTGCCTGTGCAGGTAACATGTCTGTTTAGTTTCAGCTTTCTTCCTGCTCTTCTGGTTTAGCACTAAAATTCTGCTGTCTGCTCATGATATCTGTTTATCCCTGAACTCTAATATTATTCAGTGAATAATGTTTCTAATGAGGACCCAATAAAAGTAAAAACTAAAAAAGGAAGAGACAGAAACATGTCTTCTGTTAAGGAAATCCTGATTAGGGGTTATTTGCATTTCAGCAGTTGAAAAGAGATTTTAAGCAAAAAAAAAAAAAAAAGTCTTTTTTGGAATTACATTACAGTAAAACAGACAAGTAGTAGTTAATTTGATCTGAAGTGGAGCACTCAGGCATTAAAGTCTCTTCAACCGCTATAGCTTCCATCTCCTCAACGCCATGGCTGTGCTGCAACCATAACAAACAGCTGTTGCAAAGGCAAAAATCTAGAGGAGTAGGGGGGAAAAAGAAAAGAAAAAAAAAGTGAATCACACATTATATTGATCTACTTTTTTTCTATTCCAAAAGAATACACCAACACAAATGATTCAAAAGGTAGCTCCCTACCCAAAATTCTTATCGTAAAGACAGGCCTGGGATCCTCTGAAGTTTTCTCACAAACTTCTCTGTTTTAAACCCATGTTACTGTTTTTAACTTGCTAGCTGCAGAAGATCTTTTGAAATAGGATCTAAACAGAACACGTTCAGAAGTTATGGTACAGAACAATTGTGCATACTTACACCTTGCGTTTCAGTTTTGGAAGTTTGAAAACTTCAGTTTTTAGTGTTTGATTAGAAGACCTACAAGTGCATGCTTTACCAGCAAACAATTAAGGAGACAAACCTCTAAAAAGCAGAGTTCTTTACTTGCAGAAATACAGAGATTGATTCAAATCTGGCCTCCTTAACCAGATAACCAGACACTAGAAGAGATTCCTAAGAAATGCCAGGAATCTGCTGCTGCTCAAGAACTAAATTGAAGAGATAGAAACTGAAGGTCATGCCATGGCAAACTCAGTTATATAATATAAACCAGAAGAAAAAAATTAGACACTGAATTTTTGAAACATAGTTTCTTGTATTGTCCAGTGCTAATGATGGTCACTCTCCTAGAACATACAGATTCAATCACGATCACAACCTTGCTTTCCATACAAGTGTTAATCCGACACATCAAGTTTTGAATAGATGCTACATCCTAAAACTATCACTCATAAAAGGAAAAGATACATTTTTAATCACAGTATACATATCTAAGAAGTAATTTTAAAAGACAGATGTCCACAAGGCTTTATCTTTTTTTTTCCCCCATTTAGATCATAGGATTGTTTTAATGAAGTGTTTGAAAAGGGTCATAATTTTTTTCTCTGTATGTCCTGACTTTCTAATTAGATAATTTTGGGAAAAACAAACAAACAAACAAACATGAAGATGCTAAAGACTACAGTATCTGATTCAGCAGTTCCCAGCATCTCTTAATTAAAAATTACTGAGATGCAAATCTCCTCCTCCCTATCTTGAGAGGGATTTGAGGGTCACGAAGAACTGAATTCTCCTTAAAAATAGTATGGAAGGGGTAAAGGGTTTCTTGGAGTATTCTACTGTCAGAAAAGATAATGAAGGTGACTGAAGAAAAATATTTTACCAAATATTAAGTAGGATCTGAACACACTCAAACAAGGACTGAAGAACTACACTGAAGTGTAGAATTTGAGATATTTAATAGAAAGTCCTCTCTCAGTTTGGACACAGCCATGAGACACCACCTCTGTCTGTGTACCATTAAATGTGCTGGAGTGTGCTAATAGCAAGAGGGTAATGGTGGGCATGTCAGTCTCCAAGTCCTGAGTGCCTCACCTCACCCCTTCAGAGCTTGGCTTGCCAAAGCAAAAGGTTTTTCCTTTATTTTCTTTCAGAGAGAATGTAAACTTCACACCTTAGGCTCATCTGTTTTTATCCTAAGATAAGCTGAAGGTGTTTACAGCATAAGATTTGTGGTTATCTAGTTCTGAAGACAACAGATACCCACAGAGCATTTTAGAAGCTTAACAAACCCATACAGTTCCCTGAGGTATGTGAGATGCTCTTGGAGGTTAAAAAAAAAAAAAAAAAGGCTCAGTAGTTTTAGTTCAGTTCCACACGCCTCCTTGCCATTCAAGAGTCCAGTCAGGGAGAAAGCTAACGCCCGGTGTATTTCCTGACTCAGCTCCACACGCCCACATCACCAGATACAGGGATTCGGTGATGATGCAATTGCAGTGATAAAAAGGAAGTCTGAGCTTAGGCTATCAATAAAAACACACTAATCCTTGTCATAGGTAACAGCGTGGCCTTTGCAGCTAACTTTTATACACTTTTTTGATGTCAGGCATATCTGGAGCTGCACAAGGAGCTAGCCCAAGATTTTTCCCCATGGCATGTTCAGGACTACCTGAACAGTACCAAAAATCCCAAGCATTCACAAATTAACAGGCTGCCCAGGGAAGTGGTGCAGTCACCATCCCTGGAAGTCTTCAAAAGACGTTTAGATGTAGAGCTTAGGGAAATGGTTTAGTGGGGACTGTTAGCGTTAGGTCAGAGGTTGGACTCGATGATCTTGAGGTCTCTTCCAACCTAGAAATTCTGTGATTCTGTGATTCTGTGAAGTCTGAGCACAGGCTTGAAATTCACACCTGATGCTTTGATGAAGGCTCAGTTTTTATCTATTTCTCCTATTCCAAAAAACAGCATTGCTTTTATAATATCTCATCTAAAATTATAAGCTGGAGTGATAATAGACTTCAAATACTATTGTGAAAAGTACCCTCTGAGCAACAGCTTACTGTGATATTTTTTGCATGCCACTGTGAAAATATTTGCTGCTTTCAAAGACGATCACTTCTTCCATTTTGAGTAGTTGGCTACAGGGACTTACAACAGACTTCTGTCCCTAGATACAAATTAATGAAGTACATACCGAGGCTGCTATGCTTATGTTATATTCATGATCAGCTAGAATCTTCTCATGTGTGGTGGAGTTGAATTTGCGGGGGAAGTAATGCAGAGACGTAGTTGCTGCTTGCAGTAGAAAAGCTCCAAAATAAAAGACAAAAGTAGCCCCATGGAAAAGAAAGTCCTGAAAAGCAAAGAACAGATTGAGTCTGTGCTACAACATGCACCTAGTTCTTGTAGTCTCAGTGTAAGTGAAAGCCAACACTGAAACCTGAAACAAGCACTGATAACAATAACTGTACTTGAGCAATGCTAAATCCATCTGAGAGCTTAAACAGTACATGTTTTCACAACTGCTTGCAATTACAAACAACTCACTAACATAATTAGTACTAAGACAGCCCTCCCTCTCCCCAGCCTCCATATTCTTTCAAATGAAGAGGCACATGTGCTCAGCTTATGTACATGTGCTGACCTTTTAGATCACTTTAAAGCAAGTAGAGCTTACAGAACTTTCTATTTATAAAGCTCAGATCAAAAAGAAGGGACGTTCAGGCTGACTATCACAACTGAAGCAGTACAATACAAACTTGCAGTCCCCTGAATCCCTTCTCAGCCACAACCTCAACTCCAAAAGCTCCTTTTACATTTAAATGTTGCTTCTGTACGTGTCCAGAAACATGCCAACCTTGACACAGCTGAAGTTTACTTCATGGTACAAAGTCCAAGTACTGAGGCACCTCCTCAACTCTCTCTGTTTTGGCTCTACACAGAATAAAGTAATGTGGAGGTACTTTGTGATCCTGCTGAATAAAATGCCTGGCACTTAACAAGAGCTAGGATATGCTTTATATATGTGTCTCTTGTGCTCTTCTCTAGGCAATTCACTTCTCTGTAGTGAATGCTAGCTAAGCACAAGGTTCAGACATCTAACATTTGTGGATTCTATTATTGGTGTACACAAAAAAGCAGCTTTGGTGCCTAAATCCTTCTGTGGCTTGTGCCTCAGAGTGTTCCATGCGGCAAGACGCAAGACATGTTCCAGTACAGTTTGAAGACATCTAACGCATTTTTCCAGCACCTCCCTCTGGTGTTGAGTCTGCAAAGCATACATGTGCACCACACTCAGTTCCTGAGTCCATACAGCACGTGCAGCGTGTGCGTACACATGCAGGCCTGCACCATTTTGTATATTATACACAAGCATGGGTATGCTTTTTGATGAAAACCATGATACATGGTCTATCTCGAGCACAAATTCATTGTGGACCT
This sequence comes from Aythya ferina, assembly GCF_964211825.1. Classification (NCBI taxonomy): domain Eukaryota; kingdom Metazoa; phylum Chordata; class Aves; order Anseriformes; family Anatidae; genus Aythya; species Aythya ferina. The sequence continues at coordinate 147,635,923 of NC_140297.1, read as the reverse complement.
GTCATTGGTGTGAGTGCAACGGACTACCAGTATGCCAAGAGCGAGCACCCAGGAAGAAGCATCCTGATCTCATCACAACAGCAGAGAGTATTCATACACACCAGAACTTACTGTGCATTACCCTTACTTACCTCGTGGCTATCTGATAGCAAGGCAGGAATGCGCTGAGTTTCCCTGATTAGAAAAATGTTTCTTCAAAGGTGTTAGATTTTATTTTATTGTTATCATTAAAAGAATTCATTTCCAAATTCATCGGTTGTTTCATATTTGATAGCAGATAGAGCTACTCTAGTACTCACACTCCAGTTAGTTTCGGCAAGTTATGATCTAAGAGGCCACTTACAGTTTCCAATTCCACTTTGACCAGGAAATAATTTTCTCTTAATTAACAATCATTTGAGGCTAGGTCATAGACAATACTACTTTCTTAATGACTGCTTATTTCTAAGAATATAAGTTTTGGCAAAAACAGCTGCAGTAATTCCCAACTTCTGGTCTTCTATCCTGTCTGCTTTACTTTTTTTTTTCCCCCTCCCCTAAGCTTTTACTTCTTTAGGAGCATCACCAGGAAATGCCACTGACATCCACGGAACTAAGAGAAGAAAAGAGTGCTGAGATTGGCTTTACAACCTAGATGGATGGCTGTCATGTCCTAGGCTTGCCAGAACTCAAGCTTTGGACACAAGACTCATTCCCTCAGTCTGCTGCTCTCCTGTAACATCCGTACCTCATACAAAAAATTGTAGAGACCAGCAACCGCTTGTACATGAGAGCAATGGAGCACTGGAGAACCTATGGTGCTGTGCTGCAATTGGGGAGGCACTTCTCTCCACCAGAAGCTTACTGGTTTGGTTTCCCCTGCTCAACTGAGCTGGCAGACAGACCTGCATCTTCTACATGACCAGCTGTGTGCACCATGACAGACTGCATGCAGCTGTGTGCTCCCTCCGTGACAAACCCCAAACCCCAACATGACCTGACATACAAATTTCATAGCGCTGAAGTTCAGCAACTCAATTGGTGTGCATAAATCCATAGATAATCAAGGACATCCAGTTTTTTGGGGCTACTAAATACTGGAGGGAACACAAATAGCTCCATGAGGAAGATGGTGCTGAATGCATGCAGGACAGGTGTTTTCAGAAGACAAACTCTTTCGTTTCCTCCATCCTCCTGCTGAAGCCTCTAATTTCCTTCTCCTGGCAGCAATTACAGTGAAGCCATGTAGCAGCAGAAAGGTTTCACATTCATATGGTTAGGGTTTCTATGACCGAAAAAGCCGAGATGTTATTAGGGAAGGTGGTCAGTTTTGTTTTTAATAATTGTTAGCACAGTGCCTAACTTTCCATTGTCTTAACCCTTGTATAATCATGGAAGCCTCACACAAGGGATATGTAAAACAGCACCAGATCTGCGTGATATGCTACTTCACATCTAATTTTGTAAACAAGTATGTTGTGAGTCAGGTCATAAAGAAATATATTTGTCATACCATCTGGTTTAATACAGTGATGTATTAAGGTCCATATTTTCCCCCAACTTTTCACTGTGTAGCATCTTATTTTTTAAATATCTGTATGAGCTCAGTGGAGCTACTTACGTCATACGGTATTAACAAACGCAGGTCTGTCAGAATCCCAAGCTATTTTTCAAATTTACACTTAGCCTTCCAGAGCCTGAAACCACCTTTGCTCATGAATCTATAAAGAATGCATTTGTACTCTCCCATAAACAATCTACGACTCTTCCTATTTTTCCTAATTTTATAATCTGTAATATCTGAGTTTATTATAAATTTAATTTCTGAAGTACCAAAAACATGTATTTATATAAATATGTGGCAACCTAAAACGAACACGTACACCTCTGTATTGTGTAACAATAAAAAGTTTTTAGTATTTCTAGTAATTATTTATTTGAAACAGCAGGTAAAAATCCTTGTGAAGTGCTACTAAAGAGTTTAGTGCCAACAAGTTACAGAACTTTTGTGTACCTAACAATAGTGGTCAAATGATACATCTACTGTTATTTCTGTTGAAGACTGGAAGAGGCTGGATTTCAGCCACCATGCTAGAGATAAAAGGATCCACGCTGCATTTATTTAAGAAACTGCCTTAGTTACGATACCTTTTTGGAGTAAGTCAGAGTCCCACAGGCATGGCTTTTATACAGCTCATCTAGCAATTTCCTGACACGGAAAGTTTCTCACTGATTTATCAAATACAAGGGGAGAAAATTAATAGCACAACCAAGCACTACCAACACCAGGCAGCCAACGTGCAAGATAAATGCTCATCTTAAAACAATCTTTTTCAATTTATAAAAGACTCTGCCCTTACCCAGCAACCCTGAAATAGATTAATGATTGTAAATTGGCAAATAGTTTCAATGAAACCCAGGACACTATTAATTTACTTAAGTTATATACATGCTCAAGGGCTTCGTTGCGTCATAACTTGTGAGGATGTCACAGCGTAAATTCCTGTAACACTCTCTAATTGTAACTCATTATGAGCTTAATTACTGCCTGTATTGTGCTGGAAAGCTAAGACCGTACGTATGTGTATTTGCTTTTATAGAATCCAGTCTGTTTTAATAGAAGTGTTTGTTTTAGTAGAATCCAGTTTGTTACCATTGATGGACTTTGATGCTGTTAGAGCCTCAAACTTATAAAGCTCTATGATCTTGCTTTAAAGAGCATTTTTTTCAAAGGACTGTCAATAACTTGAACAGATACATAAATATATTGATACTGAAAAAAACAAATCCAGTTATCATCAAAAAAGTGTCAGTAAGAAAACTAAGGCATGTGAGAGAATCTGCTGATCACCTTCACCTTTAAAACATGTCTGTTTTTATATTTCAGGAGTTTTGATTCTTTCAGAAGATTTTTTTTTTGATAATTCCCACTCTGATGACAGTTTTGCCACCTGTTATTATTCACTCCCAGAATTATTAGAGAGAGTAATACCACCTTGTGCTCAACTACTTGAGAACTAACAACCTCAAAGTAAAAACCAGTTTATGACAACAAAGGAGTACATAAATTAACAGTCAATAACCTCACATATCCATGTTGCTGGTAAAAACCAGAACCAACAGCTTCCCTTTTTTAATAGGAAGGTACAGCCTGTGAGAACTATTGGCACAAGCCATAATGCTCCATTACAGCATGAATTAAGTCTTTTCTTCACACTGGACAAAAGCTGAAGAGAACATAATGAGATCTGTAGTTTCCCCAGATTTCCCATAAGGAAGATAAATTTATAAAGATTAATTAAAAAAAAAGGTAAGCTACTAAGGCTTATTCTGACTTTGACTACCTAAGATCTAACAGCCAGTTGTCAATGCTGTTCTGGAACTGACCCCAAGTCAGCTGAAGACTTTCTTAGGAAGTGAAGGAGACTTCTTGGGTGCTTTAGTCTGGTGCTATTTCAGACAACCACATCACACAATGTGTTCGAAATATGTATTGTTTCCTTTACAACATTACATACATCTTTATACCTCCAGTTACTCACTTCTCTAGTAGTCCAAAAATATTTTCTATTTTCTAGTCTATAATTATTTCTGACCATTTAAACCAATTGGTTGTCGTGATTTATTAAACTAGCTCTTTTCCTGCTGCTCATGCCTTTTATGTGCTTATAGAGGACAAGTACCCTGCTTCAGTCTGTTTCAAAAGGTAGGTTCTTTCAGCTTTCATCATAAATGAGGTCTCGTATTTCCCCTCATATGTCATCCTTGTGGCCCTACTCTGTCCTCTTCCAGTTCTGAGTTCCTTTTCTGAGAAACTTCCTGTTAAATGTAAGCCTAGGCATTAAGACTTAGGATAACTACTTCTTATAAAATCATTTTCAATTTATAAAATAAACATAATCCTTTAAAAAATACATGTATACGTAAATAAAAAAATATCTTACTGTCTGGTTCCAGTTGACGGCAATTCTATTTGCATAACCGAAGAGGAACACGCACAGGAACACGATGGAGAGGAACCACGCAGTCACTGCTACGAACATTACCCATCCCTGCAGCAGTGGCAGTGGAACTTTTGTAGATGCTACCAAAATCCAGACTATTGTTCCAAACAGCTGCAAGGAAAGGAATGCAGACGATGAACTGACAGAGAATTTTCATTCAGTCCCTTCTAACTCAGAATTAGCACTTCATATCACACATCAACAAGCCCTCTGACTACTTTCAGGAAAACAGAGGAAACACTTCAAAAGTTCTCTAAGAGTATAAGTGTTGTTCTGAGAAATGATAGGCACTAAGTGGAGGTTAAACAAAGCCCCTCTTAAAACAGTCTCGACAATGGGATTTACATACTTAGGTGACTTGTGTGCTGCTGCTGAAAATGTTGCTCTTACTGTCATTTAAAGGGAAATAAAAGAAGCGTGAAAATATTACTCACACACATAAATATACAACTATGTATATATATATACGTATATATACACACACTCATACACTAAAGTTAGCTTGATGATGATGCACATCAAATTTGGATTCAATCTCATACTGTTTAGTTTGGTAGTCCTAATCAGATGAGATACATAAAGAAGATGAAACTACATCTTTTTTTTAACGTATTTGTAATGAAATGCTGATAAAGTACACAATAAGTAATAAAGTGAAAGATAAAACTAGGTTATAGAATAAGGTGAGTTATAAACTATGTTGCAATGGCTAGAGAAATGTACATTTTCCAGAAGTTATTGTAACCAGAGAAAGAACACAGCATTACCAATCTTTTTCAGTATACAGATCTGAGTGAATGAGTAGTGGGGGTACTGTGGAGCATTTACTTCCCCTGTTGGATAGCTACAGTTAACTTCAAAGCAAGCTGCTACTTCCTTATTTAAATCCTACAGATTTAAAACTACAAAGTCAGAGGCTACATTTTCAGATTCAGATAACTTCCTTGAGAATCAAGGTTGGAAGAGCGATACCTTTCAAAAGCTGCCTGCTATAAAATTAGCTATAATTGGTTAGAAAATTAGTCGGGTCCTCTCTAGTGTTATGTTGCAGCAGCATGCACGTAAAGACACACTGGTAGTCTCAGTTCAAAACTCCCAAGGGTTTTGGTATTAGCCTTCAAGTTGTTCTTTAGGGTTCCTTTTTTTTTTTTTTTTTGCTGTGTGACAAACCGCTTTCTCTAGTTTCACAAGGCTGCAGGTGCAAGTCTGTTACTTATTGACCAGACAGCGATGGGCAGTGGGGAAGCAGAAGGGATAGCAGAAAGCATTTGCGAAACAAGAAGTGGATACACACGAAATGTTTTCAGTATTTTGAATATGGAACCTTGCAGGATTCTTTTAAAAAAGGAAACAAAAACCGGGAAAAGAGAGAAAGAAAAATAGAAAACTACTGCAGAGATTGCTAATCTCAGCACGCAGGGCTGTGCAATTTCCCCAATACTACAGCTGTCCCCTTCGGCTCGCAGGGCAAATGCCTGCCAGGTTAGCCAACCTAATTAACCTTTTGTGCCAACTGACTCAGGCCCTGATTCAGCGCCAGGACTTGGTGCTCAGCTCCTTCCTCAGGTGCCGTTGTACAGCTTGCAGGGTGGCACCTAGCTCACAGACACATGGGGCGGGACGCCAAGAAAAAAAAATCTTAATAAATTAATAAAATCGCTTCTGCCAGATTTCTCTCCACCACACACACTAATTAGTGCCACAGAGACTGAGCTCAAAGGACCCCAGTCCCACATAAATCAGCATGGCCTTCCGCACACGCAGATTAAGCTCACTTGCAGGAGTTTTCACAGGACCTGTAGCACAACCACTGTAACTTTTCAGAGAGATTTTTGGGTTCTCAGCAGCTTGAGCTCCCCCTGCCACCCATCAGGACGGGGCTGGGGGGGCAGCTCCCCACACAGGGCCGGGCCAGGGGTGCCCAAGGGGAGGCGGGGATGACCGGGGAGGGAGATCCCGGCTCCTGCTGCCCTTCCCCGGGGCACAGAGCCGTTTTCTCCCCTTTTTGGGCTGGGGTAGGAGCGGCGGTGCCTCCCCTTCCCTCCCTCCTTCCCGGCGGCTGCCACAGCCCGCTCACAAAATGGCAGGTGAGGAGCGACGGGGTGGGGAGGGAAGAAGAGTACGGTGTTCCCCCCTCCAAAAAAAAAAACACAACTCACGATCTCCAGGAAGATGAAGGCTCCCGAGTAGGTGCGCAGGATCTCCAGCCCCGAGGGCAGAGTGACCCGGGGGGGCGGGAAGTAGGCGGCGGGGTTGGGAGGAGGCGGCATGGACGAGGCTCCCCTGGGCAGCATGGTGCCAGTGCCGCCGAGCGGGGACGGCTGAGCCGCGGCCAGGTGGGCGAGGAGGAGGAGGAGGAAGGAGAGGAGGAGGAAGAGGAGGAGGGAGCAGGTGCGGGCGAGCCCGTACGCACCGCCCCGGCCGCCTCCCTCCTTCCCCACCCCGCCCCGGGGCCGGAGGAGCTGCCCCGGTGTCACCACCCGGGACTCTTCTCCCGGCCAAAACCCCGCACCAGCAGCCGTGAAAAGCAGGAGCAGGTTCCTCAGGAGCCTCTCCGGCCGGGCTGGGGGCCTCCTGCTTGCTGGGTGTTTGCTCCGGATTGCAAAACCGCCCGTTCAGGAGCCCTGAGTCAGTTCCAGCCACGTTTACGTGGTTGTTTCCTCATGCCAATCTGCAGAAGGTGGTTATTTACATTCTGGTTTAGATATTTGAGGCTTTGAAATTAGGAGGATGCATTTTTTTTTTTTTTTCCCTAAGGAGTCTATTTGGTTTACCTGTTCAAATACTGAACACAATCACGTGCATCTGCTTTTCATTCAATCATGCACAATTACTAAAATCCAATAGTATTACAAAGTGTTTTTCTGCTGTAAAAGTTTGGGGTAGATACAGGTCTAGAAAGGTACATGGTCGTCAAACCACATAGTCGTCAAACCACATATAATGTATTTTCTCATCCTTCTTAGTATGAATACCTTTACAAGGTCTTTCCTAGATGAAGGATGTAGCATTGACCAGCATTTTTGTTGGTTTTCCCTTCGTGGCTGAGGACAGAATCACAGCACAGCTCAGGTTGGAAGGGACTTCAAAAGATCATCAGGTCCAACCTTCAAAGGAAAAGAGAGCCTTCACCCTTTGCACCCTGTCCAGCTGCATCCTCAAAACCTCCACTGATGGGGGTTCTGCCTCTGGGGTTGTTCTGGTGATTGATTATTCTCACTGTAAAAAATATCTTTCCTTTGTCAAGATGGAATTTGTCGTGGTGCAGATTGTACCTGTTGCCCCTTCTCTGTGTGGTTTCTTGTGAAGAGAGAGCCTCCATCCTCTCTGTAGACATCCTTTAAGTGCTGGGATACTGCGATGAGGTCACCCCAAGTCTTCTCCAGGGTGAAAAGATATGATTCTTTCAATCTTTCCTCATAGGGCAGGTTCTCCACCCCTTCAGTCATCTTCCTGGCTTCCTTTGGACCCTCTCCTTGTCTTTTTTAAATTGCAGAACCAGAACTGTACCATGTGCAGACTGCCAGGCGCTGAGCAAAGTGGGGTGATCACATCTCTATTTCTGCTAGTAATGACCCTGCAGAAACAGCTCAGAATCTGATTTGTCTTTGTTGCTGCAGTGACATCTCACATTCAGCTTGTTGTCCACCAGCACCTACAGGTCCCTTTCACCAAGGCTGCTCCTCAGCCACACAGATCCAAGCTTGTACTGGTCCCGGGTCCAGGACCTTGCACTTTGTTAAGCTTCATACAGTTCTTGCTTCTCCCAGCCTGCCCAGGTCTCTCTGTAAGATGGCACCCCTTCTGATGTGTCCACCTCACCACAGTTTAGTGTCATCAGCAAACCCGGGGAGGGTGCTATCAAGGCCACCATCCAGACCACTTACGAAGATGTTGACCAGTATTGATCCCTGGGGCATCCCACTTGTGCCTGGCTGCCAGCCTGAGCAAAAACCATTCACTCCACCCTTTGAGTGCAGCCTATTAGCCAAATTCCTACCCATCTCACAGAGCACCCATCCAATCTTGTCAGTTTGTCTAGAAGAATGTCAGAAAAAGTGCTGAGTGCTTTGGTGAAATCCGGGTTAAAAATACCTACTGCTCTCCCCATGTCAACAAGCAGATATTATTTTGCTCTAGAAGATGACGAGGTTAGTCAGGTATGATTTGCCTTTGGTAAATCCATATTGGCTTTTCACAACCACCTGCTTCATTTGGTTTGTAGTTGTTTCTAGGACTTGTTATATTACTTTCTCAGAGGCTGAAATAAGACTTAAGGTGTCCATTTGAATGAGTAAGTACTGTTTCATCCAGTGTTTCTGGGTGTTAATCCTCAACATATTCAGCTGAGATTTTAAAGCTGATGTTTTAAGAAGGTTTCATGCAAGTGTAGCTGCTCTGAAGGTTGAACCCACAAGGGCATTAACATTGTATTCCTTTGTTTTTAGATGCGCGGTGTCTTTCAGAGGTTTGTTTTTTGTGATGACAAGAAATATTTTAGCTTGAGATGCCTGTCCTCCCCACCCCAATCTAAAATCTAGGTGGGGAAGCAGTCAGCTTCTCTAAACACATCTCATATGTCCTTAGAGCATACCTAGTATATAAGTAGGATGGGGATACTTCTGAAATGCAGTAAAAGCAGCTCAGTTTTTAAATCATGGCTAATAGGGAAGGAAGAAGCAACAATTTGTATTTTCTTGTGCTCTCTCCTCATCGCCACACCCCTTGTGGCTGCGTGCCTCTTCCACTCTTAAGATGTGGGAGATGTAGGGTTGAATTGTCTGTTTGGGTAAGGGAGGCACTGAGCCTGGCCTCCTCTCTTTTCTGAGTGCTTTAACCTGTCAGTTATCAGATGAGAAGGATACCTCTTATTCCTCCTCTGGACATATTTTAGAAATGAACATGATGTCCCATTCATTTATCTTCAGGGAAGAATTCCAGGCTCTGGAGGCACATGCCTACAGGTCCTGACTTGGGTGTGTTTTGGAAGGGAATAGGATCCAGACTTGTGCCTAACTGATGAGATGTAGGTGGTTCTTTCTTGGGGCTGCGTTCTGGAGACCATATGTCCAATTAACTTAACAGTCTGGTCCTAAATCTGTTGAGATTACCCTGCACAGGGAGAGATCTGAGTGGGTAGAAAACTGTGTTGAGCAGTTTATGATTTGGAAGAAGAAATGTGATTATTTTTCTCTTATTCAGAGGAAGTACAAATAACACTTGGTCATAAACATTTCCATCTTTATTATCCTGCTACACAATTAATCTGTGTGGGCTCCAGCAGCAATAGATTTTTTTTTCTTGTAAGGACCATTCATTTTAACCTGCACTTGCCTTTTAACACTGATATTCTTGACTTTTACAAGGTTGTCACAGTAAAGTCTAAATATCACTGTTAGGTATATGTATACACAAATAGTCCTAAAGCAGATTTATAGAAATCCTTTTTTTTTTTTTTTTTTTAATAAATCCTAATAATTTAAATGAAAGTAGCTGTTTAAATGATTATTACTATGTTTGGGCAGTATACATGACAATGCCGTATCTGTATCCTTATATACTGATTCGGATACTGTTTGAATCTTTTAAAAATCTGAAGTCTATAAGGGATCAGTACCAGGACTGCACTTTTAAGTTTCCATGGCAAAAGCATGCTTGTGCTGGACAGCTGTCTTAATAGCATTTTTATGTAAATAATTGCATTGAGGCATGCTACAAGGCAAACTAATGATGCAGCTTCAAGTCCACCAGAGTTGATAAGTAGACAGATGTATGTTGACTCACTCTACCTAGGAAGGTCTGTTTATACAACCAAAGGGACTAAAAACTTCTCTTAATTAAAGTATTAAATAAAGTCCAAACTTCCCCTGGTGTTCTTGAAGTACTTATTGCAGCCTAATGTAAAGTTGGGATTGTCAAAGAACTGCAAGATCACTTACTGTCATTTTCAGATGATAAGAAATATCTGCAAGGGGAATCGCAGAATCATCTAGGTTGGAAGAGACCTCCAAGATCACCTGGTCCAACCTCTGATCTCTACTAAACCATATCACTAAGCTCTAAATCTAAATATCTTTTAAAAGACCTTCAGGGATGGTGACTCCACCACTTCCCTGGGCAGCCCGTTCCAATGCCTCACAACCCTCTCAGTAAAGAAGTTCTTCCTAATATCCAACCTAAACCACCCCTGGTGCAACTTTAGCCCATTCCCCCTTGTCCTGTCACCAGGCACACGGAAGAATAGACCAACCCCCACATCACTACAGCCTCCTTTAATGTACCTATAAAGAGTGATAAGATCATTCCTGAGCCTTCTCTTTTCCAGGCTCAACAATCCCAGCTCCCTCAGCCGCTCCTCGTAAGGCTTGTTCTCCAGACCCCTCACCAGCTTCGTTGCCCTTCTCTGGACTCGCTTGAGCACCTCGATGTCCTTCTTGTAGCAAGGGGCCCAAAACTGAACACAGTAGTCAAGGTGCGGGAGGAGATAAAAGTGAAATAAATTAAAATTCCAGCATTTGAAAAGCCCAGGTAAGTCAGTACACATGGCAATTCAGTAGTCAGTGCAGGGAAAACACCAGTAGAATGAAACTTGTTTACAGGCCTGTAGGTTGTTGATAGTTAGTGAGTCATTTTTCAAAACTAAGAGAGAATCTTACATTTATTTAGCTAGACTTGCTGCAGAGTATATGGCTGAGGCAGTTAAATAATTTCCAAGATGCAACAAATGTCATAGGGTAAATTAATCGATGACTTAAATTCCAAGTATAGTGAGGTAATGTGTGTATCTTTAATATGTATTGAAATAAAAATATCTTTTTCTGAAGAGAGAAATTAATATTTTGAAAAATACATTGAAAATTACTTATATGGATATGAAAATTATTTATATAGCAGCCCTATGTAGCCAGATTCAAACTACCTTTTGTGTTGTTCAGCATTACACTTCTGGAAGAGCTGAACATTTTAAAGGATACTAGGTTAGTAAGTGGAAGTAATGTGAATGTAAGAATTTATGGTCTTCATCTTATCTCTGTGTGTTTCCACAAGCACCTCTGGAAGCAGATGTAACTTCCACAAAGATGATCAAGGGATTGGAGCACCTCTCCTATGAAGACAGGCTGAGGGAGTTGGGGTTGTTCAGCCTGGAGAAGGCTCTGGATAGACCTTACAGCAGCCTGCCAGTGCCTAAAGGGGGCTACTGGGGAGGGACTCTGTCAGGGAGCATAGGGATAGGACAAAGGTAATGGCTTTAAACTAAAAGAGGGTACATTTAGATTAGGTATAAGGAAGAAATTCTTTACACTGAGGGTGGTGAGGCAGTGGAATAGGTTGCCCGGAGAATTTATGGATGCCTTGTCCCTGGAGATGTTCAAGGCCAGGCTGGAAGGGGCTATAGAAATATAGAAAAAGCAAACAGAAAGCCAGAAGTTGATTGTATGACATGCAGATTGTTTTGTTTATAGATTAATTCATTTAATATGCTCCTGGAAATTGCATACAGGATTCTGATCTCATACTGGTGGAAACTGGGTGTCATTCCTCTTTAGCCAGTGAAATTAAATTGGCATAAAACTGTTTTGCATAAAATGAATGACAGGGAAACCCTTTTGTGTAGTGTGTTTGCCCAGTGGTAACAGAACTTTACGGTCATGTTTGGACCAGTGCATATTATGATTTGGTGTGTAAATACCACATTGTTGAGGTTTCTTCAGAGGCAGCCTAACAATTTTTATTCTGACATGCAGGGCCAGGCTTTTGATTGCATGCTGGCACTTTTTGCATCGCCTAACTAAAAGAAAAATAACTGTTGAAGTCACTTGCCTGATCCAGTAAAACTGCATTTAGGATGTTCGCTGAAAAGATGGGATGAAGACTGAGAAATTGGTAGTTGGACTGCACGCCAGCAATACTTACTGTTTTTTTCTTCCTGCCAGCCTCCAGGTTTGTGGTGTAAAAGAGGAGCAGTTTAGCTGGTTGCAGAGGAACTTAGGTTGGTCAGCACAGGCTGGAGGATGTCATTTAAGTGTTGTCAACACAGGATGCAGCACAGTGCCGTGCCATTAGAGCTGCTGATAGTGTGGGGCTCTTCTCAATTCTCATCAGTCAGAGCTTCATGGATTCATCGTTAGTTGTAATGCGTTGGCCTCTGATCTTCTCTCACTGGTCAGAAGTGTGTACCTGGTGTTTTGATGAACTATCCATGCTGACAGAGAGTCACTTTTTTTCCCTAGTTGCACTTTGTTTGCTTTTGGGGGACTGTTTGTTTTATTGAGTGAATTCCTGGCTAAAAATCCAATAGAGGGCAAAGGGTAATTAGGCAAAAGACAAAGGTAGCTTCATTTTCCCATGAATGAGTTCAGGAAGGAGAAGTAGGGAGAGAAATCAAGCACAGCATTGCTAGCCAGTTGAGGGAAGTGATTGCCCCACTCTGCTCTGCAGTAGTGTGGTCTCGCCTCAAGTAATGTGTAGAGTTTTGGGTGCCACAATATGAGAAGGACATAAAACTATTAGAGAGCGTGCAAAGGAAGGCAACAAAGATGGTGAAAGGTCTAGAGAGGAAGGTGTATGAGGAGCAGCTGAGGTCCCTTGGTTTGTTCAGCCCAGAGCAGAGCAGGCTGAGGGGAGGCCTCATGGCGGCCTGCAGCTCCCTCACGAGGGGAGCGGAGGGGCAGGCACTGAGCTCTGCTCTCTGGGGACAGCGACAGGACCCGAGGGAACGGCATGGAGCTGGGACAGGGGAGGGTCAGGCTGGGGGTTAGGGAAAGGTTCTGCACCCAGAGGTGGTCGGGCACTGGGACAGGCTCCCCAGGGCAGTGGTCACGGCACTGAGCCTGCCGGAGTTCAAGAAGCATTTGAACAACGCTCTCAGACATGTGGTCTGATTTTTGGGTGGTCCTTTGGGGACCCAGTAGTTGGACTCAATGATCCTAGCGGGTCACTTCCAACTTGGGATATTCAATGATTCTATGAAATTAAAATATGTTTGTAGACAAATGCTCTGTAATATTTTGAAATAGCATAAAAACTTTTGCAAATGGAGCAAGCCTTTAGATTTCAAAACACCAGTTTATTCAGTTGTAAATAAGAAGGATTAATCTTAGTGTAAGATAAGGCCACGTAATTAGGCCTTATCTGATGACTGTTAGTAGGATGGTAAACATAACTATTTGAATGCAATTATGAGCATCATTAAGTGAATGATAAGTAACCTCTATATTTGTAGTTTCAGTTTACTTAAGAGTGTAGGGTCTTATTCTATTGGCATCTTTTGCTACTTAAATTAACTACTGGAGTTATAAGGCTGAGAGGGAGCTCTTTGAGCACTGAATAATGCACAGACTCCCAATCCTTTTACTGACAACGCTTCATCTCAGGGTCTTTGACCCTGGCATCCGGGAATCTTACACCTCTGTTGTTTATGAGCTTTTCTGTGGAACTTCAAGCTGCACATAAGTCAGTGTAACTGGGCTTCTGCCAAATCAAGGGATCCTGTTCCCCCACCCATGGTTTACCTCTGCCTCCTTTGTGTTAGAGCTGGCGTAAATGAGGGTACTGAGTGGGTCAGACCAAGACATAACTGTCCTTTTTTTCTCTTTGATTGATTAGGCTTGTGCTGAGATTGATTATTTTTCTGTAATAATAAATTGGTTTAAAAATAAACGCAGGATTTATGAGCTGAATACACTGCTATGTTCTGTCTTTATGGAATCTGCCAAATGTGGATTTTAATTCTCTTGTAAGGTGATAAACAGAAAACCATTATTATGATTTTTAAAAAAGATTTTCTGAATAATTGTCGTGGTTTAACCCGGCTGGCAGCTAAACACCACGCAGCCGTTCGCTCACCCTCCCCCCTCCCTCTCTGGGACGGGGGAGAGAAATGGAAAGTGAAGCTCGTGAGTTGAGATGAAGACAGTTTAATAAGACAGGAAAATAATAATAATAATAATAATAATAATAATAATACAATGATGATAATAGTACTACTACTAATAATATGTACAAACAAGTGATGCACAATGCAATTGCTCACCACCCGCTGACCGATGCCCAGCTTAACCCCGAGCAGTCCGGCCCCCTCCCCCCGGCTAGCCACCCCTATATATTGTTTAGCATGACGTCAGATGGTATGGAATACCCCTTTGGCTAGTTTGGGTCACCTGTCCTGGGTCTGTCCCCTCCCAGCTCTTACTGCACCCCCCCAGCCTGCCCGTTGGCAGGACAGAGCAAAGGCTGAGATGTCCTTGGCTTAGTATAAGCACTGCTCTGCAACAATTAAAGCATCGGGGTGTTATCAGCACTCTTCTCATTCTAAGCCAAAACACAGCATTCCACCAGCTACTAGGAAGAAAATTAATTCTGTGCTAACTGAAACCAGGACATCTATCCACCCCTTATTCCATACCATTTATGTCATGCTCAGGTTACACTCTTTTCCATACATTCTAATTAGTCACCTATAGTAATCATGGTAGTGATAACATACAGTATAATATACTATTTAACATGGTGCAATTCAGTTCATGGGCTATTCTCACCCAGTATTAAATCTCCTTGAGGTACACACCGGACCTCTCCGTTCTTTTGCATCACCCACCAAGTATATCCAGGTCCCTGAGCGAAAACAATTCCACGAATAGGTTTGCCTTTTCCTGAGGCAGGAGTAGCCCAGACTGTTTTACCCAGCATATTTTTTACATGCACTACAGGAACTTTATCCCCATCTACAGTACGTAACAGGTTTGATTGGGCAGGTCCAGCTCGGTTGGTAGATCCCCTAGTATTGACTAACCAGGTGGCCTTTGCCAAATGCGTATCCCAGTTTTTGAACGTCCCAGCGCCCATTGCTTTCAAGGTAGTCTTTAACAGGCCATTGTATCGTTCAACTTTCCCGGAGGCTGGTGCATGATAGGGGATGTGATACACCCATTCAATACCATGTTCTTTGGCCCAAGTGTCTATAAGGTTGTTTCGGAAGTGAGTCCCATTGTCTCGTAAGTAAAACCACAGGGTGGCACGGGGTGAGTACCCACCATATCGTCTTCCTTGTGTGGGTGAACGCCTACCCCTGACAGCTGAGACACTGCTTTGTACAGGTGCGAAGGAGAATAATCTCTCTTCAAGTTGGTGAACCTTTTCAGAAAGTTTCTCCCAAGTGTTCTCCTTTGGTCGGTGGGCACTGGTTGGTTCAGGTGGGGAGGACAATAGATTCTCTTCAAGTTGGTGAACCTTTTCAGAAAGTTTCTCCACAGCTGAGACGCAGGCCTGTAAGGAAGAGGAGAGACTTTCTTCGTACTGCCGGAGTTGTTTAGCCGCTTCACCCACTGTGGGTTCCTCATCCTCTTTCCAGGCCATTATTGCCAATGAGCTGGCATATGATGATGGTGCACTCCGTACAAACTTCCGCCACATGGGTCATGTACACTTGACTTCATCTGGATCTGTGGATGTTTGTTTGAGGTCTGGATCCTCATAAATCACTTCCCGTACGGCTAATTCCCTCAGGTACTGGATTCCCTTCTCCATAGTGGTCCACTTGCCTGGTAGACATAAAATATCTTCCTTGAAGGGATACCTTTCCCTCACAGCTGAGAGGAGACGCCTCCAGAGGCTGGTGGGTCGTGCTCCATCTGCAATTGCTTTGTCAATGCCGGCGTCTCGAGCAAGGGATCCCAGCCGCTTGGCTTCCCTGCCGTCTAATTCCACACAATTGGCTCCAGAGTCCCAGCACCGGAGCAGCCAGGTGACAAGCTGCTCACCTATACAGCGACCAAAATCTTTTCACACATCTCGTAGCTCGCGCTCGTTTAGGCTTCGGGTAGTTACTGTTGCTCTTTCGGCATCCTCATCTTCCTCCTCCTGAATCCTTGACGGCCCAGCGTCGTCATCATCTTCGTCATCTCTATACTTAGTTTTGGCAGAAGCCTTACCTGGATTGGCAGAAGACTCTCTGCGTTCTAAACGACTTGAATTTCTATACCATATTTTCACCTTCTCTACAGGGGCAGCTTGCACTGCTACTGCTCGTTTCTCTGACTTTGTTACAGGGTCTGCCACAGGGGTTGGAATGCCCTCTGCAGGGTCAACTTGCACTGCTACAGCTCGTTTCTCTGACACGGCCACAGGAGCTGGAGCGGCTACAGGAGCTGGAGTTGGAGCTGGAGCAGTTGCAGGAGCTGGGACTGGAGCAGCAGTAGGAGCTGGAGCTGGAGCGGCTTCAGGAGCTGGAGCTGGAGCGGCTTCAGGAGCTGGGACTGGAGCAGTTGCAGGAACTGGGACTGGAGTAGCGGCCGGAGCTGGAACTGGAGCGACTGCAGGAACTGGGACTGGAGCAGCTGCAGGAGCTGGAGCTGGAGCAGCTTCAGGAGCTGGGACTGGAGCGGCTGCAGGAGCTGGGACTGGAGCAGCTTCAGGAGCTGGGACTGGAGCGGCTGCAGGAGCTGGGACTGGAGCGGCTGCAGGAGCTGGGACTGGAGCGGCTGCAGGAGCTGGGACTGGAGCGGCTGCAGGAGCTGGGACTGGAGCGGCTGCAGAATCCACCGTAGGGGTCACAGTGGCCGTTGGATCTGTCACAGGGTTTGGAGTGGCCGCAGGGTCTGTCACTAAGTTGACAGCAGTATCAATGGCAGCTCGATAGGCATGAGCCAGGCCCCAGCACGTTACAATGATTTGTGTTACTTTGGAACTGCCAGAATCATTACACCTTTTTTTCAAGCATTCTGCCAGTTTTTGAGGATTTTGCCATTGTTCAGGGGTGAATTTCCAACACACTGGGGGTGCCAACTGCTCTAGATGCCTGCCCATATCCACCCATACTCCCTGCCACCCACAACTATACTGCCTCCGGGCAGATCTCCGGATGAGCTTCATAAGTAGTTGTTTAACTTTAAGCAGAACCTGAAGTGCATTCAGGAGGCAGAACAACAGGACTATGCTGGTCTGAGTATCCCAAGGATATTCAATATCTTGGAGAGCTATTGTAATAAACTCGGAGGATAAGAGGGTGGTGAAGGAGGAAGGGAGAGTGATCAAGGAGGGTACAGGGGTGGTGAAGGAGAAATGGAGAGTGATCAAGTAAGAAAAATTATCTTCCCCTTTCCCCCCCACAGATTGACTCCCTAATGAAAAAAGGCAACAGATACAATTGCTAATAGTTTCCAAAATACAGTTTCCAAAGTATAGAATCGAAGATGTTACTGAGTACAAATACCAGGTTAGAGTCATGGCCAGATATTTCATCATCTCATAAGCCACTGATACAACACACAGTACCATAATGGTCTGAAACCAGGGCCCAGAGAGGATAAACAACATGACAGAGAGCACATACGGAAAATAACGTGCTATAATACTCAATTTGGAAAACAGGCGCAGCACAGTTGAGATTAAAGCAATCAGCATTATGACAAGTGACTATTAAGCAGGTCTAATACTTATACCAATTTTAGTTTAACACACTCTGGTCAGATCTGCCGTTATCTCAACCTTTCGAGCCCCACGTTGGGCGCCAAAAAGACTGTCGTGGTTTAACCCGGCTGGCAGCTAAACACCACGCAGCCGTTCGCTCACCCTCCCCCCTCCCTCTCTGGGACGGGGGAGAGAAATGGAAAGTGAAGCTCGTGAGTTGAGATGAAGACAGTTTAATAAGACAGGAAAATAATAATAATAATAATAATAATAATAATAATACAATGATGATAATAGTACTACTACTAATAATATGTACAAACAAGTGATGCACAATGCAATTGCTCACCACCCGCTGACCGATGCCCAGCTTAACCCCGAGCAGTCCGGCCCCCTCCCCCCGGCTAGCCACCCCTATATATTGTTTAGCATGACGTCAGATGGTATGGAATACCCCTTTGGCTAGTTTGGGTCACCTGTCCTGGGTCTGTCCCCTCCCAGCTCTTACTGCACCCCCCCAGCCTGCCCGTTGGCAGGACAGAGCAAAGGCTGAGATGTCCTTGGCTTAGTATAAGCACTGCTCTGCAACAATTAAAGCATCGGGGTGTTATCAGCACTCTTCTCATTCTAAGCCAAAACACAGCATTCCACCAGCTACTAGGAAGAAAATTAATTCTGTGCTAACTGAAACCAGGACAATAATACATAAACAAGAAATAATGATGCACCCAGCTGCTAGAAGCTTTCACATGATGAGCCATGCTTCTGCATCTTTAAAACCTGTGCTGCTATAACCATACTACATAAAGAGAAAAAAAAAAAAAAAAAAAAAAAAAAAAAAAAAAAAAAAACAGATCATCACAGGGATCTGCTTATACTGAAAGAATATTGATTTCAGCATGAAATTCAAATTGTTCATAAAGAGGAGTTTAAACATATAGGTGATATATGTGTAGGTAATTTTAGTGAAATTAGTATCTGGAATTTATTTTAGTTAGACAAATTTGAACTGCTTTAATGAGCCAGATTTCCAGGGTTTTACATCCTGGAAAACTCCAAGAGTCTCAGTAGAGACAAATAGGACACGTCATCATTTGTCTCATTTTTTTTTTGTGAACTCAGGGTAAGCGCAAATACACGTTCTGTCACCTTGAATTTTTTGAGCTTGTCTGTCCACTGAAATGATAAACTCCCAGCGGGCACTCAGATGTTTGCAGGAGCTTATAGAACATGAACCTTATTTCTAATGCCCAATTTTCAGATGTCAGATTGTGAAATGCTGCCCACTAATATACTTACACCATCTGAAAACCAGCCCTCATACTGATGGCAAGTTCCAAATGGTAACTGTTTCTGGTTCACCCAAGTGCTGAAGCAACATCAGAAGTTAGCATAACAGGTGAGAACAGTATCTTTATTTCAAACCACACCATGAGTTTGGGGAAATACGTGGTTACTCCCATGTGTATAATGATTTCACTGTGGGGAAAATTCTGGAGGAATCTCAGCTGCAAATGCAATGAACTGGGAAGTATTTGTAAATGCAGTTTATGGTGAGTATATTTTTTCAGGCCTATTTCAACTACTCAGATCCTACTGAGCTCAATGTCAGGTTCCTACTCAACCCAGCTTCAGGTTCTTGCACAATGTTTTGGTAAGTTTAAGCATTTGATCAAGTAGGTCTTGATTCATAGTAAAGCAAACAGGTTCGAGGATTTTTTTTCCTTCTTTCACAAATCCTAAACCAGTTACACTGCATTCCTGTTAGCCTGGTGTCCTTCATGAAGAAATAAGTATTACACAGAGTACATGTGCAATTTTTGAATAGAAAACAATCTGTAGTTCTATTAGCATCCTTTAACTTATGATTCACAGAGGAAGGTGAAGTGTTTTGTCTGTCCTCACACTGAGACACACTCTGCTAAGATGTGGTTCAGACTATGAAAAATAAGTTAAAGACCAACTATCTCACTTTCACTGTATGATTTTTAATGAGACAACTACAGCAGTTACTCACCCAGGTAATGCTAATGAATATTTTAGTTCATTCACAGCTGATAATACAGTCTCGTGTTCATCAGTGCCTGATCTTGTGCTTTTTTTCCAGTCATTTTTTTCACTTATATATGTTCCTCCATTGTCATGAGTGTTGTCATCCTTTACAGTAAGTAACTCCTCAGAGTGAACTTGCACATTGTTCTTAGAAATTCTGAGTGAGGGGACAGAAAGGGAAGATGAAATAGCTACCAGGAAATTTTTGTTTTTTATTTACAAGACTGTAAGTGAAAACTAAAATCAAATGAGCTTAAAGGAGCAGTCTCCCTACACATCTCTGATTCTAAACAAAATATTTCATCTACTTTAGAATCTGATTTGGGATGGGATCTTATGCTCACATACTCTTCTGAGTGTTTACAGTGTGTAGCAGTGCATTTCAAATAGTTGCCTTTCCATTTTTGGCTTACCAGTAATTTTGTGGAGCTGTTTAAATAGCTTAAATTTTAATCCACAGGTATTTAGAGGAAGGAGGAATCAGTGGTCAAAAAACACAGCTCATTAATTTTGCATAATAGCAAAAGAATAAATAGGCCAGTATTCTGTGCATTATTTTACTAATAGAATAGTCTAATTGCACTGAAGTTAATGTTTATATGGTACTTTGAAGTTATAATTCGTTGTACTGGACTAATGCAATGTTCATACACTTCTACATGTAGCTACATTCTACTTGGAAAGAAATTATTAACCTAGCATGAAGTCCTTGGGGTTTCTAGTGCACAGAAACAAAACAAAACAAAACAAAACAAAACAACAACAAAAACAAACAAACAGGTGTGATCTGGCTGACCAAGTGCTTATGTGCATCTCTGAGCTATCTGGCTAGACCCCTACTGCAAAGGAAGAAGAAACAGCCACATTTGAAGAAGTTTTTTCATACTAAAGAAGATAACTGGAAACAGATCATAAATCATTTGTGTCTGCTTCTCAACTATAAAGGAAGTTTATAGCGACTGTACCCGACGTGGACATCTACCTTGCACATTCTTAAAGTTAGGTGACAAAAAATGCCTAGACCAAACTAGTTCAGTGTTTTCTGCAGTGATTTGAAAGAGGATAGAAGGGCTGCTTAAAATGAGTTGAATAGCAGTCTGGGCTGGTTGATTGAAAGGACTGACTCAATGTAACTTGAAGGGACTGCATACGCATATGTACCTGGTTCCGAGCACATCTGACATGGTGAATGAAAAATGTTGTTATGCTCTTTTTCTTTGCCCTCAAAGTCTATGCTTTTCTTTCTGTCAAAACCTAGCAGGCTAAGTTCTTAGAGCAAACCCATTCAGACTTGATGCTGTATCAGCCTGCCGTGGCTTCCTTCCAGAGACATCTGAGCTTCCCAGCCCCTTGTGTCGGTCACCTTGCGGGTGGTATCTCAGAAACAGTTGCAGCCTTGCACATTTGGTGGTAAAGTAAACACAAAGCAAAAGTACAACCTTCCTTCTTGGATCTATGGCAGACACA
This sequence comes from Aythya ferina, assembly GCF_964211825.1. Lineage (NCBI taxonomy): Eukaryota > Metazoa > Chordata > Aves > Anseriformes > Anatidae > Aythya > Aythya ferina. The sequence continues at coordinate 147,615,014 of NC_140297.1, read as the reverse complement.
AAACTCTTTCCAGCCTTCCCCACATACACTTAACTGATTGTCTTATGCCTGGAGTCTTTCTAGCCCCACAGAAGCAGTTGTGATCAGCAGGTAATCAGTGGAATCCACATCTATGTTTTAGGTCCTTAACCTCAAACATAAACAACTTCTTCACTCCCAGTACTTCTTTCCATGTCCCAGTCTGGCTCTCCTGTAGAAAATCCTTTCTTTCAGAGTTTTGCTAACCCAGTTAGCAAAAAAAAAACAAAAACATCTTTGTCAGTGTAAGATTGTGCTGTGTTCCTTCAAGACTTTCTCCAGCTTCTTTCCCCAAAACTGGTCTCCCAGATGGACCATTGCAGGGCTCTTCTTCTGAGGTGCTCTCTTTAACTTTTTCCAAGTCTCTTCTGTCTAAATTATGCTTTCTCTCAGACACATGATCTGATTTTTTAATTTTTGTGTGTGTGTGTGTGTGTGGTCTCTGGGGATCCAGGAGTTGGACTCAGTAATCCTTGTGGGTCTCTTCCAACTTGAGTATTCTATGATCCTGTTTTTTTTTTTTTTTTTTTTTTTTTTTTTTTTTTTTTTTTCTGAGCCATACAAGCAGCTAGCCCTCACTTCCAGCTTTTCAAGTAATCCTCACCTCCATTGGAATAGGAAAATAGGAACTTCAGAGAAAATTACCTGACTGCCATGACCAAAAGAGGATGAATATAGGGACTGGTAATACAACATGCAATCAGATGTCTCTGAGTTACAAATCAGATCCCTGTGTGTTGGGAGGAACCACAGCCTGAAGTTTCAGAATTTAATTAGTTATATGTAATTAGAACAACTAGGAAGGATAAGCAAGGATACCTATCTGATTCCATAACCTTCCATCTCTGTGGTTCCTCTGCTTCCCAGATTCCTATAGCTACTTGGATAGTATGATGTAGAGTTGTTCTGCTATTATTATTATTGTTATTGTTTTTATTGTTGTTGTTATTATTATTATACTGTTCTTTTGTTCTCTTTAGTGAGAGTCTTTCAGTGGTATGGCATGATATGGCTTGTATAGTCACTATCATCTGTTCACAGAGAAAATCATATGAAGTGCAGTCATATACATTCCCTGCATAAACTTTAATATGTTCAGTGTTATGTGCCTACACTGGAAAAGGTTCATATCTGAGAAAGTAGGAATGAAAAAGTGTACCTTTCACAAAATTATGTGTGATTGTAATTGTCCTTGTACAGAAAATGTATTTCTACCTCTTCAGGTGCTAAGAAAGCTCAGTCTCTTGCATATGTGAACTTGTAGGAAGCTCTGGGGTTCCTGAGTTATTGAATTCAGATTTCTTCTTGATCTACTGACAGCCTTTCAAATTTCCTCAGACAAGCTTTTAAGCATTTTCAAGACCTAGAAGCTGGCTCACAATGGGAAAAAAATTCCTCAGTTCACATGCTAAGTATCCGCCAACTCTGCATTCACATTTTTCTGCAGTGTTTTACTTAATTTTCTCCCAGCTGACTGATCATCATTGTTGCTCCTCCACCCTCCACATGGTATAGTGTCCCACATGCTCAGGGAATGTTGTGGGGCAACTGGTACAAAGGCTTCCATTGTATGAAGTTGGTAAAATTAGCATCTCTTGCTGGACAATTCTTCACTGATAGGTTAATGAAATAGCAAAGACTTGAAAAATCTAGTAAGGGAAAAAAAACGAACAGAGGATTCATGACTGAAATATATTTTCAAAAAGACATTGTTTACATTTACTATGCTCTTAAGGATGGAACTGTGCCTGAAACAGTAAGACCAGAGCAATAATAGTCATCTGGCTACTTTTACAAAGCTATGCCTGTTTTGTAAAACACATAAGTAAAGACTAATGCAGCTATTATCTGGGTGGAAAGGGAAGATATATTGTGAAGTGAAATTACATTGTGTGAGAGGGTTGCAGGTCTGCAGACAGGCCCATGCTGTACTGCATCTTGCTAATGGGGAGCTACAGCCCCCTTACTGCCCCAACAGCAAGAGATCTGCTCTTCTTTAGGCGTAGGACGTCTGTGGGATTTAAGTATAGGTGTAGCATGGAGGATGTTACGGGTATTACGAATTCAGAACTCAAAAATGTACATGATCACATATGCTTCCCAGACACAGAGATCTCTGTGAGGTTAACTACTGTGCTTTGGCAGGCCACTGCTGCTTTCTGCAAAACAAGGTGATGCAAGTTCCTGGTCCCACCCATCTAATGAAAATTAAGTGAAACTTTTCCTCCCCATGTTGAAACATCAGCATGGAGAAACCTTTCCAGGCCCAGGGAGGGTGGGGCGGCCTGCAGCAGCAGTGTGCACTGCGTGCGGCAGGTAGGCCGAGCTCACAGAATTCTTGTACCATTCGCTGTTCTCCCCTCCCACGCAGGCATAAAAACAACCCGGATTAAGCTACGGCTTTGATCTTCCTCATTCTTTCTTACACACGTTGAGTACGTTAAGTATGACTTCAATAAAAGAAGGAAAGAAAAAAAAAAAAAAGGCAGTTCATGGCTTTCCTACCTGTGCAATTGTATTGAAGTGAAGCAATCTAGAACAATGCCTTCCAACAGAACCAGAAGCTGGCCCCTTTCTGTGACACATACACCACATGTCATCACACAGCGTCAAATCGCATCTCGTAATAACTGTTTCATCTGGTTGAACTTCAACTACAGTGTAATATTCAAGACTATATGAAACCAAATAGAGCTGCCTGTATATTCTTGTGGATGTGGTCAAGAATGTGTCACACCATTGCTTTAGGTACTATTTTTTTAAAAAAGTCATTGACCACACTAAAGTCAGTGAAAGAAGTGGGTCTGCTTAATGCCCATGTGAGATTGCTTGCAATGTTGAGGAAAATATATTCCTAATGGTATATATTTATTCTGTAATCTTTTTTATTAGAATTATTTTTCAAAAAATTGCATCTATCACTAAGATCTGCACCTTATGTGCATTCTACACCCGGTGTGAGCAGGAGGTTAATGATTGCATTGAGGTGATAGTCTGCAGGAGATCATAAAATCTGTAGGAGATCATAAAATCCTGACTCTCTAAGAGCAGGAAGAACACTGAAGTATTCCTGGTATGATCTGTCAAGATCTTAGGCTGCTGTCTTGTGTTCACTGTTCATCTACAAGCAGATGTATCATGATGCTGGTGTGGCTGAACAGGGAGCTCATGGTGGAGTTCCAAATAAAAAGGTAGTATAGAGGAGATAGAAGTAGTAAGGGGCTATGGTGGAAGAGTTTAGGAACATTACCTTAGTATATGGGGGTAACAGCAGGAAATCTAAAGCTTAGATGAAGTTGTGACTTGCACAGGATGTTTAGGGCAATAAGAAGAGCTTCCACCATTATGTCAGTAGAAAAAGGCTGAGCAAAGAAAATGTAGCTGATGATGTAGTGACAGCAGACAGATAAAACTGAAGCATCCAGTGGTTTCTTCGCTTTCTTTAACAAGTTATCCCATTCCTCTGTGCTTAGGGAAAGTGCCAAAAGAGAACAACAGGCAATAGATGAGGGCTGAGTCAGGGACTGCTTGAGAGTTTGACCAGAAAACCCCATGGGACCAGACAGATCACAGCCAAGTTGCTGAGGGAACTGATTGCAAGGCCACTTTGTCACTTTGGAAAGGTTATGGTGAACGTGGAAGGTTCCTAATGACTGGAATAGGCAAATGTTGCACCCGTCTTCAAAAACACCAAAAAATAATCCAGGGGTCTATAGACCGGTCAGTATCACATTGGTCCACATGGAACTTAACAGAGGGAGTCCTCCTGAAGGACATTTCTGGGCATATCAATGAGGAGAGGCTGAATAGGAACATCATGAATTTATTAAAGGTAAATCATGCCTGGCCATCCTGGTAGCTCTCTGTGATAAAATGACTGGATTTGTGATGAGCAGTGGAGAGCAGTGGCTGTCATTTATCTCAGCTTTAGGAAGGCTTTTGACACTGTGTTTCCAACAATATTCAGTCAATACACTTGCAAAGGAGACCCAGAGGGAGTGGAGGGCTGGCAGGAACCTTAGGAAATTCAGCAAGGGCAAATGCAAAGTTTTCTTCTTTTGGGGAGGCAGAGCATCCTGCACCGTTAGATGCTGGGGCTGACTGGCTTTGCTGAGAAGGCCCTCGGGAGTCCTGGTAGACAGCACTGCCCATGGGACAGTGTGCCCTGGCAGCAAGGAAGGCTCACAGCATCCTGGGCTGTTCTAGCAGGAGCACCACCAGGAGACTGAGAAAGGGATTATCCTCCCATTCAGCACTTGTTAGAGCACATCTAGACACTGTGTCCTTTTAAGCCACCTCCAGAACAGGAAAGACATGAAAAAATTGGAGCAAGTTCAGATGAGGGCCCCCAGGATGGTGAGGAGGAGCTAAGGAAACCAGAGTTGTTCAGTTTGGAGAAGTGGTTCTAAGTGAACCTGATATCTGCCTGCCAGGACCTACAGGGGGGTCTTCAAGAAGATGAAGACAGACTCTTCGCAGTGATATCTGGTAGGAGGACAAGTAACAGTGGGCATAAATTGAAACAAGAAAGGTTCAGGCTGGGTATAAGGAAAAGAAAAACATGGGAAAAATACTGGGGTTAGAGTAAATGGTTTAGATACCCTGCTCCAACACACCGTAAATCATGAGTAGTCTGACACCATTTCCTGTGCTCCCGTCTCCATTCACTTCATGTAGAAACCTAAGGTACTTTACCTACCACAGTGAATTTCCATTGGCTAGCAGTGAAACCTGTGATCTAGCCCAAATTCGTAATTATAACAGGCATGTTTTTCCTGCAAAACACAGCTACAAGCCTTGAGTAAGTGCTAGCTCAAACTTGTGTCTGCATGGTGCAGAGCTGTACGGACTTACTTGCCAGGTTTCCTGTGTGGTACAGTGTCTTATTTGGCTTGGCCTATGAGCTAGACTTCTTGGCAAAATTTATTAACTGAGACCCGGTGCTGCAGGAATGGGTTATGTGAGCACCTGACCTTGCTTATGCCTGGCTAGTTTACACATCTGTGCTGCTTTCCTGGGCTGTCGCTCTTCTGTAGTTAGCAAAGAAACAGACACCCCAGGTCTATTTGCCCAGTGAATGCAGAGTGGTTAAGGGGACTGGTTTTGTTTATTTTTTTCTATTTAAGAAGGGGTGAATCTGGTGTGGTAGGTGAGATGGAGGATGCAGCAGGCAGTTCCAGCCTTTCCATTGCAGAAACCCAACGCAAGTTTGTTACTTGTTTCCCTAAGCAGTGCAACAGTCCTTCCTCCCCACACGTGGGGCATGCTCCTGGGTTACTTGTAATTCTCTGTCTGCTAACAGGGTAAATGGAGTCCAACTTCCTTCTTTGCTTTGACCATATTTCAATCTAGACAGGTGCTCCTTGCTTTTGTACATGAAGGAGACTGATTTTATACGTGATCAGACTGCCTGGTCAAATCCCAGGCAGAGCTTGACCCTGCAGCAAAGTGTTTCTGCTCCTTACCTTCTCTCAGCTCTGAGTTTTCTCCTAAAAAACAAGAGAATGGCCTGTTAATGATGATTGTCAGCATTAAGGACACCTCTGTTTTTTGTCAGCCAGTGATCCCAGTATGGCCAGGCAGTTCTGAATTTTGTTCCTCCAGTCTGGCAAGCATGTTTTGGTGACTTTTTGGCTCAGAGGTGAAGATGTGGGCTGGGGAGGTGGGTACCAGTGTGATTGTGCCTACCCACAGGGATGTTAGTAAGCCATTTCTTCTTGACTCGTAAGAACTGACGTAACACAAGTGAAGCTAGCAGCCCTCGACTTGAACTGAAAAAAGGCACTACTTTTTCAAGACACTTGGCCTTGAATTAGCCATTAATTCTTTATCATTATCCATTAATGATTCTAAAAACCAAATAATTTAGCTTAGTGAGTTTATTATTATAGATCCTAAAAAGTGTAATTCTGCTGGGTGTTGGGGATGTCAGTTATCAGGAAGGGAACAATTCAGGATGAGGTGCATTGTGCTAAGTGAACCTATTTGCCCAAATACTCTCATGGCATAGCAGAGGAGCAATGAGAAGAAATGTGGTCCCGCCCCTGCATTCAAGGGGCTGAATAGTTCTCCGGAGGGTGTGTAGCAGCACAGGTAATTTACTGCTGGTAGCCATAAATGGTTTTCTTGAGGAACAAGTAGCTCCTGTGTTGGTTATTGCTCTGAGATGAGCTTGCAGACAAACTACCAGCTAGGTGAATGGTTTGGAGGATTTTCCTGCTGAAGACCAGCTTGGCTAAGTATGACTGTTGTCTACTTGCCTTTGCAGTGCTGTATGCACCAGTAGGAGGGAGCCTTAGAGCTGACCTGCTGCACTCCTACCTGATGGGACTGCCTTCACGTTCAGCTTTTCATACACCCAGAAGAGCACTATGTGTAACTTGGTGGCAAGAGTGACCTGCAGGGCATGCTTCTGCACTGTGAGTGGTGCCCAGCATTGTCCTCAGCCTCCGGGTAGCATTCTCTTCTTTTCAGTCTCAAGTGGGAAAGAAAATCAATAGACCTTGCAGAGGCCCTGGCGTCTCCTGCTATTAGGAAAGAAGAGACTTCTAAGCAGCCCGAGGAAAGACTAAGAACAAACAGGCTCAATTCTGAAAGCAAAATGGGTGCTGTGACCCAGGAGCATCCTAGGCTTAAAAACAGTCCTGAAAATGCTATAGAAGGAACCACATGTGCATGGCTCTTCCACTATATGAAGGAAAGTAATCCTTTGGTATTAGCAAAGATATGAAAATCTGATCCATTATTGGCATACTGACATGGATAACTGAGGAGCCAGCTGTGATGTCAAAACCTGCACTTACTGCTCATCATTTGTGGAGAGTCCCACACTAAGTCAACCCACAACTAAGGTTGCTCAACCAGACCTGAATCTGGGTTCTTGGAGGATAAAGCATGTTTTATAGCTGCTTCCTTTGTCACAAAGGCACATGTAATTTTAGCATTAGACATCAAACCTTGCTGGCTACTGAGGGAGGGTATAATATGTTCCCACAGTCACTTGTTAAACCAGCAGTGCACATTGGTACAAAAGTAACTATTTGTGCTTGTTTACTGCCTACAGCAATGGTTTTGCTTCCTTTATACTGTTTTCTTTATGCTAAACTTTTCTAGATCCTTGCACAGCTTTTGGGGGTCATCAGGTTAGAACTGCCCCATCTCCATCTATTCTCAGGTTACATACAAGCTGCACAGACTTGCAGACAAAAGTGCCATTGGTAAGTTGGTTCCTCACACCTCAGCACAACGGGATGGGTGACGGAGTGGGAAGCAGAGATAAGTGAGTCCTCCCCATGTTCACCTCTGTGTGTTCTAAATTTGCCCAACCACCCCAAATTACACTTAAAATTGAATTAAAAATTCATAGTTGGTGGAGACCTGAGCTGACTTTATGGTCACTGCCATCTAGCAGTAGTTATTTTTTAACCCAGTGAAGTGAAGGCTGGAGGGAGACTTATCCCTTTTTGTCTGCTTTCCCTACAGCGGATGAATGAGGAGGGGTTACAGCATGTACAGAAGGTGCCAGATATCTTTTGTGGCACATTTATTTTCTCTTCTTGAGGAATTCACAGATGAAGTAGATGGTGACTTGGCACTCAGAGTCATTCCACTCTCCTGTGCTGAGCATTTCCACACAGTCCTGGCTGCCAGTGGAGTCATGAGGCTCCCCGTCCTTCCAGTTACTGTAGTTCTGCAATGGGCTGCTGTCTGCGTACACAAACTGCCCTTCTTTTTCCATGTCGTTCATCCCAATGAAGGCTCGGAAGAGGCCGCTCGTGGAGATGTAGTCAGCAAGCAGGGCGTTGGTTGCCTCATCCTTAGGCATGGCAAGTGTTCCTCCTCTGTCCCTGCAGTGCATGAGGGCTTCTCTGTAATTCTTCTCTTCTTTGACGATGTAGTAGAATTTCTCATCTGTCTCCCTGATGCCTGCTATAACTAAAGGCAAAAAAAAAAATCATTCATGGCATTTCAGCAGCTATCAAAGGAACTTCAATTTGATGGTTTTTACACCAGAATTAATGAAAGAGAGAGAAGAAAAGTATTCCCACCACCGAATTTATGATGAACAATGAGGACATGACCAGAGACTACTAGTGGGAGTGACAAGCACCGTGCATGCACTAGGATGAGGGCTCTTCAGTCCTGACTGGCATTTGTCTCCTGTGACACTTCAGTACCAGACATCCTTAAAGTAAATTTTACCAAATCAAGGCATGCTAAATGGACAAATAGCAGTGTCTAACTCTGAATCACCCCTGTTGCTTTATTGACATCCCTGTCATTGCCATATTGCCATATTGCATGTTATAGATCGTGAAAGAGTGCCGTGGGATTGGAACACAGGGGTATGGATAGCTTCTGGGCCCTTTCCATGCAGAAGAAAGTCAATGTTACTGCTAAAATAAGCCATTTTAAATACAGATTGATATTCACAGCTGCTGTAGCCACCAAGGGGCATTGACTAGGAAGGAAACTGTGGCTGCTCAGCAGCTTTAAAAGGTAAATTTCTTAGGCAACACGTATCCTGTTGAATAAAGCAGTGCCAAGAAGCATTCCTGGCTAACTGGCAGTTGATCCTGCTGTTGGATTGCTGGACTGGAAATGGCCAGAGCTTTGGCCTGGGGCAAATAACACTTTCCCACACAACTCCAGAGTTACCGCAGGTGCAGTTTAGCAGAGGACCACTCCTGGTATGGCCATTCAGTTTTGTAGGATTTAGTAATATAGATGAGAGCTGTGCCAGTTGGCCATAGAACAGTTTCAGACACGTTTTAATTTACAGATATCAACTGAGGCCTAGAAGAGGTTGTGGAGCCTTCTCAAAATCTCTGCCATGCTGGGAAATGCTTTTTCTTCCTTTTAGTAGGGACATTTTTCACTGTTCCGCTGACAGCACTGCATGCAAATGTGACTTTTTATAACCCATGGTTTTAGGGTGCTGGTGTCTCCCTTATTACAGGACAATGACACTCACAGTGAGGGAAGGCATGAGGAGAGTACCATGAATGCAGCCCTTCTGCACAGCAGCAGCAAGATCAAGAGGTTCCTAGTGCTTTTCCTGGCTATTTGGACCAGGTCTGCACAAACTTTTTTCCTTTCATTGCCTGAGTGGCCACTGAGCCTGAGGGTGAGCAGGCTGACAGTGCAGAGGCAGTTAGCAAGTGGTGCCTGGTTCTTTTTGTGATTCTTTCAGTTGTGCTATTGATCATTGCTGTATTGTATTTGCTTTTATTCATCAGCTGCTTGTATCCTTACAGGTGCAAGACTGCCTACTTTCTGTATGTTACTGCATTGCATCGCACAGTGAGCCCTCTGTCTTTGCCTGGATTCTGCCACAGAACAGTGGTAGAAGAATAGCAGTGACAAAAGTTATGAGAGCCAAATAAATCACAGCAAATACACAACATAACAACCCTTACCATTCTTTACAAACTTGATGGATGTGTTAAGCCGAGCAACGTTGATATTCAGTTGTCCAACAACTCTGCGGTATCTTCCACAGTCACAGACCGTGCCTGATGCAATGCAAAGGACAGAGGATTTATCTGTTCAGAAATACTTGTGTGTGTATACGTGTGTGTGTAGGGTCAGCCACAGCCCGCCTTCAAACCTTCTGGAGCCTTTTAAACATGGGGATGGAACAGTTTGCCATCTTCCTTCCACCCATATCAGTATAGGATTTACACATCTCCTGCCCCTCTCATCATCAATTCCATCTGGCTACTGAGAACTGGCTTGAAGTGTTGATCACACGATGTCACATCTGAATGCTGAAGGTGTCCTTTGGCACCTCTGTATCCATAAACAGCACTGATTCCCTAGACTTCTGACAGAAACAGCATCACTGTTTTCTCAATGAAAGAGTATTGTGTGGTGCTGGAAATACCTCAGTGGAAGGACCATGATACTGGACTGCTACATACAGTTGTGGTACAGCAGAAAAAGTTGATACCAACTCAAATAATCAGCCTGTCAAGCACTGAAGTCTCAGTTATATTTTCTGTTGGTAAACTGAATTTTGGCTTAGTGTAGGTTTTGTTTATTCCTCTCTTATTGTCAGGAAGAAAACAATTTGCTGATGGTTTCCCATAAAGAGCCAGACTGATGCTGCCTATGAAATGTCTTATAAATGAACACATCTGAACATTCAAGGTGGGAAAACATTCAAGGTTACTAGGACAGAGAAGAACCTTCTGGGTCATCAAATCCAAATTCTCTGGTAAGCAAATGTATTGCTTACAGGAGATCTGACAACAGATTGTGCTCTGTCTACAATCACATATATTTTTGTCCTTGTGATCCGATTAGGAAACTATTAAAGGACTTCATTCCTTTGGTATTCCAAAACTTTATTCTAGTTTCCAGTATAAAACTATTCCTGGCCTGTTTACATATTAGTTTTTATCTTATCAACCATTCTTTATTATTTTAGCTAACTTCTCCCTGTGTTGTGAATGTTTTTATATTCATAGCCATCAGTCATGTCCCTGCCCAATCCTCATTTTGCTAAACATAACTTTTTCAGCCTTTTGCTGTTTGTTTCACCCATTCTCAAGTTTTTCCAGACAAACCAACCCCAAAAACAGAGACCCAGAAAACTCAACCATTCTTCAGAGAAGGATGAACAGCATACCTGCTTTTCCCTTTTTTCCAGACACCCCTACTAAGCCTTTGGCTCCTTTGTCACCTGAATAAAAAGGAAAATACATTTTCAGATCTCAGACAGTACATATGTCAGGGGAGTGTGTTTGAGAACCCTGTTTAATAATATATTAGTGGTGTGCTTCTGACAGGAAGCCCCTATGTACTGTACTGGCAGATGTACCGTACTGCTAGATGTACCGTACTGGTAGATGTACTGTACTGGCAGATGTGCCAAGTCAAACAAGCCATGATTAATTCTGGTGAATGAAAATAAGGAGGACTCTTTAATAGCTAACTCACTGATAACACAGACATCTTGAGTGCTGCTGGTTCCTGGTACTGCTTTAAATATAAACTGCCCAGTGATCCCAAGAGGCTGAAAGCACTCAGAAAACCTCAGGGAGGTGAGACCTGGCCTCTCTCATTGCCTTGCAGGACACAGCCCTTTCCTGGGGTCGGTAGCTTCATGTCAGAACGAAGGACCATATGGGGCTTATGGTCGCTAAGCCACCGAATTCATGTGTGCAGCAGATTATGTTTGCAGGCAGCAATTAGCACCTGCATGAAGTGAGGTCAGTAAGGAACAGTGTTTCATTTCAGGTGTAGTTCGTGGAAACAGGATTTATTTTCCTCCAGCTGCCTTCCCCTTGTACTGTGATTCACAAGAATGATTGTTATAAAATGAAATTGCTTCTCCAAATGCTATGCTAATAAAGGCAGGTGACCAGCATGTTTGTTTTTTTCTTTTTTAAGTAATGTCAGCTGTGATTTGACAGCTGTCAAAACTCTTGGCTGTCTGGATCAAGAGCAGATTGACTATATCCAAAATTAGTGTCAGCTCTTCTTTTAAAAATTAAAACCTTCAGAGGCCAAATAATGTTAATACTTGCTCTACCTCGTTGATAGCCATGTTTTCATGCGCTTTTTCTTTTATACGGTTGTATTATAGTTATTATTTTTAAACAGAAATCAGGAGCTGGCTGGCATTTTAATTAACATAGCTTTACAGCCTGCACACTAATATACTGAAATTTCAGGGTTGCTTCCTTAAGAAGTTGAACGTTTAATGGTCAGTCTAAACAGTGACTTAGTGGCCTTTGCTTCTGCAAATAAAAAAAGGAAAAGAGAAAAAAATCCACCTAGAAGGGGGCAATACATTATACAGTCAGGTTGACAGTTTGATTTAAAGGCTGAGAGCATTGGTTTACTTTCAGATAAACAATTTTTGGATTCTTAAATTCTAGTCTCCTTTGGTGCTTGGAGACATCTTAGGAGATAGCTATCTGCGTCTTCAGTTGTCTAGGTACTTTTGAAAATTAATCCCTCAGGCCAAATTCTTTTGTTCTTCTCTGATAGTGCGGCTGGCTAGGGGCCATGAAGGGTTTATTAAAAAGCATTGGTTTGAGAAGCTCCCAGGAGAGCTTGTTCCACCCACTCACCCGCCTGTCTGGGCTGATGCTTTGGTTTAGAGACCACAGAGTTCCCCTTAGGATAGTGGATCCCTGCTGAGCTTTTGAGGCAGGTCTCCTCGTGGCAGAAGCAATATTTCTTCTTAAGTAGCTCTAAAAGAAAAGCCTGAGACTCTTTCCAGGCCAATAATTTCATGAAATGATTTTCCAAGTAGATTTGGAGTCTGCCTTGATTTGCAAGGAGTGGTTGTCCTGCGTTATGTAAGTGCTCTCTTAAAACTTTAAAAATCCTCCCCTTACCTGGCTGTCTTGGGCATCACTTGGTGACACCTCGCACACCAATGTGGATCACCAGGTGTGGCCTCCTGAGCACCAGCAGAGTATTGACTCAGGCCCTTCAGCATCTAAAGCAGAGGCACTGGTTTGGCTATCTCTTTCCAAGATCTCAGAAGATCTTGCTACTTCCTTCACAAGGGCCAGATTTTATCTCTTTCTCTTTTATCATCTCAAAGGACTGTTTTTTTAACTCACATAGCAAATTATTTTTAGCCATGTCAGTGATACATTGCACACAGGAAATAAAACTATTTCAGTTAGCTCTCATCACTGATCTTTATGCACAGTTTTCTCTGGAGATCACTGGTCACAGCAGGTATTTAATATACCTCCATACCTGGAACTCACACAAAACACGTATTTACCTTGAGGGAAAAAACAAAACAAAACAAAACAAAACAAAAAAGTTCCCAGACCAGGACTTACCCTTTCCACCAATAGGACCAATTTTCCCAAGCATTCCCTGGTCACCAACATCCCCCACAGTTCCTTTGTTTCCTGAGAGAAGAAATAGGATGAAAAAGGTATGGATGGCTTCTGTCCTTTCTTCCCCAAGACGCTAGCCCTTTACTGCTGCTGTTTTCCCCAAGTGTGGCCCATCCAAATGTAAGGCATGGACACAAGTGTGCTCATGAGTATACACATGAACAGATTACAAGCTTTACAGTTTAACTTTTATTTAGAAAGTTTTATAAATGAAGCTTGCTTGAACCAGCCTGGGATGCTGAGGTGTTTCTGTGAGCTGCAGGGTTACAGGTAGCTCCTCTCTTCTGTCAGGGAACAGCAAAGTGACTCCAATGCCAGAAACCAGCCTTTAAACAAGGCCCACAGTGGCTCCCTGCAGGCAGCACAGGTTCAGATCGTTGCTACTGTGGGATACCTGCAGGGCACTGCAAGGCACCTTAGCAAAATTGCCTGTTCAGCTGCTCACAAACATCATATTTTTGTACAGAAAATACAAGCTAAAACTCCTAGTGATTATTGATTTAACTTCACAGCCAACCTAGGCCATCAGCATTTTGACCTCTGTTGATTTTTTCTCTACCCCAGACAAAAGCCTTGGGTTTGTTTGGGAGGTGAAGTACTCAGGCTTTGCTGGGAATCCTCTATCGAAGCAGGATTGCAAATAGGGAACTACTGTTTGTGCTGTGTGTGTTTTCTCAGTCGTTGGAGCACCGAAATAATGGGTGCCTTTTTGACTGATTGATAGTTTAAGTTCTAATTTCTAGAAGTCTCACTTTGCACACTGAAGTTAACATCACTAAGTCACTTCTTAATTGGTTTGTTACCTGGTCTGCTTGAATCTTACCCGATCTTTTTTAAGGTAAGAAGCAAAGCCATATGAGTTCATTTAAAAATGAAGAAGGTTTTCATTATAACAGTAATAACAGGATGTTTGTAAAGATTCTATAAAGCTAGACACTTTTCTGATTAAACTTAAAATATTAGACCACTGTCAAGGAAGAAAGAACACGGATTGCATTATCATTAAACTTTAATGATACATTAAGCTTTTGAGTTAGGGTATGCAAACAAGGCTGACGCTATCACGTCTGGAGCCTCAGAGTGCTCTGCTGAGCTCGCTGTGAAGGTGTGGGACATGTTTAATATGAGTCCTGACACTCCTTTGGCTTCTCGTTCTCAGCCCTGGTGCTGCTTGCTCAGAGGAACTTTGTTTCTCAGTTTGGTTTTCTGCAGAATGGGGACAGCTGAGACTGAATTTTGTTGAGCATCCTGATGTATTGCCAGGAAGTAACTCTCAAAATTCAGTTACACCTAAAGGATAATTTCAGTAAGAGAACAGTAATCCTTCTGGTTGTACGTATGATTTAGGTCGTTTTCAGTCTTCTGTACCACACTTATGGTTGTCACTTGGGAGATCATCTGTAAAAGTGCTGATTTATTACATGAAATTTGCTTTGGATTTATTGCCAGGTGTAGCTTCAGTATCTATTGGCATGAATTGCACCAAACTCTCAGAGCATTGTTAGGTTCCCTGATTAATATTTGACAGGCATTGTGAAATCCACTGGGGTGAGAGGAATGAAAAGCATTAAACAACACTGATCATATGCACCAGTACAGTTTTGTATGTTGATAGTCATATACCAGTAATAGCCAACAAACCAACATAAATACCTTTAGGTCCTTTTGGTCCAACTTTTCCTTGTTTGCCCACTTCTCCTCTATCTCCTTTTTCACCTTCATCTCCTTCCAGAAACATAAAATAAACCATCATGGGACATTTAACTCAGTGCAGTAAGAACAGGTATACATTCTCAGAAAGTAAAGTTCACTGTCAATTTTTTTTCTACTTACTTCTTTTTATTTCACATTGAGGGCACAGTAGCCATGGGATAAATTTCCAAAGAAGAGCCGATGAATCTGACCATTAGGAAAAGCTAAAAATTTTCCCTTTGGGGGAATCTGTTCCAACATAAGGATTATACACCAACTCTAATTCTTATCCTTTAAGTGCTATTAGTTATAAACCAGATAAATAAATGAATTGAATTTATTCAATAGATAAATATTGAAAAACCTGAGCACACCAGGGAGAAATGCCAAGGGAGACAATGGAATTTATTAATTGTTCCTAGTGACTCTGAGTTCAAGGTATGCAAATGTTATAGAAACAAGAGGATTATAAATGTGTTGCAATAGATCTTAGCATAGACATTAGCACTTAGTGTGGCAGAAGTCTTGCCTTCAGTTTTTGACAGGTGGCATGTGTTAACATAGCAAATGTCTTCTGCAATTACTCCAATACTTCATTTTGAATTAGTCATTCCCAGAGTATCTAGAGGAAGTAAATTCATTGCATTCATTAGAGTAGTGCAGAGATTTCCCCAAATGAGACCAAGGTCCTATTACACAGGTTACTGCCCATAAGTATAGTAAGAGACAGCCTCTTACTGAGCAGCTTGCTGTTTGAAAGAGCAAGACAGTGATTAGTAATGGGAAAGAAGTGTTATCTCTTTCCTCAAGAAAGAAGTTGCACAGAATTTCATTTGAGATTATGCAGCAAAACAGAAAACCAGAGGTACAACAGATTATTTTATCTTCTATTTCTTAATTTTGACCTGAGGAGATCTTTCCTTTTTTTTTTTTTTTTTACAACTGTTGGGGGGACACCTGCACCCTCCTGCAGCAAAAGACCAGCACTGAATACAGACAGCCTTCCAAAATTCCTCGCCTGTTCCCTACCATTGTCCCATTGTCTGCAAGACAAGAAGAAGGACAGAGAGAAGGACAGAAGAACAGCATTACATGACAAGACCGGTAACCCATCTCACCAAGGATGGTGTCTCCAGCCCTGGCAGAAAGTGTTCAGGGTGTGCTGAGGGTGACTGCTCCCCGTGAGCAATGGTTGGAGGGCTCACCTGACCCAAGGACCGCATCCAGGCAACTTGTGAGAGCCACTTCTTATTCTACTATGCATGGATTAGTCTCGAGCCTTTTAAACGCAGTTAGATTTTTGGTTCCTACAATATCCTGTAGCAAAGAGGTCAATGATTTAATGTGCTGGGAAGTAGCTTCCCATGGTTGCTTTCAGATTGACTGTTTCTTTGTGTGTCCTCACTGTTTTGTGAAAAAAGCTACCCACTCATTATTTACCTCCTTCTACTTATAGCCAAGACATAGCATATCATGGGGTGTCTCATGGGGTGATGAGAGATGAGAAATGGGGCACATTAACTGCAGCATACAAAATGTAGCAGGGGGTCCTCTGGCATGCGAGTGTGTGCCACAAAATCTGTAGTGCTGGGGCTCCCTTGTGAGGGGCAAACTCACCCCATCAGTCAGGATACTCTTGGGGATGGTCATCAGTGATCCAAACTGAGAATGATAAAGCGCTGAAATTCAGTCTGAGTTGGAGGGAAGAAGCATTTGTTAGAGGGAGAGACAAACAAAAACCTGACGTGTGCTGGTTCACTCAGGCACTTTGTTTTTAATTCCAGCTGCCTCTGGACAAAATAGGAAAGGAAAAGACTGTAACCAGTCAGAAGTAGAAGTTTTAAACATCTTTTTATTCTCACTGGTTCTTCAAAGTTACTTGATAAGTCAGTATGTATTTCCAAAAGCCAAGCTTCTTAAAATCCTGATAAAACTTTGGGTCTTAGCCTCAAGCTGATAGAAGGATACCTGCTTGTACTGGGTACTTGTCTGGGGGTCATCAGACAGCAGAGCCAGAGAATTTGCAGTTTAATTTTGCTGTTGACCTCAGTGCTAACATCATTTACGACTGAGAAATGAAACAATTGTCCTTTCTAAACCCACCTGTGAAACTCTTCAGAAAACTGTAAGAATCACTTCGCAGTAGGGCAGAAATTCAGAAAAGATTCCCAGAGGTTGGCAAAGAGCTTGTAAAATGAAATTCAAGGAAAAGGTTAAGAGCTGATGTGTTCACGGTCTGCAAACCCATGCAGGAGAGGAAATGTGTGATAACAGAAAGGAATCAGGGTGCGATTAAAAGTCTGGAAAAGCTGTATGAGTTCTGACTAGAAATGTAACATGGGGTTATTTAACAAATGGGCCACACTGTCCAGCAGGGAAGGGAGACTTAAGAGCCTTTTCACTTCCAGCCTTTACCAGTGCAATGAATTTCCATGTGCAAGAGATGCTGTAATGCTGGGTTTGTTGTAGAAACAGCTGAGGGAGTTTCTTTGGGCTGTGAGCATGCAGGAGAGCAGATGAGATTCCTGCTGACCTTCCTACCCAGGGGACTACTTGTCACCCTCACCATCCAGTCACCTTCTCTGTGTCTTGTGGACCGCTCTGTTGGGTTAAGGCTCTAGCGAGGCTGCTGTTCTCAAAGCATTGCTTAGGCACTTAATCTTAGAAATAGAATCCTGGAAAGAAAGTCAATATACCAGCAGAGAAGCTGTGATTACTCCCCAGAGGTATTTTCTTCCAATCTCAGTTACAACGTTTAGAGCTACTAAAAGATGCAGTGGGTTTTTCTGAGACTTTGGACAGGTGGGGCTGCCAGAGATGAAGCTAGTGTATGGGGCATTAGACTCATGGCTCAGAGCCGACAGGTGAAAGGAGTAAAAGGTATGGGAAAGTTTGATCTGGAGATTTTGAGGAATTAGGAGGTGTCTCAAATTTATTGCTAACATCTCCTGTATAGTCCCAGTTATTGCTCAAACCATCTAAAAACCTAAAGGACAGGGAAGGAAGATCTATCACCTATTTCATCTTGGCATAAAGCAGCCTACCTTTTCCTGCCTTAGTTCCATTACCTGGGAAAATAAGAATAATGCTAATTTGCCTGTCTGCAAGAGGAGAAGGGAAATCCTGATTTTCTCCCAGTATCACATCTGAGAATGGATAGGCAAAGCAAGGGTAGAAGCCAACAGCATTAATTAGTTGTACCCTTTCATTGTTAATGTAATACTGGATTGATCCCAGTGCTTGGAAAAATGGTGTTATAATTATAAATCCATTGTGCCTGCCTTTAGCTGTTGCGTGCAGTGATCATAAATTTTGGCAAGCAATGTGAACTCTTGAGTTATGCTCCCCCCTCGTGGTGTTACCGTGATTTGCAACGAGGTAGGAGGGAGTGTGAAAGTTTGTTTTGGACAGGAGATGAGTTGGCTTTCTGTCTACTTTATAATAAGGATCTCTCCTTTTCTTCTGGGACCTCATATAGATGGGGCATCCCCGCGTACCAGCCACTTATTTTGTGGTCTGACAGAAAGGGAAATCTAACTTCTGGCTGTGCTCTAGAGTGAGTTTTTGATTTTTTGTACCACTGTGCTTTATGCTACATGAATTTTCTTACAGAAATAAATAAAATATGATCCTGACCTCATATGCCTGATATGGTTGTGGATGAAGCACTGGAAGCCAGTAGCTGAAGCATAGCCATTTCTCTACCTGTTCATATTCCTGCAAGCTGATTCACTTCTTCTGAGTGACAGATTTAAATTATCAGAATATTTAAGTTAATACATGAAACAATAAGTTGCTAGACTCTTCCAGCTTGGGACTGTGCAAGACAGAACAAAAGAGGAAATGATAAGCAGTAAATGGCTTCTGCAGCCATTAGAAAACTGTAACTGTAATTGAGCGAGAGAAAACCCAGTCCTTTCTTCTCCTATAAACAAGCTCAGTGAAATGCTGAAGGTCTAATAATCAGCAGGATTTTTAGGCAGTTGAAAGGATCTCTGCCTCTTTAGAAGTTTCACTGAACAATGCAATGTTGAGAGGTTACATTTGGTAAGAATGCAATTAGCAAGAATTTACTGACCTTCGGGTGATTTATATTTCCTTCCTCAGCCTTTTGTTGGCAGTTTATTTGGTTTGTATTCATGAGCGGAGGAAGTTTTCAGGTTAAATTGTTCACATATGTTTAGTGGCTCCCCAAGCCTCGCGATCGGGGGCTGACCCCGGATCTTGGAGAATCACACTGTAATCCCCAGGGATTACAGAGGCCACGCTTATCTGGAGATGCAGCCCTAATCTGGGCGAGAGCAAATCTGCAGGCTGTGTGGGGTCTAAAGCTGGGAGGGGGCTTCTAACAGGCATGTTTTTCTCCAGGAACACTTAGTAACAAGCCTCTTCACTCACAGCTCTGATGAGACACCCTGGCTCCATGCAGGGTTTTACTCAGACATGTCTCCAGGTGTTCTGACAAGCCGTGGCCTCAGGTCAGCTGCAATTCCTGTCTCCTGACCAAAAATACTCCATAAATGTTAATGTTTCTTAAGCCTCTCCTTTACAGTGAATCAATTAAATGCTTCCTCTGAAGAAAAAGAAGGACAAAGCCTATTCTCAGTAGATCCCTCCCAACAGTCCCAGGTTCAGCTCCCTGAGCCTGCAGGCTCAGCATGCATCACAGCCCCGGGTACCTTCCTCCACGATCCCTGGGCATGCCCCCCATTTCAGCTGATAAAAACTCTGCCTTTGGTGGGCTAAAGCACAGTTCTTCTCCTACATCAGATAGTCTGAACAGAAAAAAGGACATACCATGTACTGCAGCCTACTGACGCTGAGCTGAGCCTTTGCAGCACTTGGATGCGTACTCTCTCTGTTGAGAGGTTTGGTCACCAGAGGGAGTCGCAGACTCCAAGAAACAAATAAATAAATAACCAACACCAAAACATTTTGTCTTTCCATTGTACAAGCATGTCACAGTTACGTCAATGGAAAGACTGAAGATTACCTCTAATTTCACTTTCGTTGTCTTTTAGACACTTAGCAAATTTCCCGTAGCTGAGGGGGTTCTTGTTTCCAAGCTGCATGCGATTAGTGAGGACATGATTTCTTGTCCTGCCCTGGAGTAAAATGATATAATCTGGCTGGAATCGATCTGACGTGATGTGCCCTTCCCTGTCTTTCCTCCTCCTGTCTGACCTCAGCACTGACTTGTGTACTTCTGTCCCAATTTGGGTGATTTTGAGCACTCTTCTGACCCTGTGTTTAATGAATTATTGGAATGAAGAGGGAAATACCAATAAGGCAAATAAAAGTGCACATTTTTAATAAGCTGGAGGACTCTGATGAATATACAGCTGAGCCAGTGCAAGGTGAAGGTAGGACCGTGCAGTCTGAATGGTGGAAGAAAAAGATATTGGGCCTCCCCTTTTGGAGAAAAAAACCGACAGATCAGTCCAGCTGTAGTGTGTAACTTCACCCATAGCCTCTCTTCCAAGTGCCCTGCAGGGAACATGCAAGGCTCCACAGGTTGCATTATGAAAATAGAAGTGTTTTGCTCACAATTTCTTGGGTACTCTTCTCTTTACCCAGCTCCAAGTTAGACAGCAGGGGCCCAGTCACCTTCCCTGGTGAAATGGAATGCATCCTCAGGAATAAATTGGATTATCTGCTCACTTTTCTGCTTTCCACTTATAAGGAGATATTGACTTCACTAGAAATACCCACTTCTACTGCATTGCATGAGCCACACTCAGACCCTCACTAGGTTCTGTGAAGCTCCACTTATCTGGATTACTTGAAAGTGTGGGCCTTTGTGCACGGATGGGACATATATTGTGTCTTTGATAACACAGAAATAATTTAAATTGTTTCTGATTCATCTTTCACTAGATCTGTCCCAATTTAAGCTTCTCCACTTGATCCCCTGCCATTATGATATGATCTCAAAGACCCATGTGTTACGGTGGTTTGGGTGAGGAATCAAACCAACATGGGTAAGAAATACAGACCCGGTATCTTCTGAATTTGTATTTAAGTGCCCACATGCATGCTTTATAACTCAGGCTGATAAACATCAGAAACTTAACATGTGCTAAAATACATGAAGGCTAAAATCCATGACAAAATAGAATTATGTGTTGATTATAAAGGGCTCTTCAGATCAAACGTGAGGTGCTAAGAGGGAAGCTTAGTTGTAGGTTTGAACAGCCTATAGGATGTGGTAAGGCACTTTATATTTTCGGAAGAAAATGTGGATAGCAGCATATCTGGTTTCTGAGAGAGTTTTAGATTTTCCAGGAGTGGAATTGCGTAAGTGCGATTAAAGTTGAGAGATGGACAGCTATACTGGAGACCACAGTAAATGCTATTTTGAGGAGCCAGCCAAAGTCATAGAGTTTATAAACATCATTTGTCAGCAATAATAGTAAGGAAATGCTTTCCATCTGAATTGCTATGGGAAACTCCCAATACTCTTCAGATTTCATCTCATTCCAGTTTCTCAACCTGGGCCTGATTCAAGGCCTTTGAAGTTCCTGTGTCTGGATTTCAAAGGAAGTGATCTGGGACCTGATAGCAAGATAGCAAGACAGCAAGATCTGGATTCAATGCTCAGACACACTCCCCCAAATTCACATGAAATCAGCTCTAGCCTTGCTCTGCACTTCTGCAATGCCAGCCTTATTCTTCTCCCCCTGCTCAAGCTTTTGTTAGGAGTTTAGTAGTCAAAGTTTTGGGCTCTCAGTTTATTTCTGCCCTCATGTTGTGGCTTATTGATTTACTCAGGCTGGAGCATGGATTGACAGCTGGTGCTTTTCCTTTCACAGTGTTTGCTGCTGCTTTCCCATAGTTTCTGGTTCCTCTCTCAGGCTCAGCATCCCCCAGCCTATTTCCAGGCTTGGAAGGGTTGAAAGTAAGCAATGGGGCCATAACTAATTTTGCTAGTCAAAGCACTTGGCTACCCTGGGAAATTCATTGCATTATTTATGCTAGATCTGGTTCTGTTTGTTCCCAAGAAGTTAATGGAGTACAGAATTTGGTCTTTACTGTCCTAATTAGCCAGCTGTGGATAAGCATTACCTAAACTAAATTTTCAGAGGTACTTCACCAAATCAACCCAGCTAAATCCAATTTCTTCTTAAATGTCTCATGTCAAACACCAAAAATCACTAGTTACAAATGCGGAACACATGTATTGGTCCAAAGCATGAATTTGCTTCTTTTCCAGTATTTCAATAAGGGTCACAGAAAACACTTCTCAGATTTCTATTTTTAACTTCTATACAAGCCAATTTGCCATGTACCTCAAAAGCTTTCTCAAGGAGCCAGGATAAGACAGCCATTGCACCAGGGTTCATTAAAAAATTCCCCTCTTTTTGAGAAGTGACCTGATCATTGCATAGAAAGGGAGACTGGGAGAGAAGGGCCAGCTTTTTTTTTTTTTTTTTTCTCTTATATATATTATATATATTCAAAATTTCTTTGCATAATTCTTTAAAAATAGACCTCAACATTCATTTTCTTGCATCAGGCATGGAAAAGCAGCAGATAGATGGAGGGGACTGCAGAGAGCCTGGTTTGGATCGCAAATAACCACCAGGGGTCAGGCTGAAACCCTTATTCATTTCTAAATGCTGAACAGTTTAACTCAGGCAGACGCTTATCATAGCAACTGAAAGTGCAAAAGACTTACAGGATGTCTGCTGTCTTTCTGCTGTTCCTATGAGATTGTGTCCTTCCAGAGTATTTTCTAGCTCTTTGTGTTTTGTGGTTCTGCTGACACACTTTGGGAGACTGCTGGGTCTGTCACAACTGGTTCGAAGACTTTCCTGGTGATCAGCCTGGAATTACCCTTTCTTTTCATCCCATCACTCATATCATACCTCTCTTGTGACCTCTCAGGTCAGAGCATAAACAAGGCTATATTTTTGAAGGGGAAGAGCTTGGCTTACACAAATTATCTGGAAAAGTTACAAGTGGCTGGTACAAGCAGTGACACCGATGACTCTTTCTGAACAGGTGATCTTTGGGATGAACATGCAGGAAGGTCAAGTGCTTGCTCCTGTATTAACTACGAATGCCTAAATGATGAAGTGAGTACTGCAGCCTTCAACAGTGCAAGAATGTAAGGGTGATAAGGGCTGAATCTCTCCAAACATCCTCTCTCCTCCCTTAGCCTCCTCTCCATGGTGTTGTGTGATGGGAAGAGCAGCATTACTGCTGTGTGGTACCAAGGCTGATCCCACTTGCGGCCCACACAGTGGATTTAGCCCACAGGACAGTTTGTGCCACCACAGCTTTGCAAAACTATTTAATACCTTTGAATTCCTTGCACATGTAGGTGCTTGGTCCCATAAGATCCTCAAGGTATCCCATTAATGTCTGGATGGAGGGATGAAGTTGCCACAACAGGAATCTGGCTTGTGCTGGTGGAAGATGCTGGCCACTGTACTGTGGGAGCCCAGCACCTCTGACCTCTGACTTGTGACACCACCATAGCTGTGTCACCACTGAGCAAATGGGAGGTGAGGGGGAGGAACTTGTGCAGTGTGGGTCAAAACCTATATCTGGGAGAATGTTTGACAAAAGGGCACAACAAATGTAGCACAGAAAATAAACCTTACAGCAATGGAAGTCTGAGCCTTGTCCATTGTCAGGGTTAAAGTCTGGGCAGCAGTGTTGCCTGTAGCTGTTGTGTGGTCCTAGGCTGGGGACCATGTGCTCTGAGTCTTTAGACACAAGATGGATAGAGGAAAACTGGCAGCAGGACAGACTGGCTTCTGCCATATTAGGCCAGCAAGCTTCATCACTAACTGCAAGAGATGCCTGAGGAGTAGCAGAGTAGTTCACACACCCAGCCAGCTCTGTCTTTAGTTGCCCAGCTCTTCAGCTTATAACTGCCCTGGATGAGCTCAGATCTGGTAGGACCTGAAATCAGGCTATAGGATCGTATCATGTAAACTGCAAAACGTATTTGATGACCTGCAACGGATTTGAGCCAGTAACTTGGAGCTCATTTACACTCCTTTTACCAATCATGGATCTTGGCTATGGTAATCTAATTTTACAGTAGTAGTGAGGACCCTGCCAACACGTTTGGCTTCTCCATTGCAGCATCAGCCAGGGGGCAGTAGGACTGGAAATGTATATATACTGACTTTCTCAGTACCGCACTTGCAAAGAATCATGATATCTAACCTTTAAGTGCTCCCTGTCCCAGATAGACCACAGAAACCACCTGGAGTCCCAACTACTCTCACATTGTCACAAGACCACCTCATTAGCCTCATGACTTGTTAAACACAATTCTGTCAAACTTTGTTCTCCAGCCTGCCATTATTCATGTACTAACTAAACAAACTCCCACTAGCTCCCCTGGGAATCATTACATCTCTCTACATTTATGCTGTGGCAGCAAAAGTTTAAGCTTGGTTTGTAATCATAAAGAAATTAATTTGCTGATTAAAAATGGTCCTTTAAGCAATATGCATTTGAATAATCCATCATAAAAACAAATGAGTCTGGAGCAATGCTTTAGACTTGATAATCTTTTTTCTGCTTAAAATTTAAATCAGTTGCAATTTTTTTTCCTCTCAATCCGTAGCCTATAGAAAAACACAATGAATTACTAAAAAAGAAAGCAATAGTTTGAACTGCAGTAGCCATGGTGTGGAATATAGATTTTAGATCTCTCATTGCAAGATAGATTTGTATGTCATGGTCCTAATTTTTGGCTGAGGTACCCTCCAGGCAATTCCATCGACATTAGTTATGTTACCCAAAAAGTAAGTTAATGCAGAAAATTTGGTTTCAGATATTTGCAAAGAATTTTGAAGACAAAAGAACTGCACATGCCAGAGCTGATCTAATTCTTGTTGAGGTCTGCAGTGAAGGTGGTGTTTAATTCAACAGGAGCTTCTGTATCAGGTCTGATGAATGCAGCAGAGCTCTGTTTACAGGTAAGCATTTGGAAATGATGTCAATACAATCATTTTAAATATTACATTTCTCTCTCTACCTATATGCAAAGTGAGCCATCAACAGTTCAAAATAGGTGCTTACTTTCAGACAAAGTTCCTCAATTTATGGCTGCTACCTGTACCGGCTATGTGATGAATACAAGAAGTAAGAGAAGATTTATATGGCTGCAGAAAGGTGCAAAAGGACAACTTTAATTTATATGAGAATATGCAAGACAATTCCTGAAACTAAAGTAAAGCAAATTCAAATCTCCTTGCTTCATCACTTTCCCCCACTACAGTTTCACTTTTCTAGACATTTGTACGGTCTGCAGTAATTTAGATCTTTCATCCCCAGCCTGTGGCACAAGCGTTCCACATCTATTTTAAAAAATCAGCCTTTATCAGTACTGGTCTCAGCATTAGTAACCTCATATTCCTCACCTTTTGGTCCAGGTAAAATTGTGTGTGTCGAGCAGATATCTGTTGTAGGTCGATTGTCAACATCAAAACCAAAAATCTGAACTTGGAAGATGAAAAGCACTACTAGGGTCCCGCATTTCCTTAGCTGTTGTTCTTTCTTGCAGCTCATCCTTGTAGCTTCTCAGGAAATGCCTTTCGTTGTTACAGTCTTAACAAATGCAGCTGATTCAAAAATAAATGCTCCGCTAACTGAAGCAGTGCAAAGATTGGGAGCTACATGCACGAACAGCTAAATAAAGTGAAGAAAGGAGTTTGACGATGCTGTAGTTATTTCTGTCCTGCACATTATCCAGGATATTTATTTAACACTGACAGCTGTTTATTCCAATTTATCTCTTATCTGTGAGATGTTTAGCTGCTTTTGCCATGGAAAATTTCTTCAATATATGGGGATAATCTCTTTTGTCATTCTTTTTTTTTTTTTTTTTTTTTTTTTTTTTTTTTTTTTTCTCCTTTCCCTGCTGATTCTTCATGCCCAGCTTTTCACTTACTCAAGAGACAAAAGACTGCGGTATTGTATCCAAGTGAGTACTAATTAGTTATAGGATACTTGTGGCTGGTTCTGTTCTGGAAGAGTAACTCAGACTCCTTGTAATGTGTAGAGACTACCATAAGAGCTTTTCTCCAAGGAGACCTTTTGTGACAAGAGACTAGCTGCCAGTCTGTTGTGGGTGGAAGTCACTGGTGTGATTTCCTTTTGGATGCCATCTACCGAAAGCCCCCATAGTGGAGGATGAAAAGTTGATTTTACCAATGGTTGCTTGAGCCAGAAACCCACAAATGATGGTTTTATGCTTACAGATTTTTCCACAATGGTTGCTCCAAGCCCAAATTACTTTAGTAGGCACAGCACAGAAGGACAAACTTCAGGATTAAAGCCAAAGTAGCACGAGGTTAAATGACTGCAGAACATCCTTTCATACCACTTTTTTCCTCTACTTTCTAGCACACAGAGACAATATATCAGGACAGTGATATAGCACAGGCCCCAAGGTAGCATGCAGCACCGCTATACATCCTCTTGGAAGGAACTGTGACAGCTATCCATCCATATGCTTTTTCCATTCCTAGAAAAACCTCCGGCTTTCTCTTACGGAGAACACAGTAACCAGGGACAGCAGATTATTCTAGGAAGCCTGGCAGTAAAGAGAGGGGAGATGGGTATTT
Organism: Aythya ferina; assembly: GCF_964211825.1. Taxonomy (NCBI): domain Eukaryota; kingdom Metazoa; phylum Chordata; class Aves; order Anseriformes; family Anatidae; genus Aythya; species Aythya ferina. The sequence continues at coordinate 147,588,835 of NC_140297.1, read as the reverse complement.
ATAATCTTTCCAGGAATTTCACTAACTTCTGATTTCTTACACAACAAAGGAGACAGCTACTCAAAAAGCTGAGCAACTCTGTTGAACCACCTATTGAGTGAGGGCACATTTGCTTTCTATTTTCAAAAAATATGTTTCCTATAATAATAGCTTTTGAGGTGCTCTCCTTGTTATTTAAGAGTATCAGTTCCTTAGCATCACAATGTTTTAGTCTTCCAGTAGACAGAAAAAGTAGCAGCAGGGATGTAAAAGCGGATACCTTTTCTTAAAGGTATTGCAGAAAGGCTTTGATTTCAAGCTTTCATGTGGGATAAACTGTTGGCCAAAGCCCCAAGAGGGGTCAAGAGACTCCTCTCCCTCTTTCTTTCTAGCCTGGTCACAGACTGTCCCATTTTTCAAAACACTGTTCTTTTTTGTTAAACTGTATGCAGTACTTTTCAGAAATAAACAGTGGTTTCAGTGCTAAAGAATGTTATCTAACTAACACCTTCAAATGTGGCCTTGATAACAGATACACCACAGCTAGAGGGGGAGGAAAGCGAAAGCTGGGATTAGAGATGGATACAGTTGTACCAGGAATAAACTTGTTCCTCTGTGATTTGCGTTGGGCACTGTGCCTCCGACTTGTACACTGTAAATCTGTTTTATTTATCTTTTTCTTCCCTTCACTTTCCATTTTGTGAGCAGAAGGTCAATGTAAGAGCAAGAATAGAGAGCGTAGGAGTGGGAAGTTAGTGTACTTAGCTTTGGAGGAGGCATTTGGGGAAATGTTGCCAAAGTGACGTGAATGATGCTATCTGCTCCAATATAGTCAGAGACTTGCAGTGAGTTCTTTGTTATTTATCAGTGATAAAAGGGGGTAAGTGTAAGTGAGACAGGAATCCATTTGTTTAACCAGTTAAGTTACTGACTGGGACAAAGCAGACAATATTTTTGAATACTGCTGTTACGATCATTTTCAAATGTTCTCATTCCACATTAGAAATGAAATCAAAACCCTACAATTTTTTTTCCTCCAATAAAAGTCACAAAACCCCTAAACACACAGTGAGAAACAGAGTTTAATATATCCAAGAGCTTGGTAATGACGCCACTTACTTAAAATGTAAGAGATCCAGATTCAAATGCTTTCTCTGCCTAACTCAAACCAGCGTTTGCAATGCAGCCTTAAGGTTATCTTGTTATTACAGGGCTTTTTGTTAATCAGTTACGTCTTCTTGTATGTTCGACCAGAAATCCCATCCTGGGGCTAGAAAATCTTCCTTAACAGGAAATCCATCACAACAGATATAGTAGAACAAAAATTTTGGGTTTTGGTGAATCAGTATTTATCAAACCAGGTTCATTGAAAAATCCTGAAGCAACTTCACTGCTGATGGAGATTTAATGAGGCACATTGCCTATTGTGCATGTTAATTCTTATTGAATCGGGCTTAGAGAAATGTCTGTAGGCAAGGGAGAAAAACAAGCTAAGCAGTGTTGTCCAGACATAAAAGACATAAAACAAACATTTCCTAAGACATGAATGTTCTACAAGGAAACCACCAGAAGACACAAAAGGAAAATTGTGAAATATTCTGTTGCTTTGAGCTGAGCAGTAGTCAGGTAACCTTCCTGTAGTATTAATCCTACTCAGAGCCCAGGCACTTCCTTGGTCGTTGGTATTACCTTCACTTGGTTATGCACATGTTAGTAGTTAAATGACAAGGAGTAAGTCATTTATGACTTAAATGATAAGGAGTACAGACAACATCCTAAAATGGTGCTCATAAGAAGGTGGCCAGTTCTACAGCCAATTTAAATTATTCATAGATTCCCAGACTCTGTGGGTGAACTCCAGGTTAACACATCCTGTCCATTACCATGGACTGATTCAAGACAGAGATGCTGAGAATCTCCTGGCATCCTTTCTAAACCAAATTTAGTATTATGGAGAACTTTTATTTCCTGTACCTCAGTATACTGAATAAACCTGGGGGCATCTGAAGTAAAAGAGAAAGAAAGAAGGGAAAGTATTTCTTTGCTTTGGGTTCCTACATGGCTTTCTATTCTCATGGTATAACAGATCATGATGATTTGGAGTGTATCAGGATGTCATAATGGATACATCAATCATCATGGCAAAGCTCAGAGAGAATGGAAGAGGGAAAGTGGTACTGTGTGGTTTGCCAAGTGGAGGCAGAAAAGTAAACCTAAGGGTGTTTTGTAAAATGTCATTTTTGGTTTTGACACCATGCACTGTCTGCTCAAGCCTGTAAACACAAGGCTCCACCAGTGTTATTTCTCTGAGTAAGATATAAGCAATGACTAGACCTTAATATGCCTCAAATAGCTGCCAAAAAAGAACTGAACAAGGACAAACAATCTCCAAAATCTCCTTGTTTCTACATTCAGTAAACAGCATTCATAGGACTCTAATGATATTAGTATTTTTTTTCTTAAATACTTAAAGGGCAGCCCAGCAGTATAGGAATAGATGTTCCCCTCTCAGCTATGATCTCCTTGGCTTCCCTACAGAGTTTGACTCTGTTGAGTTTGGTACCTTGAGAGATGATCTTGAATGTTCCCAGGTCTGACTCGGGGATGGCAGATTAGGAGTAACTTAGGTCGGCTTTAGAGCTGACAACCCCTTTTGGGGTTATTCCTACCTCTCCTTTCACCCTTTTATCCCCTCCTAGATTCTTTTTTTAGCCCTTAAACAGAAAAAGTGACCAGATTCCAGCTGGAAGTGTGTGCTGTGAGGCTGGAGGGATACGGAGAGAGCTGATGCTCAGGGAGCAGAAGGGCAGCAGGTCAGTACTGAGATCTCAGAAGGAGCTTGGGCTGCAGACCATAAATTGAGAGAGCTGCTGGACTCTTTATGAGATGTCCTATTGAACAGACACTGTACCCTGTTTGTTAAACCTACCTCAATTGTGTGTGACTTCTGCTCACTCAGGTAGCACTGCAGTGTAACTTCATGTTTCTAGCTTTTGCACTTTACTAGAATTTACTGGCTCATAGTGAACAAGTCATAAATGCTTTCTTTGTGAAGACTTCTCTGACAGTCAGTCTGCTGGCTTTTAATTCTACTGAAGATGCCTTTGACTTTACTCACATGGCATCAGATTTCCCGAGAAGCCTGAGACAGATACCTATTGTTATTTTCCATGCAATCACTCAGAGAAGCTGTTCAAAATAGTAAGGCGCTCAGATATGCATTCACAGATGTGATAGAAAGTGAAATACTCCGTGTGGTTTGTAATTCTGTTTATCTAAGTGCAGCCTCTTCCTGTGTCAGAACAGATTTCTGCAAACAAGAGGGCAATGATTCAGTTCCAGGGGAAGACTGACAAAATAAACCCCAGCTTCTGCTGACCTGATGTAGTGCTGAACAGTGTCCTACCCTGGGAAAATATTTCCTGCTTTATTTTCATAAATATTTATGTAATTCCTTCTGGGAAATATGGCTTCTTCAGAAAACTGAACATGCTGCTCCCTGACAGAAATTTAACTATTTGTCTACACGAGAGATTACGGGCATTTAACCAGCCTTAGATTTTTACAGTCTTATCTCAGGCATTTCTGTCTTTTAGGGTTCTCTTTCACTCTGCTCTTAGAGATCACACAATGTCTTGAGTCCTGGAGCTCAGCCCTGGCCCTGGATTCCAGACACACCCAGTGTAGGATGATACAGAATACCAGTCTTTGTAGGATTGGTATTTGGGGCTGAGAAAGAGGAACCAAATGTGATGTTCTGCCTGGAATCACACTTCTGTCCTGCCCAGCTATAACCTTCCCATGCAGGTTTGAGGTTCCTCTCTAAGAAAAAATAATTAATGTAAGCAATTAAACAGAGGATTGCATGGTTAATGAAAATATTTATGTTTAGAAACAGACCTAAACACACCTTTGTGAACTGAAGTCGAACAGGTATCTAATCTTTTGTGTTTGCTTTCTAAGTTTCTAGTGGTGATTAGCAGTGAAGTCGTGCATGAGTTACCCCAAGACAACAGGCATATTCCCCACCATGGCAAAATAAAGCAGGTTGATCCTATTTTTAACCTTTTCAGAGAACCCTTGCGCTAGTGCAAACCTGAGCTTAGCTTGCCAGCTCTCTATCAACCCTTCCCTGAAGTGGAGAACTGTGCAGGGTGCTGCAGAGAAAGCTGGCTGGTAGGTATGAGACATTCACCAGAGATGGCAGACACTAAGCTGGTGCCCAGGATAAATCACGTGAACGTGTAAGTGGTACCTAGGTCATGTGCTGATGTGTAGATTTTATATGAAACCTGCTTATCTAGAATAACATTGAAAAAACTTCAAAATACAAGCACATCATTCCCATGGGATCTTAGTCTCCTGCCCCTAGCATTCATCTGTGGTGGCTTGCATTATTCATCTGAACTTCTGATAGAACACACGTATTTATAGATAATATAGAATTACAAAGTATTTAATTCCTCTCTTTTTTTTTTTTCTTCTTCAGTTTGAATTCTGCCACATATTTTCCAATCACAGCCAGAACCTAACAGATTTTAGCACTTTATTCAGTGCCTTGCAAAAAAATAAAAATAAAAATAAAATAAAAATAAAAATAATAATAAAAAAATGAACGAAACCAGGGAGCAGCTACCTGCCCTGGAGGATTCATGAGCTCATCCGGTAAAATGGGAAGGCAAAGTTGCAAGGAAGCTAGAGGGGAGACACAATAAAAAAGAAAGAATCCACAGGAGACCAGAGGAAGTTGGAACACCTCCCTCTTTGCCCATAGGTATGTAATAATACAGGCACAGCCTGAAACAGGCATTCCTGACTTTTTTTTTTTTTTTTTGGTGGCCTCCTGACCACCATCAATGGTAACAGTGACTGCTTACTGCTCCAAAGGGGCTGACTTGCTGCTCTCAGAGCCCCTGGTCCTGGCCACTGCCTGAACCCTGCTGCCAAATGAGTCTGACACGTGCCTGCCCCACTCGATGAACTCTCCCTTACCTCCTCTATTGCTTCCTTGCTGTTTGGGGACGCACAGTATTGTGTAACATGTATCGTAAAGTTGGTTTCATGTCCGCGTGGGTGTATTTCTGGCAAGAAAAAGAAAGTTTTGAACTTTGTTCTCCCACCTTCCTAGTTAATTGTCTTGACTGTGACACTGTTTGGTAGTGAAGGGGAGGGAGGTGATGGTGGTGGCATATTTTCTGCTTGACATCTTAACAAAGGCAAAGGAAAAAACTTTCACCCAGTCCATACTCTGAAAACCGTTTTTTTTTTTTTTTTTTTTTTTTTCTTTTGTTTGTTTATTTTTAAACCCGATAATGAATTAGACTTTTTATAGCTCCAAGTTCCGGGTAAAGAAGAAAGATTAAAATAAGAAGACATTTTTCTGCTCAGTTCTGGTTATTGCCGGTAGCTCTGAAGCTTCTGACTTCTGGTTTGTGAACCAGAAGACTGCATTCCAGTCCCCACTTCACATGCATGTCTCTGAAGCGTAGATACCCGTAAGTATACAATATGAGCGATTTTAAGTGGGTTTTAGTTTAAAAGTAGTTCAACATATAAGGTTCAGCACCAGCATGGACTGGATAAATGGGCTGCTGTGACTTCTACCATTTGGAGTAATTCACGTCACTTGCAACTACTACTCAGCCATCCCTGGAAAGGATAAATTCGAGCTACAGGGCTTATAGAAAGATTTCTGAAGAGCAATTATTTTGCTGCTGATGGGAACTGTTGTGAACCACTGAGTTTTCAGCATTTTTCCCCAAGGCAGGATTCTCCCAAACTTCAAGTTTGCGTTTGTCTCATCCCCACACAGAAAGTGACACATGCTTGGGTGCTTTGCTTTTTAATCTGTCTGTTCTCTGGCTATAGCAATATAGATATAGAAGAAAGGCTCATAAATCAGCACACTATTTCTCATCAACAAAATTTGGTGCGTGGCTTTGTTTAATATGTGGGCTTTTATGACAGTCTTCAAAGGAATTTATGAGTTTAGAAGTAACATTAAATCAGTTCCAAGGACAGTATCAGTAAAACATTATGTGGCATTGTCATTTCTCCAAGTGTTTTGGAGTTTCCAACTTTATTATAGGATTCACGGTCACTTTCAGTCTAAGGGACAGGAAATTGCCACACTCTCTGCTAGGTGCTTGCAGTTTGGTCAAAGTAGTACGTGCTGAGGGGAGCCAGTGCATCCCGGCAGGGTTTTTTTCGTCCAATGCTGTGGTGAAGAGGTCTCACCCTTGGGTTATAACCAGTCAAAAGCAATTCAGATAAAATCTGAACTTGTGAAGAGCTGAGTTAATGGTAAGAAGCTGCCTCTGATATTATCTGCTCCCTGTCTTTATAACACAGAAGAGATTTGAGAGATTTGCCATGCAAGCATCCACCCTGCTGCATCACATCAGATATGTGGGTTTTTTTTTGTTTGTTTTTTGTTTGTTTGTTTTTGCTTTTTCTTTTTTTTTTTTTTCTTTTTTTTTTTTTTTTCTCAAAGACTAATGACATAATCAAAAGATCAAGGACTATGCAAAAGGTAAGTAGAGCTTGATGAAGTCCACCATTAAGAAATCTCCAATTGCTCATCTTCCTCTCCTCCCTCTTTGTTTCTTGTGCAATTTATGACCTGATCCCTTGGTGATAAAAATTACTTCAGGCAGTGGAGGAGGCTGCTCGACTGATCCCCGAGGTGACTCCAGCTTCGTGCTGCTGACACGGTCCATTAGCTCTTGAATCCGTGCAGAGGCTCTGGCCATGCTGTTGCCTCCACATTCCTGGGATTGGCTTCGTGCCCTGCTTGCCACAGTCAATGCGTGCGCATGATCGCTTGGCTACCCGCCCCAGTACCCATGCAGCAGGATGGCGCCGTGCCTGCTCACACAAGTGGGAAGCCAATTTCACCAGGGTGCACATGAGCGCTGCAAATGGATTTAGACTGGCATCCTGCTGGATGCCACTTCTGCCAGTTCCCCAGCTGGAACTGGCCTCTTTTCTGCAATAACATTTTATTTTTATTTTTAAATTCTAGACTTAATTGATCTGGAAATGAATTACTGCCTCTTAGCAGTAATTGACAGAAGTTATTCACAGACAGCACGTGCCTTCCCTTCAGGAGGATCTGTGGTGGGGAATGAGTCAGTAACTCTTCCCCTGTCTTCCACTGTGTGTGGATGACGGTGTCTCGGTGCCACTCGGTGCTGACTCCATCTCATGCAATCACCATACCCACTGTCATGCCATGCCCTGCCATACATACAGACCATGTTCAGTGAGTGTCTCTCTGGTCCTCCTGGTGGTAAGGGTGATGGAGACAAAACCTAAATTCTGAGCCTCCTTCCAAGGAGGCAATAGTTGAGGTTTTTTTGGACTAGAGTCCCTAAAAAACATGACAGCAAAGACACAATGGCTTTATATCTCCAAATATTTGCATCATACAGCACTTAATAAATAACAAGGATGCACAGTAACATGGAAACAAAGGACTCAAGCAATCTTAACAAGAAAACACAGATGAGAAAATGAGAAGTTATGATTTGTCTGTTATTCTAATTACGTAGGGTTAGAACCAGACTACAAACATCTGCTACTGTGATTTTGCTGCTCCTGGGAATCCTCAGCCCTTTCTTGCTAAGTAGAGCACTTCAAGTAAGCAAGATCTGGCCTGAAGAACTCCATAAAGCTGTATTCATTACTTAGATTTTCTGTTTGTGCTGATTTAAAGATCTGGCCATTTTGATTTTGTTTGGATTAACTGAGCTCAAGGGAACTCTCTGATGGAATGTGCCATTGTTTTTTTTTTTTTTTCTTGGTGTTTTTTTATGTGATGCAATGCATTAAAATTTTCATGCAGGCAGTCATTAATTGTCAAAGCCAAAAATACCCCTAAACTCCTGTCTACAATTATCTATGCTGTGCTATATTGGGGACACATTATGGTTTCTATCATTAAGAAGGCCTCCTTGTAATGCTCCATCGTGGATAAAAGATAGCCACAAAAATGATGCATATGGACAAAATATAAAGTGAAATTATGGGTTTCTATACCAAAATGGAACTACTGATGATGCATATGCCAGACACAAGTGACACAGAACAGAACTGTTAGTAAACATAGGCTAAACTATAAATATTCTTAAGACGAGACATCACGCATTGTTTCAAGTGACAAACTTTGTGCTAAAAGAAAGAAAAAAGATCACAAATCTAGACAGACAGCACTGCTAAAAGTTATATAGCTGCATGATTCATTCCCTAAAGAAATCAATGTCAGGATGACATTTTTCTTCAGGCAGTACTGGCAACTGCTCGTAATTTGGGTAAACTTTCTCTGCCCTATAAAAACAAACCATCAAACCAAAAGGTAACCACTGAAACAGGTACCACTCAACCAAAAAAAAATAGTATTTTAAACAGAGCACAACATAAAACTGCATGAGTCAATCTACCGTAAACTTTCGGCAAATAGGATGTGTCATAGAGATCAACTTCGGTGTTTCCAGAGAGCATAGACTTATACAGCAAGCTTTTTAGAAACAGACTTTGCTCCAAATAGTAGTTCCCTACTTTCAATAAACCCTGACTGGCTGCAACTAGTTATTTCTCCTGATACAGACAGCCAAAATAACTGCCTTGTAAATAGAAGCCTATGGAGCTAGATTAATTACAGGGATTGCATATAGTATTCAGAGCTTTTAAAACAAGAAGGGATCATTATGATGATCCCGGCTGGCCTCCTACGTAACAGAAGCCTTGGAATGTCACTGAATGATTCCTGCTCATAGCTGCTGGTGGTGATGGGAAGTTTCATCTATAAAGATGTATAATTTTTATTTAACTATTTCCAGTCAGTGAAAATGCACCAGCTAACCTGTTCCAGTGGCTAGCTGACCTAATTTTATAACCTGCTAGATCTTCCAAAACATATATTTATTTGAACATATTTAATATGTATGTCTGTTTAAATAAACAAGTTTTCATTTCAAGGATTCCTAACTGTCTATCAATTTTAGGCTCAAATGCCAAACAGTTCTACACCTTGTATCCTAAAACTGGTTTATGGCAGTGTATCACATCAACAACTTTCACCCATTTCACCCATATTGCAGTTCTCACCAGAGAACTTTTTTGGCACACACCAATTCTTGCTTCTTGGTTTACTTCTTCACTTTAGATAACAGTCCTGAGGTCCAATGTTTTTAGCTTATTGCACTATATAGTGTTCTTGACAAACTCCTAAACTATTCAAGTTGGTGGCTTCAGTATTACCTTTCATGGGGGGAGGTGGCTGAGACGTTGTCTGGAAGTGAGGTGGCTGAGAGGTCTGAAAGTTCTTAATGAACTTTATTGCTCTCTATTGGTGCTCCTTAAAGTCTTTGTCAGGAAAAACTGAGCTCAACTATTTGCAACAAGCTATTTTGCCCGAATATCCTTTTAGATGAGACAACCAGTTTGTTTGAGTCATCTCTTCCCATCATGCATGGGAAGATGATTTGGTTTGCAGTTCAACCAGTGCAGTGGTTCCAGAGAGAGCTAAGATGATTCTGTGCGAGTCAGTTTGGGTCCAGCAAAGCTAAAGCCTTTAAGCTCAGTGCCACAATATTGCTTATGTAGTTACTCCCAAGAAGAGTTCAGGTCCAAAACGAGACTTTTTTCTTTTTTAATTTTTATTTTTTTCTGTATTTTTCCTTTGCCTATGGTATCTCATAGCTCTGGAGAGTGGAGCATTGATTCTGATAGATTTCTGTAAAGCATTTGATTTTGTATGTATATGTGGTGGAAACATAAATTCCACCATGCATCAGAGTAACAAAGCCAGGTAGCTCTTAGTCCCCGCTTTGTTACACCAGACAGGCATGTGACATAGGTTTTGAGAAGGATCCGTGGTGCAATTGGAAAGGAAATGGGAGCAACAGAGCTGCCTCCCTGTGGAAAGGAGGAAATTAGGTAAAGATTAAAAACAGGACAGCTACAGACCTGGAATGAGCTTCTCCAGTGGGTCTTCAAATGAAAATGTAAAACTCCAAGGAAGGAGTTTTAAAGGTGAACATTCAGAAAGATAATGAAGAGTTAAAGTTCTGCAATAGAGAAATAGAAAAACTCACATTAACTTCTCTGAGCTTTGGACCAAATCACCTGTGAATTATATAGCATGGAAAATTGAAGTGTGTAAATACCTAGAGCCCATTCCACCTCTTCACCAGGTTCACTACAACAGAATGACGTAAACTGACAGTGGGAAATGGTTTATATAAAAGAATTTAAGAATGGACATACCAAAGATCCTTCCATTCCAAATGATTGTTGTTCACTTACACTGGAAAACAGAAAAAAAAAAAAAAAAGAAAAAGAAAAAAAAGAAATACAGGCCAAATTCAAATAACAAATTATATAATAAAGATAGTGAGATTTTTGCAGAAATATTTCTACTGAAGACAACTCTGTGCTTTTGTCCAACAATATGATTTTGTGTCCATGAGTGTTTTCATTTTGGCATGGCTCATTGATCTGCATTAAGTTTGGTTCAGACGTTTCTGAGGTTTGCAGAAAGAAGAAATCACAAATAAGGGTTGTTACATTTAATGTTTATGAACAGCTTATCCACTATCAACATCCCAACGAGGAAGCAAGGTATAATTTATTCCACCACTTGAAGAATACCTTTTGCATTATGCAGTGAATTGTACTGGACAGCTGTACAATGGGCCATCATTCTCAGTATTTAGTCAATTACACAGAATTTGACTAATTTGATTTTTTTTTTTTTTCTGAAGACAGAAAATCTGATAAAAAAGGAAAAAAATGTCTAAATGTCAGTCATCAACTATTGAATGTGTTTGGCAGGAGATTAGAAATTTGGTAGTTTCATCAGCTGCAAAAATGTTTTAACAGTGATAGATGTACTTGCTCACCTAACAACTTTTCAGCTCTGCTGAAAATTCCTAACTACCTCTACTGTTGGTGTCTGTCAGAGAACATGCTGAATGTTACCGATAATTCAAAGAACCACCTAAAAACAATTGCCAATATGGCTTTATAGATAAGAATTTTACAAAAGGATTGTCTACATAATTCCACAACTGTCTATCTATGGACTGTGTCCTCCTTAGCTTCTTGAGAAAATTTACTGAAACTGCATGCTGTTGATAGTCACTTGGGAAATATTAGCATAACCTCTGTTTTTCTGTCCTTTATTTTTGTAATACTCGCTGACTGGAAAAAAAGAATAAACATGTAACTGTAAACTGCCATTTGGAAAATCCAGAACTTTCACAGAAGAGTCATGTGGACAATCTCTTGTTCTCCATGTCTCAACTTTGTGGTGGTCTGTGAGGCAAAAAAGACCTTCTTCTGGCAACCCCCAAAGATGAAGAAGTTGCACTTGGGTATTTTGTTTCCTGACATCAAAGCTTCTTGAGAGAGAAATGTGCTATTATGATGGCATTATTCTTTTTTTTTTTCTTTTTTTTTTTTTCTTCCTGTAATAGCTGTGGCAGATGTTCAGCACTTGCCTTGCACATTTAAAATTCTGATTCATTCAGGGAAACTGGTAAAAGTTGCTTCAGGTACCTGTCACACTGATGTCAGTGGTAACACTTTTACTGGAATAACCTGGACCAGCAATGGGCACCCCATACATGGGTATTCACTGGAGGAAAGGAGGAAACACAGGATGAAATTTTTCTTGAATCTGGTGCACTGAAGTTGGCTTTAACATCTCTTTAATATTAGGGGTGGCAGCGGGCCTACCTGCATGTCTAGGAGCCCTGACTCATTTCAATATAAAAAAGTTCTTGTTACTTCATCCTGAGAAGTTCTAACATCTTTTTTACTTCCAGCAGGACTTTGAAATACAGTTATGTGAAGGGTGTGCACATATGCATGTGGCAGGAGGAAAAGGAGTGAACTCTTAATGTAGAAAAAAATATGCATTATTTTGTCTTGCAAAATTGTTTTTTCCAGAAATCCTAAGCTTTCCAGAGATCCCACAGAGCTGAAGAAAGCTTCCTAGCACCACAACCCAACACTGGCGTGTCCTGCAGCCAGCACAGCAGGACGGGTGATGAACCAACAGGCTACTGGGATGCTGCAGCAGCTCTCTGGGGGAAGGCTGGGAAAAGAACCCTCCTCTGCCCCCCTCCAGGAGCCCTCTTCAACTAGTTCTCTCCACTGGCAATACAGTGTGTGTGGCTGGTAGCCAAGACTGCTTATCTGCTTCCTCCAGCAGTTGGCCTCGGTGTAGCAATCACAAGTCATCAACACTTTGATCCCATTGATATGGCTGCATGGGAACAGAGTAGGCTTTCTTTGAAATGTAAGCTAGCAATGCATACTTGAAAGTCACACTTCCTTTTTTTAAAGTGGAAAATCAAGTCCTCTGAGTTTGGGAAGCACCAGATATTATCTGTCTGGCCAGCCTAAATTTGGCCTCATGTTTGTGTGTTCTGGTATGATCTTCTATTATCTTCATCATGGACTCTTTCTTCCCAAGGGCCCTGATTCATCTGAAGTTCAGTCTCATTACAAAATCAACACTTCAAAATTAGGAAGCATGAAACGTGGGGTTTCCCAAGTATCTTTCATTCTGCAACTTCTCCATTTCATCCCTAGCTTGAACAAAATGTGTCAAAATTAAGGCTGTTTGGGCAAATGCAAATGTGTGATTTCCTAACTTCTGAAAGTTTGATTTTGCAAGTGTTACAAACTATCAACGCTTTTTTTTTTTTTTTTTTTTAAATATATATATAACTAATAAATAATATTTAAAAACTCCCATGTAATTCAATAATCTGAAAGTATCAGCAGTGTGAATTCATTGCAGGTTATGAATATAGCATTATTGCACTTAATGGATCACTTCATCCATTCATATGTACCTGCCGCGTTTCAAGTAACTAAATCAAAGGCTGGTAATAAATTCCAAGGCATGTGAATGAGTAAAGTAAATAGTGTGTGGGTTGTAAGTGGAAATTCAGCCTTGCGCTTAACACTGGAGCCAAATTGTAAGAAAACTGGCAGGTATTTTAAAGTCAATAGGAAGAGAAACCCTCTAGCCCCAAAACAGCTTATGAAGAAGTTTTAGAGAACAACCTCAGCCAAAATTAAGACCAAATTTTACAGATGTTTTAAAATTATTATTATTATTATTATTATTATTATTATTATTATTATTATTATTATTGGGTTTTGCACCAAACTGCTGAGCTGAGTCATGGCAAACCTACATCTTGCTTTATCTCTTGTCAGTGACCTGTTGCAGACCCAGACATTCCTTGTTTTACTTACATACCAAATAGTCTTTTACGGCAGACTCTTCCTTTCCTATGATTTTTCCTTCATGTGAATGTCTATCCCTAAGATGAATCTGATAATAACACTACCTTACAACTTTTCATCCATAACTTATTTTCTTTTTCTACAAAGAATCCTTTGCTGACTTTTTTTGTATTGCGGTGCCAGTGGAGGTGAAGAGATGCAGCTGAATTGTTAAGACAGAGCCCTTCCCAAATGGCTCTTGTCCATCGTAACACACTGACTAAATATGACAAAGTTTTCTGCATCAGCAGTGCTTTGTTGCATCTGAGTGTCTTCACCCCTTCTCAGTAAAAGCTTTTTGCTGCAAGTGCCCAAAGGCATGTGAGCTCCTGTTGTTTGTAACTATAAACCGCTGGTTAAAAGTGACTCGAGTTTTGAGAAGATATGACTATGAAATATTTTTCTATCTGAAACAGCATGGCACTTGACAACATTGTCAGACTAAATGGGACTAAGCACCATTTTGATATATTTAAGTATTAAAGAAACAGCATAACACTTGCAAGAGGAAAACTGTTAGGAGTGGTTTTGTTCACCAGAGTATCGTCAGCTGGTTTATTTGTTACTTCAAATTTGTTTCAGCAAAATGAGTGCAAAACTTTGTTATCTTGGGTATACATCCAGTCCTGACACTGGGTGCAAAACATACAAAGCACGTAGGCTGTTGTGCATTTGCTGTGTAAAAGGGACGAGTCTTGACCCAGATTCTTGCCTTATGTTTCAAAGCAGCTTACGAAGCGGGCCTTAGTCCCTTCAGCAAGCATGTTTGGTACTAGTTAAAAGTAGGTAGTTTCCATTCTTGTAGAAACATATACCACTGCAGGAGACGTAGCGCTGCTTCCAGTCTCTGTAATAGGCACCACATGCACAAAGCCTCTGCATGACTTATTACTAAGCCAGCGTTTACAGTGGAGCTTGCTCTGAAGTGAAATCCCCTCAGGAAGTGCAGGTGGGAAGCCTGTGACATTTTTATTCTACGTAATTTAGGGAAATAAAACCTTTTAATAGTCAGTCCAGTATCACAGCTGGCTGATTTCACAGACTGTCAAGGATGGGTTGATGTGTTCAACCTTGAACACACAACACTTCCTTGTCAGCTTTATTATCTGTTTTACTGTTAGTTTCAGTTTTCCCTTGGCTAAAAGGAAATGAGCTGGAAAAAAAAAATAAAAAATGATTAGGTATTAAGGTGTCTCTTTCTGTTATGGAGAACTCCTATCAAAATTCCTCAGGTGACTCTCACTTCCCTGAACACCTTTCTGTGGACTACCCAGTGGACTGGGAGTCCAATAAGAAACAAGAGCAGGTTGAGATAAATTCCGTGTCAAGAAGGTCTAAGTTAACAAAATTAAAATCCATTCCTCATATCTTTCCCCCAGACATGCATATTCTTCCACTTGCAATCCACAGAGAGAAGCATGTGATCCAGAAAGGGGAATTTGGCTCCAAGGTAAATTTCTCCAGAAATCTTCCTTTAAAATAAAGACCCCTGTGGTATTTTTTAAAAAATATTTTCAATAAGGGCTGTGCTTTTTCTTTTCTGTTTGATGCTTTTCCAGCCTCTCAATCTTATATGTTAAATGAAAAATATGAGTAGACTCCAATTCAGTCCCAATACAGCACCTGGATTTAAAAGCATCCAGTGCCCAGCCTGATTGTTCATACCCTGTCTCCACTAGTTTTACCTGTGGAGCTACCTCTGTAATTTGCAGCACTGTTGGGTTTGTTGTTAGCTTTTTCTGTCCCTATATGTGACGATACTATGGGATCTTTTGTAAATTTATTCCAAGTTATTTGCTGGTCACTACTACAGCTGACTTTTTTGGTAATTCTAGCCTTGCAGGCCAAACATATGAAAAAGATTGTTTCAGTATGGTCTCCCTAAACTTGATTAAAGCCTGCTAAAATTGAACTTGTAGAGCAGTTTGGTTAGGGACTGAGTTGGAGGAAACTCTGTACTTCTCCCAGATGACTGCCATTCCAGTATATGAAGAACTAGAACATTTCTTTTTGGGAAGAAAACAAAAAGTAAGTTTCAGCATGCTGTATTATGTAACAGTTTTGCCACATTACATAGCGATTTTGCACTAAAAATGAGTCCCTTTAAAAATTATTTATGTAATGAAACTGAAGCCCCAGAAGTGATAGATACAACATTAGCAGCAAGGCTGAGAGGAACAGATCTTTTGCAGTCTCTTCACTGCATTTCACTCAGGAAGTAAATATTAATAGAGTGTGCTATAGTATTTTAATAAACTAGAAGTGGTCTTATTCTGATATTGCTATAGATACAATGGACCACACAGGAGAAAAAAAAAAATCATTGTCAAAATGTGTTTTTAATGGATACTGTTGAAAGCATAATTGTTTTGGATACAACTGCTGTTGTTTATCAGTACCTACAGCTCAATTCAATGGGAGAAGAAAAAATAAAATGTTGGTAGGCTTGCTTGTCAAAAACCTCTTTCTTTGTTTTCCACAGACACATGCTTTTGGCCTACAGCTCACTAAATATGTTGGGCATGGCAGTTTCTTTGAATATTTGATGTGGGTTTGTGGTAACTGCAGTAGCGAATTTAATTAAGAGGCATAAACTCTACAAATAGGTTCAAGATGCCTACCAATCTTTCTTTCTTCATTGGCGTCTTTTCACTTTTCTATCATTTTTTCTATCAATTTTTCTCTTTCTACTTTTTGCAAGGTCTACAGTTATGTTAAAAAGCAAACAGGAAATGCATGTATTCCTTCACTAGTTGTTTTGTACCCCATCTCTTAGTGTCATCTGGAGGTAATACTGTGCATCTGTTATGCCTAAATATTTGTAGAATCTCACACAATTTTTTCAGCTACTGTAGACAAAATTAATATTTTGATACATCTTTTAGACATATGGTTAGGATTGCAACTATTTCCTTAGTAAGTGTTTCTGTTCTTCCTTTAACATACTATATGCACACTAAAATTTGTGCCAGTAAGTAGCTCAGTGCATCAGTAGTTTCATCCTTTTTTTAAGTCATCCTCTACCTGCATCGCGGTTTCATGCAGATGTGGATCCATTTGTAGGCTTGTGTAGGGAAATACTTTTGACAAAACAGATACAATTTTCTGAGTGTGTTAATGCTCATAACAAAAAAGACCAATTTCTGCTGCTGAAAGGCTGGATTAGAGTTCTAGTCTCAGAAGAACAATTGGTTATCTACAGAAACATCATTCAGTCAAAGAGTAGCCCACTTCCAATAACTGTAATATATATTAATTTTTCCTATGATATCTGTATAAGATAGATATTATGAGCAGGTAGAAGGAAGATACATGAGACTTAATGTATTATCAAGCCTGTCTCCATTAGAGGGTAGAAGACAATTCTCTTAGCAGCTTGGCTTTCTTGCAGTTATATTGAAGAAGAGCTGAGGGTACAAAGCACCTGGAATTCCTGACACAACTGAGATGGCACTATTTGTTTATAGTATTAGGATTGTGGTCTTTGTTTCTTTAATGGGCAGATGTACCTCTTATTTGCATGAATGCTAGGCAATGTACGGTCTATTGGTGTAAACAAGTATAATTCATTTATTTATTAATTATTTTATCAACTATGTGAGGAATGTTTTAACAATTCGTGTCCATAAAGAACAATTCTGTTTGAATCCTGTCTGCCTCTGGGTCCTGCACTGGCAATTTAATTCTTGAACCACAGATGCAGTGTGTCCCAGTCTCCCCCTCATTCTAGTCAATTTATCAAGTCTTCAGAAAACACTCCTTAAATTTATGAACCTGTTTGCTTTTGTTATTCCAGACTTCTATTTCTAACAGTTACAGCCTTTTTTTTCCTGTCTTCTTCGAGATTAACTTAACACTGCTATAGATGTGTCTGTGAATGGCTGGGGAAGAATGTTTTAATTACTCGTGAAGTGTCAAATAAGAAAGCTGTTTGTGTTTGATGTCTGGGAGTTTCAGAACAACTGATAACAACTAGTGACTGTTATGGGATACTATGCGGATCTTTGGTATCTGGTTAGGGGGGCCGAGAGATTAAGAGGAAGGAAAAAGAAGCTGAAGGACGGCTGGGAGACAAGACCTGCAGAGAATATTCTATAAACTTGGCATGGTGCCAAGTAAGTACAAAGGGGGAGAGGAAGACTACGAGCCTTCAGCATGAAAGACCCCTGGAGACCCCCAGAAGAGACCCCCAGAGGAGACTGCGCATGCTCCAGTAGGAGGGACTGGACCCCGGAAGCTAATTATAATAATCTATTTTTTTTAGAAGTAGTAATGAATATGTATTAGTCTAGGAGTATAAAAATCAGCTGCTTGATGAAACTGGTGTGCGTCCTGGTGGAGCGGAGACTCCCGGTGCACCCAGCGCTGTTTGCTTACCTCTATTCCTTTATATTCTTTTAATAAATCCTATTTTTTTATTTAATCCTAATTTGAATCCTGAGCCATTTATAACAAACTATTAACTACTCTGGTGCTTGTGCTTCTTTATTAAAAAGGGTAAACAAACCTCTGGAACTCAATGCAATTACTTGTGTGCTTAAAAACAAGCATTTGACATTATTTTCAGATCAAGTCTTTAGTCCTTTTCCTTGTGTCCTGCTCTGGTGCAGCAATTTATGACAATTAAACCCATCCTTCTTCACCAGAGCATTTGTGCAGGGAGTATATTTCTGCCATAAGAATATGTTTTTATTGCAATGATAAATCCCTGAAAGAAGAATTTGTAATGGAAACAGTGACTGCTCTTTAAATGACTATGGAACCAGAAGGCTAGTCAATGCTTAAGAAAAACAAGGGGATATTTTAAATTTAGATCTACCATTCCTACTTTTATATGGACTAGAGGAAGTTAATGGTTCAGCTTCAACCCAGAGACAAAGCCAACGATGTTGACTGACTGCATTGCACCAAGCGCGAAATTGGTCCAAGACTTTCAATATATTCAGCTTTCCAAAGATCTTATAATCTGACTGGTATCAGGCAGTCAGAGGAATCCTGGAAAGAAAAACAAAGTGCCATAGGAAGTGGCACTTGTGATTCAGCCACTGACATTCTTCGCCCTGAGTCAGTCATGCAACAACACCCAGCTTCCCTGCTGGGTGCTCTCCTGCAGTAAGTCCCAGCACCAAGGCTCTGAGTCCTAACCGCTCCGTGCTGTGAAGCATTGGATGACACTTGTCACAAGAATAGCAGCATCTATCCTGGTTTTTGGCTGTAGTGCAAACTGGGTAATCACCATAATGTTCTGGTTGCTCTAATTGCCCACGGTTATTCCTTCCCCTTAGTCTGTGTCACACTGCTGGCATGTTGCAATAGCTGCTGTGTTTCTAGGGGTGACTGCTTTTGCTTTATGCCCAAGGGGACTTGGCTGGATTTCAGTGAGTGCTGAGTTGCTCCTCCTGTGTCATTCCGTTTTAGCCTGTGGCACTGTTGAAACAAAAAATGAACTGCCTTTCATATTTAGAAAGTGCCCACCTACTGGGGTCCAGATCAAAATAGGGGTGCTACTAGCCTGAGGAACACTGAAGACTTGTGCTATGACAGTAAGTAAAAATGATCTTTGCACCAAAGGGCACAAAGTACAATAGGCAAAAGATTCCATTCCTACACAGAAAACATATCTGGCTTGAGTCAGTTATTAGACTGTATTTCTAGTGTATGCTTTGGCACTACCAGCTAATTGTCAGCTGCATGTATCTACATCAGGAACACTCAGCACGTACTCATAAAGAATGCGCAGCAACTCCTCTCCTTTACAGGTTATTTTTAAAATAAGGAAGCTCTTGTTACAGTTATGGAATAATAAGCATCATAATTAATGTTAAGGACCAAAGTTTGATAGGTAATAAAATCCCAAATAAACTTAATTCTCCTAAACTTAAGTTGAATGTTTATAAGGAATGCCATAACAATAACTGATTTCTTTTCATGGTAACTACTTTATCAATGCAAATTTTAGAATGCCTCTGAGGCTCAGAAACCACACACCAACTATCTGCTTTCAGTAGATTTTTATGGTGGCTTATAATGGAAAAGATGATAAAACTTTAGCCATTGCCTCGCTATCAAATGCTTCTGTAATTCCAAATTAATATGCGTTGTGTTATCTGGTAGCTCAGCTGCTTGCTTTGCATTCATTATGATAGCAGAAATGATGGTTCCTCAGTGATTTTATTAATTTTACTGCCTGAGAGTGGTTTTTTTTGTTGTTGTTTTGTTTTGTTTTGTTTTGTTTTTTTTTTTTTTAGTTTCTTCTTTGAATCAAAACATATAGCAGAAAACACTCTTTTACTGACTTGTTAGAAATCTGATCTTGGTAAGTACTGAGTGTCTTTTGAGATGGTTCTGTAGGTTTCAAAGAGCTGTGAGTACGCAGTGAGTCACAAGACATGTTGGCACCTGGCAGAATCGTGTCCTAATCGATCTATGTGGTGTTTGGTGGTTTCAGCTGGCAAAAATTTATGCAGACTATTGCCTTTTAGTGTATTATACATTCCAAGCTAGGTGGTTTTGCAAGCCTTGAAGCCTGCTTTGAGCTCCAAATTCAAGTGTTTCTGAAGCATTAATGTAAAAATCCTGCAAGGTTTCACATTTCTTGACTTTCATAATGAAAGTAAGCAAACGGTAAATTTCATAAAAGTTTGGTGAAAGAAAACTAAGCACTGTTATTAAGCTTGCAATTAAGAGCAGGTTCAAAAGCTCTGCCAGGACCTTTCTAAGCCCCAAACACAGCACACTTCATTTAAACCCGAACATAAACACAGTTGATATAGCTTTAATCAGAAATTGTTTCACTCAGCTCTATTTAGAAAGGGGCCAGCCTGCCATTAGCTTTTGCCAAAACTCCCACTAAAGTCAACAGAATATTTAAGCACTCAGCAAATATATCCTCTTACTTTATTTCCTTGGTTATTTATAAACATTTACAGACTCCTAATGTAGATACCTGTGCATTTATACAGATCCTTTTAACACCTTCATCTAAGCTGCCAACCTATCATTTCACAACTATGGGATAGATGTCTAGGTAATCCTTTCATGCAAAGATTACACAGGATGCAGATGAAACCAGATCTTAAGGCAAGAACTGAAGGCTTAAGAATGTCTTGAGAAATACCAAATTTTAAAATGGAACATGAGTCCCCATTTCAGGTGTATTTTTCTGGAGCTGAGGATTTCCTCCATTGCGGAGCTGACTTCAGTTACCCTTTATAGTTGACTATAAACCTAAATCTACAGTATTATCCCTACGTTATGCATGATGGTGCTTTTAACTGAAGATATCGATCCATATTGCCAGAGGGGCTAATCTAAACTTCAGTTAACACAGCTCATTAGTTATTAACAGGACACAAGCTGCCTCCTCTTCTTTGCTGCTGTTCTTTTCCCAAACTTCTGTGCACAAAAAGGAGTGTGTGTTCCCTCTCAATTTGCACAGGAGCATTTCAGCCCCACAGGTCATATGTCCAAAGACCGAGGACACATACTACAGCCCTGAGGGGCTTCACACCATGCACAGATGATGCCAGTCCAGGTGTCACTTCAAATTGTGGCCACCACCATTGGCACAAAGCTAAATTGAGCTTAGATAACATAATACCAAAGTCAAGTTGTTCTGTGTTCTTCAAAGTGTTACTGAAAAGTCAGTGAGACTTAATCCTTTCATGCTTTTCAGCACCTATAAAAACCAGACCACAGCTCTTTTTGTACATTGATTTGTACTGAAGCAAAATTCAGTTTTTCAATAGCAACCTCCAAGTGAGGAACAAACACAGGAAAGTGTGAATGCCAGAGCCTCATCTGCAGGTTGCATATTAAACAGTTTCTAAACGAAAAGGTGGCCTGCTGTACTATAAAATAAAGTCATCATTTTGCAGACCTACAGCCCACCGGAACAAGGGGACAGGATGGAGTGTGCCTTTTCCAGTATTCCCCACCCACTGACCCAGAGCATGAAACCCACAGAGTTCTTGGAACTGCAAACAGTGTTTGAATTCAGACTAAAACTGGAAAACAGAAACTTGCCTTTTTTTTTTTTTTTTTTTTTTTTTTTTGAGTCACATCAGTCAATGCTATTTACAAAATCGGTTTATGGAGACCACAGGTGGACACTCTGACTCATTACACATGAATACTAAATATATCCAAGACAATCTTGGAAAATCCCATAAAGAAAGAGGGAATAGCCGTCTGATTTTTATATTTATAGCCTTGGGTTTTGGATGCCAGTAATGGAAATTATATTGTTTTCACAAAAAGCAGGTGAGGGACAGTAAGGGACTGAATGATTGCCAGGCTGCATGTGGCTGGAAGGAGAGGAAGGCCCTAAGCTAGACACAGAGGAAGGTTTGTCATGCCATAGTAGTTTGCCACTCGCATTTGCGGCAGGCTGTGGTGAGGTTAGCAATGCATTCCACAATTGTCAGGAGTTAAGCAAATGTTATGTCCCTTAGCCAGGGTGAAAAGCACACCTGCCCAGGAAGCTGGCATAAAATTTGGTACAGCCTCAGTCCTACCTCAGTCCTACATGGAGAATTTGAGTAGTACTTTCAGCCTCATATCCTGCCACACATTTCAGTCTCTCTGATCTTGAAAACCAGGGAGGTCCAAGGTCTGTAATATATACAGGAAAGCAGATAATGGATCCCTTTATGTTTGTCATCACTGACTTCTGTTTTGATGGATGTTTCAGCGCCAAGGCTTCTCTTATTCCCACTGCTGGAGGAGAGCTATTGCTGGACTTCCTACAGTCCCTAGCTTGGCTTTGAGAAGTGTAGCAGGGTGAAACTGAAACAAAGCATAGCATTTCTAGCCTGAAAGCTTACTTTATACATAAGCTGAGAAACAACAACTTATGTTAGGGAAGACTGACTGAGGAATGAGTTAGTTACTCTATCTATACCCTTTCCTGTATGACCACTAAAGTAAATAAACTAGATGCCAAAATGCAAATTTTTTACTTACAGTTCACCCAAAATATATTGTGGGTTTATGATATTTCTTGCTACCAAGATCCCAAGCCAAATTCTGCATAGATAGTGCAAAACAGTTCCTCACTACTCCAGCCTTTGAAACAGCCCCAAGAAAGAATTTCTCTGACACTACTGCCTTGCTGAATGTAGCAATGTGTGTGTGGCCACAAACATGGACACAATGAGAAACTACTAACGCAAAGTCAAATTAGGTGGTCATAATTATTATAGTCAAAGCTGTGTAGAAGAAAAGATGTCACTTCTTTGTGAGTGCCATTCATATCAGTGATTCAGTGGCTGAGCAGATGTAATGGGGATTTGTTTGTTGACTTCCTACGAGGATCTGCTAATTTAGCTCAGCTTGCTGATCCTTTAGCAAATTACCCACAGGTTCAAAAAAGTCTCTTCTGGTACCCAGAATGACTAAAGTTTAGGAGATGGAGATGGAAATACCCAACAAGCCTATCTGACTCACTGCAGTCAGTCTCTAATGAGCTCTCCATTTGTTCTCTGTGTCTCTGTAATCCTCCTTCAAGCCTGCAACTGCAGTACTTCTACTGGCAATTTCTGCTTCTTGTCTTCTTCCCGAAGGAGTTAATTCTCCAGCATTCTACACTTGTTTTTCATCCGTTCATACTATCTAGTTCAACTGATTTAAACCAAATTAAAATACTGTTTGAAATGTTGTTGTTGTTGTTGTCTGTTGAATTTAACCAGTGTAGAAGACACAAACAGCACAGCAAAAATGGAAAAGTTTATTGCAAAACCAGAGGGATGGCATAGTATCCTTTTTTTTTTCTTTCTTTCTTTCTTTCTCTCTCTCTCTCTCTTTTTTTTTTTTTTTTTTTTTTTTTTTTTTTTTTTCCCTAGAAGAATAAGCTTCTTTGTTTCAACAGTAGGTCCAGCAATTTCTAGCAGTCCACGGTCTGCAAATCTTATTTCTGCATTGATCATAACAGTCACATGAAATTATTTAACAAGTATTTTATTGCCAAGGTCACATGAAATTACTTAATAAAAACTTAAAAGTGAATTTGCCAGCTCATCTCTCATTGAAACACTCTTTTGGCTTAAAAGAACCTGCTGAGTTGTAAGAATGAACATTATTGGGCATTTTCCCAATAATAAGATAGCAATAACAGGGAGGAATGCTTGGCTTTGTTGTGCGGTAAATGAACAATGTATCCATTAATTTTATATGTTTAAAGTCTTATTTCATGATGATTTAGATCTGTGGCTAGTTTAAAATTCCTCTGAGCAGGAAAATCATGTAGGTGGTCTACAGCCTTCTGCTAAGCCTTTTTAAGAACACCCCCAAAAAGTAAAGTGAAATGTAAACCTTTTTGTGGGGAGAGGTGGAAAGACAACTTTGGGGGGATAAAGGGTATTTTGTTAGCCTAACCAATGTTTCATTTAAAACTTTGCAAAGGCTCTTCACTTCGATTGAGCTTCACTCTGTGCAGACTTTGGTCTATATTACAAAGAAGCAGCACTACCAAAGATTCACTCTCTTTCATGGGGGGAAAAGGTCAAATGACAGAAAAGTTTGAGTGTTTTGATACTGAACACCTGAAAGCTGAGCGCTGCTTCAGAAGCAGAGTTCCCTAAGTGCTGTATTGCCAGCTGTGGGTCTCCTCATTGCTGTCTCTCTAGGCTCATGGATCTCAAATTTGAGTTGCAGAGCACCCCTAGAAGGGGGCCCAACAAGAAGGGACAGGGTAGTGCTTACTCAGTGTCCTACGACTTGATGGTTAGGCTGTATCGTGTGAAGCAAGAGCCATGGATTCAGGCCCTATCATCCTTGAGAAGGTCCCCAAGCCAACTCTCCTACTTGGGTAGTACTGTAACAACTGGGTTACTGCATAGCTCGCTTCTTCCTGCTGTCTTTAAAAGAAGGTGGCTGTGACCACAGGTCTCAGTGCATTCTTCTTGTGTTGTGAGCACACCTGAAAGGTCCAGTGATTTATGGCTGCAGTTTCCTATTTTATGAATCCCGAACAGCCTTATGCAGGAAAAGGGCTTCTGAATGCTCATCTCAGCCAAGGTGATAGTTTTTGTGAGCAGAAGTATTAACTTGAGGTGCCCCACCAGCTATGGGTGCATGTATGGATTAAAAACAGCTTTCCTGGATCATTTGGAGTCAAAATCAAGCATTTTGTTGCATTTTAAGTGTTGAAGGAGTTCCTCTTAGAATTGCTGTTGAGTCATTACAGAATGGGTTGGCTTGGAAGGGTCCTTAAAGATCACCCAGTTCCATCCCCCTTGCCATGGGCAGGGACACCTCCCAACAGACCAGGTTGCCCAAAGCCCCATCCAACCTGGCCTTAACACACTGCCAGGGTTGGGGCATCCTCAATTCTTCTCTGCAAAGAGTTTTATTTTTACTGAATACATGCTTAGATATTAAAAAATACAAAACAAGCCACAGGACTTCTGAGACCCAGAGTTCATGTAAGTGGGTAAGAAATATTCTCTATTTTGATAAACAAGAGCTGAGGCCTTTTCAAGGGGTTACTGTGCCTATTCATGTCTTAAAGGCAGTTGCTCTTTGACTGCTCTGACTGCTCTGCATCCTTTAAATGAGACCACACTGTGTGTCAGCTAAATGATTGAAAAAATAAATTCTTTACCAGTGTAAAGTTGGACTCTCCAAAGTGTTTAAAACAACGTTGAGACACCACAAAACTTCAGGTCGGTACGAATTGTTCTTTGTGCTGCTTCCACTAAGGAAAAATGCACAAAGTATTTCCTTTGCCGAACACAAAAATTCTTCTCCCATTTGCTACAAGAGATTTGGGTTTATATCAAAGGTTTTACTTTTTAAACCGTAATAATTTCTTGCTAGACAGAGTGTATGTGAGCCTGTGTATATGTTTATGATTTTAGAATAAATGTATTACACTTCAACCCTTTAAAAATTTACCACAAATGTGTTTTACTTTTATTTCTTTAACTTCATTCCAACCAGGCTAACCAGAAGTTTTTCCTGACCTGATAAGAACCCACATAAAGTCCTCCTTTGCCTAATTTCCTAAATTTTGTATTTTTTCCTAAAAATTTCCTAAATTTTGCACCTAAAATGTGGTGGGAGTAAGGTTTGGAGTTGTTTGTTTGTTTGTTTCTTGCCAGTAGCAAGAAATTAGTTATTTGGTGACTTAGCAGCTCCTTAACTTCCACAAAGTCACATTGAGGAGATGTTGCAGCAACAAACCTTTTAGTCCTGGACCCTTAATATAGCCATTGTACCACTGGGAGGAAAAGTGGAAAATGCTGTGAGAGTTCTTCTAATAGAAAGGGAGTTTGGGAGCATCTGAGGATCTGCCAATACCTATTGACTGCATTAATGACAAACAACATAGACAAGAGAGTACTTGTAACATAACTTCTGGTGCCTGCTCTTGTAAGCAATGGTTTAACCACAGAAATTAGAGAGGAAAGGGAAAGGGTGAACACGGATATGAGAACCTGATTGTTCACAGCAGAACATTTTAGGTAACTCTCTTAAAAGCTCATGTGAGCTTGTGAACTGAACTACCAGTAACCAGAAACATTTCCCCTGATTTAGGAGATTAATTTCTCTTACTGGAGAAAACTCCAGCCGCAAGGATGTCCGTGGCTGTTCTCCTGCAGTGTGCTCATTATAAACAACAAAAGCTTATAGTTCCTGCTGTGAAAGTCTTGATGCAACTCCTGTGATGGATAACCTTCCCAAGCAGTGCTCCAGGTCCATGAATGAATGGCACGGCAGCGTATGGCTTCCAGGAGGGTAGCCATGCTCCGACCTCGGCCAGCTGGGCCGCACTGCACAGAAGCAGGGTACGGCTGAGCAAAGCTGTGCCTCTGCGGTCCTGCTGGTGATATCTGTGGGGCTGGATGTCCGTCATCTCCTCCAAAGGCCAAATGCACTCAGCTGTATGAGGAATACAGAGGGAGCTCAGGGCTGCGACTCCCGCCGAGGCTGGAATGCCACCCTCTTCTCTTCCCCTCTCAGCTTAGGCCACTGATCTCAAGCCATGAACCAGGAAAAGGACATACTACTGGAGAATGTGTATGAAACTCACGAGAGTTTCATACACATGAAGAGAACGTGTATGGAACTCATGAACGCTGAATTCCAAAAATTCCCTCGGCTCAGATCCGAGCTCCAGTGGTAATGACGAGAAACCACCATAATGGAGAGGCGAAAACCAGACGCTGAAGACCAGGAAATTAACTGATCAGATCTGCATTGTCTGTCCCCCTCTTGTCTCCCTCAGGCAGCTATTAAATATCACTAGACTCAAATCCCCACAGCCCAATTAACCTTTTTTCCAGAATATACAGGTATCTCAGAAGTGAAATATAATAACATAATATTTTTCTTCCTCACTGGACTCAACACAGGTTTCCTGATTGTATTATACACCCCAAGTTATTTACTCTAGCTTATTGGTTACATCAGAGAAATGCTGCACCTTTTTAAAATCTTTTCCAAAGTGGTGTTTTTGTGTTTTTGCATGAGCTGTAGTCCACAATGAATAACCGATTATGTATCGCAGCAGTTTCTTTTTTCTTCCTTATGTTTTAAATAAAATGCAATGGAAATTCAATACCCTGATCCATATTGTATTCTCACTTCTACCCACAAAACTTCTCAGAGCTGTCAGATCTCATTTGCAAGCCTCCCTTCTTCTGTCATCTGAAAATTATGTCAATATTCCTCACCACCTGATGCATTCTCTTGTTACTTTACCTAAAGATCAGAGAAAACACACATAAAGTATTAACCACAGCATGAACAATTATAATAACTGTTGGGCCAGTTTGCAAAATATGTTTTCTTTATTGCAACTTACATGAATAGCCTCAAAGTGAGAAGGCTAGGCATGTGAAATGATCTCACATACAAGCTACTACCTCTAAAATATAAATTTTGAAGGAACTTTGGAAACGTGTTGTTTCCCTTGGGTATTGGAAAGAGCAGAAGCATAAGTAAGTCTGAATCCAAGACCACACTTATGATTTTCCCATAAGAAATATATTAAGGAGAAAATTGGGAAAGCTGAGAACTTGCATCTGAGCTGATTTAATAAAAAAAAAGGGGGGGGGAATGGAGAGGGGAAGGAGGAATCCAGCTTTTAAAATGCAGTTAAATGCATCATTTTTATTTATTTTTCTCTCCAGTTCCAAGGAATGTAGCTCTCAGATGTTTCAAAATTAAGAGAGACTTCAACTAGAAAGATTGAAGGCCCATTGAGTTTCTTTACTGCAAAACCCTGTCATTAGGCAAAACTGCCCAGGAAAGGAGAAGGCTGTCGTGATTCCAGTGCAAATTCCACTGTTTAATGAACTTAAATCCCTGCCAGTTACTGGTGAAGTCCAACCTTGTTGTACAACATTCAATACTTTTCTTGTAGATGATGAATGCCCAAAGAGAAATATTTGATATGGTCCACTCATAGTACCATAATACCAATTTCACTGGGGTGCCACGCTGTGGTGTGGCAAATGTAGGAAACCAGAAAAATAGGGTACACAATTACCCATCCACTTCTTAGTTGTGGCCATTGGCGAGAACTTGCAATGGCTACAGTGATACTGCCAACCACTCTTGGAAAAAAAACACCACCACAGAGGGCAATTAATACTGCTTGTTTATTTTCTGGCAGTCTGCAATATATACTGGGAAACTGAGTGAGAGCCAAAGGCTGCTTTAATCTTCAAGAATTAGCAATAACATGCTGTGACAGGATTTTACAGATCGGACTGAATCCATATTAGCTTTATTATACTCACAAAACAACCGCACACATGATAGGATTTTTCTGTACTTGACACTACATGACACTCAGGTTCTGGCACTGAACATTTCATTTTATTTTATTTTATTTTATTTTATTTTATTTTATTTTATTTTATTTTATTTTATTTTATTTTATTTATTTTATTTTATCATTTTCCCCTTGAGTTACTTACCCTCTCCTCAAGCCTGCCCCCTAAATTTCCTGTGACTGAAGACTGTGTTTCCTTCCATGTCCCCTCTGCAACTCTTGGGTAGAAACAGCTCCAAAAGATCAAGAAACAGGAGGATGGACTGTTCTTGGTGTTACTCCCAGGAATGAAGGTTTGCTTGCCAGTGGCTTTAGTTTCATTGGAAGAGACAGCTGCTATCCTACAGCCAAGTGGGAAGATTAAATGATTTGGGGACAGTGAGTTCACCCAGCAGAGAAGGGGTGGAGAAGACAGTGTCTTGGCACAGCGAGTCTCTTTTGTGTTGGGAGAGCAAGTGTCTGGACGAGGCTGTGCTGGGAGGTACAGCCTAACCCAGAAATGACTAAAACAAATGCTCCTTGAAACACGATTTGGAGCAGAGCCTACAGCATGGCTGTAGCGCACATCAGATAAATCCTAGAAATGGTTGGAAAGGACCTCTAACTGCAGCAAAAGGTGAGCTGCACTTTAAAGTGCTCAGAAAAGATGAAAAGGCCAACTAGAAAAATTGACTGTGTGCTAAGAGGGACAGATGCTACATGACTGCTGGGAAATACAGCACCTGATTCTGTGCCTGGACAGGCAGAGGATTTGCTGTGCCTAGAGGAAAGCACTGTATAGTATTTTAGAGCCTCAACCACCCTTGAACTTGCTTCCTGGTTCCCCAGAAGGGATTGGTGTGGTCAGGGGAAGGATTAATGTTCCAGATGTGCATCTGGATTTCTCTTGGCTACCATGCCCTCTGCTAAACAAAGAGTCTCTTAGAAGATGCTCCCCTGCCACTGCAAAGCTAGTCAGAGACTTTAAACTAATTAATTTTATAAAGATGAGGCCATATGCGTATTCCCTTATGCTTCTTTGCCCAGTTGGCATGAATACCTTCTCCACTTTCTTGTAGAGGACAGACTCCAAATCAGCCCTGCACTTGGAGCTCCTTCAAAATCTGAGCTCTGTTACTCCCTGTATCTAATCAAGCATTTCAAACCTGTTCTGTGCCTCCTTATCTCTTGTAGGTAAGTACTAACAGGGAGGTGAGAAAAGCAAGCACTAACAGGGAGACAGAACAAGAAGCTCTTCTGGGAGAGAATTTTCTTCTCTGTTTCCTGAAAAAGGCCTCTGGCCAGTATTAGGAGAAAGTGATTTTCAGTGTGTGAGCCTTCTTTCCTCTGTTACTGCCAAAAACAAGGGACAGGTTTAAATAGCTCCTGGGTGGATCTCCTATCGAAACCAACATCCCCAGCTCATGTACTCTTGCAGAATTTGTGTCCACCTGTTGTGCCCCTAACACAAAACCCATCCTTGCCTCCAAGCACAAGAATTTGTGGCAGATCAGTGGAACTGTGTTTGGAGGAATAAGTACGCAGGCTTTCTGAGAGAAAACAGCAATCCATCTATAGGAACGATAAAAAATTCTCCACTGGTAACTCTGCCAAGAGTTTGTTAATCTGGTTTCCTGTCTGCTGGTGTAAACATCCAATAGTAAATGTCCTTTAACCACATGATTTCATCCTTCCACATCAGCTAACCCTCTCTCCCAGGGCAGTGGTGCTGGGTATAATAGGCTCAAAGTCTTCAGGTGTGCTTGGACAGCCTCTCCCTAAACCTTTCGGAAATGTTGCCTGCTCCTTTCCTGTGGCTTTTACACCTACTGCAGCTCTTGTGATTTCAGTGTCAGCTGATGAGGAGTTGATGTTGACAGAGTTTTTTTCGGGATTGTGGCTGCTGCCTAGGAAGGACCCTGAACAGACAGTGGATACCTCCTGCTGCCAGCATATAAAATCAACTTTAGCTAAGAAAAGTTTATCTAACCTATCCTTATACAATCCTAATGAGAGTGAAATGTCCTAATGACAGCTTCTCCACACAACCTCTTATAGTATTTAACTGTCTTTCAAGCATAAAGTATTTTCTACAGTTCAGCCTGTACCTCCATTGCTGTCATTTAACTTGATTTATTCTTCTTATGTGCTCAATTTGGTTAGAGAACAACTAGTTTTGCGGCTACTTTTCACCTTATTTGAAGAATTCTCCCCTGTGTCTCTTCTCTAGACTGTGATCCATTTCTTTCAGTCCTTTCTTAGCATGCTTCCTTCCTCTCTCTTTTATTTGTCCATTTCTGTTTTGAGTAGATAAATAGCTACAAAAATGCTCAGAAGGCCCCTTGAGGGATTCTGAATAAAAATCTTGTAATCTCTGTAATCATCACTTCCTTTATCCATACTAATAAGGAAGGATGAGGTATGGGTAAAAAATAAGCCCAAGGCACAAATAATACAAAACATATGTAAAGGAGACAGTGAGTCTTTATTTTGTAGAATCTCACAGCTTGGGAGGTGTTTTAGCTCTATGGCTATTTTTGTTTCTGAAAGTCTAGTAAACAGATTTCCACAGAGAAGAGAGCAGCAACTCTAAAATAGGTGAGAACACCTGAGTCTAGTACCACAGGCATGCAGTCTCTACCATATGCTCCCAGACACTTTGCTGTGGTCAACTGAGGCAAAAGTGGGGATCAGTGCACCCAAAGATACGACATTTCCCATGGTTTGATCCTTTTAGCTCAAAGTTTATGTTACTGTACAGTTGTGGATAGCTCTATGGCATCCTCCTGTCAACTCCTTTCAGGGAAGCTCTGCATATTCTAGAGCAACAGAACCAAATAGCCTGCGACGATACTGACTAGAAGTGCCTGGTGGAGCAACATCATTTGTTTTCCCTGTCAGCTTGGGTTTCAGTGGTTGTAGTCTTCCCTGGCTGCATGTAATGATATAGTTGGAGAGTCTGTAATATTGCCCGTAAGCCACTTCTTTAGAGCTTCAGACTGCAGAGCTTGCATATCGTTTGCGAAGATAGCACTGTCTTCTGAAGTTGCTCTCCATAACATTAGGTTTAGTCACTGGCATAAATAAAGATATTTGGCAAGGTATATTTCTGGTTCAGATGCTGAAGATGCATGATGCAGAATTAAATGCTTTCCAAGCCCAGATATATAAAATGTGCCATGCTGCATTTAGCATATCTGCGGAGAGGAAGAAAGAACATTTACCAGCAGATTGGGTGAATCAAAATGCCAGGGTAGTTTCTGGCAAACATAATGTAACTTGCATCATTGCTTATATGCATTTCCAATGTAGTATGAAAAATGCAAACTGGTCATATTTCAGTGTAACCCTCTATTAAGAAAACATTTATAATTTCAACCCAGAGTACATGGGTAACAAGATAGCCTTGTTAGTAAGCTGTGTCTGAATGAGTCACTAGCTTCATACACCATTATATGGATCAGAAAAGATGAAAATCTGTGAAGATTTCCCTTTGGATCTGTACATTTTCTACAGGTGTATCTCTTTCTGTTTGCCACCATCAGATATCTTCACAGAACAGAAATTTGATGTCTGTGATCTTCCCCAAAGCAGTCCTTACCTGATAGCTTTACCAGACACCTATTACATCTGGGTCTTTTGAGAAGGATTAAAGAGGTAAGGTTGCATAGCCAGTGTGAATCTTCTTGTGTAGACATGCATCAAACAGGTAATTACACTCTCTTGGTCAATATAGCATGCTTTTTTAGTCTATACAGATTTATTTTTTTTCTGATGTCATTGCTTTGGGAAGGGACACAGGGATATATCTTTAAATGGTCTTTTGAATATGATTTTGTGTGTGTTGACTCCTGAAGCCCACAAAACTGTTAGTGGAGGAGAAAAAATATTTACCATTTATTTTTACTCTACCTTTATTTTGACATTTTAAAATTGCTTAGCCTAATGTACAACATTAGCACCAGGGAACGACAGAGATCTGGGGCAGCCTGGA
Source organism: Aythya ferina (assembly GCF_964211825.1). Lineage (NCBI taxonomy): Eukaryota > Metazoa > Chordata > Aves > Anseriformes > Anatidae > Aythya > Aythya ferina. Next base: position 147,556,793 of record NC_140297.1, on the reverse strand, counting down.
CTCTCAGTCTCAGTAGGACACTGAAGAATAGTAAAACCCAGTCTGAGCTCAGAGTGAAACACCTTGTTGACTGAGATAGAAGGTTTTCCTCCCTGAGGCCAACTGGAAACCAGAATTACTCTTCTGCCATTCAGTCCCTTACAGGGTTACAACCTATTGCAAAATAAAGTACTTTGAAATATGTTGTGTATTTATGTTTGGTATCTTAAACATTTTTTAGGCTCACTTTTAAGTCTAACCTGACTGAAAACTTCTCAGTCCTGCCTTAAGAAAATGAATGTCATATCATTAGCAATGCGTTGAGGGTGAAGTTCCTCTTTCAGTGCAATAACTTATTGAGTTTACCTCCCTACATTAGAACAGAATCTTATTTTACAGTAAAATGTCTTGATTCCCATTGTGGAGACAAAGCCATTATTTTTTGGAAAGCTTCCTTTGACTAACACCTGTTGGGGTAATCCATCTGTAAAATTCAGAGATATCTCTTGTCAATAAGGCCATGAAATGGTAACAGAAAGATAGACAGATAACCTCCAGTGAGAAGTGAAGAAAAAACACTCAAACACTTAAGAATGAGAGAGATTTAACCTTCACAAGCTGCTATAGGAAGATCCAAATTCTTGAAATTCTTGAAATTTTCACACCAGTGCTTTCCTGTTATAGTCAAACACAACTTATTGGCAGTAATTAGATGAAATCCAATGACTTGTGTTATGCAGAAGATAAAGCTACATCACCTAACGGTCTACTCTGGCGTATGAACTGTTTACTTCTAAAGTAGTTATTTTACGCATTTTTTCCCATTTCTACATAGCTTAGTAGTTAGTCAAGACAGAATTTGGTTATTTCTAGTAAGGAAGTGATAGATAAATGTGGGTGATGTTTTCGTAAAGTATTCAATGGTCTACACATCTTGATGTGGTTTCTTTCATGGTTTTGCACATGTGCAGGATTCTGCAGTATGTGGGACATGACTGAATTCATGGTTTGAGGTTATACTCTATTATACATGGTTCTTACCAAAAAATAGAGGGCTTCTTTGAATATGCTGCAGAAATCCTTTTCCAGGGAGATCACTGCACGGGGGCTTCTCCTTTGATGTCATGATTTTCATTGTGAAATTTCAACTGGTCATGGAAACAATAAAGGTCAAATTATCAACTGGGTAGTGAGTGCACACGGAGGGCAGGGAAGGTCAGCGGCAGCCCTGGTCTTGTGGTTAGTTCTGTAGCCGCCCTGGATCTTGCATGCATTGGGTATGTTGGGTATGCTGGAAATGTTGAATACTGTTCAACAGCTACCAGAGACACGTTGGATGCCCGGATTTTCGTGCAGTGACTTTATACATATGACTGTTCCTTTATGCATGTACAGAAGATTACTTATTTGAAGGGGAAAAATATTCCAGTAATTTAGGTGCGGGCTCCTGAACTGACACGCTCTTAAACTAGAAGAGCTCTCCCTGTACCTCCTGTGCAGTGGCATCTAGGACTTCTCCAGTAGGGAAAGCACAGTGTGTTGAAACAGTTCACCTGGAGAACAGATGAGTCTTCATCATGGGAATGTGGGAGGTTTCTTGGTTTCGGGCATTGGGAACAAAATGAGTATCCAGCTGCATTCCAGCCAGCTTCAGCTTACAAAGAAGTTTGGAAAACAGTAATCCTAGACTTGTCTCTTGTATCACTCTTTCTTCTTGTGCTTTATTACCTCCAATACCACCATTAATGGGCTGTGGTTTCAGTGCTTTTTTATCATTTATTATGACAGGAGTTCTGCCTGTTACATGCTTGCCGTTCAGTGAAATACATAAAAGAGAGCAGATCAGCATGTAGCTGCCTAAAAATATTATTTTTTTGTGTGTTTTTAATATATTATGAGAACACTTTCATCCATAAAACCATGAGAGGGCAGCATTCTCTCTATCATTCATACTGTCTTTCTGCTGGAAATTTGAGATACTTTCCTTAGCATTCATCTCATAAACCACAGAGATGTATTATATATAATTCAGAGCTTGGTTCGATATCCTTTGTAATCAATAGGAATGTTTCCCTTGATTTAAAGAGGTGTTGGATGGAGGCTTTAGTTGTTCAAAATGACATCAGGAAGAACTGTCTGCATAATTTAAATCAGGAGATACTGAAAATAAGCAGTCAGGAAATAATTTTGGTGGTGGTTAACCATTGGAACAAAATACCAAGAATACTGGTGTATTCTCCATTTCTTGATGTCTCTGAATACAGACTAGATGTCTCTCTGGAAAAAGTGGACAAAAGCTGCTGGGTTCAATACTGAGGTAGCAGGGTGGTGTTCTGCGTCAACTGCAGTTGACGCTTTGTATATGCAGACAAAATAAGCCACACATTTTTTACACTGTTAGTAATTAATGGATAGAACAACTCCTTAAGATTTCAAGGATTAATTTTACAATCAAAATGGGATGTATTTCCTTGTGATCTTCTCTATGTACTGCCTGTTTTACCCATGACATCAGATTTGCTAAGCAAGATGATCCCTCTGGCTCTGAAGTCCATTAATCTGGCAGTTCTTTCTAGTTGTACAAAGCCAATACAACAGTTTCAGTGCAAAATTTTACATCTGTTATCTGATCCTTTGAACAACATGCAGTACATTATTGCAGGAATAAATGATTGGTTTTTTTTAAAGCACTTTTTTTTTTTTTTTTTTTTTTTTTTTTTTTTTGCAAATGTGCATTTTTTGCCAAATTAGAACAACTTCAGAAGAAGAGAGATTTTGAAAAGGGGAAACAGAATTGTTTGCCTCCAAATCAGTGCTTCAGAAACAAGTTAGGTCACAAGGAACAGCAGATTTTTAGCCAGATGAATATTTAGACATCTCACTGTGTCAGTCCAATGTACAGTGGCAAGTGCTAATTAGCATTCCTGCTTGCAGTTTCAGCAGAGAGGAGCACTTAATGAGCATGGAAACCAAGCTCTTCTTTCTATACTGCTTGACATGGTAACCCAACTCTGACCTCCATGGGTTTGTGATGAAATTGTTTTTTCTTGTTTGTTTACTTCATCTGCTGCTGCTGAGGGAAATTCCTGTATGTCTCTTATTCACTGTGTTTCAGTTATTTCAACACCCTTAAAATGATGCACAAAGTTTTCACTGTGAATACCCGTAGGGAGACAACCGTGGTTTCACAGAAAAGTCATTGGGACAAATGCAATGGTGGGCAAACATACACGATTCAGAAAGACTTACATGCCCAAAGCAACCATCCAGAATGTGAGAAAGCAAAAGATCTCCAGGAGGGATGACAGTAAAAGACAAGGTTATTTGATGAGAAATCCATCTATTTTTACATTTAATTTTCATTTTCTTTCATTGATATGACATTACTTAAAATGTTTTCCCATTGTTTCGGGGAGAAAGAAGTTATGCTTATCCATTATTTTTAATTGGAACCATCATAAGGAATGTTAATTTGCCAGTTACATTTTCAAAACTACTAAAGGGTGTTAGCATCTGTTAGTCTGAAATATTTTCACATTGCTACCATAACAAAGAAAAATGTGAGGTATTATTTAATTTCCCGTAACTTGCAGTATAAAAATGAATTCAATAACAAATGAGCTCTGCCCAGACAGCTGTATATTTTTTTGAGAAATAATGTAGCTGGTTCAGGTTAGCCCACATTTTACATAGGGTTTGAATTAGCACTTTTTCCACTGGGTTTTAAGAGTTTTTTTGTCTGCTGTTCTATTTAATACTGAAGCTTTGGTTTAGAAAGGTACTATCCAAATCAGAGGGCCTACTCACACACTTAGCATTAAGCATGTCCTTACATATCTCAGGAACAAGGGCTTTTCATACAATGAAACTAGATGGTGTGTGTGGGACCCGCTCATTACCTGAATCTCACCTAAGTTTTGATTTGATGCCTGAGACAGAGCCTGCCACTCTTCACTGGTGTGTGGGATGCTGGTGCCCCATGCTTGGCCATCCTATTTATTCAGGTGATATTCAAGAGGCCACAGCCCTGTTGTGAGTATTGTAAAGCAGAAGTATAAGATGGAAATAGCCAAGACAGGCCCCAAAAGAAATGATCATACACAAAGAAAACAAAAAAAGTCGTAGCAGCAAGCAACAGAATAGCTTCATGCTCCTTTCTTTTTGGATGGAAGGTGGGGTAAGGTTGATGAGGAAGAATGAGGGAAATACAGCAGGGTTGCTTGAAAATGTGGAGATCCATGGAGAGGAGAAAAACAGATCTCCACTCTTGGGCAGTGGAAATCCACTGAGAAGTGCACAGAGGTCCTTGACCTGGGTTGTGCTTCAAGCAGCCGGATTCTCTCTGCCCTCAGGCTGAATGCAGCCCCTACCCAGTAGCAGGGAGAGGAGAGAGAGATCACAGAATCACAGAATCATTAAGGGTGGAAAAGCTCTCCAAGATCATCTGGTCCAACCATCCCCCTACCAGAAATGTCACCCACTAAACCATGTCCCCAAGCACCACGTCCAACCTTTCCTTGAACACCCCCAGGGATGGTGACTCCACCACCTCCCTGGGCAATCCGTCCCAATGCCTGACTGCTCTTTCTGAGAAGAAATGTCTCCTCATTTCCAACCTAAACCTCCCCTGGCACAACTTGAAGCCATTTCCTCTTGTCCTAACCAGCACCGTCTGCTTTTGCTGTTGCCAGGCTGGCTGATGAATCTCCTTCACCATACTTCTGTCTGCATGGCCTTTCTGCTTTCTCGGCAGTTGTGGAAGGCCATGGATTTGACTAATTTTAACAGTCAGCTGATATATTCAACAGGGAGCTCATTCTGCTAAATAAGCTACAAAGCAAAACACCAAGGAGCATATTGCAGTGAAATAAAATACAGACTCTAATTGACGCAGTAGTTTTGAATAAATCTTTCCATTGTCACAGTCAGCGCACTAAATGCCAAGGCCTGTCAGCACAACTTCTTAGTTACCTACCCAAGGTAATTATATAGCTCTTCTCACTGCCGAATCCAACTACATCCCAATTTGAGGTATTAATCTGTTAGTAATCCTAGTTTATGGCTTTTTACCCAAAATAGAATAAAAACGGGAAAAAAAAAAAAAAAAAAAAAAAGGCAAAAATTAATGTCAGGCTTGATCTTTCAGGATGCTCAGATCCCATCTCTGTTTGCTGAGCCAAAATAACTTGGACATCACTTTAAATGTCTTGCTTGGAGTATGCAGAGAGCTGGTGCCAAAGCAGAGAACTGAAGTCAGCTCTTTCAATTGTACATTGTGCCACCCGTCCTTTTCTGGAGAAGTGGCCTTGGGGAAGTAATGCGCAGTTTCTTCCTTCTCCTTTTACATCCATGCTCCCAGTCCCTTGGCAGTTCCAGGCACTGTAGGCACGAGGCTGACCATTCAGTGCAGCAAACATTTGCAAACAGCCCAAGCCACCCACATGCAAGGCTTATAAATAGTAAAGTTGCTGCATTTAGTTATGGAACTGTGATGCTTTTCATCCCTCTGCAACTTCAAACTCTGCTTGTGAGCAGGAACAGTGGCCACTTTGTCCTCAGAGTTGCTAAAGTCTAAGCAGAAGAGAGGTACCCAATGTGTGTTTATGCTGAAATTTTACATCTGTCCTTTTATGTTGCTACCTGAGCATATTTTCATTCTTGTTGAACATACAAAATCATTTAATGTGTGGAATGGGTGGAAAAATGAAACTGCATTTCAGAGAAATATGGGGGTGAGGGAGCAGAAAGGGGATGTCACTGATTGCAGCCTTCTGCTATCAAAGGCCACACATCATATGATCCTTTTCACAGACATAATGGTTTACTGAAATGAAACACTCTGATACCAGGTTGGCCCTAAATTATGCCCTGTGTGCCTCAGCAGCTTCAGCTGGCATCTCTGGTTTGCAGGTCACACCGCAATTAGGCCTTTGAGATCAGAAAAATAGATAAAGGCCCTCTGTGGCACTTGGTGTAGAATGTGTTTAAGCAACGTATGTGTTTGGGCTTCCAGAACTGATATTATCTTTTGGGGAAAAACAAGTCAGTTCTATATTTTCTCTTTTTTTTTTTTTCTGTTTTTCACAGGTGGGCCCTTTCTGTTCTCCTCTTCAAAGAAAATGCCAAAATTTGCCTTGGTAAATTTACCTGTAAAAATCTATTTAGCTTTAGATGCTACCATTGTGAAAAAAAAATAAATCCCATTGTATTTAACAAGAGGTATTCAGGCAGGTCCTACAAAAACATATTATTCTTCTGCAAAATCCACCCTAAAAACCCTTCAGAATTTATTCCTGATAGTGGTTTTTTTTCTTCTTCTTTTTTTTTTTTTTCTTTTTTCTTTTTCTTTAACTACTATATGGCAAGGATATAATTTTGCGTTAAATTCAAACAGCTCAAAAAGTGTATGAAAAGATAATCATTTTCTATTAAATGCTAAAGGACTTTTCTCCATGAGGATATAAGCCAGCCCTACAGGAACTGGTAGTTATGCTGCAAAAGGATTTTTCAGGCTTAGAGAGCTTGGGGGAGGGTGCTCGAGTGCATTAGTATTCACTCCACACTCTTGCCTGCTGTTCCACATGCACTGTTTTGTGCCTCCATCAACTGCTCTGGATGCAGATCAAAATTATTTAAAAGAATTCATGGGGAAAAAAAAAAAAAAAAGAAAAAAAAAAAACACACACAAAAAAAAAACAGAGCAGCAGTTTCTATGTATTTCCACATTGCCTTCATTTTCATTGACATTCACTGTTAGCCTTTTTATAGCAATGTGAAAAAGATGGCAGAGGCATAGAAGGGAAAGGCTTTCTCTGATAAGAAATGCTTTTACATTTTAGGGACAAGTTCTCACAACAAATCAGAAGACTGTTAGCTTTCCTTGTGCAGCCCACATCAACAATTTAAAGAAGCAGCATCGAATTCTTTAGTTGTAAGGGCACTTTGAAATTATTATTCTTTCTTTGCATTATCTACTGATACACAGGAAGAAGTCTGCTCATCTCTGCTGTGTTAATCCTTTTTAATAGGTTGAACATCCACCTCCCCTCTTTTCATTTTTCAGTTCTCAGGGCTCTTTCTTGCCTCAAAGCCAGTCCAAGAGCAGACCCAGCAAAGGAGACATGTTCCTGGCTCCCAGAGTTAAGCTCACAACTACAGAACACATAGAACAAAATCCCATGAAAGATCCAGTGGGCAGGATCACCTGCAATACTTGGCTTTATCAAACAAGTTCTCCTGATTAAAATTAAAACAAAATAAAATAGTTTTAAAAAAATCTGCTTCTTACTTGCAGCTCTGAGGAAGGAGCCTTTGATTTATTGCTCACTGAGACAAACATGGTCCATGGCCCACCACCATCGCCTGTGGGTTGCTTCCTTAACGTTTCTCTTCTTAGGGACATTCTTGAGTGCTCATTCAAAAGGATGTGGTAATATGTGAAGCTGTCTCACAATACAAAGCTGTATTTCCCTACTCTGATAGCAGAATTCTTGTATCTTTAGAAATATGATGGTACATGAAGGTCCCCATGAAAAAAGAAAAGTGGAGGCTAGGAAGTTGAGGGGGAGTAGGTAGCACCAAAGGCAAAACCCCACAAGCACTAGGAGCAGACAAGCTTAGGAAAAGAGCTTAAGAGGGAAGCTTATAACTTCTTAGAGAAGTGAATGAAGGTGAATTGAAGGAAGAAGTACATCCTGCACGCACACATACACACAGAGATGTCCAATGGTTAAAATTCACATAGTCGGTAATAACGGAGGCACAGTGTGGTAGATGCGAAATCTTTAAATCAACAGCATTTCCTTGTGGCCAACAGTCATTTGTCTCTGGTCAATCTCTTTAGGCACCCTTGTCTGAAGCCCAGGTCCCCGTTGGCTGGCATGCTGGAATCAGAGCTGTTGTGCCAGGTACCACCCTGCTGTGCATATGGTGACGGGCATTAAATATGCATGAAGTTGACAGTTAATTTCGCTTCCATCAAAGCTTAATTTAGCTCACTTTGCAGCACTGAATAACAGAAATTAATAACAATAATTAATAGTTCTGCTAACACAGTGAGTAAAGTGCAGCATGTGATACAAATATTAAATCCTGGGAAATTTTGGTGCTGGGAGACAAGGGCTGTTCAATGCACCCCATATTGTCTCAGAGGTAAAAATTATTTTGCAAGGCTAAACAAAACAAAATCTAAACAAAAGAAAATGTCCGGTCAGAGGCAGCAGAGGAATGTGCTGGAGCATCCAGGGAGGATGTAGCGCCATCCACGCTGGCTGGAATGCATCTCCTGAGGAGGCTGAAATTCCTTCCATTTTCTCCCTCCTGCATTTTCTGGTTTTGAAACTTCCTTGCCAAGAAAAGGACAAAAGCTTTATTATGCTTGAAGTTTGGCCACAAGCAAAAGTACCTAAAAGGTGCTTTACTATATGAGTGTGTACTATTTCTGCAGGGACATGGCAAGCTTTCCGAGTGACTTTTGCCATCTTCCACAAATTGCATATTCCTTTTGTGTTACTTCACGAAGGTCCCTCCTTTTTTCTTGGCTTACACCACTGCACTTTCCTTGAAGCCAGAAGCTGCAGTGAGGACATAGTAGGATGAATTTCAAATTAATTCTGATAGGCATTTTGGGGAAGAAACACTGGGTCTTTGTTACTGATCTTCTCTCTTTATTGTGATTGTTTCTGTGAGTAGTCATAAGTAGGGCTTTTTGTGGGTGGTGTGCTGCACAAAGTCAGAGGATGACAGCATACTTTCTTAAGAAATTTTAAAACTTTTTTTAAGAGTGCAGCATGTAGTAGGCAGAGAAGTGCATTCAATTTTTGTAATATGTATACACACATATATTACAGACATTTAAAAAAAAATAATCTTTGTTTATACTAGCTTGGCCTGCCCTTCAGATATCTCTCACAGGCAGTGGCTTGCTCCCAGAGAGGGTGGATAGACTAGAAAGAGTCTTCAAACTTCAATCAAGGGGGATGATGTGAGCGGGGGATGGCACTGATGAAGATAGAGATGGCTGCGAGAAAATGCACAAGCTGAGGCTGGCCTCAGTGGCATAGTGAAGGAAATGGAAGCCACATGAAACGAAGCAAGAATATAATTATAAAGGGAAAGGACCATGTATTTCTCAAAGGTGTGGACAGGAAGCTTTAGCTCAATTCGGCAGGAAAAGGAGAGGCTGTTGGAGTTCAAAGGAACATGGCACTGGAAGGCCATTTTATAAATACGGGCAAATGGAACACTGTGTCTGAATTACTGGATTTGTAACGTTATCTGCGTACGTCACAAGACTGACGTACAGGTTGCCTGGTATTTGCAGCTGGAAAACATGAGCTTTATACCTAGTATTCTTATTTTGGTTCATTTCCTTAAATGGCTGTACTTCCTCGCGGTGCTTTTTCTGTCAAACCTCAGTAAAACACAACACTTGAGATTCCAGTCTCTTACCTCATTGGTACTTCAGATGCTTCAGCATTCAAAGTTGCTGATATCCTGTAGAAGTTTACTGCTGCAAGAAGCAGCCAAGGTCCCGGGCCAGGGAGCAGCCAGCTTCTTCTCATAGAAGACAACTGCCTCTACCGACCTTTCTGGGTGGAAGGGGGAGAGGACAGCAATCCGCTGCACAAGTCGACAACTGGTTCACATTTGAAAGAACCTAGTGTCTGAGGGATTCAGCTTCAGAGTTTGAAGTAAAAAAAAAAAATCAGATGTCCATGCAAAATTCACTGAAGGCCGAGCATGGCATCGTTGCTGGCCTGACATCCTTGTGTATGTGGAAAACCAGAAGGAGGGAAAATTGGTGCACCCAAATATACACAATGAAGTCAGACTGAAAGCAATGAAATTACAGCCGCTCCTCATGAGCTAACGGGACCATTTTCCTTAACCAGTGACCTTCAATTACAGAGTAGAAAGCAAATTAGTAGAGACAAAAAAGAAAAACCTGTTAGCCAGAAAGTCTTACTGGCTAAAGCTTGTCTTGTTTCAGTTCCAGTTTCCTTAGCTTTCGGTAAAGTATGTGCTGTCCCTTTTGGAGTATTGGTGTTAACTGGAAATGTTGATTCTGGGAACAATGAATTCCTTCTTATCAAATGGTTGGGTGCTACGACTGATTTTTTCAGAAGGCACTAGACCAAAGTGTCTTGAAGGGTCTGAATCATTGAAGGAAGCCTCTTGATGCCACAGAGACTATGTTAGGAAGGAATTCAAGGCCAAAAAGGTGAGGGCAGGAATGACTAAATGAAACAGTCATTTCTCGGTTCACAGCCTTCCAGCATCTCATACACTCACCATTGTCTGCCTCTTAGTGGGAGTTACTGTGAAGGAGATGGGATGCACATTTCCAGTGCAGAGGTTTGGTAGTTACCATACAGAGTTACGGAGCATACTCTCAGCCACAGCCATCTGAAAGTAAGGAGTTTGATCCTACCTGGTTCAGGTTGCTTATACAACCCAAAACATTCATAAAGCCAGACAAATGACACAGTAAGAATCCACTTGGAATGGAAAACAGAGCAGATAATGTTACCTGTTAGCTAAGGGTGCCCATAGAGGTAACCAGCACTCTTCATAATCACATTCTGGCTTAATTCATCAGACAGGCAAGCCCAGCATGGCAAAAATATATGTCCTTCTTTGCTCTGAAGCTGGACATGTTTGTATTTAGATGTTCATGACTGGTGACTATATATGCATTCTGTGATACCAGTTTTTCTATTCCTCCTTCATTTGCCACCTTCAAATCCTATAATCCAACTCAAGATCTGTTCCGGTATGTCAATCTCCATCTTCCTTCTCTGGATACATGCTTTGACAAATGAGGTTTTCCTTTTGGTATATTAGCACCTAGTATCTGGCTCAGATTTACAAAAGGAACCAAGGTGTCAACAAATAAGGCAAAATCATTTACAAGATAAAACAAGCCATGCAGTTAAAACAAAACTAACCACTTAGGTATAAGTTTTCTTTTGACAACATTATTAGCTAAATACCTTTTCTCTTCCTTCAGTATATGTTGGCACAAAATCTTTTCCCCATGGTTCCTGAGTTATATGAGAGTATGTGGATGGGGAAATATCTGTAGTGTTTTTTCTTTTAATTTGGCAAAATCTCAAACACTCTTTCCTGCTACCTGCACTGGTACACTGTCTAAAGATCATCAGGTTTCTCTAAGCCTCCATTTCCAAGTTTTCCCAGGATAGTTCAGGTCATCAGATCTTAAAATTTGAAGAGAGAGATTAATTTCTAAGGGGCTGCTCTAACAGCATGGTGGAATGCCAGATTGTTTCCTTCTTGCAGCTACTAATACGTTTGCTTTCAGAAGCAATTGATCTTTTTGAGATCCCTCTCCCCCTTAGTTTGACAGAAATCTGTTAATGACGAAGCTCTGAGTGTTCTCAAAATGCAATGTGTGGTGAACTTTGAGTCCCGAGCCTGAAGCCACAGTCTTCCCACTGTTTGTTGCTTCGGCTCAATAAACATCACACTGATATACTGAGATGACTCAGCTACACAGCGTTCACCTGCCAGCACCAACTCACTGGTCTGGACTTGTGAGTTTTTCCAGATAGCAGACTGGCTTAAAGAGCAAAGCCATTTATAGACCCAGTGATTATAATGATGCATGGGAACAAAAATAGATTTATAACAATCATAACATCCAGGACGGCAATACAAATAGTGAGAATAAAAAACAGGGAAAGACAAATACCTGTCTGGAAATATGTCTACTACTGAATCAATAAGCTGATGTCCTACCAAAAGCACATCATTACAGATTGAAAGCAGAGTAGTATCAGTAAATTTCAGTCTGCCTAATAAAAGTGGTCATTTTTCTCCAACTTTATGTATGGCTACAAGTTGCAATAAACCATTTATTTTAACCAGATAACTGTTACTGCATCACTGTTAAACAATTATTTTTAAAACATACTAGTAATATTCCTGTGTCATGGAACAGACAACTCGATGCCTCTATTCACTATCTCAGGTTTGCTAGTAAAAAGAAGAAATCTTGATTTTTAAGTTTCTTTTCCTATTACATCTTGTAAACTATGTTATGGATAATGAATAATTACAGGAACATAACTTTTAAAAAATAATTCCAGGCTGTGTTTTTTCCCTGTTATGGCATGTAGTTACAAACGTGGTTCTTCTAAACACTGCTGAGAACAGCTTGGTTGTAGCATGGACAAGTGTTTATTACAGGGTTTGCTGCCTCGTCCTATGATTCTGTTCTCTGCAAAGCACATCTTAACTAATTCCCAAAGGCAAAGTGGCAACGTTGTAAAACACTTGCGAAAACATTCAAACTGCACTTTAAACCTTGTTAAAGCATAGTTCTTCTCTGGAAAGTCACACTAAAAAAGGCATTGTGGGATTCTGTATTTATTGTCTATTTGTGATTTTCAGATCAAACATGCTAAGTACAACTATATAGTTTCCTCCTAACATCCACAGCCAGCTCCACAGGCTCTGACGGGATTAGAAAGTTGAAACTTTCATGTCCATGCATCGAAAATGATGGTCTCCTTAGCATCTGTTCAAATCTGCTCTCCTCACTGAGACAGATACACCTTGGTCCCCATCCATTAAGGTGAATGAGCTTCAGGAGGATCTGTTTTGTTCTCATTAGTCTGTGTTTTTTATCTTTTTTTTCACTGTGTATGGCAGTAAAATGTCTTATCATCCAGGTCAGCAAATCTAACTCTAAACATAAATACAAAGAAAAAGTAGATCTATTGAAGAAGATGACTCTTCTTACCCATAGCCACACTTTCAACTAAACAATTTCAATGCCTTTTTTTTGTTGTTTTTTTTTTTTGGTCTGTTTCGTGGCCTAAAAAATTTGGATCTCTAGAAATTTCTCATACGAACAACATTCTCTATAAACATTAACCTGTAGTAGAAAAGGCTTATGAGCTGCATTTTTATTTCTCTAGAGAGCCAGTTGTTGTGTATTTATGGCTAGCACCAGCAGTGAGATGACAAAGCCCAATATAAATCCCACTGAAATTCAGTTGCACTGTTCAGTTAACCATGGGAGCTTGCTATGGCTTTGGTACTTTTCTTTCTGTTGTATCTGAGAGGAGAGCAACTGGCATCACCTACCTCCCAAGGTTAGGAATTGACACTGGAGCTTGATGTTCCCACTCAGAAGACATACATTGCTGTGTCCTAGCTCTTAGCCTCTGAGGGGATAAACCTAGTTTGACTTAAATAACTTCTGATGATGGATCTGGTGTAGTGGTGGTGACACTTTAAGCTGGTCCCTATATAAAGAATAACATACTCAGGCATACCTGTACATGGTCAATGATGTCCATTTCAAAAATGGTCCTTCCCTCCACCCCACAAAGATAATATAGAGAAAGATCCCGTCCACAGCCCTACTGTCTCTTTGTCTAGACAGTATGATCATTAATATATCTAAGAATAGATATTAAAGTACTAAATGCTTCTGAAAAGATTACAGGAACAGTTACAGCATCCATTCAAGTTGCAGTAGCAATTGAGTGCTAACTGCAGCCCAACAGATGTCAGCAATACTCCTCTGGGTGGTCAGATTTCCATGACAGTTTTCATATTCCCTCTTACCAAGAACTCATCCCTAATGCAAGTTCTTGAATTTTTATTGTGCTGCTGAGTGTAACCAGCATCTGTTTCAGTCTTTGGTTAAGCTTGATGGGTGTTCAAACAGTTGCAGATGTGTAAAGCAGGAATGTGCTGGGCTGTCCATCTTGTATGCTATGGCTTCCTGATTTAGTGTTGCTGGATTTTTATGAAATAATATGCAAGCTTTTTCCACCTCATTCTTTTGCCAATCCCGCATAGCCTCATGACTCAAAGGGGCAAAACTGCACAATTCAGAGCCAACATGGGCTCCAGATTTCAAACGCTTGAGAGCTGGAATATCCAGAGATGAGGTTTTGGTCTGGCCTGTGAAATAGAACAGAAAACCATCTGTGAAAACTGGATGCACGTTTAGGTTTGGCTTCTACCCCAGGATCCCACAGCATCTGAAATATGGACGATAATCACTTTCTGGATAACTGCAGGTTGGGAGAAGAAATACTTTCTTCACACCTTCAAGGGGAAAGTTGTGCTCTCATCCATAGCATGGGGAAGCAGCCTAGAGCAGGCCTAATGGGGCAAAGCCCTGTGGCAGTTCTCCAGACCTGCTAAGGTAAAGGGATGCAAACCCAGCAGTGTTTGATTCATATTTCTTTAAAAAAATATATAAATAAATAAATAAATAAATAAATAAACTAAAAAACTTTTCTAACTAAAAACACCACATGGCAAGACGAGAAAGGAAGAAGTGTGGGGCCCCTTGCCCAGCAGTCGGCATGAGCACTTGGCCGGGGCGGTGGGGCTGCTTCTTTCATTCCCACATCAGCAGGGAAGGGAAACCAGCAGGGTTCCTCCTTCCCCTCGCCTCCCCCTTACCGACCTTTGTTTCCCAGCCAGCCTCTCTCCTGGAAATCCCTGGGGAGTTGGGCAGAAAGGGGCCCACGGGCTCAGTGAGAAATGGCAGCCCTGGGTGAGCTCCAGGCCCCCTGTGAGAGCTGGCTGTGGGGCCGCAGAGCCCACAGCTCAGCTGCCAGCAGTGATTTTTTAAACAAGTGCCCTATAAGCCTGGTTGCTGAGACATGTTGTCTTGGAGGCACGTGTCTCCCTGCCAAGCCAGCTGCGTAGGGGAGAAAAAAAAAGGGGGGGGGGGGGGGATAGACAGACAGACAGACAGACAAGAGCCCAATTAAACCCTCCCCTGGCCAGCCCCTGACACTCCCTCCTCATTTTCCAGTCTGTGGTTAACAGCACTCAAAGGGTTCCATTAAGTCATCAAGTTTTACAGGTTCCTTAAAAAAAAAAAAAAAAAAAGGAGAGAGAGAAAAGTTTGGTCATGGTAGGGAATGAGTGATCAAAGCTGAGCCAAAGCTTCCTGTTACACCGGGACTATATATATATCGTGTCTTTAATGTTGAGGGATGTAAGCAGGCTGCTAGGAGGCTGGAGCACACTAGCTGACTCTCTGCCTGATTTCCCAGCTCGCTGAGGTTTCTTCCACCGACCACAATGAACAAGTTCCTGTGCTGCACACTTGTGGTAAGTCCCTTCAGAGAGGTAGATAGGCTTTAAGATGCAGTACGGCTTCAGAGATGAGGCTGTAAAGACCTAGGGCTCTTATTTTGTGTTTTGTTTTATAGATGTTTTGTTCCGTTTCATGTTTGTTTTGCTTTTGGTTTGTTTCTTTTCTTTTCTTTTCTTTTCTTTTCTTTTCTTTTGCATTCTCTTTGATTTCCTGGTAAACCTTTTTTATTTCATCACACTGAGTTTTCCTGGTGAGGTTTGGAGTGAGATGGACACATCCAGCTTCAGGGAGGAAGCAGAGATTTTGTTCACATTCTTAAGGTAGTGGCATGATTTGGTTTCTTTTTGCCTTCTTTTTTATTTTCCTCTCACCCTTGGTAAGGCTTCATTGTACTGGACTAACATAAAACACTGTATCTAGGAATGAATTTTAGAAATAGTAGGCTGGAATGTTTGGTTTTGATTTACAAAAGCTCCATCCTTGCCTGTCTGTATAATCTTTCTTACAGTGGCACGAGTCAGTGTCTCAGATACTGGCTTTCTTTCCCTGAAAAACCACTGTGGACTCCAGAAGAAAAAAAAAAAAAAAAAAAAAAAAAAAAAAGCACAAGCATGTGGTGCTTATTTTGGCTTAGAAAATTCAGCTTCATGTGCAAGAAAATGATGAATTAGTAGCTGTGTCTGTAGCTTTTACAGAAAATGTCGGGTTATTAGAACTGGTATAAGCCCCTGCTTTAATAAGTTTTTGTTTACATGGTGATTCAGAAAGATACTTCCAGATGCAAATTTAGAGATGTTAACAGTGCAGTAAATCTTTCAAAATACCATTTAATCCGTTTAGCTGCATGGAATTTTGTATGATGTCAGTTTAATTAAAACCTGCATACAGACAGATACTGTGTAACATCTACTTAGAGACTATTCATGTTTTGGATAAGAAAACTTTTAAATAAAAACATTAAGAATAATATTCAAAGTAGGGTATTATATGTGTCTGTGCAGTAACTTTTTTCTCGTTTGTTTTGGTGAGTACAGTGGCATTAACCTTGTGGTAGAACATTAGTTTTGAGTTCCAGTTATTTTGAAAGCTCTTTATAAATGCCCTGAGATTTCCAGGATCCGATGAGTAATACATGTTTATTACTTTCTGGAGAACTTTCTGAAAGAGCTTTTTGAGAAACAAACCAAAGCAATTAATGGGGCAAGGGAAGCAAAAATTGTCAGGCTCGTGGTTGGCAAATTGAAATGCAAGGCAACTTTTTCGTCTAAGTTATGATGTTCCTTCTTTTTCTATACGGAAGCACAAAATGTCAATTTGGGAATTTCAGCAAATAGCCTGCTATCAGCTTGCCTTCTTATCTGTGGTTGTCATAAAATAATCACATCAACATTTTGGTTTTAATTAGGTGTAATGTGCCTGTTCATGTTCTTTCACAAAGTAATAACATTTGGTGAAGTTCAGCATAATCCTCTGGCAGTGGAGTCTCTGAGCTGAAATATATCACACTGACAGGAGTACATACCAGAGAGCTTCATCATTCAACTCTTTTTTTCCTCCATTTAAAAGGAATTTATTTCATGTTATTGTGAAGTTTAAGTGCTGTCAGATGTGCTACAGCTCAGAGAGCAGTTTTAGGTTCTGTTTTTATAAAAGCATTTGTAGGAGGCACGACAGCAGTTGAGGGTTGTGTGTGTTTGGCTCACATACCTTAAAGCCAGTTTGGAGTCACCATAGCTAAACGGGACAGTTTGGACATGGTGTACTTCCAGCCTTGGCCTCTTTGCTAGTTTCAGAAAGGGGACCTGCTGTGGCAGTGCATGCATGTGTTTGTTGGAACACTAAAACTGCTTACAAACAGACAAGCATTATGAAATAGGACGGAATTGAAAGAAATTCCACAGAGCTGGATCTCGTTACTTGTCACGTAACTATCTTGACCCTTAAACTTGACCTTTCTCTATTTTGGATCTCTTGGGCACATGTGACATGCTTTTTCTGGCCTGCCTGCTGGGTTTGCAGTGTGTAGGCAGTGGTGGCTTTGCAGCCTGTGAGTGTAGGAGTTATCTTTCTGTCTGACTTTCATTCTTTCTTTCTGTTTGTCTGTCTGCATGTATGTTGGTTAAAAATAAAACACCAAAGTTACCAGAAGAATTTTTTTTTAAATATTGTCAGAATTTAAATTACACACACTTTTCTAATCTCATTGAAACTTTAATTTTGCTCCTTTTGTAGTTAACTTTCATTCCAGTGGAATTACCACTCTGGTCTTCCTGGAGAAAGATATCTCTTTAGTATTTTTGGTATTTGTCCACAATGTTGGACTTATTGTTTCTTTAGCTACCCCGTCAGTTGTTAGTGATTCTGTTCAATGCAGCAGTAACCTGTAGTGCTGGTGGTAACATCCCAGGCTTGGGCTAGCTGTATGTCTTGCTGTCACTCTGATGGATAATGTTCCAAAATAGGATTTGTTGACAAGATACAGCTTTTGGTGACTAGCTGGTTATTCTTTCCTGCTTTCTCCCTCCACAAGCTTCAGGGAAGATGTAACTCACATAAATGAAGATACAAAACTGCTCTTCAGCTGAATGTCATTCTCCTTCCATTGAAAACAATAGTTTAGACCCCTAAATTGCTTTCTGAATGAAAACTAGCTGTGCGTCACAAAA
The DNA here is from genome assembly GCF_964211825.1 of Aythya ferina. NCBI lineage: Eukaryota > Metazoa > Chordata > Aves > Anseriformes > Anatidae > Aythya > Aythya ferina. The sequence goes on along the minus strand of NC_140297.1, from coordinate 147,539,051 downwards.
GTCTCTACAAGATTCGAATTGCTAATGTATCACATTAACAGATGAGATGGAGAAACGAAGATGGTGGTTGATATCCACATTTTTTGAATACAGGCAGCTCAAGAGAGTCACTGGTTACATTTCTTGAACAAAACAGTGGCCACCAATCTACAAAGCATCTTCTATTCAAAAGTAGATGTTACATCCAAATTGAGTAGATTGCATTGAAACAGTTGGCAGAATGGTGGAACAGCTTTATAAGCAAATCTCAAACCAGCTGAAATTACTGTTTTAACTTTTCTTGTTTGAGATTTGAAAATTTCCCAGCTGGCCAGATGGATGGATGTCATTTCTTCCTACATGACAAATATTTCATGCTAGCTATTTACAATAGATGATGGTGGATCTGATCCAGCATGACAGTGTCTTGTACTGGATATATGTAGAAATATGGTTCTGATTTGACAAGCTATTAGTATGGGGGACCTCTTTAATACCATTCAGTGTTATATTTTGCCACAAGGATTTCTCTGGGGTCTGTGGGTGATTTCAGTGAGGCATTCTGCCTCAGGACTGAGGGCCTCCTACCTTATCTTTGTCCAAATACTTTGTGTAGAAAAGCAAAGTAGGAGAGTTGTGAGGTTTTACTTTCAACCCAATGCAAACAGTAGGAGTGATCTGACAAATGCTGTCAATGATTATTTATCAAGCAGGAAAATATGCTTAGGAATAGTTGTGGAATGCAAAACTGAAACAGATTTATCTTTCTCAGCAAATTAAACATTCTCCTTTGGTCTGCAAACCAAAACCACAAAACCAAGCTATATAATAATATTTTCATATGTTGAAAAACCACTTTATTTTCTCTCACAAAGCAGTGATTTAAGGGGATGATGCTTGAAAGATTTTTGCTTTATTGGCTTTGTCTTCCAGTTCATTTTAATTCAACAAGAAAAGGCAAACAGCTCTTTGCCTTACATTTAAAGATGAAAGAAAAGGGCGTGTACTTTTTTTCATGCCTGAGATCTGAAATGAAATTTTACTATCACATTATTTCTCTTTCAAAAGCAGCTTCTAAGGGCTCAAAGAAATGGACTGCATAGGCCTTTTATGTGAGGATTGACTGTTCTGTGTATGTTGACGTAAGGATGGTATGGAAAAATATTACTTTAGGCCTAATGTGTTTAGCGACAGAATCAAAGAATTGCTTTTTAGCCTTGGGTAGCTCATTTTTGGATAAAACATGCTAAGTAAAATTACAAAAACATTGAACTATTAGAATATTTACAAATATTAGTCCAATTTTGCTATCATCCACTAAGCTAAAGGCTTCAGTATGTTTATCAGCAAACCCTGCTCTCAGTTATCGCAGTATATACTTGCATGACACTGGCTTACACTGGGTTTATACTTCAGTATTTGCAGTTCATCCCAAGTCCTTGCATGGAGATGGCTAATCTTGAGAGGAACTTGAGAGGAACTGTCCCGGGGTGATGGAAGAGGACTGAACTTTTCAGTCCTTTCAGAACTGGGGCCAGGGCTCTAGAGGTGAATTTCACCTGACAGGTTGACAGTTGTAGTTAATGATACTAGATTTTGTTTTGTTTTGGTAATTATTCTATTACTGATAGCTTCTCGTATTCATAGAACAAACAACAACAACAAACAGGTTTGTTTTTTTTTTTTTTTTAAGCTGAGCCTTGCATTTCACTGCCGGTAGGATCACCCTTTACAACTGAGTGCATTCTGAGTCAGAGTAAATGTTACTTCGCTGAGATGAGCAAGGTGCTGAGAATCATTGGCTTCCGTTGGTTTGGGAAAGTAAAGGACTTGCTTAGGGCTTAAAGTTGTAGAGGAATGCCTATGTCTTTTGTGTCTGTTCCTCAGGTCTTCCAGGAATCTGAGCAGCGTATTTGCTTTCAGAAATGCGTCAAGGGCTATACTTGAAGTACTTGGGTTTCTTGCACCTGCTTCTCGGTAAAAGGCAGTTCCCAAACTTCCTCTGACGAGAGAATCCCCTGTTCATTTCCCAGCATTATTCTCTAATCAAGAAAGTTCTTCTCTTTCCATGTGTGTGCTATCTCTACTGAGTCTATAGGCATTGTTTTGACTTGTCAAGCTATTGACTCTTCATGGCGAGGCTCTGCATTTCCTTCTCATCTTTCTTGACACCTCTTCTGGTCTGAATTAACCTCTCCTAAACAAGGATGAACAGATTTTTATGCAATCTACTGAATGATAAATCCATAACTTTGGTTAAGTAGACTCCCACTTCAGTTTCTTAAAGGTTAAAGGGTAAAATGAAGCCAGACCTCAAGTTCCTTAATTCTTTCAAACTGGAATGTGCCTTTTTCTGCACTAAGTGCAAAACAGGCCAATGACAGCATGATTTTAGGAGAAATCCCACTTTCTGTGCAGCTCTCAGGAAGACTAACAGTTTGGGATTAGGAAGTTTGATGACTGTATTTACACATGCTCCAGCGGTGCTATTCCTTACAGCAGAGATTCAGGAGTTTAGCCCACCTTTATGTATGGGCATCTAGCTCAATCAGAGGCTTTACGTGACTGAGAATTTGCTACCAACTTGGTCCTGGCATGGCTTAAGAGAAATGTCAGGAATGACATAAAATGCATTTAATTAGCATTTTAATTTGATTCAGGAACATGCTTTTGAAAGGCCTCACCCAATCATCCTTGTTTGCTGTATTTCAGTTTGCACATCAGAGCAGACTTAGAAGCGCACAAGGTGGATTTACAAAAATAAACTGGATTGATGAAATTAAATCCAGAGATGGACTCCAGAGATGCACCAGATGTGCCGTAACCACTAAAGCATGCTCAGTCCATGATAGCAGATTGAAGTTAGTCCCAATTAACCCCTGCCAAATCATGCATAATGTGGATGTCAGGTGCTCAGCACCATCTGTTTTGCTGTACAAATCTGCTGTAACAGGTGACCCAACTTGCTAATCTAAGCACAACTAGGGGGATGTTCGTCAGTATTTCTTAGGCCAGGGGAAAAGACAGTTTAGTGAAGTTCCCCTCTAGTTTATTTTGTGACAAGAAGTCCCTCATTCTGTTTACACCAAGTTGCTGCAGTAAAACTCCAAAATCCTGCTTAATTACCTTCCACCACCTTTCCTGCTTTTTTGCAAATCTTCTGAAAAACTGGTTTTGCTTGGGCACTTGGTTCAAGGATAACTTCAAGGATAACACAAGGTTGTGTGTTAATAACCAGAATAGTCACATGTGCTGTCTGCTTTCTGTCTGCATAGAAGACAATCTTGCAGATCTATTAATCTGAGTACTATTAAGAGACCTACAGCAGCCTCATGAAGAAGGGTGGTGTTGGGGATTGGAGTCTAGAAATGTACTTAACAACATACTAATGGCCACACTGAGTCTAAGAAAAAAATTGACTAGGAAGAAGCCCTAAAAAGTCCCTAAACACCCCTGTTGTCTGTGGCAGGATTTGATGCATAGAGGAGATTCAAGAGAAAGGTAGAAACATAGTGATATTTTTCCAAAACATTCTTCCAGACTCAAGCAATTTGTGGTTTGGGATTTCCTGATCAAGAGGCAATGTTTGTGTTTAATTGACCTTTATGTGAATTTTCTTCTTTTACTACGTCCTGTTGCATTTTGCACCACCACTTAGGATGTCCTGTGGCAATGAGTTACAAATGTTAACAATCAAACCATAACAGTAGTGGGTAATCTAGCTCTGTGTTGAAAATGATGTATGAGATGTTTTGGTAAAATACCAAGATATTAATTGCATTTATAGCATTAGTTTGACTGAAAGGTCTTTAGTTATAATTGTTTACTTAGTAAGAGTTTGACCCAGAGTACATATGGCTCAGGCATGGATTATTACAGCTATAATATAATGTGTGTTTTGGGGAAGAAAGGGAAGACAGGTGCGATGTGCTTTTCTATTAAAAGCACAAAGAAAAAAATGACACACAAAGACTGATAGTCCTTCTAGTGACACTGATATATTAATCGTATTATTATGTTTATTGGTTACATTCATTTAGATGAAGTGTTCTGCTTGGCAGTAATAGTTCATAGCTTTTTGGTGTTCCAAAGTTAAAACTTAGCATAGCCTCACCCACATATTGTTCAGGTATGGTTTTGCTCTTCTCAGTCTGGACCTTTGTATAATAATTTTTCTTCTGAATGATGCTATAATTAAAATTTGAATCAATTCCTCTCTGCAGCTGTGTTGCATTGTTATTGACTTGCTTCACTTAGCAGTTGGGTCTTCAGGAAGGGAATGCCTCTGTTTTTCCCCACAAAACCCCATGCTCTCATACCCCAATTAAAGAAGTTGAATTCTTTTAAGCTGTGAATCATCCCCTGCAGCTCAACCTCTCACTTGCCTCTTAGATATGATTTCCAGAGTAAATTGTCGTGTAAGAAAAATAGACAAATTATTGTCAATCTTACTTCTGCATGTTATCAAGAGAAGTTGATCAGCCTTGAAACGGTCCACCAAACTGTTTGGCACCTGACAGTGCATGAGCAAGAACAGCGTAGGCACAACCTGCATATTGGGTTGCTGTCCCTAATCATTTTCACAGTTTCAGATTTTCATCTGTGTGTGGTACTGTCTTGGGCTTCCACAGACATCTGCATGAAATATAGGTTTATTCTTGTCTTTGTGGCATTTGTGCCGCATGTTGCAGTCTGTTACGTTCTGCGAATGGAGTGCATGTGTCCATGAAAGGCTGGGACTCTGTGGGATGTTACAATACCTATTCCTGAATTAAAAACATAGAATAAAACCTGAATGTGCACATCAGTAATTGATGTGATTATCAAGACTTCCTTATTACTAGCGTAACAGTGGTAGATTTACCAAGGGTGGGTGCACTTTTCATCAATGGAAAGCCATTCACTTTCAAAAAATGTGCTGCACCCTCTTGTTAAATAGACTGCATGAAACAGATCCAGTCATTTAAGAAAAATGGAGCTGTACATCATCATCAAACCTCAATGAGCAATGAGGAATTTCTTACAATGGAAGACACTGTGCATTGAAATCGCAAGAAAAAGTGGATTCCCTACATGTAGAAATAGAAAAGTAACAGGGTGAAGGGTAACTAGAAGAGGCTGTGGGGAATATCCGTACTATCTCCATTTCATTCTTCAGCCTGTTTAGGCATAGCTATATCAAAAGTGGATTCACAGACAACATGAGAATGCAATTAAGAATATTTTGAATTCCTAATTTAGGCATCTCATATTACTTGGTGCAAATGCTCTGACTTGTGTTAATGCAGGTGAATGATTTAATTATCTTTTCCTGCCTTAATAAGAATTTCAGGTAATAAGTGCCATGCTGTGGCAAAAGTGAGGCTCTTAGGTGAAGCCTCTTCAGGAAAATTTAGTCTAAGTGAATAAAAATAGTTAATTTCGCTTACACTTTGTGGACATCTACATAGGAAAAGAGGAAAATATATTCTTGAAATTGAATTTGCAACTCTGCATTAGCTAGCTGGGATTAAAATAGCAGCAAAGACCTTCAAAGCTAGATCTTTAATTTGAATGGATACCTAGAAATTTTTTTTCACTCAGTGCCAGTTTACTTAACGTTTATAAACCATACAAGTTTTAAAAGGGAGGCAGCACGTACATCCGTGCTCTCAGTGTGAAGCCTGAGCTCATGGCAAATCCTGCAGAGTAGGGGCTGTACTTAGGGAAGTAAACAAGAGTCCTTTTTTTTTGGTGGAATCACATAACCAAAGTTTTTATTACAAGACCAAAATGACGTGATTTCAAGGCTGTCTCCACAGAGGGGCAGACCATTAAAGCCTAAATCTCACAAGCTAAGCAGACTTGGAGGAAACAAGAGGGGTTGTATGTGGTGGCACCGGACCTGTTCCTAGGACAGCATTAAGCATTCTCTACCTGTGGTTTTAGATAGGTCAAGCTAATGCTTTAAATTCCTATTCCAGCTTGTTCACTTAAGTCCTTAATGCACCTTTCATTAACTGTAGCTTTCTCTACCTCTGTCTGAAGCTACCCCTTTATACTTGCAGTGACTGGCATGTTTTACCCCCAGAGCTGCAGTATTTCAGGGAACGATTAAATGGAAGGTGTTAAAAAGCCATCTGTATTGTTCTAGCTATTTGTTGCAGGTAAATATACACGTTGTAAGGAATCATCCTTTAAATGTGTCTGTAGCAGTGGTACAGTATGCTTGTCAGATTTGTATGCTCAGATACTTTGTATGCTCAAGAAGGCAAGCGTGGATAATCCCTGCCTTGCTGTACGTCAAGCATGATGCCAGTGAAACTAGTAGGCTGGGTTTGCTGGTATCAGGGGGCAGAGATGATTGCCCAGTGATAATAAAAGGATGTAAGTGGGAGAAGGGTAGGTTTGGCAGTTCTGTGAAGAACAAAGAAGTACTTACGTCAGGAAGCTTTGCTGGATAAGGCCCTGAAATTTTCCCATTCTGAGACAGACATGGGAGAATCCAGAAGCTGGATAATTTACCAATTTGAAACACAAACATTTTTTGAAAATAGCAATGTGGATAGACTCACAAACTCATTAAAGCATAGGTTTCTTTGAGTCTGTGGTGCCCCAACATGACCAATGTTTTCTTTCTCTGTGGCTAGCTCTTGGACATCTCCATCAAGTGGTCCGTCCAGGATGTCTCTCCCCACAAGTATCTCCATTACGACCCAGGGACATCTCGTCAAGTGATGTGTGACCAGTGCCCTCCCGGGAGCTACGTAAAGCAGCACTGTACAGCTACCAGCCCGACGGTGTGTGCCCCCTGCCCAGATCAGTACTACGCCGAAGACTGGAACAGCAACGATGAATGCCAGTACTGCAGTGCTGTTTGCAAGGAGCTGCAGTACGTCAAGCAGGAGTGCACGAGCACGCAGGACCGCGTCTGCGAGTGCATCGAGGGGAGGTACCTGGAGCTGGAGTTTTGCTTAAAGCACGCGGAGTGTCCTCCCGGGTTCGGTGTCGCGCAGCCAGGTACGTTCCACTTCTCAATAAGCAGAGAAGTAATTAGCGCTCTGCAGCACGTTGAAAGCTCATGGTGCTTACAAGATTGGGAAACAAGCTTGTCCAGATGAAGGTGCAGGACAGTAAATTGTAAAGGCAATTGAACCTGTTCCTAGTCTGCTTCATTTGGACCGTAGCCAAAGGAAGATTTCTCAGTGGAATACCCTGCTCCTACTGTAATATATAACTTAATGGCAGTAGCAAATGTAGCAAATTGCACTCTAATGAGAAACATGATGGATTGCCTCTTTTAAAGGAACATTATCTGGAATGTAGTATTTGTGTGTGTGATAAATAATAATGTTTTTCATTGTGAAATCTGCTGTTTCAAGCAACTGTATATCTTGACAAACACCAGGAGCACTAAGTGTTTGACACCAAGTGCATAATTATAACAATATTAATATAGCTCTAGCAGCACAGCAATATGTGGTAATAATTAATTATCATTGTCCTAAGTGGAACTCTTTGGGAAACTGTTGCTATTATCATACAAACAGCCATTTCTTTGTCGAGCGGACTGGCACTGTGCTGAATGTCTGGTGGGGATACGGAGTGAAGCGGCGCTTTTCAGTGGAGTGTATTCTTCATTTGAGACAACACAAATTGTTAAACCAATAAGTTCTTCTCTCCAAACAAAATACATTATTTATCATTTGGCAAATGTCACGGCACAGTTTAGCTCCGATATTAAATACAGCCTGAAAGAATTGTAAACTGTCATTGTACTGGAGACCGATAACTTCCTGGAGAAGAGCATTGAGGAAGGGAATACAGACAATCAAGGCACCTCATATGCAAACCTGTAGGCAGCTAATCTCCAGAGCTACAGAACTACTCCCTAATAGTTACACATACAGAGTGAGAAATGCTAGGACCGGTTGTACATTTTAGAGCTGTGCTGAGTGATAGCTCAGGAGGCCTTTCTCTGGTTATAAACATCACACTGGAGAACATCTTTAATGTAGGGAGCAATGTCACTGCTGCCTGAGTAATTGGTTAAGCGAGCTCTACCCTGATGTCACATCTGCTCTTGCCACCATTAAGCATTTCCATGCAGCTCCATTGGCAACAGCCACATTTCCATGTTATAAACCTTCATTAACCTACATTGCTGTAGCTCGTGGCTTGGGTTAATGAGGTGCTGCTGCCGTATCTCAGCAGCGAGTCAAAAATTACAAAGTTCTCAGAAAGCCCACCCAGGAGACAAAGAAAGAAGCCGAAACTGTCCAGGCAACCCTGCAAGCACAGTGAAACCATGCTGCATAAATTTGAATTCCTCAGTTCAAAATGAAACAAACTTTGGAAGCAGATCAATTGTTGAATCGTGTAATTTATTGGAAAGTCGGTTTCCAAAAGCCCATCAGAATGAACCAGCTAAACCTAAGCAGACCTCAAACAAGGAGCGAAAACATTGTAAAAATAATTGTGTCCCCCTGTTTCAACAGTCTGTTTTGGAGATGAGGCACTGACTAAGAATTTAATGGGCACAGATCACGTTGTCTTCCTGCTATATGATACTGTTGAACTTTGTACTGACGTAAATTCAGATGAAATAAAACTTGAGCATAGAAAAATATGCTTCCACTGCCACACAGCATGGCTTAGAGCCTTGTTCAGAGCATACAGCATTAGAAATGAAATCCGACTGTTTCCCCACTGCTGGTAGCTAGTGCTTACATCGGGCAGATCGCTCAACTTTGGTCGTCCCCACTTCTGCATGTAAGCAACTCAGGTTGTGCTCCCTGCTGCCATGGTCGGCCCCGTACCTGGCAGAGCTTTGGGTTGCAGCCTGCTTGGGAATCAGGGCCACTGCAGGGCAGCCTTATCTCCCTGCCACGCTGCCGCTTCCCCACGAGAATGGGGGATTCCAGCCAAACTGCAGGGAGCGGCGAGCCGGCAGACGGGCTGCGGCAGTTTGTGCCCTGAACGAGGGTGGGCAGATAAGTGGCGAAGCAGAAGCTGGTGAGGTTACAGGGGAAGCTCTGAACAGGCTGATGTACCGCTTGCAGGGACTCTCCTTTCTTCCCCTTCCTCACCGATGAAACACGTGTCTGTAGTAGGGAAAGTTGCTAAAACTTCAGACTTCTCAGAAAAAAAGCAATTGCTGCCTGCTCAGGTGCAGATGTTGACTGGAGTTTTGTACAGATCAGAGGCACCGGCAGTGCCTGTTGGGGAAGCAAACACCAAGGCAGGCGTGCATGCGGCCTTCCCCAGCCCCTCTGCTGTTGGCTGCAGAAATCAAAGGGTTTGGGAGGGTGGCAATACAAAAGGGCTGTGATTTCCAGGTGCACAACAGCTAAAAAATCCCCCTTTGTTTTCACTTACTGTCTGATGAAAGAAGTGGTAGATCAGGTGTACTCAAATATTGTTTATTTCATGGCTAGCTGAAAGCTCAAGACTCTTCTTCTCTGAGGAAATGTCCCAAATAAATAAAATCTACTTTATTGATAGCATTATAATAAGCATCCACATGCAAATACTACCAAAATACACTAGATGGAGGCACATTCATATTCAAATATAGTTTCCAATTATTTCCAAATAATTTTAAGCATGTGCTTAAGTCCATGTTCAATAATGCAGTCTTAGATCTTAGACCTGAGGCACTTGCTTAAATGTTGGCTGAATAACTGTGAATTAAATGAAAAAATAAATGAATGTGTATTAAATATTTTTCCTATACTAGATGGTGCTTTCTTTGCTTTAAAAAATATTTTAAAGAGCCAACATTCAAGCCAAGAAAAAAAGTTCAAAACTGTTGGTGAAATTATATTTTCCTGAATAATTTGATACTTCAGAAGGGGAAGTACTTATCAGAGGGTCTTTAGTTGATATTTAGTTGAGTTATTTTTGGCTAGAGCTGAAGTACTTCATTTGAGTAAGGTTCTGCGCAGTTATTACAAAGTTCAATTTAGAGGAATGTCTTGTGCCATTTAATTATTTTACAGAGTATTTGTATGGATGAAGTGTGAAGGTCAGACATCATGTAATATCTGAATAGACTCAAGTAATTACTGACTTAAAGACCCTTACAGAAATTGATAACAAGTGCATTTAAGAGTACTGTTTATTCTGTTACTTTAACAGGAACTTCAATCTCTGAAAGCAGGTTTTAAAAAAAAAATAAAATAATGAAGTGTTTTTTTCATTACTGTGATTCCTGCATAGACTAGATATGTGAAAAACAGAAGCCATCACAATTTTGGGAAGAATATATATGTATTTGTTTCTTTTCTTTTTTTTTTTTTTTTTTTTTACCAGTTGAGGTTATATATAATTGGATGCATTGTTTTCCTGTTTCCACAGGTACCCCTGAGAGTGACACTGTATGTAAGAGATGTCCAGAGGGATTTTTCTCCAATGTAACATCATCCAAAGCAGCCTGCCAAAAGCACACAAACTGTAGTGCGCTGGGTTTCAAGATAGCATTGAAGGGAAATGCAGTTCGTGACAACATCTGTCAGGAAAATACAGATACATCAACTCAAAAATGTGGAATAGGTATGTATGATGTTATGTATCACATTAAACAGGAGTGCTCTGAAAACATACCTCTGAGTATTGTTATAATGAAAGTATCAGCATTTATGCTAAAGATACCCACTGATTTGCCTGCTACAGAACTGGATGTAGCCAGTGAGCAACAGCACTGTAAAGACCGCTTCTTAGTTCTAGTGTTTTTTAAACAGTTTTACTTAACATCCTTGCTGCATGCCACTTACTCCAGAGACAAGCAGGGCAACAGACATTACAACAACTGACATATTCTTTTTTTTTTTTTTTTTCAGATGTAACCCTGTGCGAGGAGGCTTTGTTTAGGTTTGCTGTTCCTACTTTACTTGTGCCTAACTGGCTGAACTTGCTAGCAGACAGTTTGCCTGGGACAAAGCTTAGCACAGAAAATATTGAACGGATTAAACAAAGGCACGGTTCACAAGAGCAGACCTTCCAGCTTATGAAATTATGGAAGCAGCAAAACAAGGAACAGGATATAGCCAAGAAGATTAATCAAGGTACCATATATTGATAGCACTTGTATCGTGAGCAACCTTCTAAAAGGCGTTTTAAAACTTGCTTGGGATCAGATTCCTTCTGGTGAGGTGTTGTGCTCTGAGGACTCACGGGGTTTGACAAAGATTTATTGGTGCAGTAAGCACAGTGAAGCTTAAGGGAAGCAGGAAGAGCATTTTCCTCATCAGCCCAGAGGACTGACTTCTTCCCAGACTTGTAGGCCACTTGGGAGTATGTGGTGCCACAGCCCAGATCCCCCTCTAAAGCTGTGCAATGCATGAAGAATTTTGATTAGGTGGGGAAAAACGTTTCCTGCAGTTGTATCTGAGCGCTGGCTGCTGAGGTTAGAGGGAGCAGGATGTATGCAACTGAAAGTACAATTTTCTGGTTTCTTTTTGTAAAGTGGAGATTGATAGTTTGAACCAGGACATCTATTTGCGGGATGGGAACACATGGGAATAAGGAATACACAGACATGCATTCCCTTCTTTTTACCTTCTGGTAGCTATTTGTTATGCCAATTGACTGCTTTGTTGGTGCTGAATCTGCCAAGACAGGTGTCAAAGTTGAAGTAGTGCTGCAATGTTAACACCAAGGTTTTTATGAAAGCCAAGCTAACTCTTTTCATGTAAGCCACCATCAACAACCACCACATTTGCATGACCTTTTGTCCACTGGGAATATCTTTGAAAAACGCTACAGAAATGTATTTTTTGCCTCTCCTTTTAAATAAGTATGCTTATGTCAGATTGTGAAATGTCTAGAATGCTTCAAAATGGAAAATAACTGTTTTAGCAAAGCCATCCTAGACATTTCTGAAGAAGAGCAAAACTTTCATTCACTGAAAACAAATATTGGGAGTCCTATCATGTACACAGAACAGTTTACAAGATAAATTAAGCAAGCTTATGGAAATAAATACTTGCTAGTAACTTTGTACGTAATTTGGGGCTGTTTGTATTTGCAAAGTTAATTACCTTCTTAAGTGCTTTTCAGAATTGGATCCTAAAAAAACAGCAGTGCTGAGAGAATAATTTGGCATAAAGAAAAAAAATGGAGCAGGAATATTCACTGCAATATTTTGGAAGTTTTTACAGGCCGTTGTACCATTGTCAGTCATTATACTTACCTGTTTTTTCTTTTTGCTTTCTATAGATATTGAACTTTGTGAAAGTAGTGTCTTAAGGCATATTGGCCACCCAAATCTCACCTTTGAACATCTCAACACACTGATGGCAAGCTTGCCAGGGAAGAAAGTGGGAAAAGAAGATATTGAGCGCACAATGAAACTGTGTCAACCTACGGAGCAAGTTCTGAAGCTTCTCAATCTGTGGAGAATAAAGAATGGAGACCAAGACACCATCAAAGGTTTAATGTATGGACTGAAGCACTTGAAAACATACCACTTTCCAAAAACCACCATACAAAGTCTGAAGAAGGTCATTAAGTTTCTTCAAAGATTTACAATGTATAGATTATACCAGAAACTCTTAGTAGAAATGGTAGGAAACCAAATTAAATCAGTGAAAGTAAGATGCGTCTAATTCAAGATATTTTTCATTCTCCACTGACAATTCTTCTCTAATTACTGCCAGCAGTAATTAAACTGGAACGTTGTTTCCCTACATTATGTCTTACTATTTATAGAAATGCCTGACTGGAATAGCTCTAAGTCTTTTGCAGTGTTCTTGGAGATTTTTTTTATTTTTTTTCTTGTTTGTTTGTACGTTTTGTTTGTTTGTTTTTAAATCACTTTTGTAAAAGCTGTTAACCTGTTGATAACACTAAGAGCCCGATTCAGCATTTTTGCACATTCAGAGTTGAAAAGCCCCACTATAGTCACTAGAGGAGAAAAGAATGCTGGACCTGGCTCTAATACAGTATTTGCTATTTATATTCTTTGAGGTATAAACATTTTTGTTGTACATATTTATTAAGTTAAATGGAAATTGTATGAGACAGAATTTTGGGAAGATAAATGAAAAGCACACTGTATATTTTCTAGTTAAACAAAAATGACCCCATATATTTTTCTGGCAAAATTTTGTAGCATGCTCTAAAAGTTCTTAATATCTTTACCTTTTGTATTTAAAGAAGTATTATTACTTAGTTTTATTTGTATAACTTGTGGTATCTTTGGGTAGGGATGTTTTAATTTATCCAACGATTTTAACTCAAATGTGGTGAAAATATAGCACGTGACCTGAATATTTAAATATTCTGTGAGGAAGTGAATGTACCATATTTAAGAAGCTGGATTTTTACATAGAATTTCATAATCTTATTTTATAAAACAATTAAATTTTTCAGTTTACTTTTCGACTGGTGTTTTACTCCTGACTCAGAAGTAGAAACTAATAACAGGGACATTCCACGTGGGTTTCGCTGCTTATCTTGGGTTTGGCTCTTTGCTAACTCCCTGCTTGGTCTAGTAGTTAATATGTGAGCCAAGTAAATATTGACCAGCACTAGCTTTTCCTGGTCACTGTACAGGCGTAAAAATAAATAAATAAATAAATATAAAATGTTAAAGTATTCGAGTTCAGAGGGCCCGGGTAGACGCTATGCAATCGGTTACAACTCCATAGACGTATGTGGCCCAACATCACCCTTGGCCTGGCATCATTCTTGGAGAGCTCACAACCTTTGCCCTAACCACAGCTTGTAATTTTATGGAGGAAAGATGATGCACAGGCCCTGACAGGCTTGGAAAGCCTTACATTTTGCCACTATGTTTAAAGGAAGGGAGCACAGAGAGGTCACATTAAAAAAAAAAAAAAAAAAAAAAAAAATTGCTTGCCATTGCCCTCAGCAGAATGAGGCACCTGCACAGAGATGGGCTCTCTCTGCAAAAAAAAGGACTGAAGAAAAGGGGAACAGTGTATGAATGTTGTTACCAAAAGCTCAAATAAGTTTAAGGGCTACTCATCATTCACAATACAAGCCAAAGGCTTTGGTGGCTGCAGAGAGAGACTGTACTGTGTTTTCTTTTTTTACTTCAAACTACATGAACAGAGCTTACGTATGCAACATATTCCTTTCCCTTGTGTAAAGGAAGGAAAAGCCATCAGACCTGAGTGACAAATATTCCTGTATTGCAGATGAGAGGATTTTAAGCAAAGAATGAAAAAGAGAACCCTGGTGGATGTGATAGGTGCTCATCAAAAGTGCTCTCTTACAGAGAGTACAAACACAGCTTTAAAGTACCCGTTTCCATTTTTCACTGAATTCTCAAACCACTTTTTGTATCAAAGTCCAACTATTCAGCAATAAACTCCCTTTTATATTTCACATGCTAATATTAGTATCTAATTCATTGTGTAGCTGAAAAATGGTGCTGAACACAAGAAATCCTGCGTTTGTGTTAATTCATTTGAAATCAGTTTCATACGTTTACAACAGAAGCTGTTATATCATTATATAAACATATAATTAAATAGGTTAAAAGTTGATAACAACAGACTCACAAATTGGAAAAGAGAGCCCAGATTTTGCTATGATTCTGCCAGGTGTGGAAGTTTGGGATGCTGCAGTTACTAAAAATAAAATAAGCATGCTATTGCCAGCAAAATGAAGAGGAATCCTACACACCTCCTACAAATGTTTCCATCCTAATCCTTCCTACATTAGATCTATTTAAGATAAGAATTTAGTAATTGACAGTATACTTATAGTATTAAGTAGCATTATCGTTAAAAAATAAATCAGTGGACTTAATCTAACAGCTAATATGCCAGTGTAAAGCACAGTTGCTTCTCACTCAGTACTTCATACTGCTTTTACCTTTTTGATGAAGACATTTAAACTACCCTATTGCAACTAATTCTGTATAACTCATTATAAATAACATTGTATTTGTCTGTGGACCTTCCTGAATAATGGTACTGCAGAAGATTCTCAAAGCCACAGAAAATAATAAGGTTACACTTTAGCTACCATATGCTGTGCTTCATTCAGTACAGCATAGACTTTACTGGTTTTCCTTTGAGACTTTAGCATTAAACTGTAACCCGTGCCTTTTAAAATAGGATTATTATTTTTTTTGCCTAAAGATAAAGTAACATGTTTAATGAATTACACCTTTTAAAGCTGATGCAGCTAACCAGGTGCCCATAGTCAGGTAGACGTTTCTCGGCCAGCTTATGCCTCATTTATCAATTCAGCTTCGCTCAGCTGGAAGGAATCGAACACTTCATGTTGTGAGCAGGCAATGCTTAAACCATATTCCCTTCCCCAAAGAGCCTCCAGCCCAAAATAGCCAAGACAAACAAAAGCAAGGCCCAGGATAATGAGGGAGAGATGAGGCAATCAGAAAGTGGGAGGGTTGCTTGGAAAAAAAGTGTTTGTTTGGGGGGTGGTTTGTTTTTCAGGGAAGGTTGCAGGAGGAAAGAGGAGGTGTGTGGTGGGGAAGGAGGGAGAACCAAGGGCTGGGGGCAACCAGCAGCAGCCAGAGCTCAGCCTTGGGGTGATATGAAAAGGGATGCTGTGCTCAGGGTGCCCTGACCAGGGTAGCAGTGCCTGCCTTCACCTCAGCTTTGGGCCAGACTCAGATGAAGGCAACCATTTGGTCAGCCCCGCTGCTAGTGGTGAAGCTAAAAAAAATATACCCCGGGTTTAAAGCAGAACTTTGCAATTCCAAAATCTTCTACAACCCTTTTTTTTTTTTTGTTTGTTTGTTTGTTTTTGTTTGTTTGTTTTTGTTTGTTTGTTTTAATAAAAAAGACTGTCCTGCAGTGAGGCAGTCTCCTGGGTCTCAGAAAATACAAGAGGTTTTGGAGTAGGAGGGAAATTAGAGAAGAAACTAGATATTAAGCTCTTTAATCATCTGTTTTTTTTTTTTTTGCACTGTGCACATCACCAAGCACAATAGATTCCTGGCCCCTGACTGTGCCTCATGGATGCTCTCATTGTAAAATTACCAGTAATATACCATGAACATTTAAAATAACACCTGATTAGATATCATTTAAAAAGTTAGGAGAGGTGGATAACTAAGGCTGAAAGAATTGGTCAGGGATGCTCACCTGTCTAACCAAACACCACATACACACAAGCACACACACTTGCACACTCACATACCAAACACAACCTGTACCAGGGCTTTGAAGGTTGTGGTGATGAACCCAATTCAACCAACACCCTTTGACACCCATCCTACATGTCCTGGTATAGGTTAACGTTGCCATCTCCAAGGCAGCAGCATCAGATTTCCTTGTAAATCACCTTCAATGTGTCTGAATTTTGACCCTTAAAATAATTCCAAACTGTGGCTCAGAGATACACAAGTATTTATAGAAAAAAAAAATTAATAATAATAAAAAAAATTCTGCAGACTACTAGAAACTATTCAATTTTGGCCAATTTCTACCCTCTAAAATATTTCTTTGTTGATACAATGCAGGGAAGCATAGCTATCTAGCTAGACAGATAGATAGGTAGATAGATAAAATTTAAAAAAGAAAAGGGGGGGGGGGGAGGGAAATATAACTGAAAAAAAAAGTGTTTTACATTTTTTTCCTTCTCCTTAATTAGGTTGTAAAACCAATACCGGCGATAAGCTCAGTAGTGAGGAGGGATAAAAATATCAACAAACCTAAGGCCATAGTTGTTGTGGAATTGACTGTTCCCAGTCGAGTCAAAGGACAAATCTAAGGGCAAGGGCTATTGGAATGGGCTCAGAATTGCAATAAATTGTGTAATTCAATATTGATATTAATGTTTTGAACTGAACAAAACTTGAGAAAAAGTAGAGCAGGTGAATGCAACATTAACGTAGTTTATTCCACTCATCCTCATCCTCATCCCTTGTATTTATGGCAAGTTTGCGTAGGATTTCTGTTTGTCTTTTCACATTTAAAAAAAGTTCTTTCATACTACCAGGTTATTTTTTTTTAAATCATTCTGACCTTTAGTACCTAGGAAGTTATTTAAAAGGAACCACATGATGAAAGATTGTGGCTTTGGCAATATTTCGTATATGAAGAGGGCTGGGCGGGGTTCAATATCCCTGAACACAGAAAGTTCTGGAGAATACTTTTCTCTTTTTTCTCTTAATCTAAGAAGGGAAGCCTTCATCCACCTCTAAATAACTAAGACTGGCAACTAAGACATATCATTCTGCTTGTGCAGGACTTTGTCAGCACACAAACCAAGATTTCTTTCTATTGATAGCATATTGATGGGCTGGTGTTTGTATTGCGCCTCAGCTCTGTCCATGACACCTAAAGTGAGTGAAATGATGAGTCCTAAGGGATGAGTAGTCCCACCCAATGCAATGGAAACCCGGTGTCAGTAAGAGATGGATCAGGTCCTTGTGCTGAAGGCAGAGACATCAAAGATCAAGGTGCCTGAATACCACAAGACTTGCAGGAGCTTGGTCATAGTGAGGGAAGACGAACATAGACCCACATTTTCGGGAAGGGCGTCCACACTCGGGAGATGTGTCAGTGCTTGAAGAAGGGTGTGTTTTTTGGATTGCAACAAACTAAGTTGAGAGTGGCTGGCAGCAGGTGAAACCCGTCGGGAAGCTGGGCTATTCCGGTCTCTGGGAGGTAGAGAAGAGCAGCTTGGTTTTACGCCGCGTGGGCTGGGAGACAGCACGGGGATTCAAGGAATGGGCAGTTACTGCTGTTGAGAAGTGTTTTGAAAGTCTAACACGACTGACGTGCTGAAACCTCAAGGAGCTGGAGGAACCATGCAGGAAAGTTCCTCTGTGCCTCCGAAGCTGACTCTCTTTCTTGAAATAATCACAAAAAAATAAACAAGCATTCAGAAACCAAATATACCTTCGCTGAAAGGAAGAGATGACTTTGACAGCTAATGGCCAAGACCCCATGGTGGTATTAGGGTGATTTGGGGCTGACAAAGGGTGCTCACAGGCAAGCAGTGGCAGCACCAAGGCAACTCAATGTCAGGCTGTAGAAGTGGGGACCCAGCGATGCCCCCAGGCTCTTTGTACCCTACAAGGGTTCAGACACCCTAAATTTTTCCCAAGGATGTCCAGCCCCACATAAAGACCTGCAGATCTCTGTGCTGAAACCATCCCTGTGAAACATGGACTCATAGCCTGGCTCTCCCTCATGGTACAGTGATCCCA
This sequence comes from Aythya ferina, assembly GCF_964211825.1. Taxonomy (NCBI): domain Eukaryota; kingdom Metazoa; phylum Chordata; class Aves; order Anseriformes; family Anatidae; genus Aythya; species Aythya ferina. Next base: position 147,520,933 of record NC_140297.1, on the reverse strand, counting down.
AGTCATCTCTTTGGGTGCAGGCTGTTGCTCCACGTCCCTGCTGCACCTGGTGCTGCTGATGTCACCTCTCCTTGCCCAACAGCAGGGTCGGGCAGGGAGGAGGCAGTCAGCCTTCCTTCCCTCCTCCCCAGCCTTGTGGAGGCTGCTGAGAAGGGGCCCTGCCTCAGCCTGGGACAGGGAAAACGCCCCAGCCTCCAGCCTTTACCTGGGGTGGGGCCATGCCACAGGCTGGGTTCCTATTAAATAGTCATAGAAAAATGTGCTTGCAGGGGCTGTTTTTGTGTTACACAGGCATAGAAGAAAGCTCAGGCAGTGCATTGCATTTTTTTTTTTTAAGCAGTCATGCAAAAAAGTGCCTGCTAGCATAGACAATGAGGACCAGGCCTCACAATGTTCTCCCATGTCTTCCCCAGCCCTTGAGGAAAGCAACAACATCTGCAGGCTACAGGATGTCCCTCCCTACGTAACCCACCGCTCTACCACCAGTGTGGAGGCTCAGCCTCCAAAAAGAGGACAGAAGGGCCATGGTGGCTGGCCCTGGTGACAAGGACATGGCTTTCAATCCTGAGGATGGAGCTGGCGGGTGCCATCAGGAAGGGTGAGCACGTGGGGTGGCACGCGGTCCCCAAAATGTTGTGAGCCTCCAGGGTAACCTCAGCAGTCCCCCATGTGCCACCAGAGGTGGTGAGCCTGGCTGACCTGCAGTTTGTGTCCACACAGATCTGGAGTGACTCCACAGAAGTCAATCATCCCTTGGCATGAGGTCAACAAGAAGAGAAAAGCATGTAAAGCAGAAATCTTATCCCAGAGAGCCTGGGCAGACAGCAGTTCTTCAGAGACTGGAAAGATATCTGTTACCCAAGGAGTTCTGGATTCATTTATCAGCCAGAGTAAACAGTCGATTCTGTAGCTAATTTTGTAACCCTAATATGACAGTAAAGCTGAATCTAGACCACATATTCCATTTTTATTAATGATACCCTGACGTACAGCATGTCCTGATCAGGGCAGCCTGGGAAGTTTTAATCAGCACACAGAGGAGCTCTTATATCGCTAACTTAGGACTTTGGAGTACAGGACTGAATTTTATTTTATTTTACCCAGCTGCATGAATGTGGAAGAATGATAAAGCCTGCAGATTTGCCCTTTTCTTTCAAAGATAAAAATAAAATAAAATAAAATAAATCTCTCTTTTTATTTTAACCGCAATAACCTCAGAATAAATCCAGAAATTCTGTAGAAGCAGCGGATCTCTCCCTGCAGTGATACTGGATTGTGGCACATCACACCCAGTGCCAGCAGTGCTGTGTGGGCCTGCCGTGGGGCTGAGGTGCAGCCACAGCAGTTCTGCCTGAGGATCTACCAACCCCCTTGTTCAGCACTGCAAATTCAAATTCAGAACCAACTACCACTAGCTTGGGGGTTTCTTCAGTTAAACTAGTTGTAGAATATTTCTACGTACACACAGAGAAGCATTTAAAAAAGAGTGATTGGTGGGGAACACACAGGTCTGACTGTCCATGTCACAGCCTCCTTGTTCCTTTAAAACCACCCTGGTCACACAACACTCCTATTACTGCTCTTCCTGCTTTCTTGATGTTCACAGTTTATTATTGCAATTCCTTCTCCACTCTGCTGCTACGCTGCGTTTCACCCTCCTCCAGTCCATGCCATCTTCTTATTGCCATGCAGAAAATCTGCAAAGCATTTACAGAGGCTGCAAGGAGCAGTGTTAGCCCCAGAACTTGAACCTTCAACAACTGAACCTACTAAATATATTTGGCCACGCAAAGGATCCATCAGTGCCTCGGGGAGGGTGGAAGTGCCCTGCTATTGCCCTGTGCTACGCTATATTTACAAGCAGCTTTGGAAACTGCAGAAATTGCACCTATTCCCACACAAATCTGCCCGCTCCATCTGACACCACAGTGAGAAGGTGGTGACTGCGACATCCTGCAGTGCAATCCCAGAGGGTATGGGGCAAACTTGAACACTCACAGACTGCGGAATAAAAAGAGACAGCAAACAAAGCACCTGGGTTATATGAAGGGTAATGACCAGGAAAACCCTTAAGCTAGGAAAATACAGTCCTGTGAAGGATCGTCATTGCTCCCACGGTGCAGGTACTATAAGAGATATAATATGCTTCGGCAAAACTGGAGCAACAATAAATTTGACACACAAAAAAGTGTCCATCCTGCTGGCTGGTTAGCCCTGCTTAAGGCTAAAATACCACCAAGCTGTTCAGCACTGGAATTACTTAATCAGCAATTTCCTGGGCTTGCTGTCATGCCTTAGAGATGCCATTCCCATGGAAAGTTTGATGGTAGAAATAAATGTGTACTTCGGGAGTTGGCTAATTAAGCAGTAAATAAAAAGGATTACAATAATAAGAATAAAAATGCCTACAATTCTTCTATAGTCACCTGTGTTCCTCTTTTGCAGGGGAACATTGAGTTTAAAATTCTTGCTCCAGGGAGTTTCTATTCAATAGGCAGGGTTCAGAGATGCCTGGCAGGAGGCTTGGAGAAATTTCCCCACCTCCTGAGCAGTTCATCACCTTCTTGGTAAGGCGTTCCTTGGGGAGATAATGGGTCCTTGGCCGTCACCTACATATTGCTCAGTGGTGTTTGTTTTTTTTTTTTATTCTTCCAAATGCAAGGTGTTTTCCAAAAAAAAAAAAAAAAAAAAAAAAAAAAAAAAAAAAAAGGCATAACAAGCTAGCTGGCAGTGTTTCCCTGAAAAATCCCAAGTACTGAATCTTGTGGGAAAGGATGCTGACTCACTGGTCCTGATGGCACAATACCCAGCCCTGGTACAGAGCAGCAGGAGAGCTGCACTTCTCGGGAAGGAAGAAGAAAGCTGTAGAAACAGGAAAGCCAGAGGGAGGGAAAGGCCTCTATGTTTACTTGTGCTTAAAGACACGCTGTAAAACAGGTGAGTTTAAACTCATTTGTCATATAGGTGTTTAGCTGATGTGCATGAATGCATTTTATTCAGGTTCTCCATGTTGTGCCTAAGGAATACACACTCATTACAAAATCTTTAGTTGTGAGTCCTGAGCCATGAACAAAGTCTTCCTCTCCTTTCTGTCCCACCATACTTTAAAAACCATGTAAATCTTCCTTCTCTGAGTAAAAGTGGATGAGAAAACCCTTATTAGAAATGGACTTGTTAGTACTGCCCTCTGTGGGAGGGCTTGTGGTGCGTGATGCGGCGTCATTCGTGGTGGTGCCCGTCAAATGGCTCATGCACAAAAGTATATCTTCAGCCCCATGCCAATCATGAGAAACAGTGTTTTACTTTTTGTTTGTTTGTTTGTTTTGTTTTGTTTTTGTTTTTGTTTTTTGTTAATTGTGATTTAAGGTTTATGCTTGGTGTTACTTGCTTCTGCTGGATTTGTAAGTGCTTTAAAGAAAAGAGCTACCAAAAGAAAATTGTCGCAGGCAAGTAAAGTAGAGCCAGTCTGCACCACAGCCAGCACAGATACCCATCGCTGCTAGAGGAAATGCTTTCAGTATGACAGTTGCCGTCTTCAGATGAAGAATTATAAGGGAAAATGCTACTTCAGTGTTTATTCAGGGTAAGAAAATCCTCTTGCCTCTGGAAAGATGAGCTGAGGAAAAAAGACTGCAATTTTGTCCAGCACAGCCATGCCGTGCGGGGTGACCCAAACTCCAACCACAGCCTCTGGGAGTGCTCCCAGCCACCCTGCTCCCTGCCTCACAGCCATTTTCATCCCTGAACACAGCCACAAGCAGAGAAATTCCTGCGGAAGCTCAGATTTCAGCTCCACTGGCTTTTCACTTCTCCCTCCCAGGCGAGTGTTTGCTGGTTGTGCTGAAGGGGAATTCTGAGCCCGCAGAGACCGGCACCTGATTGCCCAAAGACTTTCTGGGTGATGTCGATGTGTCTGGTTTCAGTCTGGTCTCACAGATTTTCTGCAAGCCCCGTTTTGGTTCCTCTTTTCCTGTGAATTTCACTGTGAAGAGAAATGTAGCCTTTCAGTGGAGGCCTGATGCTGCTCCAACCGGTGTTGCGTGGTGGTGTGTCTTGATTTGGGGTTTTATTTCATTAATTGAAAGCATAAGAGAGTGTCTGGGCTCTGCAGCCTGCCCTGGACGGATATGTCTCCTTGTGCTGCTGCAGCTCCACCTCTGGTGAGGGGCCCTGGACTGAAAAAGCAGCAAATGAGCTGCCAGGTTGCTGGAGACGCGGTTGGCTAGAGGAGAAGAAACCAGGAGGGTTGCCACCGGGAAAAACAATTTGGGAACTCCTATTGCCAAGGCTTCCTCACTAGTGGAAGCAGCAGGAAGGGAATGCTTAGTGCCTGCTGGCTAATGGCAAAAGCAGAGAAAAAAATCTGAGGTTAGGTCCACGGATGCCAGTGCTACCTTGAGACCACAGTCTGGTTTCCTTTTAAATGCTGATCAAACTATTGATGAGTTAGAAGAAGAGAAGCAATGTGTTTCATGTTCTCTACATCAACTACAGTTAACACTTCTTGCTGCTCAGCCCAATACCTCTATGCTCAGAAAGATCTGGCATCATGGCTTGCTTGATGATGGCAGGAGAGGAAGCTTTGCCTCGGCTGTGATGCTCTGTTCCTCTCCCACGGCCCTGCAGAGCCTTGCTGCAGCCAGGGAGGCAGAGCCTCGAGGGCTTTCAGCATTTCACCCATGCATAACTTCCCCTTAATCTGTCAGGAAGGGCTGAGGGGACGCCCGCCGAGAAAGCCAAAGGTTTTACATGGTTCACGTGGGAAAATCTGAGAGCACCCTTGGATGCAAAGCCAGGGGTTAAACAAAGCTTTCCCTTCTGAAGGGACTCATTTATGTTAAGTTAAGCAGGCATTTCTGTTCCCCCCACCCCAACCAACCAAAGGAAATTCTAATATTTTCAACTTAATGGATTTTAAGTAGAAAAAAAAGGAAAGAGAGAGAGAAAAAAAATTGATCATTTTCATAATCACATTATTATTTTCTAAACATATAAGAGCTGAGCTCAGCTAAAATGGAAGGCAACCCACTTGACTGCAGGAAGTGGAAAGGTTCCAGTTCACACAAAAGCTGTCTCTGTCTGTAAAATCAGGAAAAAAAAATGAAATAAAGTGTATTTAAACCTTCAGAAATAATTAAATTTTGTGTTTACGGTTATACAACGAATGGGTAGATCAGATTGCTTAGAAGACGGGGACAGAAATTAAAGTGTTATTTTATGCTGTGTATATAACTTGTGGATACATTTTCTGAGATGAAAGCAATGCAGAATACAATTCCTTTAGCAGGCACTGTCACAGGCAATTTGAGGGGTAGGGGCAGAACTGCTTAATTCCTCTGCGTAAAAAGGACAAAATGTACTGGCCTAAAACTTCCTGCTGTGGAGAAGAACGAGAGAAAACAGGGCCTGAAAGCATCTCTAGGTCGCTGGCTGCAGCAGCTCTCTTCTGTCGAGTGCCTCCATCTTCTGCCAGAGAGGAAAGTACGGTGCAAAACGGGGAGAAAGTGGCTTATTTAAGCCAGGCCCACAGTTCTGGTTTTCCTTGTTTTCTCCTTGGCTTAGATCCCCTAATTAAAAGCTCCCCAGTTTTTGCATTATGGCATATTTGACTCGTACAGGTCCTCACCCTGCTTTCTGCCCCAGCACATCCCTGTCTTTCTGTGCCCTGCATGCTGTCCTGTGTGGGACAGCTGCATGCAGCCCCTGCACCAAGGCAGGCTGGTAAATCAAACCCACTAATCCTGACGTCCAAAACAAACAGAGCCCAAAGTTGCAAAGTAAGAAGGTTTTTGCCTGCACTTCTGCATCCCTTCAGAAGAGAAGCCAAACTTTTAAGAGAGTTGGCAGAAGGTATTAAAACGAGCTTTTCTACCAAGCAAGAGCCACAACAGGGTGTTGGAGTGATTACCTTCTAAAGAGCTCAAAGATGGACATACTTTGCTATTTTTTATATTTTTTTTTCTTCACCTGAGTTAGGTTATCCATCAGTTTCTTTCAGACAAAAATTACTTGATTCGTATTCAACTTACAGTGAAAGCAGCTTTTATTTGACATTGTATGAGATTGTCTGTTCCTCAGAAGTGTGGCTCTTTTCTGAGGCACAAATGAATAACTGTGACTTCTGTGGATATTCTGGAAAGAGCATTCATGGAGGAAATCAGTTATTTAGCCTCTTCTGGAAGAAAGGACTTCATTCCTTAATAACTGCTGATATTCCTGCTTAGCAGCCTATGTGCTTTCATATGGCCCTGAATAAAAAAGTTCCTTTATACTTGGGGAGTGTAACTTGTCCTTTTTTGCTATAGAAGGAATAGATGGCAAGGAATGATGTAAGAAGAAACAACTTCAGAAGGCTTCATATTAAAAAGAGCTAAGCCCAGACCTATATCCCATATCTGAGCTATATTTTGATTCTGGCACAACTTTGGGGTCCAGGCTTTCAGAACTGCCCCAGTGCCGATAAGGGAAACCAAACCCTCTCTTTGCTCTTCCACCCACCCGCTCCTCGGTGTGGGGAAAAAAAAAAACAAAAACTGGGTTGCTAGTCTGAATCCTCACTGGGTTCCCAGACAGGGAGGAGCAGTGTGAGCTGTGCCTCCTGCAGGCAGCTCATCCAGCTGCCCACATAGAGCAGCAGCTCCATGGTTAATTAAGTCAGAAAATGAAGGAAAGGCAAAAGATGTCTGACAGAGGTGAGCAGGATTGCAGAAAAAGGGATTCAAAAACAGGGGCAGGCAGTGGTGAAGGATTACGTAGGATGAAATGAAATATGGTATAATTAAAGGAGCGAGATCTTATAGTATGCTGTGTCCTAGATCTCACAAGACACATCTCAGGCATATCAGACACCCTGCATTGCTGATGTCTTGTTTTATGCTGGTTGAAAAAGAGCTGTTCCTAAGAAGGCTGAATGCTTAGAGGTGAAGATCACAACTGCCCCCAGAGCAGGAAAACCTGGAAGAAAGCAGAAGTGAAACATACTAACAAATTGAACCAGAATCCAAGCACAGGATAGAAAGCAGAGCTTTTCACCTGATTTCACCAAAAACAAACTAAATATGCATTGAATTGATACTCACTAAATGATAAGACTCCTGGTCTTCTGATGTCTTGGCATCCACTTATGAAATCAGAAAAGCTGTTTATTGACCTACAGTGTGTCAAAAATCAGGAATCACCTTTCATTAGTAGCTGAGATTGCTCAGACTCTTTGCAATAGCACAATACCACATAGATTGTCTCAGTCGGCACAAAGTAGCACACAAGAGGTTCCTCTGAACATCAGGAAGCACTTCTGTGCTGTGTGGGTGATGGAGCACTAGCACAGGCTGCCCAGAGAGGTTGTGGGGTCTCCTCCTTGGAGATCTCAAAAGCCACCTGGATGTGGTGCTGGGCACCCTGCTCTGGGTGTCCCTGCTGGAGCTGGGGTTGGGCCAGGGGACTTGCAGAGGGCTGTCGTGGTTTAACCCGGCCAGCAGCTAAACACCACACAGCCGTTCACTCACCCTCCCCCCTCCCTCTCTTGGATGGGGGAGAGAAACAGAAAATGAAGCCTGTGAGTTGAGATAAAGACAGTTTAATAAGACAGGAAAATAATAATAATTATTATTATTAATAATAATAACAATGATGATAATAGTACTACTACTAATAATGTGTACAAACAAGTGATGCACAATGCAATTGCTCACCACCCGCTGACCGATGCCCAGCCTAACCCCGAGCAGTCCGGCCCCCCTCCCCCGGCTAGCCACCCCTATATATTGTTTAGCATGACGTCTGATGCTATGGAATACCCCTTTGGCTAGTTTGGGTCACCTGTCCTGGGTCTGTCCCCTCCCAGCTCTTGCTGCACCCCCAGGCTGCCCATTGGTAGGACAGAGCAAGAAGCTGAGGCGTCCTTGGCTTAGTATAAGCACTGCTCTGCAACAATTAAAACATCGGGGTGTTATCAGCACTCTTCTCATCCTAAGCCAAAACATAGCATTCTACCAGCTACTAGGAAGAAAATTAACTCTGTTCTAACTGAAACCAGGACAAGTACCCTGCCTACCTCAGTAATTCTGCGATTCTGCGAAAGCCACCGAGCATGTCCATGCCATGAAACCTGTTGGACCTTGGCTAGAAGGAGTACAGATGCCACAAAAGGGACAGGGCTATGTCAGTGAGGCCCATATCACCTGGGACTATCTCCAGAGAGATTATGGCATGTGCCTGAGAGCCCTCATCCACCGGTGGAAGCAATAATACAAGGAATGAAGGCAGCTGGACTCCCTTTTCCTCAGCTTCTCTGGGAGTGGTTTTCTCTTCTTCAGAAGAGTCACTTGTATTTGCTTTTCAAGTCTGTTCTTGAAGAAAAATTAATCTGTTTATTATAACAAAGTGGACTTGAAAATAGATGGTGTGCATGTATGCTTAGGTCAGAAGTGCAGTTGCCTCAGCTGATAATTATTCTGTGTTTTTTTTTAGCATCAGGGTGGACAAATCTTTCTATTTTCTTCATTGAACCAAATAAATAAATAAATAAATAAAATATTTCCTTCCTGTTACACACCCAGAACTTCTGACAGCACTGCCTACTTTGTTAACACATGCACAAAAGCTGCTTGAAAGCAGACGGGTAAATACAGCCCGGCTTTATTTTAAGCTTTTCACATTTTACGAATGTAAAATTTCAGCTTGGCTGTAGTGATCTCTAAACTTTGCAGTCCATAATTCTTCAGTTCGAACACCACAGTTCTAATGTAGATCTAATGCAGTCTGTATTCAGCTCAACACTCAGAGCAGACTTGAAGAGGAGCTATAGATACATGCAGAATAATATCATTGTTTGTCTTGATTCTGCTGTTAAATAATCCTCAATTTTGCAGTTTCAGTGGGCATGTTTTACAAGAAAATCCCTCATTTACTTGTATAAAACACGTTTAAATAAATATCTTTAAGCTACTTTCATGTTTTCTTTATTTTACTGATATGAAGTAGTGATAAAAATGAATTAAGAAAGAAATAAATAATCAAAAAGACCTTTTTTTTCTAGAAAGCAGAAGCTTCCAGAGATTTAAGATGAAGGGATTCTACCTCATTAGGAGGCTAAGTCTTGCCAATCTGTTTACATGGAGAACAACTGAAATACAAGCGTTAAGATAGGCTAAGACATCGAGTGGAACAGCTCTTTAAGATGTTATGGAAAGCAGTGCCATGGAGCCTTTGTTCATATTTCTCTTTATTACCATGTGTCTAATCCTGCCTTCAGGCAAAAGGACCCAAAGCCCAAGTGCTGCGATGTGGTGGAAGGCGTTGCTCCCATTTGCCTGGCCATGGTAGGTGCGACCTTGGCCAGACAGCAGCCCCTTTGGACAGGACAGGGCCACCGGCTGGCTCTTGACATCTCTTTGGTCAGCACATGAAGTTTAGTTAGATGTGAGGAGCCTGCCGTTCTGTCCTGCCTCCAGGCTCAGATATTGGAAGAAAATTAGATCACTTTCCCCATCCCTTCTGCATATTAGTCTTTCCTCCATTTCTCACCAGCTCCTTTTATGAGCTGTATTTAATAACACCGCTGGATGTTTTTTTAAAACATGCTGTTTTAATGTTTCTTTAACAAAACACAAATTCCCATCAGACATAATTTTACAGTCTTATTACTCATACAAATGTTGAATTCCCCTCATTATTCCTATTGACCTTGGCTTTACTTAAATCCTGGAGCTGTGCATTAGTGCTTCTGCATAATATAAAATCATTTCCCTTCAGTAGGATTTACACTACACTGCTTTAAATATGATTGAATATCTCCTTGTTCTTGCAGGAAAGCAAATAAGATGTCCTTTACCTGGCTGTCCATTCGTATTTGTTTCCAAATTAAACAGTCCTCTGATTATTTGCCCTCATGTTGTAGTGTTTTACATAGCCCGTGAATATAATTTGCAGATTAGAACAGTGGAGTCTGGCAAGAGAAGAGGAAAATGGACTGCAGAGAGCTGCAGTATGGAGGGCAAAGGCCACGGTCATTTCTTGAAAGTCCTTTTCCCCATATATTCTTCCAACATAAAATTTATCCTCAGAGGTCAGTGCACAGAGGCCCGCAATGTGTGCAGCAGATAGGCTCTGATGAAGTAAGCAGAGAAGAGCAAGGAAAACTGGATTAGAAATTGGAAAACTGGAACAAGAAGAAGGGAGAAAGATCTTCTGCCTGCCTTATGCAGAAGGATCTGAAGATCTGGTCACCAAATGGTTGCAAGAGGACCCCTGACAAATCAGGGTGGGAACAGACCAGTATTGTGATTGTGTTCATCAGAGGTGAGGATGGAGCCCAGACAGAAGTTTCCCTTGTAACCTTGTCTTAGTGGTCAACCACAATACTATGGACTGCGTGTTATAAATGCTGCATCTGCATTTCACTTTCATGTTTCTCCATACATATATATACATATCTATATACACATAATTTTCTTAAAAGTTCCAGGCACTACTGCCCTGTCTACTCCAGCAAACTGCACTTAAATGGCAAATCTGCAAATAGGCATGGAATTTTCCATTTTGTTAGAAAGTGTGTATTTGTCAAAAACAGACCATTTCAGTGGGAGCATGCCTGCCAGCTTCCTCAGGAAGAATTTTGCTGAGCCTACCTGGAATTTCCAATGAAAACAGCCTGCTCAGTCTCCAAAACAGCCTGTTTGTCAAGGCACGTACCTGGGGAGTGGGAGAGACAGAGTCCAGTTCTTGGCTTCAAAAAGGATACTCCATGTGATATAAAGCAAAATAGCTCCAAAAGGAGAAACTGAGAGCCCTAATTGAGGAAATCCAATAAAGTGGCATGAAGGCACTTACAAACGGGGAAGAACAGGCTTTGAGTCCATGTTCTGAATACAAAACACAGACTGTGCCAAAGGCTGCCACAGCCCACATGAGCTCCCTAGTCTCCAAGGTGTTGAATTATGGTAGTCCCTTTCAGCAAGGAACATTAAAAAAACTTCAATAGCCCCTAAAGTTCTGAATTAACTGACTTCCATGGGAATGGCCAGCATGCAAAATAAAGTTTGAGCTGTGCTGTTAACACATCTCTATCCTACCCATATAACCTTCCATAATATTCATTTATGGTGCCCACCATGCACTACCACTTTGGGATTTAACACCTTTTACACATCTGTAAGAACTGAATTCAAGTCAGCAACAAAACTGAGACTACAGATTAAATTACTCTTGCCTAAGAAGGCAAGACTTCAGAAACAGCATACACTGAGAGCTAAAAACTAGGTATATTTGTGATGACAAAGCCTTTATGTCAGCCTTGATGTTACTAACATCGTCTTTTTAGTTTGTGAATCCTTAAACTGTGTTTCACAAATAACTGATTTAAATTTAATTGAACTTAATAGCATAGCTGCCAATTAGTAGTGATGTTCATTTGTTTTCTATTGAGAAGCCCTCAAGAATTGTAGCACAGATTAATATTTTGCGCCTGTCCCAGTCTGAGTTGGTTCTACCTGCATGTTTCTCAGCTCCTTCCAGAATTCAGACATTTATTTGACAACAAAACCATCCAGAGGACATCATACTACATTTTGCACTTGCACTGTTGTACTCAGCTCCTGCTAAAGTACCAATTGCTATTGTTAAACTCCACATGCCTGCACAGCAATACAAAAAGCTTGTTACAGAATTATTATTTTTTATTTCAACAGAAGATCAGAAGTTTATTATTTTTTCTTCACATGCAATTGACAATCCATCTATTCACCATCACAAAATCTTTCTTTCACTGGAAAACCTAGACTTTCCATCGACTCCACCATATGCATCGACTCCGATGCATTATCTCCTTATAATATCCATAGCTGAATGTTCAGAGAATCAACTGGGTCCTGCAACCGACTGTTATATGTTTTAACAATTCGTGTCCATGAAGAACAATTCTGTTTGAATCCTGTCTGCCTCTGGGTCCTGCACTGGCAATTTAATTCTTGAACCACAGATGCAGTGTGTCCCAGTCTCCCCCTCATTCTAGTCAATTTATCAAGTCTTCAGAAAACACTCCTTAAATTTATGAACCTGTTTGCTTTTGTTATTCCAGACTTCTATTTCTAACAGTTACAGCCTTTTTTTTCCTGTCTTCTTCGAGATTAACTTAACACTGCTATAGATGTGTCTGTGAATGGCTGGGGAAGAATGTTTTAATTACTCGTGAAGCGTCAAATAAGAAAGCTGTTTGTGTTTGATGTCTGGGAGTTTCAGAACAACTGATAACAACTAGTGACTGTTATGGGATACTATGCGGATCTTTGGTATCTGGTTAGGGGGGCCGAGAGATTAAGAGGAAGGAAAAAGAAGCTGAAGGACGGCTGGGAGACAAGACCTGCAGAGAATGTTCTATAAACTTGGCATGGTGCCAAGTAAGTACAAAGGGGGAGAGGAAGACTACGAGCCTTCAGCATGAAAGACCCCTGGAGACCCCCAGAAGAGACCCCCAGAGGAGACTGCGCATGCTCCAGTAGGAGGGACTGGACCCCGGAAGCTAATTATAATAATCTATTTTTTTAGAAGTAGTAATGAATATGTATTAGTCTAGGAGCATAAAAATCAGCTGCTTGATGTAACTGGTGTGCGTCCTGGTGGAGCGGAGACTCCCGGTGCACCCAGCGCTGTTTGCTTACCTCTATTCCTTTATATTCTTTTAATAAATCCTATTTTTTTATTTAATCCTAATTTGAATCCTGAGCCATTTATAACAAGCAGAAGGTAGACATCAAGCTTTGTTTCCTTAGAAGATCCAAAACAGTTATTTAGTTTTTCACAGTTTCCTTCTTTCACTCATTTGTTTCATGCTCACTTTGCCGTTTCTGTTTGTCTCATCCACTTTAGTCTGACTCATTGAAAGAACAGAACTATTGCAGCAAGAAGGAAACAAATAAAACCATTTTCTGATCTGCTGACAGCTCTGTTACTTCCCTGGACCTGGAAAAATCAGGATCTCCACACATTCTTTTTTGTCCTCTTTGCAGTCAAAATGTGGTCACAGTCTGTATAGATTATGCCAATTAATATCCCAAGAAACAAAGTCATGTTTTGAACCATCTTGTAAAACAAATATCCATTTCCACAGGAAGAAAGTATTTATTTTTTCTTCCATCTGATTCTCTCCATCTCACAGCATGCAAAAAATTTCCTTTTCAAAAGATACACAAGGTGCATCATTCTTTGAGCACTTGGACCACACTGGAATCAAGAGATCTGCCTGGCACTGGCTGACAATTTTTCCTTTTCTGTGTCTCTATCAGGAATAAGATGCTAGTCTGAACACCAATCTAAACTGTGTTCCAGAACTATTAAGGAGAATAATGATAGTTTTCTTAGTGGCAGGTCATACTCACTCTTGCAAGAAGACAGAATGATTTTTCTTGAAGCTGCATACTCATAGCATAACTAACTAATACAGTCCATCACTGTGTGTGTCCTGAAATACAATATGGGCTTTGTTATGCTCTCATTGTAGGTCACCAGTAATGCAACTGAACTCACCGGGATAAGACCCTAAAGGAGAAGGAGTTGCTGTGTTAATAATGGATGTGACCTGTCTCATCCTTTTTTTTTTTTTTTTTTCAGAATGGTCTTATTTGTAAAAGCAAACCACTGTATTAACATAGTCTCTTACTCATATCATTTCCTTTGCCTACAGCACACTATGCCTGCATTTAACAATGGTAGAAAAGGATATGGCAGGCTTTTAACCTTACTGAACCCAGCTCAGGCTGAAGCACTGAGTTACTTGGCTTAGCCATTAACTGAGGAATATTCAAAAACATATGTTTGTATTGTACAGTAACTCTGAATGCAACTGATGGAGTAAAATACCCCAGAAAGGGAAGTTATTTTCATGTTTTTCCATGTTTTAGGTAGCAGTGTACCATGGCTCCCAGCTTCACACTTCCTCTCTTTACCACAGAGTCTGAAGGGACTAAACATTTCTCATGACCTTTATGTGTTCGGTCTGTTGGCAATAACTGTGGACAGGTGCAACTACCAAGGGGGTTCTGTTATAATTAACAAACACACTGGCCTAAGTCTCCACCCAGAAACCTGGGAAAATTAAATATTTTCCCTAGACACCTTAACAAGCAAAACTTCCCTTCCCACTAGCTCTTGAAACAAAAGGAATGCTATTGAGGAGAAAAGGGAACCCAGAATTAATTTGGGAGAACATAGTGATCATAAACAGATATTTCTACCAATCTCATGCATACATTCCTGTCCTCCAGCAACTTTGGCAGTCGACTACCCCCACCCCAGACTGAACAAATCCCCATTAGACAAATGCACTCTTGCAGATTCTGTTTCTCCCCTATCCACATACCATTCAGTTTCTCATCAGATCCAAAGATATTTATCTTTTATGGAAATGGTGTCTAATCCATGACTGGTCCTTCACACCCTCCCCTGTCAAGCAATCTCTACCCAACCACACCTGGGACTACCTGGGTTGGTCCTCAGGGACCTCACAATCCAGGTGAGAATTCAGTCTAAGAAGCAAGATTGAAGGTGACACCTCAGCTGCTGCTGCTGGCTGCAATGCCTGGACCTGTCCTAGCATGATTAAAGCTGTAGGTTGTGAAGGAAGGTCATCATTTCTGTCCTGTTTCTCACCATGCTGTCATGCTCAAGCCATCTGGTTCCTCATCTGGGAAAAACTGTAAGAGCCCATGTCCCCACTGGCATTCTTACAGGCACCATCACGTTGTAAAGACAGCAGGCAAGGAGAACCATTGTGTCCCTGCATCCAAATCGCAACTGTACAGGTCTAATAAAGCTAAATAGCTAAAATATTTGTGTTGACAGAAAGCGAGGTCTCCTGTTAAATGAAGGATTATTTATTGTCCAGGGCACTGACAGAGAACAACAAAGAATCCATTTTCCTCCAGGATCAAAACAGGTCACTAAAGACGCTTATCTTTTGCCTGATAAGGTACATTTCCTGGCCTCGGTAGAAACGGACATGGCTCCACATCAAACCCAAGAAGGCTGGCAGCTCTTTGGAGGCATTTTTCTTTGATAGTGGCTGCTGCATTTCCCTTTCACTCCCGTGTCCCTTTGACACAAATTCAGCAGCAAAAGCCCAGATGAAAAGCAGAAGCAATGAAAATGGCCAGAACAATGAAGATCACACGTTTACAAAGCAAAGTCCATACCCTGCCCCTCTGGGCCACGCTCAGCCCTCCTGCTGTTCCCGTTGCTGGTGGCCCAGCCACAGGTCTCAGGCTTCATGCAGATGGGTGCTGACTGCCTGCCACCCACAGGGCACAAAGGCGGTGGCACTTCGTGTGTGTGGAGCTGGAGAGGCTGACAGCTTTAAGGAAAGTGATTTATATAATAATTAGTCATTTAGGACTTCAGCGAGCAAGTAAAGGTGCATATCCCTTGCACACCAACACCACAGCAGGCATGGTGGTGCCCACTCCAGCGAATAGAACAAACTCTCTCCATACTCTGAACTTCACCCACCAGAAAACAGGCTCTCCCCAGGAGGGATGAACTATCAGGACTTGAGAAAGAGGCCTAAGTAAATGTCTCCCCAGGTATTCGGTGCTGTGGTGGTTGCATGCCCATGTGTTTTCTGCTGTTTGTTTGTTTGTTTGTTTGTTTTGTTTGTTTGTTTGTTTTTGTGAAGATCTGCCCAGAGCAAGGAAGTTGGTGGCTCAGCATCCACAGCTGTTGATTTAACAGACCAGGAACAAAAGGCTGTGAGGGCGTTCAGCAGCTTCCATCCCCAGAGCTAACCTCTCTCACCAGCTGGCCTTGGCTAACCCCAAGGGGACACCATGAGAGGTAGGAATAACCACGTACCAGTGTCCAAATCCTATGAATTTACTCACACACCCTGATTGTGCAAAGCCTGGCCTTCTTCCCATTTGCACCCACACACTCCCCATCCCACCCACATTCTGCCATTTCTTCCTCCTGGGCCTGTAGCCCAGGTATTTATTCCCAGAGTTGGTTCCAAAGCTGAGATGATCCCCACATACCTTGCTCCTCTCTCTTCCTTCATTTTTCCTTCCCTGCACACTGGCTGTAGACCAAATGCCCAGGCCTAACACTCTGAATAAACTAATCTGAGTTTGTGGCAGTAGAGGTAAAACAGTAGAGGTCTTTCCACAATGTTTCTTATGCCCCAGCTGCCTCATCTACCACTGGCCCTCCCTGCACAACTGAAAGGGCTCCATGTTGCATCACTGGAGATCCTGTCCCCTGTGCAACCTCCCCTGGGATCAAGCTGAGGACAAGCAGCCAGGTACCACCCAAGCAAGTTGCCTTTTCAACACTTATTTCTCAGTCCAGCTGAAATAGCTCCATGGTGCTCAGCGAGTGCCACGCTTGGTGGAACTGCAGGATGGGGCTGCTGTTGGCCCTGCTTGTGCCTGCAGCTCTGCAGCCTGTCATGCACGTCCTAGGGAACACAAATGTGGGATCAAGGTGAACATGGACAAACGTTTAAGCTAGGCATAGGCTCAGGCTGCAGTTGGCCATGCCATCAGCACAGCCAAAACCAGCCCTTTCTGCAGAGACCTGCTTACAGAGTCACCAGTCACCACAGTGGGATGCTCACCTGTGCAAACTCTGTAGGCCAAAATTCAGATGTTTCCCCTACCTACAGCTGTGAAACCACTCTCCTGTTTCTTTTCTACAAGGGACTGAACATCTGCTATTCAGGCCAAAATTTAATCCCAGTGTTGCAACAATGGACCATAATGACCTGAAGGTGGTTTGGATTTGCTTTTTACTGTGGAAAGTCACATGGACAGAGAGCAGTGATGTTTCCTTGAGGATCTCAAAGGAAAAATCAAATTTTATTAAAGATACCATGGAGAATGATTGCTACTTTCACATTTTATTGCTCCAATCCACAACAGAAAAATATATGAAATTCATTCAACCACATATCTAGTCATACAAAGGCAATCAAAAGCACATTACAAATAATATATGATTCAACACAGTGCAATATAATTCATAATACAACTCTAATAATCCTAGAAAAAAAATGGAATTCCACAACCTATCAGATTTTTCTGACCTGTGTGTAACAAAGATTGGATTAGTTTTTATCCAGCACTTGTTTCTATGAGGCTGGAACAAAACCATATTAAGTTAGTGGGGGGGGAGGAAGCAGAGCTCATAGCATGTGTCTCTGTTCCTACGGTTGTTGTTCTAAATGGAGTAAAATAAACCAAAAAAAGGTACATTTTAAAACAAAAGAAAATTAGTAGAATAAGGAGGCCCAGCAATAAATGAACAAGTTAGTAATTTCATGTGATACTTTTATAAACTCCAGTGTGTGCTATAGCCCAACAACATTAAAATCTGAAAGTGGTGGAAAGTGTTCATGTTTGCCATCTGGCAAGTCTGGGGTCCAAAGACAGTCTTAGACCTTATTAAAGTCAGTGGTCTGGCTGGATCTTCTTCCACGTACAACAGAACAGATTGGGTAAAAACCAGTAGAAATGGATCAAAACAGCTACAGATCCATGATTAAGTATTAATCCACATGGGTTATTGAAGAAATTCTTTAGAAATTAGAATCTCTGAAATGCATAATGTTTTCTTTGAACCAAGCTATAAATTGAGACAACTCTTTACTTGACAAGTCTATGTTGCTCATTTCCCATGCTGGCAAAGAAATCGTGAAAAGGCATAACTTGATGGCTATGGGCCCATGGCCACATTTCAGCAACACCATATATAACCTGTTGGTTACATGGGCCTGTAGAGAACTGGCTTTGAAAATCAGAAAGTGCACGGCAGAGAACAGCCGTTCAATAAGATGTGAAGATAGCACGAACACACATTTGAGCAGATTTGTTTTATGCCTTGTTCTACCCTGTGTGGTGAACCGGTGGGAGGGATGCTCAGGGAACTTGCCATGTGCTCTACCAGGAGCATGCAGATCCCCAGGTTGGAAGGTATTGTGATTTTTTTCACTGTTTTGTTGTCAACCTGACTTCTGCCCCCCAGCCCCTCTCTGGTGGTGTAATGACTCATAGGGACTAGTGCTGGTACAGATTGTGAGATGGTCTGTTTGAAAGCCATGTCCTTCATGCAAAGGGAAAAAACAAAAACAAAACAAACAAACAAAAAACAAACACCAAAACAACAACTGTAAGGCAGATGCTCCTACACTGGAGAGATGGAGGAAAAATAACAGCAGAAGGCAATAGCTCTAGGGAAAGTCAAAACACAGCAACCTTGGTTGGAAGATAGATCAGTGATCCCTGTAGCCTCCAAAAACATCCCAGCAACTTGCTCCAGGCTGGATCCAGCAGAATAAGCACCGTCCTTTTGAGTGACACAGCTAGATGGAGGCCCATGTGCAAGGGCATGTGGGTGCCAAGCTGGGCAGAGCCAGGAGGGGTGGGTGGGGGTGACATTTATGGCTGGCTGGCCCAAGGACACCAGGCCCATGCCAATCATGCTGAGCTGGTACCCAGAAAGTTATGTTCTGAAGCAAGAATAGAGCCAGCTTAATCCTGGTTAATGCAAAGCCTCTGGTTGAAATGATGTGCGCATTTTTAAGACTTTGTTTCAAGCTGCCTAACCCACAGCAAGGGGACATTCCTTATTACCACTTCTCTTGAAGCAAATTAATTTCCATTCCCCCTGAACTGAACTTTAGGGAGTGAGGAAGAATCACAAGAGCTAATGGGGAAGGCGTTGCTGATGTAACACCACCAAAAATATTCAGTTACTCTGTCCCCACAAAGCCACTGGGCAATTTAAAATAATAAAACATCAGAAAACAGGGCAGCTTGCTTCTCTGTAATTTAGAAGCATAAAAGGGAACTGATGTTGTAATTACAGACTGGAAAACCAAAAGCCCCATTTTTTAAAGTTGTTTCAGTAAACTTTTAAAATTTCTATTAGATCCTCCAAAGGGGACATAAATGACTTTGCTCAAATTTAAAAACTCTGAGGAAAAGATATATATCCCCGAAAGGGCTGGAGGGGACCTGGCAAACCAGAATTAGCTAGTGTGCTACAAGACAGGTATTTGTGCTGAGACTACAATTTGCTTTAGGCAGAGGTAAGCAAAACAAGGAGAGCTTTAGCATGTCTACAGTGTTTTCCATCAGGCCAGATCAGTATCTTTACTTTGCAGACAAGCCACTTGAGGCACAGATATAATAAGATTGATAGGAAAAGGGTTGCTGAAGAGCCAGAAACAAAACTAAGCTAACAAACCTCCTGTATTTTTCTTAAAACTACTAATCCTTTGGGTTCTGATACACATAGTGATAACCATTCTCTAAAATTAACCACTGTAAGCTCAAATATTGCACGACCATCTCAGCCGAGTGACAGATCGCATACCATTTCTTTAAACAAATGGAAGGAAACCCAGAGGAGAAGAGGCTTTTCCAGTGAACCTTTTCAGGGAAATGAAGGGAGACAACATAACTTTCCAATGAAGTTCTTTGTTTTGAGGTAAGAGAAAGCCACTTCCAGCAGCTGTGTCCTTCCTTGGCAATTCAAGCTGACGGTGTTGGTCATTGTCCATTCCACTTGGAAGGTCAAAAGAGATGGTCTCCTCCCTCGTCTCGGGAACGCGCTGTCTCCCGCATATGCCAGAACACATTTGCGGGCAAGGCTTCTGATTTTCTCATTTCCTTTCCTGTTTTGTTGTGCAGGGATTTTAAGCTCTTGGCTTCGGAGCTCTCTTTTTATAGGCCTTTTGCCTTTGTTTATAGTCATTTACTTTTTAGCTGTTTTTGTTAAGATGCTCAGTGTCGTTCAGGCATGGATGCCCATAAATTAACATGCATTATTATTATAATAAAATTGCGTCACTGCTGAAAGCCAAACTGTCCAACACAGATCTCTAAATAGAGGGGTAAGTGAGAGGTTGGATGGTGTTGCTCTCTGCAACAAGGAACACAGAAGAAAGTATATAATCTGGGAGGTAGAAAATGTGATGAGGAGATCAACTAAGGCGTGCACACATAAGCTTTTGGTGGCCTGCAAAGTTCATCAAAAGACCTTGAAAACTCAGATGGCCATGAAAATTCTTAAAACTTTCATAGGAAACTGAGATGAATTATATGCTTAAAAGACTGTGGTTGTCCTAAACTATTGGGATTAAATGCTAAAACAGGCAGCATGTTTTGACTCCCATTTTAAATGAGCCAGCCAGCTTGAGAGAGCAAAGACTGTGCACTACCACAATTATAGGGAGAGTTTGCTTATTGCAGCATCTACCTATGAAGTGAAGAGTTCAATGATCAAATAAAACAGGCTGCCCTTTTTTAAAGCTTTTTCTTTGAATATTCAAATGAAATGTTTTCACTTTGGGGCTTTGAATACAGAAAAAAATGCCCTAGGTATTATTGCTTGTCATATCTCTGCTGCAATCAATCCAACTCACTGGTGAACATTCAGAGATTTAGCAGTTCTCATAAGTGTGAAAACACTAGGTAGGATCCATCCTACCCAACTAGTAAACCTTGACATTGTGGCCCAGTTTTATTACCTAGCATACCTATCCCTTAAGTGCCTAATTGTCCATGAAGTAAAGAAGATGCCTTATAAGGTTTTCAGAAGAAAATTCTGAAAATTGTTCCACCTAATATCAAAGCATAATGCTAAGCAAGGAAGATCTCCATCCAAGGGGTCTTCAAAAACCTGCTTCTCTACAAGCCGAGACTTTAACTACATGGGCAATGTTGTCCTTTTAAAGGTGTTAGATCCCACCATTTATCCCCAAGTTAGTTGCCAAAATTATGTAAACTGGGTACAACTCATAAACTCTTATTACAAACACTTTCACTTTCAAGGGCCCCCCAGATGAAGATCTGTATAAAGACCCACCACACTCCTATGAAAAATGCAAACATTACTTCTATTTCCCCATAAGAAAACTTACATAAAGAAAAGGGATGAAATGACTTAGGTTAGGTATGCAGCGCATGCTTATGAACTCAAGGTTGTACCTTGTCTTTCATTTCCAGGACTGTCTGCCAAGGAATAAATCCACACCCATGGTCAAATACTAACTGAAAAAGGCTGAAAACACAACTGCTATAATACATTATCCAGGTTAATATCAAACTCTATTTTAGAAAAAAAAAAAAAAAAAAAAAAAAAGCCCAAACCAAACAACAACAAAAAAATCACCTCCTGAGCCTTAAGTTCCACTGCCCATAATTTCTTGTGTTAATGTGTCTTTTTAATTTGCGGTGTATTAGTTTTATCCATGGTCCTCTACTTTCTGTAAAAAACCATGAACTGCCAGTAAATTCTACCTCTGGTTGCCTGTAAGTCTGATTTTTTTTTTCTTACATTTTCTTGGCTGGTTTGATTTTCTGTTACAAGCTCTGGTTTTGTTTTGTTCTGTTTTTCCTTTTCTCTTCTGTAAAATATTTGATGGTCTAACAAACAGAAATCCTTACAGGAAAAATCTTCCCTTGGAAAGAAGTTCTAAAAGTCAGGTCTGATTTTCATAGATTTCCCCCTGGATATAGGTAGCATTTATTTTTCACATTTATTTTAGCAAGTAGGATATACAGCAGGTATCAGATGGATGATCTAAAACTATATAATAATGACATTCAGACTCACTTTGTCATTACTTCAATTGAAAGTCCTAGTTTTAATTTTGCTAACTGGGAAACACACAGAACTAGATGCTTCTTTAAAAGCCATAGCTGTAAATTTCTACATGAAGATGTACTCTTGCTGTTTTAATTCATGAAAAGGTACATTGTCCTTTACACATCCACAGATGCCTTACATCACCATAATACAGGAAAAGATGGCTGTGAACATTGCTTTTCGCTGAGATGGGAAAAGTTGGAGCACCACCGATAACTCACTTCAGATTTTAAATATAACATATAAAAGTAACAGTGAAATACATAAATTATTACAGTATTAATAAAACAGATATTGAAGGTGACTTAAAAATAGCAGTAGCTTTTTCAAGAGAAATTAAAATCATAGCTGATTTTACTGTTGCTCATTCCCTGTATGTGTAGCTCTCAGGAGTTTCCCTGTAGGTTTCTGTCCGAATCTGTCCAGAAGTCAAACTCAAAGGTCTGTTTTTCTTGTTACTATTAACTTTGATGCAAATCCCTCCCTGCCTCCCTCTCTCCCAGCCTCCCTCATTGCTGGTATCTGAAACGGGCAGTAGATTCTGCACTCAGATAATTCCTCCCCTCTAGACCACTGCTTTTGTGTAGGCCATGCTGAAGTGTAGATAGAAGGTGGAAGAACTGGAGGTCTCTGGCTCTGATATGGTTAAACCCGCATCAAGTTTATAAATACATAAATATTTTTGAGTATGATATGATTTTGGGTCACATTAACTGAATCATCTGCCATGACATTTTTCCCTTCTACTGAAGTACAGTTCAGTTATTCATTTGTGCTAATTAATAATCCCGCAAGAGCCAAAGCATTAGTACATCATTTATTCTTTGCTGCCAGGAAAATTATATGAGGGACTTGTATTTATTGCTCTATTGCCAGAGGAACTATACTCAAAACATGGAAAATCGGGGAAAGACAGACTGCCCATTCTGTAAAAGCATCGGAGAATATTTATTTGTCCTATTTTCACCGTACAAGGCATACATCAGATTTCACTTAAGATCTCTTTGAACAAAAACACAGAGCCTTGATGACTGAATGGGAGACTTCAATAAACAAATCTCCTATAAACTGCCAACTCATTTGGAAAAAGAGAAGTCCCTTCCAGGGCTCTTTTCTTTCTTATCTGATATCAGAGTTGTATAACCCCTCTGTTCCTCTAACCACAAGACTTGTTAATGGGGACTACTCAGCAATGGCTATATCACAGCTTTGAGATAATGTCCCCAGCTGTGATTTAACGAGGGAAAATACATCCCTCCTGCAAAGATAAACAACGTGAAACTTTCCCGGCAGTGTCCGTTCCAGTCTGGTGGAGAGGACATAGTTCAGTGCTGATTAAACTGCCTTTCTGCTGCAAGCACCTTCTCAGATGCAGCGGCTGAGCTGGGGTGCTGGGTGCTTAGAAACCTTTAGCTTCATACACAGAATGTGTAGCTAACATTGAGGTCTGTGGTGGTTTTACAATGATGTGAAGCTGAGCTCCACAACGCCGCTCTCTCGTTCCCCCTCCTCAAAAGTACAAGAGGAGAAAATATGATGAAAAAAGGCTCTCAGGTTGAGATAAAAACAGGAAGATAACTCACCAATTATTGTCATGAGCAAAACAGACTCAGCGTAAGGGTGATTAATATAATTATTGCCTACTAATAACAGACTAGAGCGAGAACTAAAAGCAAACTAGAACCACCTTCCTCCCATCCACCCTCTTCTGTCTCCTCTCCCCAAGTGTCGCAGGGGAACAGGGAATGGGGGCTGCAGTCAGTCCCTGACACTTCGTCTCTGCTGCTCCCTCGCAGTCCCTCTCTGCCCCTGCTTCCCGTGGGGTCCCTCCCATGGGATGCCGTCCTTCCCGAACTGAGCCTGCAGGGGCTGCCCACAGGCACCAGCTCTTCAAGCACTGCTCCCACACAGCTCCGTCCCACGGGGTCCATCCCCCAGGAGCAAACTGCTCCAGCACGGGTCCCCCACGGGTGGGTGGCAGCTCCCCCCAGCTCCCCTGCTCCTGCATGGGCTCCTCTCCACGGGCTGCAGCTCCGGCTCGGGGCCTGCTCCTGTGGGGGCTCTCCATGGGCTGCAGCCTCCTCCAGGCCACATCCACCTGCTCCACTGGGGGCTCCTCCACCCATGGGGGGGGCTGCAGCGTGGAGATCTGCTCCATGTGGGACCCATGGGCTGCAGGGGGACAGCCTGCTCCACCAGGGGCCTCTCCCTGCACAGCCCGCAGGGGAACTGCTGCTGCCTGCGTGCAGCACCTCCTGTCCTCCTGCTGCACTCACCTGGGGGGCTGCAGGGCTGCTTCTCACTCCTCTTTCTCCGCTGCTGTTGTGCAGCAGTTTTTTTCCCTTTCTTAAATCTGTGCTCCCAGAGGCCCAAACAGTGTCGCTTATTGGCTTGGCTCTGGCCAGCAGTGGGTCGTTTTGGAGCAGCTGGATCTGGCTCTGCTCTGACATGGGGCAGCTGCTGGGCTCTGCTCACAGAGGCCACCCCTGCAGCCCCTCACTACCAAAATTTTGCCACAATGACCTAACACAACTCAATTCATTTAATTATTCTCATCTAACTGTTCTTGGATAGCGGTTGGCTGTATTATTATATTACTCTAAACTGCAGGCTTGTTTTATATATACCTCTTTTACCCATTTGTCACTGCAAAATTAATCAAACTGAAAACTTGCCTAAACATTTATTAAAATGTTCATTCTTATTCAGCAAAGCTATCTATCTATCAAAGTAATCTATTTTCTCATAAGGAATGATCTTATCCATCCACATGAGGAGCCCTAAGAGATAATGAAACATAATTAATGTAGAGGTTTATGAATTCATTATCTAAAATTCTGGCCTGTCAATGGAGAAGAATAGCTCATCCCCACCTCACAGTGTGTATTTCTGTCTCTGTTGTCTCCACAAAAAGCACAAAGATAGCATTCGGGTTGAAAATGTTTTACTTCAGTGTCCAAATAATACTTGAATATATAAATATGCGGGTCGTTCCTCAAGAAAACAATTTCTCCTACAAGATTATGTAGTATTTGGAAGGCACCCAACTAAGATCTTCATAAAACCGTCTGGTTTTCTGGTGGTTTTGTCCTCAAATGAAACAGATGTGCTCAGGTTTTGCTGCCCTCTGCCAGTGCAGGCACAAGTACTGTGGTAAAGAAAAAAAAATCTGGTAACCAAACCTTTGATATAGAAAAACCACATGGAGTTGAGTCATAAACTGTGGACACGAGACAACTAATTATGGGTTATGTTAGGCATAGGGAACAGGTTAACTGCTACATAATTACAATTGAGATCGCTGTGGACACAGTCAAGGAAACCCAGTTAATAGAAAGAAGTAAATGAAAATATATCTGTATCTATGAAAGAAAACAAGTCCTGTCTGTTTTCTTTAGTTTCTTCGGTGATTCCAAATGTTCTTGATCTCTTACCACTGCGTAAGCATTATACTTATGAAGACTAAACAGGGGTTTATGTTTCGTGTTCTGCTATTTTTCACGAGAATAGCAGGGAAGGAGTTAGTAAAAGTTTATTTAATAAGTACCCTGTGTGGGCCATGCTGCCAGTTGAGTGAAACACCAGATACAAGTGACACAATGAAAACTGGAAATTTGTGAAATGGAAACTTCTGTGAAATGGATTGTCGAGAGGTGGAAAGGAGATGGGTGGTCATACCAAGAAGGATGGTGGTCAAAGGGCTATGGGAAAAGGAAGGGAAGTGGGAGTGGGACTTGTTGAAGGACAACATGGGTGGCAGAGGCCTGTGGCTGCCCCGGTCATCCTGCTGGCTTGGGCAGAGCTGTTTGCTCCAGGGCTACCTCCTGTGGAGAAAAACCTTCCAACGCCAACAAGAGAGTGAGAAAAGTGAGGTGAGCGTCCAGACAGTCTGCATCCCCGAGGCTTCCCTGAAGGCCTGACTCAGACCGGTTTGCAGGCTTCCCCATTTCCTCCTAGAAGGGTGGAAACTTTCATCTTGGTTCCTTTAACTTGCCCTCCGAAAGTACATACTATTTCTGAGCACACACCTATATATAGCCTCCTTCTTCAATGTCACCTCACCGTCAGAGGCTGTTTCCCGTTGACACCAGCTAAATGTGGCCGTGAAGTTTGAGGTTGAGGTGATGGGTCCCTACCTGGGTGGGTGGGCAGGCAGCCAAATGGACGTCCAGTTTCCTGACCTTGCTGTGGCGTCACAGCTTGCACAGTGAGCACTGCAGGTAAACACTGTGGCTCTTGGGGTTTCTCTGCATGCTGATTCCACTTTCAGTCCCTTTGCAGGGATGCCGTGGGTAACCCAAAACACATGCCGAGCACCAGCAGCCGCCAATGCAGGGTATCCCTCTGTCCCACCAGGCATTTCCTTCCAGTTGCAGGTCCAGATCTGTGGCTGGGGACATCCTCTTGTGCAAGAGACGTAGATGTGCTCCTGGTCTTTTAGGCAATCACTCATCTTAGGGTTTGATTCGCAGCTGTAAAAGCACAGGTCTCCTCTTCAGGTCATCAGTGAGGATATCACAATGTCCTTCATCTTTTCTGTACAAATATCTGGCAGTTTCTGGGTCTTATATTCACTGGAAAAGGTGTGCCTGTATAAAGCACATTGACATCAATATATATTTACCCATTTTAATCATATCATCCAGTATGTACAAATCCATCTAGCGTCTTGCAAGCCTCCATAGCTTTCATTACTGAAAACAACTTAGTCATCAGCAGACTTTAATTAGCTGACTGCCCACTTCTTTCTCAGGCCAGTGCCTGAGACAGCATCAGTCCCAGCACTGATCCCTGCCTTTACACTGCAATTCATTCCTTTCTGTGCTAAGAAATAGGCTTCCCCCCATGTAACCACTTCCAAGTCATTGGCAAGACTTTGCTTCTTGGACTATGGCTACTTATGCTCCAGCCATTTGTAGTGTGGGTATTTGGAGTGTCTACTGAAAAAATCAGGAAGGGCTTTTTTGAACACTTATGCAAATTGTGTTTTCCAGATCACCTTTTCGGCAACTAGACTGCAGGCTGTACTATTCCAGTCACTAACAAATTGCTGCTCACCACTCTCCAAACCTGTGATTTAGAAAAACAGAAGCACTTGTGATTCCCCTCCACACAAAGAAATGTCCTGTCTCAAGACCTCAGCCCTAAGTTATGAGCATGTAGAGTTTTGCAGCCACTGCATATTAGAAATAACAACTAATTACAAAACTGCATAAAGTGAAACATAATTACTAAGGAAGAGTATTTAAATGCCACGACAGTTTATTTTGACAGATGAGCTTGTCTTGAAAACAAAGAATTTCCCATGGGAGAATCAGCTGGAGAAATAAAGATTCTCAAGTTGCTTTTTGATCTAAAGGCAATTTCTGTACTTTTCTTTTTATCACCTCCTTTGAAGAGAATCATGACTCAGAGAGGCACAGGGTTAAGAGTGGAATGAACATTAAAGGCTCCTGTCACCACAGCTAGACTCTGAGAAAGATTTTCAGAGATGTCAAACCTATGATATTTTTTGCTGTTTCTCCTGGCAGTGGTGTGATAGGATTTAAAGCAAATTTGGGCCCTGATGGATGGCAAATGCTGCTCCAAGGGAAAAAATAGAAGAGATGATTTCAGAAAACTTTTATTTATCGTCAAGCAAGGACCATATACATCAAGGTTCAGGGATCCATTTCTAAGCAATCTGACTACACCATGTCGGTAAAAAAAATAAATAAAAAAGATAGAGAGAAAGAGAGAGAGAGAGAGAGAGAGAAAGAGAGAGAGAGAGAGAGAAAGAGAGAAAGAAAGAGAGAAAGAGAGAGAGAAAGAGAGAAAGAGAGAGAGAGAGAGAAAGAAAGAGAGAAAGAGAGAAAGAGAGAGAGAGAGAAAGAGAGAGAGAGAGAGAAAAAAGAAAGAAAGAAAGAAAGAAAGAAAGAAAGAAAGAAAGAAAGAAAGAAAGAAAGAAAGAAAGAAAGAAAGAAAGAAAGAAAGAAAGAAAGAAAGAAAGAAAGAAGGAAAGAAAGAAAGAAAGAGAAACTGAGAATGCCAGCACTGTGAGGCACATGGGAGATGCTAGATTATCCAGGTTACCTACTGTACAAGAAGAGAAAATCTCCAGTTAGGCTTTGGTGATTGCTGTAGTCATTTTGTACTCATTTCCATAGCTAAAGTGCATGCTTTTGTATCTGATCTTGGCTGGTAAGTTATTCAGATTTTTGTTGGTTCCCCATGTGATAGGCACATGGTCACTACCAGCTGTGTGCTGAACCCCTAGCTTCATTGCTCTTCTTCTAGGAAAAGATTTGAAAATGACACTCAGCTGTGAATCCATCCTTTTAACACCATTAACATGAGGTAGTTCATAGGCTTTTCCATTTCTTGGTTGTGAACAAGTGCAAGTTAACACATTGGAATCAACCGACTTAGACACACACTGTTAACCTTCCATCAAACCTGAACTCAATATGTAGCGCTGCTAGATTTATGCCTTGGGCCACATCTTCCCCTGACAGTTCACAGAACAACTCAGAACTGGAAGCTTCACATCCTCTTCAGAAATCATCTTATAATTGCTGCTCAAATATTTCAAAAATACATCAGACATCATCTAATCCACAAGCATTGTCCATTTTTTAATTGTCAAGTTTCTCTGCTTTTACAGTCTTAATTTAGTTGCAGGCACCCATTTCCTTCATGTCCAATTTAGGTGTGGGCCACTTTCCCAGAACTAAAATGAAGGCATGAGTAAGGAAAATGCTATGCAGAGTGTGAACACTGGTGAGGAGTAGGTGCCCACCATTACCACCCATGAAGCCTTATTACCAACACAGTAGTCCAGAGCTGCCATTAGAGCACATTTATTTTGGCATAGGAGGAAATTATCAATCACTTCTTAAATTGACTTTCAACTTCAGGGACTCACAGCAAGAAGTAAAAATTATGGTTTTATTTATTTGGACTGGACACACTGAAGCACCTGTGTAACACAGATCTCTCACAGAGCACTTTATAATCATGAGGCCTCCTCCAAAACCTCCTGAAATCACCGGGAGTCTTCCCATTAACTTCAGTGTGGCTTTTGGCCTCAACTCAGTGTGCCCATGTGACTGAAGATGCCACAGCAATAGTTCGGACGTTTTGTATTTGAATGGAGCACCATCACATTATATTCATCTCTGTTGCTCAGACGAGCAAGTTTAGCATGTTGTCCCTAAAGCCACAGTGTCACTGAAGCAGCCACCCTTATTTCAAAAGTCTGGATGGAGAATAGAGAATTTGGCACATACAGAAAATACTGCTGGTTCCGTGGCCCATTGGCATCTTCTCATGGTGTTTTGTTTTCTCTGTGTAATATTTTTAATTTTCTTCATATTAGCCATATCATCAGGCCCCACATATGCTTAATGGCTATTTCTGTAAAATAAAATAACGGCAAATGTCAAAATGATTTTGGAGAAGCTAAACGGTGACATTTCTAAGGAAGCATAAAACTTGGTGCCTACAAGTGCTTATAGGCTGAACTGCTTTTTATTTTTTTCCCCCATCTAGCAGTAATATGTATTGTGCTGAAATTTGAAAACAAGAAGTGAATATGGATTAAAAAAAGGTCCTGATTCTTTTTCCAAACATATTTTCTTATTTACTAAAACAAATGGGTAAAACTATCGTCAGGAAAACATTGTTATATGACCATCGCCTGAATTGTATTCTTACCACTGGATCATAATTCCCTTTTTTTCCATTCCTTAAAAGTTCATTCAGTTCTAACTTCTACAGTAATGTTTATCTAGAGTACCTAATTATATAGTGCAACCTGCATCTGGAGTGCTGGTTCAAGGTTATTATAGTTCTCCACAGACATAACAAAAATATTGTTTTAAACTTATCCATTGAGGAAAAATGGCTGCCTTTTACCACTGATAGAAGTATCTGGATGTAAAATAAATTATTAGAAATTTAGGAACACAGGACTATCCTCTATTTAGAAGGCTGAATTTCCTCCATGACACTTGCTGTCACAGAAGTACTTGTTTTTTGATTCTGCAACAGACATAAAAGGTGACAGATTTAAACTAAATGTGTAAGACGTATAAAATGACAGACTGTAGTGATAGGCAAATAAGAAAGGTGAATTTTATGTATGCTGCCAGTACACGTTTCAAACAATATGTGATGGAGAAATGTGATAAGACTAATGAAATATTAATAATGGATGGAGTAGGAATAATTTTTTAATATTTTTTCAGTACTCAATATCTGAAAAAGAAGCTTCTACTTAATCTATACCATAGTGATTAAATGCAGAGCACCATTACTTTTACTACAAAGAGAAAAACTTTTTCTTTGGCAGCAGTAAAAGGAAAGTGGGTAGATAAAACAAACTCTTTAATTCATATGTCCTTACTCATAGGTTTCCCGTCAAGCATGGTTTCTTCTTTATTTAGAATCAATACTAAGTAAGGAAAGGATAAATATATAAATCGCAAAACTCTTTCTGTGGGTGTACTGGTAGCCAAAGTAAATTGTCTGAGGTTTGGAGAGACCTTGTGCTTGTTCTGTATTTGCTCTAAAATGCAGAAGTGATGAAGAAATATTTTGTTTAAATCCCTAGAATGAGGGCTGTAAGGACTGCCTGGAGTGTTGGCCATGTTTATGACACACAGCATTCCTGATAGATCCCTTGCTGCTTATTTCTGTAGTATTCCCATTCTCTGTGGAGAGGGTGAGGTCTTGCACACAGCCAAAAATGGGAAGTCAAGGGCCTTTGGCTGGGCTCCAGCTCTTGTTTTTGCCATGCCAAGCAAGCAAGGCTATAACTCTGTAGGACTTTCTCCTAGGGGATTTATACTGTGGAGGCCTGGTCCTGTTAACAGCTCAGGCAGTTACTCGAGTGCAAAGATAGGAGTACTCCCTTTATAGTTAGCAACAACTTTAAGATAGAGAATGTGATTAATTGTTTTACCGCCAGTGGAATCAATTAAGATTAACTGTACTTTTAACACCACCCCCCAACAGATTTCATTGTTACCCAGCAAGTCACTTACACTCTCCCTGTGCCGGTGCCCTTTTGTGAAATGGATGCAGTAAAGTACCTGGGGGATGGGGTGATAGTGTTGTGGGTGTTTGCATCTGTGGCACATCCTAAAAAAATTTGAAGAAAGATGAGTCAGAAGTGCAGAAGCTCCAATTTTTTATAATGCCTCTGGCTGGTTGCTCAGACCAGCAGATAATGAAGTCATCTGGGAGAAATCACAAGTTTATTAAAGGTATGGTTTAATGTTACTTTAAAGCTACTGGGATTTTATATGTGTGCCAATATTTTTTATTCTTCTTAATGATCAGAAACAGCCTTCAACTTTATCTAGGTAAAAAATAGTATCAATATTAAAATAAGTTGGGGAACATGGGAGTTGCTCCTCTTAAGTATTTGAAGTACGGTGTGTTTAGCAAAGAGGAAGATATGAAATACATGTGTATGACGTAGGTACTTCAATGCAGCAGACTTCATCAAAGCTGTGAGCTTCTTAAATTCACAGCCGCGTAAGCCTTACCTTCAACATCAGGCATGTTCACCCTCAACACTACCTGGGCAGATAAGCCTGGTCAAGTCAATGTAGAAAACTCCTTCATCCTTCACGAGAGGCTTTCACCTATGAGAGGTTAAACATCACCTCAAAACAGCTGGGTGCAGCCTGCTAGCAGGGTCTGACACTTTTTCAGGGAAGAATTGCCAGAAGTGCATCAATATCCTTGCTTGCACTATGTTAATGAATAGTTTGGTCAAAATGAATAGTTTGGTCAAAATCTTCCAATCCTTCCTTCCTTCCTTCCTTCCTTCCCTTCCTTCCCTTCCTTCCCTTCCTTCCTTTCCTTCCTTCCCTTCCTTCCCTTCCTTCCTTCCCTTCCTTCCCTCCTTCCCTCATTCCCTCCTTCCTTCCTCTGCCCATTCTCACAGGAAATGGCAGGAAAATGATCTGAGAGCTCAAGCTGAGCATGACAAATGAGGATGACAAACAGAGGGAGAGGCTTTATTGGCTCGGCTCCAAAGGAAATGAAATTACTTTGAGGAATTTTCAAATTTTGCATAAAATTAGCTGGATGCCAACCCACATGTTTAGATGTGGGTCAGATGAAAATTACTGTCACAGGAGATGTGGAAGGTCAAATGATGAGACAACCCGCTCCTTGTGCTTGTGTCCAACAATGACAAAAATCTGGAAGGAAGTGGTAGCGTGAAGGGGGCTATCTGGGATTGCAGGCTGTCAGCACTGGTGCAGTGTTTTTGTTGTGCGTCTGTTCAGAACAGAAAGATATAGCAAAAAAAAATGTTGTAAGATTGATCACCGTGTATGCACAAATGGTTCAAATAAATAGTTTTGGAGTCATTGGGTTTCAAGGGGACTAACACCAAGTTTGCAAGGCAATTCATCCTTTAGGAGGTAGAAAGCTGTGCAGGAACAGAGGTGGCATGAAAGCAGTGCCAGAAGGAGCTGGGATGGTGTTGGGGGTGGCACAATTCTTAGGGGACATGGCTCATGCATTTGATTGAGAGGTGTTAGGAGAAGGCTGCGGCAAATCTCTGCCCAAACTGCTTGTGGAATAAGCACAAGAAACAATTCATCACTCTTGTGTGGAAAGTCTGGCAGAGAATGATAACCTTTCCTACCTTGTTTTCATTAATTATTTCAAACTCTAGAAATACTGGGAAAGGTATTTGCATTCCACACTGCAGCTCACAGTACCCAGAAGAGGGTAAATAAAGGGTATGATGATATTTTAGGAGGACACAATACTAAAGACTGTCTCTTGATTGACAGACAAGACCCCATGTGGACACTACAAGACTTAAAAGCCCGACAGGTCAAAGGGAGCAAAAAAAGAAAGGAAAGCAGAAAGATCTCTGGCAAGTGAGATTGACAGCCAAAGTGAAGCTGGGGCTATTGATCTGTTCAGGCCTGGGGCACAGGCCTGGCGGAACTGAGGAAGGACCTGATTAGAAATGGAATTAGGAATTAGGAAAGATGGACACCTGGGAGTATGGCTTGCAGATGCAGGCCAAACTGGAGCAAGCAGGATGCAGGAGCTAGGGACTACTTCATCAGTGGATTCATGAAAGAAAACATTTCAGACTGCTAGTCCATAGAAGGTAGGAGTATTTCACTCCCACCAAATAAATCACAGGAGACAGACCTAGGGTTGAGATTGTTGTTCACCAACAGGTTGGGCAGGGAGCTTGGGGCTCCATCCACAGCACAATTGCTGTGAAACTAAGTGGAGAAAGCAAAGAGCAGCAGAGCTGAGGCCATACAGGTCCAACTCTCATATGAGTACTTACGTCCAGAGATAGCCCGCATTTAGCATTCTAGAATTTCATCAATCCTGATATCGACAGGACTGTGAGAACTGGAAATTACTTCTGTGAGATGATTCTGTTGCTGAGCCCAAGTTAAAGGAAAATGGTAATTAAAAATTTTTGAAAAGCCTTTGTTCCACTCACAGTACAGAACTAATGTAAAACTGAAGCAATCGATCTGACACAGAGCAGTATTGGGAGCTCCTCTTGGCCTGAGTGAAACCTCTACAGTTCATACACCGAAATAGTTATCAATATTTTTTCATCACAAGGAAAATGATATTTCATCTGAGATTTTTGTGTGAGATGAGTGCTCACATGACAGCAAGGCAGTCACAAGTACACAGGAAAGGACATATTCATAAATAAAGTAGCGTATTGTCTCACAACTAAGAGCTCTTCCAGGCCACCCTGACAAGCTGGCAGAGTGCAATGGATGTGATGCTCCTCTGAGAGTTGCACTTCAGTGTGTACCTGGCTGTTTTTCATGTGTATTCCCTGCTGTACTCTTCAAATCCATGCTCAAAAGCTCCTGAGGACCATTATTGAATTCCCCTGAGAGCAAAGCTTTTTTTTTTTTTAAAAAAAAAAGGAAAGGGATGAAGCACCTGCCTCTTGTTTTCCATGTTTTTCTACTTCCAATGTTATTAAAGAATGGGATAATCATTGGTCCCAAAGAAGAAACAATGTACAAAACAAATTTTCTTCTTCAAGATAGGAAACAATAGATTTACTGGGGGAAATTCTCCCCACTTTGTTTTTTCTTGAGTTCCACTACAGACAAAAAATAATAAAAATTTGGAATTTGTTCTTTCAATTTCAAGTGCTCATGAAGTTTTCACTCGGAAAACACAACACAAACCCTAAAGCATGTGGGTGCTTTGGCAACCCCTAGGGTTTTAATGAGCATCATGTATATTTTTACTGGGGAGAAAGAAGTTCCTGTGTTTTTTTTCCAATATACCATTGCTTTAGTGGGAGTCAAAAGTGAAGTGAAACCATCGTGTTAACCAAGAGGATACCAAGATGATAGTGTTCTTCGGTTGTTCCCAGCACTAATACCCACTTGAAAGCAGTAAGGAGACCTTATTTCCTTTTGGGGGGTTTATTTTAGCATTTGAAATATGGCAGATAGCATAATTGGATTTTAAATATCTGATCCAAATTTATTTCAGGGGATTGAGTCAAAACAAATACAAATTCAAGTTTGCCTAGTGCATTTAAAAACTGGCAGCACACGCGTTTCAGGACCTCACCAATTACAGCACTTTACTTATTTCTGCAACAGTTGGCTGCATGTTATTTCTATCTAAAACCGTGTCCCACACTTTCAGGCTTAGTTGCGGGTTCGTAAGTGTTTGTTCTATTATTCAATCATATTATAAAATGAACCACATTTTCCAATAGCTACTTCATGTTCCTTATTTCATTTTTAATTGTGGCATTTCTTCAAACATCAGTTGTCCCACAGGATTTCATTTTTGGACCACTTTTGCAAGCCACTAAAAATGATGAATTCTTGAAGCTTGCAATCTGAGCTCAGTTTAAGCGCACATACCAAAATCTTATCCAAAACCATGTCAAAGAAGCCAAAACCAACCCCATACCACTTCCTAGGTCTAAGTTGCATAACGAATAGGTCTGCACCCTCCCATAAAAAATAAACACCCCAGCCTGCTGTATTTTTCATGGACAGAGAGTTACCTCAATATCCATGAGGCATCAATATTGTCTTGCACCATGTAAACATGAGCCTTGTGTCTTCTGTATCTGCTTTTAACTCTTGCATTTTAAATCCTCTGGTTTCTTGTGGTCTGGTGGCATTGTTTATCACTCAGATACAGGGAAAAGGCATTTGTGATTGCTGCCAAGTTAGTTTTCATCAGCTA
Organism: Aythya ferina; assembly: GCF_964211825.1. NCBI lineage: Eukaryota > Metazoa > Chordata > Aves > Anseriformes > Anatidae > Aythya > Aythya ferina. The sequence continues at coordinate 147,486,073 of NC_140297.1, read as the reverse complement.
AAACACCTTTTCCACATTTATTTTAATTTTTGAATTTCTGAAGCTGTCCAGGTGCTGCTCATGCTTGTTGCACCATACCCTCACTTGAATGTTAAGAACTTCTCTCTGTCCAGTGTTGTAATTGTTAGGACATTCCACATTCCCAGATAAGTTTCAGTGTGGCCCTAAAGAATTTACAGAGCAATTTCAGGCCAGTAATCCAGTTTTGTGATGAAAAAGACAGACCATTATTACCAAGCCCGCATGTGAAGGAAACAACCACCCTCTTCTAGTGAAATGGTAAAAAGAATGCTGGTGAGGATGGAGGTTGCTGTCCTGTGAGTTATGGTGGCTGGGATCTGAGCAATCAAGCAGGTGAAAGAGGACAACAACTTCATCTACACTTCCTGCCACCACTCTTGTATATTCTTTTTACACCACCAAAATTATCATATTTTAAATGTTCACGTATTAAGACATGCAAAGCACTTTCAGTGGAATTACTCTTTTCTCCTAAACTCTAGTGAAATGTTTTTGCTCTGGGACCACAGTAATGAGTTTGTCATTGGGATGCATTTGAAAACAGACTCCAGCATAAGACACCCAGCCAGACTCACTCACTGCAGGAGGTGCAGCAGCCAGGCACACACGGTGCAGAGCTGTAGCCTCTTCCAGGTGTCACCAGCCACCGCTGAGCTCTGGTGTTGCAAGCTGCCAAGCAGCACACAGGGTCATGTCGCAGACAAAAAGCAAGCCCAGTCTATGTTTAGCAAACTGAGTTTGCCGGTCAGGTTTCTATATAATATTTGAAATCCTTAGCCCACGACTTCACCACTTTTCCATGGTTATATGTTTCTTAAATTTCCCTTCTAGAACACAGTTGCTCACAAAGCTTATATCCTTATTTCACAGATGATTCACACTCCTTTTAGGACGAGACACTTTAGATCTTTCATGAAGGCCAACCAGAGCGAGATGCGGCTGTGTGTTTTGCTTTCACATCCAGTGAGAAAACATAAATATTTCTTCCCAGACTGTAATGGAGAATATATCATTGCAAAAAGCAAGGCCTGGGCTAGATCCTCCCTTCTGCCTGTTCTGAAATGCCTGTGATGCATGAAAGAAATGCCTCAGAATATGAAAATGTCTCTGTGCTCCTGAGCCTAAGAAAGAAGCAGACCCACAGGCATGCACTGGTCCCTTTCTAAGGAATCAGTAGAATCCCTCAGCTTGGGAGTGTCATGGGAAATGTCTGTAAATGGAATATGTAGAAAGAAAAACTAAGAAAAATGCAGAATAGAGAGGGACACTGTGCACCTACACTCTGGCTCAATACTTAGGTTACTGGCCTGTAATATATAGCTTCTTTCAAAGGACTTCAGTGTTTTTTATGATTCTGCATCAGAGAAGTGTCATGGGTGGATGGTCTTCATTTTGGGTGGACAAAATGTTGATGACTGTGACAGGTTTGCATCTGGCAGAAAAGGTCACATTTGCCTTGACATGAGCATAAAAATTTTTCTTGGCCAGAGTTATTGATGGTACATCCAGGTACACACTGAAATGTGCTGAATCCTGTGTTGCTCCATCCTACACGTGGCAGTCATGCTTTCTCAAGAAGAGCTGGCATAAATTGTTGGCTCTTCTTGCTCCACTCCCTAACCAATACATCCTGTCTGACATGAGTGGTGAGATCTCAGCCAGGGCATAAGCTCGTGAAAGTAGTCCCATCACTCATCATCCAGATCAGAAATGACAGCTGAATGAAGCTGAGAGTCTTCACCAAATTGTATGCACTGAAGTCAATGTTCCTCCCTAATCTTTCCAGTGTCTTCGTTCAAAAGCTAAGCCAGAATCAATGGGATATAAATTAATAGGGGAATACAAATTGATTCTAGACTATAGATCCCTTTAATCCCCTCTCCCAAAAGAAAGACTGGTACCAAAAGTCAATAGTCTACATGGTCTTTTTTGAGGCTGTCTCAAGAGCAAAGCTTTGTAAGAGCAAGCCTACAAAATCTCTTGTTCAGATGTGTCAAGCACTGGTAATGGTTCCATAATGGTACTTTAATCATGCAGTAAGCAAAACATCAGCTAAGGCAAGTACTACAAATTGTACTCCATATCTACACTTACCAAGCCTGCCCAGGCTCAGAGGAAGCTTAGGATTCAGGATATCTGACACCAATTCCTTCCTCCTCTAGAACTTAGAGCTTTCCAGTGGTAATTGTTTTGAGATGGCTGAATAGTGGAGTCCCCACTGAGAAATGGGTTCTGGAGGAAAAAAAATATATATATATCATATTGATACTATGGTAAGCTGTTATATTTTTCTATAGAGATATAGCATTTGGTATGCAACTTCGGTTTATAAACCAAGTAAGTTGGCTGAAGATCTCTAAGAAACAGGAAGAGTTATCACAGACATATATTTAAGATTACTTTACTCTTCCAGAGTCACAGTTATTCGTGAACTTCTAAATCCAGGTAGAACACCACAAGCTATTGTGTTCTATAATGAATAGTAAAAACGAGTGCTCAGTAAAATTATTCTTCCATGCCTATTCTTTTTAAATTATTTACAGTCCAAACTTCCTTATATGTACCTGTGTCTGTCTGAGTGTCTTGGTTATGAAAGTGAATTCCAAACAGAGCCATGCTGTGTGCAGCTACACAGAAGAACATTAAATTAAGATTCCAGTAGATATCTGTAATTTTGATGTTTCTTAACATGTGAGAGCCTGATCTTCAGCTGGCTGTGAAGAGGGTTTTGTCTGAAATTGTAATTTTTTTTTTTGAAAAGTCAACAAAATGCTCTCAGCAATTCCACTGTGTGGAATCATATTGACAACATGGACGGGTCATTGACAGGGCTAGAATTTCTACCCAGAGAAAGCAAGGCCTGACTGTCACCTGCATGGACAGGCTTTCCAAGGGAACACAAGATGCAGTCTGCAAGCAAACTTCACAGAAATATTTTTGATTTTCGATGCAGGCAAATGGGAACTGGATAAAATATCAAGCCTTGATGGTCACAGATCATACGTATTGATTCACAGGTCTCTCTCTCTTTTTTTTTTTCTTCTCTCTCTTTTTTTTTTTTCCCCTCATACATTCCTGAGCTTTTTTTTTTTCTTTTTTCTTTTCTTTTTTTTTTTTTTTTCTCATTATTTCCTCTAGTTCTTTCTTGTCTCAAAGCTTCTCTTTCCTGTTTGTTTGCCTAGTAATTCCCATACTGCAACATTATTCAACTTAACATATACTTTCTGTTCCCATTCCATATCTTCCCTGTTTCTGCTCTTTGTCTTCAGTTTCCTTTTTGTTCTTTTCTGCCATGTACATGATCCTGGCTCCACTCTCATCCTCTCAAAATCAGCTCTGGATCCAGCAAGCCTACGTTTCATCATCGTTCTCACTTAGGGTCTTTGTTTCAATCTTTCCTTCTATTAATCAGTTCTCACTAACTCCCATGTCTAACTCTCTCAGATTAGATTGTTCAACTGTTTCTCTTTCCTCAGTTTTTCTTCTTCCAGATTAACTTCTCATCCGATTTATTATCTTTTTTAATTTATTCTTCATCCCAACAGTGTCTAAAGGTCACTTTAGATCACAAGATCTATGTCCTTACCCTCATTCTTCCTTGTGGCTTTTTATCTAGAAAATATGGGTTTCTTCATCCCTGACTTTGTTCTACCCTGATCTTGTGATCTTGCCGGTCTCGTTTTTTTTGTTTGTTTTTGGTTTTTTGTTTTGTTTTGTTTTGTTTTTATGTTGCCGTTGTTCTTCTTTACCAATTTTAGGTTCATGTCTCCTTGTCCAACCAGTTTCTCTCTCCTATTTCCTTCTTAACAAAATCCACCAGCTTCCATGCTTTTTCAGCTTGACTTCTTGGTTCTCTCTGTCCACACATCCAAGACCTTGGTCTTCTTTTGCCCAGTTTCAAGTTAAATGGTTTCTTGCTCTCTGTTGATCTGGCAGTGTGTAGGCTAGGATACAAGTCATGTGCCAGCTTGATGCTACTTTTAAAAGCATCAGCAATTAAACCCTTGGTTGGTAAGGCTGCAGAAAGCTCAAGATAATGCATTTGGCATGCAAAAGGTAGCACATGCTCAGGACAGACAGGAATTTTGAATAATTTATCTGCCAAAGTCTACCATACTAATAATGAATAGGGCTTAAAACCCACCCAAATATGGGCAAATGCTTATGTGTCTGGCACCAGGATGCCTTCAGCCTGCCAACCTTCAAGTCAAAGCATGGAGAAGCTAGCATTTCCAAAAAAGAATTCTTACAACCAATTCATTAACATTGGCAAAACAATGTCTTTTTTTCATAATCTTTTTTCTGGGAAATAGCATAACCATTTTTGCTGAAACTTTCCAAAAAAAATTTAAGCAGAGGCAGACACCCAGCATAAAAATTTACAAAGTTATAAATAACTAGAATAGGGATTTATAATTAGAAGCATCAGGCAAACTTACACTATGGAGGAGCATAGTATTGATAACAACCATTTTTATTACTGTAGCCCCAAAAATGCTGCTCAGGGACCACAACTCCTTGTGTAAGAACATGGGATAAGGATATGTCTAAAATATTGTTGTCCTGAAGAACTTATAAATTTCAGACAACAAAAAACAGATGAGTCCAGACAGATGGGCAGTGCAAGGAAAAAAAAGAAAACACTGGACAGTGTGACTGGCAACTCATCTCAAGGAACCATCAATCTAGGTATTGACACACCTTTTATAGTTCTTTGGAAAAGCAAGAACTTTGGGGGAAATGGGAACTGATCAAAGGATAATGAGGTAGTGTTGCAGATGCTTGCAGAAGCATCAGGTTGGAATTAAAAAAAAAAAAAAGTTTAAAAAAAAAAAAAATGGATGCATAGAAATGAAACTAATTGGCCATACTGTACATACACCTGGGCAGATGTCCTTCAGCAGTGAGAAAAGGCCAATAGGTAGATGGGGCACAGACTGGAAAGCAAGCACCCAAGAGGTTACGCTAACTGTTGGGATTGTCATGTATGCCTGTCCCTGTGCTCATAGGGGACTGTGTGACTTCAGGACCCTTATACCCCTTTCCTTTTATGTTTTTGCTGCCACAAAAGGGAGAAAACACAGACTGCCTGCTTCACTGTTACCTGCATGGGAAGATTAGTGTCTTCTGAGGACCCTGTTTCTTTGTCCTACAAGGGATCAGTTGCAGGTAAAATAAAGCTAAAGATAGCTGCAATTGAAGAATGTTTTTTTGGTGTGGGATAGAAGTGACTTTATCAGCTTGCTTTTGAAGCCTGAAACACTCCACCACCCCTAGTGTTGCTCTTCAGCCTCCTCCGCTGCAGCATGGAACGTGGCTGAAGCCTTGGGCTGTTTCGTGAAGGTGGGTGGGGTGTTCAAAGCCCTGAAGGTGTGTTCCCTATTCCCAGAAGGAAAACTGCAAAACAGCCAGTGAAAAATCAACGTTTTCAACTAAGATGGGGGGGGGGGGGGGGGGGTCCTCCCTTCAGACAACCATCCTGGAGCCTTTCCAGCCAGGTTGGCCATACCTACACCCAGGTGTTGCAGCCGTGGGTGTAGCTCAGGCTGTCCTATGGGGCTCTGAGTGCAGAGACTGATATTTCTGAGTGCAGAGACCGATATTTCGGCAGCTGCTGCAAGAGCTGGGATGCCTGCAAGAGAGTCGATAATCCAGGTAAAGCTGCAAACAGCCGTGGTTCTCTGCACAGGGGGATGAAAAGGACTGAAGGACAGGCTGGCTTGCTCGCAGTCCCAGTGGAGACCAGGGTCCTTTGCTGGCCAGGGCCAGGCAGGGTGATGGGGATTTCTGTGGGATTTGTCCCATGGCGCAGGACGGCGGGCGGCAGGATCGTGCAATGTGAGTGCCATCTGCTGGGCCTGGAAACCGTGCACATAGCTGCACAGCGTCCAGCTCGCCCACCATCGCCCCTCGTTTGGCCCTGCCATCGCCCCGCATCTCCTGTAGCTTCAGCTACACCCGGGCATCTGACACGGTGGCTCTAGGCCCTGCAGGAGCAGGCGAGGGGCTGCTGAGCAATTCTCACAAGGGCCAGGGGTATCCTTTGCTGCGAGGGCTGCCCTGGTCCCCCTGGCAATGCCGTCGGGCCTATCTCAGTATTCCCTTCCCACCCACTGGTGTGCCTGGCATTTATCCTGTTCATGGTTTCAGGTGGCTTCAAGCTGATTGCAGAGCTCTGCCTGCAAACCTGCAGCATCTTAAGCACCAGTAATTCAGATTTGAGCAAAATATCTGTAGTGGACACTGAAGTTTGCCTCTCCCCACATAAAGCATCCCTTGATCTTTCTGTTGGGTTTATCATTTTTGGCAAGAAGGTAAGTTTTTCCAAAAGCCTAAATCTCCTCTTCAGCAGTTTATTGTCCCAAAGCAGTCATTCGGAAATCCCTGGATTGTGATACGCAGTCTCTCGCTAGCCCTACAAAGCTGACTCAGTGGGTTATACATATTCCCTCTTAACAGCAACCAGCATCTGGGACCCAAGAGGCTGGCCAAGGCAAGTGTGGATCATTGGAGGGGATGGAGCAGTATGAGATAATCTCAGCTGTTTGTTCGCATTGGAAAACTGCTGGAGAAATAACATCACCATTCCACTGCCAGTGGCCTCGTGTGACCTGCTTAGCTGCAAATGCTCATCTTTGGCTCGCACTTTCAGCTTCTCTCCATCACACATTCATAAAGTTTCAGCAGAAAAAGATTCAGACTATTTTCTGATGGATTTTACCATTATCCTCATACTGAGTTCACTGGGAAAAAGAAGTCCTTCAAGAAAGATTGAGGTGAATAATCCATAACTTTCCTTGGCAAGTTGTTCCAAAGACTAATTGCCCTTCCAGTTAAAATTTTATTACTGATTTCTAATTTGCATATGTCTGCCTTTATCTGCAGTTCTGCCTTAGTTCTGCCTTTTTTTTTTTTTTTATTTTTAATAGTAGTTGGTAGAAACTCAATCATATTTTCCCAGTCTACTTTTTGATTAGCTAAACTGCTTGAGCCCATTATGGTTGTCAGTGTAAGGAATATATCTTTGACTTTGGCAATTTTTTATTCCTTCCAATATCTTCTCTAATTTTTCAGCATCCAGTCTGAAATGTGAAGAGTTGATCTGTACGGGTATTCAAGTTTCAGTCTGATCAGGAAGGCTACAAACAGAGAAATACCCAAGACCCATGATTCTCCTGTTGACATATGTATGACCCCATTGGTATGTTGAATAATCACAATGAAAGCCTACACTTGTCTCTTTTTTTGCTTTTCAGCAGTCTTGCTGTTTTTCTGCAACCATTGTCTACATTTCTTGACATTTTCTACATTGTCTACATTTCTTGACATTTCTTCTTGACATATGACTTTCCCTTGATTTTAATAAAAGTCAATTGATTTGAAAGGTGTGGCTTAAGAAACGATCTTTTTTTTGCCTTACAAGCATTACTTTTACTACAAGAAACACCCCATTTGATTGTAATTCCCAATGACAGCTACTTTATGAGATTTGTGGTGGTAATATGTGAAGTCAATATGTGTACATTTCAGGTAGACATGAGCATATATTCTCTCCTAATTGTCAGAGGCTGAGTGCTGAGACACAGCAGCGGTCTAACAATTTACAGCATATGAGCTTTGATGACTAGCTGTGTGAATGCCCTTAGCCCATAGCCAATATAAGACAAAGCACTTCAACTTAAACCTCAGTAGAAGATGTGCACAATAGTTTGCACATGTGCTTTTAAACCATTGGGAATTCATTCAGGATTTCCTTAACCCATGACAAGTCACTGATTTGTCTGAGTCCTGAGTTAGGGATGTGGTTTCAGAAGTTCATCCCTTAGCACCTCTCCAGGACTCTGTTTTCCCTGCAACCAACAAAGTGCAATAACCAAATAGCAAAAGAGTTATTAAAATTAGAGAGAGAGTATATTTGAAAATGGGAAAAAAGACTTTGATAACATTCACATCCACATTTCAAGAGAAATGAATTGCGTCTGTCTCTTTCGCCATTTTTTTGGTTAGGTCTGCCAATAACTCCTGTTATCTAGGCAGAGAACATATCTGTATTGTGGCCAGAGATCTTGCTTTTCAAATCCACTCTATCCAGGGAGGCTGCTTGTGCTTTTCAAGCCAGTTTTCACCAATTTTTGTCTATTGGTATATTATTTATACACTGATAGAGGGCTGAACTTTTCTCACATGCTGAATCACACTGAAAATTTGTGACAAAGCTTAACTATTTCCAAGAGAGGTATGTAAAACTGCCTTAGACCAGTAGAGGTGACTTACTTTGTTGGTGTAATGGTGCATACTTCTGGGAATCACACTGCTTCAACTAGGTTGATTTCAGATTAAACTAATTAAAGTTGCACCAAAAAAAAAAAAAAGTAGATGAGTGCTGAAATATCCCAATGAGATTTTAGACTCTTACCAATGATTAACTGCTATTTTAAAACCACTTAACTACTCACCTCTGAGACCTTATCCCACAGATCCTTCTCCATACAGAAGATCCTAACCTCCAGCTTCAATCCCTTCTTTTTATTAATGTTTCCTCCAAGCACCTTTTGGACAATCTACCAGTGGCGGTTTCAGTCTGTCTGTAATAACTTTGCTCTTCAACAGAGTCCACGTATGAATCTTTCCACTGCACTTTGAGATAAAAATCTGTTGCAAATCACATGTAAATAAATGAAGCAGGAGAAGTAAAACTGAGAATTTGGTGCAAAGAATACACTCTTACTCAACTTGTTAGGATATTAATTTCCAGCAATAGAAATGTACCTTTTATCTTTATTTTTTTATTTCTCTCTCTCTCTCTCTCTCTCTTTTTTTTTTTTTTTTTTTTTTTTTTTTAGAAATACCTAAGTATCAGCCATTATTATTGTTACAGCTAACACAATAATGAGCTAGGGATGGCAGGGCATGAAGACAGTTGCTAACTAACTACTTATTCCCAATTTGCACCTTTCCAACTTTAAAAATGACTGTTTCTGGTCTATGCTCTAGACATATCAGTCATTTCCCCACCTCCAGTGGATCTGCATAGCTCAGAATATGAAAATGGGAAACTTTCCAAATAGATGTAAAAAAGATTGAAGTTAAAAGGTTATTCTTCTCTCTCAAAACATATCATTCTGAAATATTAAACCCAAGTGATAAGCAGGGTGAATTAAGTTAGACTTTCTCCTTAGAGAGTACTAGATCAATTATTTCCTCTTATGAATAGTTTTTCAGCTGCTTGGCAGTTTTGTCAACTTCACTGCAGGCAGCCCAAGGCTATGGACATAGGTGAGAGTAAAGGCAGCTTTACTCTTGCTTTACATTGCTTTCTTCTGTTGAGTCTGCCCTAACTTCATTGCTAGGCACAGAAAGACTCTCAGCAGCTACAAATAAGACTTATTTTAAGGAGAAAATACCACTCCACCTAGGAAAGTAACAAAACTGCCACTGACCAGTGGGAAACCAAGTCTTGTTTCTTGACAAGTGTGCCACCAGCTAATTCAAATTTCTTCATTTTTAAGGATCCTTTGATGTTGTCCTGTAGGGACAAGGATATTTCTGCTTTACATACCAGTTACATTTTTCCTCAAGAAATCATATATCTTCCTCTTCTCTTTCTTCCTGTATATGTGTGCATTGGGGTAGATTATTATGAGTGGCTATAAACAATTTGAACTCTTCTAAATCCTGATTCCCAGGAGCCCCTGTGTTAACCTAGGGGGTTTAATCACGATTGGACATACATCTTCCAATACTTTTTGAAATATCTTTCAATACTTTTTGAAAAAGCTGATCACAAGCTGTCATGGCCAATGTCTGGAGGTGCCACAGGTAGGACAGCTTTGGGTAGTAATTCCTACTGGGGTGAGGGGATGATGCTGGAGGAAGGAGCAATCCTGATCTGAACGCTCTAAATTTTTGACTCCTTGGAAAGCATTAAGCAACCTGACAGTTCATCCATAATTAAAAGCCTTACAAGGCCAGATCTGTGATAGAGCGACTGCAACAGTGAGACATGGCAGCACTTTTTTTTGCTGCTATCATTTATATTAACTCCCAGAGGAAAATCAGTTACTCTAATTAGGACTTGTGAGTTTAAATGTCAATATATAACTACAGAATACAAAGAAAAGCCCTTCAATAATAACGTCTTTGCTGTACAGAAGAAGCCACAGCAAAACATTTATGCAATAGGTTAGCCTGAAGCCAGTGGAAGGGCAGGAACCAACCCTTTTAGAAATACGTTTGCTAACATCTATCTGTTGCAGAATGAATTTGGGACATTGTCTTCTCTTGAACAAACACTCATTATTTGTTCCTAATTTCAAAATATCCTGCAGTAAATCTGAGTCTGTGTTCTTCATGTCAATAGAGAAGAGAAAAAGACAGAGGTAAAAGACATTTCAACTAATTCAACTCTTAAAGGTTAGATACTCAAGAACACAAATATCGGCCTTTTTTTTTCTCCCTGAACTCTTCACCTTTCCATGCAATTGAGATATAAAATAAATTACTTAAGGATAATAAGATAAAAATAACTTCTGGTAAACTGCAGTTTCATGAAGTGGATGGTTAGAAAAATATTGATGTTTAAACAACTGTAGAAAGAAAATCAATAATGAATGCAGGACTTTAGAGGAAATTCTTTTAAAACAGTATTTTTTTTAATGTCCATTGTGAGACCAAAAACTCAGTGATATTATTACCTATCCAAAGAGCCAACTGATAGCTGATGTCTTTTGTTTGATTAAATATGATCCTGAAAAAGTTATTAGTCCTTTATTTGATATGTCACAACTTAAAATCAGTATGTGTAGAGTGTAACCCTTCAGCCAAATGTGGGGCACACCTTAAAACCAGCAGCAACTAAGACTCAGGAAAGAGGGTGAACTGCAATGTGCATAGATCTCCCCAAAGCTCTGCAGTTCTATATTCACTTACGCAGCTGAAAAATTGCCATAACGTGCAGATTGTTTGAAACATTTTACTGTAAAGGCTCAGGTAGCTATGAGATCAAATTATCCTTTAGTGTTATGAGATTTGGGATATGGATTTCTTGAAACATGCCTCATAGCCATGAGTCTGCTACTAATGTACACCCTTCACTGCTTTCTGAATCTGGGCTCTCACCTGTGTTGACCTTAGCCATTAATTTCCTATGGTCAAGCATACAAAAACTGCTTCCCCCAGTTTGGATATGCTTGAATTCAAGATAGATTTACCACTCTGAGACCTTCTCAGTTAACTGGAAAAATCCCAGAGTGTCTCAGCAGATAGCACACCCAGTTATTCAAGGAATGCAAACCAGAGGCTTACAGTAATATATGTTGTACTTGTCCATCCTAATCTAGGTTAACCTATTCAGAACTAGCTATCTGCCACAGAAACTAAAGCTGAGGTATTGCTCACTTTTATTTTCCACCTGAAAATTAGATGCATTGTCAAACACTGTAGGAAAGGACTGCTTTAGAGGATTTGGTTCTCAAGAAGAAGTATATTTGGTTCTCAAGAAGAAGTGTATTTTTTATTTTATTTTATTTTATTTTATTTTATTTTATTTTATTTTATTTTATTTTCAGCTGTGACCTACCAAATCTTTAACATGGGAGATGGAAGTTTGTTATAACAATTTGGGCCTTAGCTGGGTGGGAACTTCCAGTTGGAATGGTCTAATAGCAAATATTTTCTTGGCAAAATAGAAGCATTTTATGGTGAAAATAACAACTTTCTTAAAAAATAGAACTGTTTTCCTACCAAAAAATATGAAGAAAAAAAAAGAAAAAAAAAAAAAAAAAAAAAAAGAAAGAAAATGAAATATAGAGTTTCAGGTTGGCTTGGGAAAATTTGTTTTTATAACCAACAGCATGTTCCAGCATCTGTGCCCAGGACCCAGAGCTGCTGATGTGCAAGCAGCAGTTCTGGCCCAGGATGACAGCAGTCTGTCCCACGGCAGAAGGGAGGTGTTTAATTCCACAAAGAAAGTGCGGTGTCAGACATAATGTTCTCTTTGTTGTTCCTGTTGGCTAGTTTGTGGTCTGTCCACCTCCTCCCTCCTCTGTCCAATGCTTTCAATCCTATTCTGGGCTGCTGGGCTCTTCCCAGCCATGTGTTCAGTGCCCAAGCAACTCCCTGGGGTTTCTGAATTCCACACTCCGAACTGGGCTTTCCTTGCCAACCTACTTCCAAATCTCAAGATCTTTCCACCCTGTTTATTTACCCCAAGTTTTAACCTATAATTTTTCCTCTTGCTCAATTTCTTGCTTGTGCTACTGCTCTTCTCTTGGCTTGTAGTTTATTCAGAGCCTTCTGGGATAGTCATCTCCTTATTTGTATTGACAGTCCTGCAGCCAGCTCTGTACCATCAGAAAGCTTTATCCCCTGTGTGCACATACCTTCTTCCAGGTCATTGGTAAGCAATGGGGGCAGTTGAGCCAGCAGTACTAATCCCCAGGTAGCCAAAGCTCGTATTCAGTTTGTCAGAACTTAAAGGACAGAAGACTCTTGAGGAAAGAGCTGACAACAGCAGGAGGAGGAGGACTGGAGAACTAAAACATCTGTTGAAAATCACGGGAAAGAAAAATGAAAAAACAAGAGTGAGACAATCGCAGTTTCAAAGAGACTTTGACACCATGGCATGAAATTTTTTTTTTATTTTTTATTTTTTAACCTTCCAGCTTTCCTGACATGGAGGATAAAAATGGTGAGACATTTCCTACTGTGATGGTACTCGGTCTATTGAATATATGCCTCTTCAATCAGCTTGAGACTACCTAGTTTAGGACCACATTACAGGTTTCTGATGATCTTTCTAGGCTCAGACAACATCACTGTTGCCAAAATGGTCTCTCAGATTCACAAACGCTGCCAGCACACAGGCTTTCAGCCTGAAGCAAATGTGTGAAAATTTAGGTTGGTTTAACCCTCTGCAGTAAGGCTGACCCAATTCTCTTGGCTTTGCCTTTGCACCGGGTTAAAATGCACATGCATCTGCTGTGGTGAAGATGATATGGAGTGCGTTACCCCATGGCATGCCATTTCTGTGGGTGCCCTTGCTATCTTTCAAAGGATCTATAGGCACCTGGCCCTGGCTTTCTAGACCCAATGGGAACTTTTTCCTTGATGTGAATGGTCCTGAGGATCAGTCTTGGAATGACAAAAGAGGCTGCCTTCTGGCTAATTATCTTCTTGCCAAAATACTTCTCATCTTCCAGCTCCGAATACAAAATCACTGGGATGGGAGACTGATTCAGATGCTAGCACGATTAATAGCACTAAGCGACTTCTGCACACTTCTGCCATGGAAGCACTGTGCTGCCAATACTGGTCAATAATCACAAAATAAATAAACTATATTTGCACGTGGTAAGATCCAGGTCCAGCCTAAGGAGTGCAAATAATTACAGAGGAAAACAGTTTCTCCTTCAGCTGGTTTTCAGGTGCGTGAGGGGCAAATCTTCTCTGGCAGCACTGAACTGGCAGAAATCTGGTGGACCTTGGTAGAGGCAGGTTTATTATCCTTCGCACCTCTGGTCTGGTGGCAGAATTTTAGCGAGGGATTCCTAAGAGACCCCTCAAAGCATATCCCTGCACACAGTTCATTAGCTCAGCTGCACCTGAGGTCTTCAATTTTCTGGACAGGGTATGCAAAGTGACTATAAAAACCAGAGGCCATGCCCAAGCTCAGATCTCCAGAGGAAGTCCAGATGGCTCTTCTAAAAATGAAATCAAAAAAGGCCCCTGGCCTAGATGGTATGTAGGCTGATTTTAATAAGAATTACCAGAGCATTTTCTCTCTCAAATTGTGAGAGGATTTTTCAGGACTGAAATAACAATCTGTCACTCAATTTAAATTTGTTTTTGTCACAAACCACGTGGATCTCAGATGGGAAATGATAGAAATTGACACTGACAACCCAACTTGCCAATTTTCTGGTTTGGTTTTGTTTTAACCTCATATCTTTGCTCTAACCTGTTTTTAAAATCATGAATAAATGTTACAATTGCTGCGGGAAGGTCAGAGGGAGAATAATTTTAACTGGTTTTGAGAAAGTCAAGATCTGAGCCAAGGCTGCCTGAAGATATAGTTCCAAAAAGCTTAGCAGGTGTAAAGAGATGGTACATGGGGAGGCGGTGTGTTGTCCCTGCTCTGATACAACACCGTCTAAACACTTTCTAATGAATGCAAAGGTGAAATCTAGAGAAAAGCAAGTAACAAGTGTTGGCATCAATTTTGAGAAATGGCTGCACAATAGAAAACAAGAGTTGTTTTCTAATGTTCAATCACACTCAGGCCAGCAATGAACACTTTCAACCAAAAGAAAAATAGTAAAAATGAATGCGGTGTCTTTCATAATGTATAATTAAGCTGTGAAACTCATTTTTAAAACATATTGAGGTCAATAGTTCAGTGACATTAAAAGAGAGATTACATACCATAAAGATAATACTAAATCAAATGGGGTAGAAAAGAATTGCAGGTAATGCACCACCTCCCTGCTGTAGTCACTGACAATTCCTAATTACTATGGAGAATAATTTTCCCCTCCAGCAGATCATTGTGCAAGTGCTCACTAAAGGCTTTCCTGAGGGTCGTGCTCTCTGCCAGGAGTGAACTCCTTGCAACAATGAAAACAAAAGTTATGGTGACTTTACGTGAAAATGCATGACCTCCCATTCTTGTTCCACCCATTTAAGATTACTATTTTCTTCTGAAAAGGGCCAAACTAGGTGGTAACCACTGGTAGGGAATGGGACAAACAGTGGAGGTGGATCCTGTCTGTATAAGGTGGATAGCACAGGGAGAAAGAGATTATTCAGGGCTCAGAATTGTTGTCTGATGGGTGTGAAATAAATAAATAAATAAATAAAATTGTTCTTTAGCTTCTTCCACTGCCTCCTGTAAGCAATTCATGGTCATTAGAAAGGACAATGCCATGCTTCCAGATTATCATAAAATATGATTTCTTTCTATGGGGACTTAAATTAAAGCAATTATCCGTTGAATTTACATACAGAAAGAACTGTGTGGAGGTGGATTCCAACAAAAAGTGGCGTGGAGGAAATGAAAAGTTTCTAAAAAAGAAAATAAAATTTTGTTAAAAGCATCTTATTTTGAAAACTAAAAAAAAAAAAAAAATGACCAAATCAAACAATCATTAGACATGAAAAATGAAAACAAAATTAAATAGAAAATTCCAGTGAAATATTTTGATTACCTCCTTGTACAATTATGCCTCCAGGTAGAGGCTAGTAATGAAGATTACAAACAGAAGAAACTGCTGAATGGCAGGCAATGATTCAGTCTGTGAGATCTGGTCTCATTCGTAACTGTTGACTTCACACAAGGATACAACCCCTTGCCAGTGCCCAGGATCCTAACAGTCACGCTTCTAATTAACTTGAACTCCAGTTTCATATTTCTCCTGTGATAACAGCATTAACATAAATCCAAGAGATTATATTTTTTTAGCACAAGGCTCGCCGTAGAACTGTCTGGGAGATGAAATTGCGGTAAGTAGTTCAGGAAGTTTCAGTGAAAGATGAGACACTCGACATGAGAATAAAAGCAAGGCCAGTGGCTCCAAGGAGGAAATTCAATGGGCCACAAAACATTATATTTGAGGGTGTTAAATTGATTGCTAAGTGGGTTAAGAGTGAAATTCCCCTCTTGCATTCAGCACAGCAGAGGTGGAAGATTGAAGCAGCTGCCTAACAAAGGCTGTACTTTTTTCTGAAGCCACCAGCACTGCCTGCAAGAAAGGCAGGGGGGGACTTGCTGCACTTGCACACACAGGAGTGTCTGATGCCATTTTAGAAGCCCAGAGAAAAGCCAGCTGCCTCTGCAGTGTGCAGGCTTTGGGTGACATCCACCAGCCTCATGCAGGTATCTCAGATGTCCTTAGACCCTTATGTTCAGGCACCTGAGCTGAGCCCCAGAGCTCCATTGATCAAAATGGGAGCAGATGCCTAGATTCAGATGTAGATGGCATTGTATGGAGCTGAACCTGGCCCCTGTGATGTGTTATCTGTGTTAACTGCTCTATAAGTAAAGGATATCCTAGTAACAGAGTAAGTTATTGCAAAACAGAGTCCAGGATCTCAAATGTCTTCAAATTTTTATGAAGAGGAGAGGTAAATATTTAGTCTGTAAATGAGGTGGTAAAAGAAATGACAGTGTGGATAAAAATATCCTTTGAATCTGAACCTGTGAATCTCAAAAGGCCTGAGCCTGCAACCTTTCATCAGTCAAAATTCCTACTGCTGCATGCAGGATGGACTGTGGCTGTAAGTACAACATGGACTGTGGCTGTAAGTAACAGCAGAGCTGAGCACTTCCCGGAGGCACGGAGCAAAGCCAGTGATCACATTGCTCGGTCTACACAAGAAGCTGGGCCACTGTGCTCCCATCGGTCAATAAGAATCTGCTCTCACCTCCCCCATGCTGCAGAGCCGGCTCTTTTCTGTCTCCACCATTTACTGGAGCACAAGGAATTGGATTACTTAACCTCTGTGCTCATGCAAGGGAGGAGGAAAGACTTCTCAATTCTCTTCCACTGCTGCGCAGGTCCAATGACATCCTTGCCCCGGGGTGCCAGCCTTGCTTCACTAACTCCTGAATAAGCACAGCCAGATTTGACTCAAAGCTCTCACTACTTGAAACAATTTTCTGGAAAGGGTTAATAAACAGTTTCAAAATTCTATTTCAAAGACATATAACTATATACCTGGAATAATGCAGAATGTTTTATTTTCAGATGGGTTTGCTCCATTCTCTTTCAGTTCTGTGACCTTCAGGGAATAAAGTTTGCTCTAGCTTTTAGCTTATAGATTTTGTGTTTCATATTCAAGGTTAACTTCTTGCTTGATTAGACACAAGCAAATGCTAGCAGCTGCAGTACCACTGTGGAAATGAAATCCTGCACTGTGTCTGGTCAGAAATGTCAAGCACCTGGTAGTTAACTACAAAGAACTCATTTTGTCTTCCATTAGCAGCATTAAGGTGAGTTAGGTGCTCTTTTGTTTTCATGTTGCAAAATATGAAATGTCATAATGTAGGACATATGCAATAATTTGAAGATGACTGTTCTTGCTTTAAACAGGGTGTGCTACTCTGTTTTTAATTCTTTATCAGCATTATCACAGAACCAGTAGATGAAAGTTCAAGCATTTTGGAAAAATATTTGCATGTACATTGTCCTGGTAACACCGTAAATGCATGCTAAAAATTCAACAGGATTGGGCAATGCAAAATCTGTATTATGTGGCACACAAGGACAAAAGAAAATGAAGTACATGCTCATGACTAAGATAAGTGCAGATAGAACAACAATATTGTGTTTGCCCCAGATTAGGAGCATGTTGTGTACTGGTACAAATTGGTCTCCTGTCTAGCCAGCTGCTTGTGATAGTCCCTACATCCTCTTGTTTTCATAGTCCTGAGTTTTCAGAGCCTGTAGGGACATGGTGCATGCCCTGACCACCTAAAAAGCACCATGGATTGTGAGACTGACTGATCACTTCCTTAATACTGGACAGGAGATCACCCAACACCTGTGTGAATGGTGTGTTGGAAGCACGGAACAAGTCTGCACTTCCTAAGAAACCTGAGGTGCTCTGGCTGTGACCTTCTGAACCTGAAGCTGGCTGGTCTCAGAGACTGCCAAAGCTGGGGGTGTTCACAGATCCAGTCCAAAGAAGACTGCTTTCAAGACTGATTTCAGGCTGCTCAGCAGCAGGCCATGTCAGGGTTCTCTCTTTTAGGAACAGGCCATGGATGGGTGCCACGAAGCCAGGCCAGAAGGGGCAGGTGAAGGCACCAGGCCAGGCACTGGGTGCCAGCTGTCACACACAGGCAGGGCAACCCTTGAACAGGCTCTAGTGTTGCCCTGGGAGGTATCATTAGCTTGTCCCAGAGACATTTCCCAAGGTCCTGCCTCTGAATAGAGCCTTCATCACATAGCGAGCCTTCGTCACGGCCAGCACCTCCAGGGAAATACCACAGTTATGCAGCTGTTTCATGCTCCCAGCTCCAACATAAGCATCAGCTTCAAGTCAGACCTTTGCCTTGCGATGTTTGGTTTACAAATATCATAGACTTTATCTCTGACTGAAGAGGGACAAATTTAGTTTGCAGTCAAAGTAAACACCTTTGAAATGACCTTGTCTAGTACACAGCTGTTATGCATCAGTTTGGAATGAGCTTGACAAGAGGATATACATCGGCTGTGTCTTTTGATGCGCGGTTCAAGTGCAGACTTGAGAGCCTGTTGGTTGGGAACATTCAGATACGGATCAGGGAAAGAATGTTTTCTCACACTGCTTCCTCCTCCACCTTTTCTTTTCGTTTAATTTCTTTGCTTTGCTTTGCTTTGCTTTGCTTTGCTTTTTCCCTTCCTTTCCTTTCTCCTTTCCTTTCTCCTTTCCTTTCCTTTCCTTTCCTTTCCTTTCCTTTCCTTTCCTTTCCTTTCCTTTCCTTTCCTTTCCTTTCCTTTCCTTTCCTTTCCTTTCCTTTCCTTTCCTTTCCTTTCCTTTCCTTTCCTTTCCTTTCCTTTCCTTTCCTTTCCTTTCCTTTCCTTTCCTTTCCTTTCCTTTCCTTGTTCCTTGTTCCTTGTTCCTTGTTCCTTGTTCCTTTTTTCCTTTAATATAATTTCCAGATATTTCTGCAAGACATCAGCAATAGCAGTTGCTACGTGGACAAGAAATTCTGTTTAGAGTCTTTACAAGTCATTCTAGACAAACAGTCAAACAACATTTTTGGTGCAATAGGAACACGTGGCGATTTTTTCACTTAGTAAGTCAGAGTTCAGTTCAATATTTCTTTTTAGCAGTTACCAGTGCAAACCAGAATGAAGAAATATGAATTAATGTTCTAAATATTTGCCTTTGTATTTGAAGAGAGCTGGTCTTTTAGCAGTCCTACTACAGTACACAGGGCCTTGAACTTTCAGTGAGATGCACAGCTATGTACCTCCTCAGCTGTTTGTATAGCGAGGTCCTAAAAGCTGTCATCAGAATTACAGCAGCTCTCAGAGGTCTCCTCAGTGTTGGGAATGCAAGGAATCTTCAGACCCCTTCTTTTCTTCGGGAAAATGATGAAGGAAAGATTTAGCTGGGAATCCACTGCAGCATGACTGTTCAGGATAGAATGGTAACTCTTAATTGTCTGTGTGCATCAGGAAGCCCAAAGGACAGATGTGCTTTTTGTACCAGAGCTGACATGATCAGCGGGATCGTGTGGGCTGGAGGCTCTGACATGCGGAGCACATGGCTCTCCTGAGACTTGTTCTCCTATTGTCATGTGGAGACAGCCTGGTGAAATGTTACTTCTTTTCATATTTGTCCACCAACACTTTTCCCATCTCCAAAGATCAGAATATCTCTCCGCTGTTGTGATCCAGATGTCTCCCCCGTTCTGGGACCAAAGGCCTGCCAGCTCAGTGTCACCTCTGCAGGAGCTGCGGTACAAACGTGTCCTGGTAGTGCTGTACCCTTGAAAGTGTTTACCATGGGTAACAGGGGGCAGAGGTGACTTTGTGTCACTTCTGGGCTGTTCTAACCGAATTGTTGTCCTCACAACCCCCAGGAAATATGCAACCTGCCTGTATCACCATGCTTCTCTTGGTGAGGGAGTCAGTTGTTCGTGCTCTGTTGAAAGCAACGCTGCCACCCTAACCATGAACTCACCCCAAATCTCTTGCACAACCCTTCACTTCCTGATGAAAAGAAATTAAAGCCTTCTCACGCCGCAGCTGCAGATGACAGCTGCTGATGGCGATGTGGGCACCCGGCCCAGCTGGTGGCATAGCCTCCATGGGGTCCCATGGAGGGAGCACCAGGCCCAGCTCCTCTGGGGCCAGATGGGGCCCGTGGCACTGTGCTTGCTGTGCAAAATGTACAGCCCTGCTGCAGGACTGATGTTCAGATGATGGGGGAAGTGTAGCACCATCACCTAGAGCTCCATGTAAACCCAGGAAAAGACCACACAAGACTGTGGTCTGGAGGTTTCTCCCACCAGGCCATACTTGTCATTCCCCATGATGGGATGTCTGCAAACAAATAAAGCAAACAGCCCTTTCATTCTCATCTGAAGCAAGTGTGCTGAATGTGACAACACTGAAGGTAAAGCAAAGCAATGGCTTCCTTTCTTAGAGCTGTCTTCAGTGGCAAACAAGTTTCTTGACTATCATTATCAGAATCCACACACTCTTGCCATCATTCAAACCAGATGTCCATTCAAACCATGAACAATGCATGTATTGGTGGTTTTGCAGGAGAATTGTCTGAAGGAAAGTGAGGAGTGGGAGAAAAAAGCACAGAATGACCCAGCACAGAAGAAGCCCAGGGCTAAATGCTTGGTTCTGTGAAAAGTCTGAAGAAGGGGGAAGATCTGGGGGTAAAAGCCGGGAAGAAAAGAAAAAAAAAAAAAAAAAAAAAAAAGAGCAGGAAAAGAAGAGTGATGCCATTTCATTTAATCCTTCTGTGCAAAGAAGATGGGATCCAATATCAACAGATGAAATTTCCTAATGAAAATATTTCACGGGACCTAGCATTGCCTAATCCATTGACCAAAATATTTTGGAGTATAGGCTTGTGGTTGGTGACCTATCACGCGTGTTTCCTGGATGGCCTAATCTACTGGCTTTGGGACCTGGAGTTCAACTGCATCTTGTTTAAAGCACAGCATACAGCTCTTAGATCCTGGTGATTACTGGCTGATTTATATAAATGTTAATATGAATACAGAGGTAAGGGATTTTCTTTTGCCCACGGAAGACTGCAAAATAAGTCATAGATGCAAATATTGATGTCTTGGAAAATAAAGCTAAAGTAAACTGTCAATGAAACTTACGTAAATGACTCTTATTTTTTTTTTTTTTTTTAAAGAGAACTCAAACTCTCAGCATCAGCCAGCTGGCATGTTCAAAGTCTGTCTGTAAATATTAAAAGCTTTTCCCTGGCAAGAATACCAAAATATTACTGGTATCTCTGGCATGTAATTCAAATAAAGATGAAGTAAACTGTAAATGTTATCACAAAGCTTAAATAGTCCTGATATCTACTAAATGTAGAGCTTCATTATGACAGGCTGACATAACCTCAAGTAGTGCTTGAGCAACAAGGACTGTGTTGGGTGATTTCCTGTTAAGTACATGAAGTGTTTTAATAAGAGGCATGTTTTGTTTTAATGTAACTTGGTACTTTTTCTGTGTTGTTGCTGATAACCCACTCCTCTCTCGCTCTTCATGCAGCAAGCCTCAGGCTGGATTGATGTATTACCTAGTTAGGTTTTCCTAAGACTCATCCATGAAGTTTGAGACCTCCTGAGCCTTTTTGCTCAACACTTATGCCAAATATCCTGTACAGTTTGGAGAAGGTTGACCTGGCAGCACATGTGCTGAAGGACACACTGAGGATTTCTAGTTACGAGGTAGCCCTGGATGGACACATCCAGCCCACTGTGTGAGTACTTTCAGTGACTGCCCAAGGCACAGGCAGGGGCGCAGACACTCAGGAGAGGACAACCATACATTTGGAACTCCTGGAGAAATAAAGCAGCTGCCCGAAGTACATTCAGAGAAGAGTGAGGAAGATGATTCTGGGAGAAGCTGGCTGTCAGCAGCCTTAGCTGTTTCTGGTTCCTGGAAAATGTGTCTCTTACAGCCAAAGGTGAGAATGCCCTGCTTCTTACCCCTGCTTTTGTTGATTAAGCCTGGTACGTTTGCAAAGACAGCAGTTTTCTCATGAATATACTGGTAATGTAGGAAAAGGGTAGGAAAAGCTGGAAAGCTGCTGGCTGCTGGACATGCCTGTCCCCCACCAGCACCCTGTCTGAACTTCATGAACGAGACCCTGGCTCCATGCTGAGGCACCATGTGTGCCCAAGCTCCTCCACCACCCCTCGGCCCTCCCAGATCAGCCTGTGTCCGTGCCTCAAGCCCAGGCACACTTGCTTACATTTATGTGGCGAGTCTGAAACTGAGAACCATCAAATTAATCAAGGAGTGGAGTTGCCCCCTCTGTTAGTTAGTCCAGTGGCTGAGACGGTGCTGCTAATTGCACACACTCAAGCCTTGGGAGCCCCACTTGAGCATCTGAGCAGCAACCTGGCAAACCCCAGCAGAGCTTCTCCACTGTGCAGCTCTTGACCTGGGTAGGCTGAGGCCCCCAGCATTTGTAATTAAATTTTTACAGTTCTGTGATACAGCATAATGAATCAAGCAAAAATTACATTTTTTTTTTTTATTGTTCAAATATCAAAAAATAGTGTCGGTGATGTGGAAAGAATACATTGCCAGGCACAATTATTTTAAGATAAAAAGCAATAGGAGTTGTTGTAAGATTCAGACTTGTGTTTCTCCTGCCTTTCCAAGCACCGGTTTGGCAGGGTTAGGTATACTTAACACAATATTCCACAGTTAGGCAGAAGGCTAACTTGAGCAATATGGCATCCTATTTTTTCAAGGCTATTCAGTGAAAGAGCCCAAAAATGTGTCTAGATTTTTTTTCTCTGCACATCAGTAATGTGGAAGATAATAAAATATTTATGTTACATAACAGGAACCCTCCAGTTATGCTTTATTTTTGGAAATGTTAAAAAAAATATATATGCAAGGGCTTCTCTGAAATGAGCGTTTGCTAACTTAATGGGAAATGTGATGTGGATTTAGCAGAAGTGATGAACAAAAGCAGCAGACTGAGGTAGCAAGTGGAGTGCTCTGGAGTTTTGATGTATCTTGCTTTCTGCAAGGCACCATCACATGGAGGATTATGTGCTTACTGCATTTGCCAGGAGGGCAGTTTTTCTTTTTCCCCACACAAATGTGTGTCTTGTGTATGCTTCGAAGGCTTTTAACTGAGATGGAGTGTGTTTCTGAACGAAATTACCCATGAGTAGTTAATGCTCTGCCGGGGAGTGATACAAGAGATGGAAGCAGAGCTCGGTCTGAGCATATTAGTGATGTCCACACTTCCCAAACAAGGCTGCAGGCTTGTTTTGCTGAACTATGGCAGACGAGGAGGTGCAGGATTACTCACTGTTGGTGATGTTAGAGTTAAAGTGCTTGCTGGCTTTTCTCTCCTGCTGTTAACTCTCTGAGTGCAAAATAGGTGTTGAAATATTCTCTGATAACATCACACCATCGTAGGCATACTTGGCCTTTCCCAGAACGGTGCAAAAATACCACAGAAAGATAAATACAATGTTCCTTGACATTCTGCCTAGATATTTCATCATAGCATTGCTGCCTAACAACATTATACTGCACCATGCCATTACCTACTTTCTGACAGGGCATTATCCCAGGTAAGGGCTCAGGTATCCTGCAGATAAATTGGACAAGAGAACAGATGAGGAAAAAAAAAAAAAAAAAAAAAAAAAGCAGGAACTCTTAGTGGACAAAAGGCTGGCAGAGAGCCTGAATCTCAAAATTGCAGCTGTCAGTGCTCAGGTCAGGCAGAATGGACTCCTGCACACAGTTCTGTGCCGTGGTACTGATCTTATTTATTCAATTAACAGCCCTGCAATCAAAACAGCCTCATTATTTGTTATAATTGTGCTTGTACAGAAAGACTATGCAAGACTAAGTGGTTTTTATCACTGGCAGATTTTTTTTTTCCTGTTTTAGCATCTGTTCATCTGAGGACTGCTTGCAGCACACTGCAACTGGACAAACTGGCGGTGGTCAACGGGAAACCCAGATTTTGCATTTTCTCTGGCCAAGGATATCATGCTGGGTACTGATAGCCAGGCTGTGCAGAGCTGCTTTTAGGGATCAAATTGGAAAGCAATGAAGAGAAAGGGATTGTTGGTGACTGCTCCAGACCTATTTATTTATTTATTTTGCTTTCCTCGTCTGTGAAGTATGTTCCCTGAAGCTGGGGCCAGTGTGGCTCCTTTCATGGTTCCTGTGTTGGGACTCAGTCAGCAAAGTATGGGGAAGGTGAGTGGCTGGGGACAGGAGGTTTTTTGCTGGGCCTGGCGTTGTACATGCTTCACAGGACTTGGAGAAAATGCTGTAGATTTTCTGTTTATTATTTGAGATCCTGAAGTCTGAAAAATGCCTGCAGTATCCCAGCGTTATGCAAGCAACAAAATACAAAGCCTCAGCTCTGATCAAAGTGTTAGCTTCCCTGTGTCCATGAGGAGCAGTTAGCTCCCAGTTGTTAATATCTTTCAAATATATTAATAGAGAAAACTCAGAAAACTTGCCAAGAGCAGAGTCGTCAATCACTGCCCCTGGGTGTTGGCAGATGGAGGGTGCATGGCAGCATGGGACAAGGACAAGCCAGTGACTGCTTTGCTGCTGGAAGCCATCTCCCAACGTGCCCTCAATTCTGTACAGACATTCAGATGGGCTGCCCATGGTGGCGCTTGCAGATGGTTCAAAGGCAGGTAAAGCAAAACGCACGGCTGCATTTGCCCAGCACAGATGTACAGTGACACAGGTGAAGTTCTTGGTAACATGCATGGATGCCACAAATCATGCAACTATTGAAAAACTGGGGGGCAGACTGGAAAAGTGACTCATAAAGCTGAAAGCAGGAGGATATCCAGTGGTGAATTCAGCCCCTCATACACTGTGAAGGCCGCTAGGCATACACGTGGCCACAGATATGTTGTTTTCTGATGAGGATAGCAGTGTGTGAAATAATATTAAGGAAATGTGTGGTGCAAGGCCCTGCTTTGTACCTGGTACTAGAGTGCTGGGCAGCAAAGGACAGAAGAGAGTCCCACTACTCGTACAGAGTGCACCATGTGGAAGAAGTATAGAGTTAATTGGTGCACAAGAGACAGCTTGAAAAATTCCCAGGCAGCTGAATTTGCTTCTAAAATTTCCAGATGCTGCAAAACTGGAGGAGACCAAGCATGCTCTGCCCTCTCCCCAGCTTTCCGTCAGTCACCAGCATTTCCCATTTAACAATATTCACCTCCCTGCTCAGCAAGTGCTATCTGCATTCCCACTATCAGCAGCACGCCAGTGTGTGGCTTCAGCCTTGTATACAATTAAAACTTTAAGAAGCTTGTGATACAGAAGGCAAGTTCCTAAATCAAATAAAAATGTTCTCGATTTGCTTCAGACTCGACAATAATTTGCTCCAAATTTCATGCTCTCCATTGGTTCAATTTCCACAAACTCACACTAATTAGCTGCAGAGCTTCTTTTAAATTTACAAAAGCAATCATTCTCCGTGATAGCTCTATGCTATGCCCAACTCCCTCTGAATAGACTTTAATGACATGGTAACCATGGTTACAGTATATAAAATAGGCAGCCACGAAATGTGGAAATGTAACAGTGTAATATAATTTTCTCCAGAAAATAAAGGTTTTTGGCATATTTGCATTAATTAGGACATCACATTAAATATTTCATATCTGCATTCTTTACAAAAATAAAAGTCACAACTGACAAAATGATCCTTTTCAAAGCAGCAAACAGCACCATTGGAAAAGCATTTTCCCTGATAAAACATTATAACTGGACATCTATAAGTGCCATTCTGGTAATTCGGAGTTAGAGCGTGTTGGAAATGAGCCCAGAGAGCCGCTGCGAGTGGAGCTGCCATATGTCACCGAGCTCAGGCTTTTCATCGAGGAGTGGGGACGGGGAGGAAGCAGCAAAACCTCTCATCTGCAGGATTGAGCAGATAATGGGGGAGGTCTGTGAGCCAGCACAGCAAACCAGGACTCTCACCTTCATGTTTTCAGGTGCCTTTTTTTTTTTGTGTGTGACTTTTTTTTTTTCTTTTTTCTATTTTTTACAGAATTGGTTTAACAGGTATAAAACAACTTATTGCACATAAATCAAGACTTCTGATAAGTGGCACTCAGCATCTTTTGTGAATGTTGCCACCCCCTCCATCAAAGTTTCATGTATCACCACACTGTCTTGGGTGAAGGTTGGGGATCCTCAGATCTATCTTCTCTTGATCTGCCTCTCTGCATCAGATCTACTTATGCGGGTGGGCTGGGACATGAACTAGAGCATTTTATCCCTCTAATTTACACCTTTAGCACCTCCATTCTGGCAGTTTGTTGGGAGAAGGGACGAGGGCAGCCATCCCAGGGGAAAGGAGAGGCAGTACATAACCCTGCTGTAACTTTTGCCCTAACTGTATCATGTGCTACCAAATAGATGTAAATACAACACATTGGGTGTATCATCCACAGCTAGTTTGGAGTTGCAGAGAACCTGAGCCAGTTTGTCTGCAGTGACCAAACTCAAAAGCTTACTTCCATATGAGATGCTGCTTGCTACTCTATCCCCTCCAGGGGACAGCTGCAGAGTGGTCCTGACAAACCTCTCTGCTTATTCTTATCTGTAGCAGTGATGCCATAATGAGTGGCAAGCATCCCTGGAGTGACAGTTTTCAAGCAATACAAAGGCGGTTACTTTATTTTTCTCCTGAAGCATTCATCAAATGACATTAGATGAGGAATGCATTTATATAAACTGGTCTCTCCATGACAAACTGATGCACAGGAGAAAAGATTAAATTAATTGAAAAAATGTTTATTATGAATAGGTCATTTAGCTCTAGCCTCAAGCAAACCGCCTCCTTATCGACTGGACATGGACGGATACTCCGAGTTCAGCTGTACCTCTTGTTCCCTCATCTGTAGCCTAGTGAGAGCAACACAAAGGAAGGAAGATTAACCTTAGAGAATACAAAAGGATGAAAGGTTGGAGAAAATCCTTCAGTTCCATTTAGGTCAGGCTGGCATTCAGCAACAACTCTGTCCAATTAGACAACTGGAGCGGATTTGTGCTTTGTCCCTGTGTCTTGGGCACTCTTGTTGCAAAAACAGAAGTGAGGGATAACATTTTTTCTTTTTTTTTTTTTCTTCCAGCTCCAAAGCACAGATATAACAATATTGCATTTAGGGAAAAGATACCAGAGTTCTTCTTCTTCTTCCATCTTTTTTTTTTTTTTTTTTTTTTTTTTCCAGGTGACTGATCATTTATTTCTTTGTTTTTGATTTTTCCCCACCATGCAGACAAGATCAAATCTGGAATCTCAGTTTTGCTTAGCTAGATCTTGTTTTTCTTAATAAATACAATCCTCTGATAAGGACTTTTCAAATCCAGGAAAAGATAACAGAGAAAGTGTAATTAAGATTGTCATGCATGTGTTCTTGATGACCTTGGATTCAATTTCTAAGGTATATTCTGTTTGTGCAGAAGGGACAAAAAGAGCAGGACTCCTTTCTGAATCTTGTGTATTTTGAAACTATTTTTTCTCACAGCACAGAGCATCTCTCTCAGATATTTACAAAGCACCTGTCACCATGGGAACAAAATTAAATAACAGAAAAGCAAAGGAAAAAAAAAAAAAAAAAGAAAAAAGTATTTTCTACTCTTCTATATGCTTTCAAAGAAAAATGGGACTGAGTAGAGCACCAGCTCCAAACTTCAGTCCTAGTTTGAGTTCATCCTAAGGATTTCCAGCAAAAGTATCGATGACAACACCATCTCCCCTCATCCCTTTCTTTGAAGAGCATGCCACCACCCAAGAAATGAAAGAGCATATTTGAGAAGGCAATGACATGTCCCAGACTACAAAGTGTCATTCTGATAAAAAGCATGGGGTAAAATCCTAGTCCAGTCCTCATAGTCAATGCAAAAGCTAGCATGGATTTAAATCCTTTTTTTTTTTTCTTCTTTTTTTTTTCTTTTTTTTTCCCTTGAAATGAAGTGCAGGCTCAACACACTCTCCAATACTCAGACATGAAGAGACATGAAGTCATGAAGTAGATACGCAGTGACTGCCAGCTATCCAGACAGACCTGCTGCTCAGAGGATCAGACTCACTATGATAGCAGCTGGGATTTTCCAGCCCAGGATCACCCTGCTGAAGTCCCAAGGACAGACTGACGTCGGTCCCTGCCCTGTCAGTACGGCTGTGCCCACCTGGCCTGGCTCTGCAGCCCACTGAGAGAGGTGGCAAAGGTGTCTCTTACCCGGACGCTGACATGCCTGCTCACTGAATAATGTGTCCTGAAACCATTCCGATGCTCTGAATAATTCAAACCTACTAAAAATATGTCACTTTTAGGTATAATTAGACAGCTATTATCCTTTGAAACTGAGTAACTATACCCAAATTATAATAAAAAAGGACAAAGATATGGAACTGTGGCACCTTTCTGAGTTTTTACTGCTGTGTTTTT
Source organism: Aythya ferina (assembly GCF_964211825.1). Lineage (NCBI taxonomy): Eukaryota > Metazoa > Chordata > Aves > Anseriformes > Anatidae > Aythya > Aythya ferina. The sequence continues at coordinate 147,457,893 of NC_140297.1, read as the reverse complement.
GAGCTATACACTTCTACAAGCACTGCATTCTGCACCCAACAGTAATTTAGGTATCATGTACTGTGGTTTCTGATCTAGTCCCACTTCCATGCAGAACTGCCAGCAAGGCACATCATGGGGGCTGGCTGTCTAAAGGTTAATACACATTATTCAATATTATTAACACACAATACTTGTGCTTTACGGTCAAAACCTGTGCTGACCTGATCAGGAGCATTTCCTTAGTGAGGACAACCCCACAGAATTTGAACCACAGAATTTCCAAGGAGACCTTGAGAAGTTCAGTCCACGCAGTAAACATCACATCCAGGTCTGTAGTTAAGTTCTCTCTCTTCCCCTGCCAATGTAGAGCTGTATTTTTTATTTTATTTATTTATTTTAAGTAGCTCTGCTGGCAGATATTTTGCAGTTGCTTGGAAAGAAGAAAGATCTCTTTTAAAACTGCTGCATTGCAACATTGCTCCTCTCTAGTATTCAACATCCCATGACACAGCACGGAAAGCCGTGTCAACAGACCTACCTTAGCGAGCAACCCAGCTAAGCACAACATGAGTCATCTTCTGAGCTCCAGCTGGCTGATTTGGGAAGAATTTGCAGGTGTGTGTTTGTTTGGATTAAAAGGAGACTATTTCAAGTGAGGACAATGTTTTGTTCCTGCTCCTTACTCCCATATGCACATTTTATTTGTCACTCCTGTCAACAAGCATTTGTAAACTAAAAATAATGTGTTAACTACACACACTACATTGCAGTGCTTTGGAAGACATTGAGCTCTCTCTGCTTGCAGCATGAATTTCGTCTCTTGGCTGCCTCCCTCCTTTGGTAGACAGCTCTCTTGCTGTGCCAGTTGGAAAGGAAGACACGTCTCACCCCTCACCCCTTCTCAGTTTACTCACCATTACTTTCGTAGTTAGCATTCAGAAAGAGCAACAGCTTCTGAAAGCCCAAATGTTTTGGAGACAGCCTTGGGAAACCTGGCTCGAATCATCTTTTAGGGCAAATTTGTGAGACCCCATTTTTCACCAACAGAAGTTATGTGCGAGCAAACAACAGCCTAACCGGGAGCCCCTCGGGTTAAACAAACTTGGTCTTCGTTTCCAGCACAGGTTTTCTGTGTCAGTTCTGCCGGATAGCTCAGACTCTTCTGGAATAATGGCCTCATTACATACACAGGATACAAATTGTAAACTGCATTTTGTCATCTCAAGAATAAATTACACCCAAAGAGCTATGAAACAGTGAGTGAGAATAAAGTCCGGCACATGTATTTTGCATGGCTTTAGAATGAGCGATATATATATGTAATCATTACCATCCAGGCAGCAAGGTCAAGGTCAACTCTTTTGCATTGTTTGAGCTCTTGAGGTCATGTAAAAAGGAGTGTGATCATTATCCAGTATCACCTCATATTGCATCCAAATATTCTAATAAGAAACTGATCTGACTATGCACATGGTCTTCCCACTGATCTTCCACAGGCATGTGTGAGGCAGGCAAAAACAGAGGAGGAAGGAGGACAGAAGGAAAAGTCCATAGAAAACAAGGGAAAATGAATGAAAAAAAAAAGAGAGAAAGAGAGAGAAAGAGAGAGAAAACTATATTGATGCTAAATTATAATTAAAATGGGATAAATAAAGGAAAAATTCAGGACCAAAAAAAAAAAAAGGAAAGAAAAAACTAAGCAAACACAGAGTGCAAAAATTGTAAATGTAATAATAAGACATGATCATTATTATAGACAGCTGTCTTCTGTTCAGCACAGACACTAAAAATCTTCACTTCTGAAATTGTCTGACCTGAATTTAATTGTACTTTAAGCTTCCAACAAGGTGTCCCAAGTGGAAGTAGAATACACAATTAATTTCATTTTTCATAATTAGAGCAAATTAACATTCCATTCTGTTTCCTTTTCTATTAAAAATGAATAATAATAATAATAATAATAATAATAATAATAAAAGATAACCAAAATGATTGGACCTCTTTGTCCTTGATTGCGTCTTCCTTTCTCAAGGATAATTTGTTCTTAGGTGGCTTAAGTGTTTGATTAATTAGGAACCTCAGATGTAGAAACACACAGGATCCTCATTAGCAGAATAGAAAGAGAATTAAGGAATTTAGCAATGGTTTGCCTGAAATGGGCAGTCCTAGCAAGAGCATCACTGGCTGTAACAGGAATGCTGCATCTTTAATAAGCGAGTAGTGTTAGCAATTGCGGGACTCAAACAGTGAGAGATATATCATTGTGTTCTGAGACACTGCTTCCATCTATCCCATTCTCTTAACAGGTCTGATAAGTCATTAGGACTTTCTCTGCTATTTCTGCTTATCCAAAACTGTCCCTGAGCTCTGATGGGGTTAAGTCACACACTAAGTCACAGGGAGATGGGTGGGCATACTCAGCTCTCCTCATACAGTGCCTAAGACAACTGCACCCTGACTCCGTGACTTGCCACCAGCTCAGTGTTACACCAGCCCAATAGCAACATTTTCCCATTAAACTTGAGCAGAGATGTCACTTACTTATTTTCCCAAGGGAAAGGGTTCGTTTGTTTGTTTCCTCTTGACTTTTCACTTGCTCTTTTAACACCTTTTTTGGTGGGATATGTTATTTTGGGACAGCACTAATGGGTCTTTGATTGCAGTTATGCCACTGCTGTTGAAGATAGTGCTGTTGAAAAACCCCAAGTTTTTTTTTTTTTTTTTTAAGGCATATAAAACCAGCACTAATTTTTAAGGCCTCCAAAAATCATATTTAGATGCTAATGGAGTTTTCTGATTCTGTGATTGGCTATACATTGGCAAACCCAAAGGATGAGAAGAAGCTCCCCCAATACTTCAAAGAGCATGCACATTGCGAAGCCATAGCCAGAGTGGTCTGACTCCTACAAGTGGTGTCAATGAGAGCAACATGCAGTTTCAGGGATGCTTACGTGTTCTTCATGTGGGCTTAATTTCACAAGGGCCAGGATACCAAAAGCCAGGTTCCTGTTGTTGAATCTATTGGCCATGGAGCTATTATGGTTAATGATAAGGGGGATTTTCCCTCTGGCTGATATCTTTCCACCTTCCTGATATTTTTCTGATTGAGGATGACATGTGGGAGAAGTCTGGAGAAGGCTCAGGAAATCCATTTGAAACCCAAACACTAGAAAAACACTTGCAAAAGATCATTTCTTCCAGCAGATCATTTCTTCCAGTAGAAGATGCATAATTTAGAAACAATGATTTGCAATGCAGACAGCTCACATAGTTACACAGAAAGAAAGAGAATTTTGCAAATGAAAGGAATGAAACTCTACTACTGTGGGATTAATGGAAAGCACCAAGGAAACATTAACACTGCCTGCAAGAGGGAGCAGACAGTTATCATGCTGAAAAGCATTTCTATATTATTTTAAAGGTGCAGCAAAGCATATAAAAAAAAAAAAATAAGCAGAGGATTGAAGATTATCTTTGACATGTAATATTTATAGCCAGAGAAAATAGCTATTATTATTTATGTAGCTAAGATAGACCTTACAAGATACTTGTGGACATCCAGCAATATTGTTTAATAATAAGAAGTAATTTCAGTCTTGCTCCACTCACAGACAAATGAATTTCAAGTATTTCTAGCACTCAGATAAAAAATAATGAACAAACTAACAACAGAATAACCTAACATCTCCTACCCCCAAACGTACACACACACACTCCTGCATCCTAATCTCCAAGGTGTTGGTTTGTGGCCCAATGCTCCAGCAGTATTTGGAGATGAAAATTGATTCTTGGCCAAAAACATTCATGTTATTCCCCCTTTTTTTTTCTTCTTTACATGAAGTCAGTATTTTCATGTAGAGAGATTATTTTATTTTATTTTATTTTATTTTATTTTATTTTATTTTATTTTATTTTATTTTATTTTATTTTTCTGGTGAACTCTAATTATATGAAATAGTTGCTTTAGTTGAATGAAAAATCAATACTGATACTGCTGTAAGAACGTGGTAAAGTTGCGGGTGTCCATACCATGAGGCAACTTCAATAACACCAACTGTTCTGGATGATGCAATTTTAGACTAGAGCTTATCTTGTGATCAGCATTTCAAACCATTGCGCAATTCCTGTGTTTCCAGAAGTAAATATTGTCCTTCCCTTTTTCCTTGAGGGAGAAGGGCTTGGTAGATGTTCAAAAGGCCAGGAGGTATAGGGTGGTTTGCAGCTGGTGAGTGGACATGATGTACGAGTTCCGTACTTGGTTGAGCGAAAATATGTCAAAGGAGCAAAAAGCAAGGGCTGGATGAATTGCTACAGGAGAGGTGAGTAGTACCTGAGATCATGTTTCCCACTCTTACAATGAAACATTCAATGACAATCATGCTTAGGACAGCAGACAGAGTTCATAACGTCAAGAGAATAGAGACCTATCGATAGCTAAATATATGTGTCATCTACCATGAACAGAAATCCACTGGAACTGGAATGTGAAATGGGAGGTCCAGTAGAAAGGACTCCAATGAAACCATAAATGTTGTCTGGAAAGCTGCAAATATAGTACCTGTCTTCAGAGGATGAGGAATAAATAATTCATAGAATCATAGAATAGCTTGGGTTGGAAGGGACCTCGAAGATTAGCTCCCTCGAAGGGAGCTGGGCTTGTTCAGCCTGGAGAAGAGGAGGCTCAGGGGTGACCTTATCGCTCTTTTTAGGTACCTCAAGGGAGGCTGTAGCGAGGTGGGGGTTGGCCTGTTCTCCCACGTGCCTGGTGACAGGACGAGGGGGAATGGGTTTAAGTTGAGCCAGGGGAGTTTTAGGTTAGATGTTAGGAAGAACTTCTTTACCGAAAGGGTTGTGAGGCATTGGAACAGGCTGCCCAGGGAAGTGGTGGAGTCACCATCCCTGGAAGTCTTCAAAAGACGTTTAGATGTAGAGCTTAGGGATATGGTTTAGTGGAGGGCTGTTAGCGTTAGGTTGGAGGTTGGACTCGATGACCTTGAGGTCTCTTCCAACCTAGGAAATTCTGTGATTCTGTGATTCTGTGATTCTGTGATTATCCAGTTTCAACCCCTCTGCCATGGGCAGGGACACCTCCCACCAGACCAAGTTGCCCAAAAGTCCCATCCAGCCTGGTCTTGAACACCTCCAGGGATGGGGCATCCACAGCTTCTCTGGGCAGCCTGTGCCAGGGCCTCACCACCTTCTGAGTGAAGAATTTCCTCCTAACCTCTAAGCAACACTAGGCTTTTGAACTTGATTTTGACCCTCTGCAAAAATGTAGAACAAATTTTGAAGGAATGCATAAATAAAAGCAGAAAGGCAGTAGAAGGTAGACTAAATTGCAGCATGTTTTTATCAAAGATATATCACGCCAGACTAATCTAATCTGTTTTTTTGATAAAATCAGTGATTTCCTACACAGAGGTAATGGAGCAGATATAACCTAGATAGATAGTAGGTAAGCATTTTTTACAGCACTTTATAGGGAATTAGTATTTAAGTTGAAGATATTAGGGATAATGTAAAGTGGATAAAGAGCTGTTTAAGGGAAAATTTTCCCTATGTCATATTTAAAGGAGTATGTGGACGGCAGATGTTCCTGCCTCAACCATCAGTATTGGGATCTATGCTGGTTAATATATTAAGTGGCCAAGGAGGTAGAATCAAATTATTTACTCATGACATTTGCATACGACATGAAGCTGAGGATTTCATCAACAGCAAGAAAGTAGAGGGTCACCACAAGCACATTTTGCACACGTCACTGAAGTAATTTGGAATATCATGTTCTCCTCTGCTCAACTATGCACAAGGAAAATAAAAAAAAAAAAATAAAAAAAATAAATAATGAAGAAGAACCTAATTTGTAATAAGAACACAGAGAGTTTCAAGAAAGGGAGTAGCCATTTTATGAAGAAAAATTAAAAGGTTTATGAAGGTTCAGGGGGGATTCACAATTCCTTATTTTCAGGGGCAGTTGTTAAAAAGGAAGAAGAATCATTTAATTGAAGCGAAAGAAAAAAGACTTAAACATCCCAGGAATTAAATCTGGGAATAGAGATTTAAGAAAAATAAATAAAAAAATGATGAGATTCAGAGTCTGAGCTTACTTTAAGATAGAACCTGGTATGTTCAGGGAAACTGATCTTTTAGTTTTGCAAACGAAAATGCCACAAGATGGAAAATGAAACCTGTGATACTAGTCTTTGGTACTTGGTATTTTGGGATCTCCAAGAAACTGACAGATGGATTACTGTTTGATTGCAGCATATTTATAATATATATTTGTACATGATATTAATAATACTGCATATATTATGTTTAGTTTTATATTACATTTGAGAATTGCTCTTAGTAGGAAACTGGAAAATCTTGCTATCTTTGATAAATACAATTCAGCTTCTGAGGTGGAATCAATGAAAAAGGAGAATATTTCATATTTCATGAAATTCTGGAGGTTGCCCAACCTAAGAGAACGTAAATGGAGAACACTGGTGGTTCTAGTATCATTATAGTATCACTATAGTCTTGGGTGATTGATTGGTATACCCTCTCTTAATGCTCATGGTAGAACAATTAACTGATTCGGTATCATATCGGTGGTCTGGGGAAACTGGGATATTGTTCTTTCTTCTCTCCTCTCTGTAACATGAGGTGGTAGACCCCTTCCTAGCATAACTTAAGAGTTTAATAACCTTCCAGAGACATGGAGGAGGTCTTTGAATTCTTCTACTTTTCCTATTGCCCATTATAGTATAACTTTACTTTTATCTAATGCAGACCTTAAGTTGGTTCTAAGATGCTGGAATACATACTTTAGGATAAAGCCTGGTGTAGTTTAGAAGCTTTACAAATTGTCTGCAGTTGCATGCTTTCTCAAATTGAAAGAAACAGAACTGAGCAACCCATGAAGGTCTTTATGATTCTTTATTTCTTTGTTCCTCACTTCTGCAATTGTACTGATGTAGTCATTAGCAAGGAGAATGGGTGGGTGGGTTGGCTGCCATCCCAGAAATTGCTCAGGTTGTCTTTCTGAAATACCTTTTCTTTTCACATAACTGTTCAAGAGCCATTTGACAACAAGAGCTTCTAAAAGACATTGTGTGAAAGACGTTCAGTACGTGTCCTAAGCTCAGAACTGATTCTACAAAGCCAAAGCAACTCTTCAGGGAGGATCTACATTCTTGAAGATTCCCCAGACAAGTGCCAAAGACATCATGGAAGAACTTCATATGGACAGAAGCCTCCATCCTTAGAAAGAGCACTAGGCCAATCCACTCCTGTAGACAACCCACACACGTGTATAGAAGACTTTTTTTGTTCCATCTTTGTTTTTAGGAGAAACACAATTTGTGGAAGTGCTGGAGTATGTAGGAATTACATTAGATTTTCCAAAACTCATGTTCTCTTCTACGCGCTTTGAGACTTTGTAGGATAAGGAATACATCCTAAAGCAGTAGTAACTACTGAAAAATCAGATGTGACAAAGAAAGAAGTGCAGATACTGCAAAGTCCCTTCTTACTGGCACACGGCGAAAGAACAGACTGGTCAGCCATGTCAAATCATGCAGATGGCTTTTGTATCCTGAGAAGCTACTCATATTTTAATACAGAAGTTTTTGCTTGGTGGATGGAAGCCAATCTTTTTTTATACTATGAAGATATATAAAGAATAGCCAAACAAGATTATAGTGCATCATAAGAGGATATAGTAGAAGCACTTGCTGCTTTCCACTCTGTATTTTTGGATACACTCCAGTTGTTCTTTGTTCCCAAACCTGTAATTATCAATACTCTTAGTGTGAACCCCACAGTCGTATGCCAGATGGGTGCTGTGAGATAGGTACCGGTTAGGCTAGTTGCGTGCCAAGCAGCTTCACGGCTTTAATTACTACTGTAGGCTATATCTATGCACATACTTGATGATATGATTAGTCAGAGAAACAATATTAAAAAGGTTAACAAAGCTGGTCACACGGCTCAGAGAATTATTACCGAGGTGGACAATTGAAGGGACAGATGTCCCAGTCTACTATCTTAGAAATTGCTAATATGTGTTGGCAATATTTCAGGACCAACCAGCTGGACAAAATTTTGTATCTTTGCCCTCCTGTAATACTTTACACTCATAAATATTCCTTCCAGTAAACAAATGCTTGGGTTTGAATGTCTTTACAAACACCTGGTCTATAGTATAGGTCTTCTACTCACAGTGGAAGGAGGTAAACTCCCGTTTCCCTAACAGTCCATGCATATTTCAGCTAGAGAATTCGGGAGCAGAGAGTTTCTCTGAATCATGCATTCCTGTTATCAGCAGGAGGTCTTATGCTCTGCCAATCCCATATTCATGTAAATCCATAAGCCTAAAGGGGGAGATTTACAGAGGAGTCCGTGGAAGCAACTTTGCAATACTTGCCTGGTTCTGTATCTTATTAGCTTCTGCAGGCAATGGGCCAACACAGCTCATAGTTACTGCAGTATTAAACTAAATAACAGTCTTAATAACATACTGAAATATATTCAGAGCCCTGTGGTGTAAAATATATTAGATTATTTCAAAGACAGGACAATCTGGGTCTCTGGGGAAAAGCAAATGTAATTAAAATTATTTCTACTCCAAAAATTCACTTCTCATTACAAACGTTGCCACAGAGTATTCCCAATGCAATTTTTATTCAGAGTTAGAGAAAGAGATATTAGCCTTCCTGAAAACTGTGTTATCTTGAATAAGATACCGTATGCCTTGCCTTGAGTGAAAGAGGAATGGAGATTAGATGCTAGATTGTGTCAGGTGACTTTCAGTCTTCACATTTATATGGTGGAGGTAGGAAAATGTAGTATTTGCTGAGGCAGAGATGGAAGACTTAATCACATGTGACTTCAGAGTACAATTACATGGTATAAAATGCAGTTATTAAACAATTGTTGAAAACACTGTGTAGGACACAAAGAAGTACAGACAGGAGAAATAATGAATGCTAAATAAAATCCTCAGGTTACTTACCTAACTGAGACTACCTTATTATGTGGAATCAGGGCCATCAGCAGCAGGTCATCTCATCTGACTTATCTTTAATTCATTTACATTTTACTTTCTTAATTTAAATGTTCAGGGAAAACTGGAATGAATTAACTAGATTCACACAGACCGTGAATACAAAATGTATGCTTTTCGCTGAGTTATAACAAAGGAGAGTTTGCTGAGGAAGAAATGTGTTTATGCCTTTTACTTGGGCAGGATATTTTTACAGCAGTAGAGAGAAGCACCACTTGAAAAAAACAGCTTTGCAAACACTTGGATTTGCTTCTCAGCAAATAATACATGGAGAGTTCTTCCTCTGGGTGACAGGAGTGAGATCATGATTTCTCTAAAGAAAGAAACTAGGAAAGGGGACGTTGATACAGCAGGGAAAAGCTACAGGGCAATAATTACAGAACAGTTGATACAACCATAATTGAAATAGTTAAAAATACTTTGCCTGTGGGAACTCTGAACAGGCTTGAGATAGACAGATGGCTGTCTTTAAAAAAGCAAAACAAAAAAGGCAATTCTGTCATTTCTAGATAAGGCCAACAAGCTTAGATTTTTGATGCATAACTGAAACAGTGAACTATATGCAAACATGCTAAAAATACCATATAATGATGCAGTGATGTCATACAGCTTTTGGATGGCAGTTTGCTGAGGGACTGTAGACAATCCAGCGATAAACAAACATAAATATAGACATTAGCAAAAAGAATTGCCAGAGGTCAAACAGTGGATTTATATTTTCCTGTTCCGCAGACAATGTTGTCCAGTAAATCACACTCGCTCTCAAATTCTACAGTCCTACCTCTGCATTTCTTGACCTTTACCATCTCTCTGCTAAGCAGTAACTCAGCATTTGCTTCACTCTCCCATATAAATGTTCAAGGAAATCCATCCCCATTTTCCACTTCTCCCTCCTTCAAGCAGCAAGGTGAAAGGACACTCCATCACAGAATGGTTTAAGTTGGAAGGGATGTCCAGAGATTATCAGGTCCAAAACTCTGCTCAAGAAGGGTCACTTAGAGCAATCATGTCCAGACAGATTTTGAGTATCCCCAAGGAGGGAGACTCCACAACCTCCCTGGGCACACCTGCACAGCACAGAAGTGCTTCCCAGTGTTCAGAGGGAACCTCCTGTGTTCCAGTTTGTGCACATTGCCTTTTGTCCTGGCACTGGACATCACCAACAAGAGACTGGCTCTGGCATCTTTGCACCCTCCCTTCAGGTATTTGTACACATTGGTGAGATCCACCCTGAGCCTCCTCTTCTCCAGGCCGAATCATTCCAGGTCTCCTCATATAAGAGATGCTCCAGTTCCTTGATCATCTTGGTAGCCTCCATTGGACTCTCCAGTATGTCCACATCTCTCCTGTACTAGGCAGCCCGGAACTGAATGCACTACTCCAGGTGTGGCCTCACCAGTGCTGGGTAGATGGAGATGGGAAGGATCACCTCCCTCAACCTGATGGCAATACTTTGCCTAATGCAGCTAGGTACTCTTAGCAGCAAGGGCACACTGCTGGCTTATGGTCAACTTGGTGTCCACATGTACCCCCAGATCCTTTTCTGCCCCCCAGCATGTACTGGTGCCTGGGGTTGTTCCTCCCCAGTTGCAGGACTTTGCACTTCACCTTGTTGAACTTCATGAGGCTGAAACTCTTGGAAAATGTCTCACATAGATATTGCAGCCCAGGAAGTCCTCTGCAGTTCTACACTCACAGTATTTTCATCCTCTCTTCCTTTCTGGATGAAAAGACTACATGTGAAAGAACAGCAAATGAGAGCCTTGCACTGTGGTTAGGAAAAGCTGTCTTCACTAATGAGCAGTGTCCTTCAGATCAATAGGATGGAAGGAGACATAGCACAGGCTCATCCAGCTTCTCTGTCTCCCCTTGCAAGATGATCACAGCCTACATTACCTCATGTTTTCTTCAGCTTTTTAATAGCTGCCATTGGACACATAAATCTACAAGAAGATAGCCCACAAGTTCCTATTTTATGCAATGGAAAATACTCATCTTGCATCCCTTGAAAAGTTGCACTTAGTGCTTTGCCCTGCTGTGGAGGGCACTGATCTGGCACTCCTGGGAAGAGGAGTAGGGGCCTTTTCTCCCAACCACCCTCCCATGGTGTGCTTGGTGTCAAATGCTTTCTGTCTTGTGAGGAAAGTTGGATGGGGACACTGAAGAAAAGAAAAGAAAAGAAAAGAAAAGAAAAGAAAAGAAAAGAAAAGAAAAGAAAAGAAAAGAAAAGAAAAGAAAAGAAAAGAAAAGAAAAGAAAAGAAAAGAAAAGAAAAGAAAAGAAAAGAAAAGAAAAGAAAAGAAAAGAAAAGAAAAGAAAAGAAAAGAAAAGAAAACATTTTGCTGACAAGTCACAAAACACTGTTGGTTGACAATGGTTTTTTTGTGTCATCAGAGAGACAAAAATTTTATTTAACTAACTTTGGATGCAGATTTTTTCCTCTCCATAATAAGAGACTCAGTTTTAAGACTTCCCCAGCTTACATGCAGTTTGCTACCTGAAGAAAAAACTCCTGACAGTGCTTGAAGGTTGCGTGCATGTAGGTATGACTATGTGCATGGCTTGTGTAGCTGCTGAATTCTATACCAGAAAAGCAAAGGTCCAGTACTGGTACAATAAACACACAAATAAGCAATGAGGCTTGGGCTTCAGTGCCATGCGGAGTCCAGACTCATTTATTATGAGAGTCACTGATGGAGGAAATTCTGCCGAAGGAAATTTGTTCACAGAGATAAAATTCAGCTTAATCTGATCCCACATAGCAGAATTTACTTCAGCTAGCACTTACAGCAAAAAATGATGAATCACAGAAACTTAAAAATTAGGCTTGAATGATGTGAAAGGAGAAACCCAATCTTGTGAGTGGCAAATTATGAACTGCAATGACAACATTCACAGACCCAATGGCAACATTCACAAACCCAATGGCAACGAAGTCATAGAGCACCAGACAAGGACACTGTGACCAACAAGATTCAAGTCCACAGGACTCATAGGAATAGAGCTAGCAGGACTAGGAGGAGTATTTGTGAAATACTGTGGTGCAAAAATATGTCCTAGACTGGATGAGTAACACCGATTTATATTTCCTGGCGATAACAGAGCTCTCCCAGCATTTAATATATGGGATAAACTTTTCTATTTTAAAATACGTCTATATGAGTTTGCATTAATACAGCCTCACAGAGCCATTTGGGCTGGAAAAGACCTTGGGGGTTTCTACTCTGGCCTGCACAAAGCAGAGCCAACACTGAACTCACACCATGTTGTTCAGGGCCTTGTAGGCTCTTGAAAACCTCCAAGGATGGAGCTTTATAACTCCAGAGAGAAGTAATACAGCATTACCATTGCTAGCAACAGGCTTCAGGCTTTCTACAAAATTTGCAGAGCTTCAGGAGAGAGGCTTGTCAGACATGCCCTGCCTGATCTTGTCTTGCCATGCCTGGGAGCTTTGTTTTCACCTGGTTAAGCTGCAACAGCAATTTTTCTTCTAACCAGATGGCTACTCGAGATGTGTTTTACTTTTCCTTATCTCTGTGTGGTACAGCAATAATTTTATACAGACAGTTGTAACAAGCAGTAATTCTGTGTAGAACAAGATATTTATGACTAACGTAATGATGTAGTTCAGAGGAATACAGGCCTGGTGTGGCAGCAGAGGCCTTGAGGAGTGAGGAAACAGGATGCTGTGATATGGAGACAGGCAGGGGATGAGAAGGAATGGGGCACAGGCTGGTGCTGGAGATCCAAATGCTATAAACAACTTGCCCTTAGCCCTTCATTAAACAAATGTGGACTTGGATCTGGACAAGAGTAGTTTTAGGGGAGGTAACAAAAGAGCAACTATCCAACCTACATAAAACAGCACAAACTTGGTCTTATGATGGACTTGCAAACCAATGAGAAACAGCACATGTATAATTGTGTCAGAAAACACATACAGATGATCCCCTAGCAGATCCTAGAGTGAAAAAGAAAAATAAATCAACATCATACTCCTCCTGGCAAAGTATTGCAGATGCTGATGTTTCACCCTAAAACTTCCACAAGCCCCAGAGTGAGCCCAGGGATCTGAGGATCCAGAGGAACAGTGGAAGGGTGAGCCTAACACCAGGGGAAGGGGTAGAAACTAGGAAATGTCTAAATAACAATTTTCTCTGTATTATTATTACCACCGAGACTTTTTTCCTACATAAGATATTCAATTTTTTATTATTCTCTCTTTCTTTTCTGCAATACTTACGTCTGGACCAGAAATGATTTTTGGATTAATCTATTAAGATTTCAGTCATAAAAATGATACATTCTTGATTGTAAAGCATGTTTCCTGTTTGTCCAGAGAGAAGATTTTGAATCTGACTAATTGCACAGCCTTTTGGAGCAACCATTTGAATGCTTCTCAGAACTGTTGTCTGTGTTTCTCAGTAATCAGTCCAAAACACAGTATTACTTGGATGATATTTTATTTATTTTATTCTTCTACTTTATTTCATTTTACTGATTTATTTTATTCAAAAAGAATACAAAAGCACAACCAGTAGAGACACAGGTCATCTTATTCTATATCAACTCAGCAGGACAGAAGCTGAACTTTGTGAGATGACACTTCAGATTGAATCATCTTTTTCTTAGGAATATAATTTTTCCAGCAGGACTGGAATCTACTCCCAACATAACAAAGAAGTAGCTTGCAGGTATCAAAGTTTAGCACTGCTAGAAAAATGACAGGCATAATGCTTGCTTCATAGACTTATTTCTTGCATGTTGTTAAAGAAACTTTATCCTTGTCTCTGCTTGAGGTGTAGATAAGCATCACTTCAGAGAATCTCAAGCCTGCCCTGGGCAGACCTTGCAGAAACCTGCCCAGAAACAGTGAAATTCTGGATCATAAGTTGCCCTACACCTACCTCATTTCATCTTGTGCTACGGCAGCTTTGATTCCCAATGCCTCAGACTATGAAGTTTGAGCTCTGCTTGCCTAAGCCCTTTGGGATAATAGTAAGGCCACTACATTTGAGGCAAGAGCGCTTAATAAAACCCAGAGAAATTATTTTACTATTGAAATATTCTTGTACATAAAAATAGAGAAACTACCCTTCAAGTCATAAATGCAAACAGCATACAGATTATTTTGCTATCAAAGGGTTGTGAACAATGGAAGGATTCATATGAGCAAAAATATAAAATGCCTAACAGACAGTGAGATAATTTGAATTTGCTGCCACCAATTCAGATTTTTACTGACATAAAAAGCAGATCAGAAGCTGAATACAGGACACTCTACCTTCACTAGGTTTCTGCACAATAACAAGTAATTGTAGGGAATACTAGAATGGTTAGTGCAACTATTTATATCTGATTCAACAAAAATTAAGTGGCTTTCTGGCAACAAGATGGCCTAGCAATCCTAAGCATCTTAATCTGAAATCGCAAGTGAATTTTCCCCAAATGCAGCTGCATGGTGTAAGTTACTTGCTATCTTGTTATTGCATTAAAGCTAGATGTAAAATACATTCATAGATTCACGCTAAAATGGAACTGTTTTTCAGAAGGAAACCCTGACAGTAGAGTGTGTAATGGGTGCTCCAGTCCAAATGTGTGTGAAATACTGTGCTACTTACAGAATTCCTGAGAAGATAACGGTGATCAATACGCTGCTCTCCCACCCTGACTTACGCGGTTCAGCATGGCACAGTTGATATGAGGCCCGTCAGCTTACGCACCACTTAGCTGCTGCTCTGCTCTTCTCCTGATAAGAAATGGCCAGAAATAGCACTTATGTCAGAAGCTGCACCTGCTACTATGGCTCATGTTTCTTTCTACTGTTTTCAGCCAAGAAGAAAACCTGAGAGAATCAATACCTGACCAAGGATCACCATTTGCAGCCTTGGATTTGGGAACTTCTTCTGGGTGAAAAGCATGATACTGGGACATCGCTGACAGCTTCCCTTCAGGCAAACCAGACAACCTTAAAACATCAGCAGAATTTTGAAAGAATCTGTAAACTGAAGGAAAGCAGGAAAATCCTCACTGGCGACTTTCTATAAAGTCTTTTATGGCATAACAGTAAGAGGCATGTTAAGATGTGGCTTGCCAAGCATTTCTGAAAGGCCTATTCAGCCCTCAGTCCGTCAGAGATTCCTTGCTTCTGACTCGGGGTGAATTCGCCACTGGACAGAAGGCCACCACAAAGCGGTATTGATGGCTCATTTAGAGGCCTTGATTAAAGGCATGACTTTGTACAGGCTCTCAGCAAAGGGGTAAACTTCATTTTGCAGAAGATATCACGTATTTCCTGGTTTGTGAGATTTGTATTACTTTTCTCATATAATATTGCCGCGTACTGCTTTGCCTTTCTGGTACAGCGTCATTGGATAAGAGAAGATATGATTATAAAACACACTGGCAAGCAACATCAGTGCTGTGGTAGGAAGCTCCTGTCTGAATTCTGCAGCTAATATGTATTTAGCTCTAAAGGTTCATAGTTCTCGCATAGTCAAAGGTGAAATACAGAATAAAGGACTAAAAACTTATACTTGGAAGACTTCAGGATTCACTCAGGGCACAAACAGCAGCAGCAAGAGCGGAGCAGTTCAGAGCACAAAGGAAAAATTCAGCAGTCTTAAGAGAAACTGAAGGAGGCAGATGGCAATTAGGTGTCAGTAAGTTCTCATTAAAAGTTGATGATTTCCAGACTCAATTAGAAGAAAACTCTTTGAAAAGATCTTTTGGAGCAGTAGAGAGGGAAAAGAAGCATTAAAACCTTTACAAGGTTGTTGTGTATTACAAAATGTTGTCTTTTCACTGCTGTTTGGGAAAAGTGTAGAAAAGTCGTATTTGGGGTCTGTAGTTCTATCACATAATAATTGAGATTTCTGATGTTAAAGGCTTGCAAAACGGACGTGATCAAACTCACAGAGAAAAGGGAATAGAAGTGGAAAAATAAAAGCATAACTAAAAGATAGTGCTTTGTTTTCTTTGTCTGTTAAAAAAAAAAAAAAAAAGAGAGAGAGAGAGAGAGAGAGAGAACTCATTACAACTTACTTACTCCAAAATAACCTGCAGTAGGAAACTCAGAAGAACGTACAGCTTTCTTACATGCAAGTCACACAGTGCAAGAACATGCTTGCCTATTTTTGCCTATTGTCTTGGAGAAATAATGCTATGGAAGGCTCTGAATATGGTTGCTCACTGCATTCAGCAGTCATATCAGCCATGGCTACAGCTTGTAGAGTCGAGTGGGCTGAACCCCCCAGTCCCAGGGCTGACCCCAGCCCACTTCTGGTCTTCACACCTGCGCTCCCGATGTTTTCATCAGGGCTGAAGGCGGGTCAGAGTTGTTCAGGGCCGTGCTGGGTGAATGCATTGCACTGCCTCAGTGTTTGGGTTGAGCACAGCCTCCAGCTGCCCCATGGTGTATGCGGGGCAGCGTGCAGACTACCAAGGAGATGGCTACCAGCACCTTCCCCAGCAGGAGGAGCAGGCCGAGCTGTTCCCTGGGCTCTTTTACTCCTGGCAGGCATTTCCGTGCAGCTGGGACAACAAACAGTAAGTACACAACTGCTGAGCGCAGCCTCTGTCCTGGGGCCCAAGAGGACGGTCACGCCAGCTCCTGCTGCTCTGAAGGAGGCCAGGCTGCGGTGGGAAAGGCCACCACAAGGACTGCCAGAAATGTCACCGAAAGCACCAGGAACTTCCACTCAGTTCCTATAGGAACACAAAATCGGGTGTAGAGATTAAGACACCCAAACATTCATGCTGTTCAAACACTTACTGCACTCACCAGTTACTAAATGTTAGCCCTCTCTGATATCTGAGCTGCAGTGAGACATCCAAGACATCCACATGCAGCTTGCAGACAAAACACAGAGCCTCAAGGCACCAAGGGGAGACCCTTGGACATCATAAAGGGCACCAAACATGTTTAAACAGCCAAATTGACTCTGGTACATCCATGCATCAGGGTCACAAACACCGCTTGCATCTCTGGGCTTCCTGCACATTTCAGAGCTTCTCCATTGCAATTTGTGAGAACAGGGCACTTGAAGCTGCCTTCATCCACTTTGGTACAGCTCCATAACATCTGTAGGGCACTTAAGTAACATATACAGCCTGCAGTGCTGTCTGGCATTGCTATCTTCCAACATTTCCTCCTTCTCTCATCTCCTATTTTTCCCCAAGGCTTCTCAACAGCTCACGCAAAGCTACTTGCAAAAATGACCCTAAAATAACTTACAACTTATTTTGTGCTTACCTTTCAGGTGGCAAAATCCAACTTCCCAGCAGAGAGGGGTTCTGGGGTTGCCTTAAAATGTTGGGCTAAGGAAGCAAAATGTCAAGTGGTCATGGGAGGTTTCACAGCCATGTAGATGGAAAGGGAAGAATTTCATGTTCTTCTCTTGATATTGTTCCTCCATCTGACTGAGAATCAATTTAAAAACCTCCCTCCGTCCTCAGATAGATCACATTTGCCTCATGGGGAGGGAGAGACAGCAGGCTGCTTTGGCCACAGTGAAGGAAGAAGAGGCCAGAGAGGTATTGTAACAGCTCAGAAGAACCTTGGTGAGCTGGGCTTGTTCCTTCTGCTGCTGGGCAGCAGTGGGAAAGATGCACTTTCTCCCCCCAGACCAGCACCTCTCATATCCCAATCCCCTCCTGTGCAGCAGTAGTGACTATGCTGTCCATGTAGCTACTTGCTGCTCCCCAAACTAGACTTTTCTCCTACTAGGATAGGCAGGTAAGTATCACAGGCCATTTGGGGGTTATTTACTTGCCCCCAGCAGTCTGTAACCTACCCCTCGCCCTGACAGCAAGAACTTGGTACAGTCACTTCAGCAAGTGCAGACATTTCTGCTGTCCCAATCTGTAGGTCAACTGAACAACGCTTATTATTGCAGCCAGATCCTCCTCATGCTCCAACCCCAGCATAACCCAAATAACTCCATTCACTTTCTTGGAATGATGCTTGTGGGTGTGAGAAAGGAGGTAATAACTTGGCACTCCTAGAGCTTGTCTTCATTAGAAGACAATCATTAGTTGCAGTTAATACACCTGAGTGATTTCATTTGTACTGAGCTTGGTTTTAGTGAGCACTGGTATTCAGGGGAACACCACTCCAGCTACTGGAGTGATTTGATTAGCAGAGCTGAGTGATTAGATTAGCAGAGTGGCTGGACATTGCTGCTGATTACTTGCAGCCATTCCAGCTGATGTATCCCCACTGCAGAAGTAGCTTGAGCTATGCATTTGCATAGATAAAACCTATGCATGCTTATATCCTGGTTTTTATTTGCAATTTACAACCTTGCCTCCTGTCAGCGCTTCTAGTCCCTTAGCTTACTTAGTGGAGGTCTATAATGGCTGTGAACTGCTGTTAGCCTGTGCTGGAGATCATTATATGTTACTGAAAATGTCAGGGAGAGAAAATATTGGTTCTTTGTCATAACTCCAGCAGAGAGATATTTCAGGTGCTCTGGGTAATGCTCTTTCTGGAGTGGTGTTTCTTGGCATACAACAGTGCCTCATTGCAGAAATACTGTAGTTTGTTTGATGCTGTTGCAAATAGCAGTAGTTTTCACTCTCTCTTAATATCTCCAGAGTTCTACATAGTGGTGAGAGCTTCCTAGGGAATAACCCTGGTTTTAAGGCTGACGCTCCAGAGGTAGGTGCCCACTTGCTGTTTGTGAGCAGTTCTGCCTGAGAACAACTGAAAATAAAGCAAGCAAATAGTGATAGTAGAATTTCTCTTTATAAACATAGTCTTCTCTGAGTTACGTATTTCAGCTAGCTGGTCATCTAGGCTATACCTGTTGTCAGCAGAGATGACAAGCACCTTCAGTAAATGCTGCTCTTTCTCCCCTTGGTGACTTCTAGGAAATGCAGTGTTACTGAGTGTTTGATGCTTCGATAGATAAAGTTCAGCGAGATGAATCCTACCCTTCCTGCTCCCTGCCAAGAGGAAGCAGACCTGTGCTGCTGCTTCTTTGCCAAGAGATAGCAGACATTATGCTTTCCCATATGGAGCAGTGCTCTGAATTCCTGTGCTTGGAATACAAGTGGAATTCCCTTCTTATTAAAAAGCAAAACAAAGCAACCTCCTCAGAAATAAGTGAAATGTTCTTAGGAATGTGGAGTAGGTGATCATTTCTGGATTGAAGGGACAATTTTACATTCTGTTAGATCACTGTCTATTTCTTTGTCTTTCTGGGTAGTAAAAGCATGCAAAGTAGTAACTCTGTATGAGCAATCTTAAAATATAACACTGATTAAGAAAAGTAACGTAAGAAATAGTATAGGGTGGTGATACTTTGCATGGCTGGTAACGGTTGATATTTGCATAGTAACACCAATAAATCCTTCTATACTGGACCTACGTCTTCTCTGCACTGGAAATTTCACTATACGAGGTGTGAGGTAATGAAAAATCAGGGCTGTAATACCCCACTGAGTTTCTGAGTCATCTTATTGCACTGAAATAAAAGCACTTTAGAAAATAAAAGCCATCTGTGATGTTAAATTCAGTTATCTGATTTACCTTAATAAATGCTCACAAATCACACCAACTGCTTGAATTTTTCAACAGTGCTGAGCCATTCCTGAGCAGGTAAAGGTCATCATGCTAAGACGTTATCAGCTCTGATCATTATCAAGTTATTATTTTCTTCAATAACACAACTGCTTCCATCCAAATCCAGCACATAAAAGAATTTTAAAGAAAGAAGCAGGTCATTTTTCTTTAGCTTTGACCTTCAGAGGATCACATGAGTTATGTTATTACACTGAAGTCTATGCAGTATTGATTATTACTTATCCCTTTATTCTACTGGTGCTGAGGAAAGTGACAAACATTACTATTTTTTAAAGGTCATCTCCCAAGCTCTATGTTACAGATTCCCCGTGGCAAGACTTCTGTATATTTGGAATTCCCCGTATATGTCCTTTTTTCTCGTTGCCTAGTAATTTTGCCCAAGTGTAGGTGGGCCACTGTGACTGTAGACGTTAAATATTCTGGTTGTAACTGCACTGTGCTTAGGATGTATCAGCCCTCGTGCACACACTGATCACGCTCTAGATGGGCTGTGTACAGATGTCCCACACTGCACAGGCTCATGTATTTCTCTATGGGGAGCCCTAGGAGAGATATGCTAATGCTACCTAAAACTTTGTTTCTAAGATGTTATTTACACCTGTGCTGAAAGCTACTGATATGAATTTAAAATCTATTTTGCCTAAGTGTAAATGTCTCCAGGCATTTAAATGTTTCCACAATGAACATATCAGTGCACACATCAACCAATATCTAACATGATTGTAACAGGAGTGGTCTGAATGCTCAGCCAGTAAAAATCAACATAGAGTCACCAAAATAAGGATCTTACAGAATCAGAACTGACTTAGCTCCACAGCAGACATAGTTCAGCATCCTCAAATCAGTGAAAAACAAGATACAGAGACACAGTCCAAGTATGCAGGAATGGTGTCAGGAAAGCCAAAGCCCACCTGGAGATGTATCTGGTGAGGGACATGAAGGACAACAAGAATTTCTACAGGTAAGGAAGACTAGGGAAAATGTGGGCCTGCTGCTGAATGGGTCAGGGGCCCTAGTAACAAAGGAAATAGAAAAGACCAAGGTACTCAGTGTTTTCTTCACTTCATCTTTACCGGTAAGACCAACCTTCGGGAATCTCAGGCCCCTGCAAGTAGTGGAAAAGTCTGAATGAAGCAAGGAAGACATCCCCTTGGTGGATGAGCATCAGGTTAGGGAACATTTAAACAAACCATATGAATATAATCCCACAGGACCTGATGGGATGCACACAACAAGTGATAAGGGAGCTGGCTGATATTATTGCAAGGTCACTCTCAATTACCTTTTAACGTAATAGTA
Organism: Aythya ferina; assembly: GCF_964211825.1. NCBI lineage: Eukaryota > Metazoa > Chordata > Aves > Anseriformes > Anatidae > Aythya > Aythya ferina. Next base: position 147,436,973 of record NC_140297.1, on the reverse strand, counting down.
ATTTGGGAAGTTTCCTGATGACTGGAATGGAGCAATTGCCACTCCTATCTTCAAGAAGGGTAAAAATGATCTAGAAACTACAGGCCAGTCACCCCCACCCTGATCCCTGAGAAGGTGATGGAGCAATAAATGCTGGAACCCATTTCCAACCATGGTTAGGATGGGAATGCTATTGGGATGGAATCCATGGTCAAAATGGATTTTCACAGGGGAAATCATGCCTGACTAACCTGATAGCCTTCTATGATGAAATGACTAACTTGATGGACAAGGAGAGATACGGTTTATCTTGAATTTAGCAAGGTTTTCAATCCCATATCCCATAACTTTTCTTAGAAAAATCGATGAGGTACAGACTACACAAGTAGATGAGGAGGAGGACTGAAAACTGGCTAATATGCTGGGCTCAAAAGGTTGTGATCAGCAACACAAAGTCCATTTGTCAACTGCATGAAGTTCAACAAGGCCAAGTGCCGGGTCCTGCACCTGGGGCGCAATAACCCCAAGCAGAGCTACAGGCTGGGAGAGGAATGGTTGGAGAGCTGCCAGGCAGAGAAGGACCTGGGAGTGATGGTGGATAGTCGGCTGAATATGAGCCAGCAGTGTGCTCAGGTGGCCAAGAAGGCCAACGGCATCCTGGCTTGTATCAGAAACAGTGTGACCAGCAGGGCTAGGGAGGTGATCGTCCCCCTGTACTCGGCTCTGGTGAGGCCGCACCTCGAGTACTATGTTCAGTTTTGGGCCCCTCGCTACAAGAAGGACATCGAGGTGCTTGAGCGGGTGCAAAGAAGGGCGACAAAGCTGGTGAGGGGCCTGGAGAACAAGTCCTAGGAGGAGCGGCTGAGGGAGCTGGGCTTGTTCAGCCTGGAGAAGAGGAGGCTCAGGGGCGACCTTATCGCTCTCTATAGGTACCTCAAGGGAGGCTGTAGCGAGGTGGGGGTTGGTCTGTTTTCCCACGTGCCTGGTGACAGGACAAGGGGGAATGGGCTTAAGTTGAGCCAGGGGAGTTTTAGGTTAGATGTTAGGAAGAACTTCTTCACTGAAAGGGTTGTGAGGCATTGGAACAGGCTACCCGGGGAAGTGGTGGAGTCACCATCCCTGGAAGTCTTCAAAAGAGGTTTAGATGTAGAGCTTAGGGATATGGTTTAGTGGGGACTGCTAGCGTTAGGTCAGAGGTTGGACTCGATGATCTTGAGGTCTCTTCCAACCTAGAAATTCTGTGAAATTCTGTGATTCTGTGATTTAGTGTTGTGTAGTTAGTGTAGTGGTGTAGTGGTATACCCTGGCAGTTGACGCTGTTCTGTTATCTTCATTAATGACTTATTGGGAATGATGGGATGGTGTGCATCCTCAGCAATGTGCTGGTGCTACAAAACCAGGATGAGTGGCTGATATACCAGACAGCCGTGCTGCCATTCAGAGGAACCTGGACAAGCTGGAGAATATGGATGTAATGGAGAGTATGTCCATCAAAGGGCCACAAAGATGATTAAAGGATTGAAATGTCTCTCACACAAGGAGAGGCTTAGAGATCTGTGCCTCTTCAGCTTGGAGAAGAGAAGGCTCAGGGAGGATCTCATCAATGTGTATAAATACCTGATGGTGAGCAGTAAAGAAGATGCAGCCAGGCTTCTCAGCATTGCTCAGTGAAAAAATACGGGCCAATGGCCACAAACTGAAATACAGGAAATTCCATTTAAACTTCAGAAGAAACCATGAGGGGTGATCAAGCATTAAAGCATGCTGCCCAGAGAGGATATGGAGTCTTCAGCCTTGGAGATACTCAAACCTGACTGGACATGATCCTGAGCAACCTGCTCTGAGCAGGGGGTTGGACTGGATTATCTCCAGAGGTGCCGTCCAGCCCCAACGACTGCATGGTTCTGTGGCTGCAGGTTACAGAGAGCACCAAATTGTTCCTGCCCACATCAGGTTGCAGTTTGGCAAATAACAGCAGAACCTGGGGTTGTTTAAACAATTTATCCAGCTGTATTGACTCAGTCTGCCAGTCAGTCACATGGACCTGCTATGGTAGACTGTTCTATTAGGTTTGGCTCTTTCATTTTCTCTGAGGAATGCTGATGTGGTAAGGCTCAGCATCTCCAACAGAGAACAAGGGGAACACTCAGTGTTTTATTTTTCTCTGAAGAAAATGGACCCAAGCACTTTTTTTTTTTCCTAGAAACCGTAAATCTCCATCAGTACTCTCACATCTCCAGTACAAACCCAGCTGTGGCTGTCTCTGAAACTGCCCAGTTCTGTGTTGGTGTGAGGAGCATTCCTTTGCCTTGTCTCTGATGGAGAACGCTGAAGATGCAATATAGTCTTCTAGCCCTTAAAGGCCTAGTAGAGAAACCTGCTTCTGTTCCTGATGAATTTTAAACTTTCTTTGGGCCAGCTGCCATTTATGCATAGAAGGTAAAGAAGAGGAGATATGGATGATGCTTGGTGTCTGGAACCCTGAAGAAACTAGGTCATAAATCCCAGAAGATAGAAATAAGTTTCAATATGTGCATACAGATTCTCTTCACAGCTTTTTCATTCTTATCTCTGATGTTTGTAAGCCCAGACATGAGGACAGGCTGGGAGAAGAACTCACTGAGATCAGCCCTGTGGAGAAGGACTTGGGGGTTCTGGTGGACAAAAGGCTTGACATGAGCCATCAGTGTATGCCTGCAGCCCAGAAGGCCAACTGCGTCCTGGGCTGCATCACCAGAGGGGTGGCAGCAGGGGAGGGAGGGGATTGTCCCCCTCTGCTCTGCCCTTGTGAGGCCCCACCTGGAGTTGTGTGTCCTGGTCTGGGGCCCCCAGCATCAGAAGGGCGTGGGACTGTTCGAGCGGGTCCAGAGGAGGGCCACAAAGTTGATCAGAAGGCTGGAGCACCTCTTCTATGAAGAAAAACTGAGAGAGCTGGGGATGTTTAGCTTGGAGAAGAGAAGGTTCTGGGGAAACCTTATTGCAGCTTTTCAATACTTAAAGTGGTCTTATAAAAAGGATGGAGAAGGGCTCTTTACAACATTATTTGTCTTCAGCCATTTTGTACCTTCTCATGAAAATACAGGCATGAGTGATTTACATAGATCTTTGTAAGGGTTGTACACTCAGGTCAGCCAGAATATCGCTATAATGTGCGCCCTGTTGAAAGGGAAGAGCAGTTTATGAATATATCTTCCTCCAGCTGTAGCTCTCCCATCCAAAAACATCACTCTGCTCAGCTCCTCATCACTAGCACTGCTAGTGACTGCTGACCCTCAGTACACGCAATCAAACTCTCATCCGCTTCAGTCAAAATGAGCTGAGTTGGACACAGTCTTTTGTAGAAGCCATACAAGATTACACAGCTCCTTTCAACCAGAAAGATTAGGAAGCAGTGAATGCACAGACAGGAAAGAGAGTGGCAATGTCTAAGTGGATGGTGACAAGCAGATCTGGGCAGTAGTGGCTGATAACTGGTCCCACAAGCACAGCTGTTGATAGAACGTGTAAATCAGCTGGGTTCAGTCATGGCAGTATGCTCTGCACTTCTCGAAAGGCTGGAGCTGGGAGAGCAGATGTGACTTAACCTTACACTGAGCCTCTCAGGACATCAATGAGAGGATGATCACCTGCCCCTGATGATGCAGAGTTGGTTTAAAAGGGGTTGCACCTTTAAAAGCCTACAGACCCCTCAAGCCAGCAGCAGAAGAAACTACCTTCACTTTCTTGTTGCCACACCATGCTGCCCAATTCCTTGTGCTAGCACATGGATTTGGGCAGTCACACAGTGAATGACAGAAGGTAACTGGGTGACATTCAAAAGGTTTTGTGCCAGGTTAGTTTTCAAGTCAAAAGGAAGGCTGTTGCAGGCTAAAGTTAGCAACAGAGGGCAGGAAGGTAAATCGCTGCTTTTGATAGTAATTCTAGATCAGGGTAGCTACAAGTGTTGATAAGATCACAGGATACTTCTAAGTGGAAGGGACCTCTGGAGGTTTCTAGTCCAACCTTCTGCTCCAAGCAGGGTCAGCTGTGAGATCAGAGCAGGTTGCTCAGGGCTGCATCCAGCTGGGGCTCAGATATCTCCAAGGATGGAGAATGGAGCAGGTTGCTCAGAGAGTTTTTGCAATGTGTGATTCTCTCAAGGTTTTCATTATACTCAGCCTGAACCTGATGTATTTCAATTCATGCATTATTTATCCCACCCACCCACCATACAACGCTGTGAAAAGCCTGACTCAAAATGCTGTTGTTCCTGGTAGCCACAGCTGGGATCCAAACATGAAGCCTCACTGCTGATTTTGGTCTGTCCTGCGGGGCAAATTGTCACAAGTTTGCTTCAGGATGAAAATGGTGTAGCATGTATCCATGTTAGCATAAAATTTCACCTCAGTTTACCATTAAGCAATGAATGAATTAAGCAGAACATCAGATCATTTGATGATGGCAACAGTCAGTACCACTCTCCATGCAAGACGTAAAACATAGATGTTACTGGAGGGTGGAAGTAACCATGTGCTTACAACAGGATAGACCCTCTGTGTACAAATACTACTGTCACCCCAGACAAAAAAAGGTCATATTATCCCATCCATTTCCCTTCCCCAGTTCTCTATCATAAAAGATAAAGCATAATAAATTCAATGCATCTTCAGAGCATTTTAACAATCAAATTCCATTTTTCCTTGCAAATAAAAGAAGACATTAGTTATTTACAAACCTCATTGCTGTCTTTATTTAAAAAATAAATCATGTACTTAACAGATAAAATAAGAAAAAACACCAGAAACTGCAAAAGTAAGGATAAAATACGCCTTGAAGACATCCAAGGATCTTTTCTGAGTCTCCTACAGACTTCCAAATGCACGTCCTGTAGCATTATGGATCACAGATTATCATGCAAGGTATTTTTGAGAATAAGGGAATAGAGGTGTGCAATATGAACACTAAGAATATGTTTTAACAACAGAAAATACAAATTAATTATACAATTACACTACTGCACTATTAAAACCTACTTTACAGAGTCTTAATGACATAAAATCGAAATAATATTACAAATATTTTAAACTTCTTTATTATATTTTGGGCAGCTCCCCAAAATGTAATCCTACAGTGATTAAATAGTGCTTCCGAAGTCATTTTCAGACCCCACAAAACTGCTTCTGAATATTGCTGTTTACACTTTAACTTGGTTCGTTCTGTGATTGGATCCATGCAAGCATAAAAATCTGTTTCCCACAGATCATAGAATGGGAGTTCAGCCTTTAGTTCAGTACTAAAGTTCATGCTTTAGTTCAATAACAGCCTTTGAATGTTTTTTATTTCACCACTGCAGCCTAGGTCCATTCAGCTAAGCAAATCTTGGCTACAAGCATTCACTCGTGGCTGTGAAGCTGTTCACTGCTGGAGATACGTGGTGTCTGACTTGAGGTTCTTATTTTCAGATGTTTGCTCAACAGTTCGTGAATGATGTGTCTGTGGTTTTGGATGTTTGGGTCCCCAAACTAATTAATCACACTTCAAAATCCTGGATCACACCTATATGGCAGAAGTACCTCACTAACAAGGTCATCAGATGAAGATGATAGAATCATGGAATGGTTTGGGCTGGAAGGGACCCTTAAAAAACGCCCAGTTCCAACCCCCCTGCCATGGGCAGGGACGCCTCCCACTAGATCAAGTTGCCCTTCAACTTGCTGAAGGTACATTTAATCTCACTGTCCATGTCAGTGACAAAGATGTTAAATGGTGCTGGTCTGCATACTGACCTCTGAGGAACACCACTTGTGACTGATCTCCACTTGGACACTGAGCTGTTGACCACAACTCGTTGAGTGTGACCACCTAGCCAATTCCTTACCCAACAAGTGGTCCATCTATCATATCCGTGTCTCTTCAATTTGTAGACAAGGATGCCATGCAGGACAGTGTCAAATGCTTTGCACAAGTCCAGGTAGATGATGTCAGTTGCTCTCCCCTTATCCACCAATGCTGCAACCCCATCACAGAAGGCCACCAGATTTGTCAGGCACCATTTCCTCTTAGTGAAACTATATTGGTTGTCAACAATCACCTCCTTATTTTCCATGTGTCTTAGCATAGTTTCCAGGAGGACTTGCTCCATGACCTTGCTGGGCACAGAGGTAAGACTGACTGGCCTGTAGTTCCCCTGTTCTTTCTTTTTTCCATTTTTAAAAATGAGGGCTATGTTTCCTCTCGTCCAGTCAGCGGGAACTTCATCAGACTGCCACAGCTTCTGAAATATGAAGAACAGTGGCTTAGCAACTTCATCTGCCAGTTCCTTCAGGTCCTGCGGATGCATCTGATCTGGCCCTACAAATTTACAAGTAAGAATTTCACTGTATTTTACATGAAGCTACACAGTACAAAGGGATACTTAAATCTTCATGACTTGAATTTTTTAAGGGGAAAAAAAGGAGGAAAATGATGATTGATGATAGTGTAGTGATGTATTCAAGCCCTGCATGTAGGTTTTGTCCTCTTCTTCTAGTGGAGCTGTGCTGTTGATGGATGTACTTTCATCTAATTTTAGCTGGCACAAGTCCTGCCTAGAAATGTTTTGAATGGCTAAGGAGCTTTTGGTCAGTACTGCTTATTTCATCTGCAGACCTAGAGCAAAGTACACAGGAAATTGACTTCTGCTGTGTCAAACCAAGTTTGTTTTAGGGAAGTTTGCTATACTTTTAAGAGAAAGTTTAGAAGAAATATGTCTGGAGACAGACAAGGTAAAAAAAAGAAGCAAGGAAGAGTGATGAGATAGCTCTTTCTGAGCTGAGAAAGCTGGTCTTTTTCTACTCTATAATTTAGTAGGGTGTTTTTAGAAAGTTAGCTAGCTCTCACTGATGTTTTTGAAAGCTACGCTCAAAACAGATTGTGCTTTACCCATATATTAATTGAATCAATTTGCAGCCTCTTTTCTCTAATGAGTGACATACATTAAATTACAATTTGTCTAGTCTTGACCAGAATTGTAGATGTTTTTGATGCTTTTAGATTTTGTTAAATACTAGGTTTCACTAGCTATCATGTAACATTAAATATAAAAAACTATACCTTTTAACATCTGTCATGCCCTATTTGCTGTCTAGTCACAGCCGTAATTTTGCTGTTCTTCATCAGGCACAAAGCTGTAATTAAAAATTACAGGGCTTTTAAAGGGCTTAGTAAAATTGTACTCACTAGGGATGTCCTCAGGGCCCACAGCTGAAATGCAGTTACCAGTCAGAAATTCTGCATACTAATGGAGATAGGCTCCAGCTTTCCACATCCATACCATCTGAACTCCAAGTCTTGATTTATTCACACTATGGCTCCTAACTCATTCTAACCAAGAAAGCAATGCTTCACATATACACTAGCCAGATAATCGCACTAACTTACCTCCAAATACCGTCATGATTAAATAAATACATAATGATGAGTCGAATACATAAGCTTAACACAAAATGTCATTAAGATCACAAAAGTTTATGTAGCGAAGAAGAAATTTCTGAAGGTTGTGTGTGTTACATATTTGAAAACAATCAAACCTAGGAACACCCCATTATCTTGACAGAAAGTACGGGAGTATCAGCCCATTTCATACAGCAGCTGGGATCAGGTGTGTGGTTGTGTTGTCTTCTGCAGTCTCTGCAAATCCTCTCAATTATAATCACTCACAATGCATTGTGAGTATGCCTACTGCTTTGCAGATACATGAAAGACAAGGCTGCTGCTCGAGGGAGCTTGTATCTTGACTCATATACAACACAAAGGCTAATAGTTCAAATGCATATGAGAGCAAAGAATAAGTGAGATCTTCAGGGCAAAGTTGGTAATAGAAGGCTTCAGGCCAGACTGGAGCTTTTAGGCTGTCCTGGATAGGCTCTGGTTTTCCTTCATAAAATAAATAATGAAGACCCAGTTTTATTTTAATCACTTCAGATATTTCAGGAATGTCAAAATTCCTGGGATTTATGAACACCACACTCATTTACACACGTTACATTCTTTCACTCTAATTTGAAGTTGTGGAGGTTTGTTTTGCAAAAATAACCTGTCCTGAATAATGCTCATTAGTTGCAATAGCCAGTGCTAGCAAATAAAAAGAACATGTGCAAATGTTTTCATGCCCCAGATGTATATGCCCTTGAATACTCCATCCCTCTGCTCTTGTCCTCTCAATTTCATTAATGACTTGTGTGGGTGAAGGAACTCAAAGAGTCTCTCTGTGTAGGCTACTATTTGCTGGGAAAAAAAAAAAAAAAAAGAAAGAAAAAAAAAAAGAAAAAAAAAGTTTTGAGGGAAAAATCTTCTAAAATTTCTAAAATCCTTTTGATATCTCAAAATGAAACTTAAAAAGAGTATAAATGCATCACTTTTCAGACAGCAAACATCTCAGGACAGGTTCTGAGTGTGACAGATGTGTGGTATAAGACTTGTGAGGAGTCAAAGTAAAGACTTGGTTAGGATGTTGCTAATCTCCTTCCATTTGGGGATTTTTTGGCTGACCTGTCAGAGTGGGACAGGATGCACTCTATAGATACCTTAAAGGAGGCTGTAGCAAGGTGGGGGTTGGTCTGTTCTCCCATAAGCCTGATGACAAGACGAGGGGAATGGGCTAAAGTTGCACCAGGGGAGGTTTAGGTTGGGTATTAGGAAGAACTTCTTTACTGAAAGGGTTGTGAGGCATTGGGATGGGCTGCCCAGGGAAGTGGTGGAGTCACCATCCGTGGAGGTCTTTAAAAGACGTTTAGATGTAGAGCTTAAGGATATGGTTTGGTGGAGGACTGGCTAGTGTTAGGTCAGAGGTTGGACTTGGTGATCTTGAAGGTCTCTTCCAACCTAGCTGATTGTGTGATTCTGGATAAAGATGGTGAACAGAGGAAGACTGAAGACCCCACGCTATGGCATGACTGTACCCAGAGGCGACAATGGCACGTTCCCGATGCCCTTTTCGTGCCCTTCTCCCAACAGAACCCCCCCTTTTGCCCAGTTAGGCACAGCAACGCCATGGCGCTCAACCCCTAGCGGTCTGCACCCTCCAACAACACCCCCACCACCACCACCCCACTCTCTCCTCCCCATGCCGGGACCAACAACCCCTCCATGGGCCCTGGCGGTGGCAGGGGCTCTGTCGGGGACTACATTTCCCGTGGAGCCCAGGGCAGGCGCGGCCCCGCCCGGCTGTCAGCGGCCGCGCTGCAGGTTGAGCGCGGCGGCTGCAGATGAGCCGAGCCCGTGCGCGGGCGGGGCGGGGGGGGGCGGCCGGGGCAGCGCCGCCGGGACCGGGACCGGGGCCAGGACCAGGACCAGGACCGGGTTTGGGGTTGGGACCGGGGTCGGGACCGGGCTCGGCGCACTATGCGAGGCCGGGAGGATGGCGGTGGAAGGTAAGGAGGGCTCCGCGTCCCTTCGCTTCGCTGCCCCCGGGGGCCCGCCCGTTGTCTCCTCCCCTCCGGGCTCTCACCTGCGGTGTGGGGTTTGGGGTGGGGGGGGCGCCCCCCCAAAAAAAAAAAAACTGGGGTGTGGGAGGGAGGCAGGTGGGGTGGGGGCATGCAGAGCCCTGGGGTCGGCCCCGAGGTGCCGCCCCGGCGGGTGGGGGCGGCGGGTCTGCGCCTCCTGCCCTCCCTCCCTCCTTCCCCTCTTCCTCCCCTCCTTCCCCTCTTCCTCCCCTCCTTCCCAAATTTCCCCCAAGGCCCTGAGCACCCCCCAGGGCTTCTGCCCCCACTGCCGACCCTCCGTGCCTCCCCCACTGACATGGTCATGAGCCCCAGGCAGCCCCCGGCCCGGGGACGTGTGTGCCCCTTTTACCCCCTTGCCCCCCTGCCATCCCCCCCCTTTGCCTCCTTTTCCTTCCCCGAGCAAGAGGTGCCCAAATTCAAGGGGACAGAGCTCGGTGAGCAGCCTGGCTCCCAAGACAGGTGGCTGCATTGTGGAGGTCTTCTGGTGGGCGCGTGGTCCCTCTCCATGCAGCTTTTGGGGAGGTCATGGAGTGATGTGGGTTGGTGTGTGGGGACAGGTACATCTTCCCCCTCACTGTCTGCCTCTCAACTTCCCTGTTTTCTAGCATTCAGGGCCCATCTTGCTCTCCTCTGTGCCTGCAGGAGAGCCGTAGGAGTCCACGGTGTGACAACCAGCCATGCAGCCACCCCCTGTGCAGAACTCGGGGTATGTCGCTGTTTTGGGGGTTCTCGCCTCCAGGCAGCCCTCGTTCAGCTGCTTCTCAGGTATGCTGAGATCTGTGGCTCCATCTGAGGCCGCCTGTGTCCATGAGGATCATGCTGAAGCTCTTTATAGTACCCAAGTGAGCAGCACAAATTAGTGCCGAGCTGAAACTTGGCCAGTGGACACCTCAGCATCCCTGCGAACCAACTTCCTAGGCAAACTTATATTAAGGTAAATAAAACCCCTGTGTCTCAAAAGGTGCCTGTCCCGAGATTTCAGCCTCTCCTTAAGCCAAACAGATTCTTTATGCCCAGGGTGCTTTGCTGAATAGCAGTTTTGGAGACTGTAACGGTGGAAGGAAGGTAGTGGTCCTGGATAAAAGCATCTCTTCTGCTGTGGCAAAAACTTAGCAGTGTGAACCACGCATGCGTGCCTGGTAGTGGGTAAGTAAATGAAATGGACTGCCATGCACCAGATGGTTCATACGCCAGCAGCAACCCCTCTTTCTGTGTGTCATCCTCCTTTATTCACTTGGAGCCCTTCTCAGCCTGTTTGCTAGATTTTTTCAGGTCTGTAATAATTCCTGTCATATCTGCAGTGCCTTCCATCTGAGAATCTCGAAAAGCTTGGTAAATATTAATGAAGGAAAGCTCTGCTAAACCTTTGGGAAGCAGTGCCTCTCCTTTCTCCCGAGCTGATTTGGGATTTGTTTCCTCTTTAACCCCTTCTTCCCGTTTCCTCTCTCCAGGATGCATCCCTGCTGTGGGCTCTCAAAACAGGCCTTCGTGTCTGCATGTCCCACTTTCCCCTCGCTTTGTTTGCTTCCTCCCTCGACTTTTCTTGCCTTTGTGCTGCTGCACAGCTCCGTCCCTCTCCCTAGCACAGCAAGGTGATTCCTTACTTCTCCAGCACAAGGAGCCTTGTGGCCGTGACTACTTTCTGTCAATGCAGTGCGTGCACGTTTATGTCCCTTTCTTACCCTTAATTTTCTTTTGGGACTGGGCTTCTTTGTGCAAAGGCGCTTAATAACGTGCTTTTATCTTAATGCATGCTCCACAATATCGGAGCCCTGGGCGTGGGCTGTGTGCTTTTCATGACCTGTGCCTCTTGGCAGGTAACACGTGGCCCTTTTGTTAGGGAAGCCCAGCTCACCCCGTGTTCCTCATGGCTCCTGTCACTACACCATGTGGATTGTACTCCAGGCAAAAGCAAAGCTGCTGTGGAATTTTCCAAATTTAAAGAGTTTTGGAGAAAAAATGCCAATTTGCTGAACTCGATGTCTTGGACTTAGGGAACACAAACTGCTTTTTTTTTTTTTTTTTTTTAGTTGATTTGTTTGTTTTTGTTGGAAAAAAATGTTTTCCTGCTTTGCTGCTTGGGACCTTGAGAGCATAACCTTGTGCACATCAGCTCTGGAAGCCTGGTAATAAGGAGGGCCCTGAAAACCTGGCTTAAGTGGAATGTGTCCAGCCTCTCCGGCTCAGCTGGGAGCTTGGCTAGCGTGGACTTCCTGGGACTTCAGAGCTTTTTTTTTATTATTATTTATTTTTTTTAGTGTCACGAGGCTTCTGGACTGCCAGGCCTGCTCGCTTCTCGTGCGGGCTCGCAGGCGGCTGGCTCTAGGACATGAGTGGCAGGGAGTGGGGGGGTCCCTGGGGGCAGGAGGGAACCACAGGTCCTGGAGCATGGGAGTTCCTGGCCGGAGCCAGCATCCGCTGCCTGACCAGCGCTGCCACTGCTATTGTTCTGGGGAAAACAGCCTCAGCCACCAACCCAGAGACTTTTTTTTTTACCCTCTTTCATTTCAGAAGCGCTCCGTGTGGCTGAAATGGCAGCATTTTGTAACATATAGTTTGCGGAGAATCTTTAGGGGAAAAAAAAAATCGGACTTTATTTTAACAACCTGTTGAAATCTTCCTCGGGTTTGATTATTTTTAATGCTGTCTTAGGACGAATTGCTGGAGTTTAGTTATGGTAACAAATGTCCAGCAGTTTACTTAAAGAAAACATCCCAATTTTTTATTATTTTTTTTTTTTACCAGAATAGCTGACAGAGATGGATTTGCAAATATTAAATAGGAATTTGGAGGATCCCAGAGTTCTTTGGCAGTTGCATAACGCGTACCTGAGCGGGGGTTCAGAGGGACTCAGCCAAAATAGTTTGATCTTGGTTCGCCCTACTTGTCCTGAAAGAGATCTCGTGGCCTGGGTGGTCCTTCAGGCTCATAGTATCAGTGCTTGGGATGGATGAACATATCAGAGTCTGTGTGGGGAGAGAGAGTTTGCTCTCCTTAACACGAGCCCATCTAGATGGGAGCACTGCCAAGGTAAGGCTAATTTTAGACCTAGCAGTTTTGACAATGTTCCTTTAAGTGTTTTCCTCCCTCTAGTAAGAATGAAAGAACTAGGTCAGAGCCAGTCGAAAAAGGCTTTTGATCCCTGCAACAGTGTTCTCAAAAATATATTATTATATTTTTTGCTCTTGTGCAGCAGAGGAAAAGGGGAAGAGAGAATGGTGACTTCCCCCCCACAATGCTTCTTGCACAGGAAAGCAAGAGACTGACAGCAGCCAGCAGCTAATGTATGTGTGCAGGTAATCCCACACAGTTCTGTCAGCTCCCCTGCAGCTCTGACCTGCAGCATCTTGGAGATTTCTGAGCAAAAAAAAAAAAAAAAAAAAAGTGCTAATTATGTCACGGAATTATTGCCTAGCGAGTGTTCAGTGAAGCTTGGTCTAATGCCTTCTCTTCCATGCGTGTGCTTTGGAAAGTATATGCATATGTTCATTGCTAGTTTCCTCCTGAAAACTGATGGAAAAATAAACTCTTTCCTGTCCTATGGCTCTTCTGCAGTGGTTGATCTGCCTGCTGGAGAACATTTTTCACTAAGAAGGAGAGACTTGCTGACATAAAATGACAGAAAGGCTCTGGCCTTGCCCCGTGGCAGTCCTGAAGGAGACTGGAGGCTCGAAGGAGTTGGGAGTGTAACGGGGTCTGGAGCCAAGGCTAACTGCTGCAAGACTTGAAGTTTTTTTGCAGCCTGGAACTGACTTCTGTCAGAGCAGTCCTGAATTTCAGCAGTGTGATACACCTGGGTGGAAAGCTTGCAGTGCTCAGCCAGCCCCGGCGGATATTGAGTGCTGCCATGTGTTTCCTCAGAGCCTTGCGATACGGTGAGCTCATAACTTGCAGTGCCAGCGCTGCCAAGACTGTTAAAGCAAGTTCAGGACCATCAGAAAGGGAGCTTCTAGTTTTAGTGTAGGCGTCCATCATGCTGTCCCACAGGGTGCTCGAAAGTACAACTGTCTTAACAAGTTTTCAGTTATTTGGCATTTCCTTGTTCCTAAACCCACTCCAGGCTCAGACCAGATATCTGCACACCTAAGATGTCATGGAATCTGATCTAATACGTGGTTTTTCAGCACACTTAACTCCTTGCCTAGCAAAGAAGTCACAAATCCTGCCATCCAAAAGGTCTGTGCTTCCATCAGTGCTTGCTTTCTTTAATAGTTTCCAACCACTCCTTAGCTTGAAGGGCTCAGGAAAGCTTGGAAAGAGCTGCCAGTTGGAGGCAGAGCTGATATATGTGTCTGCCTCTCCAGCTCAAAGTGTCCCCTCAGATTGTAGCAGAGGAGATCGATAGGACCAGTGTTGGAAGCACGCACAGGACAGGCAAGAGGAAGACCTGAACTGCAGCCTTTGATCTTTGTGCTGCTTCTGTATGTTGCTTGGTGACCGTTTATTGTAAAAATGCCTCAGCAGTTATGGGTTTCCAGGCTGGAACATAGCTCCTCTTCCACCCCCTTCCACATGGCTGTGTTCCTGTTGGGCAGTAACATCAGTGCTCCTCTTTCTTGCTCAGCAGCAGCCTGATTTTGGAGGATAAGGCTTCCCTTCGTGCCCCTGCCTCAGTCTGCACACAGCTTGGTGGCCATGTGCTCCTCTGTCCTCCTCTGAACCACTCCTTAGCAGCTCAGAGAGGAAAGATCTACCTTTGAAAAGTCAGCTCTGTTGCAGTTCCTGCATCTTTGAAAAGACAGATAGTTAATGATCCTTCTCCAGAGGAATACTGTTACTGTCTAAAGCCAGAAGTCTGTTTTGGACTGCAGGCTCTCATCAACAGGTGCATTGTGGCAATCAGACACCCCCAAATTAATCTGGTGCAATGAAGAGTGGCACTATGCTAAAGTCACCTTGGGTGAGTTTAGACTGAGTGGCAAGGGGATATGATTTCAGGTTGTGTGCTCATTTTCCTCTACCTGCTTTTAGAAATGAACTCACATTAGGCAGGAATCAGGCAGTTTGGGCTTGGCATATCACTGCGTTTTCCTTGGAGGAGATTTTGCTGTAGCACAAGAGTGTACCTGAAAATTCAGAAGTGTTTTCAGGTCAACCAGTTCCATGACTGTTTGTTCTTACCCTTTAAAACACCTGGAAAACTCCAAAGCTCCAGGAGGACATTGATTGATATAAATTGGCTGTTCTGATGCAATGGAATCCCATCCCAAGGATCAAACTTGGCTGCTGGTGGTGGTGATGTATGGGCGAAGGAAAGAATGGTGCTTTGAAAGTTTCTCTACCAAGAAGAGAAAGTGAGAGAGCGAATGACAGAAGATAGATGTTATTTGCATTTCCTAACACGCTGCTGGAAAGCAATGACAACGCCTGTAGTGACACAGTAGGATCCCACATTTATTGCTTAAATTGAACTTATAAAGCAGAATTTTTCTTTTTTTTTTTTTTTTTTTTTCTTCTTTTTTTTAGCAAGGTAGGTAACATAGAGGAGGCTGTGTAGCTTTGTTCCTCCCACGGGTCAGTTTATGAGGGCAGGGCAGGCTGTTTGGAGCCAGTCTCTTGGACTTTGCAGGATTGCTTTGTCCCAGGGGTTACAACAGGAGAGCAGCAGCAAGAAACACTGCGGGTGAGGCATTGCAGCCAGGCGGTGTCAGAGCTGCAGATCGGTTGGGGGTGCTATGTCTGGTTCTGGTGCTAACTTTCTGTGTTGTCATGGCTGAGACAGCTTTAGCCTCCATGCTTTGGCTCTGTCCCATCTCTCTGGTCTCTCTTCTTGCTCACAGGGTATGATCTTTGAGGCAAGGACCCTTTCTGTGAACGAGAGATGCTCAAAGGTTGGACTGAGCAATCCTATGTTGAGTTATTTCTTGTGAAAGCTGTTGCCTTTGGCTGGCATACAGGTGTTTAGCCTTGAAGATGAACAATTGAACTACTCATCGCTAAATTATGTGCTCAAAGCATGCAGGGAATGTAGAGGGAGTAGTTCTGGAAGGTGCCAAAGGCAAAGGTGGAGGAAAGGGCCAGAAAATTGAGTAATTTTGAAGTCTTCTGGAAGTGTCTGGTTGGTCACGGTCAAAATAGCAAACGGAATTTAGGAACTATGAGGAAGAGCTCAAAAAAAAAAGAAGCAAGGAACAGTTTTTACTACTTCTTTGGATATTACTCTTCTATTCTCAGTGCTCCATTCAGTTTTTCTTGCCACATCCCAAAAACGACACAGGGCTGGAAAGACTACAGGAAAGGGCAATCAGCTGGTTAGAGATAGGGCATGTTTTCTGAGGGAAGGTTCTGGTTCTTTAACCTGGAAAGGAGATGACCACAAAGAGAATCCTTAGACATTAATGAATGGTTTGGAGAAGGTGAAAAAGGAACTGGTTCACAAGGCAGAACAATGAAGGTATGGGCTTTTGTGCTTAAAAAAAAATAGTTTTTCAAATTACACGATTCCTAAGTTCAACCTTGGGTCATTCCTAACATGCCAAGGCAAGTTTAGTTCATGTGTGTGCCCTTAAGCGATGGCATATGGGGCTAGACTTTGTCTGACCCATCCTGATGGCTTTTATGAGAAAATCTGACTTGTGTGCACCCAGAACAACCCCACTCACCACAAAGAGCCCGATTTGGATCGAGGCTGTAGGTTCCCTCCCCTTTGTGCTGCTCCTGGGCGAAGCAAGCAGGTGGGCAGCAGGACTGAATATGGGCTGAAGTGAGCTCTGCATTCATCTACAGGATACAAAATGCTTGCAGGGGATATGTGGGTGAAAAGGAAAAGGGCTTGAGGAGGAAATTTGGGGTGGATTGTAGCCTGTCTTTAGTGCAGTTTTTGGTTTTCTTTTGGTAGAGGGCATTTAGCTGAGTTGATTTGCTTCTCTGAAAATATCCCAGCAAAAGCAAGAAACAGACTTTAATAATGCTGTTTCAGAAATAAAAGGAATTTTAATGTGTGTAAATAGAAGCTTTCTCCTGGATTTTCCTCCAGCAAAATAATTGCATGCTCTCAGCTAATGGTTTGTCACTACAAGAGTCAGCTGTGGTACTGGAGGGAGTAGGACACAGTGGTATGAGTAAGCTGTAGGAGGTAAAGAATTTTGCTGGGGGAAGGCACGAAGGCATTTCCAGGCTCCTTCGTTAAATGTGCAAGGGAAGGGACAGCCTTGAGGACCGACAAGAGGTAGCTTAACAGGCAGCTGAGAGAAAGCCAGGACTGGAAACAGAAGTCAGCTGCCAGATTGTGACTAGTTATGCTAGTGGGAATGGGTAACTGTTTCTTCCTCTGCATTTTGATGACTTTGTGCATCGTACGTAGGACGGGGAATAAAGCCTGGGTTCACAGCTGAGTTGCAGCCGTTTCTGTTGCACGTGCTCAGCAGACAGCAGCTTTCACTAGGTGCAAAGGCATGAAATCTGTGGTGTGAGGGGGACAGTGCACTGCTGATGCTGTAACACCTGTGTGCATCTGGGCTGGGCTTGGGACGTGCTGGATGGGCTCACTGGGCTCTAACATGGTAGGTTGCAGAATTAAGTAGTAGTGCGGTTGGGACTGGAGGCATTCATATAAATAGAGGCTGTGGTGGACTATGGCTCGCTAATCTCTGCAGCAAAAATATTTAGGAGCTCATCTAGTGACCACAAGACAAGTTTGATCCAGGAGTAGTGGAACCAATGAAGACTTGTTTCTCACCCAGCTGAATCATAGCATCATTAAGGTTGGAAAAGTACTCCAAGATCACCTGGTCCAACCATCCCCATACCACCAATGTCACCACTAAACCACGTCCCCAAGCACGACGTCCAACCTCTCCCTGAACACCCCCAGGGATGGTGACTCCACCACCTCCCTGGGCAACCCATCCCCCTGCCTGACTGCTCTTTCTGAGCAGAAATGTCTCCTCATTTCCAACCTGAACCTCCCCTGGCACAACTTGAAGCCACTCCCTCTGGTCCTATCACCTTTGAGAAGAGGCCGACCCCCAGCTCCCCACAGCTTCCTTTCAGGCAGTTGCAGAGAGCAATGAGGCCTCCCCTGAGCCTCCTCTTCTCCAGACTAAACACCCCCAGTTCCCTCAGCCGCTCCTCACAGGACTTGTGCTCCAGGCCCTTTTCTATCTTATTTTCTGTGTTCACTCTGAAATCCTCAGTGGGCAACAGCCAGTGGTATCTAGTCGGGAGTTTGCACAAGTTGTTTGGTGATTGACTGCAATGTACGGTGAATGCTTTCCCTCCAGTGAGAGCATTAATTCAGCTCTCTTCCTCTCTGTCTACCTCCTGATTTGTGCTTTTCATGCTCAGGCCTCTTACCTCCTGCAACATCCTCTTTGACTGCAAAGCTGTGCATCTCACAAACCTGTCTGAAATCCAGAGTTGTTCACTTTTCAGCAGAAGCTTTGCAGATGCTGGCATAAGCCGCCTTATTAACTAAGGGTAAGATCACTTTGCAAAACATACTTCAAACAGTGGATTACAGCATAAGAGAGTTCATTATATGTTCTTGTATATACATGATGCATGTTACTTATTGACCTTTATTATTTTTTTTTCCCCACTAAGATCCCTTTTACTATAAGCTAATTGCATAGCTCGCTAGTTCCCTGTCTTTGTCACCATTTTCGTCCTATATACCTGCCCAGGGTTTATGATAGACTTGCCTTACCCACTGAACTGGCCCATTTTTCAATGAGCCTCTCTGTTGCCATTGTGAATTCAAGAGCTGCTCGCACCAATTGCACATTTGTTAAAATAGAATGAAAAAATGCTTCAGAAATAATTTGGCTGCCCAGCCCTTGTCTCTGCTTTTCATCACGCGGGCCTGTGGCTGTTACAAAAGGCAGACCTTGCCTTGCTGAGGCTCTGGGGCCTGTCTAGTGATAGCCAGTGCAGGCTGCGTCCCGAAGAGCAGGTGGAACAGAAAGCTTTTGGTTTACAGCGTTAATACAATCTGTGAAATCAGAGATGGAAAGTGAAGGAATTGCCTTACATAAAATAAATGAGTAGTTTCCAGTAGGAAAATTCTCAAAAATGCAAGAGCAAATTTCTTTAACTGAGTAGACTCGAGTGCATATAAATCCTGGTGGGACGAGGGTCTTTAAAGGCAAACTTAATGTATAACAAAAGAAGATTTCTTGTTTTGGACTTGGTGTTCCTGTTCAGTAGACAAGTAGGGAGTATTTCTCCTCTTTATACCCCTAAGATTTGCATGAGCTTCAATTAAATTACAGAATTATTTGCTCAGTTTGATTCAGACTGAAACTGCTGAGATACTTGTTCTGGTTTTGTGATATATTTCTGATGCTACACAAAACTCATCAGCTGCCTCTTACAGCTGAGGTGTAAGGGAGGTATGTGGAGTGTAGGCAGCTGAGTAATGTTTTTTCCCTTTTTGCTTTTGCCTTTGCCTTTAGTTTTCGGCATTCTTTGTTTTTGTTTTTGTTTTTGTTTTTTTGGAGAGAGTGAATGGCTTGTGGTATTAATTACTGTGGTACCATGACATAGCTACTCAGTTGCCTAGCTAGAGAGCTGCGAGCCATGTTGGGGATGTGGGTACTTGAGGCTTTGTCTTGCTCTCCCTGCCTGCCTGAGCTCTGAACCCAAACCACCTGGTGCAGCTCATTGCTAGGACCACTTCGCAAAACTCCCCGCAGCCCAGCCCTGGGTTTTGGCACAGCCTGTTTGTATTTGTTTCATGCTCATTCCTGATGCTGACCAGCAGAAACAGGCAACTTGGCGTTGGTATTACTTTAGCAAAATACTTCAGGGCTTCACCTGTCAAGAAGGTTTCTGGTAAGTCCACATTATCAAAGCAGAACAGATGCTGACTGACTTGGGGCTTCTAGGTCTGAGTGAATGCTGCTGAGACCGTTAGACAAGCAGATTGGAGAAACATCTAGGCAAGATTTTGAAGGTACTTCCTCAGCAGGATGCCAGCAACCTGGATGGCAACATAAGCAGCAGGATGGATTCGTGTGAGGCTTTGACTACAGCTTCAGCTGGCCCAAAGTGATGAATTGGTGGGACTGTGTGGGTTTATGTTAGCTAGAGGTTGCACTGCATGGAGAGGTAATTCCTGCAGGCAAAAGCCAGACAGTTTCTCAAACTAGGAACATTTTGATGAGGCGGGTGGACCATCCACAGGAGTTACAGAAACAGATTACTGTGAGAAAAGTTCCTGCTAGATAAAACAGTCAAAGTTTCCTATATTTTGTGGCACTAATTAAGGTCATCTGTATTGGTGGTTTTAATCTTTTTTTTTAATCCTTTTAAAAATTGCAGAAGTGGTAACAACTGCTCAGGTTTGACAATCTTGGGAACAATCCTATATTTTCTAGAGGTGTTTAGAATTACTAATGCAGTATCAGGTTCTGGAAATTGGGGAAGGGCTTTGATGCAACTCCTTCTTGCTTGCTCGGTCAATGCGAGCAGCCATCTGTCTGGAGCAAGATCTGTTCTGTGTCAATGCCTCCCTGATTCTGATCAATATAATTGAAGTGGATTGTGAGTGATACCAAGCAAAAAGCCCAGTGGTTGCTGTTTGACCACTCGGTATTGAAATGCAGCACCTGGAAGTGTGCAGGAGCCTGGCAGAAAGAGCTGACTGCAGAATTTTGCATGGTTGGAGATTTGATTGGCCTTTGATGAAGAACCGAGCAAAGATGGAAAGGTGGATTGTGTCGACACAGCTCCTGGCATTGTGCAGCTAAGTTTATGGCACAAATACATGAAATAGAGCTTGGACGTTTGCAAGTGTTTTACATTTTAAAGTTTTCTAATGGTTCAGAGGTCGGATGGGTGTCTCCTGTGTGCGCTTCTTGTCTCTAGAGAGCAAAAGCTAGCACATGACTGTGATGCACGCAGAACAGGGCAGATGAGTAAGAAGATGCTATTTTTACCAGATCGCTTTTCAGAATAGAGCAATTGTTATTGCATGCAACTCCAGCACTTGCCAAGTATGCTTTAATGCAGTCTTAATTGATCTCCTTAAAATTTTGAGCAGCCAGCAGTGTTCCCACTGAAACAAGTAGCTCAGAAACATTTGACGCAGCAGGCAGTGGAGCACACAGAGGTAGTGATTGATCCTGGGTTTGATCTGCTACGCCTTGAGCCCCCAGATGGAGAGCCTGACTCCCCATCTGGCCACGCGAAACTTTGGATGTATCAAGGCTGACTTCTGAAGAGTGCCTTCAGGCTCGTCTCAAGGTTTTCGGAGTATCCTCTAGACAAATGCTGGGCCTCCTCCCAGATGCCAGCAGCTTGCTGTGGCTGTTGGTGACTGCTGTGTACCATCAGGCGTGCTCAGACAAGCTGTCTCCTGGCTGCTTGCTGTCCGTGAGGCAGACGTGGAGGGGAGGAAGGCAGCTAGGGGAGCAGAGCCTTCACATTGCCCTGCGAGCTCCTTCAGAGCTGTGTACACGTGCCGGAGGGGAGCTGCGTGGGCGCGGGGCTCTGCTCCCCATCAGCTTCTGGAGGGCAACAAATTCTCCTGCTCTGTCTGCTCAGAAAGGAGCTGGGTTTGTATTCTAGCCTATGGGAAAAATACACTGTGTAGCTTTAGTTTTCTTCCTTCCCTAGTCTTTTAGGGTACATGTGGTCATTTTTCCACTTTGGGTGCTCATTTTACTGTTTTCTCACAGTTCCTGACCCTCCTAACTTGGCAGATCTAAGCAGCCTTTCCTTTAAAGTTCTGGAATAGGAGATATTTTCCTGTAGATTCGGCTCTGCCATTGAGGTAGGAGTACAAGAGCACTCGAGTACCTTTGTTTTTAAATAATGGTCGGTTTTCTAAATGTAATCTGTGATCTCTGTCATTGTGGCTGCCAGCACCATTTGTCATGCGCTTGTCGCTCCAGTGCTGTACGGAGCACCCAGCCCCAAAAGGAGAACGTTCCCACCACAGAAAGCTTTCAGTCCAAGTAAAACAACAATCGCTGGGAAGCGTGAGGACAGACACGGCATTAATCAGCTGTCAGGTGGGGTTTTCAGCACACTGTCCAGCTGGTGGGCATAAAGGGAAAGGAGAATTTCAGCAATCTGGAATGGGATGGAGACTTGTTACTGAGATGCAGGGATGATGGATGGAGTAAGATTAGGTTCTGCTTCAAAATCTAATGATGCTACTGACGTGTATGGTATTAACTGGTATGGAGTGGGGTTTGGTGGCCTGATGGGCTTCTGGAGTCTACGAGTGCTGAGATGGATTTGACCTGGCAGAACGAAGAAGTGCTGGGACTGCTGTCAAAGCAGTGGGACAGGGAAATGCCAGAGGGTGGGGGAAGGTGGTGGTAGCCAAGGGCAGAGTAGAGAGAGGTAGGAGCCTGGACAAGTAATTTAGCAAGAAACTCCTTTGTCTATGGTTAGAGAGAAGAATCTTTGTCAGACGTCCGGGAAGAGATGAGCTCTGCAGTTTGGGGTCAGCCGGGAGGGTCAGAGGAGTTGGGCTGTGATGAAGTTGGTGATTTGAGATCTGCTTAGATCAGTTCTAGAGGACTTCAGCCCTGGAAGCTGTCAGCCCCTTGAGCTTTGCGTAGTCAGTCCTGACGTTGTAAGCCAGTCTTATCTGGCTGAAATTATACAAGGTGCTGATCTGAGAAGAGGGAATGCTGTTACCGTCCAGACCTTCACCTCTTTCCCTGCTTTTAACAAATCCTGAAGGGGAGCAATTATGGTTTGTATTGACATTTCTTTAAAAAAAAAGTGAGAGCTCTGCCTGCTCTAGAAATGAAAATAAGGGATTTCTGTCTGCTAATGGAAAGTAACAGAGTGCAAGAGAATGCTCTTTCCTTCTTTGTCTCCTAGCTGAGAGCTGGAGGCAGCACTGGAGAAAAAGCAACAGAGCTGGCCACCTGATGATGCCTCCTGACAGATATTAGCTTTGCCAAGTGACCGAGGTGATATTTATTCTCACTTCTGCATGTTCTCCTCCGGTCTCCCAGTGCTGAGGCTGCCAGTCCAGGCTTAGTGGTAAGCCAAGACTGTGCTGGGGGTGAAGAAGGAGAGTTGAACTCTTCCCTTCTCCCTCTCGTCCCAGAAAATACATTAAAAAGTTGTTTCTTTCTCCCACCCTAACACTGATAACTTCGGAAAAGTCTTTTCTGAGGCAGTCCGTGTTTCTTTTGAACAGTCACATCTTTTCAATGAAAAGCTAATGGGAGCACATGCAGTTGCCAGCAGCCTCTCCAATTTATTTTTCCTCCCGGATCCTAAAGCTTGGATAACGTGGTTATGCTACCACGTTACCAGAAAGCTGGGTCGCTTGCTCCCCGTGTTGCACAGCAAATTGATGCTGTAACCTAGAAGGCTTTCCTTGTCGTGCATCCCATCCTCCCCCCGAATCTGTATTGTTTGGGGCCACTGGGAAGGGAGGGGTTGCAATCCACAGGAAGCTTGCTGCTGGCAGCCTTCTTCCAGCCAGCTCGAGTCCCACTGGGCTTTGTGATTTCTCTCTGGTGAGCACTGGAAGGAGGCTGGCAGCCACAAGCTGCACGTTTCTGGATGCTGCTGTGGTGTGTGAGTGTTTGGAAGGTGTGCTCAGGAGTCCTCCTGTTGGGCTAGGTAAGATCATTGCAGGAAAGACAGTTTGATACTTACTTTATGGCCCCCATTCCTTACCAGGCATCGTTCACTGCTAGTTTCCAGCCTCTGCTTGAGCAGGGTGTGCTGGAAGGGAGTGCTTTTACGGGGTGGTTAGGGTATCTCCCTTTCTTTTTGTGCAGGAGGGGAATTGCAGTCTTAAATCTGACTGCTAACAGGACAGCTTCCGTATGTATTGGGCCATGGAAAAGTCTGTCTCGGTGGATCACATCTATTTTTTCTGTAGTCTGGAGGGTAAAGTAGTCATTAGTAATTACTTTTTTTCTTTCAGGCAGGTAAATATGATCTAGAAGAGATAGATCATGACGGGTGAGTATGATTTAGGGGAGAGGGAATTTTTTAGTGTCCTAACGCACACTAGAATGTAAATATAAACCACACAACACTCCCTTTGAAACCTCCCTTGGGAGATGAAAAGTGTTAAAGACTCCATCATAAGTCTGTCAGGCTTGTGGTATGGGAACATAATGGCCACGCAGCCAGAGCAGGTGAAGCCTGTAAGCTTCGCTGCAGAAGTAAAAGGGTTTTGACATTTCTTTCTGTTGCAGATAGAGGTTCAGTAAGGGAAAAATCAAGCAGCTGCGTTCAAGTTTAGCTCCACTGCGGTCTTGTAGCCATGATAAAAGCAAAATCCAGGGAGAGGTAGGTATGGCGTGGATCTAGAAATAAAGGGCTCAAAAGTTAGGAAATGTTTCTCCTGAGATTATTAAGGTTGAAGTGTTTGTATTTTGGATTGACTGAGTGGTGTGGCTGGGAGAAGCAGTAGGAGGAGAGGAGTGCCTTGCAGACAGCCGTCTGTTCTCCCTCCTCAGCAGTGAGAGGCGATGTCAGAACGAGGAGACTTGGGTTTTGCTCTGCCTGCAGCCGAGCTCCAGAATCGGTTTGAATGAAGGAAGAGAGGCTTTCAAATAAAAGAGCTGCAGCTAGACTTAAAGAAGAACTGTTCAGAGCTGCCTTGGGAAACTGGGCTCTGTAACAGCTCTCTAGGAAGAAATTGCAGATGCCTGGCCTGCTGAAATGAGACAAGAAGATGGCAGATACGAGCCATGCAGACTGCTGCAGACCTCCTTTCCTTTAGGTTCTCTTATAGCAAGAGTGAAATTTAGTTCCCTTCCAATTTTTACTTTAATATACTGGTTTTCTGTGGACCAGCGACAGATATTTTTTTTTTCATTCTTCTAGAGACAATGCAGTTTGTAATACAACGTGGCAATTCTTCTTTCCATCACTCAGTGTTGTTAATGAAATACCCTTCGTAATATTCTCTTGGCTTGAACCTAGAATAAGTTTCCGTCCTTAACGTGCAGATGTAGTTACTGTGGTCCTTGTACAAATCACCCGTTGCTTACAAGTATTTGGGTGTTTGTGAAATCCCAAGGGGAAAAGGCAAATTTTTGGTGTTCTGGGTTTGCTTTAATTCTGCACCAAGAAATTTCTATTATTTAGGCCCAAAGTTTTCAGTTAGGATTTGGATTTCAGGTGTATGGATATTCAGTGGGTTGTAGGACCCTTTGCTTTCTGAGCCTGCTGGGGCCTGTTTTCCGTGAGAGGCTTTCGGAGCCGTTCACACGGCTGCTAAAACTGGCAGTTCCCATTCCTTCCCCTGCTCCCCACCCTTTGCGTCTAAGCCAAGCATGGGTAAAAGGGCAGCTTTTATTTCAGTTTCACATTGTTTTTTGGGTTTCTATCTGGGGCTGTGAAATA
The DNA here is from genome assembly GCF_964211825.1 of Aythya ferina. Taxonomy (NCBI): domain Eukaryota; kingdom Metazoa; phylum Chordata; class Aves; order Anseriformes; family Anatidae; genus Aythya; species Aythya ferina. Next base: position 147,412,251 of record NC_140297.1, on the reverse strand, counting down.
TCTCACCACAGCATAAGAAGGAGGAAGCTGGGGCCATTAAGGGAGCTGCGCTAGAGGTAGCGCAGTTACCCGTGAGCAGGAATACAAAAATCGGATCCGTGCATCAAGGGAAGTTGCCTCAGGATCCGTACGTCTTAAAATCTCTGCGTGTGCCAAGGAGGTTGTTAAGGCTGCTTCTCTCCGTGAGTGCTGGAACTGTGAAATTCCAGGCAGAAAACAATTAAACCACCACCATAGCTCTAAATGTGCATTTCTGTGGGATGGTTTGCATTTGTTTTCTTTTTTTTTTCCCCCCTCTGGCTGCTTTCCTTATTCTGCTATCATTAGTCCACACCTCATTATGTGCTCCTAGAGAGTACATCCCTCTTGCTTGTTAGGAGGGTGTGGGTGGTGATTTGCAGTGGAACAAAATGCTGAAGGGGAGATAATCAGCTGGGTAAGGCATTACTCTATGCACAGACCGACTCTCTGTGCACAGCTTACTTATCCCATGTTGGTTAGAGCCTTGCATGTTATAGGTAATGGAAAATGCAATAGAAAAACTTCAACTTACTTGACTAGAAAAGAGAAAAAAAAAAGTGTGACTGAAGGATAAATACATGAGATAGATTGTTCTACACTAGTAAAAGTTGTAAGCTAGGGGACTCAGTAGTGATGCCAGGAGGATATATTTTGACATAGAAACTTGCACAGAATAGCCTTATACAGTGTTGCATTCCCTTGCATTTTCTTCCTCAAATATCTCACCCTGGATCCGTGTCAAGCTATGGACAGTGTTTTTGCCATTATCTGTCATAACTCTGTTACTGTATGGCATTTCTTAGTACTTTGTGATAAATACTTGCAACATTTGGGTTCTTCTTTCCTAAGCAGTGTTTTGTCTTTTTTCCCCTCAGCTATCCATTGCAATCTGAATCCGAATGGTATTGATCACCCTGTCCCCACAGAAGGCATTAATCTGCAACTTGAAGGTGAAGGAGGTGAATCGCCCTCTGCGAAGAACACGAGTGCTCCGAAAGGGCCTGAGTCAAAAGAGACCCCCAAAAAGCAACAAGTGGAACCAGAAATATCTAAAGTGAGTAGAATGGGATCCTTACTTATTTTGGTGAGTCTTTAAGAATCCAGGCATTTTGAAGTCCTGACTACTGCTTAAAAAGCATTCATCATCCTGTTAAAGACATACAAAGGTGCAAAAATAAGTCTAAGGAAGTGGGTGTTACAGAAGGGAGGTATTGCTGTGGAGTTTTTGCGCACACATCATGGACACTGCACTATTTTATTTCTCTCTGTGTGAAGATAATGATAAATAATGAAAATGCTCTTTTTCAGGCTTTGTGAAGACCTGTTTTGTGAATGATTTGAGTAGCAACCAGAATGGCAATGGATAGGGTTTTTGTTTTTCCTTTTCTTTTTGGTAACTTGTTTATTTGTTTCCTGGAGCAGGTAAAGGAAGAGAAAGGTTTAAACGTATGGATGTTTATATGGACAACTGAGTTCAACAAACTGTTAACTAATTTTAAGAAAAATACTCTGTCAGTTCTTCCATATCTGGTATGTCAGTGAATAAACACACTTCATAGGTGAATCATAAAGACAAATGAAGCATCTGCATCGGTTCATAAGCTGATGAGAGTTTTGCTATTTCTTTGTGTGCAATAGACGTGACTGTGAAGTGCAGGTGAATGTGTGTGCTCCAGACCCTTCAGGGATAGAACAATAATTTGTCACATATTGTTCTAGTTAAAAATGTATCTAATATGAGAGAATATTTTTTTAAAAAATACTAGTAGTTTGGGAGAGATTCTTTAAAAGCCCTATCAGTCTTACTGACCTGCCTAAAAGCAGTTTTTTTGAGGGGATGAAAAATGTCATTGTTACTGAATCTGGTACTTTGGGAGCTAGTAGTGCAAATAAATGACTGTTGCCATCTATCCTTTTTTTTTTTTTTTTTTTTTTTTTTTAAGGACCAAAAAAGGCTAGGTACAGTAAGAGTATTTGCTACTGTCATCAATATAGTAAATCTTACAAATAATATGCATACAGTTACAAGGTATTTCACTTTTCGAACAAAATAGCATTAAATGTTTTGAGCAGTAGCCTTAACAATAAAGGTTTGGTATGAATTCTCCATTTGGATATTTGTCTAAAATACCTAGTTATGAATAAGAACACCTTACGCTCATTTCATTCTGTCTTTATCAGCTCGATCCAGTTGTTAACTCTATTAACTGGATCGAGTTCAAGCTGGCATTGATTAAAGTCTGTCTCTCTTTGGGCTCTGATCCAAGTGGGTCCTTCCCACCTTGGGGTATTCTATGAAAATCACTGTTATTTGTAGTCTGTTTTGGGGCTGGTGATCAAGTGCATTGATGATTTCTCTTGAGCCCTTGGAGAACAGGCTTGTGCTTAGTTGGAATCATCCAGTCGGTGTAAAGACCACCAAATTTTGGATGGGCTTTGAGGCAAAGCTCAGCTAAAAATGTGTTTACCCAGCCTTTCACTTACAAAAGCAATCTGACTCTGCCCTGTTTTGACCTCACCAGATGCAGATCTGCCCTGTATTGAAAGCTCAAGTACGTGAAACTCGGAAGAGATCTTACAAGCTTAGGCATGAACGAGCTTAGTGATGCAATAGAGCTTCCAGATGAGAATGGGCTCACGTAGCTGACACGGAACACAGGCAGATCAGGCTTGTCTTTGCTTGCAAAAGACTTATTCTAGTGGAAAATTGGAATGAGATACATTGGTGATTTAATATAATGGAGCCTCTCTCTACCATGTGAGCTGTACCTGTTGGATTGATGGATGGGAAACCATTTCTGTGCTAGGGATAGACAGTAAAAAGAGGGAGTGTAGAGCTCTGAATGTAGTGAAATCAGCCGTTGGTTTCCTAAATCTGATTACAAGAGCTTTATTTAACGTGAGTTGGGCATTTTTCAGATTTAACACAGAACTGGCAAAATAACCCCACCCCAAACTAAATTTTTTGCTTGATGGAATAAGCTTGGCATAATAATATCAAGCTAATGAAGTGGGCTGCTCTTTGTGAGTGCCTTGTTCATAACTTCTTTGTGTGTGTGTGCCTGTGTGTGGCATTAACTTTGTGACGTTTCTCATCTGGATTCATGTTATAGCCTGAGGTGGCCTGTCTTTTCAGACTTGCTCTACTTAAATGTCAAAACTGTGTTGCTTTATCCTCTAAAATGTGAATGTAGAGTTGGGATTGTCACTTGTGTGGCTTTAGGAGTTGAAGCAAGCTGTCATTATGAAACTTTATACATGCAATCATACCCGTACAGTGAAAAGATGAGAAGGAATAGAGGCAAGTATTGTAAATAAAACATTGGGGCAGATCCATTTGTTCTATATTTCCTCATTGCTCAGTTATTTTTAAAAAGGCTTCTTTGCAATCGTGTGCATTCAGATAATATTTAAACATGCTCCATATCCACAGTGGTAAGACATACATTGCACAAAGCATTGCAATGTATCGAATGCAATTTAGGCTGCCTCATAGACTTTCTTCTCTGCTTTCAGCTTTCTAATTTGTCTTCATTGGGACCAATTCCAGCACTTTAAACCCCTGGCAGCTCTAAGGTTTTGCTGTCCAAAGAAACAGAGTCTCCTTTCTAATAGAGCGTGTTCTTCTTTTTCTGTCTTCAGCTATGGTTTTGCAGAACAGTAATAATTCATGGGCTACAGATAGATTTAAAGTTCTTCTGCAGCTACTGAGTTGCAAATAGGGGAATACAAGTATTTGTTTCTATATCTGGGATGCAGACAGCAGAAAGTGTAGATTCATTGAAGGAGCTCTCATTTAGAAGCTCTTGATGAGTGTGGAATCTAATTTTCATAGGCAGAGGTGCGATTTTAAAGAATAATGGAGTCATGATCACAGTCTTCCTCAAACGCTGCTAAGGAACCAGCTAGTTATGTATAAAAAATACAAGGAAGTCTGAAAAACGCCACAATTACTCATATTTAAACTGATGTGTTTCGTTCATTGAGAGGCTGATAATATATAGGAGATAATACAAATTAAAGAAATTATTGAAGTGTTAAAATAGCTTTATGTATTTAAAAGTGTGTGTTTATGGATACAAATATGTATACTTTCCTGGTTAGTAAATGATTTTCAGTGTTCAGATTGTATAAAATAATCAGTCTGAGTGGACAGTCTTACAGAGCAGAAAACTTAATTGGAGAAAGGAAGGATGCTTCACGTATATCTATCGATATAGATATAAAAATAGTGTATAAAATTCATTTAACTACCACCTTCTGCCTGTCATATGTGTTTTCTGGAATTTTTATCTTTATTTCATTAAAATGCTGCTTCTGGTTGCTATGGTCTGTTTGGTTTTATTTATTTTTTTTAATAGAACTCTACTCAGTAGTTCCCACTGGCCTGACTCATGTTTATCCAGAGATAATTTAGGGTACTGAGAGCTTTACTATACTTTTCAAGTCCCATATTTTTGTCAGTATAGGCTTTAACAGAGGAAGCCTTTCCTAACAAGGTTCAGAAAGGCCTCTCTTACAGAAGTGCTAGCTTTATCAAGGCTGCCCACATACTGCACTCATGAAGTGCTGTTCAGTGTGAGCGTGACCCCCAAATCTGGTCTGTCACTTATTAAAGGTCTGTCACTTATTAAAAGACTGTTTCTTAAGTAAGGTGCGTATATCTGATGACACATATTGTCTCGTGTGGGAGCAGCAGTGGCAAATAATAGACCTTTTAATGTTAACCACTAGTTAGACTTTTGTGTTAGTAATAGCAGATTTTTATCTGACTTAGGGACAAATTAACAGTCCTTTAAAATGCTCATGAAAACTCTGGAAGGAAATTGGTAAATAGAGAGGTGTTTTGTCTTGCCTTCTGCTGATGACTGCCGTGTAGACACCAGTAGAGTGTACATTTTGTTAGAGTGTGGCTCAGTAACACTTTCGGTTGCTTTTGCTTTCTTTAAAAAAAAAAAAAAAAGCTTTTTCAAAGTGACACTGAACAACACTGAAGGACTGACTGAGCTCACTACCAAGAGGATGAGCATTTATCACAGCTTTCTGGGCCCAGCTCAGGGTCGATGGGTGTGGAAGCAGCTCCTCTGGCTTCCTGAAGAGCTCTGCCCTGCTACAGGAGTACTTGGGGTGCACAGCATAGATATTATTTTGTCAGTTACTCAAAAAAAATCTCTAACAGAAGAACAAAAAAAATATTTTTCTGTAGAAAAGATCTCTAGGTTTTTTAATCAGTGGCTTCTGTTTCACAGTATTATCCTTTGTAGTCAAACTTATAAAATGAGTAGGATGAAGAGAGGGTTTTTGCCAAGCCGCAGTCCTGGTGATATGAGTAACGTTACATACATGTACGTATTCGTAACAGCTGCTCAACCATTTTATTTTTTTTGTAATTGGTTGAGAAACATCAACAGCCACTGAGTGGGTTGGTTGGTGAAGCTTTACCATTTTGCTTTGTTTTCCAACTATTCCCATCTTCTTTGTGGTGGCCTCGTGGGGTATGTAAACAAGAACCCAGACTGAACTGGCTGAAACCCAAAAGGATTTTGGCCAAGTGGAGGTTGAGCGTGACCCCGTCTGGTCTGTTCCACTCAGGTGCTGAAATGTTTGTGGACACCTTTCTTCCTCTCTCAGCTTACAATTTGTTTGTGATCTCTGATGTCTGAAGTCTCAAAACTGTGCAGTGGACTCATATCCTGAGCGGTGAAACAGGAATGCTGGGTGACCCTGTGTGTTTCCAGCAGCTGAGGCTGATGTTTTTATCCCTCGCTGGCTGGCATGAAGTGCTGGAGGAACCCTACCTGTAGGGCAGAATTTAACTGCTTGGTACAGAAATTAAATAGTAATTAGCCAGGGAGACAAGAAACCAATCTGTCTGCTGCAGTCCTCTAAGTCAGCTAGTTGTAGGACAAATGCCTGATTCGGGGTCCAAATGTATTCCCAATAGTGTTTTTCCCCATTCTGCGTCTTCCATTCCTGTTATGAATAGCGTTCTGTGATGCCCCATGTTTTTTGCAGCAAGATTTCTGCATTCATTATAAAAGATCTGTCTTCTCCAGTTCATCGTGACTGCATACCTGGGGATTCGGAAATATCAGCTGCCCTGACAGCAGCTGCATGTAAGTGGGAGATCTTGCCTGACCTCATTTGTTGTGCTCTGCCCAGGACAGCGAAGGGAAAAGAAGGGCATCTTGCAAAGGACCATTATTCTTTTCCTTCCCTGTCTCAAGATGAGATTACTCTCCTACTGCTTCTCTTTTTTTTTCCTTTCTCCCCACAGGAATTCAAAATAACTAGCTCAGACTAATGCTTAGCTCTTTAGGTGGCTGTAAGTAGAGCAGATGAAATTTACTCGCAGAAGACAAGACCACTGTTGACCTTCCGAACTATTTGAAGAGATCCTTTACAAGTAAGGCCTATCGCTGCATCAGGATACCAGGAAGAGAAAATCCTCTTTTTCAGGCCTCTTACAGTTGCACTTTCACCAAAAAAAATCAATGAAAACATTTTAGGTGCCTGCATGTGCATGGTGCGTGCACGTGAAGGAAGGCAGGGTGCTGGAAGCATCGCAGCCCGTGACCCTATGGTGGGGCTGGGGGCTGCACAAATCCCCAGCAAAATGGTGCTTTCTGCTGCAGGGGGTGAATGCCTCTGTGTGTAGGTTAGGCAAGAGCAGATGGTTACAAAGAGGCAGCTGAGGGAGCATAAGGAGGGAAACGTCGTCTCTTCAGGCTTCTATTGTCCTGTGAAAGCTATCAGTGTGAAATTTGTGTGCTTTTCCGTTAGAGCAGTGTGAAAAGGAGCAGCGACTGCAGGATGTATTAGCAAACAAGTAGTAAAGAGACGTGGCAGTACTCTAGAAATAAGTGGGATGCCTGATGCTATAGGCACATGTAGGCACAGACGCATTGTTTAAAAGAACTTCTCTTCGGGGAAAAAGAAACACAGATAAAGAGATGGAGCGGCTTTTAGAGGAAAAAAGCAATTCCATGCAGCGTGCAGATGCATAATGTACTTACACTGCCTGTTCTGCTCGCCTTGTTCTGAAGCTGCTCCACAAAGCCATCCAAAACCGCTGCTTTCACTTTGAAGCTACTCTAAGGGCTTCCCGGAGATTGCTTTAAAAATAAATCAGTATTTTAATGACACAGCTGCCTTGGTGGAGAAGAAAAAGTATAGAATTGTCCTTTAAAGAAAATAATAGAATACTGATTAGAGGGATTACAAAATGTATTATAGAACCAATTTAGCATTTAAAATAGGAAAGCAGTTTAATGCCTCACTGCTGGCACTGTGAGTTCTGCAAATAGTGCATCTCATCTGAGTTATAACAATAATTTCATTAATCTGCCACATGTGTTTTCTGGACACTTGTGACAAAACTGATTAGCAGTCGCTGTAGTCCACCTTTCTCTCTACAAGTGTTTTTTTTTTTTTTCTTTACCATTTTGAAAAAATGACATAATTGCTTAGCACTGCAAGTGAAATGTGTCACAATCACAAAAGGGGTGTGTGAGCATAATAGCCCCGATAGTGTCTGAAGGGCATTTCTTGTGTTATCAACTTGTCAAGCTTTCACTCAGTGCAGAGGTGTGCGAACGAAGGAAGTGATTTCATTAAGGGTCTGGAAAAGGATGGCTGGGGGCGGAATGGAGTCCGTCTTTCCCTCGGTTACAATGAGTGGAATTGAGCTTGTTGATGATGAGGGCAACTTAATTTAAGTGTCTGAGTGTAACCCAGGTATCTAAACTCCTATTATTTTTTGCTGGAGATCTAGTCAACGTACTCAGAAGAGCATAGAGAGGGTTTAGATTTGACCTGAAGTGAGCACTGCTTAGCAGAGTCTGCCTACACTTCATGGACTACATTGATGTGAATTTAGGTATCCTAATCTCAGAATGAACTCTGTGCTCAACCTTACTAGCTAACGAGCCTTTGTTTGATACTGAAATGGTTACTAATGTCTAATGGAGGTGAAATGTGTTAGAAGACCATGTTTCAGAAATTGGGTTTATCTCAAAAATCATACGTTTACACTTAGGGTAAACTAGACACATGAATACAGCTGTGTTCAATATGATCTTCTAGCAAGCAAATGCTGCCTAATCTGGAACGAGTCTGTCCTTTGGATTAAAAGGAAAAGATTGGAGTGTGTATTCCCCCACCCACCCACTTTCTTTTAATAGGTCTTGGACTTCAGAAATCTGTTACTCTTCTCTAGAAGTGAAATTCCTGATGTGTGGATCAGCTTTTCCAGCTGTAGAAAGAAGATAATTAGGATGAGTTAAAACAGACTTGGAATAAACTTGCTACCAATCTTTTCTTGTACATGTGTAACATTGGTTCTCCAAACGCTTTGCCATGTGTGCCTGAAACCTGGAAAACATTGACTTGGGCAGGATGCTCCAGAATAATAAATGCTGTGGTGCATTTTCTGCATGTTCTCATTCTCCTCCGTGGAATAGATTCACCAGCTGGTGGGTAATGGTGAAGGCCTCCTCTGGTGCTTTGTCTGCTGTACACCCAATTAAAAGAGGGGTTGACGTAGGACACTGTTCCACCACAGTTTCCAAAAAGCACAGTGGGGTTTGGTATATGCTGCCTTCTGCAAGCCTTAATTAATTTTTGATGGATGGTGTAGATGGGATTTTCCATTTTTGTAAGGACTTTACTTTGGGGAGGATTTTGGAGAACTTTAATGCTTCTTGCGTCTTGCCTATGATTCTGATTGGAAGTATTTGGTGGCTGGGAACTTACTAGCATGTGCATGGTGTTAGGTGCTGAGGGAAACCTTGTCTCATTCAGGGCCTTTAGGCATTGTAAAAATGCTGACAATAACACCTGAAATCGAGGAGGCTTTCTAGTATGCTTTGATTTCACATTTTGCAAATAGTTTTTTGGCTGTTTCTGAATGTAGATGGCAGTCAGAAGAGTTTCTGGTTTATCTCTACTCCATGGCCAGCTTCAGATTACTGTGTAGCTGTTGTGCCAGTGCAGGCAGCTGAAAGATAACTCCCAAATGTCCAAGATGACATCTTCTGTGATGCTTTGTATTATCAGTGAAGCAAGCAGAAAGTAAGGAGAACATCACGTTTAATGAGAGACAATTCTTCCCTTTCTCCCTGTAATTTTTTTGACCAACTGATTAGTAAGTAGCATGGGGTTCCTATGACTGATTAAGAGTGATGTAGCCCTCACTCTCGCTTTGCCTGAAATGGGAGATGCTGATGCTGGTTCTTGTGGTGCATCACTACCAGAGCCCACCTATGCCTGCTTACGTCTGAATAACCAGCAGGATCTGCTCAGGGCTTCCTAGCAGTCTGACTGTGAGTTTGCAGCAAAAGCAAAAGCTCAGCATGGTTTTTGGGAGACTTCTATGCCCGTTTTATATCTCACAGCAGCTAACAGGTGTGATCTTTCTCCTTGCAACCTCAAGAGCTCTGCCAGCAGAAGCAGCAGCAGCAAAATACTGGGGAGAGGGAGCAAGGCTGCTGCGTTAGGTAGTAGCACGCTGTTAAATTGACCATTTTTCACAAGAAAAACGTTGTGTTTCCAGCTTGCCTAGAGGTTAGCCACGCAGCAGTCATCAACACGTTCTGAAGTAAGAATTCCTCTGTCTCCTTTACCCCCTAATTCCTCACCCAGGGTTCATGGACATTGTTGGTAGGGACTGTTCTCAGAAGATACAGTTGGTAGAGTGAATATTTCTAATTTTATCAAATGTCTAGGAATGAATAATGTTGTGATGCATCAAGCTGTGACTCTAGGGTTAAATGTGCCCTTGACGTGCATATCTAGAAGTAGAAAACCTTCAGCTCTGAACAAGGTAGAGTTACTGCTCATCTCAAGGCCTTTTTTTCCTACTCTTTACATACAGCATCTTGTAAGTGGGTTTTATGTTCTGCCTATTTCCCTTTTTCTCCAATGTCTGTAAGTGCATCCATCAACTACTGATGACTTTGCTGACCTAGACACCCTCTACTTTTTTGCCTTTTTTCCCTTGCTTTAAACAAAAGCATGATAATAGAGTCTGTATCTAATGGTTTTGGAATCGCTATTAATTCATCTTTCATTCAAGGCTGATTGCTTTCAATCTTAGCAGTACGCTTTAGATTGCCAAGGATTTTCTGAATGTTTTCATTATGAAAAAGTAGATGTGACTGAACTTCAGCATACCTTTGCTGATACACCGTCCTTTCTTTAAATACAGCTTGTATCTAAATTTGAAGATTATTTTAACTAATTGCTGTCCTTGCTGATTAAGTAGAAAAACATTTTCTGGTACAATTTCCATCATGATTAACATCTTCTCCTTCAGACGTGACTGTCTCGAACATTTTTCTCCTGGTGACTCAGACATTTTGCTCTTCTTTTGGTTTGTCTTGAAGAAAAAAATAATTTTATTGTCAATATTTCATCTTTAGATGTGATTGGTGATACTCATAGACCCAGTGAGGAAAACTGTGACTGTTACTCCATGTAGTAAAGTTTCCCAAAACTTTTACTGCTGATTGTAGAAGAAGATTCTGAAAATGAAGTGCTTGTTAAGGTTCATGCTTACTCAACTGTCACTGCTGTTTTCTTTTTCTGTATGGAAGGCTACTTCATGGCTTGCAAACTATAGCTAGTTGTTTGTACTAACTAGTAGCTGAGTGATTATTTGGAAAAAGGGATTTTGGCCTAAGAATTATCAGTGTTGTTTTTCTTAGCTGTTATTTAATTTTCTCTTGATATCTGGCAAAATAACTTTGGTAGTTGAAGCATTTCATTTTTAAACAGTATTTCTGAAGGGGAGAAAAACAAAGAACAGTGCCAAATGAGGTGCTCAGATCAGTGTTCAGCATGGTGATAAAATCTCAAATTCAGATGAAATTCAGTTACTCGTGTGTGTCCATTGGAATATGTTGCCTGTTTTGCTGGAAGGGAGACAGTAAAAGACATTAACTTTTTTTTTTTCCCTGTTAACTTTTTCTCCCCACATTGGTTTCCAGGTTGCAAAGGACACAAAAATGCTGATAAAATCCAGAAAGAATAATAGCAGAGAAGGCAGTTGCATTAACTTTTGATTCCACAAAGAACACTGTAAAATGCAGTCAGGTTAAATGAATAGGCCTGACACTTGGTGGGGTAAAAAAAAACAATACAGAGCGCATCTTATTGTGCTATAAAATAGTTTACACAAACTGCAAGTGATGCTAAAAACTGAAAATAAAATGAGAGGATAGAACTGGGCTTGAAAATAAGATCAGCACTTCTATACGTGGCGTGATGATGGCAAATGAGGCTAAGTCGTTGCTGATGAGATTTTTATTCAGCTCTCTTTTCTGCATGATCATCTTCATCTTCCTCCCTAACACACTCTCCCATGGTTAAGCTTTTGTTCTGGGTTTGTGGATTTTGTTTGTGTTTTTAATTCGTTTTTTTTTTTCTTCTTTTTCCTTTTTTTTTTTTCCATTGACAAACCTGGTACACTTCAGGATCTTACAGAGCTTTGTACCAGGGCATCTCTGAGGAAGCACCTCACCAGCTTTACCAAATTCTTTAGTTTGTCCTGATTAATAAGAGATGAGAATTGGATGCTCTTTCGGTGAAACAGGTGCAAAATTTTTTTGTTCAGAGAAGTGTAGCTGCTGTCTAATTCCAGAGCTATAATTATATGAGAAGTAGAGTGGGGAGCAGTGAAATTACCCATCTCATCACCTGGGAGATCTCAAAGGGTCAAAATAAAAAGCTGAGGAAGGCACAGGTTATAGGGATAGTAGGTAGATGAAGGAGATCAGGTAAAGATCACAGGCAGTAAAAGGGAATTGGACTGCAAAGGATGAAATAAAGTGTAATGGGAGAAAAAAATCTAGAGCAGAGAAAGGTTAAAAGGAAACAAAAAAAAAAAAAGAAAATTGTTGCTTCTGCATGCAAATAATCTAGAAAACTCAAGCTTCAGTGCTGACCCCAGCAAGCAGGGTTATAAATCATGGTGGAATTTGGAACTTCCCTTCCTATTAGAAAATTACTCTCGTAATGTTATTAATGGGTATTAATTTGCTACATAGAGGAGCAGATTGACTATAACATCTCTGTTAGCAAAATGGATCAGGTGTTTCTCTTTCAATCCTGTTCTAAACAGATTGACAAGATTTATTGTATAAAAACAGTAAATTGAATGTTTTGCAGTGACTCCTCAGCAATAATAAATTTTAATCATGATGGAAATTAAATAATCTCAGTATGGCAGGCCAGAGAAATGAGCTGACAGGAACATCGTGCGGTTCAACAAAAGCAAATGCTGAGACCTGTACCTGGAGAGGAGAAATCTCATGTACTAGTAGCTGCTGGAAGCCAGATGGCTGGAAGTGATGTTTGCAGAAAAGGTATTGGGGATCATGGTAGGCACTGTCCCTGGGGGTGTTCAAGGAAAGGTTGGACATGGTGCTCAGGGACGTGGGTTAGTAGGTGACATTGGTGGTAGGGGGGTGGTTGGACCAGATGATCTTGGAAGGCTTTTCCAACCTGAATGACTCTGTGTTACACTGATGAGAGGCTAGAGGCTGAGCCGGGAAATGTCACATGGAACACGTGGAACAAGGTAGATAAGGCTGCAATTTGCAAGGTCCTGCAGTTCTGCCACCTAACCTAACCCATAAAAGTGGCCTAAATGAAAGCTGGAGAGGAACTCTATCAGGGAGTGTAGTGATAGAACGAGGAATAAAGGCTTTGAACAAATGGAGGGGAGATTTAGATTAGATGTAATGTGAAGAAATTCTTCACTCAGAGCACAAAGCGCACATGGGAATTAGGGCTTAAGGTGCACCTTGCTTCTGTTCTTTTTCATAAATTAATTTTAATTACCTAAAAACCAGTGTTAAAAATAAACCCAGGGCACAGGATGGGAGGTGCAGGGCAGACCCTGTGGCCGAGGGGCAGCCTTTCTCTCTGGCAAGCCAAATGGCCCGGGGGAGCCAGCCCCAGAAAAGGGGCCCTCACAGCCCCAACCCTCCTCCTCCTTCGCTGAGCTTCTGGGCACCCTGATGGCCAACTTGTGTGGTGGGAAGATGACTAGAAAGAGCAAGGCGAGCGGCAGGCCTCTTGGTGTGAGGACAGCCATGCAGTCCGAGGAAGCACCGAGCAGGAATGCACCTAACGCAAAGAAGTGTCATGGGCAGAGGGATACAGCCTCTGTGGCACTGCAGTGACACGGGGAACAGGCCGTCCCCTTGACCATACAGCCACAGGGGGCATGGGCCTAACCACTGGCGTGGTGGTGGTGTAGAGTGAAGGCAGGAGCACCAGGCAAACAGCCATGGGGAGCAGAGGCATGCCAGTCGTCCAGAACGGAGCATGGGACCAAGCCAGGGCCATAAAACAGATGGCAGCATTGAACCTGTGCATGGAAATCAGCCCAACAGTGGTGTGCGACCTAGGGTTGGAACTGGACGACCTCCTGGTTCATCACTCTGGCCTGAAAACATTCCAGACAGAAGGCATCTTGTTTGGGCAGTCCCAGGCAAGGACTGGCCTGTCCTGCTGCCAAACACCATGGAGTCCATGGAGCTGGATCCATGAGATGTGCAGGAGCCGATGGAAGTGGATCCACCTCGGCCAGAGCAGACCTGGGGCTACCCTGGCATGTCTTTGCTACCTACCAGCGTTGCAGCAGTGCCCGGCGAGCTCCCTACTCGTTGCTCAGGCTCCATCCCAAGCATTAGCTTGGAGCCACCAAACACCATGGATGTCCCGCCGGCTCACCTGCAAGATGTCCCGGCAATAAACAACTCTTGCCGATTCTCAGGGGTTGTGTGAGTGCTTCTTTCCCATCCCCCAGCCCTTGTTTGTGAGGTGGCATCCCTTCTGCACAGAGCCTGGAGGAACAGCACGAGAGAGGACCCAGCTTCCTTCGGGCTGCTGCGCTGGGGTGACAGGAGGAGTCCCTGAGGGCCACCATGCACCTTTAACATTTGTGAAAACAGACTGAGGGGTGAAGATAGTAATGTAACCAATTATAGGTGGCTAATTTCTTATATTTGGAATGAGTTTCTATATCTGAGTAATTGGTAATGACAAACATGGAGAAGGCTCAGGTAATCAACAACTTTGCCTCTGTCTGCACTGGTAGACAGGCTTCTCAAGTTTTTAATTTCCCTGAACCCATAGATAGAGGCTGGGGGATCAAAGTCCCACCCACTGTAAGTGAAGAGCAGGTTCGAGACCACCTGATGAATCCAAGCAGGTACAAGTGTATGGGACCTGATGACATGAATCCCAAGGTCCTGAGGGAATTGGCTGATGGAGTTGCCAAGCCTCTCTCCATCATAGTTGAAAAGTCTTGTCATTTGGGCGATGACCCTGGTGAGTGGAAAAATGGAAGCGTCATGCCCCTGCTCTTCAACAATTAAAGAATTGAACAAAGAGCAGTACTCTTCAACAATTAAAGCAATTAGGAGACATTTCTTCTCAGAAAGAGAAAGGCATTGGAACGGGTTGTGCAGGGAGGTTGTGGAGTCACCGTTCCTGGGGGTGTTCAAGGAAAGGTTGGACGTGGTGCTTAGGGACATGGTTTAGTGGGTGACATTAGTAGTAAGGGGATGGTTGGACCAGATGATCTTGGAGGGCTTTTCCAACCTTAATTTTTCTATGATTCTTTGACTCTTGCAATCTGGATGAAATATAAAAATGTAACTGAGCTTTAAATGCATTATTGATGTTTTAATCAGTAAAGTAATGCAAACTTTTTTTGAATATTTCTTTTCTACTTTCACTTTCAAGATTAATTATCAGAAGTGATTCTTATGTTTACTAGTGAAGGCCTTTATAACTTGGGAATTTTGACCATTTTGTTAGAAAATTTATTATCATTTACTTTTTTTCTATCCTTTTCCATAAATGTATGTAAGTAAATTTAGCTCCTACTATGCTGCAACACAAATAGTGCACAGGAACTGCAATAGTGTTGGCAAGTACTTTAAAGCAATGTGCCATAATAGCTCTATGCATTTCTACTGCATGTTATGCCTGAGATAAAAAATGATCAAGATGTTAAATAGCATTCCTAAAGTTTATTTGTGATTATACTAACTGAGAGTTGAATCAGAATCATTTGTGGATATCGGTAATAGTTTGTCTTGTAAAATAATAAAAAGTTGTAATACTTTTTCAAAGAAATAGAGGAGAAATAGGTTAAATGTGGAAGAAACCTTCACCTCCATATCATCTCCTCTGTAAGAATATGGGAAGATATTTTCATCTCATCAAGGAAACCTTGAAGCTTCCAGTAATCTTGAGGCTAGATGCCTCTCATCTAGGGACAGTCGGAAGGTAGTTGGCTTCAATGGAAAATTACTGTTGACTCAGGAGGTTTTGGAAACGTGTCCTCATAAGCAACCAGTAATAAAATGTTAATTTATAATCGTAAAATAGTAGTATTGCAGGTAGGTACTAGGTGAGAGTAGTTCAAAGTGGGAAACTTAAATGAGAAAGTGAAATGAGAGAAATGGAAAGAGAAAGGGGGGACTGATTGTTAAAAGCTGCTGCAGCTGCTCCTTGGAGCGTGTGGGCTGTCTCATGAGAGGTGAGCAGGAGAAGAGGTTAAACAGCACAGAAGAGACAAGGCAAGTGAGAGAGAAAATGTGAAAAGTACCATACATTGCTAGGAGAAAGCTGAACTCCATAAAAGTTGCATTATCTGGAAGCCACATGCAGTGCCTTGCAAAACTGGGTCTGTCAAAATGCTGCCTGTCAGTAGATGGTGCTCTTTATATCAGCTATTTACTCATGCTCCTTACGCTTGGCTGTGTTTTCATGTAAAAGGTCTGGTAACATTCCTTAACAGTTCATTTCTCTGAATTCTGATGTCTAGGAGATTAGAAAACTCGGAGGCTTTGGCAGGACTGCCAAAAAAAAAAAAAAAAAAAAGAAAAAGAAAAAAGGTGTTGACTAGATTCCTTTGAAACATCTTCCATCCTTGAATTTTTTTCAACATTTTTTGCTTGAGAACATGCATTGTTTTCAACTTCAACAAACTCAGAAGCTTTCAGCATGAAAACCTTGAACAAAAATTGTGGATTGGAGGGTGTTTAAGAGTAGAATTCAGTTACATATCTGACCTGAGAGACACTGCGACAACGTGATCTAGAATAAAGCTGCAGAGCAGATTGGGCACGTCATCTGCAGACCTAAAGTTCCCTTTTGCATACCAACTTTTCAGCTTTACCTGCTGTTTCTGGATAGATAGCAACTAGCATATTTTAAAATCTAAGACTTCTTAGAAATGACTTAAATGAATCAATGCAATTGTGAGTTTTACCTCGAGTCATTTATTCATCCGTAGTTGGATTGATATAAAAAGCTGCATAAAAATGAAGATTTCCTTATTAATGTGATTGAAGTATTATTGGACCTGCCTGCGTTTTTCATTATTCAGAAAATATGCCAGCTCTTGAGTATTAATTGTGTAAAAATACCGCTTGCTGAAGGCTGCTGTTGAGACTAAAGCCCTGATCAAAACAGCAGAACAGCATGGCAGACCTGATGTGGGATTTGAGATGCTTAAAGTTACTGGAGTCTTTAATCAGTCATCTGTGTATAGAACATCAGCTACTTAACCAAGGGGTAAGTTCTGACTTGTGAGCTGAATTTGCCCCTAGAGTGGATCTTGAGTTGTCCGCTGTTTGCTGCCTGACAGTATTCTTCCTGCTCACAGAAAGTGAATGATTAGCGTGAATTATTTGTGTAATCTTAAACTGCAAGCAAATGACCCAAGAACGAGAAGTTGACTGAGTTCCTTTCAGAAATGTAATTAAAATATTTTTAGTTCTTACTCAGGGCCAGTTTGTTTTTCTAGCACACTGGTTTAGATGGCCCTTCACAGTTCTCTCCAGGAAGGCTGTATATTGTGTGCGCTCAGCACATCATAGCAGATAAATATTGTTCGTCTCAATGGTGAATTTACCTTCTCTGAGCCCTTTCACAACGTTCCTCTCCTTAAGACCTGAATTCCTTACTTTGAGGTCAGGTGGACGTAGCATTTTGCAGCAGGTCTGTTTTTGTTGCTGTTGAAAATACCAACTTCATGTTTCTAGGGACATCTCTTAGTTGCCTTCCTTGGGAAAGGTGATGCTGGCACATTTGGGGCTAGATTTTCAAAGGTTACAAGGAGCCAAAGGCAAAATCTTCATGTAAGTGGCATGCTTCCCCTGCTTAACTGTCCTGTGGAGCCAGGATGCTCCTGGGAAAGACCCTTTTTCCCATGAATGGCTTGATCTAGGAAATAGGTTTGGAGCATGGCAGTAATATTACCCTCCACCTTTATTTTTTTCCCTCGTCTTTTCTTGAATCTGATCTGCCAAATCCCACGTATGCGGGCTTTATAGCTCCAAATATCTGGGGTCATGAGCGGAAACAGTGATGCTGGCACATCCGTCTGCTTCCTTTTAAAATAAGGACAAGCTCCTGACCTTTGTTTTGCATCTGAGTTCATTTGCCTCTCTTCAAGGAGTGCTTCCTGTGAGTAAGAGGGGATGTCTCCCCTTGGTCTGGGTTGCCCTTTATGTGAGCGTGGGCTTTGTGCTCTGTGGCTTTGTCTGTGTTTTCTTGTTGGCTAACTTGGGCAGCTTCCTAGCCAGAGGGGCTGGCCTTCATGAATCTCAGTTTTGATGCTATATGCTTTCTCTAAGAAAGGGGATAGAAGGGCATTGTAAAGCTTAAGGTCTTTTTATGAATATAGGACTTCATAAGGAAGATAAGAGAATATAAGCATTTGCCTCATTAGGGAGACAACACTAGTTTTTCAAAAGTAATTAGCAGGAAATTAAATTGACGTCAGACGTGCCCTGCATGTTTGGAAAAATAGGTAGTGCATCTGCCTTCTAGATATTTGTTTAAGCAGAGAAAGCCATTGCGACCTTCTACACAGACATTGCGCCGCTATCACATGAATCAGATGGCTGAGGTGATCTGCTGCTTCTATCAACATTTCCCTTCCCTTCTCCTTCCTTTGCTGCAAGTGGAAACATCGCTGGGAAGGAAGAGGTTGACCTGTCAGCTGGGGCTTAGGGACCTTTTCTTATTAATAGTCATATACATGTCTGGCCTATAAAGTTGTTCTGCTCAAAATGTGTTTGGCTCAAGACAATGTAGTTAAGAGTCAACTGGCAAAGATATCCGGAGAACTTTGATTGCTGTTGGGCTATAAAATACCTTGGCTGCTGCACTTGTCTTCTGCATATGAATGAGCCTACCCATAAAGACTGAAAGTTGGCGTGGGAAGGTTATGCTGGTTCATACGGTAAAAGCCTCTTAATTGGCACATCTGCTGGAAACAAAGGTGCCAAAAATGTGATTCACTCAGAAGGAGTAAATCTTTTAAGAAAGCAACCTGTCATTATTTTATAGGGATTAAGATCCTCTCAGGATGTTAAATGCTCACCTCGTACAAACGTACTGTTGTTGAGCTAATGACAGAACTAACCGCACTACCTGCTAAGGCCAAAGTAACAATCTGGTTTATAGCTCTTCTCATCCAGAAATCTTGCTCTATAACTTCAGAATGAAAAAAGGAGTGACACATTCACCTCTGACATAAAGCAGCTATTAAAAAAACTTAAACAGTTACTTCTCAAACCCTAGGTTATGACATGTCAAGCATCTTCTCTGGAAACACTGTAATTAGAAATAGAAGGGTGTAGGTGTGGTCTGTGCTACCCAGATTTGCTGTCAGATTAACTCTACCAGTAAATCCCAAGAATAAAAATAATCTTCCAATATCGTTGATGAAAACACTCCCAGACAAAGGTACACTGCATTGGCAAAAGTAATATTATGCTATAGGTGTGTTGTTTTTGTTTTTTTTTTTTTTTTAAGTAGGTCACCAAAAAGCACAAATTTCTGACACTATTAGGTGACTGTTTCTGAGATTACACTTACCCTCTATTTGAACAACTTTTTGTAAGAATATTCTGAATATTTTGAAACATAAGGACATTTTAAAAATTATTTTTATAAATGAAAGGCATTGGGACTTCAGATACATTTATGTTTTGTTACTAGAGTTACATGAAATCTCTGGAAATACAGAGTGCTGCTCTGTACAACCTCCTTTTTCATGAAATAAAGACCTATTTGTATTAGAGTAGTATTTTTAGTAAAGGCATTAATTTTATAAGCCTTAGAAAATTCTCCCATTAAGCTACACTTCATAATTTTAAATTGTCACATTTCAGTTCATATCCGTGTTACTATGGGTAATGTGAACATGAAACAGGTATGTTTAAAAGTCATAGCCCTGTCTAGCTCTTAGCGTTTCAGAGCAGCCAGTTTTGTAATTCCCCTTGCTGACTATTGGTAATTCAGCTATTTTTTGAAAGAGTCCAATTAAGTTTGGACTGAAGAATTGCAGATAAGGCATTGCCTGACATACATGCTTCTGACAGAAGCATTCTTGTGATCTACAAAACAAATGCAAACTGACCAACCTCCTGTAATTCTTATGATGGAATTCACAAGTGTGAAGTCAAAATTTTGTGCTGTCTTTCAGATCTTTCCATGTTTAGCTCTCTTCTTGTGCTGTTTATTGTTCTGCAATTAAAGAGCAACAAGATTTCGGTGCATTATTGATAGTTTCGTGCAAATTAAACATTTCTGTAGCGTTTTGGCTGATGGATTTCCTTGCAGCTCCAGGCTGTATTTTTGCTAAATTCTTTTACATCACTATCTTTAAATCTGTGAGAAATTCCAAGAAAATCAGTGGACCTACTTATATGCCTTGTCAGCAGTTCCATTAAAATAAATACAAGGAGTCTCAGTTTAGTTTGATCTTAAATCGTCTAGAATGTAACTTGCTGAGGTGCCAGGACTGATTTAAAAAAAAAAAAAAAAAAAGTGGGAATGGAGACTCCTTTGTAATTGTCACTTTTGTAATATAGGTAGCTTTGTGCTGGTGTTATTTTTTATTTTAATGTAGACCTGGAGAAAGTATTTTTGACAAATAGTGAATTTCCCCAGAAGTGGAATTGCAGTTTGCCTGGCAGCACTTCTGAGTTCAGGGCAAACTATTGGAAAAGGGAGGGGGGCTGCATATCATTGCCGTCTTTAGTTATTAGGTAACTCCTGCTCACGTTCATGCTTTTGCCCGAATGGGTTTGAACTCAGTGCTTTCACCAAGATGGGGTATTCTTCTGTGCCTCCTGCCAGTCTGAGCGGAGGAGTATTCGGTGATGAAGACTCATGCCATAAATCTCCTTTGCGGTGGGTGTAGCATTTAGTTTTTAAGACAGGATAAAAGATGAGCCAGCCCACAAATTGTGTGTGCCATGTCAAGGGTGAGTGTCTTGAGTTTCTATTCTTGCTGTAGCGGATGGCTAAGTGCAATAACGAACATGTGCTTGTAATAAACTTTAGTTAATTACTTGATGTTGTTGTTAATACTGGGCTGTTAATTGAAATTAATTATGTTTCCTCTTTGACTCAAATACCAGGAGCAAGCAGGCTAGAGAAGTTTGAGGAGGAGCCTTTTATCTTCATAGCTGCACAAGGCATGCTAGTAGGGTACCTGCTGTGTGGACAGAAATGGTCTGTTCTCCAGATCTGTGCAGGATCCAGAGTAGGTTTCTCTGTGGAAAAGCAGAAGGGCTTGTACTTACTTTATGAAGACTGTCATCTGTGATGCAAGATGCTGACGGCTAGAGCCCCGACTGTGAGTGGGGAATAGGTGGTTTGAATTATCTCAGGTAGCAGAAGGAGAATCAAATACACATCAGTGAAGAGGTATTGAACAACTGGTGTGTTTTGTGAGGTTAAAATCCGTATCTTGACAGAGCAACTCTCCTTTTCTGATTTTCTCTGCAAATATCCAAAAGCAAGTATGTATTTTTGGACTGAAAGGAATCTTCTCTACCGAGTGAAATTAATCTTTAGTTTGGCAAGATAAAAATGCACAGTGTTTTTAGATGAAGTGAATTTTAAAACATTGCACACACGCTTAATTTAAATTTAGCTGTCAGCCCCCCAAATTGATTGTCCTCCTGGTCCTGCTTGTGATATTATTTTAAGCATTTTTGGTCTGCCACAGTAGCGGTTTTCAGGATTCTGATAGCAATCAGAATAGTGTCGGGCAAATTTCTTGATGACGTTGAGGAGTGCTCTGTCTTCACCTTTTTCATCCTGACACTTCAGTTCTTCAGAGTCTGTTGATAATGCTACAACAATTTATCTCAACACAAGCATATGCCAGTCGTGATTCTTGCTTTCAGAGTGCAATATCTCTGCAATGAAAGAGAATACTCTTACAGAAAATGTATCACCTTATTTATTCTCGCTTGTTGTTTCAATACTGTATTTATCCCTATCAGGATAATGCCCAGTGATAGTTTATTTGGCAGCACAGTTCATTCTTTCCTGTTGATAGATACACTTGTGACATCCTTAAGATAGCGTTAACTTCCCTCTAACATGTTGTTACTTTCCAGACCGATCTCATTATTTCTCATAATTTGTTTCCTTTTTCTGTTGGTAGTGCACTGAAGCTTGTAGTACAGGTACGGAAGGTAATGGATAGGGTTGACCCAGCTGTTGCTTGAAAGGTAGATAAAACACCTGTCTCCTGGTTCATCAGTCTGCTCAAGAGCTGGTGGTGCATTGATTTGGGACCCTAGGGGAGCAGTTTCCCCTTGTGCAGAGCTGGCTTTAAGCACTGCTGGTGCAATCCCTGTTTGGGGGCAGCAATCCCCAGCAGTCTGCTGGAGGCAACAAAAAGAAGCCAGTGGTTGACTTTGCCCTTGGGACTGTGGAAAGACAAAGTACGGGGAGTGGGGGACACCACTGATAGCATAGGAGGGAGATCCTGGTAGAAGTACATGTGTTCCTTCCTACCTCACCTTTTCCTCTTGGAAGCAGGAGGATGGGAGTAGCAGATCAACTTTTGAGGGCCTTATCCACTTCTCCTACATCTTGGAGGGTTTCCCCACCTATTGTCAGTCTTTTTCCTTGCTGTGACACAGCATCTGGGAGTGTGAGGAGTGAGAACCGCCCTGCAGCCCCCCAGGTGAGTGCAGCAGGAGGGCAGGAGGTGCTCCAGGCAGGCAGTAGCAGTTCCCCTGTGGCCTGTGGAGAGGCCCCTGGTGGAGCAGGCTGTCCCCCTGCAGCCCATGGGTCCCACATGGAGCAGATCTCCACGCTGCAGCCCCCCCATGGGTGGAGGAGCCCCTGGTGGAGCAGGTGGATGTGGCCTGGAGGAGGCTGCGGCCCATGGAGAGCCCCCGCAGAAGCAGGCCCCGGGCTGGAGCTGCAGCCCGTGGAGAGGAGCCCACGCAGGAGCAGGGGGTCTGGGAGGAGCTGCCGCCCACCCGTGGGGGACCCGTGCTGGAGCAGTTTGCTCCTGGGGGATGGACCCTGTGGGACAGAGCCGTGTGGGAGCAGTTCTTCAAGAGTACCTGCAGCTGCTAGTGGCATGCTTTTGAGCATCAGGCTGCATCAATAGATGTGAGTTCCTTGGGAACTGCACAGCCTCCAAGTCAAAGCTCTTGCCATCATTATAAGACTGCCTCTGCCATGCTCTGGTGGTCACAAGTTAGGCTAGCCAGTGCCTTACTATATGGAGTAAGCAAGTTTGGTACAGGTCTCCAAATGTGAGAGACAGGCTTGCAACTCAAAGAATGCCTGGTGCTGGCTGACCACACTTCCAGAAAATCTGGGAGACTTCATAGGTCTGTCATGTGTGTCTTATTCAAAGTGGACGTTGTTTGTTGGTGTATGACTGGAATAATAGTTGCTGTAGTCTGTCTACTTTAATCCTCCTGGGGTGGCATTAGCAATGGTTTAATTCATGGTTAAAGCAAAAATTGGTGCAAAGTAGGTCTTTCAACTAAATATTTTTTTTTAAATGTTTTATTTACTGTACTGACTTTGATTGCTTTTCTACAGTTACTTAAGTAAGAAATTACAGTGTAACTCAGAATTTCTGATCCAATTAGTTTTAAACGTTCTTTTTTATCAGTATAAAAGGGAAGGCATATTACAATATTTTCCTTTGTTTCTTTATAAGTAAAGAAACACATTTTCTTTGGTTTGTTGTTTTCATCTCTTCTAAGTATTAAAATTCTAAATAACACAGACAAGAACCTAGCACAATGGAGGTTTCAGCGTTTTATGGATTGTCTGCTTATTACTGTTATTTTCTTTGGTCTTTGCTAGAAAAATCCGTAAGTATGATTATCTGAGAAGGTATATTTCTAAACTAAAATGTTTCCTTCCAACGTTCTTCAATATTTTAAGATAACATATAAAAATATATTCATAACCCTTGCTCATTTCATCACAGCTTTTATGTTAGCCGTTGGTACTGAATTTTACATGGACAGTTTAATATTAGAGAAGTAATTTGGAATATATGAAAAAGATTCTTATTTTCTTGGATTTTGAAATACAACCCAAGCGTATTTTAAAAAATCACAATTTTGAAAGTCTCCTGGACATAGCTGCTCCTGCGTCTTTGTGCCATAAACTCTGAAGATGATACCATTAGTCTTGCTTCCTCAACAGCCTGAAAGATTTGACAATAACTGAAATAGCAGCTTTTTTTAGAGCTGTGAAGTTTAAGTTCACTGCTATATATACGTATATATATCGAATAGAAATAAAATTTCATTTATCTAATTTTGAAATATTTCATAGTTTGCTTGCAGAGGGTGTTTATTTTGATTTAACAAATACTTCATTCTCGGCATCCTGCATGACGTGATCCCTTTTCTTTCCCCCCGTTCTCTCTGATCACAAACACATCTGTGTGTTTTCAGATGCATTTCTGTGTTTCCTGCCCCAGCGGACTCTGCATTATATGGGGGTGACAGCCACCCATCTTGCCCCCTGTTAGATGGCAGTGACCGTGTTCTTTCCTTTGCTCTTCCCATGCCATCCCTCACAGCTAATGGCCTCCTTTTCTCTCGAAGTTAATGAGTTAATGAAATGGTTCAATACGGAGTGGCTGTATTTGGTGTGAAAATTTCCCCATTCCTGAAGTGCAGCTGGCAGTGCTCAGTGTGCTGCTCAGAGAAGGTCCCTGCAGCCTTGCCTTGCTTCTGTCCTTTGGCCAATGCAGCCCTAACAAGATTGCTGCTGCTTTGACTTCTTTTGGTTAAAACGTAAACTGAAGAGCAGGGAATGAATGGTAATGTCAGAAGTTGTGAAGTCTGACTTCAGATAAATGTGTGTAAAGAAGCATTGACTTTGCAGATAGGTCAGAATTAGTATGTTGATAAATTGGATGTTGCAAATGGTATCATGCTACATTCTTCCAGCAGACCTGCAGTCTTGTTTGAATGAGGACCCTGATCCCAGATTGCCTGGATTTTGTAATACAAACACACTCATAAATGCCAAACCAAAAATATATGGTTTTGGGAAAGCTCTTTACAATAAATTGGAATATTGTATGTAAAGTGTTTTTAACAATAAGATTGAATCCTCTTTCACTCAAAAATATGAGAGCCTTTCTTTCTGTTCCACCATAAAATATGATAGAGACAAAGAAATTCTGGTGAATAAATCAACCTTGGAAACTGGAAGACTTGGTAAACTGCCCCTGTAAGAGGTAACATATATGTCGCTGCTTAGGAAGAACAGGAGTTGGCTGCTAATGCTATTCTGAACACTGAAATACACTCTAATAATGCACTGCATATAACTTTGATTTATCTATTTATTCTTGAGTTGTTGATTTTAGGTACTATATTCTCTGTATTGTGGAACAAAAAGCACAAAATTGTCATGTATTAAATATGCTGATTCTTTTTTTTCTCTTGGGACAGTCATTTTTATAGTCAGAGGTACACACAACAACAACTGTGTTTAGGCAATTTAAAAGAAAGACTTTGACACCAAATCCCAAAGAAACAGGTTTTCCTTCAAATATATCAGACAAGACCTGAATACTGAGAACTTCTGCGCTCATTAGACCTGTATGTGGCCCAAGCCAGATTGGCATAGTGTTCTGCAGGATTAAGACTATTAAAATGTTGCCAGTAAAGGGCAATTTTAGGATTAATTTGTTAGGAAAATGGAAGGCTAGGCCAAGGTTTTATATTTTATCAGTTTGGGCTTATTATTTGACCGAGCTGATAAACAGAAATAAAATAAAACATAATGTGTTTTCCAGCTGTCTAGATAGTTTGTATATAGTTAGTGGCAGGGGACTCATTTTGCAGCTATGTTTATGGTGAGGGTCATTTTCCTTGGCGTACTGGGATTTTTTTAGTGCAAGATCTAGCTTTAGAACAGGAAAGGAACTAACAAATGAGTTCTGTGGGAGGGAAGTATATTTTTAATAACCTTACATCTAGAGCATCTGGTTGGGAAATGTTTTGGGTATGATGTTCCAAAAATGAAAGTACCTACAATATACTGTTTATAACCATTGCTTTAAAAAACCTACATTCCTCTAACTCAGCAAGTCCATACAAATTAGAAAATTAAACATAATGCTTGATGGTGCCAATATAATAAGAATATCCTCTTAGGGCTGGTTATAAGTTTAAGTCGGTAGTGTTTCAATCATAATTCTGAACACTGGACAGTAAAGGATTAATATACGAGTCTGGGCAGTGATCTGTATGTTGCATGGCATAATAGCCACATTTGGAGGCATCTTTCACTTCTACAGGCACAGAAGGAAGTATTAAATTTGTACCCTAACTGCTGATAAACTTGTTTTTCAGATATTTAACATAACAGTGTTTAAAGCTCGTAAGAGGAGCATAGCTACTGAACTGAAAGCAGCATCCTCTTAGTCAAAACCAACTTTGTCACTATTTGTGTAATTTCTGCTAGGAATAAATAGTTTATAAGTCTATAGCCAGCTGTATATATTTGCAAATATTTGTAATTTAAGGATTTTTATGATGTACAAGAAAAACCATTAACAATTTATTTTTCAAGAGCTGACAGATTCTCTCATCTTCAGAAATTCTAATGCTCGAGAAGTATCTTTAAATTTAAGCAGCAGCTTGTACAAAGATATACATGCTAAAGTCTAGATTCTGTTGTTGGGGAATTTCCACGGAATTGGAGAGATTACTCCTATTATATGGCTATTTTTACTTGTATTTTTCTTTGATGTATTTGAGAATGAAATGCATTACCTATATATCTGTAATAAAAGTCAGCTAACCAACACTATAATATTGGGCTCTTCATTGAAATTCAGCTTCTTTAGTCTTCGTAGATGCAGAAGGAACAGTTACTGGGCACTTGCTCTTTTTACAGAGGCCATCCCTTCTCGAGATGTCTGCAGTGTCCAGAGCATTTTTCTATATGTGTGTGAGACAGACGTGCTTCCCAGAAGGGTTAGTGGTAAAGCAAGCACTGTCCTGGTTATAGTGCATCATAAACAGCTCTGGATTTCTCTTTGTGGCTGCAAGTCTGTCAATCAGACTTCTACCCGCTGTAGCTTGGTGGGTGACAGCACAAGATGAGAATCAATTATTTGGGGTGGGTTTGCATTAATGGATTACCTCTAAATGCAGGTGATGTATATTAATGTGTTTGAAACAGGATTCGTATTTCTGGTGAGTGTATTTTTGTTTGAAACAAAAAAAGGCTGAGATAAGGGATGGGAATTGTATTGCATATTCAACAATATTTTTTCTGATATTTATTTAGGCTATGAAAAGAGAGAGGCAAAATTGGACATGAGAAATTCAAGACATGTTTGCCTGTCAGAATTTTAGCTCTGCCGTATTCCCCGGACCTTAGTTGATATCTTTGCGTGATGTCCTTTACGGACTTAATAAGACATGCAAAGCACTAGCTTAAAACCGCTGTTGTCCTTTGGGCTTCTAGTAATGAAAAAATTCAAAGCAACTTTGAAAACGGCTGTCTGACAAAATACATCTGCCTAAATGCTGGAAGAAGACCAGGCTGGCAACATCGAGAAAATCTACCCTAAGTCCTAATGGAGAAGAACGGTTGACGTGATATTCTCTTTCACCTCAAATTTGCACAGAAAAACTTGTCTTGAACCTTCCACAACACCCAGGGAGCTGGAGGGATCAGTATTTTGCATGCACAGCAAGGGAACAAAGAGACTTTGAAACCAAGCATTTTTGTATGTTTTAAAAAAACTATCTGCAAAGGTGAATTGTTTGATTAAATGATACGTGACATTACATGTGAAAGTGCAGTTGACTTAGTTTATAGGTAGAACATTCATAAATCATTACTCTGTTTGTCCAGATAATCTGATACAACCTGGAACACAAACTCAGATCTCACTTGTGGATTTGAAGGCTTCAAAGGCTGCAACTATTGCCATTTGTGTGCAGAGTTTCCCTTGCATTACGACTGGTTCAGGCTACTCTTTGATCTAAATAGCCTCAGATTTTAGCTGAGAAGCCTTATCTACTGGTGATGCTTCTTGGTTGCTGGTGACCTGTGCTGATGTGACTAACTTGTCATGCTTTTTCCAGTGAGAGCTCAGGTTGTCTATGTCCCTTTTGTTATTGGAGTGCTGGAGGTGGGTGAGGAGGAGACTGTCTGTCTATATAGTAGTAAGAGAGCACCGAGATGTAGATTAAGGTAATTGAAAGTTGATAATTGGGAAATGGGGAGCAGCTATCCCATTCTGCCTTGTAATACTGACTGTAGTCATGTAGTTCCCTATAATTTTTCATATACATAAATTCAGTAACTTTCTTCTAGACTAGCCAGCCCTGCACCTGCTAGTTATAATGACTAGCCTTGCTGTGTGAGAAGAGCTGTAGTTTGGGAAAGGTCTGACCAAGGCTCTAACGTGCTTCAGCTGTGAAAAGTGAGAGCCCGAACCTAGCCCCGAGCAGGGATCAGTTGTTCAGGGTTGCTGGATTGCACTGGCTTTGAACTTTTCACAGGGCTGCAACCACTGTCTGTTGAACAGTAAGGAAGAAATTGTTCCCCAGGCCAGGACCTGAAGTTGAAGCTGGCTTTGTGTTAGGACTTTTCAGTTCTGTTATCTGTCAGTTGTCCATAATCTGGACCTTTTATGACAGTGGAAATCACACAGGCCTGATAAAGAGCAAAAACAGGCTTTTTTTTTTTTTCAGTCTGTTTTTCATCTTGAAACTCGCTGTATTTAAAAAAAAAAAAAAAAAGTCTGGACCCTTCTTACACCAAATGTAGTATTGTTATTTTGAGCAAAATGTCACCTTGATATGTCTGTCTCAGAAGTGTTTGCAGATAACAGATTCTATACCCCTAATTGCACTCAGTAGTTCCAAACCAACTTCAAATACAAGACCATGACAAAACTTATGAAAAACTGTACCCTTGTAGGTTGCAATTGAGATGGAGAGCTACAGAGAGACAAAAGGAGCTCTCAGTGGAGCAGTGGAGTTGGAAGAGGACAGTCCTTAAAGTGATTCACAGAAACAATTAAACCTCTGTTTGTGGATATAAGGAATATGTACAAAAAAAAAAAAAAAAAAAGGATTATTGTAACGAAAATACATTTACTGTGTTTACTATGTTAATAGACAATAATGGGAAACTTAAGTACTGATTTTTTTTTCCTTTCAAAAAGTAGCGTTGACCTGTTTGCCATAAACGTTGGCTTTCTGGTGATTTTTGCAAAGCATGTGGAAGAATCTGATCCTTCATGATCAAAATCTTTTCAGAAAGAGTTTTAAACTGTTGCTCAAGGAAGACATGGCACAGTACATTTTTGTGATGCATGGAACATACATGCAGTGCATAACACTGTTAAAATACCTTTAATTTTGTGTAATAAATGCTATGATGCATATGGGTAGTTGGGTCATGTGTAATGTGCTGGTGACTTGGATATCTGCCAGCAACAGCAGCTCCTGTCTAACATTTATTATTTTAATACTGTATATGGGATGTTAGCATAAAATTCCCAAAGCTAGTGTGTGCACTAAACATCATTCCTCTTTTTCATTCTGCTTTTCTAGTCCGGGACTGTGAAGCTGACCAAGCCTGTGGCATTATGGACCCAGCAGGATGTCTGCAAATGGCTGAAGAAACATTGCCCTAATCAGTATCAAATCTACAGTGAGTCATTCAAACAGCATGACATAACTGGTAAAGTATGCACTATCAGAAATATTTTACTTAGTTAAAATGTCATAAATTGTTTTACGTTGTTGGTAATAGATTGTGACTGTACACTGAGGGCTTTTTGTTGACTGGATGACTCAAGAGCTGCAAGATCTAGAGTGGGGGGACAATAACAGTGTCCACTGCCTGTGGTGAATAGCTGATTTTCCCCAGCTCTCTTAAATACTTATTTCAGATTATTCAAGGTTTAATATAATGAGAAGTTAGTCTGCATGTGCGTAAAGGCCACACCCTGTTCATTCCAAATCAAACCCCTAAACATTAAGAAACGCCTTACGAGGAAAAATATAAATGATTTTTTTTTTCATTGAGGTGTTCCACCTTAAGGAGTTCATATCTTTCTGGCCTTTTTTTTTAATTACATTTAGATTTGTTAATGTGTAGGCTGGGAAGTGAGCCCAAGTGATCCCCACCCTAGGACTGAATCAGTTTCAACACAGAAAGTTTGTTTCTAATGCATATTTCGTTAACTTTGTTCAAGAAAATGTGCGATCAGAGGAGATTTTTACATCTTTTCCAGAACTTTGTGGTTGCTTAACTTAAAGTTAGTAGTTTTCTAGTATCAATCTGAACTATTATTTGCTGCTAGTGAAGCTGTTTTTTGCCCCAAGTCTGTAGCTGGAGTACACAGTTGTTCTTTTTCTTGTGTTTTTTTTTTTTTTCCTTTATTTGATAGAGGGCTTCCCACTTTCACATATTTTCTTTGGCTAGTCTAAAAAATACTTGTTTTGTCATAGTTTCTCCTCCAAATACCCGCAAGACCTCCAAATCCTCAACACTTGGTGTTTTGTCTGCAAACAATATATTAAAAAGCATCATTGTATTTTTATTTTCCTATTTACTTTAGAAGTTGATATTGATTTTTTCTATCTGCTTGACTTTTTAACTCCTTTTCAGTTTCTGGTAGTAGTATTTTACTTGGCCACTTTGAACTGACATCCATTTAGCTGAGTAACTGGATTAATACAAATACAAATGCAACTGGGGAGTTAAATAACATTTTTGCTTGTATCCCAGGAAGTAATTAGTCTGTAAAAAGTCTAATGTGGGACACTAATTTGTTCTCTGAAATGGTAGTATACAAAACTTGGAAATGGCATTCAGCCAGTTAATATAAAGCAGCGATTTCAGTTCTACGTGCAAACCTCAGTCTAACAATAACGTATTGTTAACTCATACATGTTTTAATCTGTGTCTCTTTGTATATGTGCACTTGTGGTGTTTCATTTTTTCCATTAATTCTCATTCTTGTTATTTGCTTTTTGATAATGAGTAATTGCAAACATGGCAAACTGAACTGCTCATCTTTGATTGTTGTGTAGCCATGAATACACACATGGGGTAATATGTGAGAGGTGGTTTGTGTCACCTTGGTAAATGTTGAGATTTAGTACGTAATCACTGCCTATTTCCTCTAAGTCATCTGTTTCTCAATATCTTGAATAAAGTCCTTAGAAGTGTAGTCTATCTCCACCCATGTATACGTGGGTGACTGCTTCCAGAGAGCTACCAGAAAACTTTTAAATGAAGGTCTTTCTTTTCATTTTTTTCTACTACCATTTTACTATTACCATGTCTCTTTTTAGAATTTAGGCACTGTGAGCCGAAGTAGAAGAAAAAAATGTTTTCATTTCAATTTAAACGTACATGGAAATCATGTAGTTTCATTGTAGATGGTTGAAACTTTAAATTTTATAGACCTCTATGAAAAAGGAGAATCAAGATCAATCTTTCTTACTTTACTCAAAAGAGGTATAAGGAAAATATTAGTATGAGTGTTAGAAAGTAAGTCTGCAATAAAGAAAAGAGCTGCATTTGATCTTCATGGGTCCCTTCCAACTCGGGATATTTGTGATAACAGAAGAAATGTGATAATATTTGCATGGATTTTACAAGTTATCGTGATAATATTATGAGTGAAAACAGTAACTCAGGAGGATACTTCCAGTGTTGTTGGTCCCATGCCTCAAAGTACTTGACATATTTTAATAAAGGGGCAGAACACTAAATTTTTGGCTCAAGAAAAGCAGAATGCGAAATGAGCATGAAAACTGCTATGAAGATTAAGCCAAGATAGTGTAAATGTTTCCAGATATGGCTATGGAAAAGTAATGTGATTGTTGAAAATCTCTCAGGAATTAAGTTGACTTTCATCGTATGGAAAAATACGATGAAAGGGACTTGAAGAAAATGACAAGAAAAGGATTTTTAAGCTTTATTTGAAGATAAAATCTAAGGCATGGTCGTAAGCCAGGAAAAAAACTCTTGGACAAACATATCTAGATGTTGTCACCTTAACCAAGGTGTTGAAAAGTGTGGCATTTTGAGTACCTGGGGACTGTTAGTTACTGATTATGGTTTATTGGTTTGGGGGCAAAAATTTGAAACAAAATGTCCTTTGTAGAGGATTTATGTTTATAGCACTCTTGACAAAAAGCAGCTGCAGATGCATGAGGAAAAAAAAATAATGTTAGTGTACCTAACAAGGATAAAGAAAATGGTATTTATATTAACATTTATATTGCCATAATGTTGTGGGGCAGTGTACTCTTATCACCTTTGCACCAAATTGTGGGTTGTTGCATTCAAGACTGAGGCTGGCACTGACAGGGACTTAGGCTTGAGGAGTGAGCCAACAGGATCCATAAGAAATTCACCAAGGACAAATGTGGAGTTTTGTATCTGGGAAGGCAGAGCCCCTAGCACCCCATAAAGGCTGGGGCTGACAGGCTGGGAAAGCTGTGTTGAAGAGGACCTGTGGTCCCGATGGACAGGGGAAAAAAAAAACAACTAACAGAATCCTGGGCAGTATTAATAGGTGCATAGCCAGCAGGTCAAGCACTGTGGTTATTGTACTTCACATGTTTTAAACTCCAGTTCTTGGACCTCCAGTGCTGAAAAGGCATTGACAAAATGGAGTGAGCTCAGGTGAGGACCACCAAGATGCTCAGGGCTGGAGCACTTGCAATGTGAGCAGGGCCTTCAGGGAGCTGGGCTTGTTCGGGTAGGGTGAGGGGACTAGCAGCAGCTTCCAACATGTGGAAGGATCTTATCATAAAGATGGGGCCAGGTTCATCACAGAGATGTATGAGAGTCACTATACGTAAGTTGAAGTGAGAATTTAACACTGAACTTTTTTAACACTGAACTATAGGAAACTTTTCCCCTATAGCTGGGCATTGGAAAAGGTTGCTCAAAGAGGGTTGTGAAGTCTCTGTCCTGGGAGGGCTTCAAGCCCCAGCTGGAAAAAGCCTTGAGCAAAGTGATCTGATCTCATACCTGACCCCGCTCAGAGCAGGACTACAAATGTCCTGAGGTCCCTTCCAACCTGAGTTCTCTGGTGATCCTACAATTTGCTGAGTGCGTATGGATCACCTCAGAACCAATTAAATGCATTCTGCAGGCAGTTAGGGACGATTAAATACAGAAAGGTCCAATAATAAGCTGGGAGATGTTTTTAATACACAAAAACTGATTTGGTGAGTGGAGCATCTGGTTGATATACTCAGCAAAAGGCCAGAGGTCAATTGCATTGTGTCTGACCCAAGACAGGACCAAAACAATGTGAAAGACTAACTCTGAGCAAGATCTAAGGCACGTGATAAGAATTACCAGTGGTAGAAAAAAAAATAAGACAATAACAAGAGCAAAACAAAGATGCCAGTGGCCTGTACAACCAAGAAAAGGAAAGAATGTAATGGTATGACCTTGACACTAGAGGCTCTACAACTGGTGGTGACTTTTACAGCAGCATGAGGGAGCATAAAAAGTTGTTCTGACTGCACAGCCCTTTATACCCGCTTTATACAAATATAATCCATGGAACAAAACTGAGAAATGTACCTTGTTTTTGGTGTTTGGATGCGGCTTTGAGTTTGCAAGGCAGCAGTGCTTTTAAATGACTAGGGAGTTCTTGAGAGATGAATTGTTCTTTGACAGCCTTATCCTGTGCCATTGAAACATGAAGATTTTTGCCATGTCTCAAAATTAATAGGAGCAAGACTGGGCATCGAATGACTAAGGAATAACCATTTGGGGGAAAATGGTTCATTGGCAAAGTAATAAAGATGATGCCTAATTAACTACTTATTCATGTGTGATTTGTTGAAAGAAAGGAAGGAAGGAAAGAAACCCTGCTTCACCTCTTGTTTTTACACCCTGTTCCCCAGTGTGCTAATGCATGTCTTCAGAGCATGAGGTTTTAATGCTATGATCATTAAACAAACCTCATTCTGTCAAAGTAATACCCAAGAGGTACCTTGGTCCAAGGAAAGGAATTTGATAGGAGGTACTTGAAAGGACTCAAGCCTTTTTAAATTAAACTTTTAAGGAGGAAAGGAACAGGACTCGAGAAAACCTCTTTTTAGTTTTAGAAGGGACCAGAATTTATGAATATTCATTAAATACCAAATGGCACCTCAGAAAATGAAATATGAACTGCTAGTGAAAACCTACAAATGGCCGTAGAATCTGGCTAATTCTATAACCTCTAAAGGTGCTTTCATTAAATCAACTACTTTGCCTTATATTTTTATGAAATTCATATAAAAATACTGCTTTTAAAATCCGAAATGATTTTTTTTTTCGTTTGAATAATATGTTTGCAAAACATAATGGGTTTATCATAATGGCTGAAATACTTAGGTTATGAGCACGTTGGTAAAAGGATGGCCTTGTGGTTTTAAATACTACACTGGAATTTAGAGAAGTCTTGGCTCCATTTCAGGTTATTCTGGTATTAGGCAGCATACTGAATCCTGAGGATCTAAGTTATTCTATTCATACAGAGGAAGAGCCTCCTTTTTATTATCACAGTGCTGCCAGATACGTTTCCAGGACATATAGTTAGGTTATACTCTGTTTCACGCAACTCAGTTAAGTTTTGTGCTACAACCAGTGAAATGCTATAGGGGCGAGAGATCTGAAGTGGGATGCAGAAGGCCTGGGTCTCATTCCTATCTTAGTTTCAAGGCTCGGTGGGTACGAAGGGTGATGACAAACAGGTAGCTTTATTCACCATGTTGTGATCTCCTAATCAAGATCCCCATAAACATTTTGGTGTCTATACAACAGGGATAAATGTATTGGTGTTTTTAAATAAATGTATTTTGATATGTGAATAAGAGATGTGTAAGAGCTACTTGAGTCTTCCTGGTAACAGGTTCTTTTATCGTGGAATCACAGAATGGTTTGGGTTGGAAGTGACCATAAAGATCACCCAGTTCCAAGCTCCTGCCGTGAGCAGGGACACCTCCCACCACACCAGGCTGCCCAAAGCCCCATCCAGCCTGGCCTTGAACACCTCCGCAACCTGGTCCAGTGCCTCATCACCCTCAGAGTATAGAATTTCTTTGTCATGTCTAATCCAAATCTCCCTCCTCTTAGTTTGAAGCCGTTGCCCCTTATCCTATCCCTACACTCCCTGACAAGGAATCCCTCTCCAGCTTTCCTGTAGGCCCTCCTTTAGGTACTGGCAGGCCGCTGTAAAGTCTCCCTGGAGCCTTCCCTTCTCCAGGCTGAACAACCCCAACTTCCTCAGCCTGTCTTCACAGGTGAAGTGCTCCAGCCCCTCGATCATCCTTGTGGCCCTTCTCTAGACTCATTCCAACAGCTCCATGTCCTTCTTGTGCTGGGGCCCCAGGGCTGAATGCAGTACTCCAGGTGGAAGTCCTTTTCATTTGAAACCACTTCTCTATTGCTGTTCCCTCCCTTGAGAAACGATTGCGACTTTGCCATTCTTCATCCTTCCATGATTGATAAGTATCACATCAACTCAAAATATCTTTTGTGCTGGTTGCACATTGTACCTAACATGAAGCCTAGTGCAAGAAGCAAAATAACAGCCTCTGCAAGGTGACCTCAGTAGGATTTCACCCCTGATGCTTCCCTGTCTGTGGTACCTGACACCTGGCCCTCCAGAATCTTCTCACAAATCCTACTATAGTTTCAGTGCAGAAGATGACATAAACTGGCACCTTTTCTTGGCTTCTTTTATTGTATATTGTTTTACTTTCCTGTATAAAATGGTTACAACCTACCCTCTGGGTTATTATTGGTTAAGGATTGGTTTTATGATCAGATGTAGGACTGGTTCCAAGTAAAGAAGGTCCTGGGTCAAGGCAAGGTGTTGTTGGAAGTACTTTGACCTCCTGTAAAATATTATTTCAGTTCTGTTTACTATGGTTTTCTGGTTGGTTCCAAATCTGTGGCAGGTTTTGAGCATTCCTTAGTGCTCTCAGCTATCTCAGACGGCACCTAATTTATTCCCAGAAAAAGAAAAGAAAGTGTTTTTTAATAGAAACAAAAAAGGACCTCCTTTGTGTCCAAATGTAGGGTATTTCAAATAAAACATTAATTATCTTCCTTTTTTTTTTTGCATGTGGCAGTTCTGCTCAGCACAATAGACCTCTTCTCCCAAGCAGTGTCCTGATAGTGGTTCGTAAAGCAGCTTCCATCTCCAGCCATCTCTGCAAAGCTTTTCTCTTCTCTGTGATGCAAGGGGTAAGCCAGCCTTGCCCACAGTCCTTTCTGCCACTTTTCCTTGCTCTGTGAAGTCTTAGCAACGCTGTTGGCTGGCAGGCTGTCAAATCAATCCCGACTGCTTCCATCTGCAGTTTAAAAAATAAAACGAAATTGCTGCTTCACACTGCAGAAAGCTTTTATTCTGCTCTCCCAGTATAAGGTCAGTCTTATTTGCAACATGCTTCATGGAGCTGTGATGCTAGTGTTGGAAAATCTGAGGGACTAAAGAGTTTTTTCCTATTTCATACTTGGCTGCTTTCAAACTTTTAACATGTGGAACACATCAAAGAGTGACGGCTTTGGGATAAGGCTACTTTTTGCATAATATGTGGCAAAAGTCTAACTGTGCTTTTTGCGTGGAGAATAGTATTGGAAGTATTTTAACGCAACCCTGTGTTTATATAGCTTTATATGTATTTAATTGAAAGAAGTTGGATGGGCCCGGTAGTTGGAAAGTGGGGCTTTTTTTTTTTTTTATCTTTTCCTTTTTTATTTATTTTTTTAAACTGTTATTGATAAAAGAAAGGTTTGCATGGAAGTAATCTTTTCTCATGTCTCAACAATGACGCCTGGGTCAGGCTTTTCACTTAGATTATAGCTCATGCAATGTGTAGGGAACTCCCAGAAGACAAAATTGTAGCGGCTCATTAAAGATCTAGTACGACTAGGAAAGCTCCCTGCAGTTGAGATGGGGGTGGTGAGGCACCTAAATTACAACTTCCGGGAAGTGTTCAAGTAGTGCTCTGATTTTAAAATACTTAATTATTTGCTGAGAAATTGTTTTTTCTGCGTGTAAAATGGTCTGTGGAGTAGTATAGCAGAAAGTCTTCTCTCTTGAGATTTAAAAAACAAACAAAAAAAAAGAGGCTGAAGCAGGAGACTGTTTTCTAACTAGCTGCCATGACAAAGTCTTTATTGCTAAGCCAACTTGCTGCTGGTGCACAGGGGAGCCAGCCCCTGTTTGTGTACGCAGCACTTGAGTCAATTAGTCGTGAAGTGGAGCTATCTTCTCTTCCTGCACAAAGCAGTATGGAGCGTCCAATTCCATTATTTTTTACAAGAAATCATGTGTGGAGGAAGTTGTATTACTGTGTTATGTTTAATAGGAAGGAGAACTTGCCGAAGGGCTACTGAGGCATTTTTGGCCTTTCCTGCCAATGACATATTAATGTTACTGCTTCTTTATCTGCTAAATTTGGAATGAAGGATTTCCATACTCCTCACCCATTATCAGATGTGAGAACTGCTGTGCAAGTA
Organism: Aythya ferina; assembly: GCF_964211825.1. Classification (NCBI taxonomy): domain Eukaryota; kingdom Metazoa; phylum Chordata; class Aves; order Anseriformes; family Anatidae; genus Aythya; species Aythya ferina. The sequence goes on along the minus strand of NC_140297.1, from coordinate 147,375,363 downwards.
GTTGATGAATGTTTTACACTGTTTCCTGTCTTACTTGATATTTCTTGGATCTGGTTACTTTGCTAGGGAATGTTCACTCTGCTTGTAACTACCTGGGACGATTTCTTATGGTTTCAATAAATGATTCCTCTACAGCATACTCAGAATTGAATTGCACTCTAGCTGCCTCTTTTTCTTTATTCTGCTACTCTGTAAGAATTCACTAAAAGCCATGGTAGCCCCATTTGCTGTAGTTTTTACTCCTACCTGATGTATAACAGAATGCAAGTAACGTTTGAATTCTGGTCCTTGAGCTTCAGATTCAAAATTCCCCGACAACTTAGCTTTAAAGAAGTTGTTCTGTACCTTTAGAGTATGAGTATTTAGGTGACAGGAGCAAGTATATTGCTCTTCATCTGAAGTAGTGTTTACTTGTACTTACTTCTCAGTACTTAGTTCTCAAGAGCTGTCAGATGTTGGGGAATTAACGTTTCATAATTACATGCAAAAATAATTGGATTATTTCTTCCCTCTAACACATTTTTTCCCCCATTTTTAATTTAGTCTCGTTCTATTTGTTTTAGTCAACTTCTGCTAACTAGAGATCATACCATCTTTTACCTTTCTTCTTAAAAAGACCTTTGTTACCCATTCCTTGTAAATTGGATCCGCTCTATCCCCTAAGGAAACACTAATTCACATCAGTATTGTGTAAAACTTGCTGAAAGAACCTCTCACCTTGGCAGCCAGTTTCAAAATCAATTTCTGTTTCTTACTCAGAGGGGAGCTAAAAATCTGAATTAGGTAAGATACGAACAGCTGTATCAAATGTCTTAGCAAAACCTATTTCAGGAATTCTTGAACCATATTATAAAGCCTTGTGATATTTCCTAGCTTGCCGATAAGGCTGCACGGTGTGTCTGCAAGAACTGAACACTGATTGTGATCCATTGACAGAACCGAAAAGCTTAGAAGCTAGTGATTTAGCCTGTGGGTGCTTACGCTGTCTATCTTAGGTGACTCAGACATCCAACTTAAGTGTGATTCAGAAGACCAAGGGTGAGTGAGTAAATTGCTAAATAATCAGTGGTGAAGAGGCAAGGCACGCCACCAAACAGAATAATCTAGTGGGCTTAGAGAAAGGGGTAATGAAAACACCCCTTTTATATTCATGCTGTTTCTTTTGTGCACTTTCACTTGTTTGGGGAGGAAAAAAAGACCCCACTGCAATACCCTTGACAAGTTCTTGACAAAACATGTTTATCAACTATTTTTTCTTTAGGTGCCTTAGATAAGCAATGACTACTTTAATAATATCTCTATCGCTTTGCCAAATATTGAAGCTCTACCCTTTCATTTTATTTATCAGGAGGTTCTCTTTGTACAGGTTTTTGGAGCTATCACCAATTGTTAGTGATCAGATTATTACTTGACCGTGTCCCTTGATCATTAGGCTGTGCAGTCCCATTATCTAGAAGCTAGGCAGGGAGAAGCACTGTTATAACCTAGAGATCTCCACTGAGCAGTGTGAAACCATAGGAAGTAACATCGTTAACTCTGAGTGTGCTTCTTTATTTCTCTCTTTTATTTCCCCACTCAGTTAATACTAATGAACTGCTTCAATATGGTGCATTATAGCTTGGAGTCTTCCACTGAAACAAAGCATGGAGTCCTTAGCTTGCAACTGGTCATGAAATATTTAGGCTTTCCTATGAATTGTGCTGATTCCAAGTATTTTGCCCTGACCACAGTCTCATTAAGCTATAATTCTGTACTGCTTTTAAAAATTTCTGCTGTATCTGTTGAGTTTGGACCTTCCTTACCTAGCTAGGTTAAGTACTGACTGCTGGTCAGTACCTCTGGGTTCTCATTTACTGCAAAGTTATCTTTTTTTCTGCAGCATTTTGGAAGTTGAGATTCCCACTCTGTTTGGAACTGGGACAAAAATGGGAGGTATTGGATGATCTTCTTTCAGATTACTTGTGCTATTGCCTGGGAAGGAGTATTTGTCTTCTTGCTGCGCAGACATGAAGTCAATTTTATGGCTCAGTTGTAGGTAAGGAAAACTTAGATGGGGAAAACTTCAGTGATTAAGTGGAGGAGTTGTTAGAGGACCTTACAATTCTTCACTTTGAAGAAGGGAATTAATTTGCTGCTTAGTGGGTGTGTGTTTGTGATATCAGTGAGCAGCTAAAGCTGATTCGTTTTATTTTAGTTTGTTACTTGCCAGCATGTGCTATTCATGATACGGGGATTTAGTCTTAACGTAATCTTATAATTATTTGGCAGTGTTCCCTGGTCTAATAACAAAGCTAACCTAATGGTGAAACACAGAAGAAAGCTTTCCTGAAATCCCAAACCTGGAGGAAGCCACATCCAAGAGTTTGGCTTCTGTTTTGTGACAGAAACAAGCGAGTGCGTAGTTAATCTCACACATCCGATCTGTCTGTAATTTGTGGTATTCCTCCTTTCACCTCAGACTTCGACCATTACCTAATCCCCTGTGACTATTCCCTAGACAGGAGCCCTCAGACAATTATGCTGTGATTCCAGGTTCTCTGCTGTCTCTCTCTCTCTCTTTATATATATATATATGTAGCCAACAAATCCAGTCTTCCACTGTATCTCTCACAAATAGCTTAATTTTTATCCTCAATTTTGCTCTCTGTTGTGCTTCCCCATGTTGTCAACTACCTTATGCTTTCTTTCCTCTGGACTTTTTGTCAGGATCCTCATGGAATTGCAAACAAGAGCTGGACTCATCCTGTGTAGTGGTTCTGTGCCCAGATTTCCCCCAGTGTTACTGGGTGAAGGGAAATAGCCATACGTAATCTTCAGTACATCCCAAGTGCATCTTGGCTGATGTTTAGAAAGAAGTGGAAATGCGCTTGGGAAAGCAGTGGGGTTTTTACCTCATTCTTTTGCAAAACTTGAACAAAAGCTTTAAAACAGCTTGGAGAGACCCAGTTCTTTCCCTCCCACTGTGAAATGTAGTAGAAACACTTTTTTTTTCTGTAAGACCTTAGCAGCTCATTGATATGTAGTGCAATAATTCTTTGTTCCTCAGGGGGGAGCTTGCACACCAGCTAAATAACTGATTTCCAGCCTCTGGGTCAGGCTTCCGGTAGGCTGTATTTTCAGCAACTTTGTGATGCTGTATTGGGAACCTGTTATCCAGTCTGAGGCAAAATCACAGCAGTAGCTCTAAGTAACTACAGTTGGCTTTATCCCAACAGAATAACAGCATTCGGGTAAGTCAGTGACAGCTACACCCTGCCTGTGTAGGACAAGCCAGTCCTTACCCCCAGTTTTCAGTCTCTTCTGATTAATTTGTAGACTGTTGCTCGTCAGATGCTAATTTTTTCATGTCCCTCTTCGAAAACGATTCAGTTCTTGGAAATATTATCCCAGCCAGCTGAGCCTTTTACAGAGAACAAAGAGACTGGAGGAAGAAGCACTCTTCTCTTCCCTACCTCCCCCGTATTCTACTCAAAGTAAAATCCAAAGCTGCTTTTTTTTTGAACAGCTCAAGTGCTGAAGCAGCTGGCCTCTGAAAGTCAAGATTTGCCAAGGGAATAGCCTTCAGTAAGAAGAAGAGCCTCCCAGCGGTCCAGGGAAAATTATTGTTTGATTTGATATAGTTAATTGAACAGGTTGAACAGTCTGACAGGGTCTGGTACGGTGCATCTGATGCTGAGCTTTATCCTCATTATTGCAGAGTACACAGCAGAGGGAGGTCACAAATACCTGGCTCCTTCAGCAAAGATGTAAGGACCCGGCGTTTTCCTCTTGAATTCAGTTGAAGGAGCTCTTGGAGCAGGAAAAAAAAAAAAAAAAAAAAAAAGAGGCTGGATCCCATCCAAGCCTTTACTGCATTTAGGAATTGACTTTCAGCCCTTTGCCCAACAAAGATCTGTGCACCCTGTGAAGTGTTTATCTGAGTCCTCAGGTCTCAGCAGTGATCAACACTTACCCGATGCAGGAGCAGGCTTACTGTCCTCCTGCGTGCAGCCGGTAGGACTGCTGGCTTCTGAAGAAGGGGAATCCAGTGCGAGAAACCTGAGCCTTTTTATTGATTTTTGTTATCTGTGACCAGGAGCCCTACAGGTATAAAAACAAGCCTAGACATACACACAAAGGAGGTTCTTACTAAGGCATTTTGGTCTGCAGCATGGACATCTAAATTAATCCGTGGACCTTCTTAAGCAGTCATGCCTTCAGTGCATCTTTTTAAAGTAATAATAATAGTTCCTTCCCTCCCCCCGGGTTTCATTAACCTCACTGAGCCCAGAAGTACTTAACGGAGGCCAACTCTGTTAAACAGCAATTAGCATTAAGTGGTTAACCTCAGATAAAACTTGGGAACTCCTGTTCTAATGGCTTACTATTAATTGCAGCTACTATCTAACATGGTCCTGTATGGGAGTGCATGTATTTGAAGGCTGTGTTGCTGCTGAAAAACAGGTCACTGAAGTCCATTCTGCTGTGGATTTTAGTCATTCAGGATTACCTTGCTGCATATTTACAGCAGAAGCAGGGTTAAAGGATGTCACACAAAAATGACGTGAGAATGTGAGCTATCCCACAGAAGCCTTGAGAATCTCAGGAGCCTGTACAGACTTCGCCCAATTCTCCAACAGCTCTGCTTGAAGCACAGAGGAATTCCTGCCCATCAGCTTGGTAAGAGAAGCCTCCAGCTTTCACAGATGAAAAATGTCGCTTCTTAATCACTGACTGACAAAAAAAAAAAAAAAAAAAAAAAAACACAAATGCTCCCCAAAGGGGAATTCGAGGTTCTGTTCAGCGAAATGCAGAACAGTGATACACTTGAGGAAATGTGTATCCTTTGTCACTGTGCCATGTATTTAAGACAGGCCGTCAATGTAATCCCTGTCCTGTCAATTGTTCTGACAGGGCACCTGCATTTCCCTCTGCTGTGATTAGAGGAAGATCTTCTGCCGAACTGTTTGATAGTCCAAACAGGTTTATGTATATAAACCTCAGTCGCCATCTCTGCAGGTTTTGTTGGGTGCAGCGAATCGCAGCATTGAGATGACTTACTTGTTCACAGGTCAAAATAACCAGATCCTGGAGTTATTTAGGTTGGAAGGGTCCACTTGAAATCATCTAGTCCACCCTCTGGCTCAAGCAGGGTCAGCTGGAGCAGATTGTCCAGGACCGTGTCCGGTAGGGTTTAGAATCATCTGCACAGATGGTCTATTTAGCCAAGGTTTTCCTTGACTATAATTTTCAGCGTACACTTTTTAATGTTTATTTTGCATAGGCTGCATAGATTTTTATCTCTTAGCACATGTTCTTGACCTAAATATAACAGCTCAGAACCTGAAGATGGATTAGTAGGGTTATTCAAAAAACAGTGCCAAATGTGGAACAATCCCAAGTGGCTTATAAGGAAATGTTTGTTACGTGTTCTAATTTTTTTGTTGCTGTTGTTAAGTATAAACACTGTCTGGAGAAATGCCAGGAATGTGACGATCTGTTGTGAGCAAATCTATAAAGTGCTGCGATCCAATCTGTTGTCAGGCACTGGTTAAACTGCAGTGCTAAAATGCCTGTGTCCATCGGCTTGTGAATGTTAGGCGCATGTAGATAGAGCTTGTCATATACTGGCTTATCAAAAACAAACAAAAGACAGCTTGACTGTGATGAATGTCACCCGTAACCTTTATCCTAAGCGAATCTACTTCTGAATTTGCCATTCACAGACGTGTACAATCCTTTTTTATGTCACATTAAGCCCCATTCAGACCCATATCATACCGACTTGCTCCAAGTCTGTCTTATGGAGAAAGCTTTCTTTTCAAAAATGATGCTCTGAGCATCATTTTTTGTTACACTCAGCACAAGGAGCTACAGACCTGTTAGCCTCTTGCCAATTCTGCCAAAATAATGGAACAGTTAATTTGGGTTTCTGTCAACAAAGCAGTGCCTTGTATAGTTAATACCGGTCATCTTGATGTCCAACCTGTCAAACTAACCTGATACTCTTTTCTTTCTTATTTCTCTTCCATTGGCAGGGTTACAAGTTTAGTTGTTAACAGCCACCATGTGGAAATACAGTATACTTCCCCTCCCAAAGCATACAGCATAGGATCACGTGTCATCTTCATTAAACATTTGCCTTCTAATACGTAGGCTGTGCACTGGACTCAGACTGCTTCTTTGACAGAGGCTTCTCTGCCCCGGTGTGAGGAGATGCTGATGAAGAGGGACATTGCTGGCGTCCCCTGGTCACGCAGCATCATTCAGACTTTCTGTGTTGGTGGCCTAAGCGTTGTGGTGAGGTGCAGCAGCAAACAATTAGGTTGGTGATACAAGTGTGATATGAACAATCTAGCTAAATCGTCCTTACAAAGTACGTTTTATTGTAATTTAATGTAATGCAATATATGAGAAGTCCCTCCACTTCGCAGGGATAGCCTCTCCCCTGTTGGAAAGGAGCCTGTCAAAGAAGAAAATGAATTAGGATTTTATAGGTAGCCGTGTTACGTGCACTCTAAACGCAAAGCTAATGGGCCTAATGTAATCTCTGGTTGTAGAAGTCGTACTGAATAGCAGGGACTGTTGTAACATACACAGGTTAGGACACTTAGGACTCCTGCCGGGATCCTGTGTCCAGTTGTGATGTTTCAAGTCTAAGAATAGCAAAAAAATAGATGGAAGGCAGTGCCAGGCCTTTTCCCAAGCCTGGAAGATGAGCCTTGTGTTGTCATGTTACAGGAGATGAAGCTGCTGAAAGGCAGCTTGATAGGTGACTCGATAACCGGGTACAGGGGCTTAGCAGGACAACAGCGTACGTTCAAAAGCTGAAATTGGAAGCCTGAGTGATTCAGTAATCAGAAAATGAATCCTGTCTTTGCAGGTCATTCAGCAGTGGAGCTGCTTACCAGGAAAAAAAGGCAGACACTGACAGAATTGAGTTTGTAAAAGCTGAGATGGATGGGTGGAAAAATACCTGGTAGGCATGTGTACACGCAACACCCAAGGCTGCTTGCTCATGGGGGTCCTTTAGCAGAAATACCTGCAATTTCTAGGCCCAATGCACTCTACAGCTTCTGTGTTTTATTTTGTTTTGTTTTGTTTTTTTTTTTTTTTTTTTTTTTTTCCCATTTCGTGAGAGTCTAGGCCTCCAGAAGCAAGGGTCCCTGGGAAGCTCAAATGAGCCTTGAACAAGGCACCCCACATTGTGTGACAAACTAATTAGCAACAACTACAGATGAAATAATCTGCAAGTTACCCAGCTGCTTTTGTGGACTACAAGTGATTTTTCTTACTCAATCAGTACATCAGACTAGGTCTAGGGTAAAACTTCTGATAGAAAGGCAACTTATTTTGTGTTCCCACTTAGAGGAGTCCTGCATGCTACTAGATGTATCACTTTAATAAAAATTTGGGGTAAGTATCTATACTTAAGAAACAACGTGGTAAAACCAATCAGTAATTTATACATGTAATGCTTGCTCTCCTAAGGCTTGAATCCATCACGTTTTTTCTGTGTTTGACCAGAGTGTGTTAGACTAGATTGATACAGTATAGAAAAGCTAATCTGAGATTTCAAGATGTCCTCTATCTTCTTTTGAAAGCCCTTGTGGTTTGAGTTTTGCAAATATACCAAATGGTTTATATGCAAAGGTGACATCTGTAAACAATCTATTACACATTTGTTGTGAGTCTGGTGGGATGCTAATATGTGCTCACGTACCTGCCGTTCCTTTAGTTCTGTTCTTAAGTCTTGCTTCTGCACAAGATTCCCCCTATAGCCTATTAATACCATCTGGATGCTGTGTTTATTTACACATTCTTCTAGATTAAAGAAACATTTGTTGCTGAAGCTGATTTAATGTGCTTTTATTGGGGAGGATACCAGAACCTACAGCCTGCTAGGAGACTCTCACTTCTAGAGCTGTTGCCTGGGAATTGCTGCAAAAAGCACTGTAGGGCAGGTAGATAATTCTTCTGTCATGCCATGCATATCCTTAAATTTGCAACATCAGAAGTGGCTATCCCACTGTGTTAACACTGATAACAAAAATAATTTGAAGACCATTTATTCCAAAAGCATAACACTTCAAGTATTTTTTTTCCCAATTCAGAAATCTGTGGCCATCAGCTGATGCAGTCTGGATCAGATCAATAAAAGGATTTGAACTGTCTGTCTTTGGCCTGCATATGCTACGTGAAGCAGCGCCATAGAGATTCCTGATCCATCTCTGTGTTGCTGGGATGGGACCTACAGGTGCAGAGTGTGGACATCAAATCGATCTAAAGGAAAGCAAGTTTCAGGCAGGTTGTGTTTGTTCTGTTTTTCAGGCAAAATACATTCTGCTAGTGCAAATGCCATTGCTTCTTTTTTTTTTCCGTGCTTAGGGCTTCTTTGGTTTTTAGTAATTACCTAATCTCAGGGTTAAACATTTTGTACAAGTTGTTCGGGGATTTGGCTTTTAAAAGTAGGGTGTTATCTCTGGTGTCCATTCAAAAAAGGTAATTCAAGGGCAATAGGCTTCCAGAATATTTTATCTCGATGCAGGATTTTATTTTTAGCTAAGGCAGCAATAGTTACCTATTCCAGCTGAAAGAATACATTGGCCACAGAACTGACCAACACTGAATAAGACTTCTTTTTCCTTTGTGTTTGTCCTTTTAGTTATGACAAGGCTAAACTACTGTGTGAATGGTTCAAACGCTGACTCTGGATTGCCCAAGTCAAATACCCTCTACCTTTTAATGCCACCATTCCGTGGGTCTGGCCCTGACTGCTCATGGCATTAGGGATATATGTGATGGTTCTGATCTTCTACAGGGACCAGTTGCTGGAGGACAGCACAGGCTTCATTTCACAGCAACGGGCTGACAGTAGAGAAAGTCTCAAGAGTCTTCTGTTTCTGGTAAATGTCCATTCAAAAGATGGCAAATTCTGGCTCAGTGTTGGTCAGTCTGGGACCTTTCATCATTTCCTTGTCCTAGGCTTAGTCTTCTTAAGAATCTTCCGTGTTCAACAGAAGGACCAAAAATCTTAACAGTCTTCTTTCTGCTGCCCAAACCAGCAGTGGAAACCTTTAGGAGTTCAGGAGGGGCAGTTTTCTTCTCTTATTGTTCCTGGCTCCACCGAGGCTCTATCTGACTTGGATGGCTCTGTCCCATAGTCTTAGGTTGGAGCATGCACAGTCTCTTGAAGTGACTTTTTGAATGAGTCTGGAGTGGTTGTAAATGCTTAAAAGGTTCTAACACAAACAAATTCAGATAGATCTTAATGGAGACAGCATGTTGGCACAAAGGCTTATTTTCAGGTTGTGCTTTCACTCTAGAAGCTGTGGGGTTGTTTTCTTCCTCCCAATTGCTATTTGATTCTTTTAACAGAACTGCAAATATTTTCCCTCACTTTGTATTGAAATACGATGAAATTTTGGCAAAAACAATTAAGCCTACCAAAAATCCGACTGATGCAAAATAACTGATGTGGAAATTTTCAGCCTCAGTGGTTGTGGTTCAGCAACACTTGATGATTATGAAAGGTGTCAAGCGGCTATAATCACAGTCATCAGCACCTGTGCTGTATGTGTGTACCCAAACATGCATTTGGTCTCCTTTGTTAGGAATGTATGCAATCCCTAATTGCTACGAGACCAGATCAGCTGCAGTGCACCTTTCTCTGTGTAAAGGCAATGCCTGTCTAGAGGGGCTGCCCCTGTGCTGCAAATCAAGTATATACTGTTATGGAAGCTTTCATTTTCTTTTCTTATTTCATTACCGTATTTAGGTATGATTTTTTCAAACTAGAAGTACGTTATCATTCGCTCTTTAGAAAATAATTATTGGTAAGTTTAATTTTTTACAACTAATCCATTGTGTATGCGGTTTCTATGTGTTGTAATCATTCCCATGCATTTTTTCTCACCCCTCATGGTATTCAAATATATTCTACAGACCTCTTTAAAGCAGCAAAATAGGTGTGATTCTGACTGTAGTATATCATGATGCATCTAGTTTAGAGTCTTATCTTTGTCCAAATGAAGTGCTTAGGGAGGAGTATGAGAACAGGGCAAGCATATGTCATACATATTTCTAACGCCCTCCTGCCCTCCAACACTTTGTGGTTCAGTCTTCCAGAAAGCAGGATAAATCATGTTTTTGAGCAGCCACTATATGAACACACAGACAAAATCTCTGTGGTACGATGTGTGAGTAAAGGACAAAGATAAGAGTGCTCATGCTACCCAAAAGCTGGCATTGCCTGATTTCTAAGATTTGAACAGTGCAGCTTTAATATTGACTTTTCGTGTGCTCAGTGATACTGGTATTTTTTATACTAGAACAGATGAACACTTTAAGATGTGAGGGAGTAATAAGGGTATTAAACAAACAAAAAAGCCCACAGTGACAACAAAACTGGCTGATGAAGTGGAAAAGTATGCCTTCTGAGCTCGTAGTTTTTATTGATGCTTAGTTAATGTTTTAGTTGCAAAATGATTATTTGGTGGCACAAATATTTTTACCTCCAAAAATGCAACCTCAGCGAGCACAGCATAAGCCCAAGTGGGTCTGTTTCAGTTCTTACACGTGATTCAGGTTTGCGTAGTTTGAGATATTTCTATCAACATTGGAAGTCTGCTTTGAAAAACCTGCAACATTTCCGTACAGATCCGTACTGTTGCATACAGGTCTGACCTTCAGAGGCGCCACTTCACAGGAACTCCACAAGCCTTTTTATTTTCTTGAATTCGCTGGATGATGCCTGGCTTTCATTCCCCTGACAGATTGTTTATTTTCACCAGGTGTGCTTCAGGACTGACTCTTTGTTTGTTTGTTTGTTTTTCCCCTTTAAGAGAGAGCTGGTTAGTTGTCAGTAAAATAACAATTACAGCATCTGAGCATTTACTGCCTGCTCTAGAATGCCAGGTGTCAGAATACAATTTAAGGAAAAGATGGAAACAACTTCTTTTCTTAGAGTAATCTTAAAAATTTAAGACAAAGTAGAATGTGGTTCTCCGCATCCCATCTGAGTGAATCCTTTAGTAGTGAGCAAGTATTTGCATACTCTGTATGTAAGCAAACTGTAGCTAAACAGCATCCACTAAATCTTGTGCAGTCTATTGCTGACTTGCAAAAATTGCTGGGAACTGTTACACCAATATGATCATCCATCTGGCAGGGAAAAAAAACACGCTGTAAACTGCAGTGCCATTAACACTTCTGTATGGAGAAAGCTCTGATGTGCTGGATCTGTTCTGTACCTCAATGAATTGCCGACAGAAAAAGAACGATACAAACAACCAGTCTGAAACGCTCACTTGCACAAACCTGCAATTATAATTGATAGTAAGAGACTACGGGAAGCGGTGTCTTTTGATAATATCTCTCAAAAAGATATCAAAATGATTAAATGGCTTTCCCAAAGCATTTGGGGACTTGCTAATTCTAGTCTGATTTAAAAAAAAAAAAAAAAAAAAAAAGGCAGCTTGCTTTGTTTCAACAATTAATGGCTTTCTCCGAGTGCAGAGCAGTGAAGCTGCCAAATATGACCTTGGAGTGGAATCATAGCTGGAATATTGAACTTCTTTTGTTTGATGTGAACCACAGTGACCAGTCATGTAATTCTCCCCTGCAGGAGGTTATTGAAAAGTGCTGGAGCTGATTGCAGCCGCAGTGGCCCAACACGGACAACAAATTAGTTTGACTCAACTTTGAATTGTTTTGCACTGCCGTGCCTTGTGCCCAGAAACTTTGTATGTCCTCTGGTTGTCAAACTGCATTGGAAGTGGGTTCACTTAAAAGTGGGTTGGGTTTGCCCTCAACAAAGTAGGCATGGATATTGTTGTGTCCTCTTGCAATTCTTGCAAGCCTGATAAGTTTTTTAGGTAGTTTCCTACACCTCATACATCCAGTAAAGCTGTATCTATTTGTAGGCCAATGTGTTCTGCCCTGCTCCAGGGACATCCAGGCAGGATTTCATCTCTGGTTTTAAATACTGGTGTGTGGCTGCTACCATCCTCTGAGATTTTAACTTGTGGGAGATCACGTATCTTTGTCCAGATTACTCCCCAGTCACGCCTCAGGCGAGTGTATTGTGGTCAGGTACTGGAAATGCTCGGTGTAATTGACCCCTGGAGAGGGGAGCTTTATCTCTGCCAGCTGTCAGGCAGTAGTTTTAACAGAGGTATAAAAGCAGGAGTCAGGGCAGGTGCTAAGTGAGGGGATGACCAGGACTCTCTCAGTGCCTTTGTAAAATGGAATTACTGTGGTTAAACTATATTACATTGGCAATTGCTGCTCAACGATATGATGAGAGGTGTGGTGCTGTAAACCAGGCATCCTGCGTATCCTTCTTGCATGTGCCGTACTGCTTCCAAAGCTTGTCGTGGTGTCAGTAAGGCAACTTGTGCCCAAACCCAGGGGCTGCTAACCCACTGCACTGGGTCAAGTCACAGAAATCTCCAGTGATTCCAAGGCAGAGCAAGAGCAGAAATCTTGACCATCTCCACTGAGACGTTTCCAATCCCTGTAAGTATGTAGGACTATGGAGAAATAGAACTTAAGGGGAGGAGAAATAATGTGTGAGTGCTGCCTTCCTGCCACACTGCCACTGGACTGGGTGTAACAGCTGTGCTAGAGGTGATGCACATTTTGTATTCCTCTTTTAGAGTAAGGAGAAAGCTGAGGAAAAGTTGTGTGTCTTCTCACCGAAATCCAATAACAATAATAATAAAGGATTAAAAAATAGCAATATCACCTGACTAAAAGAATTTGAGAAGGGCACTAGAGGTAACCTGTGTGCTTTATTTTTCATTGCTGTATCAATGTGAGGAAAAGACAGAGAAACTTGGCTGATGGAGAAGCAATTTGGCCTCCTTAAGCAAACGTTGTTCTAGCTTTGCACAGCTTTAGGACACTTCAGTAAAAATGTTTTAATGTGAACAACTTTCATCTTGGTATACAATTCAGTTTTTTTTTTTTTTATTAAAAATAATAAATATTATTCTGAAACATCATTGTGTTTGTCATTTGATGGCTTCATACTCCTCTCTTTTTGTTTTGAAGCACTACTGCCGTAAGATCCAAATCTTGTGGCAGATTTGGAACAAGGCCTGGGTGAAAACTTCGTAACAAATAGCTTAGTAAAACTGAAGATATAAAATATGAATGAGAGCTTGAATGCCTCTTATGAGTAACACTTCGCATGAGTTCACACACAAGTAGGTGAGTGTATGTGAGGCTCTGAGGCATGCAATATTTTACTTTATCGCACAAGTAAAATTTCTTATCTAATAACACGCATTTCCCACAAGCTGCTCCTGGATTTGAAATAAGAGACTCCTCTCTGCTCAATCACTTCACTTCCACAGAGGCTGTTTTGTGTAACTGAGATTACCTGATACTCCATGTAGAAGTGCAGCTCTCTCTCACTTGCAGAAAACCCTTGGTCGCGTTGCAGAAGTCGGTTGTAGCAAGAAATGTTTCTGTCTTAAGAGCCTGGTTAGCTGATTTAACCTTTAGCACTCTAAAAGCCATTTTCCCCAATCATTCTGGGACTCCCTGAGACAGACTTGGATTGATTCTCTTTTCAAGGCAAGTGTTCAGTGAATGGTTTTGCAAGCTTAGTATATTGAGGAGCTGGCAGTTCCCAAACACTGCAAGTCCTGAATTTCTGTCTCTGTAGATGCGACTGTTCCAGCTGTCAGCATGTATGTGGTATAAGCCAGGACCTTTCAAAAACCTGGCATTTTGTTTTTTTCTAATCTTTTCCAGCAGCCCCTTGAGTAAACCCTTTACAATGGTCAGTATGGTGCTCTAAAGCCTGATGGAAATACCTACGGTGAATTTCAAAACTTAGACTGGGAAGTGACAGTAAGTGTGTTTCTTATTAACAGCTCAGTGCCATTCAGGAACCCTAGCAGCACAAACTATTAGCAACTGCCTTCATACAGCCCACTTCTGTGACAGCAGAGTAGTTTTCTTGGTGTCTGTGCATTCTTTTGTTGCAGCAGTCCCATAGCAGCTCTGCTTCTACGCAGCCACTCTGCAACAGCAGGAGGCTCCTGGTGAGCAACATGCAGATGCTTCTCCATACTTTGCAGAGGGTGGTTTACTTTTATCACATGGTGTTTATACCGAGCCCGGAGTGATATCTTATCCTACTAATTGCTGTAGTTACGTCAAGATCAAAACTTGCAAACTACCTTTAGAAGTATCCCAGTGTCGACGCTCTTCCTTTTTTTCTCAGCTGCTCTCGCTGCCCTTGCTTTAAAGCTGTTCCTGTGGAGGCTGGGCCAGCAGTGTAGCTGTTCGTGCAGGTGGGAGGAGACCAATATTCATTAGCATTTTTCGCTGCGACCTGACAGGGCTTCAGAAGCAACAGCGGTTTGCAGAGGTCAGGGTTGCAGAACACATTAAAGGTATGCCCAAGAAATGCAGGGGAGCGAGCTGGCACAGCTTACCCTACAACTGTAATTAGTGCTTCCTATGAAGCAGGTGGAATATGCACGTGAAAATCCATGACAGCTCTTCTGACTTGTGCAGTGTGATATGCAGCATGCTGCCCTTTGGAAGTAGTCCAGAAATTGGACTTGAGATACTGTTGTTTGGGCTCTTTCACATGCTGTCTCTTACAGAACTTCACAAAAACAATGTTTTTAGAACAGTGTTTCTTCAAACACAGTGTCCCAATAATTTACACCTTTTTTCTTCCTCATTTCCAGTGTTTGAAAATTTTGGAATATATTTCTCTGTATACGTAAGAGCTGAGACAGGCCTGAAAACAGACAGGATCATGCAGATGCTTGGAAATGAAATACTACAGCAAAATGAAATCTAAATAAAAGCACTGTAATCAGTAAAAGCTTACCCAAATGTCTCTTTCCTGTTGCTTTTCCTCATTTCCACTGTTGAAAGAACTGTATTATTAAATAGTTTGGTACAGGTAAGAATTGGTGGAGGAAATCCTTTCCAACTGCTGCCTTGTGCTAGGGGACATGCCAGGACTCCCGTGGGAGGAAATATTAACATCTCACCTCTGGACCCCTGATTTCACAGAAGCCAGCTTACGTTTTGCTGTGTTAGTAGAGCTGGTTGGGTTTATCGACAGAACTGATGGCTCTGTAATACTGATATTTTGATGTCGGTGGCATTTCCACAAACACCTCCTGGCACCGAGGCTAATTGGCATGGACTGGCTCACGCCCAGGCTGCCACGGGCTTTTGCTCTTCAGAGCAGGATGGCTGCGTTCACACAGTCTGTGGAGAACAGCCCCTAATTTGTGTTTCTGCCTGAACCATATCTGGGACTTTCTGGGAAAGTGTTAATTGGCCCGGGACAAACCATACCAGGAACCCCTGGAGCAATATGATAATGGAAATGAGTGAGTTCCAGTGCCTGGACAAGTGTGGCACTGGTTAATTTACTGGGATGCAGATTCTGGGAACCAGCTGTGCCCTGATTTTCAGTGTGTAACATTAGGTGAATGGCCTGAAAAAAAGCCCTGTTTTACATGCTTAATGGCCCCCATCCTTCTGCATCTGTAACCTTGCTAGTTGTAGTGTTTCCTTTATAGAAACCCGATGTCTGGTTGTGTTTCTGCTGAGGGATGCTGTAGGTCATGTACGCTAGTATACGAACAATTCTGAGTGAGGTTCCAACCACATAGGTATTTTTTCACCTGTCTCCATGGTTTGCACACTTCAATCGAATATATTGATGTACAAATTATGTAAGAATCTTGTGTTCGGTCGCTGTTAATTGTGACCTTGCTAACTCTGCTGAAATTCAGACAACTGGATTTTCACTGCTCCTCTGTAGAGTCAGAGAGTCACTGAGGCTGGAAGGCAAATCTGGAGGTCATTTTGCTCACTGCCCCCCCTGCTCAAAGCAGGGTCAGCCAGAGCAGCTTGCCTGGGTCTGTACCAGTTTGACTAACTCCAAGAATGGAAACTCTGCAGCTTTTCCAGACACCTGTTCTAGTGTTCAGCCCCATTCACAATAAAAAGTTCCTTCTTACATTTAAATGGAAATTCCTGTGCTTGAGTTTATACCGAGTGTCTTTTTTTTTCCCCCATCAGGTATTTATACATGTTGAAAAGCTCCCCCAGAGCCTTCTCCCAGCTCTCTCAGCCTCTCTGGGTACAACGGATGCTCAAGTCCATCATAGTCTCCATGACTCTTTGCTGGACTTGCTCCAGTATGTCCATCTCTCTCTTGTACTGGGGAGCCTAGCACAGGACTCAGCACTCTAGGGGTGGCCTCACAGGGCTGAGCAGAGGGAAGGATCACCTCTCTTGTCCTGCTGGTAGTGTTCTGCTTCATGCAGCCCAGAAGAGCATTGGCCTTCTTTGCTGCAACGCTGCTGGCTCATGTTCCACTTGGTGTCCACCAGGACCCCAGGTCCTTTTCCTCTTAGCTTAATAACAAAAAAATATTTCCTACAACACTGTAAACGGACCTTATGTGATCTCCTCCATTTCATTTAAGCCGAACCTGGTTGCTGAGAGCAGATACAAGGGCTTGAGGGTAAGAAAGGGAGTGCCCATGGCTCTGCGTTGCAGACAGGATCTTGGCCTGCCCATCTTCAAAGGTCATCAGAAAATTGCTCCGAAGCAGGCTAGAAATAACTTGATTTAGATCAGCTTCTCAAGCAACAGTGCTGAAGGATTTGTAGCTGATACTTCAATCTATAGACAGCTGTGATCCTGCTTACCATCCAGCTGATTTACTTTTGGGGTATTGACAGGATTTCACGCTGTCAGTGCTCACGTGGCCAGTCCATGGCACACAGCATATTCCTTAACCACGGAAGCTTTGCAGTCTGAGAAAACTGTAGAAAATAACATGTTCCAGTGGGAAGCAAACAGAAGAACGCTGGTGAGGAAAACAGAACATAAAGTGTATTGTGAAGAGGACTCTAAGGAACGTTGCAGGGAAAATAAAAGTGAATTGAGCAAAGAGTATTTACAGATATGGACATTTGCTTTAGAATTTTAATTATACGCTAGAAAGTGAAGTAAATAATTTCTTTGTACCTGTTGTTGCTTCTTAGGTTTCTGTTGCTGCTATTCAAATCTTGCTGTGGGAATACTGATACTTGCTGGAGTTTCATGTGCATGTCTCCAACCCAGGAAAGAGTGTTGAGCCTAAATGTTCATTTATCATGTATAAACAAGAAATTGTTTTGTACATAACCAAAACTAGTTTTCAGGCTTACCCTAAAATGATTTGGCTTTTGTACTGAAGCCTGGGCGCAAGCTAATGAGTGGAGATGAAGATAAATAAGCAATTTTGTACTTGACTAAGGGTTCAATTTGTGGCTCAATGTTATTACTCAGAAAATGCGCGCTAGACTCTTACAGTTTAGGAAAATTTTGCCAGGCTGAAAATGTATTTATTTCTTTTGTTCTCTGCATGTGTGTGAAACAGCAGAAAAAAAGGTTTTCTGTATTTGTATCTGAGCTCTGCTGTGAATGGATGCATGCTCATTGAACTTGTCAGTATAGTCAGCCAGGACAGTCTCTGGCCATAGATTTAACCAGTGTGTTGTCACTGATACCTAATGCATATTCTGTAAGTAAACACACTGCTTAAACAGTCACCTTTTCTCTTGCTAGGGTACTTAGACATAGACTGCTTAGGTAGCTTGTCTTCAGCATTATTATTGGAATCTTCTGTGCTGATAGTTTCCAATTTTATTCCTCTGTACGAATTGTTCTTTGCAAATTGTTCATATGGGCTTTAGTATATCCAGTAGTCGCAGTTGCTTTTTCTCTAATCTGATTTTATTGGTTGATCAGTGTTTGTTGAACTCAGTGCCTGCCTCTTTTAAAAAAGTCTTGAAGGTAGATCATGTTGTATGTTCAAATGTTTCCACTCCATATACTCCTTTATTAAAAACAAAGCGCAACTGAAGATTCGTACATAATGCAGTGCTTTAATGTTTGCTGATCTGAAGCAATGAAAGCTATCTCTAAAAGAGAAGAGTTTAATTTATTGTAGAAAGAAAGCCCACTGAAATTATCAGAAAAACAATATAATAGAAATAAATAAATAAATAAATAAATGAGTTTGGGGAGTTGGCTAGTACTTGTTTGGTTTATAGACATTTCTTTTTCTTTCTTGTACTCTTTCCCACACTTTTTTCTAAGGCCTTTTGGATTGCTGGATTTCACACAGAGGTAAACAGCCCCCCAGTACTGCAACCTGTACAGACTGCAACAGCCTAAGCTCCTCTGAATTGTCTCTTCCCAAGGCTTCATTTAAAGGCTTAAAGGAGTTTAGATTCACCCATTTCACTGCTAGTTTGCATCTTATTGTGCATTAGCTTCATTATTGAACTCTTCTGCCTGTTTTAACGTTTTAATTATTTTAGCTTTACCTTGCAGTGCTTGCTTTTTGTTTTGCCCCATCCTGATAGATGAAATCACCTCGGGGATGGGAGAATTATTCTGTCATTTTAAAGTCATTGGTGAGCTTCCTCTCACAAGCAGCTCTAGGTATGGCTAAAATCATTGGAAGCCGTCCACTGACCTCAGGCTCAGCTGAACCTCAAATAGGCCAACTCTATTTATGCTAATTAGTCCCTAAATGACAAGGTTTGGGAGACTGAGTTTTTGGGGAAAGCAGTGTCACATTCTTGATTTGCTCCCAAGCCTTTCTAGACATCAGCTACA
The DNA here is from genome assembly GCF_964211825.1 of Aythya ferina. Taxonomy (NCBI): domain Eukaryota; kingdom Metazoa; phylum Chordata; class Aves; order Anseriformes; family Anatidae; genus Aythya; species Aythya ferina. Next base: position 147,356,715 of record NC_140297.1, on the reverse strand, counting down.
GGGCAGCCAGCTAGCTGGTGGCAGGCACGGAGCCAGCTATGGGCTTTGGCACTGAACACAGGACTTAGGTGAGATGCTCTAGAGTGAAAAAATGAAAAAAAAAAAAAAAAATCCTGAATTGTTATCTAAAACAGTCCCAAGCTTGTGTGGCTGCTGCAAAAGCCTGGAGGTACCTGAACACCGTATTTCCCTTTTCCATTTTAGCTGTAAATTTACCTCGGTGCCTGGAGCTGCATTTTTGTGCATGTCCAAAATCGTCCTGCTCTGAGCAGAAGAGCACCTCGCTCATATTTACACCTGGTGGTGACTCAGAAACCAGGTCTTTGGGTGCATAAGCTGACTGAAAAAGCCTGCTCAGTTGGTGTGCCTGGCCCAGGACCAGCCTCCAGGCAGCACGCAGTTGTGCTCGCTGCTCCTGGTGAGGGAGGAGGACAGGCTTTGTGGAAATGAAACATTCGTCCAGGAACCAGGAGGAGTATGTGTGGCTTCCTCCTCAGCCTGAAGGATTTCATACCCTGCCTCCGAGCTCTCAGCCTGCCCAGGAGCCAGTGGTTTCGCTGGTGGGCAGGGAACAGAGCACCTGCTTCTGTAACACAGCCACAGGGGCCTGGACTTCAGTGCCTGGTCTTGGAAAGGGGCTGGGAGCTCTCAGTGGCACCCAGGAGACCTTCCTGCATGGTGAACAGCAATCAAGAGGTTTTGTCCTTTGATCTAGCATCCCCAAGTGTGTTACAGGCAAGGCCTCCTTTCCTCAGGGGCCCTGTAGTGGAGTAGCGCTGGGGTTCAGCATGTTCCCCAGGGGGTTAGGGCATGAGGCATCCCCCTCCTTTCCAGAGAGCTGCATTGCTCCTAACTGTAGTAATTTTTATTTAAAGTGTCACACATCACATCGTCTTCCTGACCCTTGTAGGGAAAACGAGCTTTTATTTTTCCTAAGGATCACGACACCTGGAAGCCTGGTTCAGGCCCACATGTTCCCTTTGGACTGCAGCCCCAGGCTGCAGCCTTTGGTAGCATTCCTGTACCTTAGTGTATTATTATTATTATTATTATTATTATTATTATTATTATTATTATTATTATTATTATCATTATAATAATTTTGGGGTTTGGTCCTGTTTCTGTATGCCTGATGGAATGCTTTTCTGAGTCACAGAGTATATATAGGGAGGAGAATTTCCCAAAATAAGGGCTGGACTCATAGGACCCAGTTGCTTACAGATTAGATAGAATAAATCATTGCTCAGGTATCTGCTTTATTTCTGATCCAAAATTAATGTGGTCCCACTGTTTTGTGTAGGTCAAGTACTAAATAGAAGGAATAGGCCAGCAGAATAAAATCCTTATGTCCCGATTGACCTCACAGCTACAGTAATAAAAGCTGGAAGAAATGCAAAGGAGCTCTACAAAGTTTATCATGCTACTGAACCAGCAACGCAGCAAGAGATTAGTATCTGTACCTGCAAGGCTGTGTACATAATTAACTAGAGGTGACTCGTACAATAGGAAAATTATACTCCTGGAGGTTATAAAATGGTCAGCTATAAATTAAGGGTCCACGAAAGGTGGTACACGCAGCTTGGGAGGTGCCAGGCTTCTGGTTAGAAGCCCACACAGAGACCTGGTAGTGCAGAAGGAGGGAGGAAGGGATGCCCCTGATTCTGCAGGTTAGGAGAGTTGAAGCAGTCTACAGTGCTTAACCTATGAGCATGCTGCTTTTGATTTTCCATTTTTATTAACATTAATTATTAACATCGTGAATATTAACACGAAACCTTTCTCAGTTTCATTTTTTATTAAAAAAATGGAGGGGAAAGCCAGAATAGGCATGGAAGAAAGCACCACTGAAAGCTGCTTGGTGATAACAGTGTGGAACAGAGGAGAGCTAGGGATACAGACCAGGAAATGTAGTAATACTGTGTGTTCCTCAGCGTTGGGATAATTAACGTTTATTTTAATATTTAATAAAATTTTAATTTTAATCTTTAAAAACGCATAAATAAACAGTGATTGGGAAGTATTGCTAGAAAATCTAAGGTCTTAAATTCTGGTCTACTGGAACTCATGATGACCAACAGCTTTCTTTTTGCAGTACAGTAAGCTGTCTGGTCACATTATGTAGGTCCTCCTTGCTTCCTGCAAGTTTGGCATTAAAAGAAACTCAGCAAATGAATTAAAAATTTCCCGTGTTTAGAATTTTGCCTGAAAGCTGTGTGACACAGTAATCAGAAAGAAGCAGGGCAGGCTCTCTCTAGCATCACAGAAGGGACGAGAAGGTTCCCAAGATTGCCCACCAAGCCGTGAGCAAAAACAGGAAACTATTGCATAGAAATAAGTTGCCGTTCCTTGGCCTTCCATATGCTGCATGCTGAAGAATTGTGAGTTTGGTGTGTATTTTGCAGCCTAGCATCTTTGAGTTATTGGATGGACTGATCACTAGCAAATTAGAGCAAGCAATGATATTCACTGACAATTTCTGTCCCTGGGACTGTGGAAACACGCTCCCAGAGCCCAGTCTTCAGCCATGTTCGTGTTTCCTACTATAGTGCAGTTCAGAGAGCTCAGTGATATATCTGCATGTGATGGGAGCAGGTGTTCTTCCTCACTTAATTAAATGGCAGCTTTTCCGAATTCACATGTGTACTCCGTGGGCTTGCCCCCTTTGCTGGATGCACGCACCAGTTTATTTCTAGGCAGAACTGCAGAACCACTTTTGCTTTAGAAATACCAAAAGGTGAGACAGTCTTCTGCGTGCTTTCAAGAATTTCCTAATTCCAGTTCAGTTGGGCACCTCAGGAATAACCGTTGTTTTGTGTGTGTGTGTGTCATTACTTTTCTTGTGGTATTAAATTATCATTCTTCTGGAAGAAAAATGATTTTTGTAAGGTCCACCATTAGGAGTTACAGGAAACCCTTTTGCCCAAGTTTGCTGTAAAGCCTTCAGTCGATTCTAATGCTTCCCAAATTGGCTTGCCCTTTCATAATCTGCTCTATGTAGAAGCTGTGCATTATAATATATGAATGTGTGTTTACTCCTGAATAAATTAACATGAGTTTTGCCAGCGGGCATGATCTAATGTGATTTTTTGCAATTAATAAAGAAATGGGATATCTAATGCATAATGGGTTGCACACTGAGCAACATTAGATTAACAGGGAATGGAAGAACTGTGTGTCCTGCTGATGGTAGACAAAATCAAAGGTGTTGACAGATTCACTCACTTCATCACAAACAAAAAGGACCTTGAGGTTTTTTATTTGTATAGGGGGACCATAAATCTACCATACTGATACCAGCAAACAATAGTCCTGAATTGTGTTTCTTGAAAATATGATGTGCAATATAATAGAAGCGCATTATTACATGTCTTTACATCTTTATATATAGCTGTAGATAATATATAATTTTGTATGGCCAGGAAGTAGGTTGGCAAATGTATATACAACAAGCAGTGTGGATTTATAGACTGCCTGCTAAAGGTTTACATTTATCCTTAATTTACTTTGTGGGTCCTATCGGGTCCTTCCTGAGAGTACTAAAAATGGTTGTCTCACATTTTACAGTACATTTGCAAAGCGGTGTAATATGATTTGTGCCTGAATTTATATTTCAGGGGGGAATTCAAGTTATTACTATTTCCTCCTATTAAAATCATCAGGTCCCAAATATGTACAACTGGAAAACAGGTCTGTCTAACAGTCTTTTACCCATGACTTGTAAGGAATCAATATAGTTCCCATCAGTACAGTAAATTACTTACTGAACCACTTCCAGTAATCACGATGCATAGTTTCTCATTAACCCCTTCCTTTCTCTATATAGAATCATTATTTTCCTCCAATAAAGTTATTTTGGAATATTTTTGTAATTCTTTACAAACTAGGGCAATTCATTCAACATCTAATAACTAAGTCTGTTACATATACGGATGTGTGATGCTCCCCACTAGGTAGTACATGATTAAAATAGTTTCTTGAAGATGTGTGGATGAGTCATGGAGCAGGAATTTCTTTTATTTATTTATATTTTTTTATGGAAGGATGTGGGTGTCAGGAGACTCCTATTTCTGTAGAGGGAATTTTGCCTTTAGCATGACTTTTCAAGATACCTGGGCTGTTTCGAGATGCCTGGCTGGCTGAAGTGTCTACCAAGGAGAGAGCAGGAGTATAGTACTGACTTCAAGAAAGTTTGTTCAAAATTAATAACCCTACAGTTAAGTCCCTAAAATTAATATCCATGACTCCTGCTCTCTTAATTCAAGAGGTGTTCAAGGAAAGGTTGGACGTGGTGCTTAAGGACATGGTTTAGTGGGTGACATTGGTAGTAGGGGGAAGGTTGGACCAGATGATCTTGGAGGGCTTTTCCAACCTTAATGATTCAGTGATTCAATGATGGAGGTGCTTGAGCGGGTGCAGAGAAGGGCGACGAAGCTGGTGAGGGGCCTGGAGAACAAGTCCTACGAGGAGCGGCTGAGGGAGCTGGGCTTGTTCAGCCTGGAGAAGAGGAGGCTCAGGGGCGACCTTATCGCTCTTTATAGGTACCTCAAGGGAGGCTGTAGCGAGGTGGGGGTTGGCCTGTTCTCCCACGTGCCTGGTGACAGGACAAGGGGGAATGGGCTTAAGTTGAGCCAGGGGAGTTTTAGGTTAGATGTTAGGAAGAACTTCTTCACTGAAAGGGTTGTGAGGCACTGGAACAGGCTGCCCAGGGAAGTGGTGGAGTCACCATCCCTGGAGGTCTTTAAAAGACGTTTAGATGTAGAGCTTAGGGAAATGGTTTAGTGGGGACTGTTAGCGTTAGGTCAGAGGTTGGACTCGATGACCTTGAGGTCTCTTCCAACCTAGAAATTCTGTGATTCTGTGATTCTGTGATTCTAAGGTGGCTCATTTTCAGAGAACCTTGGGGACCAGGAGATATGTAGCTCAAAGGACTAGCTCAGAATAGAAAAGATCATCATTATTGGATGGAACATGGAGGGAGCTGGGAAGGCAATGCTAAAGTGAGAGGAAGTTAGGCCACACTAAGTAATCTGAGTTAAAGAGCTTCACAAATTTATTACTGACCGCTAAATAAGCTTGTCAGAAACAGAGAAATTTAGAAACAAATTCATGTCTTGGCTGCTGCTATTTTTGTATTTGAAAATATAGCGTTGTTAAAGATTGTGTTATTTTTCATCCATATCCTGCTCATGCTTGTAGCTCAAAAGTGCAGAAAAGGGGCAGAAAGGTGCAAGAGAACTGCAACTTGAGAGGGCTTTTATGGAAAAAAACTGTTTTGATGGTAGACTTAATGGCAGCAGTAACAATAGTCATCTCTTCCTCTTTTTAGAACTGTAAACAGAGATGATGTGAAAACAAAGGATGCAGATAATATTCAGAAAGCGCCTTTGTTTACATAGCTGCTTTTTTTGAGATTAATCAGACATTAATTGGCCAGTTATGGCAGTGTTTGCTTTCCTAAAGTTTACTGTCGAGCTGGCCTCATCCAGATCCAGCAAATAATGAGTGATAAAGAGCCAGAAAGTCATCTTATTCATGTATGATGATATTAACAAATAAAGGCGAGTCAAAAAGCTAATTTGATACATGAGCAAACCTAAAATGTCTTCCTGTGCTTTCTTCTCTTCCACTGGAGGAATGCTGGAGATGTGAGCCTCTCCCTTTCCTATGACTTACCAGGAAATAGTTCCTTCTGCTCCATGGAGGTTTTCTGCATTTGCTAACAGGATGAGAAAGCACAAGAATACTGTCACGGATGTTAGAGAACTTCCTTAGCTGGAGATCTTGTATTCATCAAGGTTGAAGGGTCTACTTTGCTCCTTCTGTTCCATATCATTTGAAACTACTCTTCCCTCTGCTTTATTTCCATACCAGTATTCCTTATGTCTCCTGTCTAAGTGGGTCCCCAGCTGAGAAGTGTTCATCATATCAGAAGCACCAGGCACCTACCAGTAGCAAATTTGGGGAAAAATTTGTCCTTTGTCTATGCTGGCATTTGCCACTATGCTAGTAGGTATCGATGAAGTATTTGCTGCAGTGCTAAGTCTGACATTTTTGCTTCTGAAGCAACTGAGTCTTGCCTCATTAGAGAGATGCTAGAAAGTTGAAGTGGGGCAAAGAAAGGGGCAATGCAACTGCCATTTCCCAACAGCCTATACTGGCTAAATAATGAGTAAGATGAGCCAGATCTAACTCCTTTGGCAGGAAAAGCTGTAGATTTGCCACAGGGCATTGATGATGAAGTGACTGAAGTGTCTGGTTGACTAGTGATGAGACTGGCATGACAAAGAGACGTGCTCTTAAATTCTTATATGGAAAGCAGAAAATCTAGGACTGTATGAGATCTGATGGGTTATCATGAATATCATTGTCGTATCAAGTTTGTTCTGAAAACATGCATGATCACTGATTTCTACTACTTCTTTTACAGAAGTTTCCTGAACCCAGCTTCCTTGATCGTGTTCATATCCATCTGTCCTCTTTTTAACTTAGCTGTTTGGTTTAATAATTCTTCTCTTTCCCTGGTACTCATCTCTCTCCACTGCCATTGTGAGGCTGTTTTCAGTCTGTAGGTGGCTTTACATTTATCCAGCATCCTCACATGAAATAATTGCACCATTCCTCACTATAAAGTCATAGCCTCTCTCTGCCTGTTCTTGTCTGAATTCCTCCTTCCTGAGCGTGTGATGAGGATTTTATACTTCTGTCTCACCAGCACCCGAACAATGATATTAATGTCTCTATCTCTGTCACGGAAATTTCTTACCTGGTAAGTCCTAGGAGGCTTGTTTTCAAGCACTGAAGTGAAGAGAAACAAACATCAGCCTGTATAAACAAGAGGAAAGCTGTGATCTGACTATTTCAAGTAGAAAAAAGCAGTGAACTAGAATTATTAATATGTTAATGGAACTAAAGAGATAAATACAAAAGCAATATGTCTGAAATTGTTCTATACAAAAACCAGAGAGGCACATTATTATCAATTAAGTAAGAATATGCAATCATTTCAACAACAATTTAAAATAGTCTTTCTAGCATGGAAATATTTTTTTCAGGTTTTCAGCTTGGATAATTTAGGGGTTTAATGAATTCTGTGTTCCTGTTTTTCTAAGTTTGTCATCCAGAAATATGATCAAATGATGGAGGTTTACAAATCATGAAAGCAACAGATAAGCTGATTGTGGAATTGTTCACCAAATACTGCAATGCAAGAGCTAGGGAACACTTGAAGCAGTCAGTAAGAAATCAATATAAAACAGGCAAAAACGGGCAGTGAGCTTCTGGAATTTGCTATCCCAAGAGGCCGCAGAGGCAGACAGTATCAGCAGGATTAAGAAGACAAATTTATGAACATCAGGACAATATGTAGGTGCTAAAAATGATGTACTCTCTAGTATCCCTAGTGTAGCTGGCACAGTTCAAGGGGAATGACTTCAGACAGTAACCCTTTCGGTAGCTCTCCCTAAATACATCTCTGAATATAAAGCTGGATGAACTGCTGGTCTGGCAGTAAGGCATTTTTAATGTCCTTGCGTTCTCTGTCCTGTTCTTTCTTTCTCAGTTAGATTCTATGCTCCACGGTCAGTAAACTGAATATTTTGTCTTGATATTCATGTATGCCTATCAGGTTGTACTTAGAAGACAAGATCACCTTTCTTGGCCATGTTTCACACACACTGTTTGTTCCCACCCTTGGCTCATTATCTTATCAACTTTAAATTAGCCATAGTTCTCTTCAAGGTTTTGCATGAGATCAACCTCCTACTATTTGCTCTTGCTTTCCTGCATTTTTTCAGTTCTTTCTACACTTAATAAACCCTTTCTTCCTTAAGCATTCACCTCCTGTACAAGTATACTTTCAGGTCTTCCAGCATGGTCTCCCTCTAGATGTCTGTGAACTGTCAGCTTCACAGGCTCAGGGAAAAGAAGAGGAGCAGTAGGCTGTACCCCTGCGGGGAGGTATGAGCATTTGTGATTTGGTACAGCCGACCACGCCACATTCCTTGCTCTAGGGCCAATGCCAACCTCATTGGACCAATGCTTATACTCATATTAATGTTCTGTGGCATGCAATGTTTCTCCCTCCACTTAAATTTTCATCTAATCCCAGCTTGATCAGATGAGATCTGCAACAGCTAAGTCATATTAGAAGAAATTAGGCCATCAATCCATTATTAAGCTGGAAAGTATTTTATATTCTGTGTCTGCCCTCGGGGTGTCTCAGAACGTTCCATGGCTGTTCCTTCCTGACTGTGCGAGGGCTGGGTTTTAGGTGCTAAAAGATGCATAGAGATACTGAGAGTTGCTTTTTTTTTAAAAAAGCATTTGGTTCCCTGCCGTGCAGATAACTTGAGCCAAGGCCTACGTGTTTGTGACTACAATCTTTATTGTTCTGTTGGCCAAGAGGATTTTGAAAAAAAATCTCCTAATGTCTTTTATGCATGTAGCTGCTACTTCTACATATATATAAAATAGCCTTGAAAGAGGTAGGAGCCATTCTTTAGTTTTGGGAACTTTTCCTGAGATATAAGGAATACTCTGCTGAGATACTTGTGTCCTAGCAGAGATCAGTGTAGACTCTTTGAAAACCTTAATGCTTGTTACGTGTTGTGCTCTTGATAATTTATTCTGTCCAACATGCTCTGAGAATTAAAAATCTAGCCCCAATGGTTTCTGCATAGCTGTCTCTTTTATCCCCGATGCTTGCCAAAATGACCATCTTTTGTGTATGCTTATTAATTTTCTTCATTACTCTTCTCTTTTTCAATGAAAATAGATCTTAATCTTGAGATCCTTCATGAAGGTTGAGCCACAGCAGCACAGAATAGCAGAGGTTGGAGGGCACCTCTGGCAATCATCTAGTCCTGTCCCTGTGCTCAAAGCAGGGCCAACTAGAGCCAGTTGCTCTGGACCTTGTGAGTCAGGTCTTTAGAATTTCCAAACAGACTCCACGACCTCTCTGGACTTCTAAGCTCAGTGTTCAACAACACTTAGATAGTCCATAGCATTTTTCAGATATGTACAGTACAGGAAGCAGTACAGTGAAGCTTCTGAAATCATTAGCTGATTATTAGGACCTTGGTCTTAGTAACTAATTGGCTTTGATGACGCCAGTCATTAGCTCTATCTTTTCGAAGTCATGACTTGGTACCAGTGTAATAAATTATTCCAGCTCTGACTTGGATTTTGTTGTTTTGAGTATTGAGAGGGAAGAAAGATAGTATGGGGAGGACTGGATTGTCTTAGTTAGGTCACTTTCTGCATTCTGGAAATGCTACCTTCTGCCTTTGGATGTTTACCTTCTTGCCTCATCACTGCCTCAACAGGTCACAGTTGGATTTGGTGCAGGCAAGGGTTAATTTAAGGCAGCTTGTAAAAGCTGCTGCAAATAGTATGAGTCAAAGACATTTTTTTCCGATGGCATTGTGCTTTGAGCCAAAGCCGCAGAGGAACTGGCATGCCTGGAGTTGAAAAGAGATGTCTCTGTGTTGTGCACACTCAACTTCCAAAGGCAGCGACTGGGGTAGAAAACTGACTTGAATATGAAATAAAGAGGTGCCCCCGAGGAAGTAAAGAGTGGTGGCTATATCCACGGCCAAAAAGAGGTGGAGGACACTGAATGAGATACATGGCCTGTGTCTGTCCTTTCATATTACTATTGCTGACTCCCTGCCCTAAGATGACATGGATGTTGGCACTCTTTAAACTGATGGTTTGTTTATTTTTTTGTTTGCTTTCGGTTGCTAGATTGACGTTACAGACCATACTGTTAGGCTGCTGTACATCCTTTGTAAATTGCTTTAAGATGTTTTAGTGTGATAAGGCGACATAAAAATTGAAGTCATTATTACTATCTCTGTCACCAAGGGAATTGGACAGCTGGCATTGATCCGCAAGGAACTAATTTCCATAGTTTGTTATTACATTAACCCGTAGAATTCTTCTTGTTTATGATTTCAAAGAAAGTTTTCCTAATCAAAAGGTCATCCTCCATGGTATTGCATGCTTGAGAGACATGGAAGGGCAGGAAATGAATGAACCCTGTCATTTTTCATTTGATCAATGAGATCTTGCATTGTTAATAATAATATCCCAGCACTTTACATTACATTTACATCATATCAAGATCCTAGCAACCACTTCACAGAACTTTTTATGGGTGAAATGTAGCAGTTAGTGAAGGGGAGGTTGCTAACTACTGGGTTTGGGGCAAATTTTGTGTGTCCCCTTAATTAATTGGTGGTTAATTTATCTCAAATTCTTTAATTAAAATAATCATAAAAATCCTGTACCCATATTGCTGTTTTGTAAAGAAAGAGATTGAATAAGGTCCTTATCTTGCTGTGTTGAGTAATGCTTTATGATGAGCTAAATTGCACCATTCATCCAAAAGCCCCACTAATGGCAGCACAGAGGCTGCTGTGTTGGGGAGAGAGTAACTTGTTCTTCACCATCCTCTTCTGCTTTCAGAATAAAACCTGAGAAATCAAAGGGATTTTTAATAATTAAAAGTGGTTGTTGTTAGAACTGGAGAAAGTAAAAAGTTCGGTTTAAAAAGTTGAACCAAGCGTCTTGCCATTTTCTAAGGTGGCATTGGTGTAGCTCCAGTGTGCTTTGCCAGCATCGGCCAGGGCACCTGTGGATGGATGAACACAGACATTGGGAAATAAGGGGCAGTAGAGGGCCACAGGACTCCCCTCCCTGTATTAGCTCACAAAACTGGTGAAAATGAAGGAGAATAAGGTTTGTTTGTTTGTTTTTGCCTAACATAAAGCTCTGCGTGATGCTTTGGTTCTCTGCTTGGCCCAAATACTTCTCTAGTGTTGGCTCTGCCAGTGTGCAGCCTTCTTCCTGTTTGCTCATGGCATGAAGATGCCCAAAAGATGGAGTCAGAGTTCCACTAGCAGAAAGTGGGGAGTGGGGATTGTTTTTAACATCTACAATCTGCATGGGACCGTGGTGCAACATTACCCTAATGGAGAAGCTAAGTCATGAACAGAGAGTTCAAAGCCTGCAAAGACTGTAATAGGGCAATCTCTGTAGCTGGGCAAACAGCTTTTTCAGGAATGATTTAGATACAGATGACGTATGGGGATATATAAGGGAAGTCTCTGGCTCTTTCTTCTGTTCTGCTGTGATAGGTTACTGCTTAGAGGGATTTGGAAGGCTCGATCTCCAAGTATAGGGCTCTCCTGAGAGGTGTTGCTATTACACTATAAACATGTCTGAATTGCAACAACGGTCATCCTCAGCGTATCTAAAAATTGATTAAATTGGTCAAATTTCACTTTCACTGGTGGTTTCTTGACAGCAATTTACATGTTTGATAATAGGTGAGGGCCTGTTTAGACACCTGGACCAATTGTAGACTTCTGGGGGAGGCCAGCTGGCACTCAGCTACAGCAGTTGGTCATCTAAAATGGCACCAGATACCGATTTTCCATGTCCAGATGGCTCACAAAGTATCAAAACAATATATAAAGTCAAGAGAAAAATGAAGAGTGGAACACAGATCTCTTGACAGTAAAACAGTACCTAACTGAGGAGACTATCATCTCAGACTGAAGTATTTCAGGGCTGGGAGTTTTTGCTGTAGGAAACTAGCCCATCAGAGTGAGAATATTACATTAATGGAAATCCTTGTGTGATTTTTCTTTCTGACTTTTGCATCCAGGCCGTGCTTTGCTGAGACTTACTGACAAAAAGCTTGAACGAATGGGCATTGCCCAGGAAAGCCTGCGACAGCACATTCTGCAGCAAGTCCTTCAGCTGAAGGTGAGAGAAGAAGTCCGAAACCTCCAGCTGCTTACACAAGGTATGAAAAATAATTTCGGTGTGGGCAGCTCTTGAGATCAGGTAGGAGAAGTTTGCCTGAGGGAATAAAAGGTGACTTGACATTCTGCAGCAAGAAATGATGCGTGAAAATGCCTCGTAGATTCCACATGCTTCCCAAGTTGGGAACAAAAGGTAAAATAATGCACAAACAAACAGAGATGTTCAGTTGCCTGTTTTGCATGATGAGTAGGCTCCATCTACCACTGATGGTGGTCTCACTTAAATGTCTGCTTACTAACATGAAAATAATTACGTATAAAGGGAACAAGAAGAGAACATGCTGTCTTTATAGACACTGTACATTTTGCATTAATTGTTTACTTTCAATGTGAGATAAAAGAGTAATCTCTGTAACCTGTTTTATGGTAAGAGCTGTCAGTGGAAAATTACCTGTTAGACTCAGCTTTTTGCAGATGGCTGATTCCTTTTTCATGTTGGAGTAATTTTATTGACTTGAATAGAGTTGCTTCTAATTTATGCTGCTAAGAAAAAGCAAAACTGGGCTCAATATGGAGATCTTGATTAGGAGACAGAGAAGCAGGAGTAACAAAAAAGCTTGTACATATTTTCAAAATGAGGTTAAGATGTTTCATAATGACTTGCATTATTAGTTTTCTATTAGGGCTTTTTAACAGCTGTGGTAACACAGAAGAAAAGCAGTCATTGTGGTAACAGTGTAAAGTAACATTTATACATCTTTTGATACATATCTGCAGTACTTTCTCAATGCTAAACGTTGTTTGGTAGTCCAGTGAGATAGCATAAACTACACGCTTCTGTGGCGTTTTGGTTCAGTGCCTGTAATATGTCACATCGTATGAAAAAAATAGAGTTCTTCAGTACATGCAGTATATTTTTAACAAAACGTCCTTCACACATGACATTATGTTCCCGATTAAGCCTTTCTCACTGTGTTTGGGGAAAAACTCTCTGATTAGTTGAGTAAGCTGCGTTTTATCTGAAAGAGCTGAACAGTTCCTTCAGGCTCGGTGTCTTGTGGATTGTGATGAGGAGCTCGAAGGGCTCCCTTATATCACCATGATCTGTGAATATGACTTCACCTCGTCTTTTGTCATGTTAAAGGCAGTGCTCACGCTGAAGCACCAGTGTGTTCGCCAGATGTGTAGAGCCCTCTTCCCTTCATCCATTCATCTTTTCATCCATTATTCCTACATCCTTTTCTCTAGTATTCTCTGAGTTCTCTCTTCCCCTACATAAGAAGTGTTATTGGAGAGTTTACAGGCTGCAAAGTTGTGGTTGCCAGCCATCACTGCCGTAGGCTGGGTTATGGAAGTAAACTCTACTGATACGGGACAGCGAAGATCCAGGAGCTGTAAATGTGGGTCAGTCGGTCACCGTAGATAGATTTCTGCATGAACCTGTATTTAGTATTGAGGACTATGTGTTTCCAGGCTTCTCCTTTTCTGTTTCTCTCTGGCTTCCCTCCGGACACATCAACTATGAGTCATGATCAGTCAGACAGCGGTGACTGCTATTTCAAGGAATTTAGTGAAGCATCCTTTGAGATTTAATCCTTGTCTGTGCAGTTGAAGATACAAATTTGGACTTTGGTAAGGGCATGAATAAACACATACTGAACTATGAAAGAAAGTTCAGCAATTGATGTATGGGTGTGTGTTTAATGTAGTCTCTCTCTGCCTTGTAGAGAGAGCAGTGTTGCTTAGTCTGATCATATAAAGGCATGCCATCGTGTGCTTTATGAAAAACAGCACAAGCTTACAAAAAAGCTGATGGTCTGCAGCTCCTGCTGTCTTCCCCCAGCGTGGCACTAGCCATTGTGCTGCACTGAGTTCTGTTTTAACCTGCTTAAATAGAGCAGGAGTTACGGGGCTGTACGGCTGTCCACTGAACATTCCCTCGTGCATCAGGTCTGTGTTAATCGTGTGATCCCAGAGCAGGGGGCGATGAGTGATAGGTTGACAGCAGTGTTTCTATCCCTTATCACTTCATTTACGCCAAGCTGGAGTGTATCTGTTGAGAGTGCCTGTTTGCAAGTACTAAGGTTAAGATGCATTTTCTCAAACAAGTGCAGTCTGTAAAACTGGATGTCAGTTTTTCTCTGAAACTGGTTCTGTCCCCTTGCCCAGTTTCTTCAAACAGTGTCCACACTTGCTATGGTTTATACATTCCCAATCAAGGTTGTTACTGGAATAGATTTCCCTAAGTGTTTTTCTGTTTTGGAGATTTTTTCTCTGAAGAGTAACAGATTTGCGTGCCAGAAGTTTCTGCTTTATGAAAATTCCACCTGCAAAATGCAGCCCTCAGTGCCGCAGTAGCTACACTGTCCTCTGCTGTCCTCCAAAATGTCCTCAAAAAATGGGAAAAAGAAAGCCCTCTTGTCTCTCAATGCAGAGCTCAAGAGATCTTTAGGTAAAAGAAGCCACTAAAAATCCTTTCTGAATTCATTTAGCACACCAGCTGGGTTACAAGCAGTGAGGTCCTAATTCAGAGCCCATTGATGTCTGCAAAACGACTTCCACTGACTTTACTTCGTATCCTGATTGAAGCTGGAGGGGACAGGGAGAGTTTCAAAAAAAGCATTATGTAGTATTTATCAGATATTTTAAGTGTTTTTGTGTTCTGTTGGCTACAGAGAAAGTTAACCTCATTTTAAAAACTCAACAGAGAACTAGCATTCTTTTCCACTCCTGTTTTAGAAAATTGCTTAAAACTGCTTCATTCTTCTTCATTCAGGACACACCATCCAGTCTGTTCTGGGGATCTTAAAGCCAGAATAGTATGTGATTGTGTAATTGAAGACTTGTCTCGAGTTTTAGGAAGACTTTTCTTTGGAGTAAGGACTGCCTGATTGAGGCTATTATCTGCAGAAATGCTATTCCAACCTGCTCTAGGATAGAAGGGTACAGGCCCAACTACTGATCTCTGCTTTTTTCCTAGACTTAGTGATGTTGAGGAACTAATTTGACAAAATACCTTCCAGTGTCTCTTAAGGAGAGCTGCACACTGCTGGAAACACCATTGTACTGTTTCCACTCTAAACCTAAGTTGAAAGATCTTTTTTTTTTTTTTTTTTTTTTTTTAAAAAAAAATCCTTACATAACTACACAAAGAAGTTATTTTGAGATTTTTCAATGTGAGTCCTGGTTTTGGCTAGCATAGAAGAGACTGTCCTCAAAATGGTAGAACAATGCTATGTGTGATTCTCTGCAAAGTATCCACAGACAGCCATCTGCTAATAGGGCTGAGCTTATCAGGCACTTTTGAATTTAGATTAAATTCAGATACCTGCATTCAAGATGACATTGGAGCCACTCCTGTGCTTCTCTCTGAGTTTCATATAGGGCAAAACACTACTTGAATATGCTGCCTGGCCACAGGATGTGCCATTTTCTTATTAAAAAAAAAAAAAAAAATCGAAATAAAAAATCTCCAGCCAGCAAAATGTGTTAGAATAAGGGTTTATGCTTCAGTGAAAAGCTTCACAGCTGTTGATACCTGTTGACATTATTTCTTCAGTAAGTTTTATACTCATCCTGCCCTGGTGCTAAAGTGCTGAAAAAAATATGTACCCATTGGTAACCACAATAAGATGAACTTTTTTCCTTCCTTCAATTTCCGAACTAGTCCCATTCAAAGTGCATTATAATGTCCTAGAATTTATATTCTTTGAGGAAAGGAAGTAGAGGGCCTTCAAAGGTGCATCTCATCTTCTGAGGAAAGACGAAGCAGGAGCCACGTGTTCCAGCGAAGGATGGTTCATTGGGCATTAGAGGAAACTCTTAACAGAAATATTGCTTTCAGGATCAGTGTGGTGAATAAACCAGGACTACGAATCCCACCCCACTGGAACCTGTTATAAGGATTTTTGTAGTATTAGCAGCCTCTTAGTACTAGAGTAAAGGCAGGCATGATCAAGCAAAAAAAGTTTGAGCTGTTTGGCACCGAACCCTCCCAGCCTGTCAGAAACATTACCCTAATTCCTGTTCACCTTGTCCGCTTTTTCCTTGTGAGTATTGAAGGTGGGAGGAATTTGAACGCTGCCTTTCCAGCTTGCACGACCGCGTCTGAGGACGTTTGTTGTTGTTTTCCATAATCAAAGCCTTAAAGTGCTAGACCTACTCCCATTGTCTGAGTTCCCACATAGGGAAGACCTTCCCCGTTGTGATGGGTCCTGTACACAGCACGAATGGCTGGGAATTACACACCTGCCTGAAAGGGGATTCGAGCAGTGGGAAGATCTGAGAACAGAGGGCCTTCTGAAGTGCAGGACTGGAAGGGCTTTTGGAATCAAGAGAAGATTGCAGCTTGCCGTCCCCCTGCTGTGTAGGCTTTATGGATACAGCAGTATCTGAGCTGTTGTTGTCTACTGTCTTTTATGTCTCTTAAAGAACCGTTTCTTGGGATCAGGACAACTCTGTCATCCTTGTAAAGAAGTCTGAACAGCTGAAGTTCGTGATAGAGGGTGATCCTGTTACACTTCCAGGACATACTGTTTTCTTTCCTGGGTACATTCTGGACTCAAGGTTTTGGCATCTAAGGAATCAGGAGTTCCTTCCGCCAGAAACACTCCTTTTCATGTCTGTAAAAAACAGCAGATGTTGCCTCTGTGTGCAGTCAAGGTAGGCAGTGTGTTTGCCTTCCCAGGCAGCTGATGGGAGGAAGTGTGTAAGACTTGTGGAATTTGGGTTTCATGTCCCTGTGGTGGTGTTTGGAGCCATGAGGCATTTGAAATGTTGTCTGTCCTCTTACCAGGCACCCGTTTTCTTTTGTTTTCATTATCTTGACCTCACCTTTTTTCTTTTCCTTAAGTGGAAGCTTCCAGCTAGTCAGGAAGAGCCTTTCTTCTTCTAGCACAAATTACTATGCAAATGTTTCTTGCATATGCTGCATACATGGCATCTATCCAATGCACAGAAAAAAACACTTGATAGTTCAGAAAAGCTCCAGCAAACTTAATTCCCAGCTGATTTCCTTTGCTTTGTGCTCTTGTTATGCTCCAAAATCTCTAAGAGACCTCATAAATTGAAAATAAAGAATAACATCGAAATACTGGCAGAATTTGTCCAAAAGTCCAGGGATAAACTACTCTATTCCAGGACTCAGAATGGTAAATTGCCTGGTTATAGAAAAAGAAGTTTTAATCATCTTCTCCATCCTGGTTTATTTTCACTATATGTCCTTACCCCTCTCACTTCCTTCCGTTGTATGTTGTCTCCTGTGCCGCTGTAGGAATCTTAGCACTTGTGCTAAGTGCTTAACACTTCTCTTCCAAGACCATAAAACGACTTTGTTGCCATCCTGGAGTACAAAAGAGCAGTCTTTGTTGTATTTTTCTCCTAGTCAAGGACATATGCAGCACTTAAAGAGGAGACTTGGTAGTTAGAAGCTGTGGTTGTTTCTGAGAGGTTTTTCAGATTTTAGGCACTGTTAAGTTTTCTGAAAATCAATTTTTTTCAGGTTACAAGTATGCACTGAGGGTTTCTCTATAGTTTTCATTTGCTTTAGCTGTAGTAGAATATTGTATGTGGAGTGTCTATTTGAGCACAGATAAAATGTTTAAAATACATGCTTCGGTGATGATGAATATCAAGTTCCATCTATGGCATCTGTTATTTGAATTTCATGTTTCTGGTTTCTAACCTGAAGAATATACTTCACAGTGCAATCAACAGTCCCTGATAGACCATTGAATTGCTGTGGTTCTAATAGTTACCTTTTAGCTGTTGCTGTGATGCTAATATATATACATGTATATATTCTTATGAAATCACCAAGATAGCCAGCTGACAAAGTTCCAGTACACTGGCCAATACCTTGTAGTGCAGTCTGGATGTGCTTAGCACAGAATTGCCCTTCCATATGCACAGCATATTATGTTGGAGTTTGAATAAGGAAAAATGTATGCAGCTCTGAAATTTGTATTGATGAACTTCTACAGCAAGATTTTAGCTGTATAATACTATTAGACGCTTGCATTTTTATATGTTTCTATAAATGATATTGCAACTTAGTCTAGCGGGAATGCAGTTTTATCCATTTTGTACGATTGATTGCAGTTGTCTCGTTTTCTTACTGTTTTATTAATGTTTGTTTTTTTTTCTCATTCCTGCTTTTCAAATTTCTTAGAAGTCAGTATGCTGGAAAATTAGGTGTGGAGAGTTTGGCCCTTCTAAGCTAATCCATACCTAAAACTGTCTTATGTGTTGAATGAATAGATCTTACATACATATTTTTAT
The DNA here is from genome assembly GCF_964211825.1 of Aythya ferina. Classification (NCBI taxonomy): domain Eukaryota; kingdom Metazoa; phylum Chordata; class Aves; order Anseriformes; family Anatidae; genus Aythya; species Aythya ferina. Next base: position 147,338,665 of record NC_140297.1, on the reverse strand, counting down.
ATATATGCATATTTCCCCACTCATGTGTAAATTGGAAAGAGAAGAAACAATTTTGCTAAAAGGTTTAAGAAAAAAAATAGAATATTGCTGTTTGTGCTGTGACCAGTCATGAAAGACTTTCAACCAAATAGGAAAGTTTTGAACAGTCAGAGGCTGTGATTTACCAGCAGCTGTTAGTGATCAATGCCAGCAGAAATGACTTGTTTTCACCCAGCTGAAAAGAACAGGCTGTTAAAAGGGATTCCAGCAATAGGTACAGTTGTTCACACAGAATTTAAATAAATCACGTCTACGTATTGTAAGATGGTGCCATTTGCAATGTAACATATTTGTCATTTCTAATGAGATTTTCCAGAAATCGGGCCTAGAATAAAATTAGGATTGATAGTTGTTTTATGAAATAAATAATCAGGGCCCTAACTATACGTTCCTTCCTACCCCTTGGAAAATACATAGGAATTTACACTGCTGGGCTTGTGGTTGATGCAGTCTTCATCAGCTAACACCTTTGTGGTCAATTTGAGTGAGCAGAGCTGGAAGTAAGAGGACAAGTAGTGTCCTTCTGGCTCAGAAGAGTATCCCACTTCCAAATGCTCTGTCTCTGACAGAGCCAAGAACCCTGTACTCTCTGTGGTCTCATCCCCTTGTGCTCCCCACCATCCAGAAGTACTGCATTAGGAAGAATCCCTGCCTAATTCTTTTGCTATCCATGTAGTATCTGTCTTATTTTGTCATCTTTGTAAGTTCTTCACAATAAATCTTTTTTTTACAAATGGAAATATGGCATCCTCAGTGGAGCCAAAACTGCCAAAGCCTACCTTTGTGTGCCTTTGGTTGGGACTCTTCTGCCTTCTACAGAGACGAAGTAATCCCACTGTTATGTGTGTGCAGTAGTAGCCATGCATCCTCTAAATTTCACGTACAGACCAGTCACATCTCAAACACGTCAGAGGAATTGTTCCTGTTTCTCTCCATTGATTATTGTAGAAGCTCAGGATGTCTGTCAGGTGTATTTGTCTACAGGGCAGACTACTAATATTAGGTGAGATCAATTCCCACTCGCTATGCCTAAATGTAAACTCTGAACAGCAAAATGCTGTTCTGAAAGCTGGATGAATTGCCCTCTGCACTCAGATAACACTGTATTTCTGATTTTATGAAACCAGTATTACTGACGCCTGCATAAATGTGTTCTGTTGGAAAAGTGTTTCACCATATTGGTACTTTTAACAAACACCAAAGTCACTTAAACCCTTTTTGAAAATATAAAGTTTTGCTGTTTTCAATCCCTGTAGGTGGACTTTGCCAAATAGTTCAAAAGCATTTTTTCTTCCTGTTGTTGCTAGCATTTATGGCCTGTGCAATAAAGATTTATAATTACTGGAAAGAATCAAGGGAGGTGGGAGAAAAACCCTCTCCTTTTTATACCTTTGTAAACTTGCTTTTCTAAGTTATATAAAAAGTATGTGTTTTGTTTAAAACTTTCTCTTTTTTCACTCAATTTCTTTAAAAGCATTTCTGTAATGCAATTTTAAAAATGAATGTGGTTCTATTCAAATAAAAGTTTTCTTTTAATGGCTTTTATGCTTCCTGTGATAGAGCACCTTCATTTACTCAGTCATACGTGGTCAGTCAGCAGTGTTATGATCCGTTTTTTTTATTTTATTTTATTACTAAGCAGTATGCTTAGTAATACTAAGCATATCACTGGCATCTTCCACAAAGGACAGGGTTGATTTTTTTTAACCTTTTTATTTGACATGATCATAAAACACAGGTACTAGACCAGTGTTTTATGACATGTTCAGGTATGATTAATATTTTTAACTATGCTAGTTCCCCCTTAAGATCAATATTATAGAATTTTTCCAGTCACTATTTGAATGGATTTTAATTGAAATTGATTCCCTATAAAGTAATATATTGAAGTGTTTAACAATGATCTTGTGGTCCTTGACATTAAGGAGTTCTGAATTCTAACAAAATTCTGAACAGCTGTCAACAAATACTTAATTTTCCTCTATGCAGCCTGAGGATAGTACTCATGAAACACCTGTAATTTTTTTTTTATTTAAGTGCTAATTCCAGCAGATGACAACATCAATACAGCAGCCACAGTTTTCAACGTGAATACTAATGGAAGTTAGTGGCCAGATTAATGTTTTTTTTAAATAAACCCATTATTCTGTTTTCAGTTCAGTTACAGCTGTGTTGTGTGATCATAACGTATAAGAAGGACGTGGACCTATTAGAATGAGCCCAGAAGAGGGCTAAAATGATGATCAGAGGGCTGGAGCACCTCTCCTATGAAAAAAGGGTGAGGGAGCCTGGAGAAGAGAAGGCTCTGGGGAGACCTTACAGCGGCCTGCCAGTACTTAAAGGGGGCCTACAGGAAAGCTGGGGAGGGACTCTTTGTCAGGGAGTGTAGGGATAGGACAAGGGGTAATGGCTTTAAACTAAAACGGGCTAAATTTAGATTAGATATAAGGAAGAAATTCTTCATTCAGAGAGTGATTAGGCATTGGACCAGGTTGCCCAGAGAAGCTGTGGATGCCCCATCCCTGGAGGTGCTCAAGGCCAGGCTGGATGGGGCTTTGGACAACCTGGGCTGGTGGGAGGTGTCCCTGCCACCAGGGGGTTGGGACTGGGTGATCTCTAAGGTCCCTTCCAACCCAAGCCATTCTATGAATATTGAAATGTGTACTGTTACGTGTAGTTTTACATTCACAGAATTTTCAAAGTTTTTACCAGTAAAAAAATGACTCCCAGTTACCTGTCTTATTAAAATTTACCCATGTGAAGAAAGGATGCATTGTGAAAATCTGCAGTGAGTCATTCCTTACAGAACTCAGGTGTCATCTGTAAGGCCATTGAGTAAGTCTTTGTTTTTCTCAGTATAAGAGTAAAGAAAAGCTCCTCAACCACACTAAGGTTTCATCCACATCCTAGAGCTTATTCTAAGTTATCCACATAGTTAGAAAATGAGTTAGTTTACATACACTTGGCTTGTACCACTGACGTCCACCTGAAGACAACCTCATTAGAAAACATCTGAGCTTAGGAGTGCTCATCTCATTTTATATCCAGACAGCCCGATACAAAATGTCAGGACTCTGACCAGGCACGCTCATTCAATTATACAAGAGAGCTGGAGCTCATCTTCAGGAACTATAGGGAAAGCATGGTAGAGGATTTTGTATGTAAACAAGAAAGCATGTCAAGGTTCCCCTTCAAGCTTGAGAGCAGTCTGAAGGCATACACATTGACACGGTTGTAGAGCTTTGAGCCCTCTCCACTAGAAATAGGATTCAGGTCTTCCCAGTCAGTTCACCTGGGACACCCAGCTGCCGTCAGCTGGCATCTCATGCTGTGAGGTGCATTTGAAGCCACTTCAACACCTGGGTCTTGGAACAAATAATTTTGCCTTGTCATTTACTGAGACCAGTTAGGAAGCTTTGCTGGCAATAACATCAGTCAACAGACTCCGAAGTTCAGTTCGTGTTTTCTGTGTTGAGGGAGCACTGTTGTGTAGGATTTTCAGGAGATGGGTTTTGAGAAAAAGACCTGGAAAAATAAGGTTTTGCAAAGCAAAAAGAAGGGGTTCTTTCTAACTGATTATGTCTTTGTTCAGGGAGCAGTAATGCAAAACTTCTGTTATTAAAATGTGTTCTCCAAAGTCCTCTAGACGGTATGTTTTTTTCTTTTCTTTTCTCTTCAGCTTATGTCAGAGGTAGAGATGGAGGGGGAATAGCAATCACATTTCCTTCTTTCTTTAAAGTGTTAGCTCATTCCAGCCTTTTCGAGAAACAAAGAGGAAAGGCTTCTTTCTATTGCTATTTCTTTTCGTCTTTCATTCCTTTACGAACTCCTGAGTAACTGAGGATTGTCGTTAAAGTTGGGCCAAGAGATTAGTATCTACTGCTCTAGTTTTCCTTCACGGGTTTTTCCTTAGCCTGAGTGTTTAAAGAGCTGATTAGACTACAGTTGTCTGGTGAGGAATTTCTTCAGCTTGTTCGAGAGAGCGTAGATATGTGAAACGCTATTCAGCCGTGCCTTGTGATTTTCTGTCATAAGGTGCCAAGATGGTCCGGCCGCGTTTAAAGACTCCTGGATGCCGGAAGAAGCAATCAGCATTATCTTAGACAATGGACTGGCTTTTAAAAGTGTCAGGCAATTAAGGTTGCAGATAGACTTTTGCAAATTCCCCAGGCTCATCACTCCCCCGGTGTCACAGCGGTTATAATTCTTGGTCCAAACTTGAAAGACTTTCTGAAGCAAACCATTTTTCACATGAAAGGGACAGGAAAAGGAAGGGAGGGATAGTCCTACCTCCACAGCTCCACTGACAAATCTGCTGTCACCTGCGGAGTTTCTGAATGCATCTTTCTCTAGGCTCACGAATTACCTTAATGTGTCCAGCATTGCAGCTGCCATCCGTTCTGGTGGAGCTGTTGGCTGTGACACTAATCACTGATGCTGTTGACTTTTGTAGATCTCTACTTAAACCTGGATCATAGTTTTTGAGGATCATGGAAAGTAGCCAGCCCTTACAGCCCATCAAGGTAACAGATGTCTTTTTGTTGGGTTGTATCTTCTTAAAATGAGATATCTAATAGTTTTTTTGTCTTTTTTTTTTTTTTTTTTCTTTCTGGAAATCTATCTTTTAGGTGTAAAAGGTTTTTTAGCTGTTGCTATGAAAATAGCGTTTTATTTTCTTCTAATCCTAATAAGCTGTTTTTGAGAGTGAATTATTGTTGTTTACTGATACTTGCTTGCTGAAATTGTTTGTTGATAAGTTCTCTTTCTCCCTTCTTAAATATCAGCTGCTGTGTTAAGCACTAAAATGTGTGATTGTTGCTTTGTCAGCAACTCATGTTTTCCTTTATTATACTGTTACTGCTGTTCTTGAGATCTCTTTGGTTCTGTCTAATAATGGGACTTGTCACTGTGGGAATTTTACTCTACTTCTACATGGTTTAACTGATCACATGATAATTCTAGTATAAGAATTTGTTTTACAAGTTTCTTCAGAGTTTTCTCTTGATCCAGATGATCAGAACCCAGGGTATTTACATGAGGAACGTTAAACAGATGCTGGACCAGAGAAGAGGACTCATTTTATCATGGATATCTCTAAGAATTAGGAGCACCTGATGTCTTCTTTAAGCTTCTGCTGCTTATAATTAATGTGGATAAGGTCTTTGAGAAAGTCTTCAGATGACTCAAGTCTTGGTCCATACTCTTCACACACACAATCTATATCAATTCTAGTGCAGTGAGCGTATAGCAAGAGCAGTTACTGAGAAGAATGCAGATCTATGTCTACCATCAGCTACAGGTTGGTTTTATCCAAATAATCTCACTTTAAAAATCTGAGACCTCAACTTTGCTCTTGGTTCTATGAGGGCAAATGAAGAAGTAATGCTCCATTGATTTTGGTGAAATGTGAAACTAGTTAAAATGAGAACAAGATCAACCCCATTTTTCCTCTACAGCATGAGACTATAAAGCCCATTCAAATCAATGAAGGGTACCGATGACTCTGCTGACCTCTGGATCAAATCCATAACCCTTTTTAGTAACTTAATTAAAACCGCAAATACAGAAGCATAAGTGTTCTGTTCTTTAAGTCAGCACAGGTCTTTCTAAAATTGAAAAATACCATGATCCCTTGCCAATTTTATTGTATCTAAAATACAGTTTTGATGCATTTATCTCTTTATAAACTTTTTCTTAGCTATATAAAGCCTATTTCCTACCAGGTCTCAAATTTTCTTTTGATGATGCTCACTACCTATGTTATTTGAAATCCTAATTTTGTAATCACTGATGAAAATAAAAACCACAAAATCTTTTTTTTTTATCTTATTTTTCTATTCATGATCTTTACTAAAATGGCATAATCAAAGATAAATACAAGTTTTAGCTTGAGCAGTTTGAAGTGTCTTTATTGTGTCTTACATTAGCCAGCCAAAAGTTAGGTGTCTATTTGAAGTCCTTGCTCACATTTCTCAAGTAATCAATGAAGAGTGATAGCCACCTCCAGAGATAATCTGTGCCTTTCTAAAACAGATGCCCATGATAGGCACAATGCATTGCCCTCTGGAGGCTCTTTCCTTTGTCAGCTGGAGGCCTAGCCATCTAATTTGGGTTAGCTAAAAATGAATAGAGGAAAAGCAAGGCAGTAGATTTTGCCATTTTTTGCTTCTCAGCATGAAGTATATAACAAGTGACGTTACCTACTTTTAATTTGCCGACAATCTTCCACTGCCTTAGTATATTAATTTTTCTGCCGTTATCTGTACCTGTTAGCAGCATTTGGTTATGCTATGCCCTTAAATTGATTTTTTTTTTTTTTTTGCTATAATTCATAGCATCATCTTTCACATGCTATTACTTTCTGTGTGAAGAATTTTTCACCTGAGCTAACTACTGCTCACTGGTAGCAGAATTAAAGCGCCAACCGAAAAGGCTAAAATTAATAAATTACAAGTTCTGGGTTAAGGGGTTTCGGTGTGGTTTTCCTACTTGTAATTTAAATGTTCCTTTAGTGTGAATCAGTGATGGACTCATTTTATAAACCGTCCTGGGTTATAAATTACCTGTGCTTTGGCAATTTTTCTTGACTATGAATTCTTTAATAACTAGGGTTAGACAGGTCCTGTCCTCTGAGTTCCTCCTCTTATCTGGATGTGGTTGAGCCTGATGCAAATAGTAAACCATTAGTATTATTTTGGGACTGTGGCTTTTCTTGCCTCTCTGAAGGTGGTTCGAGTCGTGCACATGAAGGCCAGGACCAGGCTGAGAGCCCCAACTGAAGAGCTCATTGGGAACTTAACTTTTTGCTTTGTAATTCAGAAAAGTTACTGAAAACTTTTCGCTTTCATGTAATTTGTATTAGCAATGAAGGTGTAAGTCTCTTGAAAGCTGTGAACTGCATAGTTTGAATTAAATAGAAAGGCTGGTAAAGCCTATCCAAAAATGACTCAAAATAATAACACAAAAGAATGACTGGAAAACCAAGCTTTTTCATTCTTCTTTTGTTTGTGCTTTCTGTGTCTCCCTTGAAGCTCTTTTGCATTCTCATGCAGCTTGTTCGTTTTATTGAATGCTAAAGCCTTTTACCATCTGCCAAAAGGTTTTATTTTGGGGTTTCCTCTCATGTGGGAGGGTGGTTTCCTCCTTCCCTTCGTGCTAGTTTCATTGCTATCTTTAGGACTCCGAGCCTACTGGAGACCTTCCTGTCTCCCTTTTATTACATATTCTCATCCTTCCTTGCTGCAAGTTCCTGCCCCCGGGGGCAAAGAATAAAACGAGAACTGAAGCTGCCTTTTTGAGCTGCCTGCCTGATGCGGGTGGCTTTTGTTTTAAAGGCAGGAGTCTGGTTCCTGGAGTGCAGGTCTGAGTGCCCTCAGTAGAAAAACTCCCTGGCTTGGGTGTTTTGAGGAATGGTCCTTGCACAGAGGTGTGTGCAACTGCCCAGTGCTTCAGCTGCAGGTTTAATGGGCTTCTGAAAAAGGACATCTTCTCTAAAAGCAGCTTACTCTTCTCTATTTATTAGTCTTTTACTTCCACACGTGAACCCAACCTGATCTGCCACTGTTAGGACATCCGCAGCCTTTTCATTTCTCCCTTATGTGGGAACTTCCAGATGTTTATTTTTTCTACGAACATATTGATTTCCTACCTTTCTGCTATAGAGAAAAAGAAATTTGAGGTGTTATATTTGCAGAGTGATAGAATTGCATTTTTTTTTTTATCCCAAGAACAAAATAAAGTAGATGGCAGCCTGGACTTTTTCAGTATGAGGTAGTAATAGGACTGTAATGTCATTTTATTTGTGATTAGCTCATCTCTTGGATGCTGAGATTTTCTAATCTCTCTCCTTCCGTCATCACCCAGCTCTCTTTAAAGCTCCATCCTCCTTCAGTTTATTTACTCTCCTTCTCTAATTGAGAACTTTATTGTTGATCACCATGAAAAATTGTCAGTGCTTAAAAATAAATGATCCATCTCCCATCTCCTCAGCACGTCTAGTTTTTATGGCTCTAGGAATCTATTGAAAGCTTGAGCTGGGGATGAGGAGGGTGAGGATGTCCCAGAGTGTTACCTAAATGTCTGATCTGCAAATGAAAAGGGATACTGGGATTTCTGTTCAGGAAAGTGCCAATAAGGCTGCCCATTTTTAGTCACTGGGCATTTTAATGACATTGACATCAAAACTCCAGCTACAGCATTGTACAGAGAGGTCAGCGGGGCCCATTTCTAACAGGAGAATTGTGCAAACTTCGCACAGCAGACTGGGATGGCATCCTCCTGAAAAATAAGAGGGCTGTGTGACAAAAAAAAAATCAAGCAGGAGGAGACACATACTTCTTCATTTAGAAAGCAAGATTTTAAAATCTCATTATAGTTGGAAAGGACAGCAGTCTCTCTGAATTTGATAAGGGAAGAGGAAAAAAATGTTTCCAATGGACATACATCACCCAGGGTTTGTATGTCCGAGCAAACAGAGCTTTCCATGTTCTCCCCGTCACACGCATGCACACACACTTTAATTGGATAAGAACGTAAACAGTAAATTAAGGATATGATTAAAAATTTAACAGCCACTGCAGAAACCATCAATAGTAAGTGCTTATTAACTTACATATAACAGCGTGCTGGTGTGATAGCTTCAAATTGGCTGCTGAAACCGATTTGCAGCAAATAGGGCCGGCTTTCCAAAAGGATATTTCTGAGTTTCACTAATCAGGCCCTCAGCTTTAATTACATGTTTTGTTCCTTCACGATCTTTGTCGGCCTTTTTAAGACACTGATGATATGCATGACTTCCTTGAACTACAGTGGGCGATACGCTTAATCCATCACCTTTGATGCTTAGCAGAGTGAGACAGTAAAGGTCCAATCCCTCTTTGTTCAACCTTGTGCGTTGCGAGACTTCTGTAATTTACCCCCCATCTCCATCCCCTTCTTCTGCAGGGCTTCACCAGAGCCTCTGCACACTGTGCAGCCCACTGTGCTGGCTGTTTGTTTATGTACGTGTTGAATGATAAGCTGAAGGTCGAAGCTGCTTTGCACATCTGAGATCCGCGTTTACACCTGTGATGTGCAGAGCAGCTCCATCTGGCACTGCACGGCAGAAGCTGAAGTTTTTGGATTGGGAACTCCTCCCACCCCACAGTCCTTTCCCAGCCCATTTCCTCGTATTTATGCCCTACTCTCTTGTATGACCTGCATGTGGAGTCAGAGGACAAGAAGTTTGGCCATTTGCTTCATTAGAGTCAGTGTGGTTTTGACCTAGAACAAGTCATTCTCAGTAGGACTGTTACAGCCTGGATTCAATGCTGACAGCTCAATGTTAGCTTTAAATATTTAGGGAAAGCTGAAACAAGGTTAAAGACCTCTCAACATTGGGACTAATCTGACAGGGCTGAGCAAAGCAGGATCTTATCTAGTGAGCTCTGTCTTCTTGGAGGTTTGATTTTCAGGTGGGTTGGATAGTATGGATATGTGACCAATATGGGGGACAAAAGAGCTTTCATGTTCTTGTTTTCTGCCTGCATGTGGCTAAAACTGTGTGCGGGTCACTCCAGAACACAGCCAAGCTTTGTGCGTGTTATTGGGTCTCTTGGGTTCATTTAGGATGGGGATGTTCTCTCTTTTCTACTTCCAGTCAAAAGTGAGAAATTAATGGATGTTACTTGAGTTAAAGATCTATACAGCCAGCTCGACATCAGTGCGTTGTATATATCCTGCAAGAAACTTTTCTTTTAATTCCTCCTTCAGGCAAGAAAGTAGCATGTCCCCTGAACATCTGCCAAACTCCTTGAATGTGGCTGCAGCTGGCTAAAACATGGCTTTTGTTAAAGAATACCTGGGAGATGATTTTTCTAAGAAAATAGTGGAGGACATGAATACACCAGGTCTGAGACGCAGCTGCTGAAAGCCACGGCAGAAGCCAGGATGTGAGGTTAGATGCACCCAGGATGTGCTCCTCTCTTGCTTTCTGTGCTTTGTTTCTGACTTTGCTGAAGCCATTCGCATATATTGCATCTTTTTCTAAACTACTGATTCTCAGATGGCGGAGGGCAGGGAAAAGAATCCAAGGGCACACAACGTGCCCAGCTGGAGCACAGGAAACAAGGTTGGAAACCCTCTGGCTTAAAGTCGTAGAGCTGAATTTCTGTCAGCAGCAGAGGGAAGCCTCTCCAAAATGGTCTCGAGCGTACAGAATACTGCAGGGAGCAATTCCTTTTCTTCTCTGTGTCCTGAAAAACAGATGGATCTGACATGTTTATTGCCTTAAGCTGTCTTGTTTTATCAGCACATCAGATCTAGGTGCTTGACAGATGTGCCAGACAAAAAAACAAAATTCATCCATGCCCACTTCTATGGGTTTTAAGCATCTCTAATTCTTATTTAGAACTATTGTCTTTATTGCTCAACTTACCCAGTGTATAAATAAGGAGGTATTTTCATTTAAAATAAAGGGAAAACAAAGACAAATAAACTGTTACAACCACAAACCGATCTTGTGAGCTTTAAAAGCAACATTAGGCATCTTCAGCCTTTTGGTTCAGAGCTGTGTCTGAAGTAGGAAAAGTGTCAAACTCAGTGCAGAGAGCCAGGATGAACCATACTGGTAGCAGTGAAGCAAGATTTTGTACAAGTTACAGCTTGAATAGCCCGAATTTTCCAAAACTGTGTTACAATTGCAAAAGCATGAAATAAAAAACTATACGAAGCCAGTGATGTGTTTGCTCAGAAGTTCTTGCAACACAGCCCTATATCAAAAGCTGATTAATTCACATCTACCCCTCTCCCACTTCTTCCCCTCAGCACACACTTGGACTCTATGGGGAATGAAGCAATAAGTGTTTCTGGGTGGTTTTATGCAGCAAGGACTCTGTTGCAGTTTTTAATCCTTTCTCATTAAAAAAATAAATAAATCAAAGAACTAAAAACTGTGATCAAACACTGCAGTATTTCCAACAGTTGCAAATTGTGTAGTGCAAAGTGGGTATTAAAAATTTACTGTGATTTTTAAATTAAAACTGTGCTACATAGTTACTTTTTTAAAGAGACTTACATTGGATTTATTTGAACTTCAGACAGCAGAGTAACCTTAGACCTTACGGGTTCCTGTAATTACTTCAGTTCGTATTTTTCAGCATCTAGCAGTGGGTATTTGCTGCTGAAATGCAAAGGAAGTCAAGACAACCGAACTGGTGAAAGTTGCTGGTTAAACACCTGTTGTTGAAGTGCTAAGCTCTTTTTTGACTTCTGCAGGTGCAAAGATAATATCTTTTTCATGTTTATTCAGCTATTTCAATTCAGCGACTAGTTCATTCAAAGGTAAGAAACCACTTGGGATGAAAAAAAAAAAGCTGAAAAGCTTATTTTGCTTTTAATCTTTAAACAAAACCTGTGCAGTGGAGAATAGCATCTACCAGTTCTGAGATGCTGAGAAATACGGTAACCAGAAGTAAGACATTCAGTTCACCAAGTGAAGATAATGTTCCTTGCTTAATAAGACTGCTTACTTAAAGTGTAATGATAAGCTTGGTTTTGCCTTGATTATGTAGTGTATTTGGAAAATACTGTTCTTCAACATTTTTACTGAACTTCACTTTTACACCCCAAGATCTATTTTACAACTGGAGGTTAAAATGAATCCAAAATAATAAAAAACAAAACGAAAACCAAATTAAACAAATAAACAAAACCCTTAGTGTTGCCTATCATTGCTAATGACCAAGTATAACAAGAATGTAAGCAATGAAAATCAATCAAGAGTTGTGTATAGAAGTGCTAATCATGTGAAGAAATATGTGTAGGTTGTGTTAACTGAGAAAGAAATGCCATGTTTACTTATTGATACATGCTATGTTCAAATTTAGATCAACATCCTGACAAGCTCAGTATTAATTCTGCTGCCCACAAGCTCAGGACAAGTAGTTTCTGCATTTTTCTACTTAATAGAAATATTGATAGGAAAGGTCCAAGGGGTAAGGAGCATTTTAACTATCAAGGAGCATTAACAGAAAGCAGTGTATGGGGAACAGAGAGGAGACAAGTCAACTCTTGTGGTTTAGAAGCCAAGGCACATCTACAAGGATGTAGATGGAAGGAGCTGACGTGGGTTTGCTGAGGGCAAACCAGCCCCGCTGCCTTCTGTGATGAGGAGTTATGAGGAGCAGTGCATGTTGTAGAACTGGACATTATCAAGGCATTTGATGTGGTCTCCCACAGAGGCCTTACACCCAAATTGCTGAGATATGGACAGGATAATTAGTAACCTAGATGGAGAATCATCTAGACTGTCAGGCTTAGAGAGTTGTGTTCAGTGGCATAAAGTGAAGATGAGGTGGGGTGCTCCCTTAGCAAGTTGTAGGGTGATGCCAAGTTTGGGGGCATGCTCAGTGTGCTGGTGTCACTCAGTGGGACGTGGGCACGCTGGAGAAGTGCACTGACATAGACCTTAGGAAGTTCAGCAAACACAGAGTGCTGCCTCCATAGGCAATAACCCCCTGCACCAGTACAGGCTGAGGGCCAAAGGCCAGGGAGCCAGATAAAGAAGACCTGGGGCACTGGTAAACAACTTGAATATGAACAAACAGCGAGCCCTTGCTGCAAAGGACAGCAACATACTCTTGCATACAATACCAATTATTCCCTTCCCTTTGGCACTGCTGAGACTAAATCTTGACGATTCTGTGCAGTTTGGGCCTCTTCAGTACAAGAAAAATGTTGATGGATTGGAGCAAGCCAATGGATGTTGGAGCAGGCCCAGAGAAGATGTGGATGTCCATCCTTGTAGATATCCCAGACTTGACTGGACACAGCCCTGGGCAACCTACTTTAACACTAACCCTGCAAGACTTCCAGAGGTGCTGTCCATGCTGCGTGGCTCTGTGCTTTGAGTGAAGCCAAAGTGTGAGCAAATAGTCAGATTTCCCTTTATGGGTCGCTGTAGGAAAAGTAGGAGCCATTAGAGGTATTTTATGTGATTTGCTTTAGGCATCTACCAGGGAGTAAGTTGAATCTGGCTGTGGGAGGTCCTGATCTCTTCCCCTGAATGACATGCTGAGTAGATGCCTGCCCTTGGTCAAGTGAGTCTTGTCTAGGCTGTCTAGTAGGAATTAACATCTAAAGAGGGTTGCTTTTGTTTCTGAGGGCAAAGCAATTTACCTTATGCTGTATTCTTGCTCATCGGAAAGAAGTGGTTAAGAATTTGAAGGCAGAAAGCAAAGTGAGTGAAAACGATCACAAAACAAAAGAGTTTCTGATCTGAAGGAAAGGAAAAAATGAGTAAAAGCAGCTGAATAATGTCAAAGGACTTTAAAAGAGCTGGTTCCTTTGAACCTTGGAATAGATAGGTGAGGGCTGAAAGGGAGGGAAAAGAAAGTTCAAGGTAACTGCTGGGTTTTTGAAGGGGAAGATGCTACAGACATGGCACAGACTGCCCATTGAGGGAGGCAGACACAAAATATCACCACTAGTTCAGGACCATTACAGTTACTTGAAAATCAGGAATGGGAGGAGGAAAATGCATTACAAAGGGAAAATAAAAGATGGCAGAAACACCTGGTTTAATGAGTTGCATAAGGGAAATATGAAGGAAATGATCAGAGTTCTGTTACTCTAAGACAAGGAAGGGAAAGCTGATCACAAAGAGGAGGATGAACATTTCAGCTTTTCTTGGATTTAGTTTTCCAAAATGGGTTAATCATGATGGGGTGCTTGGGACTGCTAACTTTACTGGAGGGAAAAGAACACAAGATGGAATAGGGAAAGAGAGGTTAAATATATGGAGGTGAGATAGATGCAGGCATTGGTGTCTGTGGGAATTGACCCTGAGTACCTGGGAGTCAGATGAAACCATCCCTGAGCTGTTGGCTTTTATCTTTAAAACTTGTGAAGGTTGAGGAAGGGCAAACTTAAACACTTAAAATGAGGAAGCCTGTCAGCTTAACTTTGATACATGGTGAAATGCTGCAGCAAATTATTAATCAATTTCTAAACACCTAGAGGATAATAAGCTGATAGAAAAACAGCCAGTGTGGATTTGTTTAAAAAAAATGTGTCAAACCTCTCTAATTTCCTTTCTGAATTGAATAAGAGGTGTATAAAAAAGAGTAGTAAGTATGTCTTTACCTTAGTAAGGTTCTTGACAGTATTGCGGATAGCCATGTGGCATTCTTACAAGTAAACAGGGGAAAATCATCTGGGTGAAATGACTGTGAGGTGGGTGAAGAGCTGGTTGAAGTGGTGCGTTCAAAGACTGGTCGCTGTTTGTTTGTCAAATGGGGAAGGAGCCTGAAGCTATATTCTGCCCTCGGTCGGGTGCTGCTCATTATTTGCAGTAATATCTCGGATGATGGACTAGAGAACACAGCGGTAAGGGACTATCAGCTCTAACAGGCTTTGGGCAATTTGGAGGGCAGGTCTAGAGTCCAAAGCGATTCTGATGAAATGCAGAAATGGCTGAAATGAGTAAGATGAGTAGTAAGCAAATGTAGGTACCGAGGGCTGCGGCGAGGAAGGGAAAGCAAATGTATGAATGCAGATGAGGGATGTCTGAGTAAGTAACAGTACTGTGAGAGAGCACGCGGGGCTGGGATATCACACGCTGAACGTGAGTCAGCAGCCCAAAACTGCTGGGGGAGAGAATGAGAATGGGGAAGAGCTCAGACTTCAGTCTAAGTGGGAATCTTGTGTTTAAGCTGTAGGATGTCATTAACTCTTCTCTGTTGGCTCGCCGTCTCTATGCTGGGGTAGTATCCGGAGTGGGCTCCAGGCTGTGAAGCAGTATAGACAAACTGGAGAAGGCCAGACGAGAGTGAGCTGTGGGGGTGAGAAGAAATTTAGAAAAGACCGGTGAGGAAATATTAAAAGAATTGGTTTTGGGATGGAAGGACAAAGTTGGGAAGAGATGCAAACTTTCAGGTATATTAAAGGATTTGTAATATAAAAGTGATGCTTATCCATGCCCTCTCTCCCTACCCAAAGGTAAGATGGGAAGTAATTGGTTTAGTTTGCACCTAAGATTTGGGTATTAGAAACTTAGCATAAACATATCACAGAGTGGAGTATTTGGGGGCGTGAGAGTAGAGGCGGGTTATAGGTATGAGGTGTAGGAGTTAGCTGTGAGGATACCTGTCTTTGCCTTGGAGTAGAGGGATAGACTAGATGATCTTTTTGAAATCCACTTCAGTTCAATCTGTGGTTCTACCCACCAAAGGAAAATGCAAATTAAAAATGCAAAACAAAAATAAAAGTGATTTAAACCAAGGATTCCTGTTTGCTAATTTCAATGGTGATTACATTCAGCATTCTAAACATCCCTGGTTTGAATTAATCCCTCATGTTGCAGTGTTAGCATCTTCTATTTATGGAGGTCTTTTACAATGCTTTTTTATTTATTAAAAAAAAATAAATAAATCAGTGTATGTTCCTTGGTGTGATAATCTTTTTGAGCATGAGTTATACAAGTAATGATGAAGAGACTAAGATGTTTGTTCTTAAAACTGTTCTGAGGTATTTGCTTTAATGCCTTAGGTTTTCAGTAAATTGGCTGAAACCATAATGTAAAAACTAGACATCTCCTGAGACAACAATGTTGGAATAAATACAAATTTCTTAAATAGGTAACACTTGCATAAAGAAATACCTCCCCTCTAAAAATAAACTACTCTCCAAAGACACAGCTCATCCATACCGTAGCCGTATGCATCTTATTTTATCTGATGCCGTACTGGTGACATTAATTCAATGAGGAGACCAGAATGGGAGCCTGCTAGTTATTTTTCATGTTTGATTTTCTTCTCTATGAATTTAATATAAAGATGGTTATGTTAAGCTAATTATACATTGGCTTTTTATTTTCTGCTGCTGAATGAAATCATGTAGAAGGATTTTTTTTTCCCCTTTCCCTGAAGAATGGAACATTTGACCACAATTACCATTTTTTGCATTAGATAGAACACCTTGCTGTCTGTTACCAAAAGTGATTTACTAGGACATAGGGCGCACTGTTTGATGAACAGTGTCTGACTGGCCAACGGGACATAAGTAATCAAACAACACGATGCCTGCAGAATCACATTATGTTTGACATTTATTATAAACCCAAACACCTAACTGCAAAATATGACTTAAAAGAAACAAAACAAACAAACAAACAAAAAAACAAAACAAAACAAAACAAAAAAAAAAAAAAAAAAAAAAAAAAAAAAAACAGATTTTCAAAAGAGAAAAGCCCATAAGGAAACAGAAGTGATTGCTGGGATAAATTTTCTTCTTACAGGAAATCTGTGCTGAGCAGAACGACCACGGGGAAAGCTGCTTTCTCCCCTTCTGCATTCTGCTGTCCCCAGCCCGGCTGCTTCCTGCGTGTCTCTCTGCACATATGTGCCACCCACCTAAGGAAGCAAATGGAAATGACTGGTCTCAGGGTGGCACCTCGATCCTTAGAGTTGATTCTGACCAGGAGGATTTTTTGTGTGTAAGAACTGGTTATCCATGCACTCGAGGCTTGTGCTTATGTCAGTGTGGAGGGCACACGCTCACCCACTGGCACAGAAGCGCCATCAGCCACTGAGCACCATTCAACCAGGTGCCAAGCACCTTTCATCTGAGCAAAAAAGATTCTTAACAGCCACTGTTAAAGATGTTTCTGACTGGTGTAATGTATTAACTGTGGGGATGAAAGAGTTAATTCATTTCCCATCCATTTTTTTTTTCTTTGTAGAACCGATTTGACACAGTCTAGCAGGGTGCTGTTATTGAAAAATTGAAGCACCAGGTGTGATTAAATAAGATCACACGTTTCATTCCCTCTTTAATTTCACATCACCCTTCAGCAGCTGTATCCCTTTGCTTTCCTATAGCTGGAGAACGCATTGCATTTATAGCAGGCAGCTTGCTGCATTAGTAACGTGCACCACTGGGCTGTTGTGAATCAAATCTGTTTGTGCACACAAATTATTTATTGTTTGATGGACCAAGTTTATTAATCTGTTTATTTCTCTAGAGCACAAAATACAGGGTGCGTTTGAGTAATGGAGACAAACCTGGCCTGGCTCCCTGGTAGTTCTGGAAGTCCATGCATACAGCAGAACATGTCTCATTCCACTCTTTGCAGTGGTAAAAAGCTGATGTGTGATGGACTTGGGATCCTGTTTGTGTCCTTACCAGGCACGGGATCTGACCGAGTCACCTGCTTTGCTGAGATTTCATGGCCTGCCACCAGCACGAGGAGAGCACACCACTGCCCCTCTGGTCACAGTGGAGCAGCAGTGCTGCCATCATGCACAAAATGCACCCCTGTCCCTTCAGTGCTGGGCCAGAAAGGTGGCATCAAGCTATTTATAGGTAGAACATGGTGGCAGAAGAAGAAAATGATCACCAGTAGGCTTTTGACTACCCATTGTCTTATAATAGTGTTCCTATTACATATGGTTTGGATTCCTGTAATACTGCTGTTAGTTATTCCAGGCAACGTTTCCCCTTCCAGGCTCTGGCTAGCCTCACTTCTCTGAGGACAAAAAGCAAGTCAAGAACAAAGACTTCTTTTTATTTTCTTTATTTCTTCTTCAAGTCCTCAGAGGAAGGAGGACCCCTCAGAGGGTTTGTTTGCAGTATTCTTACACCATTACCTGCTCTAAAAATTTGTGTGCCTAAGACAAGGCCCTGACGTGAGGTGTTCCTGTGCACCTCACGTGTAATTAACCAAAGGATGGAAGTCTGCTGTTGTGCATCAGTGTACAATGTTATGGATTGCAGTTGGCATACAGTTCCTAGAAGCACAGTTTTGGGGTTTCCGAAGAGGCCTGCTGTTGTGGTTTTGGCTTTGTTTTCTTCTCCTGCACCTCTGGGGCCGTGCTCTACTGGTTTCCTGCTGTACCCGGTGGTGATACCACATGTTTATACAGCTATCGTGTGTCATGACACAATATGGTAATGCTTCTCAGCAATTTTGAGCACTATTTGAGCATGAAAATGATTAGAGGATAGTAACACCTGACCTATGAAGACAGGCCAAGAGAATTGGGGTTGTTTAGTCTGAAGAAGAGAAGGTTCTGGGGAGACCTTATTGCAGCCTTTCAGTACTTAAAGGGGGCATGTGAAAGAGATGGAGGGAGACTCTAGCAGGGCCTGCAGTGGTAGGACCAGGGTTAACAGTTTTAACCTAAAGAGGGGAGATTGAGATTAGATATCTGGAAGAAATTCTTGACTATGAGGGTGGTGAGGCCATGGCATAGGTGTCCCTGCCCATGGGAAGGGGGCTGGAACTAGATGATAGATGTCCCTTCCTAACCAAACCGTTCTGTGATTTGTCTGTGGCCCATTTGTACATGTGGGTATTTGAGCAGTCTGGCCTATCCTCCAGCACCCAGCCCTTGTGTAAACAGGCAGCTTTCCTCAACAGGGACTTGTCAAAAATGGATACATCAAATTTACGCAGATGAACTAAAGAAGCAAAATAGTACCTGAACACGATAGTGCTCTCATTCCCAAGGGAATAGGCTTTGGTTTGCTTTAGCATTATTCCCACATAAAAGAAAAAAGATGCAAGGGGAAGGCCACAGAAGAGGTTTGCTGGTTCTAGGGAGGCATCTGGACCTGCATTTGGGTATAAATAATGCCTGTGAACACCTGTCTCTTCTTAAATTCGATCCTGGAACCAGCACTGGGACCAGCTCCTATGTCTCCTTTTTTAAATCTAGCTCTGCAGATAAAACTGTCAGCCGGTAGTGCAAGGGTGGCCTTAAAACCAAGCTGACATTTATGCAAACATGGCTTAGTTCATGCAGGAAGAGATACTCTTTGATCTGCAGGAGGACGGAAAATAAAACTCCATAAAACTCCAAAGGAAACCATTTTTCTTTTCTTTTCGTTGGAGGAACAGTCTTTGCTGAGATGGAGGAAGCTGCTCTGACCTTTCTCTCCCTGTGTGATACTGACCGAGCGTGACTGTTTCATCAAAAGCGAGGCCAATATCAAATCAATGGTCTGAACTAACTGGTCCATTTTGGTGTGTAATTATTGCCATATGCATAAGCAATTCTCTTAATGCAAACAGGATTATTTCTTAGCTACATATTCACATATACACAGAGGAAGTGTTTCAAAAGGTGAAGTTGCATTTAGGTAATTGTTTCATATTATGCTGGGGATTTTCTTTAATTATCTTTTGGGGTTGCAAGAGAAGACTTAGGAAATGTTTTGTGTTCTGAAAGTTTTTCAGTAATGTCAGCCTACATTATTAAAAACGTGGTGTTGACCCCTTCAGAAAAGATGAGGTTTCAAAGGAACCCACATTTTGCATTCTGTGTTTTGGGATTTTGAGTCTTCTTGCTATTCTTGGTTTCAGGCTGAAGCGTTAAACCTTTAAAAAAAACAAAGTA
Organism: Aythya ferina; assembly: GCF_964211825.1. Lineage (NCBI taxonomy): Eukaryota > Metazoa > Chordata > Aves > Anseriformes > Anatidae > Aythya > Aythya ferina. The sequence continues at coordinate 147,319,250 of NC_140297.1, read as the reverse complement.
GAAATGTTCATGCCATTCCCTGGTTTGTGGAGCTGTTGCCATAAGGGAAACGCTAGATTAATATTGGGCAGGTTGGCAGTAGTGATTATTCCTCCTGCCAATGCAAAGCAGGGTGTTATTTTCCCTATTATTTTCCTGGTACCCCTTCTTTTCTTTAGGTGGGTGAACTTAGCTTTCTTGCTCAAAACCAAATGTTTTTGCCATTGGTTCTGCTTTTCCAGCAAGGTCTTTTAATGCTGCTCTTTTCCTCTCCACATGCAAAGCAGCCTTTGCTCACACCTGGTACGGGATAGGATCCTTCTCCCTGAAGAGAGCACAACATCTGTTTTGCTTCCTAAATGTAGAAAGAGAAAGACATTCTCAAAAAAAATCTCCTCCTTTCCTTTCCTGCTTGCTAACAACAAAAGAGATTTTAAAGCATTTGGTGTTTCTAGAGAGAGAAAAAACACTGGAGCCCTAGACAGGAAAAAAACAACCATGGAAAAATAAATTGAACATAATTTGAACTATAATTAAAGGTCTTAAAAAGAAGCCAAACTGCCAAGTTGGAAAGGAAAATGTGCATCTTTAAATAAAGTACCTTTATGGACGGATGTGCTTGGGGTTACAGTATAGGACTGCCATTCAGGACATCTTGGCTCTATTTCTGCTCTGGGCTTCCTGGGTGATACCAGACCAGAAACTTAACCCTTAAATGCCCTGCTGGTCTATATGTAAACTATGGTGATTTTGTGAGTCTTGGCACTTCATAGTGCTTGTAAGCACTGGGAGATGGAAGTTATTTAAACAGAAGCTGCTGTGACATTATAGTGACGGCAGCTTTTTCTTTACTGTATTAGCAAGGGCTCACACCCTTTAAAATACTGGCAGCATTGTGAAACTGCGTAACTGCATCTCTGGGGAGTCTGAGCACAGTGGGGCCTGCAGCTGCAGTAAGGGGCCCTGCTTCAGAACGAGTTAAAAGGTAACATTAAAAAAAGTGCTTCGCAGGGAAGGACCTGGTGGTTTGCCTGCCGATGGCCTCCGTGCCCATTGAATGTGGCTTTCAAAGCAGGGGATTTGGCTACGTGCAATCTGCCCGCTGCTAGAAGCCAAACTGAAACCAGAGGCTGCGAGTTGAGCTGTCTGCAATCTGGATGGGGAAGGATTTCACACCTGTGAGGTTGCTTCTGCTGTGACATATAATAGGAAGCTTGCAGGCAGCATGATGTGATCAGTGGGAATAGGGCACTCCTGCTGCTGCCTGGAGAATCCACAGGTGCAGCTTTCAGCTACTGCAATCTACCAGCACTCCCATTTATGATATGGTTAGAGTTGGTGTATTAGAGATGGCTACTTCCATCATTTGCCACTTAAACCCATCTGGATAGATCCAAAGATTTTTATCTTTTAAAGATGACCCACAACTCTTTAACCTTGGCCACTCTGGCAACGCTTCCAATTTGCACTCAGCAAATCTGTATTTTATGAAACAGATGAATATCTGACTTCCTTCTGCATTGCAAATCAAAATAAAAGCTATTCTCTCCTGCTCTTGCTACTGGTAGCAAAACTGTCACCAAATCCACATGGAAATGTGCTAAGAGGTAAAGTAAGACACGGATTTTGGTGGCATGTTGGCTTTATCTTTTTATAGCTGTATTTGCAAAAATGCAAATTCTTTGATTTGTTATTGTGTGTTTGAAGGGCAGGTAAAGATTACATTTTTGGTGGTGGTTAAGTAGGAGATAGTTGTTATCAGTATTTCAGGCCTCTTTTAATTCACCATGCATATTCTTTGTGTATGTTTCTGCAGATGAGAATGATCTGTATTTAAAAGTTCAGCTAACCATTTCACAACTTGGTAGCAATCTCACAACATGGTATTTATCCTAATCTGATGAATTTGGGACAGCTGCTGCGGTTTACAACTGAATAGTCGGGCATTTGGGTCCATCGGCTGTAATATTTCTGTGGCAGTCTGACCTTTGAGCTGCCAGTAACAATTCTGTCCCAGAGCCCAATATGACACCCATATACATTTCCAAAACATACTTTTTGCTCTCTGCATTCGTTACTAGAGGAACTCTTAGATTTCTTCCATTGCTATCCATGTGTCCTTTACTGAGGACGGGAGAGCTTGCGGATAAGCAGCAAAGAACTGTGAAGCAGAAATGCTTTGAAGAAAGTAATAAACAAAGAAGCCCTGACTACTGGAAACAGAAAATTCAGAGCTTAACATTGGTTGAGTTGCAGCAGAAGTAATGAAGTGTGAAATGTGCTATTCCCACCCAGTACGCCATGCTGCTTTAATTTACAGAATATATAATTATATAACATTAACATTCTGGTACATCGGTCTTTGACAAAAAATGAAATGAAAACAGACAAACGCATGAATCTATTTATAAGGCAATTATTGTAATAGCAGTGGATAAGAATACAAACTTTAACCATTTTTGTTATTTTAAAATTGCGCCCTTAAGATCCTTTGATTTTGTGCCCTAGTAAATACTCAGTTACTGTTGCAAACCAATTTAGTTTAGTAAACCTTTACTGAACACTTGCAGAAGCCCTTCCAGCATATTTTTTCCAGCCTCTGAATCCTGTAACACCAGAGATCTGCTTAGAGATCTGCTTTTGAACTTGAGGGATAAATTACATGTGCGATTGGCTTCCCCGGTCAGACTGGGGTCCTTTCAGACCAATGCTCTGCCTTTGGCAGTGGCCCGAATGAGCTGGTTAACCAAATGTGCAATGCTCCGGCAATTACAATGAAAAGCACCACATCCCAGCACTCCAGGCATCGGTGTTAACCACAGAGTTCTCAGAATAGGAGATGCCCTTTTATTTCATTTGCAGAGAGATGACAAATGTTTATTATTAATGGTTCCCACCGTATGATTATTGAGGAAGGGGAGAGAATCCTTTCCTAATCTCTGCAGGCAAATTTCTCCTCTGAGACTCTACTTGGTCCTAAATTGACCTGCTGTGCTTGTGGTGCAGTCCAAGTATCTGTTAGTTAAACTGTTTTTGAGAAAATCCGCCGAGAGTCTGGATTGCTCACAAGACTCTTAGTGGTCTGCGTTGTCATTCGCCTCCATGTAGCTGAGGTCAGAACTAAATGGAAGATTAAAGTCAGACTGGACAGTTTAGGAAATGAATATGCTTTTCCAATGTGCCCACTAATAAACAAATCTCCTCATTACAAAGCTGCCACCAGGGCATCTGCTCTCCTCAGAAAGGCCAAGTAACACTTCCAAGGCTGGTCAGCCTCTGCTTCTTCTTGGATGAGATGCTTCCTCTTAGGGTTAGGGTCAACAGCTGAAGCTGGGAATTGCATTACGCTTCATTACACTTCTTTTATCTTTATTTTTTTTTTTTGGCTTGTACCTTAAAGTTTTTCAGCTAAGTCCCCGGGCTTTGTTTTGTTTTGTTTTGAGAAGAGATGAATTAAAAATCAGAAAACAGCATTCAGCTTTCTCCTACTTGATAATGATTTACACTGAGTCCACAGACAACCTGGGGGATGAGGAGTGCATATGCACAGTACTAGCTGGGTCAGAAGATGGCCTTTCTGAGTTCCTATCTCCAGAGGAAGCTGAGTTGTTTAGTCTCTGGGATGCTAACAGGACGGTGCTGAGACAACCTAATTTTGGTGGCTTCATGCAGGAAAACAAAACAAAACAAAACAAAAAACAGCTCAAACTTAATGACCTTCTGTAGGGGAAAAAGGCTTTAGGCATGAAGATACTGGCAGAAGTCAACAAGATTGTCATCTGGGGAGTGGAGAGAATACGGAAAAAGAAACAACTGAAATACCCTGCATGTTTGAGTTAACTAAAAGGTGTTATTTTGACATGGAAGCGCAGTTGACAGAGCAGGGGAGGTATGATCTTCAGCATGCCACATCACTGTTTAAAACGCAGCTTTTGATACTTCCCAGGGAATGTAGTGAGGTTTTTATTAAGGATTACCTAATGGCTGGATGTATTGTCCATCATCAAAGGCATTGAATCAATGCAACATTAAATGCTGAGGATCTTCAAAGGGCATGCTATAAGCAGGAGAAAATTGGGGAGCATAACAGGAGGCTGTACTGAATTTGGGGCAGAGGGGTACATTTGTGACAGGAACAACAAGAAACTCATGTCATTGAGATTATGCCGAAGAAGATCATCAGCCCTGTGTATTGCTGTGGGTAGAACATTTGAAGAGGTGGATCTGATTTAAAGCAACAAAATAAAGGAACTGTTTAGAATATTGTTTGTGAATGGGTGGTATACTTGAGGTACAGGTTATGTCAGTGTCCGTATAAGAGCATGGAGTGGGGATGTTTGTGAACAGAATTGACTGCTATCGCCTTGGGCTGCAAAGTTCCCTAGGAAAGAAAGTCTAGGTAGAAAAGTAGTGGAAAACAGATATAAGAAGTTTCCCTTATCATGTAGTCCATCCCTTTGCAATGAAACAAGATCAGTGCACAGAGTTTATAGCTGCACCTGGAAAATGGATGGAGTTATTTTTAATTGGCAATATTCATGGTTTGGTAGCATACCACAAATGTCAATTATGCAATGACCTATTACAGTACTAATTGGACATATCATGTATCAGCCATACAATTGCTGTTAATGGGATGGTAACTTATTCAAATTTATTTGTATGCCATCCCCTTCCGTGCACTGTGGTGGTGACCAGGAGAAATAAGTTTATTCTTACAGGGTTGGTAAGGCTGCAGATTTACAAGAATGCAAGCCCGCGTACTGGTCCTGAATATTTGATTCATCGCAGAGAAGAGGAGATGACATTGGTCCTGTGTCACTTCAGGGGCTGAGATACTGGAGGCTGTCTTAATGCAGAGACGTGACGTTGTGCCAAAGAAGCTAGCTGGAGAATGAGTTGCTGTGGAACTTCTCTAGTTGGTATTCCACACTAGGCAGGCGGTGCTAGGTCTCGCTGAGATTCCCACTGTGCAAAAGGCTGACAGATGCTTTGGACTGACACAATAATACCAAGTTTTTATGATGTATGCGCCGGAGGAATTCAACATATCCCTGAGCCAGCTCAAGTCTCGCTATGTTCCATTTAAGAAATATTGACGAAATGGGCCACATTATCGCTCAAGTCATTAATACATAACCTATAAAAGGACCTGGGCGCAAAATAAATAAATAAAGGAAAAAAACTCTAAACCAAACCTATTTTCTGCTCCTATGCTCCTTCTGCTGGTTATGCAGAAGCAGTAAACAAACCCTATTCCCAGAGCTGTGCTGACAACACTGATGATGGTGGTGCACAAATTAGGAGGTAAACAAAAAGCCGTGTTAATTTCAAGCTCCATTAGAAACACAGGCGGTAAAAAAAAATCAATGTCTCCCAAACAGAAAAGGTCAAAATTGGTAGGGAAGGAAAGTTGGTTTTTCGGTTGGTATAGGACTTTTTAATTATTATTATTTTTATTATTTCTTTTTAATTGGGTGTAAGCAAGAAGAAGCTACTGGCCAGTGTCATCAGTGCCTAATAAACCAAAAAATAACTACCAAAAGTTGTTTTTTAAAGAAAAATATCCTCAGCTTTGGCTCTGGTTGAAATACTTGTATTTAAAGGCTGGCTTCTATTTTAAATTTTGCCTGAAGGTTCTGTGGATATTCGGTTACATTTATAATCTTGGCATGACACATTTGAGGGATCATTCTTTTGAAAAGTGTAATCATCAGATTTCACTGTTTTCTCTTGGCATAGTGTATTCTTGGATCAGAATCCTTGGGGCCTGTTAGTTTAAATTTTAGGCTTTGTTGTGCATCCAGATTAAGCCTGGAAATACATGTGTGTCATTTTGTTATCAAGTCGTCTAGCAGAGGCTGACAGGAAGAACAAATACCGCTTTATATGTTTTCATTTTATGGTAGTGTGTCACCTTCATCTCCAGCAGCATTAAATGTTTATCACTTCGTGTGATCTTTGCTTTGCATATTAAACTAAACTTCGCGTGGCCACGTTAAATTATGTATGGAGGTGGCATTCCAAGGAACCAGCTCTTCTGATGAGAGTGCACATGCAAAAGTAGGCACATAAACACCACACAAGGCGATTTGACCTTACAAGAGCAAAGGTACTCGCTTCCTAAGCGTTTGAAAAAGTGGTGCTCTTAGCACAGGTGTTCAGAAAATTATTATTCTCACTCTCCTAACACCACTGGAGTTATACATATTTAGTGCAACCTCCTTTTAGCAAGAGCAGCGTTTGGAACAAGGCTGTTAACACGTCTTCGTTCTCCAGCACCAGCTAGTCGTAGCATTTTGCTGTAATAAATTCCTCCTCGTCCCTGTGTGTCAGGCTGGATGCCCCTCCACAGGCTAGGACCAAGGCACAGGGAGTTCAAATACCATGTTTTATGTATAAAAAAGTCTTCACATGGCATTTAGCTTGGTTGGAAACCATCTTCCGCCACAGCATGATCAGTATCTTTGTAGCAAAATCAAGATCGTTGTGGTAGAGAGCACAGATGAGACATGCAAAGGGCTTCTACCTCTGCACATTTCCTTCCGAACAGCTGCATCTCCTCATTGTCACTTCAGCTCATCCCTAAGACACAGCTTGGGCTTCTAATTGTCATTCCCTTCGGTGGACATTAGTGTGCTTGTTAAATTGGCCATTTGTGTCCCACAGCTGCTGTGCCTGTCCGGTGACTCACTCGGACCTGCATTTTGCACACCCCGTGGGAGCAGGGAACAAGTTATCTCCGTGCCTTCTGCTTCTGGTCCTAAAACTGTTGTGCATCAAATTCAGTCCTCCTGTATTGCTTCATTAACCTCTTAAAGCTGCAGTTATTTGGAGAAGAAAAAAAAAAAAAAAAGAAGAAAAAAATTTAAAGACAAAGGAGCCTAAAGGAATGTGTCGTCTCCTAAGGAATTCAACATCTTCCACCAACAAAAGAGACTTACTCAACCTGGAGGCGTTGTAGTTAAGGTGTAAAGTAACGTACAGAAGTCAGCCTGCCCATCCATAGTTGCAATGGGAGGGTGTTAGTAACAGCAGCCAAATCTTGTTTGGTCAGGAAAGTAAGCGGTGAAGGCTTGAGGATATGTAGAAAGCTGATATATGGAGGGCCAGTTCCCCAAAGTTCCCCTGATCTGCTTACTTTCATGTCAAAGCTTCAGCACTCCGTGTTAATGATTGCCTGTGCTGAGAACATGACATTTGTATTTCTTTCAGAAAATGATACCTTTTCTCTCTCTAAAGTAGACAATTTTGTGTTCTGTCAAAACTTCATTTAAGAACAGTTTCCCTTTTGCAAGTGTGAGACCAAATAGTGCCCCCTGAAATCATGAGAAGCCAACATCATCGATTCTCGGCCTCTGCCTAGCCCAATAATAAATTATGAACATCATGTTGAAAAATACTTCTGAAAGTAGCCTTCCTGACATACGAGTAATAATGACTGCAGTGAAGCTTGAGGGCATACAAAGTGCTCACCGTTTACTACTACAGTGAATTCTTTCATAAGGCTTTCCTCTTTTGCAGTACAATTAATTTTACGTTTCATTTACTGACACTGGCATGCACTTAGCCTTAGAATATTAGTTAAAATTGGTTTATGATGTCAGCCCTATTCTTAGCACACTGAAAACAGGGGAATAATTGAAGTGTGCTGTTGTACAATTTAGGGCTTGTGGTGGACTTGGAGAATTTCGGATGGAGAGATGAGGATGTGCCATTCCCGCTTCTGTCAGCCTGCAGGGAATAGCTTTTCTCTTTAACATTTCATTGTAATCTTTCTGATGATACCTCAAAATGTCAGCTTGTGCCTCATAGCTTAAGTTCTTCCCAAAATAACTTCGATGTACCTCCGAAGTTTAAAAACTAAATCACAGCAATATATACCAATAACACTCAGACCCGAAAGGCTGTTGAAATTTAGGATATCATTTATTTTGGGTTAGCTGCATTTTCAGTTCTACGTTGTCTCCTGTACAGTGCTACCAACGAGCTGGCTTTAGAGATGGCCACAGAGGACTCTGTACTAGTCCTGCTGAAAACCTTTGCCAACTTACGGAGTTATATTCTAGTGAAGTGTTAGGAACTTTTCAGGATGAAAAGGAATTAAGAATAATTCCGCGTGGAGTGCTTTTGGCTTCCTTTCTGCAATAGAGTTTTGGTTCTGAAATGTTCGATATTTAGCTTTTCTGGGAAGAAATGAATGCATTAGGCAGTCAATGAAGCATTGCTTAAAATCTGCTTTGGGGCTCTCACAGACTTCCACAAGCTTTACTTAAGCCTTGTGATGACTTGGAGAAAGGGACATTCGTAAAAGCTTCCTATCGAAGAAGGAAGAACAATCTGAGACATCCACACGTGAGTAGCACCCTGCTTGACTTGTCTTCAGGAAAAATAACGTGTGTGGATCACAAGGTTGGCTCTGTCTTGAGAGGTTATGGAACATTTTCTCATTAGAGAACATTTGCCTCTGAGTTTGCTTTTCCCTGTGAGATAAAACAACCGCTGGGAAGCACTGAAACTTGGTGTATTAGGGAACCCAACACACGGAGCTGAGAGGGCAGTCAGGACTTCATCAGCTGAACGTGCCCATGTTCTGACCTGACCTTACCCACACGTTTCCATCAGAAGGGCAGGCTGTTTGCCAGAGTCATTCTGAACCCTTGCTCTGAAACATGTTTTTTTTTGGCTGTGCTCTTATCTATAAGCTATCTATTTTTATTGCTGTCCCCATCCGAGATATTTCAGGCTAATGAAACAATACGATTGTTTTTATCCCCAAAGTATTTCATTTCTACTGAAGAATATCATACAGTGGAATGCAAATCTAAATCCGAGCAGAAATCTCTGCTGAGATGCTTTTAAAAATGAATTAGCTTAGTAAAGAACTGGCAGATACGTGCCGAACACTCTGTGAGGATCGCTGATTGTGAAGTTTTGTTAAACGGCGCTTTCTCCAAGCATGTACAAAAATAGCAACGTTGGAAATCATGAAGCTCTGTCTTTTTCACAACTGAAACTATTATGGGGCTGCATGCAGCGTTCTCGTTCCCTCTTCTCCCTGTTGAAAGCTGAACTTGTTGGAAACATGAGGAAGTAGTAAGCATGGTACTTAATGTGATTACTCCAGAAATAGGTGCTATATGCACCTACAAGCATTAGCCAGCTAGGGTTTGCACCACTGAGCTCCACTCTGTATTAATTCATTAATGGAGTCATTAACAAAAATGTGATGGAGTCTTTTCCTACTGCTGCACATGCAGCTCAGATAAGCAAAGACTTCAGAAATGTTTGTGCTGCTGTCTGTATGCACCTACCTCTGCGATGCCTGTAAGCACAAAGTGAACTTCTGCAGTCTTTGGTGAGCTGCCCCCACAAAGCAACTGGAAATCCTTTCCAGGCCTGACTCCTGTGCACATGAAACCTCGGCAGCTTCTCTCATCTTCCAGCCCTTCACAGGCTCCCTCCCTCCCTGGCATTTCCTTTGGGAAGCGCGGCCATTCCCATGGCTGCGGTTCCACCCTCCATCACCCACGGCAGTATCACCTGGGCTGCTCCTTGGGGAGAGCTCCCCAAGAGCTCCCAGCCTCCTGCAGACCCCACCTGATAACTGCTGGCTGAAAAATTGGCAGCGTTCGAGCTGCTGAAGTGTGCTGACTGCTTGCTGTCTCGTGTTGTCTCACTGGTTCCTTGCATCTCTGAATCTGCTGCGTTTGTCTTCGGATGTGTCTGCACTGCCTTCTGCAACTTGAAGCATAAACCAGGGAGGAAGTCTGGAGAAGTCTACCTATAGAAGAAAAGCTTTGTGTGACTGCTGTCGCTGCTCCTCTCCAGCCAGCCCATTTAAACCTGGATCCATACCTTCCACTTGAGTGCGCAGACTTCTGTTTTGTCTTGGGAACGCACCCGACACGCGACGTAGGGGAACGTTTCCATCACTAATCTGTTTCCACGTGAATTAGACAGGCAATATATCAGTGTACCTTTCAGAGCTGCCCTGTAATGACCAGAGCTCGCCTGTTCCTCACCTGCACACTGCTTGTGCCCGGTCTGGCTCGCCTTGCACGGCTCCAGGGCATGTGCAGTGTACCAGGAGTGCCGGCTCCCTCCTGCTCTTGCAGGTCCTAGAATAATGCAGTAATTAAGAGTAAAATGTGGGAATCTTAATTTCTCCACTGATGTTGCATCACAAAGAGGATTAGAGGTTGATCTCTTAATGAAACTGCCAGTTTGCCGTTGCCCCGTCTCCTGAGTATTTTGAGAAATGTATTATTTTACAGAGCATGTCTACACTTTTTTTTTGCTTTGTGCTGTTCACATTGGACCTTAGAAATGTCTAACTGCTCTGTGATTTATTTTTTTTTTCCTATTAGCTTGCTAGAAAAATGCAAGGGAGGGACAGAATACAAAAACTTGACATTTGGAAATGTTTTCCTGCTATTTTAGTTATTGTTTTCTATTGCTGTTGTACCTACTATCCCCTGGTGAGAATGGCTGCATATGTATAGTAAAAGGCAGTGGCTGTCCTAAAGAGCTTACCTCCTAAACAAGACAAATGGTAGGAAGCATCATCTGAGGATTGCTCCAGGAGGAGGCACAGAAGCGCTGAAGCTCAGGCTTCGGGCTGCACGGGAAATCTGTACTGGAACCAGAGCTGAACTCACATGGCTGCAGCTGCTGTCCAGTGCCGTAGCTCTAAAGCCTTTTTTACCCTTCCAGCCTTTCTTCCCGAGCAAAATCGCTCCTCTTAGTGCTTTTCAGAATCCCACCAGCAATTGTCGGAGCATCCCATGTGGGCAAAAGCGGAGCAAACGCCGCGCCGCGTGGCTCCCTGCAGCCCGGTGCTCGCGGGAGCCTACCTCCGTGCAGCACTAATGAGACCTACCAGCATTTCTCCTCCAACCTATCAGCTGAAGACCGGGGAAGATGTGATTTATTAGCCAGGACTGAGATGGATAGCATCATAAATCTCCTCCAGCCTGCCACAATTAAAGTTGCCAGGGCTCTGTACTTTGCCACGTGGAATCCACGCGAGCCTGATCAGATCTGACCGGCTTGTTCTGCTAAACGCGAGTGTTGAAATGACCGCCCAGAGTTTATTAATAAGTGTATAAATCTGGACTATAAAGGGGAAAAAGATGAACTGGTACTAGTATATCTGTGACATATACTTAATAATAAAACTTAAACTCTTCTACAGCCTGATACAAATTACTTGCTCTGCCGCGCCGGTCTTGCCACAGATACACATTTCATTTTTGTGATATACTCTGCGGCTGCTCAGCTAATAAGTGCTGAGAAGGGATAGTAATGGATAGATAGATGCATCTGGTATTTATAGAGGACTGTTTTAATGGTGCTAAAAAACTGATGTGCTCAGCGTTCCTCGCAGCTGCAGTTGCGTTTGTGGCGGTAATCCTATCAGGAGGGCTGCTGGCTTCCAGAGTAATTAGAAGCCTGCAGCAAATAAACACCAAATGAGTTCCCTTTTTTGAAGTTATCTTTTCTCCCTCTTTTCAATAGCCCTTCTCTGGTATAATTATGTAGCAGTCATTATAACATTAAAAATCATTTTGAGTGAATGAATGCTATTTTTGTTGTTGTTGTTCCTTGCTAATTATTACGAACTAATTGTAATTTAGGCTAGTCTTCTAAAAATCTCGCTTCGTTACAGCATGGCTACTGACTGAAGGCTCTTGCAGCCTTGATCCCAGGAGCTCGAAGTTCCCTTCACCTGGGTCGGTGTGGTGGCTTCTGAGATACAGACGGAGGGCGAGCAGTTGCCCAAAGCCGTTTTGATAAGCTCCTGCCCTTGTAGCATTCAGGCTGTGGGATTCATACAGGTTCACAGCACCAGGTGCTTGCCACCAGGGAAGTGGTGTCAGACTGACTGTCTGATAATACAGAGAGGTAAAAGCCTTCCTCTCTGGCTTTTTGTGACTTTGTCTAGGATAAAACTTGGAGTCCTGAGATGCTCCTTCCTGAAAAGACACTGGCGAGAGTTCAAAGGACAATAGCAAAACAAGCAATAGTCCGGGGAGGGTTGAACTCTAATTTGTTGTATCTTCACCATCTATCTTGGTTATTAGCCTTGCAACATTTGTGGCTTCAGTCAGATGTTTTGGATTTGTGCTCGTGTACGCTGAGTTGCAGTATGTAGGCACTGGGTCAATGCCGCATAAACCCCTGTGTTCTGGTTTGCATGTTTTGGCTCTTGTTTTCAAACTGGTTTCAAGATTTAAAAAAAAAAAAAAAAAAAAAAAAAACAACAACAAAGTAAGGTTTGGTTATAGCCACATAAGCAAGTCTATATTAATTTACATTTACTGGTAATGAGGTACGAGAATGAAAAACCCTCCCCACCTCTCAGATCCCAGCTTGAGTTTTTAAGATTGGCTGTTAGAAGAAAAATGTCTTTGTACTCCCAAATTGAGCACATTCAGTCCGGAGTTACTAGCACATAATAAACATGGAAACATCTAGTGACACTTTCTTTAATGGAATCATTCTTTAGACTAGAACCACAGCTTTTATTACTCGGATTCTTAAAATGCCTTTTATAATGTAGCTCATAAACAGCCTTAGCTTCTGTTGTCCTATAATGGCAATTTCTTCATACCAGGACCATTCCCAACCAAGGCAGCACAGCCCTATGGCTGTAACTTGGCATGTTCACAGAAATACCAGAGCGAGATGTTGGGGAGATACCGAAGCTTCAAGTGCTTCAAGTATTTCTAAATGTACTTCATTGTGGAGTTCAGTAGATACTTGCATAGCATTGGCTGTGCTCAGGACCTCTCTCTTTTCCTGACCTGTCCTGCAAATTACTTGGGGGTGAGAGAGATTTATACCAATGGGGCAAATTGCTGTGGTGAATCTGGGCTCAACTTTCAAATGAGTCATTACAGAGCAGGGACATATATGCCCAAATACGTGGAGGAAAGATAAGCCAGATCAGCTAATGCTTTAAGTCAATGCATCTGTGATAAAGCACATAAAATCCTCTAAGGAGAATTACGATGCAGTGAGTTATGACTACTTCATGCTTGAATGAAAGCATCCATTTGTAGGTTTAGGGCATACAACCTCCTACACAGGGCCTTCATTGTTTAGGGTGATTTACCTTAATTTTCCTCAGTGTTTCCATATTTTGGATTTGAGCTCACGTATGCTGAATTATAGTGTACAGACCTTGGGTCATCTTTTTCTGAACCTTGTATTTTTCCCAGCCTTTTTTTACCTCTTGGCTTTGAAAGGCATCTCCTGAGGAAAGAATGTGGTTTTGTGCTTGTGATACATCTCAGAGGCTATTTAGATAATGGTTTCTTGACAGGGAGGTGCTTATGTTTTTTGCCAAGTCTTTTATTCCAATTGTGATAAATTTGCACTGTATAACAGTGAGAATAAAAACCCCATAGTTTCATTGGAAATGAGCTTGGGAGTTTACCATCCAAATGCCTCATGCTGTCAGAGAAGCCCTTAACATCTCCTGTTGCACACACTTCTGCTGATCCAGGAGTTTTTAAGCACTGAAAGCACAATCTGCTTCTTGGATGTATAGCAGCCCCAAAAGGAAGAGGGAATCCATTTAGAGGAGAAAAGTCTGTTTCCAGGAAAAAAAACGGAATTACTGCAGAAGGTCCTAAAATCTTGCAGTGGTCTGCCAGACAGCAAATCCCTGAAAGATATCTGATCACAAATAACAGGAGGATGTCTGGTACAGGCTTCTGACTGATATTTCAGTCTAGTAGATAGAAGTGAAGATAGAAGGGAAGCAGAGGTAAGGAGTCTAATCACCCAGAAACCACACACACTTACACATACACTATCTCTCATCCAAGAAAAAAATGAACATAGCAGTTCACTCAGAGTCATAGCAGGCATGAAGGACTAGTTTCCTAGTCCAGGGCAGAGTTAACAATACAGAAAAGAATGCTTGTATTATTTGTTCCCCTCAACAACACATTAAAGTTTGAACAATTTAGATGCAACTAATGGAACAGGAAAAAAGAAAATAAGGAAGGAAGGAAGGAAGGAAGGAAGGAAGGAAGGAAGGAAGGAAGGAAGGAAGGAAGGAGGGAAGGAGGGAAGGAAGGAGGGAAAGAAGGAAGGAAGGAAGGAAGGAAGGAAGGAAGGAAGGAAGGAAGGAAGGAAGGAAGGAAGGAAGGAAGGAAGGAAGGAAGGAAGGAAGGAAGGAAAAGAAAGAAAGAAAAAGAAAGAAAGAAAGAAAGAAAGAAAGAAAGAAAGAAAGAAAGAAAGAAAGAAAGAAAGAAAGAAAGAAAGAAAGAAAGAAAGAAAGAAAAGAAAAGAAAAGAAAGAAAAGCCAGACTATGATACCATGCTCCATGCAATTACTTCTCAATGCTAAATAAACACATTGGTGAGAAAATTGTAATTTGCAATTATTGGACAGTGCTAGAAAGAGCAGCGTGATAGCCAGTCCCAGGCAGGCCCTTGATGAATAGGAAGTTATTTATAGCGTTATGCAATGTTGCGTTCTGCCAGCGTATAAAAGGAGTGAATTTCAGCGGTGATGGAGGTTCGGTACAAGACCATCATGCCAACCTGTTCCGGATTGTTTTTTGGGAGATGGAGAAAGGAGGAGGGAGGGGTGGCAGTGTCTATCACAGAGAAGAAAGGCAGTGAAACGCTACCCTCTTTTAATTAAAGGCTCCCACAAAGTAATTTCCCCCTTTAGCTTGTGATAATATGCTTTTGGCAGGAAGAGTAATGCGAACAAAACACTCTTCCTTATAAGCAAAATCAAGGAGGGCAGGCAAATTGTATTCAGCAGCAATTTATTGAAGGATTTGTCATTTGTTTTTGAACAGCCCTTTGAGTCGGGCAGTAGGAGCAGGGTGTTGTGCTTGTGTGTTTTGAGTGGCAGTAGCAGTGGGGTTTGAAAACCTTTTAGAGGAGTCTGGGGATAGTCTCCCATGGGAAATTATGGAAAATACCTGTCAGTCTTAATGGAAACTCATCATTCCAAAAGGAAACTAATGTGCTCTCTGGAAGTATATTTTATCAGCGTTAAGTCCTCTTTGCGGTAACGTAAAATAGGGTGAACATGACAGGGGTAGTGAAATCTCATAAGAGTCTCCCCAGCTTGGGGAATTTTAAGAGCTATGCAGAGTTCCCTCTGGATATCTGAGCAGCCTGTAAATAAGTACAAAGGTTGTCACTTTTTTCCCTATTTTGATCATTTCTGATACATTTCTTCCACATTATCTGCCCAATTGTGAATCCTCTGGACATTGCAGATAGAGCCACTGTGAATTAATTCCATTTTCTTGCCTAACAGCGCTTTCCTTATGAAAGGACCTTTTAAAGATACGTGGCCTGAAGGGTCGGGGCCCTTTTGTTTTGTGATGTGTGGGTATCATTGTAGTCTGTATCCCTCAAGGTACTGGAGAAGTGCACTGCTCCTCTACATGCATTTACACACACAAAGAGGGGAAATCACAGTTAGATCGACACCAGAAGTGTTATCCTGAATTAGCTTATTTCATTTTCATTAAAAGAAGACATGAGATGGGAGAAAGTATACAGCTGATGTAATGTAATTCGTACATTGTACATCTCATTGTAGGGCCTTCAGCATAATGTGCCACGCAGAGCGTTTTTTTTGTACTGGGGAAATGCAGCATCCTGTTGAGGAGATAGGCTGCTCAGCTGAATGACCCTGAAGTGGGTCTGCAATTAGTGAGCAATAGCCAGGAGAAGTCATGCTGCAGCTGACACACAATGCAATGCTTTCCAGCCAAAAGAGACACATGCACAGCACTAGGGAACAGCTGATGGCAAGGCTTTCTGAAAGAACAAGCTGTAACACAGCAAAACTTAATCAGTGCTGTCCTCCCTCTTTCCTGTTCTCTATGTCTTCATTTCTTCCTCGTACATCTGCTGCTTCTATTAAAGACATTATTTTAGACATTAATGTCTAAAACAGGGATCCTACCAAGGAGCCTTGCGGCGTGATGGGTTTAGGTAAAGGCACTGAGCTTTAGGAAATTGCCGGGGGTTAGAGACACAATAGTTGTTGTTACTGCAAGTCTGTTAAAACTGGAGGGAAAGGGAAATGTGGCAATGTGAAGTCTAAGTGCCATGCTGTGACCAGCTTTTACTGCCATAGGGCTAAGAGCAATGGTAGGTCCAATATGAAAGACTACCTTGGAATAATTGGCAACAGCCCTTCCTTTGATTGATTTTTGCTTCCTTTACTTGAATAATCTCACCATAAAAATGTATAATAAAGTAAAATAATACAGGCGCTCAGCGCAGCGATTGCAAGAGCAGGTGAGTCACTGCCATCCTGTTTGTCCTCGACTCAGCAGAGAAGCAGCACACACTCAGACATGAGAAGCAGAGGGAAGGGAGGCTGGCTCCGACAGCAACTGTAATAAACGGCCTAATCTTTCTGAGCTGCACTTCTAACAAATAATTAAGCAGTGGATGCGTCCTACAATAATACCAGCTGGGCTTTTCTCTAAGTCTCTAGACAGATTTTCGGTGCAGAATTATCTCAAGTGATTCTTCTCTAACTAGCATAGCTCAAATGAGAGAGGCCACGGTGCATATGAAGCCTGAGGTGGTTGTATCCATATCATAACTTCTGGGGTCACCCAAAAGCATCCTTTAGTGCTGCTGGAAATGCTCAGAAATCCCTGGTGGAAGGGACATGGCACTGCCAGGTTATTTGTAGTATCACAAGGTGATAGTAGGGATCCCTACTCTATTTTTTAGGATTGCTGTAGTTCTCACCATGCCTTGGTGCTAAATTACTCTGTATGTGGACTCAGTGATATGCAGATTTCCATCTCACAAGCAATAAGCAGCAAGAGATTTAAGCAAACAGATGTTTACTGAGTGGGAAATGGAAACGAAATGAAACAACAGCGCAGGAAAAACAAATAAGGAAGCCAAGACTCAGCTGTGCTGGCAACAGAGCCAGACCTCTGCCCTGCCCGGGGGGTAGCCAGGGACTGCCCTTGGTGCTTCCAGATCAAAATTCCTGACTGAACTGGGAAGCACTGTTAGTGGCAGAGGTTGACCTCCTTTGCAGGGGTTGTCCTCTGCCCTCCAAGATATGTGCAGTCTGGTGGTAAGGCAACTGTGTGTTTGGAGTAAACAGACCCTCAAGAACCTCTTCAAGCAACCACTGTGGCTGCTTGTGCTGCTGCCTGGTGATCCCTGTGTGAATCATTAACACAGGTCTGCAGTACTTTGTGTTTTGTTTTTATTTTCCTTGGATCCCCCTTCCCTCTCGTGTGGCCAGGAAAGGCAAACACTGTCCCCTTAGTAGAGCCTTTTTCCCATTTCTAGCCTCTAGCTCTCTCTTTCACCCTACTACTGCAACTGCACTTTTGGCCTAGTACCATCACATTCATAGTCATCTGACCATCTGAAGCTGTTTTCTGGTTCCAAGTCATTATTGTCACATTCATCAACTGGCATCTCTCAATTTTTCCACTTTTAAGGATGAGTGACTTGCATATAATTCTGTGAAATCTGATTCTGTTCTACCTTCTATTCATAGTTCAAGTTTTCTTCATAAAGCTCAAGTTCATTTCTGCTTCTCTTCGTAAGTTGTCCTGGTTTCAGTTAGCACAGAATTAATTTTCTTCCTAGTAGCTGGTGGAATGCTGTGTTTTGGCTTAGAATGAGAAGAGTGCTGATAACACCCCGATGCTTTAATTGTTGCAGAGCAGTGCTTATACTAAGCCAAGGACATCTCAGCCTTTGCTCTGTCCTGCCAACGGGCAGGCTGGGGGGTGCAGTAAGAGCTGGGAGGGGACAGACCCAGGACAGGTGACCCAAACTAGCCAAAGGGGTATTCCATACCATCTGACGTCATGCTAAACAATATATAGGGGTGGCTAGCCGGGGGGAGGGGGCCGGACTGCTCGGGGTTAGGCTGGGCATCGGTCAGCGGGTGGTGAGCAATTGCATTGTGCATCACTTGTTTGTACATACTATTATTACTTTCGTATTATCACCATTGTATCATCATTATTATTATTGTTATTATTATTTTTGTTATTTTTTTTTTTCCTGTCTTATTAAACTGTCTTTATCTCAACTCACGGGCTTCACTTTCCATTTCTCTCCCCCGTCCCAGAGAGGGAGGGGGGAGGGTGAGCGAACGGCTGCGTGGTGTTTAGCTGCCAGCCGGGTTAAACCACGACATAAGTCCACCAATCCCTCTGATACTATGGCTGCCGACCAGAAAGTCCAATGCAGCAATATACAGGGTATCTCCTCCATCTGAAACTCATCTCGCAAATTCCAAAAGTCCTTCTAATAGCAGATCTCTCTTTTTTTCTTTCTTTTTTTTTTTTTTTTTTAATTTAATGAGCCTCGTTATACTTTATTTGTTCAGCTTTTTGTGAGCAGCCATATGGCATCAGTGGAAACCCAGTGAAAATTTATTTATTATCTCACAAAATGTATAGAAGGATGTCAAACGTAATTAAAAGCGTTCTCTTTGAGATATATTCTTACCAATTAGTCACTTGGAGCTTCTAGACAAGTCTTATCAGCTGGCTGGCAGAGGATATCTCTAAGATAGGTGTCATGGGTCAGGAGGAGATACAAAGCGAGTTTATCAGTAGTGCTATTTCAGGTATCACAAGCTACTTCTGAGTTCTTGAAATTCTTGAGCGAAACACTTGATTCTTATCTCTTTGGAAAATCTCTCTTGCCACAAAGTAGAAAATCAGGCACAGTGGAGAAGTGTTTAATTCCTCAGTGCTAGAAGTGTGCAGTCAGGAAACAGTACAACCTGGATTCTTCCCACCAAACTTGCATTGGTTGCCTGAAGCTGGGAGACCAGAAGCCCCCTCCAAGTCACCAGTTCAGATAAGCATCCAGAGGGCAGTTCAAATTGGAGGCTGTATTTATACTTTGAATATGAAGTAATTAGATTCTAAGCTTATGAAGGTTTTTAAATTCTTTTGATTAGGTGGGATGGAGCCAGACTGTAAGGCCTGACAGAATTTGTTTGGACAAGAATTTGGCTTTCAGGGAGTGAGGAATTACTTGGAGAAGCCAGGCAGAGGATTTTATTTATTTTTATTTTTTTTCAGAAGAATTCCTTGCTGCACACATCTCACTTTATAAAAACATTTGATCGGAGCTGCTCCTTTGTCTAAGACTTACATGTAGGTCAAATACGAGTGGTTGAACACTCTTCCTAAAAATCAAGTACATCTCTCATCCTCCTCTCATTAAGTGAGGAAATTTGTGGATTTATTTTTCATTCCATTTGCTCTGAATTTTATGCAAATTCATCTGCAAGGCCAGGCTTGTGCTGAAGCCGGTCTAGTCAGCAGCTGCTTTGAAGTGCTCTGCACCAAGCAGATGTCTATAGAGGCAGCACAACTTTCCACCTAACGTGGTAATGGGATTGTTGAGTAGGCAGGCTCGAGTTTTCAGATGTTTCTGTAGCCATTTGAGGCCATCAAAGGGGAGGCTGCTGCAGCTTCTCCTCCCCAGCTTGTTGCAAACTCCTAACTCCTCTCCAGGAACTCGGGCAGTGGTGTGGAGAACCACCTGGCTGAGTTGGTCTAGCCAGAAACACTGACTAATGACTACCAAAGCATTAGGATTTTTGTGCATTCAGACATTTGTTGTTCACATTAGCATGTTTTGCATTATGAAAATGTATTCTCCCCTTCTGCTTGCACACTCATGTCCCATTTGGGAGGACAGAACTGCAGCATATTACTAAGGCCTGACTTTGTGGGCCCTGTTGCCACCTCCCCCTGAGCAATGTTACTGCAGAAAGGAGAAGGGCCTGCATTTTCTGAAAAGTTACATCTTCTGTATCTGGGCTTTCAGGAATAGGTGCAAAAATCCCCTTTCGCCAATGACTGTTTCCAATGCTACCTCCTGCACGTGCTGGGTGTGGGTGCTGGGACAGTGCGTGCTGGACTGGGCCTCCTGGAAAAGCTGCACCAAATATTCCATGGTCTGAATTTTTGGGTAGACCTGTGTGGTGCCAGGAGTTGGACTTGATGATCCTTATGGGTCCCTTCCAACACAGGATATTCTATGATTTTGTGATTCTATGATTTGCTGTGGGACGGACCTTGTTTGGGGTCCATTCCCCAGCTCAGAGGTGGGACTGCTTGCCCATGTACACTGCCAGTGCAATTTGCCCCCTGAGGTGCTCCGTATCCCCAGTTGTTCATGAGGCAGGCATGGTAGATGAGCTGCAGCTCTTGTTGGTGGAGGATCAGGTCTAGGTCTCTCCACAGATGAAGCCTGGGGCAGCTCAGTGGTTCCCTCCATCCACGGGGGCTGCGTGAGGTGTTGGGGAGGAAAGAAGCAGAGGAAAGGATTGTTCAGGCAGTGCGGGGTCCCCACCTTCCTGTGGGGTTCCCACTGCTGGGTTAGAAGGTGAATATAAATAAAAAGTCTTCCCTTGTATATTTAGCTGTCATTTGCTGGTGCTAAGAGCACAACGTAGAGGGGGCCCTGCTTTCCTGTACCCATGTACCAGTGACTTCAGTGACTGGAGCTCTGTTTGAGAGTGCCTTCCCTCCTTGGCAATCTTATTTAGCACAGGCTTCAATTAAACAAGCAAGCCAGGGAAAATAGGGGGTGGTTGCCTGGTAACCAACTGCCTTGAGATCTGGAAAGATAGAGCAGAGTGAAGGGTTAATTTTTGCAGGTGAAAGTAGAATTGTCCAGGGATGTGGGTGGTGGAGGTTTTAAGCTGGAAAGATCTAGGACATGGTTCAGAGAAGAAGTAGAGTTCCCACTGGGTTCCCTCTCCAAATAATAACACAACAAGAATGGTGTTTGCTTAGTTAAAATCCAAGCTGATGGAAATTTAGAGAGAACACAAACAAGATTACTGTTTGAGGGTACTTCCTTGTGGGTGATATTTACATAATTTGCCACAGCATTGCAACATTTTCTATCAGGGCATCTCATTGAGAGTTCAAAGCTTGCCTTAAATAAGCAGTTGTACGTGGCTGTATATCCTACAAAAAATAGGAACTGCTTTTGTGCACGTGTTCCCTGGGAGAGCGTGATTTTTACAAGGTACCTGTGGGTGTCAAAAGATCTGTATTAAATCTTGATAGGTTTATTTGGAGAGAGCCGAAACCTGCACAGAGCTGGGGGGCTTCATACCTCTGAAAATCAAGCAGCAATCATGCTTCTTCAAAACTTCACCTTCTGCCTTATCAAGTGCTTGTTTTCCCTTATTCAGTACATTTTGAGTAGTTTTGGAATTAGAGAAACAGAGAAGAGAGACAATTTATGTGAGAGTCCGTGCTACCTCTTGAAAATATCCTTAACATGCACTGCTAAATCTTGACCCAAAGGATGAGAATCCAGATGTAGAGCTGGGAGGCCTTTCAGGAGACCTGCATGCCCTTCCCCAGGCCAGGGAGTGAAGGAGCCAGTAACGAGGCAAGTCCTAAATGCAGGTGCCTAAGTGTGCTTCAGCCTGGCCCCTGTTTACGGTGTCATCATGAAGAGCGAAGCTAATCTGCAGATATGCAGATTGATTCCCTGTGAAGGCGATCATGAGGCTTCCTGCGAGATCTGCACATTGACTGGCACACGTAGTCTGCCTGCAATATGCCCTCGTTATTTTCTGTCTGCTTACTGGAGTCCTCTTTTCTTACTGATGAAAAGCAGAGGGTGAAGTCGATTCTTTCCACGAGCTGTTTTTATTTCTTTGTGCTTGTTTGTATTATGACAGCACTTCAGAAGCCCTCCTTGTGGGCCAACACCACACGGCACAGGTTGCTTTATGAATATGGAGTGCAAAGATTGTAAAAGATTGCATGCTAAATATGTCAGAAAGCAGTAGATAAACACAGCAATTTAATATGGGAGAATAACAAGACAATAGCTCTCTTATAGTAAGCCACAACCCCAACAAATCTATTAAAGCTTTGTGGACATCGTGGCAAAAGAAAATCTTTCTAGGTTAGGATTTTCCAAGAAGACAGGGACGTGTGGCCTTGCAGATGTTTTGAACAAACTCTGCCCAGAAGTGAGAGCCTTTTGGGAGAAAATCTAATTGTCTTTGGAGATTTTTTTGACTGTGTAGCAGAGACTGGTGTCACTGGCAGAGTTAGGATCAATAGCTCTGTAACAAATAAGAAATGATAGGCAAAGATAGGCTATGCTCAGAGGGACCTTGAAAGTCTTCAGGCATTTCTGAGTCTGCTGTTGCAAATATGAATCCATTATCATCAAGCAAGGAAACAGAGAACAGTCTTTGTGACAGCATTTTGGATGGATGGGAAGCAGGGCCAGGAGTGCCTGTGAAGTGTTACACCCACAGCTGATGGACCCTGGCTCTAAAGATAGTCACGAGCTTGGACAAATTTTCATATGGTGTTGGAGATGAAAAAAATCTTATAACGGTAAAGGGGAAATACTGCCAAGACTTAAATATGTTTTTAATCTGTGCAGGATTGTCCAAGTCCTTGCTGGAGCACTGTCTGTACTGCCACATTTTAGAATAATGGCTGGAGTGTTGTGCATCAATTTTTACATGCTTTGGGCCAAGTATGAGTGGCCCAAAAATATTCCAACAGTTTTTTGTTAGGTGCATCCTGGCAAAAAAAAAGGAATGTGTATCTTTGGGATTTTTTCACTATTTTTTAGAAAAATCCTTTTGAGCAGAATTTAAAATTCTTTAGCCCCTGACTCCTGTTCCCACCCACCAAAGGATGTGCGCTGGGCTTGCAGTGCAGTATCCCACATACAGCAGGACAGCCCCTTTGTATGGAAGCATTTTCCTGTGTGTCAGTTGGATTTTGTGTTGGAATTTGCAAATCACAAAGCTCATATCTGTGTCTCCTCATTTTCTGTTATAGAGGCTTCTAAATAATCAACTTCTCCCTGAGCAAGGAAGAAACTTTGTCAGTGTTTGTATGATCTCGACATGCAAGGTGTGCTTAGTGCTGTTTATGTAGGACCTACAGGCAGTAAGTTTTTTTAATTAAATTACTTTGACCTAGAATGCGGTTTAATTAAACACCGTATTAAACAGACTTAAACAAAAAGGCATTTAGTAAACCACTATGCAAATTTCAAGGTAATTAAAATTTGAGATCTGTCAACTTCACACTATCTCTATAATTGATGCTAAATGTGAACAGATCAAATAAGTACACTTTTCATTGTGTTTCATTTTTTTTTCCTTGTGCAAGCTAAGATTGCTAATCACTCCTTTGAATTATTTCTCTATCTGATCTGTTGGATTCATCATTAGAGTGGGTGTCTTTGGGGTTGGTAGTTACTGGTTAGTTTGGATGCACCAAAGACGTCTTGCATAATGCAGAGGTGACAGGGCACTCATTAAAGAAAATAAGATAAAGTGTTAACTGAAAACAATAAAGAAGAAAGGAGTCCTAACTGGAAACACTGACTACAGCTTTCCTAGTTAGTCTGAAAAGAAGTGCTCAAAGGGAAATGGACGTGGAACCAATAAAATAGAAAAATGTCCTCCAAAAGTTTCTAGAATTGAAGTTGGACCAAATCCAATACAGCAAGACTATTCAGTCCACCAGGACAGCTGAATAACTTAATTTTCGAGTCTAAGGTCAAGAAAGCAGTGAGCAATATGCATAATTTTCTAGCCAAGAACGACTGACCCTTGTTCCAAGTGATAAATAATCACTATGCATACACAGAGAGCCTTTAATAAATGCTAACAGTTAGGCAAATATGGCCCTAAATGGTGATGAAACTGGCTCTGCTGTTTGAACCGGCCAATAAAACGGGTAGCGGGGGGAGCCCCACTCTGCCCAAGGTTCCACAGAGTCAAAAAGGAACCTGAAATTAATAAACTAGCCTGTGTCTACCTCTGCAAAAGCTGAGGCGTAGGAAAGCCAACATATTTATGTATTGGTAGCATCTGTTACTGCTGCTTATACTCTGCAGCAGCTGATGTGACCCAGCTGTGGATCAGCATTTATGAAGGAGCTGAGGATTATGTGCTCAATATCTTTTCAATACATCCTGCTGAGAACTCTGCTGATTTCCAGGGAAGGCCTCCAGAGAGCAATCTGAGTGCTTCGAAAGCTGCCAGCTTTCTCTCTTGTTGTCCTCCACATCGTCCTGCCTCTCCCGCTCCCCTGCCTGTCCCCCCATTACCTTGGGAATTCATTCATCCCCAACCACCTCAAGAAATGATTGTGTTTTGTGCTTTCCGAGTTGCAGTCTGTGTCACAGCAAATTATAAAATAACCACAGCCCGTTGAACAGATGGGATTTAAGATGACCTGTAGAAATATGGAGACAACAGAATCTAAGTGTAGATAAAAATTACAATTAAACATCTACTTTCCAGAAAAGAAAAACCGTGTGACAACAGCAGAATCCCCCATTTGCCCTCCAGATTACAAAGGGACAGTTTTCATTTCTTATTGTATTGAATCCTCAAAAAAAGATCAGCCTTTATCAGCGTTTTTATAAATTAGGCTGACTTTGAAATTGTGGTTTGTGGATGGTTTCAGAGGTGAAGAGATGAGCATTATTTGCATAATAAAATCACAAAGGGAGTGAGTATGCAAAATTTAATTTATTTAAAATTCACCCGTCCAACATGCTGGGCACAGGTACGGAAGATTAATAATAAAAATAGTCACCTACAGCATATAAATTAATGGCAATGTCCAGACCTAAGAGCTTCCTACCCCACACTCAGAAAAACCTTTGGAGAACAGATACGCAGCATGACCTGAATGTCATTCTGTCCAACTAAAGAAGGTGAGGCCAGCCAGCCCTGTGCTCCCTCGTGCCCGTGGCAGACTTGCTGTAATGCCGCTCCATTTTGCTCTGAGCAGGACTTGATGAGCTGCTGTGGGGCAGGTTATCTGAATAAGCAGATCTGAGTGGGTCTGTTGAGTGAAGGACACTTTAAGTGCCTTAAAAGATCTGCTCTTGAGCTCCAGAGACAGATGTTTATAGCTTTTTTCTAAATCACATCTCTGCAATCAGTTGACACAAAATGGATGACAGGAGGGTATTTGGTAATTCCAGGATCTTGTTAAAAGTAACTTTTTTTTCTATTACAAGCATCAGTGACTGTAATGTTAGCAACAATGCCACTACATTTCTGACAAAAGCTTGATGAAGAAGTTGTGTTTTATTATAGTTTTTGTGCTACATGGTTAGTGATGTGTTACACTGAGAAAGTCCAAACTGAGACAGCCTAAATTCTTCCTGCATTCACCGTGTTTCTTAGTAGATGGTTTCTGAGGCATCAAAGCAATAGGGAATATTTGGCATAGGGAAAGAGAACAGTGTTTGAGCTCGGATCTCACGAAAAGTAAGTTTGGGCTTCTAGCTGTCGACACTAATAATGTGACCTACATTTTGCCTGATTTAGATATCTACCTCCAGATGAGATGAGACGAGCTGTACACCAGAAATGTCTGCAGCTCTCCATTGTGGGAGAAAGGAGGGTAGCCATCGAACTCTCATCTGTTCTACTCTGTAGACATCTGCTGTTGGCTAGATGAATCCTATCCTAAGGGGATTGAGTTATGGCCTGAAAACATTTAGTAAATAACTGTGCTCATGGTATTGAAATTAAGTCTGTAAGGGGCTGTCCTAGGAGGCTTCATAACAGAGATTAAAGCATTTGAATATCAAAGTGTATGGGAAGAACAAAGGCTACTGTTAGATTTTAAATGGTTTTATGGTTTGAATATATGATTTGCAAATATTAGTGGGTTTATTTTGGCTGATTTTTTTAATCAAGTCCATCCCAAAAATCATGTCTGAAAACTCCACAAGCAGCTTGGAATAGACAGGGGTTGCCTGTTAATTACTTTTTTGTTGTGTGTTTTTCTTTTTTTTTTTTTTTAACTTAACTGCTGTGTGATCCATCAATTTTAAACTCTCTGCCCACTAACAATGTTGGTTGTGTCCATGCTGTGGGACTCAGTACTGCTTCCCAGCTCTTGGCTCTGGCTACTTCTCAACTCCACATGGTGCAAGACCGCATGTTGCCTCCCGTCGGCAGACCCTGGGTCCTCAGCTTCCATGCAGAGAAAGCCCAAGTAGCAGAGCACCACAGGATGCTCCAGCAGGTCCCTGAAGTGGGCAATCAGAGGGTCAGAATTGTGGGACAGGTGCATTTTATAGCATGCTCCTGCCCTACATTAATAAACCGAGCCATAGCAATATAGTTCACCTCAGGCAGAGATTAACAACACAGGCTGTTACAGCTGTAATGCTTGGCCTTGTTCCCAAAGTCCATTGTTCAAAGGTTTATAGAGCAAATCGGGAAAAATTTGGATAGCATAGTGGCTGATGATGGATTTTCTTCCAGCTTTACTTCCTTCACCTTTCCATTTCTTGTCCCTTTAATTCTTGCTGTGACTGCTTTAATTCTGTCTGTCTCTCCTCATGGGGAACAAGGAAGCCATGGTAAACTGATTGCTTTTGAGTCGAATGATATCTTCAAGGCAAATTTCACAGGATGCAAGGGCATTTTCATGCATCCCTTGATGAACGAAGAGTGACTGGGAGGAGATCAGAGATGGAGTGAGATGGTCAGGGTACAAGGGTGGAACTGTCAAAGGTGTAAGAGGATGGTGGCCACCACAGCAACATTGCGAGTGAGATAGAGAATTGCTGGGCAACAAGAGCAGATGAGGAATAGGGGGCAAGCAGAAAATGTGTAATCTGATGAGAGATTGGGGGATAAATCTCAAAGTGTTGACAGCTGTGGATTAATTGATCACCGAGACCTAGTGATCTAGGTGCAAATCCATAGTTCTGCATTGATAGAACCGAGACCAAAGGTTAAGACATCTGCATGGATGGACAGGAATTTAAGTGATGCAGCGGCTGAGAGGACTAGCAGAGCAGCACACACAGTGGGAATGGGGAAGGGACCTTGCATAAGGGAAGGGACCTTTGCACACAGATATCAGATCAAAAATGGTTTCAAAGGGCTTCTGCAACACTGCTCACTCATGAAAACTTCTCTGGAAAAAGAAACTGAAAGGTGCTTTCTGGGAGAGCAGAGAGACAGCAGAGGCCCTCATCTGCATGGTAAAATGAGCATGGAAGAGGTCACGTAGCTTAGTTGCTTTGCCTTTGCTTCATTCCCTCTATACCCATGAAGAAATCATGAGGGATGAAGCCAGAAGAAGACCAATGAAGAGATGATCCTAATTAGCCATAAATGCCCTCCTTTCTTTTTCTTTCTCTTCCCATCTTTCTCTTCCTCGTGCTAGTGGCACAGGAGGAGGTCATCTCTGAGACCATTCCAGCTAGCAACTTTTCATAGCTACATTCACTGTGGAAGAGTATGAAATCTGGCTAATACTATTTGTGGGGGAAAATTGTTCAGGGTAGTTTTGTGGTTTGGTAGTGCTGAAAATATGTTGCATGCAATGCTGTCCAGATGTGGAGAAAGCTTTATTATTTATTCCTGATCTGGAAAAAGTATGAATGAGAGTAAACATTGTCTGCTTCAGAAGAGATTTTGGCACAAGCTTCACATGGGCTTCTCAAGAAGGTATGAGAGATTGTAAAATGAAACATGGATGTTTATAATTGAAGAACATTCTCCCCAGGGAATCATATGACTTTTTAAAATGAAAATTCAGTCAACTAGATATTTAGTTAGCCCAAGGAAATGTTTTCAGTTATCAATTAAAGACAGTATGTGTGTTCTGTTGCTTGAAGATGCCATATCTTAAAATGAATCAGGATGCTGGATAATTATCACTTTACTCTTTATTAAAGTGCTGCTTTTCCTCCAGCAGTGGCTGTAACAGCTGTTCAGCCACATTCATTAACTTGTAGAGCAAAACTTTTTGTTTTAACCACAAATACTAGGATTAAGGTTACTTTTTTAAAGTTAGTTTTTCAGCTGATATCTAAATACTGGAATATGTAGGCGTCTAATGCATTTGCTGCTTAAATATGATTTCTCATAAAGACAAATTTCTAAATGTGAGTTTGGGTGACCTTAATTATAAAGTTGCTTTCAGTGCTGTTGTAAAGATCTGCATTTTTGAGAGTTTAAAATAAAAAAATACAAAATGGCTCGCTCAGTGATTGAAGCAAGTGAATTAGAAAAAGCATTTATAAATGAAAAAAAATGATTTTTCCTCAATATTGGTAGGGCAGGGCTCAAAAAATATTTAATTTATTACACATTCACTCAGAATTTAGGCCAATGAATAGTTCTTCTACTGTAGATGAAAAGATGTTTAAATGTGCTACTCAAGGTGGGTTTGCGATGATTTTTGTAACTGTAGACTACAAAACTTGGTGGTCCTGGAGTGAATAGGAATAATGCTGCAGAAGCGACATATACACATAAAAACTATTTAGCTGTGATATGTGCCAATATCTCTCTGTGATAATGGCCATGATGAATTTGTAAGTATAGTTATAAGAATTTGAGTAAATTCCCCAACCATAAGCAGATAATAGAACATTTTAGGAGTTGCATTACCATTAAATGTATTTCTACTTTATTGCTAAAGTTTAGAACTGTTTTACTTAGAAAAGTTAAGCTATTTAGAAAAGTCAAGGGTATAAATCTTAAATTGACATTTCTGAAAGAAGCAATCATGGAAGAGAATAGCTGAGGTGGGAAGAGATAGAGTATCTCCAGGAATACAGACTCCATAACTACTTCAGGCATCCTCTTCCAGTCTGTGACCACCATCACAATAAAAAAGTGTCCCTTCTTATGTTTAAGAGGTATTGCCTGTTTGTCAAATTCTGAAAGTGCTGGAAGTCCACGGGTCTTACTCCATTAGGTGGAATTTTGGGCCCATGTTTGCTACCGCTAGGTCATTTGTAGATGCAAAAATAATCTGGTTTGGATCCTAAATTTAGACTCCTTTTTCTGCAGGCTTTCTCTTTCACAAAAAAAAAAAAAAAAAAAAAAAAAAGAACAATTATACAATTATACATTACCCAGATAGGCCAAACGTAGCACAGCTTTTTCAAAAGCTGAAGTCTCAACAATCCAGCTTTCCTGGCATTCACAGCCAGTGCTCGAAGGCACTTTGACATGTTCAGTCCAAGCTAAGGTATTGTGCATGCAGTGAGAGGCCTCTCATTGTTCTTAACCTCAGTAGTGAAATAGCATCCAACAAGTGCAGGCAAGTTTTCCATTGTGTGTTTTCAGCTTAACTGAAGTTTGAAAGCGGATAAAACCTAATTGCAGCGCAGAAGAAAGGATTTTTAAAAAGAGAGCAAAAGAGTAAAAAGGGTTATGAATATGCATCTTCTCAAGATTTAAGATTATGTTTTTAAAGATATCAAGGCAGAAATTGTATACTATTAAAAATGTATATTGATGTTAGATAATAGCAGGGCTAAACTTTCTTTTGAGAATGTGCATTTTCAAAGAAAACTGTTCAGTGGGGCTAAAAGAGGTCCCCATTGCAGACTGGCCAAATGCACTGGGACAGTTTTTGATAGTGCGTAATGAAGGACTTGCTGCTACTAGAGAAACTCTCATGCTAAAATGGCACAAAGTCGCTAACAATCCCCGCTGAGTTCAAAGTTAGCCCGGGATGATGCAGGAACATGACGCATCAAAGCATTCCCTTTTGCCTGTTCCGAGTGATTTCAGTTAAAACCAGATTTCCTTCTTATGTCACAGCCTGTTTGTAAAAACAGCAAGTTTACACACCGAGTCCAGTCAGCAGCGATGCAAGCAAGTAGTATTTTTTTTGTTGTGTCTCCTTCAAACAAAATCCCTGGTGGATGTTTATGTATCAAAACTGCCATAGATTAAAAGATACATGCACGCGGAGCTACCTAAGGACCGCAGTTTCTGTGCATTGTTTTGAAGGGCAACACAAAGCCCAAAGAACCAAGATGTCTTGGCATGATAATATACACTCAGGAAAATGTTGGCTGGAGTCAGAACTTGTTTTTAACTGTTGGGAAGTGGTATGGGGAAGAAGACGGAGAGCATACGGGGGATGGCTATCTTGCACAGACATTTGACTGACGCTGTGAAAAACCAAGTTCACGCACAGGAGGCACGACTTCACAGCTCCACGTTTCACGTGGTGCTGTCAGCAAATCCTTCAGAAGGACTCAGCCCAGAAATAGGCAGGTTTGCTGCTCACCAGCAATCCCACCCTAACACCATCTGGCAAAAACAAGAAGCCCTGGGAGTCGCTTGTGCAAGTGGGTTCGGCAAACAGGCTGTACTCTCACCTGGAGTTTCTGCAAAACGCTTCCTGGTGTCATTTTGTCAAAAGAAAATGAGGAAAGGGAAAGTATCTGCAAGAACTTTGATCCTATAAAAAGCATATTCTTATGCAAATATGCAGCCTCATATTTGAATCAGTCTCTTCTTATTCCATGAGTTTTTGCTTAAATGAGTTATACAATCCCTAGGCAAAGGCAACCGTCTACTTTCTTCAAGTTTTGAAATTGCATATTTTTTAGCATACATTTTGTTTAATTTCATTTTGTTCTCTAAAAGCAGGGGTTCTCCTAGATTTGTCTTAGGTTGAGATCAATATGATTCAGGCATCTGGGGACCTTTTTGGCCACACCTAGCACAGGGTGCAGAGAACTGAAGGGGTCTAAGGTTCTGTATCGAATGTTTTACTGTCTTTTTATTCCCCCCAAACTGCACTTTGTGAAACAGGGTAATGAATGCCTTGTTTTTGCATAAAATATCAAAAACCAGTTGATTCATTGAAAGGAACAGAGGGCCTTTGCTCCATCGTAAAATAGGTTTTAGCAAAGAATTTTTAATAGACTTTTAAAGACTTCTCATGTTGTCTAAAATTTCATGTTTTCCTTTTCTTAATTGAATTTGCCTACCAGAATAAACTCCAGGGAATATATATTGAAACCCTTCAATGTTTTTTAATGACATGGGAAGTCCATCTCTGGCCAGTAGTTTTGTTTTTATTTTTCTGCTCCCAGATTCACTGCTAGCAATTAAATCCAAGTTTAGCTGTAAATGAACACATGACTCATCCTCTAGATGAGAGTCGAGGAATCTTTACACGTCTCGCTTGTTATTGTTTTACTTGCTTTTTAATATTTCAAGATTTGTCATGTATATGAAAGTCGTCTGTAGGAGAGGCATGGTGCTTTTCCAGAATCGTCCAGCTTTTCATCGGTATTGACCATAAAAGTCACTGGTAACAGAAGTGGCTGCTGATCTTTGAAAAGTATTGAATTTTTTAGTGAATGTTGATTTGAATGCTTGTGGGAATTGCTTTTTTTTTTATTCTCATATTGCCAATATTTTGAAGCAGTTGCCAGTTTATGAGAGAAAATTTGAAAAAGTTTAAGAAAATCAGTAGGCTAGAAAGCACTAGAAAAAGCAGCAGAGGACAAATAGTATGATGTGAGGGTTTGGGTTTGTTTTAGATCTAACTACCCAGTTTTGCTCTAATGTTTCTCTGAATCAGTCACTTTAATTGAGTTCAGTGGCAGGAAAATTAAGCTAAGTGCTCTTGGAGATAACCCCGCTACTCTCCACATATTTTAAGTTCTCTAATCAGAAGAGCAGTTTAAATATTTTTAAGTTTACCGACTTAATCATACGATGTTCCAATACAGCATCAGATACAATCAAGACCAAGGCACTACATCTGATCCCTTAAAGAAACCCAGGGATATCAGATTCATTACTTCCTCCAAGAGAAATCTCCTACCTGAAAATATTTCTGCATGCATGGGGTTAAAGGCGAATTTATAAATAAAGTGTGATTGCTGAAATCCCTGTAGAAAAGTTTACAAAATATCAAACGCTCTATTGGAGTTCTTTATAGAAGTAGCAATGCTCTTTCTTTTCTTTCATAAAGAAATGATTTTCCAGATTTTATTGCAACTCATGTCTTGCTTAAAAGTCTATCTGCATGACTTGCCACCAAAGGTAGCACCTTTCGACCCTCCAGATCTTAAAACTGTGGCTAATCAGAAGGTTTATCGTGACTGTGACAATATTCAGCCTTTACTGAAGAGCTGCAGCTTCTGAAGTCATGTGAAATTATGAGTTTTCAGTTTGCATTAAGCAATAAAAGAAGAAGTTTCTGTCCCTTCGTGATCTGGAGAGAACAGCTTGGAAGTGTGACTCGTAACAAGTGGAAAATCAGAAAGCAGATCAATCTCTCATACTGATTTTTCACCCAGCCTTATGATTTTGCGGAGGGGACTCTGACTCTTGTCTGCTGCTGAGACTGACAATATTGTCAATATTCTCTGAGCTCTTGCAGTATATTTTATTGTCAACATCAGGGTCGTAGATTTTATACAAAAATGAAACTATTGATAGATAATATCAGGGCAGAAATATGGGGGGAAAAAGAGAATACTTCTAAAACTAACTGCATGTGTGTGCAAGAGCATCTATTTTTAAATATGCCCTGAAAGTCCCTTTTTTGCAGGATTATGAATATGCATATGTGTCTCTGTGTGTACATGTACGCACATATATATGTGTGTTTGTGCTGATAAGTGGTCTTGCAGAAGAAGAGACAAACCTGCACGATCCTGCAGCTGGCTCTGTTAGATTTATCTCAAAGGCTTTGATAGCTCAGGCTGCTTAGTGCGTGTTTATGATTCCCGTCCTTTTGATTTTCAAGGCTTGGTTTCACATGATATATCCAAACTCCTCTCCTCTAGCCAGGAGAGAAAAGTACAGGGCAAAGTTTTTCTGTAATTATAGATGTAATAAACCACTTTTATATTTCTTCAGAAGCAGTTAGCTGAGAACACCCATAAGCTTAGATCCAGCAATCTACTATTTTAAGATTGCCCAGAGCAAGTTAATTTTAGGTTTAGTGCTTTGTAATTTAACTAGAGAACTGCACCTAAAATCTTAAGATTCAGTTTTGCAGACCTTAAGAAGATTTGCTTCTTCAAGTTTGTTATTATTTATAGTTGAAGTGCGTTTAATAATTTGCTGTGTGCTCAAAGCTAGCGCTGCAATCCCACTTTAACTAATGGGGGTTGACAGCGTTTTTGTTTTTTCTCCTGGGGTGTTTTAGAGACACTGTATTGCGATCTTGCTCTGATCTTAATGAGATCCAGCCAGGAGTTAGAGGAGTAATGCCCCCTCCACACACACACACACACGCGTGCACACACCCCAGAAATTCAGTGCAGTCATTTTATTGTTCAAAGCAGCGATTTTGGAAGTGGCCTGCAGCCTCTGGGAGTCTGGGGATTATTGCGAGGGGCTGGAGCGAGGCAGCCAAGGAAAGACAGCTTTTGTCAGCAAGCTTCGGCTCTTTATACAGGGCCCGCACCTCCAGAGGGTGTTTGTTGGAGGTCTGCAAACCAGCACTGGAAAACTGCACGATGTGTGTTAGGGAGAGCGGGAGCTAGGTGAGGGCAAGGGGATGGTGGGTGTGTGTGGCAGGCAGGGGATGCCCATAGTGCTCACTAGATGATCCCAGCTGGCCGGGCTGCTTTTGTGCTTTGGGGAAAGAAGAGCCAATATCGCTTTGCAGTGATGGACAGCTACAGGTGATAGAGCAAAATCCAGAGGAAAACATCCATCCACAAACCGAGAAATACCTGCACTACTCTGATACCGTGGTCCAAACGCTCCCTGCAGCCCTGCTTCCAGCGTCAGTCCCATTTTTGAGGGCAGTCAGTTTCTAAGGACTCCTACAGGAGTGAGAAGTGGAGAAGCAAAGAGCTTTCCAGCTCAGAGACTGTTCTGGCCCATCCGAAATAGGTGTTAAGTTATCTAAAAATCAGACACCAATTTCCATTTATTCAAGCACCCTAAGAGACTGGAGGAAGAGGCAGGGGAAGGATTAACCTGTGTGTTTCATGCTTTTAATGGTGTAGAAATGCGAGTCATGGCTGAGCAGCACGTTGACAAGGCTGTTCCCAGCTTGATGTGGAAATCTGGCAGTTTTGTACCACTGGCTATAGGGACGTCGTACCATCAAATTCAGCTGTCCTTGGTCACCTGGAAGCCTGTTTATCTGAAAGTGGTTTTCCAAACAGAAATATGGTGCAGGACTGGCTCTGACACTTGCCCCGTGTGGCACAGGCTTGCTTCCTCTGCCTGCGGTGCCTTCAGACAGACAGCAGCCCAGAGGAAACGGTGAGGCAGAAAATAATGGGAGGAAAAAATGAGCAGGGTGAAGTCTTTGACTGCATCTTAGCCATATTAAGTAGAGAAAAGTTTATGCCATTCAAGAAAAAAAAAAAAAAAAGGAAAATGTCTGAGGAAACACGTTTCAACAGCTAAAGATGAGTCAGCATACAGGAAGCAAGCTCACATGACTGGCGAGTACAGTGAGATTATCGGTAAATCTTTTTTCACACTTTTCCTCCCCCTAAATTGCAGGTTAATGACTCTGCTCTTAAAGACATACCCTGGGAACTAAGCCTGAAGTGTGTCGCTTTCCTGGAACCGTGGATTTCCCTCAGTCCTGCAGCGAGGATGGCCCAAACCCCAGGAGTCTCCGAGACACAGAGCACCTCACCCACAGGCTATGCTTTTTTTATATGCCCCAAACGATTTCTGAAGCTCATTTGCTAATAGTGGGGTTCAGGATACAGCAGCTTTGATTTCACAGGGAGCATTTTCAAGGCCATCTTTTAAGCACTGCACAGAAAGGATTGTCAGCCCTCTTGGTCATGAGTAGATGAGCAAAAAAGCGCGACTGTAGGGCCTGGATTCACTGCATCTGTTGAGGCACCTAATATCGAGGATAACCACACTTCTAATTTAGAAGCGCCATCATTAATTTAGGGTTCTAATGTAATTAAGGGTAATTAATAGTCATCATTAATTAAGGTGTAAATTAGGTGGGGTGAATCCAATTGTAAGGTCAGAGGCTGGTTGATCCGATTTCTATCTGTAGCGGGGGAAAGAGCTCTCAAGAAGCTCTTCCAGCTCTCTTCCGAAGATCTCCTGTACCCTACCTTGCTCAGCTAGCGATGCCAAAAAAACAGCATCCCTAGCTCTAGCCCTGCTAGCACCCGAGGTGGGTCGGAGTGAGCAGTTGGGTGTTTACCTGAGATGAAATGAGCTCACGTAGTGCCGAGAGCCAGCCTCCAGCTCGGATGTACCCGGCTGCGCGGAGAGCCAGGCTGATCAGCCCCGGGGCTGAGCTGCACAATCCCACAAGGAGTGGATCTGCCTCTCTTTGCCCCAGCCCAGAAGCCATGCAGATTTCAGCTCAGATGGAAGGGGAGGGTTTGTGCTGCTCTGTGGAAGCTGTTGTGAAGACAGTAGGAAAATGTTGGGCTCCCGGGCTGTCGGTCTGGCATCTTTCACAAGAGCTGATGGTTTACTGGGGAGGTGGGGAGCTGCTTTGGTTTGTTTTTGTGTGTGTGTGTGTGTTTTTTTTTCTGTCCTTCTTCAGGGTTGCAATATACTTGCTAGAACGGATGGAGGCACATGCACTGGCAAGCCTGGGCGCTAATCCTCACGGGATGCCCAACTGCCTCGCTGCCTGGGTACACCGCGTTCATCAGCGTAGGCTGGCGATGATGCAACGCCAGCCAACACCCCGAGTGGTTAATGCTCTTGACATAACTTGACTCCAGGAATGACTAAAGCCTTGACTGCTTTAACTTCTCTCCTTCCTCATCTGCACTTATTCACTTGGATTTTGTGCCCATGATGCAAGGCTGTAGAGTCAGAGCACAGCTCAGGAAAGGAAGGCCTTCCTGCTTTGTTCCTCCAGACAGACCTGAAGTGGGAACATGGAGAAGGCAAAACTTCTCCTCATTTAAACGAGATTCATCAATGCAGAGCAGTAGAGACACAATGATGTCTGTCAGGCTGCTCGAGCAAAGCCCCCAGTGACTTTGAGTTCAGGCTCAGAACCTTTTCAATGTGCCCTGATGGGGATTTCCAAGGGGGGGGGGGATCCTAATACCGCAGTATTAAGCCCTTAATAGGCACTTATTTAAGTGGCCCAACTTTCAGGGTAACTCAGCTCTTTCCACTCAAGTTTCTCTGCAGATGCTTGAATCTGGTAGGAGCTGTTGTGGGCTCAGCGCTCTTTAAAAAAGAATGGGGGAAAAAAAAATCTGTTTTGCATTGGCAAAGCACAAAAAGATGATTTCTACTCACCTCCAAGCAAAGGGTAATAGCGGATGTTATGTTCCTCTAATCTCGCTGATGACTATTTTTACAAAACAGACTACAGTGCATTTACTAGTACATGGTGAAGGGGCATAAATAATTTAAACAACAGTTGTCAAAATAAATGAGCAAAGTGCATTTTGTGATAAATTACGCTTGCTTTTTTAATGTGTTTCTCACTTAGTTGAAAAATTCAGTAATTTGCAATGGATCTCCCAATCATTAAAGTGAATTAGCAAGACTCTACGCCCTTAGCCATAATTCTAATCTTAACTGGAAAGGAAATATTTAGTATTATTTTGCAAGGGTTCCTCCTTGATATTCTTTTACAGCCACAATCTTACAGCGTAATGGAAGTTATGTATGTGTCCTGGTGACTTGGATTTTAGAGCAGAAAGCTGATTATGAGCTGTAAAGAATTTCGTCTCGCACAGAGGATATAATTGTTTTACAGAGGGGTGAATGACAATTCATGTTGCCGGCTGCTTCAGTCTTTCCATTGGTATGCGGGTGCTAACAGAATTTGTCCTTGCTTAAGGAGTGCGTAATGGGGAGTTATTCTTTAAAAGTCTAATACCAACATTAATGTATACACAGAGCATTCATCTGCTCAATTTGTCTGCTTGCTTGTGTGTAGGTTATAAGTTACATGAAACTCCATTGTTGTGGGCCTTTTATATGTGTGTGTATGTATATATATATATTCACACACATCTAGGCTTGCTCTCCTTTATAGTTATGCAGAACTGTTTTTACACTTCCTTTCTCCTGAAGACAAAGGAGGCTGCCACAGTTGAGCATCCCTGCAAATCAGAAGTGGAGTCATTTTTCTGTACCACTCTGTGGGAGCAGGAAAAAAAAAAAACAAAAAAACAACACAACAAACACAGCAGAAAACTCACAGAAATTGGCAGCAGGCTTCAGGTGCCCTAGTAATAATTGAAAGCATTGTTTTAAAGCATTTGATTTGCAAGGAGTTATGGAGATGACGTTACATTTTTAAATAAATCATCCCTGATTGAGTAGCAGTGCTTGTCCATTTCAGTCTTACCTTGAAAGCAAAGAACAAATTTCCCATAAGCATTACTCAGAATACAGAGAGACAAAACAGAAACACTTAAATGCAGACTTTTAGGGGCAAGTCTGGCATGCATCGTGACACACAAAGGATGGACTGGAATAGTGAAAAATATTGGGAGCTGCTGGCAGTGTGGGTGTGTGCAGTAATAAGTGTCAACACAAAGAAACAAGAAAAATGATGATAGCCACATAAATATATTTATTTATTTATTTATAAATAAATGGCTTTGTTGATAAGGAGTGTTTTCCCGACTCCTCCCCAGCTGGGCAGATGTGACTATCGACGTGAGTGACAATGTCCATCTCATATGTACAGGTGACATCAGAAAGACAGAGTTTTTTGTCCTGGTTCCAGCCATCTCATATCGGACATCAGCGACTCAAACTGGGGCACATCATCAAGATTAGAAACACCTTTATTTGGGGGAATAAACCTCAAAAAGTAGTCTTTAATTTGAAGAAACAAATGGGATCTTCCCCAGTGTAAATATCCTGCCTTGAAATTGAACTTCACGCTTCTACTGGAGGGAGAGATTGGTTGTTTTTATAATTTGATTTTATATTTGATATTAAAAGGTTGAAAGTTTGCAGACTGTTCTGAAAATGTGACATGGGAGAAAGGCATCTGATGACACTAGGAACCAGCTGCTGGCTAACCCCTGATGCAGCAGGGTTACAGCTGTCACCCAAAGGTGATGCTCTCAGGTCCCCAGGAGGTGCTGGAGGATGTTCATTCCTTACTCATAGTCCATGTGTATACACAAACACATTGTCATGCATAAGTTTTCACCCTTTCTTACATTAAGCAACTCCTGTAGGATGGGGAGGCAACACCATGAAGTCCCAAAGGCTAAAGGGATTGGGAGCTACTATCCATTTAGGATGAATATTGCTTCTGGGTAATGAGAGCTTTGTTCATCCCAGGGAGAACAGACCCAGGTGATTTGGTCTGCAGTCACAGGGGGATATTTAGCAGCTGGCAGATAGCTGGTATCAAACCTTCACAGGATTTTATGTAGAGGAAGCAGAAGTCCAAGAATCACGGCAGCTCTATGGAATTAACAAGGTTACTGGTCAACAGGGGACGACTTTCATTACAGTCCTCCAGATCCTTTTTTCTGGTCCTTAAAATCTCTAATGAATGTTTTAATGTAATTCATGGCCAGCGCTAGAATTAGCAGTGATTTGTGGTGTCTCGGAGTTAAGTAAAGGGTCTTGGCCGTTCCCAGCAAAGTCAGTAATTCTGCTGCCGTGCGGAGAAGTGAGCACCAGCCAAGCTACAATCAGAAACCTCCATGGAGATGACCCGGGGAGACTGTTTTTCACCTTTCTAGTGGTTGCCATGGTGCATGATCTTCAAAAGGCAAAGTTTCCAAACTCTTTCTGTCTCTCACAATCAAGTCCTTTAAAACATTTTTAGAGTGTGTTATTACTCATCAGTATGTAAAAACGGCACCACCTTGCTCAAAAAAATCTGTTCCCTCTGTGTATTCAGATTTGTGCTTGCGGCTTTGGTTAGCTAAAATAGTTTTGTTGCTGTTTTTTTTTTTCTTTTTTTTTTTTTTTCCCTCTTTGGCTCTGTAGAAGCAGCACAGTTCACATTTCATCTACCCACTTGTTAACCGAGGTCTGGATTCACCCCATCTACCTTCAGGTACCTCCTGGGTTTCCCTGAGCCCTCTGTGAACAGCTGAGGCAGTGACGGGCTGGAGATAGGAGACCCGTCATCACCTCCCTCCCCTGAATTAACCTACAGATTTCATCTAGGGGACAGCAGGAGGTGTCTGAAGGTGCTTGAATGAATACAGGCCACACTTCCATTTGCAAGTCCTTTGTTGGTACAGCGGCCCAAGCATCGTGAGTCTGGTAGGCAGGCCGTGGGCTGAGTGTAATATAACTAATGTAACTAATTTTGTGTGGTGGGGAAACCGAGATTTTCAACGGTTTCTGTCGCCTTTGGTGGTAGTTTTGGCTTAGGCTTTGGTAGATGACTCAGAAAGAGTCATCTGTGGTTGGTGGTTTCAGAAGAGATCCAGATCCTTACCAGAGATTTTAAAGAACATTTGGAGAAATTCAATTAAGTCCTGGGTGTCAGCAGTGCAGAAGACTGTATCCAAGCTTTTGGCTTTAACAAGGAAGGTTTTCAAGCTTCCCAAAACCCTCTTAGAGGCTGCTACAAAGGTTGTGGAAACTGAATCTCAGACACGGCGAGAAAACGAGGTCTGAGAACTGCCTTTCATGTTAGATCAGGAGAACTGGAGTTGTGCAGAGATATTAGCCACTCAATCATGAGCTCCTATCTTCGACACTTGTCCTGCAGGCAGCCTGCTCTCTGGGAATGGGGGTCATTTTCTTTAAAGGTCATTGCAAATGATATCTCAGCATGGCAGGGTGGGTGAGTGCTGTTGGTAGTGCTGCTGGATCTGCACAATGCAGGTATCACAACAGATTCTGTGGTATGTATATACGTGTTTCTCATTACATTTTAGCTAGGGGTGTTGGGAAACATATCCTGTCTCGATTCTAGGCACAGATCCTGTCTGTATTTTGCATTTATGGTATAGAAAGAGTCTAAAAAGTGTTGTGAGTGTTTACAAGCACCGCCTGTTGTCACAGCAGAGGTGATGGCTGTCTAGTGACAGACGTGGTGAGCTCCTTTGTTTGGGGGCAAATGTGTGTGCAAGTCTGCAGTTGGTTCGTAAAACAGCCTTGGATGAGCAGCGCTCTGTAAAAGCAACGTAATCAGTGTCCATTAAAATGTGTTTTAAAAGATCATATATATATATATCCAGGCTTTCACTTCTGTATGTTCTCCTTTAACTCCAAATCAGTATCATTAATGAAACTGAATAGTCTGCTGTTAGCTGACAATGTGTTTATTGAGTATCTGGATTTAAGTACCAGGACTGTAACTGCAGTGCATATTTTTCCCATGTAGTTTCCTTACAAATGGCATATGTCCCATTCATCTACTCCCCACCTCTATGATTACAAAATAGCCAGGTTACATAAAAACACCTAAATTACATATTTGCATACAATACTGCTGTGGCTCTGTGGAAGCCATTTTGGGCTGTTCAATGCTTGCATTTTATTTCATTGAAATGTTATTTCACCAGCAGTGCTGCAGAGTTGTTCCAGACTTTTACTTGAAAGCGTTTTTTTTTTTTCATTATTCTACTCTATTTACTGCAAATGAAGTAAACAATATTTAGTTAAAAAAATAATAAAAAACAGTAAAAGAAAGTACTGCTAATGTAGTGCTTCCTGCCATTTAGACCTCTGGATTTTTTTTTTGAAGTTGAATTTCAAAGTCTCTGGGGAGAAACCAGCCTTTAGTTAAGTGTTTGAATAGCACAGTGGGACCCTGATTCATGGCTGGGCACTGACAAAATAACACAACCGAAAATAGCTTCAGGATTGGGCCCTCCCTCCAGTAGCAAAAGAAAAGTCAGAGAATGCATAATTTGAACAAATGTTCTGGCTGTTGCCAGTGGGTCTGCTGTCCCTATTGTTATTTAAAAACAGAATTAGCCATGCCTGTTATCTATAGTGCTATCTATCCACTCGCAGGCTACTGGCTTCATTCTTTATTACCTTTCTAAATTGAGTTAGACATCAATGTTCTTTGGAAGACCACAGTCAGCATTCGGGGAGACACAAGATGTGACTCCATCTTACAAATCCTCTGGCTGCAGAGCTGGCTTAGGATGTTCCTGCGCTGCCTGCAGCCGTTCTTCCCCACACCCTGCCAAGGCTGCTGTGGCTGTGGTGGAGCCCAAAAGCAGATCAGTGAAATGAATTGGTTTAAAACAAGTATTGCTCTCTGGTCTTGTTTTCCACGCGGGCGTGTTTCACAGATCCATTGTACTGTGCCCAGCAGAGGGGCAGTGGTGCCTGCTGGAAGGAAAAGCTCGAGGACCGTGGCTGTCTCCACTGTTGAATGATTCATCTCATGGAATTGTACTCCCGGAGTTGTCCATGTGCTGGAAGCAGAGCCACAATCTTCCTTTCACACACAGAAGGGGGAAAACTTGCTTTCCAGAAAAGTGCAAAACCATGGGATCACTTTTTTGGATAGCAGATTCAGAAGTTTTACCTTTTTTACTGGAGACATCACCTATCTACTGGTTACATTCTTGAGAATTTGAATCAAAAACAAAAAGCTTTTTTTAAAAAGCTCTTTTATTTTTCACTTGCTACATAAGGCCAGTAGTAGCTGCAAGTCAAAAATCAAAACCGGACGGATTTCCTTAGCTTCCAGCTGATGATCAGGGTGGGTTTATAGCAGTGGATTCAGAAGTGCTCACTGGAGCGCCTGGCCGGTGTAATAACTGAACAAATTCCATGTGCAATAAAGAAACACCTTTCAACTATATCAGAAGATGTAATTTCCTGAGATCATCCTGGTCCTACTTAGATTTGGAAAGGATTTCTAATCCTGAATGTGGGCCAAGAGGATGAAGGCAGAATTCATGCTGCCAGGCTGTGCCCCAGTGATCACAGAGATGAATCTGGGATGCTCTGTTAGGGCCACCGATACCGTAATCTCATGGGAGCCTCCAGAAAGCTGGTAAAAGTGTGAGCTGTAGCAGCACGTTGTAGTTACGCCCTGATGAGGTGAGATCATTTCCCTTTGTAATCTCAGAATTGAAAGTAGAATCAAATGGCGGTGTCATTAAGAAGTTGATATTTAACGTGTTTACAGCTCTCTCAGAGATCTCCAGTTCTCACACCCTTTGGACCAAAGTCCAGACTCTTGAAATATGGGACTCTTTCAGAAAAAAAAAAAAAAAAAACTTTGTTAGTGTGGCAAACTAAGTGTCAGTTTCTGAAAGTCTTGCACCTGAATGAAACACTGGCTTTCTGACAAGGCTGCTGTCTAGTTGTTTTGCAGTCTCTTCAATGTCATGGATTTTTTTTTTTTTTTTTTTTTTTCACTTTGCATTTTAGTGGTAAAATGGTTAAATACAACCTCTCAGCAACCTAGGTTCATCTTGCTAAAATACCAGGGCAAGGGTCCCCCTAGCTAACCAGCCTCCAGCATCCACTTCTGTACGTTGCACCCCCCTGGCACAGCCTAAGCAGGGATGAGCACTGAATACAAAATCCTCAGAGGGCGGGTTGGAGGTGACAGTGAACAGCCTAAAAAATGTCTTGGCGAAGGACACTTTGTGTTTATTCTTGGGCAGTCTGTGATAAGGGCTGGGCTTGTGAAATAAATATGACAGCGTGGCAAGTACCTGAGCAAGTTACTGCGAGGAAATGGGAAGATGGAGTGCGAATGCTAAATGTGTGTTGCCTCCTCTTACTCAATGACAGGGCGCTAAGCTGCCGTGTGTTTTCCACAGGGTAAGGGCATGCACATGGACACTTACAGCAGAGCATCTGTTCTGCTGTAAATCTGGACGCTGGTTACCTCGCAGTAATGTGTTCACGGAGGCATACCCTTAATTATCCTAAATAGACAAATGCATGATGCAAACTGAAGATTTCAGACATATGGACATGCCAGAAGTTTCGAATCTCTTGTGGGTGAGGCTTTAGAAATGTCTCGAGGGGTTACCAGAACTTGTTGCAGCCCCAGATCTGCTTCTGAATGATATGTCAGCACTTGTTTAGGATAAATATTAAAAGACTTGTAGGAATCATCAGAGAAAATTTTCACAAGTGACTTAGAAATCAAAGTCTTGCTGCTTTCTAATGAGACTTTGGTGTGCAAATCATTTGGGTCTTTTTTTTTTTTTTTTTGGAAAATCTGGTCCATCTTCTTTCTAGCCAAAATCTTTTTCATGCTCCAATGGCAGAAATTCCTCCTTCCTACCTTCCTTGAAGCAAAAATGTAATTGGGATCTGTATTTTTCTGGCACTGGAAGAAAAATACCACATCCCATTAGATATTTTGAAGCACAGAAGTTTGTCTGTGCATGAATTGCGATAAACTGTTTGGCCTGAGATAAAATGGTGTGACTGCTCTTCCATTTGCAAATTCCTATCAACCTAATTGCCTACCTTAGCTAAAATATGAGAAGTGTTTAATAATAAACAAAGCATCATTTCTGTTTACTCCTGTTTTATGTGCCCGTGCGAATTCCTTGACTATGATGTCGATTTGTTCATATATT
This sequence comes from Aythya ferina, assembly GCF_964211825.1. Lineage (NCBI taxonomy): Eukaryota > Metazoa > Chordata > Aves > Anseriformes > Anatidae > Aythya > Aythya ferina. The sequence continues at coordinate 147,276,011 of NC_140297.1, read as the reverse complement.
GCAAGTAGAAATGAAAAGCAAATCAGTGGCAAATCGAAACAATTTGGCAGCCTGGACACAATAAATTATCCAGCTGCAAAATGATACCAGTAATACTGAGTAAATAATTTCTCTCAAAAACTTCGCTACTTTGTGGATTGTTTGCAGGAAGCATCTCATTATCTCAGCTGTGTGTATAAATTTCTAAGAAGATTATTTAGTGTGTAATTTCCCTGTCAAATTCCAATATCCAAGGCCTCAAAGGAATGCAGGGCTCTTATCCCTCCCTGGGATCTATATCGTTCCTGATTTCAGCAGAAATGTAAGCATTAAACATGCTAATCCTGAACATTGTGGTACCTACATTTCACATGCTAATTGGAATTTGTAACAATCAAATTAAGCATTAAGTTGCAATTCCTGTCACCTCTCGTTTGCCATTTAATTGCTGGATTCCTGCTCCGCGCTAATCATTTAGCTTTTCCGGATAATCAGTGAAGAGAGGACCTTCCAGAGGATCGTTTATCCAATATGACAAGTAAGTAGGGTGGATCACTCCTCCAAGGGCTCTGTCTTTCCCCGCCGCTTGTCAAAGAGGCCTCGATAATTAGCTTAGACTGGTTGCCCATCAAGAGTAGGTTAAAATGAATTTGTGCAAACACCAGGTGAACTTCAGAGCCAAGCGTGCTGGTGCTGTTACTTCTCATAGCTGAGTGAATTCAGGGATGCATTCGCATGCCCCACTTCTGCCTGCAATTTACATTTGGCCTGTGTTGCAGCCTGCAGTGTGGAAATACCCAGCTAGCTTCAGACTAACGCAGCTCAGCCCAATCATCGCCTCAGAAGTCCATGCATGCCGATTTATTTCCATCATTAAGCTTAAAGATGAGCTCCCAGGCAGGAAGGGGATAGGCTTTTCTTGATGCTGTTCCACTTTGTGGAACAATTTTGGATTTACTTGGATGGACAGCAGAGGGAAATCTGCTGCTTCAGGACATGGCAGGCAAGGCCTTCACCCACTCAGGCCGAGGCCCTGTGTATTTCACTGACATGTACATGTCCATGCTTGGTGTGCCCCAGCAAAGAATCTACATGATAAGTGAAAATCTTGTTTTCCCGATATGACATTTAGTCCCAAACCCCTCTGTTTTAAGTGTGGAGATGCCCTTCTGTCTGACTTTCAAAGGTCAATTTCAACCTGGTATTGAATTATTTTCCGCCACTAAGTGCGTTGGTCCTATCCTTGATTTACACCGGGTATGTCTACACTGCAGCACCTGAAAGCCCTCCCAAGGCCAAGTGTTGGATCTGGGAATGGCATGGGTTTTCCTGGGAAGGAAAACTGGGTTTGCAGGCACCAAGGGGGACATGGAGAACTCCTACCCATCCTGTAATATGCCCCAAAGGACCCTCCTGGGGACCCTTTACAAACATAGACCCAAAAGGACCCTTTACAGACACAGTTCATATCGCTTAGTTTGGGAGGCAGGGGACATGACACAGATCTGAATAACATTTTGCTTGGGGTTGGCAGCAACCAAATATAGCAGTCACCTCCACAGAATACAGAAAAGCCACCAGTCTGAAACCATTTAAATATATTTGTGTGATCATATTTTCAGAACGTACTCATGCCTGATGCAAAAGGAGACAGAAAAATATGCAAGTGCTTTGGGTAGCCTCCTCACTAAATAATAGGAAAGGGGCAAATCAGAGTAAAGGAGATTTCTGCAGCTGATCAATCAGTTCCTGTGTGGAGATGATTATTTCTCCCCAAAACCTCAACAGCTGAACTTCTCATACCTTCTTGAACACTGGCTAGGTATTCTTTGTAAATGACTTCTTTACTTGTCTCTGTGATCAACACAGCCCACATAATTTCAGGCCTGAGACTTCGGGCCTGGCTTAAGAGCCTCTTTGATACAATCAGCCCATCCTTCATTTCTGAAACACTACTGCAGAGGCAGTAATGCTGGTATCTGGAGTCTCTGGTGGGTATACATCAAGATATAGGCTTAATAATCACCCAGGGACTCTTCAGAGGTGGTAAATCAGTTTGATCTCTGTAGTTCATTTTCCAGCCACCCAGATAGAAACATGAGCTTGGTTTGCAGAGCAGCGAGCACCCTTCCCTGTCACAGCATCAGCGCCAGGCTGGAAGGGGACTTCTGCCTCAGGCAAGACTTTGCCCTGCTTGAGCTTGGTCCTGCAGCTGGGAGAATTAGACATGGGGCATTTTGTTATTTTATTTTATTTTGTTTTGTTTTATTTTATTGTATGTTATTGTATTTTTTTTATTTATTTCATTTCAATTTGTTTCATTTATCTTATTTTATTTTAAAGTGCATGTTGAGGGGTCAGTATAGATGGTCAAACCCAGACTTTATTTTACATCTTTAGGGTCCTGCTTGTACAGTGGTGCTGCCATGGAACACCCTTTGTGCCTAGCTAGGGGCTGTAAGATAAGGTGATGCCTTCTTGTGGAGTACTTTGAAATTGAGGCATTTTGTTTGTGATGTGGTAGGACAGTGGGTCCACTAGAAGAGCCCATGAATATAGCAGTTATTCTCGGGGTTGGATGTTGTACATTAAATGAGGTGGTGGGCCACAAGAACCACCAGGGTGAAGAGAAGTACCAAATGGCACCAAAATCTTCTTTCTGTTCTTTCTCCTTGTTTGCTTAGAGCAATGCAAGGATCCTGGGGAAAACAATGATAATGTGATGTGATAATACAACTAAAAGGTGTATCATAATGCATTTCTCCAAAGAGATAAATAAAGTTGCTTGCTCAATGTACTGGGGGAGAGGCTGATTTTGTAGGCTTCGTGATCTCTTTGTTTTGTTTTGCTTTGTGTGTGTGCACGTGCAATCTTTTAGGTGGTTGTAGTAGGTTTAATTTTCCTTTTCACTTGGCTAATCATATGAGAGAATGAAAACTGAATTAAAAGTTTCATTTCAGGGAACCTCACAGTGACTATCTCCCCAAAGGTGGGTAGTTTGTTCCACCTATTAATCCTGCATAAGCTCTGCATAGGCAGTGGGGAATCTGTAGCTCCAGAGAGTTTCCAAACCCTTTTGCTATAGCACTTTGATTTTTCTAGTGAAGTCTTTAGTTTCCTCTGATTATGCTTCATAACTTAATGCATATTTTGCTGAAGATCCTCAGGCAAGTAATACAGCGGCGTAATGGACAGAACTATATTTCCAAATGCTGCTGCACAGTTTTTAACAGGATGGGTTTGGAAGTGTCCTGCAGAAGCTGCAGAACAAATGCAAGGGCACGTTCCAGGTGATGATCAGAGCAGCCACCAAACCACTGCAGGCCACCGCAGACTGTGTGGCTAAGCAACTTATTTGCATGCTGAAGATACCACTTGAGGCCGTGTCTTTTTTTTTTTTTTTTTTTTTTTAAGTTCACTCAGTTTTCACAGTTCCTGGTGCTTTACATTAAAACCCAGTGTCTCGAGACAAAAGCAATGCAGATGCAGAGTTTCGAGATGCAGTGCAGATGGCTATTTCGAGCCACAGTGTGTGGAAGTCTGTTCATCTGTGACAACCTTTTTCACTTCCTGCAGAGCACCCCACAAGGACTTGTGAGATCAAGAACTGATTACAGGCAGGCAGTGAGAGATGTGCATGATAGGGTACGAAGTCGGCAGTCTCCTATGCACTTGCAGCTCCAGACAGCACCAGCTCAAACTTCCAGACTCCTTAGCAGCACGTTCCTTTAAATCTTTCTGTTTGTTGTAATATGAGTCTCTAGAGAAGGATGCTGGTGGACAGCCAGTACACTGCTCACGTCGATGGGTAAGTTTGCAGTAGATCAAGAGGATTCTTTGAAAGTAGCTATAAACACGAAGGAAGTGGTTGCTTGCACTTTTTCAAAATATTTTAGCTGCTTGTAAGTTCAAGGAAATCATCGTGTTCTCTTGAATGCAAAAACACACTTCTTTTTTCTTTGTGTGTTCACAGCAGCAGGTAGATGGTGGGATGTCTGAAGCATCTTGAGTAGGGATGAATGAGCCTCTTTGAAAGCAGAAAGTCTCTCCCAGGATTTTCCCAGCTTTTTGAACCTAACTTTTAAGCTTGAAAATTGTCACATTTTGTTTAGGCTCAGACATGAAAAGGGCATACATTTCGAGGGGATGTTTTTTTCTTCTGAGGACTCCAGATTAACACTAAAATCAAGCTTTGTAGATGCTAAAATGCTTTCAGGATATTTTTCAGTACAAGGATGGAGTGTGAGCTCAAGCCTTTTAGAGAGCTCATCATGCCCTTCATGAACTCCAATTTTTGAAGGAAGAGGCAAGGAACAGAAATTACTGCATAAATCATCTGTGCACAGAATCGATCGTGTCCTCATTTGGTTTAACCTAGTAAAGTTGCTGAGAGATCTGCTTTAGTAGGGAAGCTGGAACTGTGCGTGACTCATGAAGAGACTTTTGGCTAATCCAACTATTTGAGGACATTGAATAGCTTAGTGAAACACATTTTGGACAACTACATTTTCAGCCCATTCTGTGTGAACCAACTGTGTTTCACAGAGCAGCTGCGATAACCTCTGACTAATTGGCTTTTCAGAAGGTTACCTGCTGAGAGCATCTGCCATGACATCCATTCTCCCAGAAATGTTTCATCTCAAAATTGCCTGATACAGGCTACAGAGCCCTGCATCGCAAGCAAGGAGTGAGTTTTCTCTTTAGTCAGAATATAGGGGAAAGGATTTGCCCGACCTTGTTGAATGTTCATCATCTGTCTTGAAGCACCAAGCATCCTTTTCAAACCCGGCTGTCCCTCAGCTGAGCTCCTTAGAATCTCAATATAAAACAGAGTGTAGGAATTAAAATACATCAGCATCAAGTGACAGGAGAGACGTCTGCTCTGGCTTTTGAAGGCCACCCGGAAGCCTTCCTTAAGACGAGCTCCAGATTGTGAATCTGTGAGGGAGCCAGGATCCGGCATCCCCACGTGCTCGCGATGGTGTTCACACTGCGCTAGCAGCATCCCACGCTGAGCCCTGCTGGGTCAGGCTGTGTGCGAGCTGCGTGCCAGCTGCCTCCTGGAAGCCCTGGTTTGGACCTGGGGCTGCTCGCGGTGAGCAGCATAGAAATAAAGCCCAGGAGTTTATTGCATGTAAAGTCATTCTCCTCCATGTATCTCACACGGGAATTCAGTGGCATATTTATGGACTGATGTTAAAACTGTACACAGGTAGATTTAGAGCACCTGGTTGTGAGAGTGTGCTGTCCAGAAAAAGAAGTGTTTCCAAAAAAAAAAAAGAAACCCTGAGTTCACATTTGCAGAAATCGCATTTCACATGTCAGATGCTGTTTGTTTTAAAAGCTCTGCTCCTGGAGTCTTGTGATGATGCATCTCTGTCCCTGACTGTTTGAACAAAACCATCTTGTTTTGTGGTTGGGGGTGAAAATGAAAAATCTGTCATAATGGTATCCTGAAAAAGAGTAGAGCTGATGGGAAAGCAACATGTATTTTTAATTCCATGCTTTTGCAGCCATTATAATTATTTAGCATGGCATCATTAATGAATTTTAAATGCTTGGGATTAGGATTGCTGCGTTTGAAGCTCTAGATGCTTCTGCTATGCTCATAGATCCACCTTTGTTGTCTGCTCCAAAACTAAAATGTTGGTTTCCTTCTTGGCAAGCAAACTCAGAAATCAAAAGCTAGAAGAGACTTCTTTCCTTTTCCCTCTCGGCATTTTCCTACCATATTGACACTGCAGTTGACAAACAACATTAAATAACCTTCAAGCCTGTGTCAGCTACCAGGTCTCAGTAATGAGGGGAAAATCAGACCAACACATGACTGGTTGGGAATAAAAACAAAATTGTCAGGCTGATCAAAAACCATCCACGTCCCTGCTTTCCCTTTTGGCTGCTGGGTGTTGCGTTCAGCCCATTGATTAATGTGTCACTGCTTAGCATCATTTTAATATGGGCTGCGAGGCAGTGGCACAGCACCCAGGCAGCTTGCTGCTTTCCTGAAGCCTGGAGGCTTGTCCTGCTGTCTGTACAACACAGGGCTGCCCTGCCAGGAGGAGGAGGAGGGAGGAGAGGTGGGCACAGCAGGCTGGAGAGCTCTGCTTTGCCACCTCCTCCATGCTGGCTCCAGCTAGGACAACCATGCACACCCTGGGGTAACCTTTCATCTCTGGCACTGTTGACTCCGCTTATCAGGGACCAGTTGGGTAATAAGGATGTGTGGCAATAGCTGCTTTTACCTAGAGAATAAAAGATGAGAGATTCCTCCCACTCAGCCCAGAACAGAAAGAGGATGATTTCAGGATGAAATGAAACCAAACTCGGTGTCATCTGTCCTGGGGCAAATGACTGCAGTGGGGGTCCGTCCTCTTCTTGGCACAGTTCACCCTCAGCTGCATTTCCCAGCCCATGGTAATCCCCATTCCTCCTCCTGTCACGGTGGTTGACCTGGATCAGCAGCTCCCCAAGTAGTTTTTTTTTTCTTTTTCTTTTTTTTCACATTAACTTCCATTAGCCTCATAGAAACAAACACCTCATGCTCACACACCTCAGTGGTTATAATTCAGTGCACAAGAAAGATAAAGGTAAATCTACAAATGGGCTGGCAACCGTTTCCTTTTGCCATTGTATGAAATTCTTCAAAGCTGGTAGTGTCTCTAATTATTGTGTAGCAAGATGCAACAAGTCTGCAGCAATCTGCAGAATACTGGAATGTCTCAAGTGATGCTAGAAGCATGAAGTGAGATACCCGTGACCTTTATAACACAGGAAAAGTACTAGTAGAACTAGCTGAATGCAGTTTTTCACCAATCTGAAAGGAATAGTTGGTATATGGGTGTTGGAAATAGGCATTTTTCACAATAATCCCATGTTTGAAATGTCCTGACCTTAGAAATGTAGTACAAAATTAGTTCCAGTGGAGAAGAAACATAGCAAAAGCAACAGATGCTTGTTTTCTTTATCAGGATTCCTCGATTACGAAAGTAAGACAAATAGTAATACTGCTAGGTTGAGCTGAATTAACATGCATTAAAAATGAGTGAAAAAGAGGTCCCTCTTTCGTTTAGAAAGAAATCACAGGTGCTCAGAAATGAAATACATCTCTGGTTCTGAAATGATTGGAGTCCTTCTACAGCAGCTTCTCGAAAATGTCATGTGAGATTAGGTCTGTGTGCAGTTGAGTTGGTAAGCATACAAACCCCATGCAAAAAGCAGTCATCGTTCCAAGATCTTGCACTCTAAGGCAATGTTTTCAAAGATGACTACTCATTTGTGAAGCCTTTTTAAAAGATCTTACTTTCCAAAAGTGCTGGGTGCATGATCCTTAGTCAACCAGGATCCTTAGAGGAGTCTCTATCATTAAACATGATAGGTTACAAGAGGGAGTAAGTGCTTCTGAATTCCTGGCCTCAAAAGACAAAGTGAGAAGAGAAGAGGGGTGCTAAATCACTACTAAGTCTTTGCTTTAGTATAAGCTCAGAGCTTAACAGAATTACTGCTTTTCTTTTGGTCAGTGTCACTGGTTGTATCCAGACTGGCCCTGTTTGGTGTCCCACATGGCTTGAGGTGGTTGCTGTCACGTGGCAGTGTGGACGGATCAGTCCCTGATTCTTCTTGCTCATGGGTTTCTCACAGGCCAGCTGGCCCACTTCAAACCAAAGCACGAGTACAGACCCATGGTTTAGACAAAGTGGATGATGGAAATTCCAGCATGGGCGTAATCTTGAAGCCTGATCTGATAGAGTTAGCCAGTTCACCCATTTTGTTGTAGTCCTGTAACTGTAGATAGGCAAGGTATTTTCATTTGCTTGGGAGAGCTTTTCAAATTTCCCCTTTCTTGCAGCAGGTGTGCTATTTAACTAAAAAAACAAAATGAGACAAAAAAAGTCTCATTTCTCCTTTATGAGACAAGTACATCTCTGCCAATGCTACACAGAAGTGAGATAGCCTCAAGGTCACCTAGAATCCAGCATTTTTTGAGGTTAGGTACCAATTTCCCTCTCTCCCCATTTAAAACGTCCCCCCAGATTTCTCCTTTATCTTCACACCTGCTTAATATCACCACTGTGTCCTTTTCTGTCCTGGGGGATGCAGTCAGTTATCTGTCTAGACCAAAGGTCCCTGGATTGAAACCTTCCTGACAGTTCTTTCGTGGAATAAAACAGTTGCTGGGTCCCAAATGTGCATCTTTCTTGGGCCACTTTTGACACGGTCGTATTATGGAGTCGATGACAGTAGATGCAAGTGGGATCATCACCCTAGAGAACCTGGAGAATAAAAACAGTGCAGCTGTGAAAACAAAAATGAAAACTACCACGATAATCGGGTGAACGTGCCCACGTAAGAAAGGAAATAGCTAAGGAGACTGGGTTTTATTGTTCCTCTATTTAATAGGTCATATTTAAACTGAGGAATGAAGTGCTTATGGCAGGGTCTGGTTTTGTTGCTGTTGTTGTTTTATATCTCACTCAGTATTCTTCCAGAACCTGCTGGTTTAGCATCCCACCCTTTCCTCGCTCGATCAGACCTCCATTTCCATAGCTGCAAGGGTTTGGGGGTGGAAAAGCCAAATACGGGCAAACTTTACAGGCTGGCAGAGCCCGTGAGTCCGCACCCCATAGAGAAGAGCCCTTCGGGCATGATTTTGAAGGGGTGAAGAGTAGAAGGCTACTGCCAGCCTGAGTTTCAGCTGACATGAATACTGCCTTGGCAGCATCGGCATCCCATTAGCATCTCAAATTGGAATCTGGCCCCAAAAAAAACAAAGATCCATCTCGCTCCATACATATGGACATGTATGTTCGTGCATGAGGAAGGACATCAGCTGGAGAGGGTGCAAAGCACACCCCAATGAGGGCTGTCCCAGCACTGCCCTCGGGGTTTCCAAAGTGCAATAGCAATCTGCAACATGTATTAAACACAATCTGTAAAACTGGGGGTGCTGAGGGCTCTGTGAGAAACAAAGCTGTGTCCACAGCAGGCCTGTTGAAGTAGCACAGGTGCTTGTCTCTGCATGGCTCCCTGGCTCCAGAGACCAGTGTAGGCCTGTGAGCAATTTGTGTGCCTTTTGGTGGCTAACTACTGAATAAATGAATGCGTTTCAGTGGGAGCTGTCCTGTAGAGGCACTTCTTTCATGTTTGCAAAGGCACAACAGGGAACACAAATCCCCATCCAAAATTTTATGATCATACAATAACTTAGGTTGGGAGGGACCTCTGGAGATCCTTCAATTCAACCCTGCTCAATACGGGGCCAAGGTAGGTTGCTCAGGGCCTTCTCGGGTTGAGTGGTGAATATCTTCTGTAGGTGGAGGTTGCGCAACCTCATCAGGGAACTTATTCCAAAATTTGGCTACCCTCACTGGGCAGAATTTTTCCTTGTATCTACCTGGAATATCTCCTGGTGCATTACCTGTCCTTTTCTTGCCATGCATCCCAAAGAAGACTTTGGGTGGAGGAGAGGAAAAATTTCAAGAAAGCCTAGCCAAGTCGCAGGCTCTCTGGGACTCCAGCTAAAGGAAGAGTGAGCAGTGCTATAAGATGAAGCAATAAAATTCAAGTAGCATTTATCAAATCAGACAAATGATTGCTGCTCTGTGCTTTATATTTATCTAGGAATTGATTAAGCACTGAAGTTTTTGGTTGATGAGTAAAACTGATTAAAGAAACTGCCAGGGTCACAATATATGTTCTAGGAGTAGTTTGTCTTTACTTTATAAATGCATTTGCTCAGCACAAACTTGACTTTTTATTTTAGTTTAAATATATGGTACTTCCTTTGCTCTGTTCTGTACTCACTGTCTGTTTTTGGTTTTCTGTTTTGTTTCTTGCAGCCCCAGCAGAGAGCTCTCCGTAAACATTTCCAGCCTCTAAAGCTGCTGTCCTGCCACTTGATATGAAAGTGAACTTTCCTTTGTGAAAAAAAAAAAAAAAACCATAATAAATGGCACTGCCAAGAGGTGACCATGGAGGACTGAAGGCAAACCTGAAGTAAACGCAGCCCACTCAAGATGATGCATTCTGGGAAGACCTGGTTTGCTGCAGAGTAAAGATGTGGTGCATAATATCCAGTGCTAATTTGTTCAAAATGGTCATTGACAGACCTTTAGCTGGAAAATTTCTTCCAGTTTTCATCACTGTGCATAACTTTGAGTTCCCTGTAGGGGACTGTCTATGCCCTTCACTAGAAGTCCTGTTTTAGCATGGCAACTACTGGATTCTTTTATTATGTATGCAGATGGCATGATGTTTTAGGAAAAACTTACAGCAATTCTCCAATCTCAGTGGATATGTTCACAATATTACACCCCTGATAGGAATGTAAACGTCTTGTATATGTTAGTTTTGCAGTCTAATGGTATTCTGTTAAACGATATCAGCACTTCATACGTGCTTTCCACACAGAAATAGCACAGCCCATATATATATAAAGGTCTTTTTAAAAAAATACTGAGGATATGTTTCAGTCTTTGTACTGAGACTGCATCCAAACTGAAGTCCACTACTAGCATACCTTCACTGATTCACAGTAGATTGTGTAGATAGATTTGCACGTGGCAGAGGTGTGACATTTTATTGAGACTTACAGAATGGCTGTCACAGAGGTAGCCAAGAACAGGGTAAGGTTGAACGAGCTGTAGGACACTGTGTCTGCTCTCCCTTCCATCCACCAGATGTCAAAGGTTCTCATTTTCTAGCTTGCCAATGAGTTTTCTTACTCAGTGAGGGAGAGGAGAGGGAGAGCACCTTTCTCAGAGATGTGTTTGACCCTGGGTTTGGTCTACAATAAAAACAGAACAAACTGGAAGAATTCAGGTTCTTTATGCTGGCGACCATTTACGTTTTGGGAAGGACTGGGGAGTCACAGTCCAAACCAAACTCTCTGAAAAAGGTAAAGTGTAAGACTATACTTCTAAGGAGCAAGACACTCCCTCTGGAGAGGGCAGACTTCTTTGTTAACTTTTTCCACTTTCTATCCAAAACAGTACTTTGGTAGGAAATAGGAATAAGCAAACGGTTCTTATAAGCCTTTCAATATACTGTAGCAGGCTCAAGACTGTTGCATTCAATCTGAGCGTTGTTTTGTGTTCAGTCTCTGAATGGCTGGTCTCATCACTGGCTGTATCACAGCTGGCTGTGGTACTGTTTTTTCCATGGGGACTTAGTGGAATTAACGTCTGTCCCTAACATCAGGACCTTCCTGACATATTATTTATAATGAACTGATGTCATCAGTGTATGGAGGAGGCTTACCTATTTGTTCCTTCTTTCTTTAAAATCAAAGGTAGCTTTTTGTGTATTTAAAGACCATCATTCTCTCCAGCCTGATAGACAGGTACTGTAGAGTTGCCATTAGTGTGTATGCCAAACCGTGGGTGAGATGCCATAGGGGTGTGAGGATGCAGTGATCAAGAGAAGGAGCAACTATATCAAGGCCAAGGGACGTTTTAGAAGTAGGTTCCTGTGTTATAATATTTAGCTATTGTACAGTTCATTGCTAGAGAATGCAAGGTCAACCACTGAGGGTGCCTGTACAACCAACAGATAAATTTATTTAGGGTGTAATTTTTTTCAGATGGGCGGGGGTTTGGTTACGCCTCTCCACCCATCTCAGATTCAGCATGCTGAATGCTTCTTTACTGTTCAATCCAGAAGGAAAATATTTTTATTGACGGCCAAGATTTTCAGAAGCTGCTAGTGGTTTCTAATGGTTTGGGTCTTTCCATGGCTTTTCAATGGAGCTCCCAAAGTTATAAAGCAGCGAGCTTTATATTTTCTTTCTGAAAATCCTGGCACCTAATTTTAAATTAATTGGTGTACAAGTTCTCCTTAAGACATAAGGATCTTTGCCAACAGCAGCATTTGCACTTTTTAGAGCTTCTCATAGCGTAGCAGGTTGGAATCTGATCCTTGTTAAGAGAAGTGGCCGTGAGCCCTGCAGAATTCCATTGTAAGCTTCAGTAAATTTTACAGCTCTTTCTGCTACAGATTTTAAAAATGCACTCTGGCAACTGACATCAATTTCATGTCGGTACAGCAATTAAAAAAGAAACAACTTGGATATAAATTACTTTTAAAAGGAGAATGCTATGTTTCTGCAGTAGGGATTCTCTTATTATATTACATCTAATGAAACAAATCTGTAATAATTTGAATGATAAAAGCAGTGTTTATCTTTAAAAAAAAGAAGAGTGTTATCTTAAAAGGGCGTATGAGACAAAGTTGAGTTAGGCAAAGAGCCACTAGAAGCATTTTTTGTATCAATGTTAGTTTTGAACATCTTCCAGTATATGGGCATGAATTTAGATGTGTGCACTTCTCCTGTTAAAACAGTTTGTTTTAAAAGCTTCCCAGGATTTTAGCTACGGTGATCTAGAAACGCAGTGTTATAGGCCCTGAGAAATGTGAAAACAAAGTCCAGACCCTTTATGTAGCCAAACTCAGTGAGAACTCTGCTGTAGGTGCCCATCAGACAAAGCTCGTTGGACGGTGGCGTAGGTCTCCATCCTACAGACAGCCTGTGCATGTGGATAACTCCAAACGTGAGCAAGAATAGTTCCCCTGAGCCCCGCAACACTCCTCACGTGTCTAACTGTCTGAAGGAGCCATAAGGAAATAACTGTACTTTTTGGCTTGTATTTAACTATTCATCATGTTTGGATTTTTTTTTTTTTAATCGCTGTTATTCTCCCAAAGTAGGCCATGCTTCCTCAGGGATATTTATGAAATTGTTCTGCATCTACTGAACAACTATCTGGATCCCAGCGTATTCTTCTGAAAAGTTTTTAATATAAATAAACATGTGGGAGAAATTTTTTGTTATTATGAATGGGGGCAGGTACTGTGTTCTCGGAAAGGCTATTGAGTGCAGACAATCAAGTCTATTGCATTTTTTATGCTGAACACCTTATTAATAGCAGACACATCCGCTTTTGCCTGGGTCGCAAGAACGGTTCTGTGGAAAGAATGCTTTATCTCTAGTCAATAAATCATTTATGTCGAGAGTGCCAAAGACCAAGTCAACATGAAAGGGAGCGAATAAGTTATTCCGGCAAAGGAAGTGAATTTAAATACGCTCAGAGCCATTAGTTCTGTGCAAAAGAGCTGGAGACTAATGCTATTTTAATAAAACAGCAATTATCAGCCCTGTGGAGATAGATATATTCGCAAAGGCCAGTGCTCCTGTTACGCTGATCGCTGGTTATTAGCTCTGAAACACGGGTGGCTCCCCGCAGCCCTGTGGTCAGGGCACTGCTCCTGGCGGCAGACCTGCAGCCTTGCTGCCCCTGGGTGCCCGTCCCAGCCACATCTTCCCTGCTGTCTTTGTGCAGGGAAGGATGATGCAGCATCAGCCCCAACAAGAAACTTAGGCAGAGACTCAGCCATCCTCAGTGCTTCAAATTTTGTGAAGGCCAACACCTGAAATGAGAGGAATTGCTCACCCGAAAAAAAAACGTGCTGCAGCTCAAAACATCCTTTGCGCTGTTTCATTCCTGGTTTGTTTGTTTTTTACATCTGCATGGCTTTCTCTGCCTGAATACCCCGTTGTTTATTCTGTTAAGGAGCTTCAGGAGGGAAGGCTGCAACAGCTCTGCGAGCTCTTTGGCTTTGCCAACCCGTCTGCATCACCGTGCCCTGGCGGTGGGTTCGTGCCTGGCTGCCCACTTCTGTTACTCGACAGCCAGACCGAAAGCAGCTGCAGTGTCGTTGAGGAAATCAAACCATTAAAAATGACAAAATTCTTTTTTTTGTTTTGTTTTGTTTGAATTTTCAAAAGACCTCAGGGCAGGCCCCCAGCAGACCTGCATTGGCACTGCTCCATCGCAGTCCCCGGAGATCTGTTGATTAATGCCAGCTGTGGAGCCCGTCCAGGGGTGATTTTTTTTTGCTATAACTAAAACTGACCTCCCTCCACCCTTCATGAAGCCACAAGATCTCAATTATTCAAAATTGTTTCAGGCAAGCAAAGTAAAAACCTGCATTTTTCACCCCAGTCCCCTTTTAACAAATAACATCTCCACAATCCGAATCTCCTTGAAAGGCCCTGCTACAAGACTGTGGCGTGATTGACCCTGGTATAAATAGACTGGTCAATAAGATTTTAATTTAAAAAGAAAAGGCCCTCTGTTATAATTAAAATGGATGGTTGGGGGGGAAGTATTACCAGCATTACCTGCAATGTCCTATAGTAAAATTCAGGAAAGCACTCTGCAGTGCAAAAAAAAGCCACCGACGTAATGTATGGGTGATTAGGCAGGCTCATGAGTATAAATCAGCAAGTAAGCAAGTAAATGTTTGATGAGGAAAGTCAAAAATGTATGGGAAGTCAGTGGCCAGTAGGTTAGGGCTAGCAAGACCAAACACTTCACATGCATCCTAATAAATACAGTCGTGGCAAAGCAGAGTCTGATGTGAGATACGGTGCAGTGATTACTCACAGAACATGCAAAAACCAACAAATATTCTTGTTTTGTATTTGAGAGTGGTAGAATGAGGGAGTCAGATTGCACATTAAAATGTAATTCCTCCTACTCCGTCAGTAATTATGGGTAATATTAAGCAGCGACTATCCAAACATATTCTTAAATTTGCAGAACCAGATAACTGAATCCAAAAGTGTAGGAAAACTTGCCTAGGATTTATCAGAGCTCAAAAGCACAAAAGAAGCTTTAAATAACAAACACACACAAAACAATAACTGAAAAGAATGAGTGACCTGACCCAGAAAACTATCGGCTCATTAGCCTCCTATTTTCCTATTTTCCTTTGGGAAAATCATGGAAAGGTTGATGTGACACAAATCATTGCAGCAATTAAAAATTGATAAACCCCTCCGAATGATTATGTATAGAAATGCATTGTGTCAAGTAAACTTCCTATCATTTTCTCGTGATATCAAAGGCTTGTTGATAAAAGAAACTCTGCTGATGCATAATACTTAGCCTCCTATCGATCATTTGATTCTGATAAAGAACAAAATAGCACTATGCAAAATCAGTATAGCCCATAGTAAGTGGATTAAAGCCGATTACATGCTAGATCACAAAAAAAATGGCTGTAAATATGAAATTAACATCAGCGAGACTATTTCTAATGAGCTCCTCCCAAGGTATGTTCTATTTTCAATATTCCTCCCAGGGAAATAGAAAGTTACTGGTGGCAACACCAAGAGATCACCAAAGAGGTGCATGGTACGAGACGATGATGAACCCGGAGTACTGCAAATGCAGAAATCCAGGAGAGGAGAAGGAGAGTCACACCTGGGGGCATCTGGAGAAGGGTAGCTGTGAAGGTCTGACAAATAATCCATTCAATATCAACCCCACAGATGTGCTTGCTAGCTGGGAAAATGTAGTCTCAAAGGAAGAGAGTCAGTAGGACTTGGAGGAGATTTAGGATCTGGCAACGGGGACACTGTAATGGAGCCAGTTTGTGCCCATCTTCCAAAAAGGATATTGACAACTTGGAAAGATTATTTTCTAAAGCTCCCAGTGTCATTCAAGGGCAGGAAAACAGGTCTTATTATAGTGCCAGACTAATGAAGCTCAAGCTATTAATTTATCAGAGACAATTTGAAGAGGTGACTTGATCTGTCTGCAATCACAATCTGCTACCTGCGTGGGGAAGCGCTGTCTGAAGGCAGGTAGCTCTTTTATTTGGAGGAAAAGGGAGTGATGTGCTCTACCGGTTGGGAACAGATCAGGCTAGAAATTAAGTGCAAACGCTCGACAGGGAGGATAATTACCCATAGAGACAACTTACTTAGTTACCTGGCACGTTCTCCATCACATAAAGTCGTTAAATATATGCAGAGTATTTTTCTAAGTCAATAAGCTCTACCTCAAACAGGAATTTAGGCTCAGTTCAGCAGTCACTGGATGAGGTTATTAGGTGTGTGTTATACAAGAGATCAGGCTAGATCATCAGATGCAAACTTCTGAATTAAAATATCTCAAAGTTTCCGATGTTACATGAAGGCAGGCCCACCTATATTCATTTTTTTCACACAAAATTGACTTGAACAAAGAGCCCTGAACTAAACTGAACTTGTCAGCATTTGGTAGGAGCTGCACTAGATCTCCTCACAGTTGCAAGGTTGTTCTGCCTGTAATTAAGGGAAGAGAACTGGACAAGAAAGGACAACAAAAACCCTTGAGCACACAGAATAACCCTGATGTCTCTCATTAATAGCAGCCTGGGACAAAATCACGCACTCAAGTGATCGGTGTGAGCACGGAAGGAGAGCCGTGGCCTTGCCTCTTAACCAAGGAGGCGGCATCATGGTGGCAAGAAGCAGCTTCTCCTGTGTTCAGCGACAAGTAGAGAAGCCAAAGTGCTGGTTGAGAATTACATTGTACTGCTTTGCAGCTGAACAAGGTGCGTGAGTTCCTTGCTTCAAAGCCAGCAAACTGTGCCTGCTCTCCTGACGGGCCCCGCTGGAGCCGGCTAATGAAGGAAGTGAAACGACTTCAGTGGGACGACCCCGAGTAACAAGAGCTGGTTGCAGTTGGCTGTTATGAATATTGCACCTTGGAAATAAGCAAAGAGAGCGCTCAGGTCTCACAGAGCCGGTAGGTACGAGGCAAGCGTGAAGCCAAGAGCCACCTTCCAGAGCTGTGCTGTGGCAAATGGCACGAAATGGGATGCATGTTTTAAAGAGTAAACAGTTCGCGCAGGCAAGAGAAACCATAAAAGCAATACTTACTGCAAATTGGTATTGAATCAATATCACGAAGTGGAGACGAGAAGGGAGCTGGCTACAGACAGAGCTAAGAAGATAAAGATCTTCGGGGATTCTCGCTCTAATCCAGTGTGAAATCCTAAGAAAATGAGTTTGGGCTAGATTTATTGTGTAAAGAACACCGGTACATCCTGGCTGCCCGTCAAATGAGCTCCGTGGAGCCACCGGTTATGTGCACGGTGGCACAAATGTCCCCTTGCAGCGGGGACGGACAGACAGCCCCCGGAGGCACGGCCAAGGTCAGGCTGGGCAGGGAAGGAAGCTGATCCTGCAGACGGCTGCACCATGTCCGCTTCTCCCCCAAAAGTGGGATTTGGGGCATTATTATAACACGTCCAGGCTTAGGCAGAATGAAATGAAAAGCTCCTTTCTGATTTGAATTCCAAATCTATCTAAATACCTTTGCTGAAAAGAAAAAAAAAATCCTATGTAGCTGTTGTTACATCTCTAATCACATTACTTCTATTAAGCACTTGCCTTGAATTCATCTATTTGATATCATGTCACCAAATTAAATAGCGATATACATTTGTGTTTTTTTTTTTAAAGCAGGCAGATCAATATTGCAGCAAAACCGCATGTAAGCAATAAAAAGCTGCGCAGAGGAAAAAAAAAATCTGCCCATCAGATGCTGAGGGGACTTGTTTGTTTTGTCTATAGAGAGCTCGGTTTTACATCCAGACAGAGGTTTTCCCTACTGCGGCAGGCTCTGGCCTCAAGACTAGTCCAAACAGATGCTTGGATCCCTCTTACTGCTTCATCCACATTCCTCATGTGCAGGGGGCTCCTTCTCTGCCTGGCTCCTGGGAGAGGCAGGAAAGAGATCGAGTGGCCTCCAACACGGTGGAGAGTCCACGGAGGGATATGAGCTTCCAGACTATGCAAAGCATCTCAGCCTGAGACAGATCTCATCCTTCTCCCCGCTAAGCTCAGCTCCATGGATGGAGGAGAGGAACCCAAAGACCTCCACCAGGCTGTCCTGGGGCCGTGGCAGGAGATAGACAGACAGACAGACAGACAGATCTCCTTGCAGGGTCAGCATCCTCGGGGCCAGGGAAGCTCAATGCCTTCAGAGGTCACTGCAGACTGCTGGGCTTCCCCTACAATAATGGTCAACTGCATGGGGCAGGAACCTGAAAATGTGAATGACCAGCATTTACATAATGGAATGACAATGGCTGGGGTCACGAGGGACTTTTAAAGATCATCAGATCATCTAGCCCCCACAACTCTGCCATGGGCAGGGGCATCTTTCACTGGGTCAGGTTGCTCAAAGCCACCTGGCAGGGTTGGGATGCGCTTGGCTTTGTCCTTGGTTTCTTGTAGGGATTGAGATATACAGACATGCCTCACAGTTATTCCTTTTCCACATCTAAGCATGGGTAAGATGAGGGTGATAGCTGCCTGACCCTACGATCAGTCTCACACCATGTCAACCAGAAAAGTGGCCTCCAGCTTTGGGATCCTCCATCCTGGGGAGCTGAATTTGAGGTTGGCTGAACCTGTCCTTGAGGAGGGCAGGTAATTTACGGGTGGAACTGAAGCCACATCTGTGTTGTCTCCAAAGGCTGCCCCAAATCCATGGCCCGCATGCAGCTGGGGATGGACACGAGCTGCAGGAACCGAGGGGGAGGCTGGGATCGAGTTCTTGGGGTTGAGTTACTGGGAAATACACCGGGGTGAGCCAGGAGAGCTGCTGAGGGGCCTGGTGTAGGAAGGGATGAGTGTGGTGCCCTGGCTATGCTGTGTCTGGGCCAGCTGCCCTTGGGTTCAGTTTTGAGTTACGCTCACCAGGGAGATGCTCTGAGGCTGTAACCTCCTTTTGATGTTAACTTGGTTGAAAATCTAGGAGAATGCCAGCACTCGAGTGATTAAAACACGACGCACTGTTACTCCCTGTCCACCTACGAGGGAGCATTTTAAAGACAGAGCCAAACGAGGTGGTAACACAGAAGCGTGCCTTTTTGTTTGAGGTGCACTGCGCTTCCCCAGGCATCCAGGTGTTCATCTGTATAGCAGTGCTTCTTTTCCCAAACCAGAAATTATCATGCAATCTAATTTTTAGTACAGAAAGCGGCCATCACTGTTAATTCCACCCTATGGTTTTTATATTTGCAATTAAATTCCTTCTGTTTTCGAAAATCAACAGAAAATACAACCCGGGTGGGAGGGAGGAATTCTTATAAATGATGAAATTAAAATCAATATCAAGTTTTTGGTATCTTTGGGCATGATCTCTGGAAGCTTTGGATATCTGCTTTATCATTTTGTATATTTGACAATTTTGTACTCTGCATTGTTTGACTTCATTTGTGCATGGCGATGTATTAAAACATGGAATTTTTATTATACAGTAAAAGCATTTTGTTTGATTTAAACGAGTTCAGGGCTTGCTCCATTGCATGAAGAGAAGAAAAAAAATCGATGGGGAACAGAGGCCCACTGATGACAGTTCTCGGCAGGAGGGGACCTGTGCCCTGGCGCAGCCCTTTCCATCGAATTTTCTCCCCCTTTCCCTTTGAGGAGGGGGGGTGAGAGAGTGGTTGGGTGGAGCTCAGCCACGTAGCAGGGTAAACCCACCACCAAGACATCTCCTATGGGGACCAAACACTATAGAGGCAGGTACTAGGTTTGCTGGTACATGTCCTTTCATCTCCATCCCACCCCCATTTATTCTCTGTTTGGCTCAGCACTTGCAGCACAACAGCAATTTGCAAGTCAGTGGCTGAGGTAGCTTTCAGAGATGCTAACGCTGAAATTCCAGCACAATTCTGTGTTCTTCCATATATGTGGTGTTTGGTTTTTAGTTTTTTTTCTTTTCAGCCATTATTATGAATATTCTCTTCTTGCGACGCAGAGACTGATGACATGTTTTGGTCAAACAGAAAATAGTGGGCTTAATACAAAATAATAGAGTGAAATTATGTAGTGTGCAATGCAACCGACAAAGTCAGGATAAATTGTCATCTGAAAAAAAACATATTTTTTTCCTGTAACATTTTGTGATCATGCAGCCATTTACTAAATTCTGTTTACATCTTTAAAAAGCTTTCTACTCCATAAACTTTGTTAGTGAGAAGTGTATGTTAGCAGAGAAGGCTCCATTTTAGAACAAATCTGTGCACGTCACATCTTGGGCTGAAGGAAATCAGAAGCACCATAATGGTGCAGGAAGCAGTTTCCATGTCGCATGTTCTTTTCACCATAGCAGTCTCCACAGGGGTTATGGCAGCACCATATGACTATGTTCTGAGTGCTGCATATGAAAATGATTTCCATTATAAACAATGGCACCTAAATCAGATCTGCCGTAGGATGAAACAGCAGCTACTGTGACAGTGAAACTCCTCCCTGGACATAGAGAAAGCTCCTGGTGCTTTGGCGCAAGGACAGTTTGGGGCCACGTGTGCTCTGCGGGTTTTGCTTTCTCACCAATGGGCAGTTTCCCAGTTCATAGCTCGTTATTCCTAAATCATCGCTGGAGCAGCTGGTTGTGCAGCTTGGTTATTCTGTGCATTTCCTTTCCATGATGGATGGTCCTCGGAGTGACTTGCACGGTTCTGGGTCCTCCAGAGCTTGCTGTACCTCTGGGCAGCAGCTGCAGGTCACAGCCCTGGCCATGCTGCTTGGCCCCTTGGCTCCAAAGTCACCTCCAAATGCTGGGTTCCTGAATCGAGACCCAGTAACTGAGCCAGTCTGTGCTCAGTTGGAGCAAAGCCTTACACGGTGAGCAAATGCCCTTAGACCACAGTGAAGTCCAGAGAAAGGAGTCCAACCCCAGAAAACACAGGTGATGCCCCCAGCCCACCACTAACATGCTGTCTGGCAAAGAACACATTCCCTCTCCACCTCTTCTCATCCCACCTCCTGACCCATAAAATGGGAGCTGTATTGACCTCGAACAGAGAAACTACAAGTCTGCCAAGAAGCTGCTGCTGCAAAGATTGTAATGCAAGTGGGGTTGATCTGAATGGACCAGGCATTTTCGTACAAATGTAATGTGCTTTATTTGGGGAGCAAGAATTTCCCACCCACACCCCGGGCTTAACTGACGTTCAGGTCTCGCTGCAACCATGCTCTGGCCTGTCAGGGTCTCAGTGCAGGTTGTGATGCTCCAGAAGCATTTCTGTGGCTTTCCTATCAGTCTGGCCTTGGTTTGTCTGAGGTTAATTTCTCCTCTGAATGTTCCTTCACTTCATTCATGTCATTGCTTTGTCATTGCCTTCCCCTTGCTTTCTGCTCCTAGCGTGATTCCTCGCCTTCCACTGCTGTTAGCATCGAGTGGGAAGTGCACCGAATTACTGCACATGGGAAACATGCTTTCAAGTGAAGTGGTTCTGCTTTAACCTAAATGGCACCGAGGCACTGGCCTTAGGAGGAGATAAAATGGAGACAGACTGCTACAGGTACATTATAGGGCAGCAAGGGCATTCATCTCTTCCTCATACCCATGTTGGAGCGAGAAGCTGAAATGGCAGCAAGAATGATTCTGGCTGGATGTCAGTCAAAGCTTTCCAGGAATAGGGATGCTGAAGCATTGGGAGAGAGCCTGGAGAGATGGAGAACTGCTCAGCCATGGGGAATCCTGACCCTGTGCTGCGGCAGGAGGATGAACTAAGTGCTCTCCTGGTGTTTTTTTCAGACTGATTTTTCTGCAGGTATGACTTGAATGGGAAGCGAAGAGTTAACTTTGTTAATTATCATTACTTTGCATTTCAGCTGGAACCGAATTTAGCTCTTCTTTTTTTACCTCTTGGAGGTAGAAGCCTACTACTCTATAGCTATGAGTAATTCCAGACATGCTCTGGCTCATTTAAGTCAATTCATCAGGCTGTCAGCCGGGAAACTGGGACACGTCCACCGCTCCTGCCGCCCCGGGCGCAGGGGCAGAGCACGGGGTGGCTGCAGGGAGCAGGGCTCCCATCCAGTGTGGTTTGTCCTAGTAAAGGAGAGAAATTATTTACAGGGAGGACAATCAATCACCAGAACAACCTCCCCAGGGACATGGTAGAGCCCCCATCACTGGAGGTTTTCAAGATGCGATTGGACAGGGTGCTAGATAACCTCATCTAGGTTCCCTTTTCCCATAACAGGGTGGACTCGATGATCTTTCGAGGTCCCATCCAACCTGGGCTGTTCTTTGGTTCTGGGATTTTGGCATCATGGTGAGGATCTTGGTTGAGACCACCTCCAAGATCCAGGTTTTCATTTGATCTTTGCAGGGCATGACCAGGGGATTTGGGGCAAGGTTGGCGAGAGGCTTGGGAGAAGAGGGGTAGATAGAAATGGAGGAGAAAAAAAAAAATAAAAAAAAAGAAAGGGGAAAAATATGTTTTAGCCCATCCACAAGGCAGAAAAGGGCAACATTTTATAGCCAATGGTCCAAAGCCTTGAAGGATTCATCCATCGTTATCCTTGGCAGATGGCAGGTTGGAGGTGCACGTGGTTACCTCCACCCCCACCAAAGGCTGTAGGTGTAGCCTCTCCTTCACAGGGAGTTTTAAGGCAGAGAAATGAGGTGCTCCAGGGCATGCAGCAGGTCTTGGCTTGAGCATCCTGCTCTGGCACTTTGCAGGGAGAGCCCAGGGGGAGGTGGTCTGTGCTACACGCCCGACGCACGGCCCCAGGGCACTTCAGCTCTCCCTGCTGCGGGAAGGGAAGGAGAGGCTGACAACGTGGGAGGCAGATTGTTTTATGGAAAGTATCGGGAACCATTGTGCTAAGCTGATTAACTCATTTAAACAATTTTATTTAGCTGCAGAAGTTGCCCCGTATGAAAGTGCAGCTGTAAGCATTTGCACAATGAAATGCTCCCACATGCAGAAAAGCCAGATAAGCCCCTGCCTGTCATTGTTACAGCCAGAAATTGTAGCACTTTGGGGAAAATGAAGGTTTTTTTTCTGCCTTTGTTTAAGTTTTAATGCAGAGCATGAAGAATACAGTCCTGCTAACTGCATGTCCCTCAGTCCCAGCCTCAGCCCGGCGTTGGCAGTTCTTGGCCAGAAGCCTCAGCACTTGGGAGAGCCTGGGGCTCTGAGCACCTAACTCCTCCTGGCGATAACAACTGCCCCTTCCTGCCCTCTGGGAGCAGCTCTTCTTCCCTCCCTCTGCCTCCCGGAGATGTGTATCAAGGGTCGAGGAAATGAGGGTCAAGGAAATGAGGCTCTCTTCATGCTTTCTCTTTCTCTTCGTTATTAGTCTCTGTTATTAGGCTGCCTCTTAATCCCAAAACATGGACCTTTTTTGACAGTGTTCTGCTAATCCCAGGAGGGGCAAGGCAACCGAGAGGAAAACCAAGATTGTCTGGAATATTACCCAAATGTGCTGGACCGAGGACCACCCTCAGTTTTTCTCTTGGGCCGCCAGTCACAAAACCCTCCCCATTAGGCTTAAATTAAAACCACCATAAAAGCAGTATGGTTTCAAGCAGTCAGCAGGGCATTTATATGGGATCTTCAGCCTGAGACTTCTCCACAGGCCATGGTTTGGGACCCCCTGAGAGTAGGATATTGTCTCGAAATATTCTCTGAAAGCCAACGAGAGGCAATGGTATCCGACCACAAAAATAATTGCTCTCTGCTCTACCATCTCTGAAAGCTGTAAGGCAGCGTTACCTCCTCTGTTTGCTCTGCTCACTGCCAATGCTTGGCTCTGGTTTTCCTGGGTTCCCATTGCAGACTTGGAGAGGCAGCAGACCTTCATCACAAAGAGGTGGCCTTGCCTGCACATCTCCTGCCATGGTGCAGACAGAAAACGTGGTCAGCCGTGTCCGTGGCAGTAGGTGCTTGGGAAGCATCTGAGAGATGCTGGGGGCTATGCTCTGCTGTTTGCTTTGTGTTGAGAGGCAGCACTGTAAAAAAAAAAAAATCAATATGTCCCATTTTAAATGGATTAGGAGGCAGTTAAACAACAGGTCTCAGAAGAGGAGTTGCAAATGAAGAGTGATCCCATGGGAGTTTTCATAAAGGGAATATTCAGGAAGCTCTCCATGGCTGCTTACTTTAGGGGTTGTGATGGATAAACAACCGAATACAAGGTCCCGATGTGATGCTTTTGCTAAAGGGGCTAATATGACCCTAGCATGTATAAATGGGAATATTGAGTGTAAGGAAATGTATTAGCTCTATATCTGGCATTAATGAGACAAAACTAGTCCCGTTCAGCTGTCAACACTTAAAAATCACATTGAAAAACTGAGAAAGGTTGGGAGAAGAACTGTAAGACTGATCGAAAGCATATCTTACGATGACCCAAAGGAGCACAATCCATTTATATTATCAAAGAGAAGCATAAGAGATGAATTGACCAAGATCTGTAAGTATCCACACATGGAGGAGCAGTGCTGCATCGGAGGATTACTTACTCCTGCAGACAATGGCATGCAAGCTGGGAAGACTGGAGCTAAAAAAAAAAAAAATGGGTTGAAAATGAGGCATATTTTTCTCCTTAATAGCCTTGTAATTAATCACTGGAGGAGCTGATGTGGGATATGGTAGATTCTCCATCACCCAAAAAGATCTTTAAATTAAGTGTGGATGTCTTTCTACATGATGTAGCTCATGTACTGGTGTGGGAATTGCTGGGCGAAGCTCCACGGTGTGCATTATGCAGGAGGGCAGAGGAAACCACCGCAGTGGTGCTTCCCAGCCATGAAAGCTCTGAAATTATCAAAGCCATGACGTCTGCATCGCACCCGACAGCACACAGCCTGTTTATGCAACATGTGGCATGAAAAGACTCTTTTAGGGATATTTAAAGGGCTTTAAATATTTTATTAGGTAGGGTTTTTTTTTTGATAGCTGCTGCCTGTAAAACCAGGTAGATGAAGTAAACCTTAAAAAAAAAAAAAAAAAAAAAAAAAAAAAAAGAAGAAAAAAAAGAAAAAAGCCAACTCCAACTCCTGAAATAGATTTCCTATACCCCCAAATCCCAGTATTAAAGGCCAATATCTCAGGATACTCGGGGCTTTCAAAGTGATGCTCCAAGGACTCAGTCCTTCATCGTGGTTTAAAGCTCCTATTTCACAGATTTATAGATGCTGAAGTCGGAAGGGACCACAGTGATTATCTAATCCGACCTTGCACATAACGGAGGCCATGGGGCAGCCCTCAATTACTTCCAGGCTCTGCTGAAGCCTTCCAGACCCTTCCTCCACACCGCTGTCGAGACACAGCCTCTCCCCTCCATCCACACAGCTCAACTTGGCATCGCCTCACGTCTCACCGCAACATCCTTTCCCTGGCACGTGTCCATGCAGATTGCTGCTGCAAAGCTCATCCGCCGTTCCCACCTCCCCCCTGGGACCCACCTCGCCACCTTTTGGGAAGAGAGAGAGGAACCGGGAGGGAAGCTTGTGGCAGATCATCTTCCGGGCAGCCCCATTTGGTTTTCTGGCTGTTGCAGGATTTATGAGTGCTAAGGTAGGTCCTGGGAAGATGGAGCACTAGGAAATGATGGTCATAGACATGTAAGACGTGTGTTCGTGCTTCGTTAGCTTACTGCAGAGACATCACCTCCAGCCTTCAGCTGTTTGAGACCAAATCCTCAACTGGTGCATGTGACTGAACCAAAATCAAGGTGCAGATCCTGGTGTGGGGGGAGATCAGTCATGAATTAATTACTAAACGCCTGCACACATTCCCATGCATGTAACAGCATGGTACAGTTTGCATCCAGACAAAACCTAAGAATTTGACGTCTCCTTAACTTTCTAAAGGAACCCAGCTTGGTAAGCTCATGACCAGGAGGTTGGTGCCATTGAGCTCGCACCATGAATAAGGGGAAACTGAGTCAAGGAGCAGGAGGAGTGGGCTGTGTGGGAGAAGTCAGCCCACCAGCAGTCCCAGATGTTGCTTTCTGGAGAGCAGCTCCTTGCTTTTTGTGTGCAAGTAACACTATGTCTTGGGGGAGTAGGGACAGGAGGAGGGATACACATACATGACCGACTGCTTTCACTGCTGCTCTTCTATGGGAGATGAAAAATACCCTCTTTCAAAAGGCCTTAGCATGATGACTTTTTTAACCTAATATTAATACACACAATTGCAAAACCTGTCACCATCTGAACTCAGAATGTGTTTGTTGTGTGCAGGGTTTAATCCTTCTGGAGTTAAATGGCACAAAGTTGCCAAAAGTTTCTGCACATCTCTGCTCGGCGTTGCCTACTGCTGAGCATGCAGCCCTGGACAAAACGAGAGGCAGATATCTGGCAGTAGGTGCTAATGAGACCATCGCATGTAGCAGGCGAGACCAGACCAGCTCAGCAAGATCAGGCAAAATCCGTGCTCTCATCGGGTGTTCACAGCCGCCTCCCACTGTGCTCAGCTGGCTGGGAGCCACTCGCACACGTCCCTCCTTGCATGGATATTTGATGGGTTTTAGACTGCAAATCTGACCTTGCAAGCCCACCTGTCAAAGTAGAGCTTTGGACAGTCCCTTACAGGTGAAAACAGAGCAGTGTTAAAGGATATTGCAAGCATCCTTTTCTCTGAGCCAGCACAGTCCAAGCATGGAGCTGGAAGTGCTGATTTTTTTTAGCAATGAGTTGCAAAATTCAATGCCCCATCACCTTTAAGTCATCCTGGTTCTGTGCCCATTGTGCAGGAAGTCCTGGGCAGCTTCAGCCTTCCTAACTGCCGGCAGTCACAAATGCCTTTGAGCAGTGGTGAGGTAAAGCAAAGGGAAGGCAGGGGAAAAAGGGAGAGAAGGGAAGCAGTAATTTGCAAAGAAATTTTTCATTTAATTAGCTGATTATTTACATCTCGCTATACAAAGCAGAGCTAAGTATATCCACCCAAGCCAATATCTATGATTCACAGTTTGTCAAATGGATATTCTGGAAGTGAGAAGTTACAGAAATAAAAGTCACGAAGCACCAGTTGTTTTTTATGCTCATGGACAGCATCTTTTATTACATGTAAATTCAATTTATAACTATCACAAACAGAAAAAATAGCTAAAGCCAAGTTTGCATGGATAGAAAAGTGATTTAGCTTTGAGAACAACAAATTGCAAGCCTAAGGATGGGTTCTAACAAGGTGTTTTAGAGGGATTCACCTGACCAGCAGTCAACATCCGCAGTGTCTTTGTATGGGCTCTGCTGGAGCAATCTCCATCCTGGCCTAGAGCAGCCAGCAAAGATGGCAAAGCTCACCTTAACACTGCTGTTTCCCCTCTGCTGACCATGAGAGGAGGCTCAGAAACTAGCTCAGATAAAGCCTGTGGCTGACTAAAGTTAGGTGAAGCGAACCCTACTTGCTGATGCTCTTTGAAGCCATTTTTATAGACAAGTCCCTAATCATTTTGAGAATTTCTGGTGAGATACCTGGCATGATCCGCGAGCCCTTCCTCACAGGATGCTGAGCTCCTGCGGCACTACCCGACAAGGATAAAAGCTGCAAAACCCTCCCCATGCACACCTTTAGAAGTCGTGCTGCAGAATCTGAGGCTGAATGGCCAAAAAGAAATGGCTCTGCTGTAACGTGGGCTATGTCCTGTGCCCGTTTCAAGAGAGAGGAATCTGCTGCCAAGCCAGGTTTCCTGCAGGGATAACTCAGCCCCCTGACATGTTACCTGGAGTTCCTCAGGTGCTTTTGCCACGGCTGGGAGGACACACACGTGAGTTAATTTGCAGAAGTAGGAAGCACATCTCCGGATGTTTCTTTAGCATGTCAAGAAAAGGCAAGGGTTTGGGCAGGCTGCTGGGTGGCAAGCAGAGCCCCAAACACCTCAGGCGGTGTGCCCGGCACGAGCAACTCCTGTGCTGTCTCTCTCCTCTGAAGATGCACCAGGCAGGAGGGCTATACCACATATCTTCGGTTCTCTGGAGCATACCTGTAGAGGCAATGAACCAGCAACCATAAAGCTGGCTGTTTAACTGACAGGATGGTTTATAAATTTAATAAACAAATGTAAATACCAGTAGGTATCTGAAAAGTAGTGTTTCACTTTTTATCTGAGGCAGCACAATGAATGGGGAGCAATATTCAAGCACCAAAAGTTAGCAGACTAGGGACGAAAATATACCGGTTGCTAGGAGATGGCATTTAATCTAGAACTTTAGGCACTAAATAAAAACAAAGTTATAAGAAGAAACACTGTTTAGGACAGAAATCAGCACTAAGCAAGTGGTTGTTTGTGACAGGAACCGAAGCTGCCACGGCTGCTGTTGAGCAAGGCTGGGGTGAACAGGAAGGTTATCGGCCGTGGAAACAAAACCTGGGCCTGTGAAAGGCACCACGGGCAAAAATCGGACCTTGCCAGGGCTGCTGGGAGGTGGGACCCTAAGGCAGATAGGGTTTGTGCTTCCAAATATCCCCTCGGTCTGTGATGGAAGCACCACCAGAACCCGAAAGGTTGTGAAACTCAGCTCGTGCCCTCCAGTTGTGAGAGTGACAGCGCGGCAAAAGTGACCTGCTTGTGACGCTGAACCCTGAGTCCACCCGCCTTTCTCCATGGAGATCCTTCATTTCTTAATAGAATTAAAAATTATATATATATATATATACATATTTATTTATTTATTTTGAGACGGGTGAACCCATAGCCTAGTCCAGCTGATGGTAAGCAGCTACATCTTGTGAGGACTTGCAGGCAACCCTCTTCTGCTTCTAGTACGAAAGAAACTAACAGGCAGGTCTGAGAAACAACGTTCCTTCAGCACCACGCCAGGGTAATTTCCATCTCAGAGTTCCCCTTGACCAAGGGTGGTAAGCACTTCTGTAATATTTGGTCACGGTGATTGCATTAATTAGTAGGACCAAACTGTAGGGGTCTCAGGGGCTACATGGAAATTCAGACCTTTCATAACTTCAATATTACCCAAAATCCTGAATGCTGGAGCACAACCTGCATGGATTTGCTTAGGATAGTGTTTGTTGGATTGATTAATAATGTTCTCTGGGCAGCAGCCAAAGATCAGAGTCCATGCTGACGCCAGCAATCTGCCAGAGGGCTTGGGTATTATCAACAGTTGATATGGTCAGGCTTGGATAACCGCTGGTGGAGTGGATATGAAGCCCTCTCTCAGCAGAGCCATAGGACCATCCTGTCTGCTGGCCTAGTGTGTCTTCTGAAGGTTAACAACTGCTGTCTTTGGTCTCTCTAGGTAGCCCCGCGTGAGCACGGGGCTTGGACCAGGTGTCCTCCTCTTCCAGCCTCAGCCGAGCTGTGACACTGTGACTTTTACACCAGAAACGATTCCAAAAAGGGGCTGGAGGGAGTGGGGGCAGAAACAGGCCACTATCCTCAAAGGCCTTAAAGGTCCCAAAGGCCCCAAAGGCCTCAAAGGTCTCAAAGACCTAAAAGGCCGCTAGATATCCAACTAGATGTCCAAAGGGAATGGCTTAAACTGCCTGTGTGTGCCTGCGGCTCCCTCCAGCCCCACGTGTGTGCTGAACGAGGCTCTGAGGGAAAGGGAAATGTCAAAGATGCATGCGGGAACTGCATAATTTTTCAGTTTATTTTAGCAGAAGGTGTTCCTGGGCTTCCGGAGGGCAGCGAGAGTGTTTTGTATGTTGGGAGCTGATCACAAATCAGGAGAGGAGCCCGGTGTACCATTACTACTCAGTTTTTAGCCATTTGATTTTTAAGTCCTATTCTGATCTGGGGGCAGGCTATGAACCCGTAAATCAGCATTACATCTCCTACGAGGCCTGGGAAGAAACTTCTGCTTATTTTTTGATATCTCGGGCTAAAAACAAAGAACAGCCTGGTAAGATAAGCGCCCTCCAATTCCAGGGACCAGTACACAGACCACAGCAGCCAGCAGGACCCGCAGCCACCCGGGGCTCAGGGCTGAGCGGCAGCTTTCAAACATTAACTGCGATGTTTATCTGCCATCAGAGGAGCTCATGTCCTGAACGCATGGGCTATCAGGTGGGACAATCAATAGGCAAAGCCTGCTGGAGCTGGGTGCCTTATGCAAGCTCAATAAAGCCGGAGTGAGTGCTGCTTTTCGGCATCAGCTGAAGAAGGAAGTAAAACCACAGGGTATTCGTGGGGGGTCTGATGCCAGGACCGTGTGAGTTGTAAGAAATAGGAGCCTGTTAGTGTTTCCCTTGTTTCTTATCCCTTGTTTTAAGATTCAAGGTAGATGAGATACATCCTGCTGCAACTGTAATTAAACATGAAAGTCTGGAGGAAGGAGGGGAACGGGGAAACGCCAAGTCTGCTCTTCATGGGAAGAGAAGTTAGGGGAGCAGCATAAAACATTTCTGAGATCAGCTAATGGCAGTAGCCAGGGGGATCCTGAACACCCGAGGTTTTCGGAGGTGCTGGTGCATCTTTCCTTCTTTCCCCATCTTTCCTTCTGAAGCAGAGCTGCA
The DNA here is from genome assembly GCF_964211825.1 of Aythya ferina. Lineage (NCBI taxonomy): Eukaryota > Metazoa > Chordata > Aves > Anseriformes > Anatidae > Aythya > Aythya ferina. Next base: position 147,245,963 of record NC_140297.1, on the reverse strand, counting down.
GGAGCCAGATATCCTCACGCTGCCAGGAGGCCTCCCCACCAGGGCCATGCCCATGGAATCAGGACCAGCTCCAGGCTCCCCTGCTGCAGCAGCACTGCTCACCCCATTTTGGGGAATCTCCCCTTCCTTGGCTGAGCTTAAGGCTTCCTCTCATTTCCCTTGAAGCAGAAGAGGGATGTGCAACCAGATGCAGAAGTGGGATTGTGATCACCACCGACCCACGCAGGTGGGAACGGGGACTGGCACCTGCTCGCGCCACGGAGGAGCAGGAGCACTTTCATCTCTGCGATTGTGTTTTACCTTTTGATGCCCTGGATGTTTATTGCTTTATCATGTATTAATTATTGGCATTCTCTAGGCTTCCTTCTATCTTAATCTGATTTAAAACAGACATTTGCATTTGAAAAGTAGCTAGCATGTATAGCAAATCCTTTCCCTTGGTTTCCTATTAATGCGCCCAGCTTTGATGTATTATATTAATGCCATTTGCCAGGGGTGAAATTAGCACACCACCTAGGGAGAGCCACTTCCTTGGCGAGCCTACTGCTTTTACCCACAGGCAAAGCATCTGCCTGCCCTGGCACTAACGCCGGATCCTGACAGCAGCAGCGCGGACACGCAGCTGCTCCTCTCCCCATCACCTCTGCAACCGCTGCGTCCTTCCTACTGCACAGGGAGCTCTGTGCACACCCCAGCCCTCCGACCTGGGGCCAGAAGGATCCACAGGAGCACAGAGGTCTGTGGCCATGGAGCAACAAGAGCTGAGCACGATGAGGTGCACCTCGCTGGTGATGGAGGGCTGGGCAGGAGAGGTTGTGGAGGGGGGCAGAGGGCTGCGTGGTCAGGGGGGTAGGCGAGATATGGGGTTTGCCTTGTGATCTTCTCAGGGGTGTAAGCACAGAGGCTGACAGGCATGTGGACTTCTCACAGCCTCAAAATGATCTATTTAACCCTCCTGTCGCACTATCATGGTCAGTTTGGGAACAGAACAAACCATTCCTCTGGTGAGCTCAGTACCATCATTACTCCCTCCACTTTTTTTTTTTTTTTTTGGCTTGCACTGCATAGCTTGCATAATTTAGGTCTTTTGTGAAGTTTCCCTGAGCCTGATTGATCTGTTTAAATTGGAGCAAAGGGCCTGCGGGGGTCACGGGAGCAACTGGTTGGTGTTGACTTAGCTGAAAGGACGAGCGGTGGGCATGGGACTGGCTGACCAAAGGTGTGCTCAGAGCTGCTGACCTTAGCGAAATCAAGCTTAGGCAACCAGCCCCAACCCACCTCGGGTGCTTGTAGCTGCTGGGAGGCTTTGCCAGCCTGGATCAGATCCCAGGACCGGCAAGGCTGCAATGTCCCTGCGTGGCACTGCCGTAAGGAGTAAGGAGCAGTGCTGGGGCTGGAGACGTGGCCCTCCCAAAACAGCCCTCTGATCCCTGCCCAGGTTGAGAAGGGGCAGCTCAAAGTGAGCTTGCTTCCTTGCATGGAGTTTTGTGGCAGGCTGAGTTGGTTTTAACAGCATTTACGTTAAAATGATCACAACTTCAGCCCATGGACAAGAGTTCGAGCAGTTTCCAGAGCTCATTTACAAAAGAGGTTGGAAAAGTTATTCCAAGTTAACAGCCTACATTACAGTAGCAGTTATTTGAACAGGTGGGGACTGGGGGAAGTAGGGACATTAGCCAAATGGTGAATCATAAGCTAATCAGATTGCCACCCATATTTGCACCGAAAGGAGGGGAAAAAAAAGTGGTGCACGAAAATCCCGCACACCGCCAGCTTCAGAACTGACTCAGCAATGGCCCAAACTTTTATTGAGCTTCACTGGGCCGCCTGCTGTGCTCCCACTTGGAACAGGCATGGGCTGTCTCCGGGAGCCACTGGAGAGCCTTGCTGTGCCCCGATGGCCTGTGGCTTGTTTGTTCTCTGTGTTGCCCTCTGCATTTCTGCTCCCCACAAGCAGGGATGAGTCTGGGGCAGCTGCAGCCTCCATCTCCTGCACCCAGCAGAGCTGTGCCGGTGCCAGAGGAAGCCTTTGGCCATCAGGGGACAGGCAGGTGATGGAGCCGGTCCCTGCCTCTTCCAAAAGGCAGGGGAAGAAGAACCACGCCGGGGCCCAGGGCTGCTCTGCAGCACTCACCTTCATCCTCAAGGAGTGCAGCCGCCGGGGACCCCCTGGAGCAGTAAATAAATAAATAAGCGGAGACGTAAGTGGATTAAAAATAAAATAATGAAATAAAAGAACAATCACATCGCTGCAACTCCGCTGATGTCAATGGGATTCCTCACGCCTTGCAGCAGCGAGCAGAGAATCAGATCTAAAGTGCTGAGGCTGCTGGCAGCTGCTTGCCTGTTTGTGTGTGCAGTGGAGAAAAGTGCTTGTTTGGTGCTGATTGCAGACTATGGAATAAGAGCAATTTCTCATCCCACCTCCACAGAAGCTATTTAAATAGTTCTACACCCACTTTGAAAGATGCTCAGTTAGAAAGGGAGTAAATCTGGAAGTTGTTACTCCTCGAAGGAGGAAGAACCAACAACCAGGCTCTGCAGACGGTGAAGCCCTGGGGCTGGAAAGCCAAAGCCTTATGCAGAGCCCTGATGTGCAAAGCCATTGTGAAACACTGGGGATGGGTCTGTGCCAGCCTCTCCCCTCCTTGGGGATTTGCTTACATCCACGGGCAAGGAGGGCAGCATTTGCTGGCTCTTTCCCACACCGGTGATGGAGATTTAAGCCATGGCACAGGAGCTCAGCCAGGGGCTGAGGATGAGGGCGATGCACTTAGGATTTAAAAGCCTCTGGTTTTTACTAGCTGCTTAATGTCACGGTACATCAGGGCCTGAACAGCTGCCCTTCCACCCCACCTGAAACCCTCACCTCCTTGGGAAAGGGCAGCGATGTTTTTTTCTTCAAAATAAACTAATTATAAAACCGAAGTCAGTTTCTCACATTTAAATAGCCTCTGTAGCAACCAATTATTTCCGAGGACACGAGGAACAGCTGTTGCAGTGCTGTAGCTCAAGCCGTTACATCTTGGCTATTTAAATGGATAAGAGTTGATAGTTTTATTCCCCTGTGATATTACTAAGACATGATAAACAACCATAGTGTTAGTATTAATTTGTGGAGTAAAGATCGCTTTAATTTGCTTCAAGCCGAGGAACAATTTTAATGCAGCATTATCATGCCACAAATTACTGTTCTGTCTTTCCCTCCTTTTTCCCCACTTCCCTTATTTATTTTTATTTTTTTTGGATGAAGCAATACAACCCGGGGCAAAGGCGACGTTAAGGCAGAGCTGGTTTGTAAGCCAGCCTTCAATCTTCGCAGACCAGGAAAGCTTTCCAAAGGGGAACCTGGTGCCTTGCCTGGGGACCTTCTCAGCTCCTGTTAGAAGGTGGGGAAATATCACATTTGGCCATGGAAAGGTGAATCTGTGGCATGAAGGCTGGCAGTCAGAGCTCAGTAAGCAACAGGTGACAGTGCTTAATGCACACGTGCCTGTCAAGCCTTTCCAAGTATCCTGGCTGCTCTGTGTTTTTATGCTGTGTTTCTTCCTAGGATCATGACACACTCAACAGCGGTGATAAATCAGCTCTCGTGATGTCCTGTTAGCCAGGGAAATATTATTGACCCCGTTTAGTGAGAAATCTGAGGCCCACAGATGGCCTAATGGTGTCATTACCCCAGGTTGGGCTTCCCATGGCTTCAGCAAGTCCAAGACAGAGCTCAGCACTTCTTGAGGTAGAAAAGAAAGAGAGAAAGAGAGAAAGAAAGAGAGAAAAAAAGGAAGAAAGGAAGAAAAGAAAGGAAGAAAGAAAGGAAGAAAGGAAGAAAGGAAGAAAGGAAGAAAGGAAGAAAGAAAGAAAGAAAGAAAGGAAGGAAGGAAGAAAGGAAGGAAGGAAGAAAGAGAGAAAGAAAGAAAGAAATGGGTCAGATCAGTGAGATCTGTGTACTCAAACAAGTCAAAAACCCCACAGAGGGTTGGATTCACCACAAGGTTTAGGTGCCACGTACCTCTCATGGGACAGTAAGGCACCAGGGAGCAATGCATGTAGATGCTCAGCAGCTTTCAGGAAAGCTCTGTAGCCTCTTCCCTGAGGTGTGGAAGGCTTTTCCTACCGAAGGCTCACTGTGGTCCTGCCAAAATCAGACCCCAGGCACGCTCATGATGCTGTGGTGAGTGCAACAGGGGGCTTGAAGCCAGGGCACTTGCCTGATGTGGCTCCTCTGGCCACGGCTTAGTAAAAGAGTGATGCATTGAGAGGTGAACTGAGATGCAGGGAATTTCCTTACCGGAGGCTGCCCAAATGACGAAGGTGCTTGCATCACGCCAGGATGTTCACAAGGACCCAGAACGGAGATGGTTTTTAGAAGGGGTGTCCCACAGCTCAGCCTGGGAGGATGCTGTCCTGCGAGGCATGAGGGTGATTCCTGGTCTGCTGCTTGGAAAAACACTTCAAAACAAAGGGGTTGGGGACAGGTGAAAGTGTGGCAGCATGTTATCTTATGTTTTATGTAGATTTCAATCCAAGGAGTACATTCTGAGGCCCAGGATTGAGCCCTGTAGGCAAAGTAGATAGAGGAACATCCAGTGCTGAGGGGGTCAGTCAAGGACTTTACCCAACAGCATCAAAATGAAGCTGCACCCAAGCATGTAGAGCAATAAGGACATTTTCACATGAAAAAATGTTCTGTGGGCTTCCTGCTCACCCAGAGCAGGGAACTCTGAGTAATTAGGTTTTGGAGGCGCTGTGAGCCGCAGTTGGGCACCACAAGGAAGACCCCAAGGGTGGAGTCGGTGCTGATCCACCTCTTTAAATCTGGCCCCGAGCGACTTGCATGGGTCGGACAGGTGTTAAGAGGCAAGGCCAGAAATAGAAAACCGATTCCCGCTCCTGGCCTTTCGTTTGAGGGCTTGGATGGGTTCCCAGACAACTGCCAGCCTCATGAAGGTACAAATTACTCGGAAGGGTGCAAAAGGGTAATGGACCGGGGTCAAAAGCCACCGCTGGCTTGCAGGCCCTGAGCAGGCAACGTTGGCCACAGTGAACGTGGGGTTCAGCCTTGATGGAGAGTACACGAACAGCTCCTCCTCTCCTCCGGGCTGGGGTTCTCTGTGCTGGGTTGGTCTCCACCTGCCTGACAGCAGAAGCAGGCAGATTTATTTCCTCCGAGGAAGGCAGGCTTGCATCGCCGGAGCACCCTGCTGCCTGGCGGGCAGCACCCCACCAGCCCCAGTGCCGTCCGCGGGGTCTGAGCGCTGCTGAAAAATGGGCTGGGGAAGGCTGATTTTGTGCTGTTACCCAGGGAAATGACAAACAGCAGCCAGCAGCCGGCTTCTAAAGGCAGTCTTCAGAGAGAGAATCGATCGCCGGGGCTGCACAGCTCGGGTAGGGGCACGCACCCTGCCCCTCAGGGAGCCCTGCCCAGCACAAGGCGACGGCAGCGGCCGTACCGCACATCGGGCACGGCAGCGCTGATCCGCAGAGCTTCGTTTCCCTGCCCCGCAACGTGATGTCATTGCTGCCTGTGCCCGGACCCAGGCGTTTTAAAGCTTAAGTATTTATTGCTGCTGCTGCTGAGAAGCTGGGGGTGGCCCTGGTTCCTCCAGCGTGCCGCAGTCCTGCTGGAAACCCAGCTGCTTTTGCTTCCTTCCCGCGCCTCTCTGCTGTGGGGAGGCATTTTCATGCCATGGGCTCGCTAGCACCCGATCCTCAAAATCGGCTTGCGACAGCTACTGTCCTTGGCACAGACAGCAAAGCTCGCAGGCTTCCTCTTCTGTTTGAAACTGGTCCCCAGAGGCTTAATTTGCAGACAGTAATGGGATTCCATCTTCCTGTGCTTGACAGAAGGTGCCTCTGCGAGCAGCCTTGGTTCACCTTTCAAGAAGCTGACCTCTTTTTCTTGAACAGCATCCCAGTTTTGGTATGTGGGCTGTGACAAATGTTTCAGGGAAGGATTACAGGGTTAATTAACACATTAATATTTAATCCTGCTTCCTTGCTTTCACATCCCGGGCCAAAATTTCTGCCCCCGGACCCAAATCTACGGCAGCCATAAGTACCACTTTCGACTAGGAACCTGAAATTTCCATGTTATTACTCTCACTCTTTTCTTCTGCGTGAAACCCCGGCCTCCTTCCTTCAGCTGTCCTCCCTACAGTCAAATTGTTTGTATGGGAATTGTCTTCTCTTGGCGCCAGCCACGAGATCAACCCTCATTTCCCATCAGTACCGCGTCCTCCTCTGCTAGGCTCTCCTCTGTTGAGGAGGCACGACGTCTTCACGCCTGTTATCTTCACATTTCTTCTTCTCAGCTCCACAGAAGTGGAGGGAGGTGAGGAGGAGACATGACAGGAACCCCAAGGGCATGGAAGAGCATGGGGATGGGCACACTTTTTGTCAAGACAGGGGTTGTGGCCTTCAGCTGGCTTGACCCAACTCAGCTCCAGCACAGCATCAGGAGGGTGGGAGATGGGATTGCAGCAGGGGCAGGCCCACCCGTTACGGCTTTAACACCGGTATGAGCAGCAGAACAAGAGGCTGGCACAGGTTTTTCCATGGGATGGTTCCTTGGTACCTACAGCTTGTGCAACCAGCTTGAAGCCCGCCCCATCCCATTCCACCACCCTCAATTACTGAGCTAGGAAGGCCTGACACCCGTACACCAACACATCTATGGTGTTGTCGCCCCTCGCAGAGCCGTGTGTGTGCAGGCACTGCTGCCACATGTTCTGCTGCTCTCCTGCCACCTCCTGCAGCCTGGCCATGCCTTTGGGTTCGCCACCCAGCCAGCAGCACGGCTCCCTCCAGCAAACCAGGCTGCTGGTTACGGAGTTAAAACACCGAGGAGCGGGTGAGATCAAGCACAACTCTTAGCCCAAGGGATGTCTGGGTGCTGCGGGAGCTCCCTGCAGCAGCACCCGAACTGGCAGCTGCTCCCCAGCCAGCCCCATGAGGTTTGGGGTGCTCATTCCGGAGCACTCATTGTAGAATCACAGAATCACTAAGGTTAGAAAAGCCCTCCAAGATCACCTGGTCCAACCACCCCCCTACCACCAATGTCACCCACTAAACCATGTCCCCAACCACCACGTCCAACCTCTCCTTGAACACCCCCATGGACAGGGACTCCACCACCTCCCTGGGCAACCCGTCCCAGTGCCTGACTGAAAAGTCTTTTCTGAGCAGAAATGTCTCCTCATTTCCAACCTGAACCTCCCCAGGCACAGCTTGAGGCCATTCCCTCTGGTCCTATCACTGGTTACCTGTGAGAAGAGGCCAACCCCCAGCTCCCCACACCTTCCTTTCAGGTAGCTGTAGAGAGCAAGAAGGTCTCCGTTGAGCCTCCTTTTTTTTTTTATTTTATTTTATTTTATTTTATTTTATTATTTTATTTTATTTTATTTTATTTTATTTTATTTTATTTTATTTTATTTTATTTTATTTTATTTTATTTTATTTTATTTTTTTCTCCCATTTTTGAGGTTTAATTTCTTGTTTTTACAAAATCAAAGTATAGTGGCATGTAACAGGAGGCGGCCGTGGGCAACCACATCTCCAGGGTGGCATCCACCCCTGCCTGTGCTGGCGGGACAAGAAGATCTTCAGGTTTCCTTCCAACCTGAGTCTTTCTGTGGTTCTACGGTACGTTTTACTGTTAGAAAACCCTTTATCCTAGCGGGTTACCCTACCGACCCGTGCAATAAGAGCCAGCTCAGCGGGTGACACGGGTGGCAGGGAGCACGGCTGCATAAAGAACCTCAAGAAGAGCAACCAGGCGTTGGAACCGGCTGCACCGGGGGATGGTGGAGATGGTGGAGCCCCTGTTCCTGGCGTAAAATCGCTCGGTGACACGATTTGAGACACGATTTAGCAGCACCAAGCCCGGATCGCGATGCACAGCACCCTGCACCGCGAGCTCCGGGCGCGCCCCGCCGGCGCCGCAGCGCCCCCCGCGCCCGGCAGCTTTATGAATGGGCGCAGCGGAAGCCCCGCCCCCCCGGACGTGACGCCCAGCCAATGGGGGCGCGGGGCTGCGTGGCTGGGTGAGGTCAGCGCGGCGGGGCCGGGGCCGGGGCCGGGCCGGGGGCGGCGGCGGCGGCGGCAGCGGGCGGGGGGGGGGCGGCGGCGGAGCCGGGAGGGGGGCGCGGGGGGACGAGGGCGAGGAAGAGGAGGAGGAGGAAGAAGAGAAGGGAGGAGGAGGAGGAGGAGGAGCAGGGGGCTGCCGCCGGTCCCCGCCGCCGTTCCGCGGAGGGCAGCTCGGGGCGATGCAGGGCTTCGTCAGGCTGTGAGCGCCCCGCCGCCGGCAGCCCGAGCAGCAGCAGCAGTGGGAGCAGCAGCAGCAGCAGCAGGAGGAGGAGGAGGAGGAGGAAGGGGAGGGAGCGTGGCGGAGCGCCGCGCCGCGAAGGCGGGAGCGGGGCTGCCCCGGTGCCCGCCCCGCGCGGGGGGCCGGCCCCTGAGTGCATGCGGGGCGCCCCGCCGGGCCGCCGCCGGCCCGCTGCCGCCCGCCGCTGAGAGCCCGGCGGCGAGCAAGTCCCGGGCGGGCGGTCGCCCACATGCGCGGCCCCAGCCCGCGGCTTGGGGAACGGCGCCGAGCGGAGGCGGGCGAGGGGAGCTGGAAGCGGCCGGCAACGACGGCAGCGAGAAGATGGCGGAGCGGTGGAGGAGCTGAGAGCGGCGCCCGGAGCAGTGGGGCCGCCCCCGCAGCCTTCCTCCGCAGCCCCCCGGACCCCCCGGCGGCCACATGCAGGCCAAAAAACGCTACTTGACGCTGCTCTCCGCCGCCACCTGTCTCGCCCTGCTGCTCTACCTCGGAGGCGTGCAGCTGCGGGCAGCCCGCGCCCCGCCGCCCGCCGGCCGGCATGGGGCTGCCCCGCGGCCCGGCAGCGAGCAGCGGCCCTGGCCCCGCTTCCCCGACGCCCTCCGCTCCTTCGGCGAGCCGGAGGGGGCCGGGGGGGGCGGCGGGGCCGGCCGGGTGTCGCCCCGGCAGCGGCGGGACGGCAGCGCCGGGCTGTACCGCGGGCGGCGGTGCCGCATGGAGTCCTGCTTCGACTTCGCCCTTTGCCAGAAAAACGGCTTCAAGGTCTACGTGTACCCGCAGCAGAAAGGGGAGAAGATCGCCGAGAGCTACCAGAACGTGCTGGCGGCCATCGAGGGCTCCCGCTTCTACACCTCCGACCCCAGCCAGGCGTGTCTCTTCGTCCTCAGCCTGGACACGCTGGACCGGGACCAGCTCTCCCCGCAGTACGTGCACAACCTCCGCTCCAAAGTGCAGAGCCTCCACTTGTGGAACAATGGTCGCAATCACTTGATTTTTAATTTATATTCCGGCACCTGGCCCGACTACACCGAGGACGTGGGCTTCGACATCGGCCAGGCCATGCTGGCCAAAGCCAGCATCAGTACTGAAAACTTCAGACCCAATTTTGATGTTTCTATTCCGCTCTTTTCTAAGGATCATCCTAGGACAGGAGGGGAGAAGGGATTTTTGCGGTTTAACACCATCCCTCCTCTCAGGAAGTACATGTTGGTATTCAAGGGGAAAAGGTACCTGACAGGGATAGGGTCAGACACCAGGAATGCCTTATATCACGTCCATAACGGGGAGGATGTTGTCCTCTTGACCACCTGCAAGCATGGCAAAGACTGGCAAAAGCACAAGGATTCGCGCTGCGATAAAGACAACACCGAATACGAAAAGTAAGTCAGCGCGCGGCTCCGGGGCCACGGCGCCGGTGGCAGCCCTCGGGACAGGGGAGAGGCTCCGTGTACCCCTCTGGCTGGCCCCGAGCGATGCTTTGGGTCGGGGAGCAGGGAGGGAGGCGGCGGAAGGGGCCACGGGGGACGTGGCTGTGGCTCGCATCGCCTGGGGACCGGCGGAGCGCTGGTGCCCTCGGCTCGGCGGGCGAGGATGCTGCTGGAGGATGCTCGAGCACCTCAGGCTATCCTGCATCCCCGTCCTGCCTCTCTGGGTAAATGCTGTGCCCGAGACAAAGTTTGAGGAGGGCTGGAGTTGGTGATAGCGGTGGTTGGGATGGTGTCCGAAAGCACTGCCTGCTGCCCGGGTGGTTTGCCCAGGTGGTTTACCCGAGGCAGCAGCTTGCCTCGCGGGCTGGTTTCCCCTTGGCTCGAGCTGATAAAACATCAGAGGAACAAGGAGGAAAAAGAAACGCTCTCTGTGTGAATGCCTCGCGTTGGAGTTCCTGATTTTTGTGTGTGAGGGAACACGTCCGTGGTGTGAGCACAGCTCGCGTTTCCCTTAACGCTCCTGCTCCTGGCTTCCCCCGATACTTATTATTTGTATTTGCTGGCGCCGTCAGGTTGCTGCGCTGTTACCTTCCCGGCGCGCTTCTCAGGTCTGTACAAAGAGCTGCCGGGCAAATCGCTTCCTGGGAATTACCTCCGGAGCTGCGCTGCTGATGAAGCTGTTTGCAGCCCGTTGAAATGCTGACCACCGCTGCATCTCCTGCAGGGTGGACGTACGCGAAGTTTTTAGCATGGGAATGTGCCCCGTGGAGCCAGGCGCTGAGTTAAAACAGAGCAGCCTCGCGCCGTGGAAGCTGCCGAGGGCTAGAGGAAGGGGTTTGCAGCGCATGGGGAACGTGGGTGGGAAAATACTCCTGGGGAGGAGCGGTGGAGAAACCACGGTGCCATTAACGCTGATCAGAATTTGCAGTTGGCTGCCTGGTTCCCCACCGAAAGTAGCCACGGGGCTTTGAGAGGGATCGGCCAGGTTAGCACCAAAACACCAGGAGGGCTGCGTGTTCCTGGGTGAACTTGGTTCGCCTTCCCGTTCCTGTAAATTCCCCCTAAAGGGGGAGAAGTCGGCAATGCAAATACTTTGTACGCTTTTCATGCCATTCACTTTCGGGAAACTGGTGATGGAGTGATGAAATGGTGCAAAAAAAATCCAGCGGAGGTACCAAATGATGAGAAATCCAGCAGAGGTGCTAAGCTAAACTCACACTGCTGCTGGTGACCTGGGAGTCCCTTTGGCTGCCCTGTAGGGCACGGTTATAGGGACCCAGGCTGTGGCGGAGAAGAAGGCAGACCTGGCACATTTCTCTAGGTCATGCTGTTGTCTGACAGGGCTTGGAGTAATTTGAGCTAGTTTAAAGATCTGAAAAGTCTTGATTATTTGTTCTGTTGTGCAGAACGTGTGTTGTCAAGTTGTCCTAAAGCAAACACCAGCCGGTTGCTTGACGTGAGTATGGCCTTTTTTTTTTTTCCTTTTTTTCCCAGTTACAGCATTTGGCCTAGTAAAAGACAGATCTCTCCTCATATTTTTTGGCCTTCCTAAAATGCCTTTGCAGCTTGTTTCGTAGGGAAGAGCGTACATAACCCTCCTTCGTGCAAAAACCAGTCTGGCTCCGAGATGCAGCTGTATCTGGGGTGGTGCCTGGTGACTTCAGCATTCCCTCACGCTGCTACCTTTTAAGACAGAAGGTAATACAATGATGATTCCAAGCAAATAAGGTTACATGATGAATTGAGGCAGGCTGAATTTGTGGCCAGGCTACCGAGGGAGCCGGCGGGCAGCTCAGTGCGGGTGCCGAAGCTCCTTAACCTCGCATCCGATCCCAGAGAGCACCTGGCAGTGTGCTGCTGCCCCTCGCGCCCGTGGCTCGGAGCTGATTTACAGCGAAGTATGCCATCTGCTGATTCTCCAGGACTGCTTCCTCCTGTGTCCTGCCTCTTCTCTTCCTCTCGTTCGGATGCTGACCGTGCCTGATGCTCAGCTGGCTTCACAAAACCTGACAAGGTCGCGTCCTGAGGGTAGGGTGACCGGTCAGCTGGTGGAGGTGCGTGTGTGTGAGGTCTGTAGGATGCGTTCCTTCCCCACCAGGAGAGGTGACCTTACCTGTGTGAAGTGCAGGAGTGCCTCACCACGTCGGGAGCAAGGTGGGAAGGGCATGTGTGTGTTAAACTCCATCTCCAAATTGTATTGAGGGATCTGTCTGTGTGTTAACAGCTAATTAATTTGCATCCCGGTTACGCATCTCGGCAGATAAAGCTGATGCAGACGAAAATGAATTGCATTATCACTCTTTGACTACTAGCAAACAGGATTTCAGGGAAAACAAAGAAAATCCCTGGTTTCTCTGTGGTGCCTTTGGCTCGTCAAAGTTGGCCTTTGCCACCGGACCTGCTGAGCTCCTGTTCAGTAGGATTTTAGCATGGAGCTTTCCTTCTCACAAAGGGTTAAGCAGGCAAACTGCTGCTGAAGTTTGAAGACAGCCTCTTAAATATTTAATGACAGTCTAAATATATACATATGTACAAAGTGCTTTAAACAAAGGCAGAATTCATGTACAGGCCTAACTGGTTCCAAATAATTGCTTTTTGGAAGGTAACACAAGTGGCTATGGATACTGAAAGAAATGCAGGAATGCAGCGTTTCAGTACAGCCAGATGCAGAGGAGAGATCTGCACCACAACGGGGATCTTTCTAGGAAAGTCGGTGGTGTTGTCTGTGGTGTTTCCCCCGATGGGTGAACAACCCTGCCTCCAGAAGATGGAGCGAGCAGCAGCGATGGTATCCAAAAATGCCAGGTCTCATCGGAAGCCCATTCGAGTGTTCCCTGCTCTTACCTGTGCAGGATAGCTGAGGTTGGTGTTGGTAATGAAACGTTGGTGGGGGAGGACGCGGCTAACGAGCAGAGTCAAAGAAAGGAGGAAAGAAAAGGGGGAAGTGAGCAAAAAAATGTGGTTTTGGGCAGATGTGATTTTTTTTCTTGTGGTGGAGGGCAGCCAGTGTACGGCACCTTGGCGGGACATGGGGTAGCTGCTGTGGGTTCGTGTGGGAAGGCTCCCAGCTGAACATGTTGCGGGTGCTTTCGGTGATCCCTGGTGCCCTGTGGGCTTACCTGGTGTGCACTCTGCTGGTGGAACGGGTGTCAGCTGCTGCTGCACCTCCTGCCATGGAAGTAGTGTCCTGGGCAAAGGGTACAGGGATGTGTGCTGAGCACGGGCTGGGAAGAAAAGTGACTTTCAGTTTTGTTTCCTTCCCCACCAGGAATAAAATACACATATAGAGAAAAAAAAAGAAGTGGTAGACACTAGGGGTGAGTTTGCCGCTCACAAGGCTGGCAGGAAAACACGAAGTGAGGCTGAGGCATGCCCGGCGAGCATGTGATGATAATCTAGATGTTGCACGCGCGTGTACGTGCATGTTCTGAGCAAGAAATTCTTGGGTTTTCAGCATCTCGAGCTTCAGCGTGTTGTAGTAAAGCATAAATGCCCCCTTTAATCACTTAAAGCATTATTTTCAGAATTATTTGGAAGGTTTTATGAGTTAGCAGCTATTTAGGACAGGGATGAGAAGTCATCCATCATCCAGTGTCGTGGTAGCTGATGTCCAGGACAGATCTGTTCCTGAATCCGGCGAGCTGCGCTGAGCCGGGAACCGGCCCACGGATCCGAAATATCACCAGGCCGCTGCTGGAGCTTGGATGCAGCTCAAGAACTACTGAGAGAGCTTGGGCATTTTCCCAGAGTATCTTGGCTCCTGCAGAGACCAGTCCCCATCAGCCTGCTTTTTTATTTTAATATCAGTTTTCAAGGATCTGGAGACTTGCCTGTTCTCACAAGGCGTTTATTCCAGAGCACAGGGAGCAGGTAAGTATCGACGTGCTCCCCTGCACCTGAAATGTGCTGCACTGCCTTCCTCCCCCTGCTCTCTGTACCGATCTCAGCATCCTCGTGTGCAGGTGGGGAAAGATTGTAGGTTCCCACAGAGGACGGAGCTTCCTGGCGGCCCCGAAAGGCACCAAAGGGACGTGGGTGCTGGCTGTCCACACGTGGCGTGGCTGCAGCCGCCCTGCCCGTGGCCAGCCTCCCTCCTAACCTCAACTCCTTTTCTTGTGGGGCGAGGTGTTCCTATAATCACTTGCTCCAGGCTTTTCGGCATCTCTTCTGCCCAGCATCTAATCCGAGGCTCTGCGGTGACAACAAATTGCAGTGGATGGCTGGCTGGTCCAGCCCCTTCTTTCCTGTAGGCAGAAATGTAGGTGAGAACTGCTTTTACTTTTTGAAGAGAATCGTTCTGGGGTAATTTATTGGTAAATAATCACCGTGTTTGGCAGCACTCGAACCCAAAAGTGGTTATAGCCATCGTTTTCACATTTAGCAGAATTAAATCCCAAACAGGCGAGTTGGAAGCACTCTGAGCCCCGAGCAAAGCCAAGCCAAAAGCTGTGTTTGCCTCCTGCTGTCCAGCCACGACTGAGACGTGCTGTGCCCCTGCCTTCTCGCCCTGTGGGGCACATCTGCTGGCTTGGGTTAGTTTGAGTAAGGCCTTGGCGATGTGTCCTCGAGGTTTTGATCAGTAAGTAAGGATAAACGTGCTCTCCGAGATGTGTATGATTGCATATCCACGTAGTGTTGGGAAAGTCATTTGAGGTTTGAGTTTGACTGCTGGAAATAATCCTCTTCTCCCATATTCAGCCCACTGGAAAGGCGAACGGCAGGCGTCTGTGAGCAGGAAGTGAATGAAGCTGGTGGGCACGGAGCGCGTATTTGCTCAGCAGATGTGAGTCGGGAGACTGCGCCGTAATCTGGTGATTTCTGCAGTATTACCTGCGACTCTTTTCCCGTCCTTGATGCAGGGTTTCTTTTCAGCAAATCCACAGCGTTTTGTGGTCTTGGGTAAACAAACCATTTTGCTAACCCGAGCGAAGTAGTCGGTGGGTACACAGACAGCCGGCTCCGAAGGAAGTTAAGCGACGTGCTGCGAGGGTGGCTGATTTCCCAAGGACTTGGCTGTGGCTGGAGGATGATGCAAGCTGCATCCTCCTGTCCCTGCTTGCACGGAGAGGCGTTCAGCGCTCAGGAATGCGTAACTTTAGGTTACGGTTAAGGTCCTGCAGCTTTCCAGGTTGCTGGGGATTTGGGGCCGTAGGGGTGTCTTGGCCAGAGCGCTCCCTGAAGGAGTGAATCGAAAATGAGAACAAAAGAGAGGAGATTTGTTTCACTTGAGAAAAGGGAAGTAATGCTTCAAGAAATGAAGGCCCTGGCTCAGCAAAATTTTGTGCCTAGCTGCTTTGCGGAGAAAGGAGCGTGTGCAGTTAGATGGCTTTCCAAATGGGATGTGACTTTCTGAAACAGTGTCATGTATTGGAAGTAAGGAAACACAAGTTTCAGCCAGCCACGGGGTTAGGGCTCCTCAGTAATGGGAGGAAAGCGATGCCATTTTCTGTAAACACTGCATTTCCCCTGCTCATCTCTCCCACCCCCTCTTGCTGAGGTGTAGCCTCGGTTTCTCAGGTGCTATAGTGCCGCCTTCTTGGAGAGGGTGCAGATCTGGAGGTAAGCAGGTGCTGACCTGGAAGATGCCCCTGTGGGGGTGTTTATGCTGGCCAGGCGGGGCTCCTGGTTCATGATGCAGTAGAAAAGGCTTCCCAGTGCTCCTGCAGTCCTGTTGGTGGCTGCTATGGGACCTCCTTCTCTTCCCATGGGCAGCTGCCATCCATGGCCAGCTTTGCCCCTGACCAAGGCATCGCGTTTCCATCCCCCTTCAAAATGGGGAAGAACGCTTTGCTTCCCATGAGCATTTTTGGAGATTACTTTAGAGGGTTTTAGAGGAAGTGTTGCATAAAACTGAAATGCAGTTCATTAATATTTACCATGTCCCCTTCTCAGAAAACATCTGAATTGTGACTTCCCAATAAAAAGGGATGGTCATCCGAGGGAGATGTTGTCTGTGCTGGTGAGTGGCAGTCCCCACAAGAACTTACTTAGGGTTTTTTGGTTTTCATAGATGGGGATGAATGGCCATTTGTAATTTATGAATCTTTTGTCTCTCCTCACCTCACTCAGACCTGCCCCACATCTCTGCTCATCCTGGTGCCTCTCCTGAGGGCTCCTGTGCTGAAGCTGCTGTTACTGCTATGGACTTTCATCCCCATGATGGTTTCTGGTTCAGAAATACACGAAAACGAAATAATTCCTGGGTTCCTAAGTGAATTTCCTGTTTGTTCACTTTTTTCCCTCTAATATACTCTTTGTGTTTGTGAATGAAACAGAATTAGGGCTAATTTAGTTGATTGGCTGCAAAACAAAAGTATTCAGCGCGAAGAATGGGAAATGAGAAGGCCTTTCTGCAGTGTTACTTCTTTGCATAATTGTAATGGATTATAATTATACAGTTGGGCGTCGAGCCGTGGGTTTGCCGTAAACACGGGCATGTGAAATGTCTGCCTGCTCCCTCCTGCCGGCTCGAGGCCTGGTTTGGCCCTGCTGATGGCTGCTCCAGGATCTCCAGCATCTCCAGCACCTCCAACATCTCCAGGATCTCCAGCCATGTCCTCTCCTCCAGCAGGGTGGCGTGGTAGCAGTGGCGCTGCCGCCTTCGCTCCCCTTCCCGGCTCCTCCCACAAAATTACCGCCGGTCGATGCGGCCATGTCAGGCTGTTGACACAAATCAATGGGATCAATCACTCCTCAGCTCCTACACGGAGCCGAGAGCTCTGTTTTCCCTTCAGCAAGCACCCCAGCAGTGCTTGCTGAAGGGAAAACATGTGCCACAGTGGTTTAGGGGTAGACAAGGGGACTCTGTCCTGCGAAGGATCAGTTCTCCAAGGCTGTAAAAACAGCATGGTGTATGTATGTGTGGTATAAATGTTTCTTTGCTTCTGCCAAATGCACCTTTTCCTGCGTTTGCAGCTGGATGTGAGTGCTGGGAGCGGGCTGGCGAGGTTCCCCTGCCCGTAGCAGCGGGCTGGTGCGTCCCTTGGGCGTGCAAGGTTAAGGCAGTGGAGCTCATTTTTATTTCATTCACGCGGCCATGGGGCAAGTGTAGTTGCAAATCCTCATTTTCTTCTCTTCTCTTAGAAGATCGTAACTTCTTCTGATCCGTTTTTTTTGCTCTGCAAATGATGGCAGACTTTTATCACAATCCCAGAATTACTGGTGCCATCGTGTAGTTGAGCATGACTGCTAGAAAGCCCATCAAAACCCTACTTGCTGCAGCCTACAAGAAGGAAATCAGAGGCTGCTTCTGGAAGTCAGGACCTTCATCCGAAGGGGAGGACAAATCTTTGGGCTGATGTCTGCTTCTGTATCCGAGAAGGCTTGCTTGGGTGTGCCTGCTCATGGGCTCAATCAGCTGCTGCGGGAAGATAAACACATAAATGTTTCATCCACTCGATTTGCCACCAACCATTGTGCTGGGTGCTAGCAGATTTTTTTAATTAAATATAATTTATCTAATCCTAGTGAGAAACATAATTACAGGATTTATTTTGTATACAGCGAATTTAGAATTACTTAATAAAGAAGAGTAACACTTCCCCCTCAAGGGCTGTTTAAAAACGAACAAACAAAATCAAAAAACAAACTGCACTTCGCTAGAAGTAATAAATCTCAGGCAGGAAGCAAAGAACGGCATCTAATATGTTGGAGCTGCAATAAAGCCGAAAATTAATAATCGGTAAGTTAGTGCTGCAAGAGAGCGACTGCGCTATGGATTTGAGGAAATGCCTACAGTTTACTGAGTGGCAGCAAAAAGTTTTGCATAAGCAGGAGAAAGCCCTGATCAGAAAATGTAAAACCATGCGATCCTCAGCCTGAAGAGCCAGTGCCACAGAGGATGTGGAGCTGTGTGCGCGGCTGAAACGTAAGAAGGTGCTTTGCAAGATCAGGGGCTGAAATTGCATGCTAAACTTCTTTAGTTTCTGCTCAGAGGGGTTTAAGCGTTGCAGGAAGGCACGGCTGGAGTCTCGGGGAGAGATTTAGTGTGCTGTGAAACCCTCACACAGGAAGGTTCCTGTGGCTGTTTAAAATCATGTAAAACAAATAGCAGCCCTCCACCCTCCCGCTCTCCCTCACGCTTTCCTTTCCCCCTGAAACCGAAAGGTAAGGCTACTCCTTGAGTTGCAATGGAATAATATATCAAGTGAGTGATCGCATCAGGCATGGACACTTACCAAATCACAGTGAGATAACTGTGAATAACTCTCTAGTTTCAACAATTTGCATGGCCATTAACAATTGATGGGCTTCCCTCAGAACCGCATTATCTGTGGCAGCAGGATCTATTCCCGCGGACGGCTCCTGCATGCTAAGTGCCAGGGAATTGCTCCAGAGAAGGGCTAATAAAAATCTGATGGCAGCAAGGTGAGCGGAACAGGTAGGGATTTAAGGGTGACATTTTCTTGAAGGCGGGGAAGGATTTCGGGCAGTTGTTCATTTCGCTCTCTCCCCTCCCCAGCTGCTTTTTCAAATACAGCTCTGCAAATCTTCGTGCAGGCTTCTGTGAGCTTTCCCTTGGCTGCTTGGCATGTTCCTGGGCTGCATGGCTGGCTTTGGCACGTGGATCAGTTTAAGACACGTTTTAACAAACATTTTGGTTTAGGTTTGGATTGGCCACGTGTCTTGAGCAGCTTTCAGGCATATTTGACAAAAAGATGAAGCCGGGGTAAATTTAGCAGCGCTGGGTTGCTAGATGGCTCTTTTATGGGAGCGCTTTTGAGGAGGTGTCAAAAATGTGTTTTCCTTGTGAGAATCGTGCCACCCTTTCAGTGAGCACGCTGCGAGCCCTGCGCTCTGTGCTTTCATCTCCAGCTTGCAGTATGTCAGCTCTTGCCAGATCCCTCTGTCAAGTTGACTTTTGCAGCCCCAAACCTCATCTTTTCTCTCTTTTTCCTTCTCTTGAGCACGCTCTCCCTGCTCCCCCTTTCCTTTTCACGGCTGTTGATGCAAAGAGCGAAGTGGTGGAGGGGAAGCGTGACCCGTCGCAGCGGTGAGCCCCTGGGGCTCATGGAGGAGGTTGGGGATGCACCAGAGCCCGTGGTGCCGGCACAAATAATAAAACCTTAGATGTGTTTCGTATAAAATGCCTTCTGCAGGTGTGCCACGTTGCAGTGCTGCACAAGGAGTGCTCATTCCCTCGGAGATGATAAAACCACAGCTCTCCGAGGGGCTTCGTTAAACTTCGCGTGTGTCTCTTGGTGCAGAGCTCCTGATGCCTGCTCCTACTCTGAAGTCTTGGTTCTCAACGTGTTGAAAAATGATTGCATCTTGCACTTGACAGCCTTCACAGGACTCTTCATCACCACCTCCAGCCTTCTGATGGCCGCTTTGGTTCGTGCTGCTGCAAACCAAAATAATAACAACGATAATAATAACAAATGCAGCAATTAGGACCTGTGTCCTTTGGCTTTGGGCTTAGAAATAACTGCAAACTTTAATAACAACTGGTTTTCAGCTTTTGTTCTGTTAGTCGTTCCTGGTGGCCTGTAATAATCCTTTCTAGCAAAAAAAAAAAGTTTCATATTCTTTCATTTTTAATGAAAATTTTTCTGCCACAGGTCATGCTCAATTAATTAGCAGTGAGATCTGTGTTGCATGTGTCTAGAACTGGAGAGCGGAGGATTTAGAGGTAGTGGTGTGGTCCCAGATTGCTCTGACCCTTTGGTTACTGGTTAGAACAAAGCCTCGTTACTTCACCTTTATTCTCGGGATGACCGTCTTTCACAATAATCAATGCACTGATTGCTGTAATTGCCTTTTGTGGTACTGTGGGCTTACAATTAACTGGCTGGGCTAATAAAGTGTGGAATGTAATGAATATTTGTAAACAAACTTCATTAGGAAGAAGCTTAGGTTGAGAATAGGCACTGGTGGAGAGGAGCCCTGTCCTTTGTATTAGTAATTACAGCATAGGGAAACCTGGAAATGGACAGGTCAACGTGGAAACCATTCCTCTGTTACATATCTGGCATTTACTGCTGCACAGAGCCTTTAAAATCCCTATATTAAAAATAAATAAATATATATATTTCTAGGAGAAGATTCCCCTGGAATGAGATCCTGCTACAGACTGGAGTTGCGTTTGCAGGATGTTAACATTAAAGCTGTGTTGGGCGCGATGCTGAAAGCTGGACCGACAGCATAGGGCTGGCAGTGGCCTTAAGAAAGAAGAGCCCATTGTCCCCCCACGATTGGATCTTAATGCAATTAAAGTGAAAAAGGAAACCACCATTGAAAATAGGAAATGGATTTCCTAGCGGTGCCTCCGCGGGGGTGGATGGCTGACATCTGGCTGTTGCTGAGAAGTTGGATGGCTTTTATTTTGCTTGAGGAGCTGCGTCCGATTCTTGCCTTTGTGTTCATGCGTGCTCTGCGTGCCTCCCTCCAGTTGTCCTCCCTGCGTTTCGGATGCACGTTCCTGGTCCCAGACGTGGGCTTTGGTCCTGCACACTTCTGTAAGACTTGAGTCTAGCGAGCGAAGAGCTGAGGAATCCCTCCCACTTTGGAGTGTCAGCGCTGCCACTTTGGCTGGTAGCTTTGTGTTAAGGTTGCCAGAAATCCCTTTACACCTCCTTGCCTTCTCCTGTGCCATCGTTTGAGCTCACAGCCTCATTTTTAAGCTGTTTTGCTGGTTTTTTTTTTTGTTTTTTTTTTTTTGATAAGCATGGGTTTTCTTGGTTGAGCCTGTGTCATTTTAGCAGCAGTAGCATTAAATTCCTCACCCTCCTTTTTTAAGCTTTTGGATTTCTGTGAAGTTAGTTATTGCCTTTTTTTAAATGTATTTTTTCCAGAAAAATTCCCATCTAAAGAGCCTGTTTTGCAGAGCGCTGGCACAAGGCCCTGCGTGTTAGGCTGGGGGCTGGCTCTTCTTGCCGTGAGAGCTTGGGGGCAAGAGGGTCTTTCAGCAGCAGCAGTTCATACATTTGCTTCCTACCTGCTGGTTTCAAACAGTATTAATTTTTATGCGTTTATTGTGTTTAATTAAAAGCAGTGCTGCTTACGGCAGTGCTCGTGGAGACTCATCCCTCCCCCTTTTCCCCCCAATGAAACAAATAGGCATCTGGTATTTGTTTTGTATAACACAATCCTCATAAAACGAAGAGTAATAAAACATAATTATCTGTAAAGGCTGGTTTTATAAGCCTAAGAATGAGCTCGTTTCTGCCTCATTTTGCTCTGTTTGTAAGATAAAGGGTCTCTTTGTATGGCTTTAGCCCCTCTCCAGGTTAGGAGAGCATCAGTAACAATAGGGTTTTAAAATCCTCGGGGAAGGGTGCAAGTCAGTGGGAGCACGTACACAGGAGAAGGCACCAACATATCTGCAGGGCTGGAGGAGATGCTTTTTGTGTTCCTTTTGGAAAAATTCCCTTCCAGACAATGGGTTTTACTTGAAAGCTGTGGTAAAGTAGGGGGAGAAATCTGTAGACCGTGACGATGAGGAATAAAGGTCAAAGTTTCTGTGTGCCCTTTTGCTTTGCTTTGCCTCGCTGTAACCCCGCAAAAACACTTTCCACCACCAAAACCAGCCAGGCAGGGGGATTTTGTGAACTGCCCCTTAATTGTGTCTGTGCCCAAGGGACTGGGGCTCTTGAGCATCCTCCTCACTGGTTCTCAGCTCTGTGTCCCCTGGAGAGGAGGTGACACCAGGCCTGGGTCTGGTGCTTGGGGTGAGGAGCAGCAGATGGGGCAGTCCCACTGCAGCGAGTGGTTCTGCTGGTGCTGTAACGTGCTCCTGGGGTGTTGCAGGGTCTGGTATGCAATGTCAACCTGCTCCTCGGTGTGTTTTTTGTTTGTTTTTTTCTGGGTAAAAGTGGAACTGGATCATTTAAGCCCATTAGATATTAAAGTGGAATGTGCTAATGGTTCGGGACTGTTCTGAAGGTAAAGTGTGTGTGGAAAAATCCTTTTAGAAAATTCAGTCTGAGCCTGTTTATTTTTCTTTAAAATAATAATGACCAAAATGTCATGTGTTTGTGATGAAAACTAAAAGCTGCGGGGCTGCAAGGCACCTTCAACTCAGGTGTACTTTGCAATACGTTGTCTTAGGCCCTATTCTCATTTACACGATTAATTAGAGCAATAGAAGAGGAAATAAAGCCTCTCAGCTTTTCAGTGAATTGTAGCCTCCTCAGAAGCAGCTACGACTTCGGTATTGCTTTCTCTCTGCAAGGTGAGCCTTGTAATTTTGCATCTTGATTAGCAGCTGCTTTTGTTCTTCCGCGATGCTCAGGATCAACGGGGTTGGGAGCGTGCCCCGAATTGCTGGGCGATTCCCTCACCGACAGGGATGGCACAGCTTGGCTCGAGGCACCTCGGTGCCTGCCAGATAGAGGCTGATGTGGAAACTTGTTGTTTTGCAGCACAGCCTCGTGTCACGCGTGAGCTAAATGTGCTGTGGGTGTCAGAGGCTGCAGAGTCCAGTTCCATTTACAAGTCAAATGGTCCGGGATGTTTGACCCCCTCCCATAATACGTAATGTGCCACTTGCATTCCAGACCTCTGATGGAAACTATCTTCCTTTATTTTCTTTCTGGGGTGTTGCTTCTCTCACTGCAGATACCTCCCTGGAAAGTGTGCTGGTCCTTAATTAATTAATATCTACAAAATGCTCTGAGACCAGCGTTGCTTTGCATTCACAACAACAGAATAACATTTGAAAGCTGAGGTAGCTTCTGATTTAACCTCCTCATGTCTCCAGAGTAAATGGGTGTTACTTTACCAGTGTATGGGGGGAAGCCCCCATGCCGTTATCTTCACTCGTGCTATCAGCATGACACGGCCTCTCTTATTTATTCTCTTTCTCATTGCCTATAAAGTGGTAACGCTGGGTGCGTTTTCTTTTAAACATGACATAAAGTGAAATCCTGTTATTTGCACACATTCTGTGGCACTCATCTTCAGAGTATCCAGGCAACCTTTATGTAGATGACACTTTAACTCAAACTCTTCCATTGTTAGGAACGTGGACCTGTGAAGACAAGTAGGGTGGAAAAGGGAGGGAAGAAAGAGCTGGCTTGAACTCACGTTGGGCACCCTGAGTCACCTGGGGGACTCTTTGTGGAAAGTGCAATGCATTGAAGAGCTCTGCTGCCGGGTACTTAAACCCTCCACTTTAAGGTATTGCAGGCTTTTTCCTTGGCAGTGGGCAGGTGGAGCTGGCAGCTGAGCTCCTGTGGTGGAGCTACCAGGAAAGGGGATCTCATCGCTTCTCCAACCTCCTGTCATGCAGGGAACAGGATCACGGAATTGTAGGGGTTGGAAGGGACCTCAAGATCATCGGGTCCAACCCCCCTGCCAAAGCAGGTTCCCTAGAGCTGGCTGCCCAGGTAGGCATCCAGACAGGCCTTGAATATCTCCGGAGAAGGAGACCCCACAACCTCCCTGGGCACCCTGTCCCAGTGCTCCGTCACCCTCACCGTGAAGAAGTTCTTTCACATGTTGGTGCAGAACTTCCTGGGCTCCGTTTTGTGGCCATCGCCTCTTGTCCTGTCCCCACAAACCACTGAAAAGAGGTTGGCCAAATCCCTCTGTCCCCCACACCTCAGGTATTTATACACACTGATGAGATCCTCTCTCTGTCTTTTCTCCAGGCTGAACAGCCCCAGGTCTCTCAGCCTTTCCCCATAGGGGAGATGCTCCAGGCCCTGTATCATCTTTGTGGCCCTCCACTGGACTCTTTCCAGGAGATCCCTGTCTTTTTTGTACTGGGAACTTCCTTGCCAGGTTCTTGATTTCAGGCCCAGGAGGACGAGTGCTCCAACAAGCCTGCAGCTGCAGCTGTTTTGAGTTCAGCTGCGCTGCCCAGAAATTAAGAGCCCCAGGAAAGGGAACGGGAAGCCCTAAAGACAAGCCCTAAAGACTTGAAGAGGAAGCCACCGGTGCTCTATTAGTCTGCTGTGACCCCATCTGGGGGGGGGGAGAGGTTAGGTGTGTGACCTCTGGTTGGGAATTGGTTTCTGAAGCCATCATCGAGGGAAGTGTGATTTGTGAGCTCACACCTGGTCTTAATCTGTCCAGTGTAGGCTGGAGGATGACCATGAAGAGTGGGCCCTTGGAGGAGGCTGTGGTGGGGGACAGGGGCAGTGCCTCGGTGTCCCCAGCCAAGGCCAGGTAAGGCTGGCAGGTGTTCGCCAGCCAGGGCTAGGTGAGTTGAATCCTGGTCTTCATCAAAGGGAAAGTTGTAGGAAAAATCCTTCATGTTGATAGGCCAGGATCAATTGCCTGCTTACATATTTTACGATAGATTAATTGCGGTCCTTTAGCTTGACTTGTAGCTTTTTGCTTTAAATCTGTGGGCTAAGCCCATGGCAAGGGTGAGAGAAGATTATTTTTTTTTGCCACTGCTTTCAGATGGAGAAGCCACGGCTTGTTCCTGGAGCCTTCCTTTAATGGCACATCTCAACTCATGTCCAGACATTCCTGGCTGCCTTGAAGCTGCCACCTTGATCATGTAATCAGCGTGGGCTGTGGCTGATATTTGTGTAACACCGAGTATCAAGTCCTGCATTTTCTCTAATTACCCCATTGCTTTCTTAGAAAAAACAACCACCAAACCAAACCCCACTAAAACTGATGTCCCCCAAGCCCTCAGCATGCAGCACAGCACATCCCTGCTCGGCCTTCGCACCCTGGCCTGGTGCTTTTCAGTCTCTGTGTGACATCTTCCCCACCCAGCCCTAAAAGGTTGGGGCTTTCGGAAGATTGGGTCTGTGCCTGGGGAGATAAGGGGCTGGGTGTCAGGGCTGTACGTTTGCTGGGAGGTTGTTCCCTTGTGCACACATTGCACTCACTGGGTCAGCCCAGATCTTTTTGACCACGATTGACCACAATGCATGTCAGCCTGGAGAACTGATTTATGGTGTTGTTGGTGTTGTTTCTTTATTTTGTTCCTTTTTTTTTTTTTTTTTTTTTTTTTTTGGAAAGGGGGAAACCTTGCCCAGGGAGCCTGTGCAGCACAGGAATCGAAACTCACACTTCTGACTGCAGTTGCCCTTTCTATCCTTCTTCACCATTCTAGTTTTTATCAATAGCTGAGCCTGAACGTTTAGCAATAGCAGGATGGTGACGGTAGCTGTCTTATAAACTACAGAAAGGGAGGGGACGGGGAAGGTTTAGGCAAATATTTAAAAGTGTGGGGAGGCAGAAACCAATCTTTTCCAGTTATCTGTGTGTGAATGCTTTGGGCTGTAAACAAAAGCTTCCTGTCATAAGGCAAGACAATTGCATTTGTAGCCAAAGGTGTGTGTTTTGTTTTTTTTTTTCTTTCCTTCTGCTGTGCTTAACCGTGATTCCTCATGAGACTTGCTGGGGTAGCAGGGAGGAATTGCATGCAGTAAAATGAAAATTGTGCTGTAATTTGATACAGTGCATGGCGTTGCTGGTAATGTACGCGTAAATAGAGACTCCAGCGCTCGGCTCTTCAGTGGAAGACAGGTCTTCTATATTTATCAGTTTTGGCTATTTTTGCAGCATGCCCTGTTACGCTGTTGTTTAAAAAAAAATCCATATCGGTTCCAAAGTGTTATTGTTTCCTCATTCTGGGATCAATTGTACCAGACCTTTCTCATTGACTCTGACCTCATTGCATTTAAATAGCTGGAAATTACAAGTATTTCTTGTCTGTGGGAGCGGAGGAACAGTTCCATCTGAGTTTCTGCTAATCATCTCCTGTTCTATAGGATCGCTTTCCTCTGCTCGGAGGAGGTTTTCTGCTCCTGCTGAAGCCGATGGAAGCAGCTGCTGTTACGGATTCCCAGTAGGATCGGGGCTGGAGTCCGTGGTGGCCTGTTAACAGGGGCAGCTCGCTGTGCAGGCACCCGTGCAGCTCGATTGATTCTGGTGAAGCTGGCAGGGTCAATTAGAAGAGAAAAGAAGTCTGTGGGGTCTGAAATGAAAGAAAAGAAAACGTATTTTCAGAAATGCAATCTTTTAAAATAGTGCTGATCTGGTAAAAAGGGGAAGAGTTTCTAATATCTTATAGAGACAGCACCAAAGTGAGAAAAGAAAGACAGAAATCTGTAGTGCAGTGTGGTGTAGTAAGCAGAGCCCTGGGTTTTGTTTTCTCCAGCCCTTTTGGTTGAGTAATTTTGCTGTTTCTTTGCAGAGTTGGCATAGTGGATTTTTAGAAGTGCTTTGTGAGCCTCAGATAAAAGGTATCCCATGGAGCTATTTCTCTTGCTTGACGTGGGGTTTTGGTACTCCTTTAGAGGTGTGTGACGCTCCCTTTCACAGGGTCGGGGCACATCAGTGGTGGCAGTGGTCAGGGAGGGCACGGCCAGGTTTAGCTCGGGGGGCACCAGCCTGTCCCTGCCTGCCAGGAACGTGCCATGGGGTATTTCCGAGGTCTTTCTTCAAGAGATGTGTCATCTTTCTGTGGCCACGACCAGAGCTGTTCACAAGTGGCATTTGTGGTTAGTTACGACGAAAAGCTAGAATTTTTCTGGGCAGACTGGTTGTCGAGTGCTGGGAGGTAAGAACAGAAAGGTGGTGGTGGTGAGAAGGGAAGGCAGTGCCTGATGGTCCAAGGCCAGATTAGATGGGGTTTGGGCAACCCGATCTAGTAGGAGGTGTCCCTTCCCATGGCAGGTGTAGGACTAGATGATCTTTAAGGTCCCTTCCAACCCAAACCGTTCTATGAGTCTTACTATGGATAGCCTGGGTGTATATATAGGTAATCTTGACTTCATTTCTCTACTACAAACAACAAAAGCAGCTTGGACACCTCACCCCAAGATTAATGACAGCTTTGCCCATGATGAGGACATGCTGGTTATTATCCCCATGCACAACTATTTCTTCACTTGACCTCATGCCCG
Organism: Aythya ferina; assembly: GCF_964211825.1. Taxonomy (NCBI): domain Eukaryota; kingdom Metazoa; phylum Chordata; class Aves; order Anseriformes; family Anatidae; genus Aythya; species Aythya ferina. Next base: position 147,219,402 of record NC_140297.1, on the reverse strand, counting down.
TGGGTTGGTCACGAAAGCTGAGATGGACACGGACTGCTCTGGTCTCGACTATTTGCTTAATTGGAGCGCAGTAAGAATCAAGTGGATAATATTTCGGGTGGTTGGTGTGCAGAATAAAGCAAGAGGGTAAACTGAGCCCTGGTAGTTCATTTGGGACAGTGCAGTGGATTGTTAGTCCATTATAGTGGGAGAGGCTGCCAAGCAAATAGTACTGTACAATTAAATGGGGCTGTTAGCGGCATGACTGAGCCAATTCATTAATGACAATGGCGTATTCTTGTATCCGCTTTCCCTTACAACTCCTGGGTGAGGATACTCGGGGGAAAAAAGACAAATGGGAAGAAGAGGAGGGGGAAGCCAGAGTGCTCCTGGTGTGACGTCCTCGCGTAGGTGCTGTTTCTGTGTGTCATCTTGGCAAGAAGTGGAGGAAAGGAGCAGGTCACTTCTATCATGTGAAGGCATCGGAGCGGAGGGACTGAAATAGTTCCTTTGGTATAGTCAAACCTGTTGTCTGACCCATTTCTTTCTATGCTTATCAGTTTCTTTGTTAGGAGTTAAAGTTAGTTCCTGGATCTCTTAATATTTGGAGCTATGGGAAGAAGACCCTGAAATAATCTGCTGTAACGGAGGAGTGGTTTAAAGAAAAAAATCAACACACACTTTACTTTAAACACTAAGATAAGCCCCTCCAGTAATGAGAACATCGGGAGATCAGTGATGCTCTTGGTTGGCGGCCTCCCCGACCACATACATGAAGGTCTGTGCTGCTTGCTGTGCAAAAGCATCGCTGGTCCAGCAGTGGCAGGGTGTGTGGGGTGGCCTCTGCCCTGCCGGGTGGGCACCAGCTCTGCTGGGCATCCTGAGGAGCAGCACGAGCTTCCTGGAGCCAGCGCTGGTTGCCTGGGTCCCAAGGTGGGTATGAATAAAATGCAGTGCTGCAGAGCTGGCTGAACTTTGGCTTGCTGGGTTTTCTTCCTTTGAAGGGCTTTAGGAGATTTAGAGCTACTCGGTGTCATATATTGGCCCAGATTATGTGCTAATGATGGTTTTCTCTGTTTAAGGCTCCTGGAATAGAAGATAAACATTGTGCGTGAAAGCCTGAGGATGGAAGGAGGAAGAGAATTGAGAATTTGCAAAGCAGCAGCGACCCTCAGTGCAGGAGCTTTTTCTTCCCTCCCAGCTCAGTTTGTTTCCTCCTGTATTTGCTAGAAGCAGGGTTATGCTGTTTTGATTTGGGCAGTGGGGAGGTTACCCTCGGTTTTTAATTCAAGCTACAAACTGTAAACCTCCTTGAGGCAGCCAGATCCTGAAAATAAATGTGAAGTGGAGGTGCTCACCTGGCTTAAAGCATATCAATGTCGAAGTGGAGGGTTGCTGGCGTGGAGGCATTTGTGTGTGGCACCTCCATTCAGCAATCAAATAAACCGAGTTTGAGAGTTCCCAGCACCGGATGGTGCAGCACAGGCACCATCCAGCAAAGCACACATCTGCTCTGCTCCACTGATTCACATTTCCTTTAAAAAATATATAAAATCCCCAAAGACTGATGGGTTGACGTAGATCCTGCAGGGTTTGTGCTGAACCACATATCTGCCAGGCTGTCCTAATGTGGCTCAGGTGCCATGTCATCCCCTGAAACCAGTGTCAAACCAGCAGAACAGAGTTTGTCTCATGTCCCTTTGTTGGAGAGCTTAGATGTACATAATGACTTGATTTAACCAGTCTTATTTTCTATCTTCCTGCTATTATGCAAATTTTCCATTATGTGCCTGGGTGGTTAACTTTATATTGTATTTTTTACAAAGACTCTAGTATGGGTCAGCTTAGCAGCAGGTTTTGCAGTGGTGTGGGCATCACAAGGCAAGGCAAGGGGGACCTGCAGCCTCCATGTGCTCCTGTCCCTGGGATGAGGTGCAGCTCACTGCTGTGCCAAACAGTTAATGGTGGTTAAAACTTCACCATAAATGATATCTTCAAGGGAAGGTTTAAAAGATGAGGCATTTCCTGCTTCGAATCTTTGTATAAGAGAGCAAATTAGGCGAGCAGCCTGACCTCTGAACTTCCTGAGGCTGAAACATCAAAAGGGTTTTATCTCCTCTAGTATTAAGCAGCAATGCTTGAAAGTGTCTCACGACACCTCTGTTTGTTAAATGCCTCAGCTGGAGGACACTGGGAAGCGCTGAGTAATCTAGAAATGTGTGTTTGTGTAACGGAGCACAAATGGGATGGTTTTAAAATATTTTTTTCTCTTTTGTGGAGACAGTTTGTTTGTGTGTGCATGTGTTTGGATGCTCAGTTTGACAAGCAGTGACTTTTTTTCTTCCTAATGACACATAATGTCTGTGTTCTTACTCCACTTTTCTCTTTTTCTTTTTTTTTTTTCGACATTGCACAGGCTGATCTGGTATGCGGTGCACGCTTTCTCTGTTAAATTACACCCTGAAAGTGTTGACCTCTAGCATTTCATAGGAGCTTATAAATTATGTATGGAAATGTTCTGTATTGTTCCTGTATGAACTCCATCGAGGAGGAACGTCTGAGGTGCTCCATTTGTTCCTGAGCTTGGGAAGGTTTCCCTGTTCCTCCCCAAACTAGCCCTGATCTACACTTGCCTATTGCACCGAAGCTAACTTTTGTCTGCACATGCAGGAAACCTGGAGTTGCTCCTAGCCAGATTAAAATAATGGATCACTTGAAAGAATATTGCCTAGTATTTATTGCTGTTCACCGGAGGATAATTTCAATAAGAATTTATCATATTTATTCAGCAGAAGACTAATAAATTCAGATTTGTTTAAACAAAGACTCGAGGAAGAAAATGCTAAACGCTTACGGTTTTATTCATTGCAGACATAAGCTACTCCATTTCACTCAGTGTACTTTTACCTGCTTATGTCACCAATTAATTTGGCTCTTAATATCTCATTTTCAGCACTTTTCTCTCTTTCCTTTGGGTACTGCAAGTCATGTTCACTCCCAGTGCAAGTCTGTTGAGGATAATGGCATCTCTGATGCTTTCTGGCTTTATATGGGTTTGATTTATTGGTGTGGCAAAGTCTAGATAAATAAAAACACTTTTGCAGGAAAGTGTGATCTAATATGCTGAACTTCATCCAGGAACATCTTGAATACGAATTCTCCTATACTGTGCTTGTGGCTTTGATTAGTTCACCAGTTCTTTTTTTCTCCTTATTTAAAAATATGCACTATGCTTAGCAGGTGAAAGGCGTTGCTGTTTAGTATCTATAAGATACAGTGTAGGGGAAGTGTGTGCAAGGGCATTAGTAGTTTGAGATTTTTCTTGAGAAATACCTTAAAAACAAACCAGAAAAGAAATTGGTGGCCAAATGGTGAACAGGAGCTCATGAGGAATGGGTGAGGGGCACATATATCCATGAGCATAAAGCTAAGGGACCTTCTCGTATTCTTTATTCTGCTGGTGTTGGGCATCAGTGCAAGAAACCAGGTAGATGGTTTTAAAAATAAACTTTCACCCAATCTGAGATTTCTTCTTTAAAAGTTAAATGGGCAAAGGTGTCCCCTGTTTGTGAATGAGCAACTCCAAGGTGCTGGAGTATGTCATGCCAGGCAGCTTCTTCTTTTTTCTGTGTTTGGGGTAATTTTTGTGTGTGGGGACAGGTTTGATAGTGGTGTGTTGACTAGCAGAGTTTAGGGCACAGAGAAAACTTGGACAGTTTGGAAAGCTGCGATGGTTTCTGCCTGATTTGAGGAAGTTTGGTGTTGGGGCCTGCAGAATAGAGAGGGTTAATGATGCTTAGGAAGGAAAAGGGCTGGTGACCTTTTCTATGTAAAATAAGGTTGAGGAATGCCATGCATGTTAACCTAAAAAGGACAGTAGCAGTTGTTGGCTTTCTAGGAAATGTTTGCATGTGTTGGTGGTTTCTTTTCCAGCAGAAGTGAATTCTTCTGTGTCCTAGGAGTGAATCACAATGTGTTTTTCCCACTCCATTTATTAAAATTAAGAATAAAAGGTAGCAAACCTTTCTATACAAGTGATTGGAAAGCTGATCAAGCCCTAGGAGATAAATAAAACCGTGAAGATTTACTGAACCAGGTAACAAAGCGACGAATCCCTGTGCCTTCAAATCCTTGATGAAAATGCATTAATATGACTAACAGGTTGGTTTCTTAGTGTGATCTGCTCCTGCATTGCGAACGACTTCACGTGGGCGCTGTGCTTTCTGAAATCCAGAGCAGAACAAAGCAAGGGGTGTCTTGATTTGATCTTTGCGTTAGAAAACGAGGTAAAAACGCTCCGCTGATGCAGTAGGACCTGCTGCTACTATACCTTCAGGCCTTCCTATATGTGTGTTAAGCAGCTGGGTACGCTCACCTGTGTGATTTTAGGGCCGTAAGCGGGGTTAGGGCTTATGGCCTGCCTGCTGCCCTCACCTTGCGCCCTGAAAGCTGCCTGCGTGGTCAGGATTCATCACGTGGACGTTATGGGCTTTTAATTGCTTTTGTGTCTGGGTTGGTGGCAGTGCTCTCTGATTTATCATCCTTATTATTTGTATGACATTAACGCCAGGAGATGCCCACTGGGACTGAAACGCTGCTGTGCCGAGGCTCCGTGAGGGTGAGGCGGTCGTAGAAGGCTGCTGTGGGCAGGGCAAGAGGCGAAGCGCTGTGTTACAGCGGGTGCTTTTTATTCAAACTACTGTGATGCTGGAGCATCTCACACACTTTTCTTTCTTACTAGCCAGAGGCAGCTTGAAATTACACTTCCCTGCATTGTCAAGAGGGAGTAAACAACTAAAGCCTGGTAGAAATCCCCCACAGACACACGCTCCAAAGCAGGCCGCGCTGCCCGCTGCCATGGGGCCCGGCCGCGTGACAGGAACGTCCATGCTGTCAATAAAATATAATGCCATAAAATAACGGTGGAAAGGGCCAAAACTGGGGAGCGAGAGGCTCTCGGTGTGTGGCAGCAGGTTTGTTTGGAGGAGAAGGGCTGGGAGCGAGGAACAGAGCTCTGGCACAGCGCGGTTTTACGGGCTGGCTACCCGGTGTAGTGTTAATGAGCGTTTATAACCTTTCTCGGTGCCTTCAGCTGTTTTGGTTTCAGTGCGGTAAACGCACAGCTTTTTAGCGCTCTTTTGAAAGGGGACAAACTATTTTTGTCCGATGGCTCCCAATTTGCTCCGAGCGTGCCGTGACCTCTGCCAGTCTCCGTGCATTAACAAAGTTTTTAAAGGCTTTACGGACACTTTCCATTAGCCATGCCGTAGCTGCTTCCATGAATGTTTAATGTCAAGAGCGGTACTTTTTATTATTATTAGTTTCTTCAGTCACTCCGCTTCGATAAAAGCAACCCCTTTCACCCTCAGAGCCTCAGCAGGCAGCGCCACAGCTCACGTCTTCCTCTGCATCCCTCCCCGTTTTGAGCTGTAGCTGTGAGAAAGTTTACCCTAATGCCATTGTGGTCTTGTTTTTTATTATTATTATTTGTATTTTCTCTTTTTCCCTCCTTTTTATCTGCAGTTTGGCAAGGTCTAAACCCTTCCTTCTCTTTCTTTTACTTTTTCTCCTCCTCCTCCTTCCTCAGCCCCTGCTGAGCCGCCTCCTGGTGCTTTTCTGACGGGATTTGGGGCTGAACTCCTCTCCAGCACAATAGCTGCCCGGCATCACCATCCCCTTTCTGTCTGCAGCAGAAGCAAAGGAATGGCAGCAAGGCTGCTGGGGGGCACTCACACATTCACCCCAACTGGGGCAACCTCTCATTTTTTCTGCTGAAGAAAACGCTTTTTTCTGATTCCTAGCCCAGTCCTCTTCCTCCTTTATTCGATGAATATTTGTCCCTTATCCTCCCCTATCCATGAAGGCTGTGTCTTCTACCAGGAGGCAGAGAAAGGCATGCCCAAGATGCCCAGCTGCTTCATGTATACTGGTGGTGCTTCAGCATGAGAATAAGTTCTGCTAAATGGCATCTCAGCTTGCTCCAAACATCAGCTGGGGAATTTTTATTGTTTTTAAGTTGCCACGAGCCAACAAGAAGAGTGTACCCCCAAAGCAAATTGGGTTGAGGAGGGCTTTTTTTAGGTGCAACCTCTAAAAATAATGAAGTGGAAACTTATCAATCCATTATGCGTGCTGAACACACCTCTTCATTGTGACTCCTTGTGCTTGGGCTTGTTTTACTTGATTTGTAGACCCAGATACACCCCCCATAAATCACATGGCCTCATTGTTTAGCATCTGCGCTATCTTGAATTCGTGCGGTCTGTAACAGGGAGCACTGGAAACACATCCAAAAGGCAAAGCTGCCACCGTTGGTTTTGGCTCTTGGTATAGATTTCCTTTAATACAAGTGTGGGGGTGAAGCCTGTGAGTTCATTCTGCGTGAACTGCAGTCGCTGACTGATTTCTGCATGTGTGCATCCTGCTTGACGTGTAGGTGCCCAGATAAGGGAGAGGAAAAGGAAAGCCCCAGCTGGCCCTTCTGGCAGAAGTGGGTTCCCCACCGCTGCTGCATTGTATTTGTGTGTATGGGAGCATCTTGCACATCCTTGGGTTTCTGAGGTTTGAGAGAAACTGGACTGCATGCCATCATTATTTCAACCGTGCACGTGGTTATTCCAGCCACGATCTGTTGGGGGTGAGAATGCAGATCTGATGTTGATCTGCTTGGAGAAGCAGAAGCACTGTTCTGGTTAAAGGCATCTTTCTGCTGGAAGGTCTGTTTATTTACTTATTTATTTATTTAATTTACTAATCCAGTTACAACTCAGCCTCCAGAGGCCTGGCCAGCCTAACCACATGCCCCGGGTTTGGTGTTAGGGTGGGATTGAATGATGCTAGCAGATTTTTGTGATCGGAGAAAGGCTTGAAGGCAAGAGGCTTTTCCCTTCAATGTGTTCCCGGTGACTGGAGCAGCCGGAAGGCTTTATTCTCCAAATCCCACTGCAAGCCCTCATCCTTTGTGTCTCCTGCTTTTGAAGCCGTGCTCCATTTGATCCACAGAGAGTTCGAAAACTCTTGTTTTGCAAATTGGTTCCTGGAGCCTACGATCGCAGTCCTGACATTACGGGAGCCGTAACGGCAGGAGCCGTATCTGCCAAATGTCTCTCGCAGGCTGCTGCGCCGGGATGTGAGAATTGAAATGTTCACTTCTGGCTTCGGGAGCCAGCCAGCAGCTCGACCTGCGCACGCCGGAGGGCTGCGGCTGGAGAGGCGGCAGCTCTGCAAATCGAAATCTCCCTGGGATGAGGCTAGACTGAGAGAGAGCTGATTGAGACTGTGCTCTGCAAAAGCCACTTGCAATTTCCCAATTCGCTCTGCAGGTAAGGAATAGCTCCGCAGCAGCAAATGCATTTCTCCTGGCTCCCTCAGATCCGGAAACAGCTGCTGCCCGTGCAGACCCACCAGGCTGGCAGCCGCTCATCCCTGCGGGTGCAGATGTGCATCGGTGGGTGCACTGCTGGTGTCCCCCTGTGCCTCTGGGTGGGGAGGGAGGGAAGGACACGTCTGCAGGCCCCTTTGCAGCTTCACAAGGGAAGTGCTGGCGGTGTCCTGCAGGCAAGAAGAAGTACACTGAAGCATAAGCCTGTCTAAGCTGTATTGCAGGTGAATATTTAACTATGGCTTCAGGTTTTTCTTTCTAAAAATAAAGGCGAAAATGCTTCTTGGGCAGAGAGCTGTTAAGTGCAAAGCATTACTGGAAAGTGGGTGGTGGTCGGAGCTTGCTTTCTTCATGCAGCCAGCCTTTGTCTCCGTGCAGGGTTCCCCCATCACCCGAGGTTTGCCTCTGTGTCAGATCAAACCGATGCAAGTCGTCACTTCTCTTGAAATTAGGGAGCAAAAGCCCGTGGCTTCTCTCTGCCTCCCTCTCCGTGCTGAGGCAGCGATGGGACCTGGGTGCAGCTTACCAAGGGGCTGCCTCCTGGCAGTTGGCAGCACTGCACTATTAACCCAGCATCTCTGACTTGGACTTGAATGACAAAAACATGCTAACAAGCTCCTCTTTTTAATTACATTGATACGACACGCGCTGGAAACAGCGAGGCTTCCCCACTCTTCCGTGCCCTGTCCCTGGGGGGAGAACGTCTCCAATTGCTTCAAGTTGGTTTTCCCTAAATGAGAGTTTCCTAGCAATTGGGACACTTCCTTCATTGTTCGGGCCTTTTATTTGAGATAATATTAAGAGACATCATAACATCACAGTGTCAGAGCAAACAAAGCACTATGTAATTTTATCCCATATTAATGCAGAGTGTCGCAGATGGTGCTATCATTAGACAGCAATCTATAAAAATGGCCCATGAGACAAAGCCCTGGCACAATTATTTATTCTTCAATTATTTATTCAGCCCTTTAGGATGTGTAATACTGACAGACAGCACGGAGCGTACTGCCTACCAATTTGCAGATCTTGACTGACTGAGCCCTCCATCATCTATGGAATAAAACATTTAGGGGGGAGGGGGCCGTATCACGGCCCTGGATTTTATTTTCTGCCTGTTTCCCTGCTTACTGACTGGTTTCAAGGTTGCCTTTCCAAGCAACCTCCACCCCGATTTTCACCTTTTTTCTTTTAGCTTATTGCGAGGAAGGCTTTAAGGAGCCCGGCCTGAGCTTGCCAGCCCCTGGTGGCTTTGGGACCAGGGAGTCGCCACTGCCCCTGCATCCAGGGAGCTCTGCCCTCGCTGCCGATTGATTTTTTGGGATGGATTCCGCCCGACGGGAAGCAGGATCAGACCTGCTGGCTTCCCGTCAGATTAATGTGCGGGGATGCGGGCTCTTTTGGTTAAGACTGTAAAGCCTGAGACATTGTCTGCTCCTGACAGCTATTACTGTTGCAGCGGCATTTGGGGAGAGGAATTTATTGCCTGCCAAATTTTTACTGTCACTTTACCGTCAAAATGATGTCAGTGCCATCAAAAGGAACGCGTCTGCCTCTGCCTCTACCTTGGCCTCCCCTGTGATAAGACAAATATTGCCGTGGCTGCCCGGTGAACCAGAACTGGGAGCCGATCTCGTTTGAGGCTAATGATGTTGTTACTGGTTTGGTTTTAGGCTTCGGGTGGCTGTGGAGCTGCTCAAGTATCATTGTCCAAAGGGGCTCGGATTCATCTGGAAAAATCCTCCCAAGCAACTGCATTATATTGTGCTGTACTAACGGGAACTTGAATTCTGTAGGGTTTCAGAGACCCCCTGAAATGCAAACTGATCTGTCACCAGCGTGTCCTGTCCCTAATGTGTTGGTTAGGTTTGTCCCTTCAGTGTGTGCACTGTCACAGCTCCTGCCCCTGGGCACACCTGAATCTACTGTCCCAAAGGTACCTTCCCTTTTGTTTAATTTTATTTTTTTAAATAAATTACAGCCTCCCTTGTCTTCCCCACAGCACTTCTCCCCACACCTGTGATAAAGCCGAGCAATGGCCCTTCCACTCAGAGACACGGTTTTGGTTATTTACAGACCATCCTAACTGCATGTCTTTACAACTAAACTCCAACCCTGCCCTTTTTTTTTGCCCTTTTTTTTGCTGGTGAGTCATCCTGGCAGGTCCTTTGCATTAAGCTGCTCAATTGTGGGCCAGTGGAAGCAACCTCCCTGTTGTTTTTTTTTAATTTACAGGGAAATCTATAACGAGTAGCTTGTAACTGACAAGATAAAGGCTCTAATTAGATTAGTTTCTAATTTCTAAAGTGCTCGGTTTAGAGGGCTAAGTTAGCTCGTTTTGTTCCCGATGAGATAGGATCTGGCGGTCGTTCTCTTTAATTTCAGCCAGCCCTTAGGTCCCTTCCAGCCCAAACCGTTCTCCAATGAAATTTGCAAGCTACCTTGGTCTGAAAAGTGGATGGGGAATGTGTGTTTGTTCCCCGGACAAATGCTGGAGTTTGGGATGGAGATTTTCCTGTTCTGGGAAGCCCCTACCACATTAGTTGCCCACTTCTTCATGTTCTCACCTATTTAAAGAGTAACTCGATGAATTCAGTGGATTCTCGTGACATACCCGCAACTTCAGCTCACGCTGACTCTGTTTTTGGCACGAGTGCCCCCAGGAGAGCTCTGCCCATCCCCAGGTCCCCTCCTCCCACCCCACAGCCAGGTCCTTGGGCCGTGACACTGCTCAGTCCCGCTTCGTGCCCACGCTGGAGGGGTGGCTGGGATTTTACGAGGCGGTTCGTGCCGAATTCACGGCTGTTGGGGAGGACAAGTGTAAAACCACGCATGGAAAGCCGGGAGCGTGTGTTTGCACTCGATCCCCGTTAGGCGTTCATCTCATGTTTGAATATATCCGAGTAGCTTGACTTAAGCAAAGAAACTCATGGTGAAGCCTGAAAATCTCTGCTGACACACAGGCTTTAACCCAGGCGGTTGTGCCAAAGGAGCCAGAACAGGCTGAATGGCCGGAGATAATGCCGCGGTGTCAGCACGCATTTTCAGCCTTGGCTGTGAATTTCCTGGCTTTTGTGTACTGCAGCTAAACCCTGATGTTAGCAGCCCACCACCCCCTCCAAGTGAGTCCCCTCGCACAAAGAGAGGAGCAAATCCCAGCAGTTTGCACCCTGCTGGGTGATCCCAAGGGACGCGGGGAGCAGTGGCATGGTCTGGGAGCCTCTGTGAAACCTGCCCTGCTTCGGGTCCATGGGGGCGTTCCTGGCCAGCAATTCCCAGAACCAGAAATGTACTTTGCGGATCGATGGCTGGAGCTAACGAGGCTCTGGGACTCAGAGTCGCTGATTATCTTGGTGCTCTTGCCAATAGCAAAACATCCACGTGCACTAAAAATCGCTCTTGGAGCTCGTTTGGTTGTGTTTTAATAAATGCAGGTGGCGACCGACCAATTTCCTATTTGTGTCAACTGCCCGATCTAATTACTCTAGCAGCTGACCTGTTCCTATAAACCTATTCCTATAACCCGAACCTATTCCTGTAACCATTCACCTGCTAAAAAGGCAGCATCATTTTGACAGCAGCAAAACAAGAAGATGAATATTGGAAAGAACAGCAAAGACACCTCGCAAGATTTGAGCAATAGTGGGATTTGGTTTTGAGGCTCTGATCCTGTGCTGGAATTCGTTTGGTCTGATCCCCGGGTGTCCCACTGACTCAATCTCCTTTAACAAGAAACATTCAAGAGAAAGGAAAGGGAAATCTCCCTCTTGAACTCGGAGTTGTAGCTGGCGTGCGAGGGAATCCTTCTAATCCAGCAAAGCGGGGGCAGAGAGCAGGGTTTATCGTCTGCCCTGTCTCAGTGTCTGCAGCGAGAAAAGCCGTGCACAAGCATCGTGTTCATGGTAAGCCTCGTGTGCCGGGACAGGGTATCAGTTCTGCAGGCTGAATAAGGTCAAGAAGCAGACCTATTGGGTCAAAGCAGACCTGTTTCGAACAAGGTGGGTTGTCTGGATGCAGGAGAGGAGCGAGCACTCCTGCGTGCGCTTCTTCCCATCCCGACGTGGCATTAAAAGCAGGTCAGATGACTCAGACCTCAAGGCTTGACCGTGAGCCCTGCGGGGAGTCGAGATGGCACGCCGAGATTGTGGTTGTTGGAGGAGGATGCGAATGGTACCTGGATTACACGGGTTTGAGCATGGGGTGTTTTTTGGGCTTGTGCTTGAAACCAGACTAGGCAGAGGTGGTGCTTTCATGGAAGAACAAATATTTCCATTTCTACCGCCTGTGGAAAAGCCACCTGCTGAGTGTGTCTGGAAAATGAGCGGCTTGCCCTGTTGCTTGTTTTGGATGCCAGACTGGGGCAAAGTTCAGAGGTGCCAGTTTTTGTTCTTTCACCATCGCAGATTTCCCGCAGTGGCTTTGCCTTTGTCCCACCCTTGCGGCGGGCGAGCACACCCGTGTGCGTGTAGGACCCTCCATCTGTCCTCTCCCTTGAAAATGCCATCGTGTCCTCATTATGGCTTTGTGGAAAAGGCCTGTAGGCTTGAGAGCGGGGCCATGAATGTGGTGCAAGTCCCAGGCCCTGTGAGCACGCTGATTTATGGATCTGATCTCTGAAAAGTGCTGACGGCAGCGGTTGCTTACTGCTCGCTGTTACGAGCGATGCAGTCCAGAGTGGGGAATACAGATGGGACAGCACCCACTGAAATTACAGCACAGGAGATTAATCTTCCCTAATTTCAGTAAGCCTCGAATAGTGTGTGAATGATCTCTGCTGTGGTACCGGAGGTACAAGGAGGAAATCCTCAGTTTGGAGGAGCTGGAAGGCGTGCAGCCTACCCATGGCAGCAGGAGTGGAGGAGGAGAGGGAATGGGGCATTTTCCTGCTCCCTGCTCCTTGGGGAGCCTGATGCAAACCTCTTCTTTCACCTTTCAGACAGAAATGGGTAAAATATAAATGAATACTTGGTGCTGTTACTGAGTCAAGCAATCAGCATTTGTTTTTTTCTCCAGTGGGCCTCCAGCATCTGGGCAGTGGGATGTGAGAGATATTGCACATAGCTGTTGTGCATATGTATAGGTCAGGGAAACCAGAATACTCTAAATTTGAAAGTGAAGTTTATTTCAGGTTACTCCGTTTATGTGAGGTTCCTTGGAAAGCAGAATTTGCCCATTCTTTCATTTTTTAAAGAAGTGGAATATCCATCACCCACTTGCCTCGCTTCTCTTCAAATACTACAGATAGATAAACCAGCTGAAATAAGGAGAAAGTGTCATCAGTCTACAAGACTTATATTTTTTACAGAAAAAGAAAAGCAGACACATTGGGTGAAGCTCTTGCCTTTGAAGATTTTGCTGCAGAGCTGTGGTTTCTGCAGTTGGCTTCTGCCGTGTGTGGCTCATTCTTCTCGAGGCGGTGGTGGACGGAGGCTGTGCCGACTGCTCCAGGCCATGGCTGGTGGCCTGCCTGAGAGCCAGCTCCAGACTGAGCAGAGAGGGGCTGCATCACCTAAATGTGTACCTAAATCCTAATAATAATAGTAACAATAATAATAATAATACAGGACAGCAAATGAAGATGAGATTTTAAAGAGGACATGCAAGGAGGCAGAATGAGGCCATTTTCCCTTTCAAAGGTAAGGAGAGGAGCTCAGTTTCTCTCTCGGTAGGGTTCCTTGGGATTGTGCATCCTGATGGAGAAAAAAAAAATGCTGTTTTTAACAGGGATAATATGACAGAGCCTTGAGGATGAACTGGGGCGTGCTGCTGGGTTTTGTCGGACAGCTACAAGTCTTCATTCTGGAGAGCAGTGCTTCTGGCCCACGCAGGGAAACAGCGAATAAAGGTTTCAATCTGTGGGAAGCTGAATTTCCCCCGTGTCGTGTGAGGCCTAAACATCACTTAAATCCCATGTATCTGCCAAAATACTTCTTAGGTGGCTTGGAGGAGCATCTCGGCTTCTTGGTGACCCCCTGTGCTGGGGAGGATTCTTTCCCTGGGAAGCAAGCCAGACCTGAGGGAGCAGAAACGTTAAGTGTCTTTGTTTCACTTGGCCAGTCACTTGCCTTTCCATAGCATCTTTTTCCAGGCCTCTACAATGGTAAATCAGGAAAAAAATCCATCTGCAGCTGATGTCTCAGGGGCTGGCTGCATGCAGAGCACGCGGGCTCCTCTCCTTGCCGTAGGAGCTGAGCCGTGTGGGGCAGGACGGTCTCAAGCAGCTGGGGGCAGCGAGGAGATAAGGGCTTGGAGCAGTTGGGTATCAAGCCAGGGTTTGCTCAGCAAAATTACTTGGGGCTTGCAGCTTGCCATGTGCACAGACCTCTCTGCCTCTCCCAGGGTGAGCACAGCTTCAGTGTCTCTGAAATGAGAGGAAAAAAGGTCTGGTATGTTGTATTCGTGTTCCTCACTGAAGCTGTTTTACAGTAGTCCTGCTAAAGGTTTTAGCACCAGAGAGAAAATGGGAATGATTCAATGCTCTTTACAAGGATAGTTTATTTGTATTAATTCTTTTGTGTTACACTGAAGGAAATTTCCTGGCAAAATGTCATTTGAAAGGATTATTTTAGAGTTTAAATGTGTTTTGCCAATCACTTTTTTCTTTTCCTCACTGCCAAGAAAAGGAGGGGAATATATGCTGAAATAAATTTTGGCTTCCTAGCCACTCAGGGCCATAGGAGCAAAAATTAATGCAAAATAAATAAATAAATAAAACATTTGCTCCCGCAGTTCATTGCAGCTGCAGCGATGTGTTATGTTTACATCTCCACTTCACAGTTTTGGTTTCAGGTGCTAGGACACGGGTTTACAGCCAGAAAATGGCAGAAGCTTGGCTTGGATGCTGTTCTTTATTATCCAGTCTTGTCCAGTTCTCGCTTCTTTCCTTGTCCAGAGCCCTGTAGTTCTGTTCATGGAGATTTGGGCATATGAAAATTCTGCAAACCAACGATGAGTTGAAACGGAATAATAATTTTGCAGTTTGATTTTGAGTTGTTCCTTGACACACCGAAATTAGACTTTTATTGCATTCTATTTTTAATATATTTTAAAAGGAAAGGAAAATAATGACTGTTACTCACCGAATTTCATAAATGGCTTTATAACTATTATTGGTTCCCAAATGAAATAAGCTTGACTTGAGGTATAACAGAAACTATTTTATCGCTTTGGGCAGAAGACAAACAGTACTGCAAGATGTACTTTTCCCAGATGCTGCAGTCCGAGCAAAACTTTGCCATAGCCCATCCCTAATTTCTTGTCTGCTTGTGGTCTTCTACTAATTGCTTATGAAGAGATGGAGCAGTCGGGATTATTGGTGTTTTCTGTTGTGACTTGGTGGGTAAGCTTGGTTGGGATTTAGTACCCTTAACCTGCTGGCTCTGCAAACCTAATGCTTTGCTTTAGGGAGTTGCAGCTCCACGGTTGGGGTTGCACAGTTTTGTGAAGTCAATTGTTGGTTTTGCCACTGTCCTCAGTAGCCAGGGATTGAGGACATGCTTGTGTGACACATTTGTTTCTTAAAAAAAATTCTTTAAGCTTGCTTCTTTATGGGGTTTTACCTCTGATAACTTTTGGCCCTGCAGTGGAGCTGCAGCAAGGGCCTACAGGAGTTCTGGTGGGAGAAGCAGTAGGAGACAGTCCTTGCTCTGGTAAGGTCCTGGTGTCCTTCAGACATAGGTGAAGCTCCTGTCCTACCAAAAGAAGGTAGGACATGTCGTGAACATGGTATCGCCATGTTCACAACAGGTTTCCTGTGTAGGATATCGCCTAAGATTTACATCTGGTCCTGTCAGCCAGGTAAGGTGTCTTGTGCAGCATGGCCACACATCTGCTTTGCCAAAATTGATGACTTTGAGACTTAAAGCCAGTTGACAGATAAGTTAATTTGGCTATCTTCTTCAAAAGCGCTCTTTTTCTCTGATGCAATATATAATTATTTTCTCCGCAACATGAGGATTGCAGACACAAATACAAAAATGTGCTCGTTGTTGGTACAGATGTGGGACTATTGGCTAATGTCAAGGAGTGCAATGGGTTTACATGGCAAGGTTTTGGTAGCAGAGGGTTGCAGGGGTGGTCTCTGTGAGCAGAACCCAGCAGCTGCCCCGTGTCAGAGCAAAGCCAGCTCCAGCTGCTCCAAAAGGGACCTGCTGCTGGCCAGAGGCGAGCCAGGGAGTGATGCTGGTAGGGCCTCTGGGAGAGCAGTTTGAAGAAAGGGAAAAATACTGCTGTGCTATCACAGCTGGGAGAGAGGAGTGAGAGAAGCGGCCCTGAAGCTCCAAGGTCAGTGCAGAAGGAGGGCTGGAGGTGCTCTAGGCGCCAGAGCTGAAGTTCCTCTGCAGCCTGTGCTGTACCACATGGAACAGATCTCCATGCTGCAGCCCCCCCATGGGTGGAGGAGCCCCTGGTGGAGCAGGTGGATGTGGCCTGGAGGAGGCTGCGGCCCATGGAGAGCCCCCGCAGGAGCAGGCCCTGGGCCGGAGCTGCAGCCCATGGAGAGGAGCCCACGCAGGAGCAGGGGGGCTGGGGGGAGCTGCTGCCCACCCGTGGGGGACCCGTGCTGGAGCAGTTTGCTCCTGGGGGATGGACCCCGTGGTACGGAGCCATGTGGCAGCAGTTGTTGAAGAGCTGCTGCCTGTGGGCAGCCCCCGCAGGCTCAGTTTGGGAAGGACGGCATCCCATGGGAGGGACCCCACGGGGAGTAGGGGCAGAGAGGGACTGTGAGGGAGCAGCGGAGACGAAGTGTCAGGGACTGACTGCAGCCCCCATTCCCTGTTCCGCTGTGCTGCTCGGGGGAAGAAGGTAGAAGAGGGTGGGTAGGGGGAAGGTGTTTTTGGTTTGCTTTTAGTTCTCACTGCTCTAGGCTGTTAGTAATAGATAATAAATTCTATTAATCTGACTATGTTGTCTGTTTCACCCATGATAGTAATCAGTGAGTGATCTCCCTGTCCTTATCTCAACCCTAGAGCCCTTTTCCGTTGTACTTGCTCCCCTTTGAGGAGGGAGAACGAGAGAGCGGTATGGTGAAGCTCAGCGGCCCGTCAGGGTGAAACCACCACAAGCAGATAGCACACTATCTGTTTTGCTTGTGATTTTCAGGAAATACTTCCTCAGCGCCGAGAGAGAGTGAAAGTACAGCTTGGAAAGTCTGCAGCCTGCCCCGAGGCGCTGCTGGTCCAGCAGCCACCTTGCTGAAGCACAAGGGTCAGATGCTTCTTCTGCGGGGTCAGGTCTGTGCAAGGTGGTGCTGGGACCCATACATCAAGGTTATTTAGTAATGGTGTGGCTGCGAAACTCCATCAGGCTTTCATTGTGCATTTATCAGAAAGAGCCATATAGAGCTGAATAAACAAAAAGAATCCTTAATTTTAGGAGCGATTATTTATATTATTAAAAAAAAGGGAAAGGAAAGAAAAGCAAACCAAAGGAAAACTGTGCAAAATACGTTTTTGTTTCCAAGGGAAACAGTAATGAGAAAGAGTTAGGTCATTGTGGAAAAAAAAAAAAAAAAAAAACACATAGAAAACCCTTTTTTTAGTGAGGACGTGGAAAGAGAGCTTATCTTTTTGGGCAGCTTTGCCTGACAGATAAGGCCCTGGATTAGAGGTGGGTTCAAATCCCAGCTCTGCTGGAAAACTTTTGTCAATTTAGGCCTATCGTTTTATGCCCTTCTAATTTCTTGTTGTGAAAAGAAGAGAATACATGTTGTCCTCCCAGAAGTGGTTCGCAGTGAAGATGAGGGCCTGATGTGGCCCCTGTGGTAGCGCCCATCTCTGATGATTCCAAAGACTTGAGGCCTACATGTGGCAGGTTGCCCTGCTCACCATGAGGTCCTGCCTGAGATACCACTTTATTTCTCACCCTCCCCTAAGGAGACTGTTGTCATCTGTATATACATGGCACCTATACACCTATAATACACATGCATATACATGGCAGCGCTCTTGGAGATGCCATACATCACCAAATGCCTCCCCTCCTCACCCCCACCTTCTGAGAAGCCCAGTGCCTGTATTGGTTGCCTCAGCACCTGTGGGCCAAGGAGCAGATGCTGATTAATTTAGCCTTGCAGCAAACTTTGGAAATGGCTAAGTATGATCCCAGCTTTTTGGGACGTGAATTAAGCATGGGCAGCCATGTGCCGTCTAGAGCACAACCCCAAACGTGGCCTGCTTGATATTCCTCCCTCTGTCTGAGGGACAAGCTGTAACGTATTGCACATTGCCAGCCCCAGCATTGAGGGGTTAGGTCAGCGTTAAAATAAGGCTTATCAAAGAGCTGGGGAACTGGAAGTGATACGGGGCTCTGCTTTCTGAATCAGCTGTCTTCAAAACCACAGAAGAAGAAATCCTCAGTGTTTGGTGTTACGAAAGCAGCAGCTTTGCTGAGCCAAACCCAAAGTGATGACTACAACAGGTGCTTGCTTTTCAGTTCTCAGTATGATGCTGCAATCTGTGTCCTTTTTTATTTTCCGGGTATGCATTGTATTCTGCAAGCAGCAGAACAGCTATGGTGTCATGGCATAGCGGTGGCAGAAATCCACGCCCTGACAATGTCGCAGGTACGTTTTTAAAATGCCTGAGGTCCCTGAAGTTCATGGTGATGTTGGACGAGGTAGTGGAGAACTCCTCTTAGAAACAGCCCAGGCACACACTGGTGGACCAGGCTTGTTACCACAGCAGTAAGCCATGGGAGAGTACAAACAATGCCATGAGAGCATCCAAAATTTGTTAAACCAAGTTTAAGTTCAGCATTTAAAGAATTCTCACAAGGAGCGAACCCAAAGCAATGCAACACCTCAAAGCCTTTGGTTAAAATGAAGGTGTCTTTAAGACTCACATTTTAGCATCCCACTGGAGAAAACCAGATTTCTTTAGGAAAGATGATTTTCTTCAGAAAATTTCTTTAGAGAGCTAAGGTAAATATTAACTGAGAGACCACAGGGCTGCTCCTCTCCCCCACACCCCCTGGTCTTCCAGGCCGCTTAAATCTCCTAAAGGGACAGAGAGGAATAGTTGATGTATTGAAAAATAAAATTACTAGATAAATAACTTCCTTTTCAGGTATTTTAAGGTTGTCCACCAGTTATTTGTAGTACCAGAAGCACCTGCCACGGGTTTGTCCCTACCCCTGCAGCCCCACGTTCACTTATGCGTGTCTGCTTAATGAGCTGGAAACCATTAAAGGGTGCCCGGGTTCCTCCTGGACTTCTAGCTGTGGTAAATCAAAGCCCAGCTGAGGCTTGGTGAGCTCTAAGCATCTTTTCATTTTCAAGTAGTGGTGCTGGATTGTTGATAGTTATCTTTTTGCTGATAGCATTGTTTTTTAAAAAGTGTAATTGCTGTTTAGCTTGTAAGTGAGAGCTGTGGTTGAAATCAGCCTGCTCTGAAGGGAAGAGTGTAAATACTGCTCATTCATCTGTCAGTGAAGACTGACAAAAAGGGACGTGGTTCCATTTCAGAGCCTTGTAATGCCCTGGTTAACCAGCACAGTCCAAAACAAAACCTGACCAAGGCCTGCCTGTTTATATTGGCCACAGCTTTTGGTGTCATCGGAGTATGGGAAAAAATATTTCATACTGACCCTTGTGGAAAAGCCAATGGTTAAGCTGCGGGCGATTTCAAAATGCAGTTACTCCCTACATAAAAAATGTACAGCAGAAAATAGCAGGTCAGCCATGTGGAGAAATAAAGCCAGAAGAGAGAGTATATTTTCAGTAGCAATTTAGTGCATGATTGATCTTACTGATAGTGTTAGTGTAGTGTTCATAGCCGAGTAAGCCCACTAGCAACAACTTGCTTGTAATGTGTGTGCTGGAAAAATGCAAAGAAAATAAATTAAGTTTTAAGTAAAATTTACATTTGTATTAGAAAATCAACATGTTAGAGTTTAGCATGCTTCACGTTTTATGAGAGCTAATTCCCTTTCCCGAATTGCCCTGTTTATGTGTTTGTTTTGCTCTTTCCTTTGACTCTCCTCCGTGGCTGCTTGTTTGTCTTGATATCTGTACTGAGTATAAATATATATTTTTATTAACACCTGAAAGGCAAAAACAATTATTTCAGGTGCAGTTAACTTTGCCCCCGTATATTTGTTTTCTTATTAAATTCCCCGTAATGCTTCTTCTGATACTTCCTCCCTTCCCACCAACCTCTCTGATAAGACAGCTGATTGTCCTGCGTCATTTTTGCCCCAGGGATGCCCCAAAGCAGATTTCTCTCTTCTTCAACAAATACAGCAGCTCCTGTCTGGAAAACATGGACCAGAAAACCCTGCAGAGATGCGAAGGTGAGGCGTGCAGCGTAGTGGAAGAGTGGTCACACCTCCAGAGACACGATGCGCCTGTGGCGGGGATGGCGCTGAAGCGAGGTGTTGGTTTAAAGGGCTGCAGCCACGAGATGTCAGGGTCTGGTTTTGCTCTCGTCATGCTCTGTGGTCGAGTTCTGCTTTAGGTGTTTGCAAGCGAAGGCTCTTTCCCTCTTGTGGAGGGAAGCTTTCAAGCCGAAGTCTCTTCTTACCCTGTGGAAATCTGAATATGAAAGCTTTCAAAATCACCTGGCAGCGGATGAGATTTCCCTTCTCACCCTGACCTTTCTTTTATAATAACTGAACTTTCACATAGTCTTTCTGAGCAGTGAAAGTAATCGTGAGGACCGTGTTCAGAAAGGCAGTGGCAGAGGTGGGCAGCCTCCACTGATGCCTTCTCTTTTCCAGCCTGTCCTTGAGTTTCTCCCTTTGTAGCACGGGTGCTCGGTGCAGCCGCCAGCCGGGAACAGTGTAAAACCAGCATTTTTGCGTTGGCTGAGCCTTTTCGTGGTGTGCTCAGCCTTTTTTGTGTGTGTGTCCCGTTTGGCCGAAGGCATGCTGGCAGTTATCTTTTCCTCCCTCTTTGGGCTTTCGTGTGCCCCTGAGATTTGGTACATCTTGCTGCAGCCTTTTCAGATGTTACCACCATCAGCTGTTTACAGCTCTGCTTCAGGAGTGATTTGTAGCAAGTTGGGGAACCCCTTGGGTGCACCTGTATTTCATCAGGGCTTTGGGGTTACTGCCCTAAATATTAGTTTAACCCACTAGTAAAAACAGATTTGCTTCCAAATCCAGACAGTAGGATGGAGAGGCCAAGGCACAGCGCAAGGCAATAAGGCAACAAGAACAGAAAGCATCCGGGTCACTGGATGGAGGTCATGCTCACTTTTGATCCTCGTTTGTAGGTACAACAAAAATTCAAAGGCTGAAATAATGATGACGGTGTCTTGGTGCACAGAATGGACCCAGTGTTACCGAATCATAGACTCATTCGGGTTGGAAAAGCCCTCCAAGATCATCTGGTCCAACCATCCCCCTACCACCAACATCACCCACTAAACCATGTCCCTAAGCACCACATCCAGCCTGTATCTAGATCCAGGCAGCCTGAAGTTTGGAATAGCTTTTTGTATTTTCCCTATTTGCTTATATTCAGCTATTGTTTATTTTACTAAACTTCAGGTTTTGATCTGTTTTATGCCAGGGCTTTTATTTTTCTTTTGTATGCCTACTGTAGTTGAGCTGGGATCTCTAGATAAATAACAGTGCTTCAGTATTTGCATAAGGGCCTTATATATTTCACTTCCACTTGGGAGAAAGTGGAGATCTAGCTTTTGAGCAAGTATTAAAATATCATTGTGGGTTATAAATTGTTGTTATAGGCTGTTCACATAGCGCCTCGGATTTGCATGCCCTAGACTGAGAAATAAAATGAGTGATCATGTTCTGAGTAAATTTATCATTATCTTACTACTGTTCTTTCGCAAAAGGGCAGGCCTGATGTTGTATGTTGAGTTGTGTATGCATAGTGTGTGCAGCTAATCTCGTTTCATAATAACTCCCTTTAGAGTCATTCTATGGCCGGGTGTTATCTCGAGGCCTTGAAACAGCAGGTGGGTGGTTTCAGCTCGCTCAGCCCAGTGGCAGTAGTTCTCCCAGACAGCCCGCTCAGGTTGAAATCCACGCTTTGCACAATGGGCTCTAGGCTGTGCTCAATTCTTTTTGTGTTATTTCCTCTCTCTTTTACTCATTCATGACTGCCACATCATTTTTCCGCGGTGAAGAAGAAAGTGAGTTATTTCCTTGGGGAAGCATCTTCCGGCACATAAAAAAAGTGAATTTCAGTCATTCTGTTTCCTGCTGCTACGCTTCCATCGCCAGATCAGCTCCTATTTTGCTTGTGCAGTCTCCTTTTTCAGATGTGCCAAACAGGGCATTGGTGAGCTGTAGAGAATATTATAGGACATGCTCCTCCATGCCTGTTCTGGAGCATAGGGAGGACATAAACCTGCTGCATCTGGCTGACAGACCTGGGGATGTGGTGGCTGGGTGCCACTGACACGTCATGAAAGCAGGGTGCCCTGGTGAGTGTTATTTCCATTGGTAATTTCTTTCAGCATCAGTATATTACGGAGAGAGGCTGAGGGAGTTGGGGTTGTTCAGCCTGGAGAAGAGGAGGCTCCAGGGAGACCTTACAGCGGCCTGCCAGTACCGAAAGGGGCCTACAGGAAAGCTGGGGAGGGACTCTGTCAGGAGTGTAGGAATAGGACAAGGAGTAATGGCTTTAAACTGAAACAGGCTACATTCAGATTAGATGTTAGGAAGAAATTCTTCATTCAGAGGGTGGTGAGGCCCTGGCACAGGCTGCCCAGAGAAGCTGTGGATGCCTCATCCCTGAAGGTGCTCAAGGCCAGGCTAGATGGGGCTTTAGGCAGCCTGGTCTGGTGGGAGGTGTCCCTGCCCATGGCAGGGGGTTGGAACTGGGTGATCTTTAAAGTCCCTTCCAACCTGAGCCGTTCTGTGCTTGTATGATACAAGATGTGCTGAGATGTGTACATGAAAGTATATCTCATCTCTGTATGACATGTATGAAGTGCCAGCATTTAGAGGGGACTTTGGTGCTGGGTTAGTCTTCTGGAATGTGAACGTCAGGATTTGTCTGTCATGTGTCTAGGAGGGCCAACGAAACTCCTCTTCTGGGCAGTAAAAAAAGAGCAGGTCACTGTGGCCATGGACAGATGGAATAAACTGGATTTGGGGGAACACATCCCTTTCTACTCTGCCTCTGTAGCTGGCTTTCAGCTGATTCCTGGCTTTGAGGAAGCTGAAATGAGGTGGCAGGAGAGCCGTGGTGACTGCCTCACTCCAGCAACAGGCCCCTAATGAAGTTACAGGATTTTATTTAACAACTTTGTCCCTCATCAGATTGTTTTTATGTATAAACTCTGGGTATTGTGACTGTAATTGTGTTTTGTCTTTATAATGTGTTACTTTGAGGCAATGTTAAGTACTTTTTTCTCTTGCCCAGCCTGGTTGCATCTACATATGCTTGCTGTGTTCAGTGGAGCTTTTCTTAGAGGAGCACATCGAGAATGTGTGGAGCATCTCAGAAAGCGAACAGAAGGAGATTCCTAAAATGTCTGTTGTGAAGGGAAAGAGGAGCATTTTCTGCAGCAAAAATTAACAGACCTAAAGCAAATTACCATGTGCTGCTTTGGAGAGTTTTCTAAAGACCAAAGGAGATCATGGAAAACAAATCATTCTGCTAATGTAGGACGCAGCTTAGTCTATGAAAGTTATTAGTTTTTGGAAAGTTTTTGTAATCATATAAAACTCTTTCCTAAATCATCTGGGGCTTTTTTCCTTTCTTGGCTCACTTAGCATGTGTAGCCTCTTTTATTTGGCGTGGATAGCTGGGTGGCTGAAAGGAAAGGCTTATTCCAGGGAAGGCAAGGGAGGCCTTTTCCAGAGATAAATTTCACGGAGGGAAAGGGGCGGTGGAGTTTTGCCCCACTCTGGGAAATTGCGTAACCACGCGCTGATGTGGCAAGGGGTGAAGGAGGGAGAAACAATCCGGCTAAATCAGCTGCAGGTGCAAGGAGATGGTTGAACTTTGCCCAGAGAGTCATTGCCATGAGTCATGTGTATGTGTCTGCCTCCTAGCAGCCTGAACTAACGAACTTTAAAAACTATTATCTAATTAAGATAACAAGGCATTTGAGGAAGGATCTCTCCCATCTGGATGATTTTATTGGATCAGCTAAATTGTATGGCTTTGTTAGCTGGAGTCTGCCTCGATTGCATGCTACAGCTGGTGGAACAAGATGGAAGAGGGGGCCTGGAGTGAGCTCCAAATTACACAATTTCGCTCCAGATCTCTTCCACTTCTGAAATGAGCCTGGGCACATGCCCGATCAGGGTGTTTCTCTTGTTTGAAAGCGTGTTTCTCGTTCCTCCGGTGCTGTTGGCTGGTTCGAGAAGCATCTTGCCTTGAAGTGGCTGGGTTCTCTTCTGCAGAGGACAAATGTCAGGGGGAGAATGATGGAGGGGAAATTATTCACTGTGTCCAGAGCTCGTATGGATCAACGTTGCGGGTACGTATGCGCTTTCTCCTGAGGAGAAGTCAGATTTCACGTCACGTGCTGTGGGGAAGAGGCACCACAGGGGCCGAGAGGCAGCGAATATCAATACACTGAATATATATCGACAAAAGCATTCGGCGTGCCAGTCAGAAGGCAGCCTTCTCCCCAAGACAGAGGGCAGCTGTCTGCTGCTGACTCGAGAGGTGTTTATGAGCAAATAAATCTTTGTCTTCTTTCCATCTGCTAATGCGGTTGTGCTAAATCAGTGGAAAGAAATAGGAGGAAGGTGTGAGGCCCTACCTGCCAATCGTGGTGCTTTGCCCAGATCCTTTTCTCTTCAGGACTGTTTTTCTTACTGCTTATGTAATGCAGTTAAAATACCCAGAAAAGGGAAAGTTTTATTTCTAGATACCGAGTCAAAGTATGATCTCTGTAGCACATTTTTAAGGCAATTAACCTAGCGTGGTCCTAGTCACCAATGGAAAGGCAGACACGCTTGCCAGGGAAGTTTTTGCCTTGTCTGTCCTGCGGTTTGTGGTCTGCTAATTAGGTCAGTTGGTTTATTTGAACTAGACAGAGATTTGTTAAAGTGCGTGCCTGTAAAAGAAGGCACGGCCGTTTCCTTGCAATGAGGTGGCAATTCTGAGTCAAATGTTGCTCTTCCCTGGTGGTGGTTTCACAAGGCCAAACAACGCACGCTGGGTACCTTCTTAAAGACCTGCGTTACTTCTGATGAATACCACAAGGCAAGTGTAGGAAACTAACACACTCACAAGCTTGCAGCTAATTTTGGGTGGAATGTGTACTGTTGCTTTCAGAGAAAGCAGATATTTAAGAGATTATTGCAAGTAAAATATCCATTGTTTTGCTTTTCCTTTTGTATTGGAATATTGGAGTATGTTCTGTTGAAGTTCCCCTTAGCCACTTGAGCAGAAATATATCTAATTTTTCCTTCTGCATCGCTCCTCACTGCTGGTTACCTGTGGATCTCCAGTGGCTAACACGATGTGCAGTTAAGAATTTACCTGCATTATTCTGGAGCTTTTTTTTTTTTTTTTTTTTTTTTTTTTTTTTTTCTCCCAAAGGTCTAAATAGGCCATGTTTTCATCAGTTTAGATGCAAAAAGAAAAATTACAGTCATTAGCTAGGTCTCTTTCTAAGCTGAGGACCAGGGGGCCATGGTCTGGCCACATTCCCTCGCTCCTTTTTGTATCCCTCCATCTAAAACAAAACCCAGTGCATTCTTGCTGACAGGCAAATTTAATTCCTTGGCATTCCGGGAGGCTCCTTCCTCCCACTGCCGGCTGTTCAGAAAGTAGCTCAGCATTTAGGACGTCCGTGTTATATGGTCCTTGGCTGTGTTACTAATTTCCCATAATCTCTGCTAAGAACCGGCATTGTCTGATTTGGGATGCATTGCTTAAAACATTAAGAAGCCGTTCCCTCCAGGGCTGTACAAGAGGGAGAACGCCGTGCCCAGTGGCTGGGGTTTATATTATCGGTATAAAGGTTTGAAAGTTCCTTTTGTGCATTTACTGCACAAATTTATTTTGCTCTTGGAATCCCTCTATTATTCTTAAAAGCACATGAAGAATTTATTTTACACTAATTAAAAGCATACTACATCGTTTTGGACCAAGCCAACTAATGTAAGCTTTTTTTTAAACTGGTATTTCACAAATGTTTTTCAGCTGTTTGTGAGAAAGAAGATAGGTAAAAAGGAAATACTCATTTTTGTTGCTTTTTCCCCCCTCTCAGAACTTTGACTACAATTTTTTCAAGTGTTTTATTTTAAGTGATTTTTTTTGTTTTTGTTTATTTTTTTATATAAAGGAAAAAAATCTGGGTTGTCTTGTTACAAAAAAATAATCTATTATAATTACTAGATAGGAGTTTGTGTAGCAAAAATACTAATCTCTGAGAACTTCTATTTGGAGAAACTGGGAAAGAAATGTCTTATTTCTTATGGAAAGTAAAGACAGCAGTAAGGGTTGTTTTGGGTTGTAAGATGTTATGTATCTCTTAACTTGTTTTCATCGTTAATTTAACCTTAATTCTTTAACTTCTGTTAACAGTTTTAAGACTAAATGTAACATTAATACAGTAAAAAAACACAAAACCAAATTTTGCAGTATTGGCAGCAGATTGCAGATAGACTATCAAATAGAAATGCAAAATTAATTTTTTGCTGTGTAGTTGCTTTGGTTTTCTGATGACAGTGCTGCCAAACGCTGAAGGTGATGGAAGTTTAAAGCTCTTATCACCCCCTTAGACCTTGATTAATCTGAATTTATGCTCAAGCTGTGCCTTATATCCTTGTTTCAAATGAATTTCTGGAGCACAAAATTTTCCGAGGCTGTCCATTTGAGCCTCTTCTGGCTTTTCTGAGGGCTCAGCCCTGAGTGAAGTGACCGTGACAAAATCCGTCCTCTGGGGGCTGGGGGTGGAAAGGAGCCTGGGCTACTTGTGCAATGAAAAGGAATTCAGTGAGGGGTTCCGAGTTCTGTCCCAGGAGTTCGTTACATTTCCTAGCAAAGGCCAGATACTTGTTCCTAAAAACTGTTAATTGGATTTCATATGCTTGCAAACAATCACGGAGCTGGTAACAAAGAACTGATGGAGCGGATGGACAATGCCTGGTGCTGAGTTTCAGGATAAGTGACAGTCCCGCGCTCATTATGAACTGCTGGGGTGTTCCTCCGTAGTTAAGGTTGCAACTAGTTCCCCATTGTATTTCGTTTCATCAGGTTATTTGTTTTGCTGTATGAGAAAACTTGGATTCGAGGATGTCTTTTGTCAGCTAACTTTATTTTAACAAAGCGTTTCTTGTGTGTTTTCAGTGCTAATTGAAGTCCATCAGTGGCTATATGATTTAATGGTCTTAATAGGAATCTCTGAGCACAAACAAAACAGAACACTGTAAATCACAGCATGTACACAGAAACGTAATTCTCTCTCTATGGAGAGGTAAACAGCAAAATTACTGAGCTGTATTATATTGGGTTCCCTGCAGGTCATCCAAAGAAGCGGGATTTCAGCTTTATCCACTTTTGTAAAATAATGTCGCATAAACAGACTAAAGTATAAATATCAGTGACTTCTTTTGTTTCCTTTGTGTGACCATAACCAGTGCTGCTACTGTTGAAGAGTTACAGCTGCTTACCATGCTCCTGCGAGCTTACACATAGGTACGTGGCTGATGATCTAACTGAGCACGTTTTTTGGCAAATATTGTTTTAAAATAATTGAAGATATGCTGTTTTAAAAATACTCACCTGCCTATGATGCTGGTAACCAAGGTAACTTGCACATGATATTATATGCAGATGTCTTACTGGGACAGCCTATTTTTTGTTTCATTGTCAAGTAGGTGGCAACCATGCAGAAATTTTTACTTGAAGAACTGCTGCGTGATTACTAGTCATGCTGGGCATGTGAAATATAGCTCTACAATCAGTTTTTAAATGTCCTGTATTTTACTTATGGACTACAATATCTATCCTTTTCTCCTACTAGTAATACAAGTTTATGATTTAAATAAGAAGCAGAGCAAACATATTCACAGGCGTATGCCAGCAATGGTTGCAGTTGAATAGGTGTTATTTTCCATCTTTTCTCTTTTGACCTTGTTAGCTAGAAAATCTAGGATGCCATCTCAGACTAATTGTACTGCTGGAGTGTGTGCATTGTACCTGGCTGAGGGATGTCTTTTGATGTACAGAGAGATTTAATTATCAATATATCTCTTGACAGCATTTCAAGAATGGTAGAGAACAGAACAAGTGTGCTATTTTTAAAGCTATCATTGACATCTTCAAAGTCCATGGGATATTGACAAAGCATGATATTAAATAAAATTCCATGGTGTGATATTGAGAGCTACTATTAGACTGAATAAGAAAAAATATATATTACAGAAGCAAGGAAAGACGCTGTGGATGGCAGATTATTCCTTCTTGGAATAATGTGTCAAGGTGTGTATTTTATTGCTGCTCCTTGTGTCTTTCTGTTACCTTATATACAGAACAACCTACTGTGTCGTGTGCCATTCCCTCCTGAAGGGAAACCCATACCTTGTTTATCTGATGCTGAAGCTGGTCAGCTGCTAACCAGTTAGTCCACATGCTGTTTCTTTCTCTATACTGGGGGATTTATGGAAAAGGGAATCAGTTAGTTGCTGCAATGGGAGTAATGCAGAGTGCCCTGTGCCAAATGTTTAAGAGCAGTTCCACCTCTGGGTGGGATCAGCTCTGGAGAATGTACATGAGGTGATCAGGGCTTCCTTTATTGAAGAAAAAAACCAATACTTTTATCTTCAAGTAGATTGCAGTTTGTTTCCTTGGTTA
Source organism: Aythya ferina (assembly GCF_964211825.1). Classification (NCBI taxonomy): domain Eukaryota; kingdom Metazoa; phylum Chordata; class Aves; order Anseriformes; family Anatidae; genus Aythya; species Aythya ferina. Next base: position 147,191,308 of record NC_140297.1, on the reverse strand, counting down.
TATATTTGTGGTAGGAAGAAATGCAATTTCATATTAATGATGTTATAAATTCATATCTGGAATAATTTAGGAGGAGCTGAAGGAGACACAAGTTAAAAAACCAAACAAACAAAAAAAACACAACACCAACAAAATAAACTAAACTAGGACATTTCCAGTTACGAATGCAGAACCAAAACCTAACACTTGAAAACAGCAAATTACAATTGCTCTCACTTACGTGCTCTTAACTTTTCATGTGCTGTAATATCACACGTACAGTCCTTGAAACAAAATGCAATAAACTTTCTGCCTCATTTCTTTTGTTCCACTAACGTAGTAAACCATTTAGGATTAACATTTGTAATCTAATGTTACTTCCTTGATTGAAGTGTTGCTGCCTAAAACATGCGTGTTTACTGTCATTCCTCCCTACTTACATGCAAGTTTCAACCTTCATTTGTTGGCGTGCGTCTTGTGACCTGCCTTTGTGCTGCCTTTGTGTGGACGTGAAATTCCTCTGCTTCATTTGCAAATATTTCAGTTTTATGCCACCAAAATATAACCCTTTTTTTTTTTCACTGAAATGCTTTGATATGGTAATAATCAAAATATGGTGTGATTCCAAATGAGGTATACAAACTTTCTTGTTCTTGGCATGAAAATATTACTCTCTGGAAACACCTTCTGTGTCAAATGATGGATATGTTCCTGTGATTTATGTAAGTGATTGTCAGGAGGTTTTGTGGCTCATCCAATTTTAGCAGTCAAGTACTCTTTCCTTGTCACTTCTGACATACTTGATGAATTTCCATGATTAGCTAACGTGCTTCATAATTGTCAAAACTTTGCAATGGTATTCCTTAGAAACATTGAGAAGGGGGAATTCAGTTCTACCTCCCAGTTTTTCTGAACAGGCTTTTTTTTTTTTTTTTTTTCCTTCAGTTCTCTCCAGTACATTTATCCTCTCCAGTAATCTTCTGCAAACCTCTCAGTTTGCTTTGCTAAATACTCTCTCAGATACATATTTTGTCTGTTTAATGATGAACAATCGTGCTATTCTTTACTTGGGTGCAGTAATACCTGACTGCATGAATACTCCAGTTGTTTTTAATGGGACTATTCTGGTAGTAAGATGCTGTGATACTGAAAATGCGACACAGGACTTTTCTATCTGCTGCTTTATAACTCGGATTTTCTAGAAAAGTCCTTACACGAGTTTTTTTTTCCCCTACATCCAACACTTTCAGACACCCTTGGCCTCCATTTTGAGTGGGCACGCATCTCTCTGCTGCGCTACCCAGGTCATCAGTGCAGATGCTTAAAGACTGCTGGAGTATGTCCTTCCTGTCACTGTAAAGGTGGAGTTGTTTATGGTGCCTTTTCTAATTCTTTATATTTGCAATTCAGTGATTTCTGGCTTCGCGGCTCGTGTGGCCCTTAATAGCCAACCTCTGCTCCATGCGCCATGGCTCTGGGAAGGACCCTGCCATTACGGGCAGCAAGGCCAGCACCTCACTGCCACTTTCCACCCCCTGTCACTTATCTGTCTGCCATGCCTGGTGTTAATTACAGTGCGGGAAACTGAAAAGGAAGGGGAAATGCAAAGGAGCCTCACAGCCCTGCTTTCAGGTCTCTGATGCTCTCAGGAAAGGCGGAGAGGGCACCGCTGGGGCTTACGTGGCTGGTGGTGCTGGCTGACGGAGGCAGTGAGCAGCACAGAAACGATTCACGCCCGTATATTCGGCTTATGGGGTACTGTGAAGTGCAGCCATGCTCGCCTGGGGCTGGGGAAATAAGAGCAGGGAGACTGTGAAGGCTGCTGTGAGGAGACTGTAATGATTTAGAATAAAAGCAGGGAAGACTGGTGAGCAAATTGCTGTAAATCAAGTACAGGGTGATTTCTGGAAAGGAAGAGGAACAGGGGAGACAATTCCTTTGTCCCTTCACAGTTACTTCACCACCCCATCAAAGCAAAAAGCTGGGGCTTGGTGGAGAAAGCTAGGTCCTGGACACGTGTGGGGAGGGCCGGGCCCAGCTGGGGGCTCCTGCAGCTGAGGGAAATGCTGCTCAACGCCCCTTTCTAAAACAGGGAGACGTCTACGCATATTCCTTAAGCAAAGCCACCTCTGAGAGTGGCAGGATTGTTCCCTAAAAATAGCAGGATGTCAGTGTGTCCTGGGCCTAGTGTGGGTACAAGTACTCTCCCTCATCAGTGCAGTGTGAGTGGCTGTAATGGTGCCTCTGCCTGGCTCTGACATTTGCAGCTCCAGTGTGGGAGATCCCCAGAATGGGAGATCCCCATTCGGATATAGTACTTGTGTTTGAGGTGAGAACGTATAAACTGCATCCTGGAAGGTTCTGCGGGTGTATTTTATCGGTCGTTTTTCCTCCTGCCTTCCGTTGCAAACCTTTCTGTGAACTCGAGTCCTCCCTCCAATTTGCCTGAAGGAAATGTGAGTCGACTTTTCTTCTGTCTCATTATTGACTCCTTGTTGCAGCAGGAGTGTTTCATCTTCCGGAGGCAGCGGCTGTGGGTGCCTGGGGGAGGATGCCATGCAGCGCGGGCAGCTCAGCATCCATCAGGAGCTCTGTAAATGTGAGACAAAACAGTAAATGCTGCTGTCATAATATAGCTGACCTGGGCCCCTCTGTGTGCCAGAGATGCCAAGAAGTTACCTGCGTGAGCAAGCGGTGCAGTGCTTTTTGTAGCTGGAATAATTTTATGGGGTTTTTATCTTTTGTGCTTTTCTTTTCCTGGGTAAAGCACTGGAATTGAAACCTTTGTCCTTGAAAAGTCCCCACAAAATAAAATCTCTCTGAGATGAGAAACCAGTAAATGTGCTTTCTGAATTGCTTACATAAATAACTAGAAAACTCATTTTCTTGTCTCTTCAAAACATTGCAGTTCAGTATATCAGAAGCTGTGTGGTATTCCAGTCTTTCCCCCATGGCCGTGCAAAGGTCGGTGTGTAATTATGCCAGTTTGTTGCAGGAAAGTTGTGATGACGAGACCTTTAAAACAGTTTGTGAATAAGAGAAAATATTTCTTCTGCTGGACTCTGCACTACTTCGCCCTGTCTGCAAGGTGTAGCTTCGTTGAATATTCAGAAAAAAATAAATAAAAATTTGGATGTTTTCGCTGGGAAAATGGCACCTTTGCAAATTAGACCAACCAAAGCAGAGCTGCACTCTGACGTTGCTTGCTCTGTGAAGAAGGGCCACCGAAATGTTTTTAAAACTTTGAAAATGAATATTTGCAATGAAATTTGGAAATAAATATTCATAGTTGAAGTTTCTCACCATTGTTAATTCCTAGAGGACTGCTGATCAAAGGCCTTGAAGTATTTGCTGTTGATTTAAGCAGGGATGAGTTTATGGCAGAGCAGACTCCTTTTGAAAACCCAGCCCAGCGGTAGCTATGACATTACAGGACATAACAATGTAAAAGTGAAGAGGGATGGGAAGTATTTTAAAGAATGTAAAACAAATACCACCGAACAAATAAAGGCTGTCTAAAACCCAGCAAATGAAGCTTGCTTTTGATGTACCTTGCTGCAGATGACATTTTGAAAGCTGTCATTTTAGCAGAGGAAGGGAACCAAGTCCTTGTAGATGAGTTTGTCGTCAAAATTGATTTGAGAAGAACTTAAAATGAAATAAAGAGAATTTCTTGTTTTGCTATTAAAAGGCTTGGCCGTACTAACAAAGCAGTCTGACAGCTCTGTAGTAGGTGGTAGGTGCCCACTGAAATGTATCCCATGCACTGCATCAAAGCCTTTCTGTTCTGCCCTGGCTGCGAGCCCCCCAGGCCACGAGGAGAGGACGGCGCCCCGGCACAGGCATCTGTCACCTTGGCATTTAGGCAGGTCACTCACTGGCTGCTGTGAGACTTCAGAGGGAGCTTTCTGGCTGCCTCTGCATTCCTTGATAATTCCTAAAAAGTCCACTCCCCCGGGCAATTGATCACAGGGCTGCTATCAAGCGAATTCCTGGATGACACCCGGTGTCAACTTTCCCTGCACGTTTCCTCCCTGCCCCAGCATGAAGGCCGGCCAGGGGCCATGCCGCTGCCTGCAGGCCGCGATGGCTCCGCAGCCGGTCCATGAGGGCCAGGAGCAGGTGGCCCGCGGCTGCCATGCCTCACGTTGCCACCTCAGACCTGGCGGCCGTGTTGGCGAGAGCGGTGGTTGTGCCAAGATGGGGTAGCTGCCGCCAGTCATGTTTGCGATAAGAACTGCAGCCTGGGCAGCCCTCGGCCTTTCCACCCACTGCAGGCACGGGTGCCTGTGCGTACACGTATGTGTATGCACGTACTAATCTCCAAAGTAGTAATTTCCAGTGGAGCCGTAATCTGCAGTTTCCTTTGTAAAAAGCTGTCTGTCTGGAGAGTAAATTTGAGCCTTTTTTTTCAGTAGGTCACCTGCAGGGCAGGCAGCCAGGGTGAATTTTCCTAGGCCTGCTGTGCAGGTGACCTAAATCTTTTCACCTGACTGGGTTTTCCTTCTCAGCAGTGACACATCTGGGAGCCATCCCTGCTCAAGCCTAGATCTCTCCCTTAAACAGACACTATCAAATTTGTCTGAGTGGTAGCTTTTACACCGGTGCCTGTTCAGCAGCATGGACCATAGCTCCTCGGGGACTGGGCCGGGACCGGCAGCACTGTCTTTGTTTGTTCTGTGTGGATGGTGCTCAATCTACTGCTGTTACTCCACTGGACTTCCCCCTTCTACTCACATTCTGCATTGTTTGATCTTATATTACATGAATTGCAGTCTATATTAAAATACCTAAGTGCTTTATGCTGGCAAATGTTACATTATAGGCTGTGGCTGTACAAGGAGTTGGAAGTTTTCCTCAGTGCTCGTAATAGTGAAATTGGCCCTGGAAGGCGATTTTGCCCAGCACGGCCACCACAGCAGATGATAAGGCTGTGTGCAACGTTTTGTGAGAATGATAGCATTGTCAAGAGTAGGACTGTTGCAGAGTATTTTTTCCCAAGTACATGATACAAAGGGAGGTTAAAGCTAAGTGAGATTCTGGCCAGCACAAGAAAAATGTGGATCACAAGAAGGTCAGCGACCAGCTTTTAAGAGTGACGTTCGCTGCTGGAAAATCTTGGTAAGCAAACCAGTTAGTACTTAGGAAAGAAATAAATTAGATTTTTGTAACGTAGATGAAATTAATTTGATTTTTCTGATGCTTACAGAGTCAGCTTCCTAAATGATATTAATCAACATTGCATAGGAGAACTACTCGGTTTTCCTGATAATTAAAACAGCTGGGACGTGGGCCACAGCACCGAGTTAGTGGGGTGTAAGAGCTGGAGGAGGATGGGGGCAGTGCTGTGCTCCTCCAGGTGAGACCATAATGTTCTTTGCTGGGAGCTAAGTGTGAAGGGATGAGGTTTCTGCTGCTGAAAATACTTGTAAATAACAGCAGGGCTTCACTGGTATCTGTAGTTCCTCCCCCGCCATTGCCTTCTCCTGTTATTTAACTGTGCCCAGGTGTAGAGGGTTGAGGTAAAAGTTGTGATGTGTAAAACTGAATGCCCCTGTTTTGAAACTTTCTGTTGGGTTCAGAAGGCAGTATTTCCTCTCTTGTTTATTGCTCAATTAGCTTGAAGGAATCTTCTGGATTTCTTTTCCACTGAAGTGTGTTAAAGTTGCCTTTCTTCCTTGTCCTCAGAAGAAGTTTTGGATTCTGTCATTCTCTGTGGTTCTCAACATCTCTGTCTTTCAACCCTCACTTGCAAAATTCCTCCGGGCTAACCAGATAGTGTTACCTGGGTTTGCCCTGGGGATCCTTGCATGTGAAAGGATCCTTGCTGGGTCCCTTGCTGGGCAGTGTCAGCCTGCCCTGGGACTCCTTCAGCTAGAGCAGCCAGGAAAGGGAAGGCAAATCAACTCTAGTCGGTGAGGTCAAAGCACGTAAATTAAAATGTGAATGGTTTCACCCAGGTGTGAAAAGGCCTTCAGGAGGAAGTGGTGGGAATTTGGCTTCACATCCTGGAGGGCTGTCAGTTAGTGCCTTTTCCAAGTCTCTCTTAAACCTTGTTTTACATGGAGACGGCTGAAATCTTAGTAGTCAAGTCTTAACACCCCTAAGTAAATAGCTATTTACTTAGCCAAGTTAAATGCATGAACTGAAGAACATGCAGTAGAGAAAAATCTGAATAATGGTAAAGAGGGCTTGGGTCTCTGTGCTAATGGTTATTCAGTGGTTCAGCTGGGAGCCCCTTGATATGGGGAATTGAGGTGTTGCATTTGGGGCCTGGACGAGCTGGTCCCCTGGGAGGGGAAGGCGGTCTGGGACTGACCGGGTGGTGCAGCAGAGCTGGGGGTCCGGGCAGTCGGGGTGCCCGTTCTGCTGCAAGTTAATGACCATCTGCTACAAGAAAGGCTCGAGAGGTGGTATCCACAGTGACAGTTTACATTCAGGAAGTTCTCACCAATTAAGGGCTTTCTTTTTAATGAAAGTTTGCTTTTGCACAGTGAATGATTTATGGCAGGGTTTTAAATGTATTGCTTTGACTATGCCTACACACTTTGAACACCCTAAATAAAATCAGAAACCTTTGAAACAAACTCATAAATATTGTCTGAGCATTCAGAATATATTGCTTTCTGGAGGATGTGTAATGTAGTTTATCACCCAGCAGTTACAGGAAGATATTTAAACTATGTAGAGGTTGTTGCTTGAGCCCCCAGTAATATAATTATTCCATTAGTTACCGAATCCTGAAGTAACCTCAAGCCCCTGAGATCTGAAGTAGTTAATGCCAAGGGGCACATGTATTTTAGACAAAGCAAGCTATTTTAAACAGGGATTAGTTGCTTGTCTTTTGTCTAAAGCTTTGCAGTCGTATATTTGGAGGAAAAAAAAAAAAATAATATTTTTCTGTCTGCTGGATTAATGAAGTGAAATTTTCTTGTTGGATTTTTGTAACCCTAATAATTTCTAATGAAACACGGAAAAGGAGAAGCTTCCCCCCTCCACCCATGCCCCCTCCGGATCATCTGAAATCCTCAAATCTTTAGTCACAGATATGTCAGCCTAAACCAAATCTGGCATGCAGCAACCAAATGGGTGGGCAAGACAGGTAAGGTTTTATCTGCACGGGAGGGGTGGGTGAATAGCGGCTGGGTGCTCTCAGCTCCTTAAAATGTGCTAGAGGACTTCATCAAAAGCTTGGGGCTGAGCTGCTTCCAGGCCTTTGTTTGGCAGATACTCTTTATAGTGGGTAATGACAAAGCGGTATTCCACCGGGGAGTCCTTACAGAGTTTCGTCCTTTATCCCAAATTAATTATTGTTGTGAGAGAAGGGACAACAGTAAGAGAGGACTTATTTCGTAGGGGAATTATCATCTTCTTAAATATTCTCATTGTAGACTGTAATTTTCTTTTACTTTGAGCACTGGCTAAGTAACTTTATATCAAGCATTGATCCTATTTTGTTGAAACATTTACATGGTCCATTGCTTTTGATTTGTGCAATAGCATATTTGAAGTCCTGTCAAGCACACCCATTCAGCAAAGCCGTGCCAGCCATTCATAATTTTACTTGATATTAAATGGTACGAGTTGGCTTTGAAAAAAGCAGCTTGTAGGCCTGTGTTCTCTGTGATTCTTTTGAGTCTCTTCCAGAACTACACTTTAAAGGTATTTCAGGTCCTACCTGAAATTTTAACTCCGTGACATTTGCATTCAAAAGCCTTTTTGTGAGACTAGGCTCCGTGTGCTACTGGAACATCCTGAAACCAAAGAGTTAATAGCATAGCTCTGTTTCCTTCTAAACCTATGCATCTTGGGGTGTTTGGCTACATTTTTCTTGATGAGTTCTGACAAGAGGTTGAAAACTTCCCAGTAGTCTGAGTTCACCTCAGTAACTAAAAGTTCTGTGTGACTAACTAAATTAATTTCTTTTTTTTTTTTTTTTTACATTAAAGGGAAACAATCTGATAAGCAGAGCATAAACAAGTGCCCAGGTGGAAGACAGCTATTTTCTTATGTTCTTGCATTCTTCTCGGAGATTGAAAGCGCATTCAGATGCCTCCGATGTCAGGTATTAGAACATGTATGTGCAAGATACTGATGGAGGAGACAAACCAAATGAGGACTGGGAACTGTTGCATTGCCAATTATTTCTTCCTTTGATTCTTTGCTGTCTCTCACTGTATAGACTGAGACATCATGAATTAAGATCCTGGAGATAAATATTTCTTTGGCAAGCTGAGAGAAATTAATTTTAAATGTAGAAATGAAACATTCTTATTAAACAAATTTCTCTTTATTCTTATTCCATGCCGTTTTCTGTGTCTGTCTTTTGAACAGTATGATTTTTGTTTAGGACATTTATTTTTTATTTTTATTTATTATTTTTGCAGTTAATGCAGTTTTACATATGACCAGAATCAGGCCTCAGCAAGCATTTCACACTCTAGTGATGATTTGCTTGCTACTAGACCAAACTCTCTTAAGTGCACAGTGCCACAGTGCAGCTGGAAACCTTTTCTAAACCAAAGTGCTTGTGGGTGGAGGTGGTTATTTTTTATCCTCGACTTGTCTGGAGTTGTGGGGTTGTTGTTAAACACTTTCATTTCCTTTAGGTGTAGAGGACTAAACCACGACAGCACCACAGTCCTACAGGAATTAACAGACCTTTTCCCAAAGAGCTTCTTGTCTTAGTCTCAAAATTTAAAGCCTTTTTTCTTTCTTTTTTAAGTGAGAGGAATCTCTCCTTTCTTTCCTTCCCCACCCCACTCTAGGTACTGTCCATTGTTTTTTGTTCATCTTAATAAACTGCAATGAATTGTAATGAAGATAAACACTCCTGCCCTTAGTAATGTAGCTTGTCTTTCTTTGTGTGAAATATTTCTGCCTCCTGTAGCAAAGTGCTGCTTTGATGCCTTGGGATCTGCCACTGCTTTCCAGTGGGTTTCTCATCGCTGGCAGTGAGCACGCGATGGTTTGATGTCCTTTTTTCTTTTTTTCTTTTTCTTTTTCTTTTTTTTTTTAAAGACGGGATGAGAATCCTGATTTCAAAGCTCAGAGCATCTGCCTGTGCGAGGGGGCAGCTCACATTTTGTGTCTGAAAAATTCAGTACTACGCCAAATGAATATTTGGCATTGGGGATGGCTGTTACCTGTGCCGCTTTGCGTGTTGTGTTGCCATACAAAATATATATTCATAATCTGTGGTTTGAGAGCTAGTAATTATTGAGCAGATGCGGCGGACGATGATAGTGAGGATTTTAAGCAGCTTAGTGATATCGCAGTTTAAAGAATGTTTACTGGCTATGGTAACATTACTTCTGGTTGCCTGTCTTAATTCATTTCAGATTAATCTGTCTTATAGGAGGAAGGGAAATGAATTGAGTCAGTAACTTCAAGAGTTATGTAAAATCTGTACGGTGCTAAATAATTGTGCGGTTTTATGTATGCTGCTGAAATTGGAATGTCATTTTGACACAAATTTGCCCAAACAGAATGCTGGATGATCTGATCTCTTCCTCAAATAAAAGCCTTGAAACTTCTATTTATGTACTGCTCGAGAGTTTAGCAATCTCATTGTCTTCTTTTACAGGATGTCTTGGGCATATTAGTTTTTCCATATGGCAATTATCTAAATCTGCCCTCGTTTGTGTGTGTGAGCACGGGGGAGGTTTGGATGTGTGTGTTCTGGAGTGTGATGCTTGGAGGGCTTTGGGAGCAGGCACACAAATAGTGAACCCCATTCCATAACACTCATGTTGAACAAATATCTAACTGAATCAGATAAGGATATGACAAAACAGAAACATATAATTGTATCAAAAACAAACAGACTAAAAATGACTAAATATTTTGGCAGGGAGCCCTGCTGAGGAAACTAGATTAAGTCTATCTGTTACATTATGTGGGAAGGAAGAGGAGGTCTGGATTCTCCCCTGCTCCAAAACTCTTAAGCCCAAAATATGATTCTCTTTGATTGTTTAGAGCTATTGAAAAATTAGTGAAAGGCAAGCCAGAACTGGATGAAGGACTCCAGTGCCAGCTATTAGAATTAGGAGTTTGGAACCCCTGGCTAAATCCATTTGGTTGTTGAACTCTCTATAGCTTGTGACTGTTGGTTAGTTTTTCCTATTTATTTTAGAAATAGGCCAGTGGGAAAAGTCTGGGCTCCCCGCCCTAAACAAAATAAATTGTGATTTCATCGTGCTTTGGCCTTATCTCTGTTGTTCATCGCAGGCAAATCCGTCCTGAGTGATCGCTGGTTCTCCTCTTTCACTGCATCCAGCTGGAGCTTTGAAAACGTGGCACAGGGTTTTTTTCAATACGTGTTATCAGCTGCTCTATATCAAGCTTCATCCTGTTTCGTTAGTCACTTGGTTCCTCTGAAACTTACGACTTTCTAAGTTACTGAAGGAAGAATATCTTCTTTTCCTTTGATGCCCCTCCACCCCCTCAGTGGTTAGCGTGAGATGCTGGGATCAGTAAATGCAGAGAATCTCAAATTAGAGGTGTGGTAATCCTCTGGGTCCGCTGCAGACTTAGGGCTTTGTGTCCATCATCGTCTCTGTGAGCATGGCTTCCAGAGCCACGGAGTCCCAGAGGACGAAGGTTTGTGCGTGATTGCTGAATGCAAAGCAAGTTACTGGATAAATTCATTTACATTTTGATATGCACAGGATTATGTTGCACATAATTATTACCTCTTTTTTATCATTAGTTTCTTTAATATTTTTTTGGGTGGAAGCATCTCTTTGAGTTTTTTTTGTATCCCTTTGTCTCCCTCACTGCTACAATAAGCAAAAAGGCAAGCTTTGGTGCAGTACTCAGTACCCAATGCGTTAAATCACATCGTCATCAAAAGAGTAAAGGGCTGCTTTGTTGTTCATCTGCTGCTACCGGTGACACTTCACAAGAAAAATTCCTTTACCTCAAAGGCCACGAGTGTGACTTCATTCTCCCTGCCTTAGGACAGCATTATGCTGTGGGTAACTGGGTGTACAGACAGCAGCTCTGTCCTAGGAGCTGAATAATTTGGGGAAATGATGCTTAGCATTCAGTTGCTCCATTGTCTGCTGTATTTGACCTTAGTTTGTAAACTGAGAGGAATGGCATGAAACACGCCGCTGTCTCGGCCTGGTGGAGCCCCAAGCTGATTTCTGCGTGGCGGTGCAGGCTGAGTGGGAGCAGAAGGTCCAGTTGGCAGGCTGAGGGGCTCTCTGGGAGGAAGGGGGCTGTGGCAGGGAGAGAAAGAAGCCGTCTGGTTTTCAGATCGATCTTAGGATAAAGGAAGCCAGAGAGCATGAAGAGGAAACCTGCTCCTTTGGGAATCGGGGCTCGGTGTGAATGGCTGTTTCTGTGTGAACCTGCCTTAGGACCTGACTCTTCCCCCTCCTTGGTTTCTGACAAAATCTGCCACTCGCACGGCTCCTGCTTCTGTGACCTTGACCTCTGCAAAGATCTTTCCAGAAAGGAAAGAAATAACCATTATGCTGTTTCTTTCCCAAGCTGGATATTTACTCGCAAAAGAAAAAGCGTTGAATAACATGTGCCACCTGGAAAAGTCTCTCTGTAAGTATGTGCTTGCGAACACAAATAACATGTATTATGATAATAATACATCACCCAGAAAGCAGCACTTCAGTGCTTCTCTCTGTCTGCTAGGACATGAATTAGAATGAAGCAACGAAGATTGGGGGGAGCATCCTGTGGGAGGAAAATACACTGCTTTCTGCCTTCTCACAGGAGAATTGAGATTTACATTTGAAAACACTTGGTTCATCAGCTTTTGTGTCTCTATTTTGCCGTTGAAAAAGTAGGTGAAAGGAGATAGGTTGGCTGTGAAAAAAGCAGAAATACAGAAAGCCAGCCCAGCCAACATTTGTTTTTGGTTTGTTAAAGCAGATCGTCCAGATGTATGTGCAGGAGTGCCAAAAGAGTAACTCTCAGCAAAGTTTAAGATTTTCAAACTCTTTGACAAACCCTAGCACTGACTTGGTATTACCTTAGGACAGAAAGCTCACTTTAATGAAGCACCAGAGACTTTCTGTAGCACATTGTAACATTTGTAAAAGCATTTAGTCTGGATGCTTGACCTGTCCTGAACCTGCCCAGCTTGCGAGACCTAATGAGGATGGATGCACGTGGGATGGGTGAAGGTGGGAGCGATCAGACGGGCGTGGATAGGGAGTGCAGGAGGGAGCCCTGCACTTCTCAAAGATACGTTTTTCTGTGTTTCTTGGCGATTAGGTCATGAAACCAGCATTAGTGCTGATGGGAATTTGCGTGGCTTAATCTTCATAAACAGCATTAACATGCACCCTGCAGCACTTAACGTGTTAACGGATGGGAACGCTGGCTTTCAGCTCGCGCATTTGAAAGAGGCAAGATGGGGTTTCGGAGGTCATTATTACCACACATTAAAGTAAAATTTATGTTGCACAACTCAAAACTCTCGAACAGATGGAGCTGGAATGGCTCCCAGCATCTGGTCAGAACGCCAGGGCTCGCTCGAGAAGGGGGAGAAGCGCGCTAAGAGTTCAGGCCAGCCCCTCTGCTCCTCAGCAAGCCCCAGCCGCGCGTCTCCTGTTAAGGGAGAGGAAACTGTTGTGCAAAAAGAAATCCTTTCTTTGCTACCTGGCACGTCAGGTTTTGTCATTTCTGGGGGATTTCAAGTGAGCAGGACAGTCTCCAGGCTGCACGCGTGCTGGGGTGTCTGGCAAAGCCGCGATGCTGCGGGGCAGGCAGGGTGAAGCCTCCAGCCTCGTGCTTGCTGTCTGCTGCCATCCCCGTCTGCCAGAGGAGCAGTCCTGAGGTGTAAGGAGATGAGGGACTTGAGGTCTTTATTCAGCAGCAGGAAAGCGACGTGTTGGGCCAAGTTAAAGGTGGAGAGGCACGACAGGAGTCTAGTTTCAGTTGTAAATCTGGAAGCGTGTCATTCCTCACCCGACCCCGAAGGAAAAGGGCTTTGAGGCAAGGCGCTTGCACAGGAGTTCTCCAGGCTTTTTTCCCTGACGTTAAAGATGTGCTGAGTACAGCAAGTGATGTATAAACTGCTGCTAACCTGGGCAGCTGGGAGTTCCTGCCATGGGTTGATACCTGAAGAGCCAGGCTGGCTTTTCTTCCCATGAAGGACAGCAAGTTACCTTTCTACACAAACCCTTGCTTCTGTTTCTGCTCCCTCTTGATACCCAGGTACAGCTTTTCATGTGGTAAGCCTCAGTGTGAAAATAAAAACTCGGGGAGAATGATGCCCATGGCATTTTTTAACTTAGAGGTAAAATTACTGTAGCCTTTACTACAGGTGATTTAAAATCTCACTCTTCATGCCTCAATGTGCATTTTAACCCCATCGTGGTCCCCTGCTCACAGACAGCATCTTCACAGGGAAGAGCCACAAGCGTTACCTATTAAGCCAGGAATTTTTGTAGTCCCTACACCACATTGCAACTTCTAGCCCGGCCATGTAAATAGAAAAAGGCCCGCTACCCATAATTAGCACTGTATTTAGAGCCCGGGCTGCTTGCATGCCATTGAAAGAATTTAAGAGAAATGAATTTCATCTGTCTTTCATCTTTACTTTCTTTGTAAGTAGAGAGTAAACCAAAAGGAATTTCCTGGGATTGTTGCATGTATTAGATCTGAAGAGCGTTTGGGGTGGTGGTGCGTTTAAAATGCTGTGAAAAGTGAACTTCAGGCACAAAAATTGAGGTCATTTGAATTTTTTTTTCTTCTGAGAAATGATCGCATATGTACCAAAGAAATGAACTTATCTGGATATCTGCCACTACCTCCTACCTCACCCTTCGTCGAAAGTATTTTCTTCCAAACATAGCAGAATGGGAACTAATGGCTTAGAAGAGCCTCGTGGTTTAGATTCCTCTAAAATCACCATGCAGACGGGGGAAAAAGATGCTTAAAATTCTTCATTTTTGACCAAGATCCTGTTACGTAATTCAGGGGCTCTTACAGAAAATGTGAAACAGCTTTAAAAAAAAAAAAAAAACAGCTGCCAAAAGCTGCGTTATATGGGAGTGATGCTGTGTTCATGAGGCCGAAGGCTAGGGAAGAAGCTTCAGGATTAACACACGTTTAATCTTAATTTCTAATTATTCCTTTTTTCTTGGTGAAAAGCTCAGGTAGCAGAGGAGCCTGAGCTAACACCATGCTACTCCTTGTGTGCAGGACTTACTCTAGCGGCAGAAATGAGGGCTCTCCTTGTTGAAGTGGCCCGATGGCCTGCCCACTCCTACACTATTAATGGCACTGGAGGATCTGTGCGCTAGTAGCCTTGGGCTCTTGTTAGTTCTGCTCTTTGGTGTACTATAAAATATACTTCCACGGGTTATAATTAGTAGAAGCCCCCCCAAATAATTAAATGGCATCTGCTTTTCATCAGAGTCAGGCTTAGTTAACCCCAGCGCTGTCGTTCTCCGCGGGCTCTCCACAGACGCCCAGGATGCACGGAGGGGACTGTGCAAATTGCTCGCTGCGGCCCATCAGTGCCCGAGAAGATTAATGGAAATTCAGAGTCCTGAGTTGGTTGCTTTGGCAGTAAAGATGTGGAAAGTGGCATCTGCAGAGCAGCTGCTGGCTCTCTGGCTTCTATTAATGCAGCGCGGATTGCCTCCGAGCCGGCATTTTTTCCCTTTGTGCAGGAAGGCGACCTTCTGGGCCCATCGTTTCCCCCTGGCGTTTGGGGGTGGGTTTTTTCCCCTTATCTCCTCTTTAACAAGCCTCGTTTCAGGCCATGGAGGTCCTTCTGCATCATGACGTGTTTGTGCAGACTCGGTGAGTGTGGGCTCACAGGGAAAGGGCTTGCATGCCGTGAGCCTGCGGGTCCACAGTGTCCTGCTCCCATTAGCCACTCTCCGTTCTCGCCTCTGTCCCCAGGAGCTTGTTAGACCCCAGCCCTCTGATGCATGACGAGAGGACGTCTGCCCAAGGCTTATTTCGGAGAAGGAGGCAGAGAGCAGCTGCTGCTGAATCTGTCCTGGAAGTGCAACCGGGCAGTCTCGCTGCTTTCAGGCGAGCTTGCAAGCCAGTTCATCAGAACTCCCACAGATTTCGTCTGGCCCCAGTGGTTTTGCTCTTATCAGCTTTGTTCCCTAATCAAAAAAAAAAAAAAAAATCTCATTTGGATGGAATTACAATGCAACATCTGTCTGAAAAGCAAACAGCGCTTGCGAACGTTATGGTTATGAAACAGTTGCTCCTAAACAGAAACCAAATACAGAACAAAACAAAGAAAAACCCACAACTTCTGTGGTTTTGCTCCCTAGGTGTAGGATATTTTGGGGAAGGGAAGAAGAGGGTAAACCTAGATGGAAAGGAATGCAGCTCAAAAGTAACCCGCTTCTTTAGCTGAAGAATTTTTCTCATTACTGTTGCCTAGCTGGAAATAGCTTTGAGGATTACGTCCACATGATCTCCGCCGGCTTCATTCAAACTACTTTTTCTAACCAGGTATTTCTTTTCCCTGGAAATGAAGTTCGTCTTGCTGCTTTCTTGCATCGTGTAACCATTTTGCACAGGGAGTGTTTAAATGGAGTTTAATGAGGAATGCTTTTGGCTTTCTTCCCTGCAGATATCAATGTGGGTCTGTCCCCTTCTCCCCCTCCATCTTATTTTTTTTTTTTTCTTGGCGGGGGTGGAGGGGAATTACTTAAATTGCTTCAACTTTTATTGCACCACGGAGCTGTTTCTCCTTCACAGCCTGCTCCAAGAGTGCTGGGAAGGCAGAGACCCCATGTGCTGAGCACGAGAAGCAGAAGGCAGATTAGGGATTAATTTTTCTGGATTCTCCTGTAGTCGATGAAGAACTGTCACCATTTTTGCCACAACTGAAAACTCCAGAGCCCTCCGTCAGTCCCGATCACTTGCAGGAAAAAGCTGAGTGTATATATATAGGGAGATTTTACTTCTGTTTTCCAGGGTTTTGCATTCGTAGGTTGTAAGTGTTTTCAGCTGGCTTTGAGATGTGAAAAAACTTTACTTTGGATCAGAAGAAAGATATGTATGCTGTCATTTTAAATACACTAGGGAAATTACATTAAAGTAGCATTTCCATACAGAAAAAATAATCCATCAAAGTATTGATGTGTTTTTTTTTTTTTTTTCTTCCAAATGTGCTGAGTACTTGTAGATGCTGCTGCTGACTCCAGTAGCACTCGAAGGCTCTGCAGTTTGGGAAATTAATCCCATTTGTACTTCACCTTCAGCGTTGATTTTAGGTGTTTTTTTCCACTTATTTGCATAACTAATCACCTGAGTGAACAGCTCTGCTCTCCTGCCAGGCACGCCTAGGGACCAAAACAAGGTGGCCCTGGGTTTTGGGGAGCCAGCAGGGAATGCACGGCCAGGAGCAGCTCTGATTTAATGCTAAATGCTCCTGTAAGGCATCCTGTTAGAGCAGGCTGACGGGCAGCCTCCTTTTGTTAAGCCTCGGGATAAAACACCACACCGGTTTGCTTGCTTTGTCTCGTTGGGGCCGTGCCTTTCTGGCAGCCCAGCGCAGGAGTCACAGTGCTCCCTGCCCCCAGGGGAGCAGGAAAGGAGCTCAGGGAGCTTCCAGCCTTGGGATTTTATTTTTGGGTGAAAAAATGCAATGTGGAAAGATTACTCTGTGAGCATGCACTGCTGGAGGAGTGCAGAACAACCGCTTTGGGGCTGAGCCTCACGTAGTGACCAAAAATTAGGCAAACCTCGGATGCCTACAGCAGTGGAGCGGGGGAAACATTTGGCACATCCAAGGCATCTTCTTACCCACGGGGCTGCAGCAGTGCAGTGGGGGATAGCAGGATTAACTCCTTGGTGAAGACTGTAGGGCCTCCCACCTGCAGCCTCGGGGTTAATCTGGGTGTTTCACCTCACCTTATGCTCGGTGGTTGAGAGCTTAGACCGTTTGGTGGGAAGGCAAGGGAATAAAAATATCTGTGCGTGCCAGTTGTGTTTGCAAAATCAGACGCTGCCTTTCCCACTCGCTCTTAAACCGAACTGATACCTCCCACAAGGAAAGTGGCAGATCCGAGAGCTGGTCCCAACCCTGTTACATGTGGCAGACCGAAATAAAGCCGCCAACGCGAGGGGTGGTGTGAAGAAGGGAGGAAGCGAGAAAGCCCCCGACTTCAACACGAAGCCCTGCTTGCTTAGAGGGAAATAGATGCCAGCTGCCACCGAGACCCAGTTTCTTGCCCCTGCTTTGACCAGGAATGTCTGTGCACTTCATCAAGGACTTGATTTTTTTTAGCTCTCTATATATATTCAGTAATGTTTTTCTTAATTTGAACTCATGCTTTGGTATAAGACAGATTTTAGTGCCATGGAAAAAGACAACTAACCAAGAATTAAGTAGGGGACTTTTTATGTTCTATATTCTATTCTAGAAAACAGAAGAGAAGGGAAATACTTCTTCATATAAACTAAGCCTAACTAGCCAAGTGGTACCAAAAATTGAATATTTCTAAATTGATATAATGAGGAAGTGATCCTCAAAGTATTGTTTTCAGGTATGCAGGTTATCACTCGGTCTTTTCCTTTGATCAAGAATAATGCAGACACGTTTTAAAGGGAATTTAAAATACGATGTAATTGCTGGTGTGTTACTTTTTCCCAAGGTTCTGCATTTTGGGGTTCATGGGAAGAGAAAATCAAAGGGGAGAGGGAGAAATGACCGATGCCAATGGGAGTGAGTCAGAAATTAAGCGTGATTGCTGCGAGTGTGGGCTTTCCACATCAGCAACCGACGTCTCTGTTCTGTTGGGAGAACGAGGCAGTCCTGAAGCCATCTCGCATGCTTGTTAGTCATGTTTTCCAGCAGCGGAGGAGAATTTTCCCAGTCTCCATGTGCTTCTCTTTCCATCCTGGAAAACTTGAAACCAGAGCGTGCATGGAGGGAGGAGGTGGGGGAAGGTGGACGGGGGGATCGGCCGCTCCGTCCTGCGCTGCGTGGTTTTGGCACCTGGGAAGACGATGGTCCCCTGTGACCAAGGGCTGGAGGGAGACCGCGTGTTTACAGAATGGTATCCAAATGCAAAACAAATACTGGGGATTTGATCTAACGTGGGTCAGAAGGCTTTAATAGGTTTCAGATGGGAACAAATTGTTGAACTTAATTATTTGTATTGGGCAGCTGACAAAGAAACAAAAAACCAACAAACTCTGAGTTTTCAAGAAATAAACTATCTGTATTGAGTGGGTGGGGGGAAAACCCCATTTGCAAGCAGAGAGCTTCTCTACACTGCTATGGCTTACACTTTGTGTAGGTGCTTTTATTTATTTGTTCTCCTTTGTGTATCTTCTGTCATGTAGCATATCTCTAGACAGCCTCTTTCCCTCTCAGAGTCCTGCACAAAAACATTTAATTGAAAATGAATGTAGAAACATCTGATGTTCAGTGGTGCTCAGATTTTGGATTCAGCCCGTCTGCTGAGCTCTGCGTTACGCCAGTGGAAAAATGCTGGCTGTGTTTCATCACATCTGACTGTTGACTAAGTTAGATGCATTTTAGCCATTGCCAGATGCACAAGATACAGTAAAATGAGCATTTCCTGTAGCAAATTAAGACTTGTTGGCTCGGTGACGATATTGGCTAAAACTGCTCGTTTGCACTGGGGATTTGGCCAGATTGTGCTGGTCAATACCGACAATAAAGTGAGTTAGCAGAGGAGCTCTCCTGATCCAGCCTGAATTCTTATTATTCTTCAAATTAGTTGAGTTTGGGAATCGCAGGCTTCTCTTGTCATTACTGTCTGTTGAATGGGTTCTAGATACACCCACCATCAAGCCTGGCCAAATGCCTTGCAACGTTGCTTCGCCAGACTGAACCGGTGGAGATAAACCTCCCTGGAAGGGGGATGCTGGATGAAGTGACCGGGGGAGCCTGTTTCCTGGGCCAAACCCTGGGCTGCTGCAAACCGAGGTGTCGTGGAGTGAGGAACACATCGTGTTGCTTTGGCACAGCGCCTGGAGGCTCCTTGGGTTGCAGACAAGCTGCCCTCGGGTGTTGGCAGGCAGGGAGGAGATCAGTGGCCGGCTGCAGCCTTCCCTGTAAGCTGCTGAGGGATGGGGTGCCAGCCGGACTGTATTTTTGGCCCCTGTGTCTTTCTTCATCGTGCTCGCTGATTTCCAGGAGCAGGAGCTGTGTGCTGTCTGGGGGGGGGGGGGATGTTGTCCTTCAGCTGTTGGCCTGTACACGAAGGGACACATTTTATTTGGGGTCCCACAGGGACCTGGGGTTTGCTTTTTTCTGTCCCTGCAAGCACTTAACGAGGAGATGGTGCCTGCCACATGTGGCTGCAGTGGGTATGAGAAGTGAATGAAGCAAATGCCATATTAAAACAAAGTTGATGATGGAAACAGTAAGTAAGAATTGCAGGGAGAGAAGAGGAGCTGGGTTAAGGCAATTCTGTCTCTCCTCTTGGAGCTGACTTGGAATTTTCTGTTTTAAAAGCTTTCGAGTGCTGGAAGGGGCAGGCAAAAAAAGAAGTTTCTTGTGTATAAGCCCTGGTTATGGTTGAGTGTCCGCATCAGAGAGGCCTTAGAAACTTGAGAGGGGTGACGCCATTCTGAATACCTGACATTTAGTGAGCCTTAAGGGGGAAAGTTATCTGCCTCAACAACAACAAAAAAAACTTACTCGCCCAGCCACCCAGCTTTCAGAGCTGGAGCAAAGGGAATTTTGTTTTGAGCTGGTAGGGCATTAAAAATGCTGCCAGCCTGAAAATGGCTTTAAAAGCACCTTGATGAGGGAGAGGGTGGGTCGCAGCACTACTAGGCTAATCTCACTGCATTTAGATATCCTAACAAGAACCATCCCTGAATCCACTATTGGTGCAGAAATGGAGTGGTCTTTGAGGGGACTGTGTAATCCCTGTCATGCAGACACAGATTTGAGGTGGGGGAGCACACAGGGCTGGTCCTGTGAAACCCCAGGCACTGCGAGACCTGTCCAGGGATGAAAGATTGTGACACAAAGGCAGCAAGGGCCTGTATGTATGTAAGAGAACAGCCAGGCTCCACAAGGTGTCTATGTGAGGAGCCTTCACGCAAGCCCAGACCTTTGATAACTCCTCAAGTGAAGCTTAATTGCCCAAATCCTCCATGCTCGTTGCTCACCTTCAGCTAAGCACAAGGTGTACAGGAACCGTGGAATTTCTCCTCTTCTCATTCAGCTGATGTTGTGTGCGCAGAAAAATAGCTGTATTGCTAAAGTAAATGCAATCCTAAATTGGATTTGTACCCATGAAGCAGAGAGGGACCGATCCCCCTGCCCCACTGCAGCAGTTGCTGAAAGATGAAGGTGCTGTAGATGTGAAATTTTGAGCTTCACAGCATGACAGGAGAGACGCTGAATCCTCCTTTTTCTCTCTGACAGCACTGACGCTGTCATGCAAAATGGGGGAATGCCAGAAAGTTGAAATTTGGAGACTGGAGGTCTACAGCTGTCTCTCCTCGTGTCACCGAGCCCTGTGTGGCGGTGGCGCAGTGGAAGGCAGACAGCCCCGCGCCACAGCCACCCGAGTGGCTGCGTGGAAGGGAAGTTATCTGCCTGGCACTGATTATCTTGTCATAAGACAAAGGGGCTACAAAGTAGGTGCATGTGAAGTGTCAACAGCGGCTCTGCGGGGAACGGAGAGCTCGGAAAGCCCGGGGAGAAGACGCTGTGCTAATAATGTATGAGGCGCGTAAGCTGTGCCTTGTTTAAAAAAGATGCATGGGTCCCTGAGGAGTGGAGTAAACGGGGCAAAGGGAGGGCTAGGGCCAAGCTGTGCTATTGCTGTATCTGTCTCCTTCAGAAGTGTTAACTAGTCTGAAGAAAGTAGCCCTTTAGAGAATACCTTCAAAAAAAACCCACAATAATTTTCAAACAGTTATCTACCATAGCCAGATCTCTTGGCTATGCAAACCAAAGCTTAAGATTTACAGTAGTGAAACAACTCTGTTATTTAAAAAGAAAGAAATTAAAAAAAAAAAATAAAAATAGTTGTATTGTGTAGGGTCTTTGCAGGGAGGGTATCTCTCTGTCACATTTGTTGACCTGTATGAACACGATATCAGCAGCACTCGACGTTCAGCCAACGGGGGACTTCATCGATATCTCACCCAAAAGCCCCAAATCCAGTTTTAGATCCCTTTTACCCCTGGAAATAATCCCATGCAAATCAATTTACTTTCATGAGTAGACTAAACAGGATTTGCCTGTAATTAGCATGAAGTGGAACAGATTGCAGGCATGCTTATCTCCCAACGTGGAGGTGCAGCCGGCGCAGGCCCGGCGCTGCCGCCGCCTTGCAGGCCCGCGCCCACCAGGCAGCTTGGGCCATGAGGAGGCTCCTGGCCCCACGTTGTCATTGATTCCCTGCTAAACGCCGGGAAGACAAACACCTCGGAGTGGTTTGCCAGGCTGAGACTGAGATAAAACCTCACATGGGATTAAAATCTGGCCTTTTTACTTTTCCCTGTTGCAGCACTGAAGCTGGAGATTAATGCTATCTCGGTTGTTCTTAGTTGCGTTGTGTTTTTTCAGATTAAAGGCAGCGTGGTTCTTCTGACTGAAACTGTGAAGCATATTTCATCTTTAATTTATTACTTCTAATATGTTATTATTTAATATTTGATCCCCCTATTGGCTTCAAGTAGCTTCTCTCTAATACTTGAATCCCCCAAGTGGTAACAGTTTACTTGCTGGGTAATTCTTCATTTGTTCTCCTTACGCTGTCAGGATGAGGACAACTTTATTTCACAGTTCATGACGGCAACCCTCGTCCAAAATTATCTTCAGATGGGGCTGTTCTTCCGCCTGCTGGGCAAATGTGAGGTGACAATGGCCCCGCCACACAAACCATCACACCAAGTGGGTTATATTGAACATCCCAGTGTATGTCCACATGGGATTGTGCCCCTGGGCGGATTGGGGTAGGTTTCAGTGCCTGCAGTGAAACTTCTTGTGTTGGCACGATCTGAGAGGACAAGAGGCACCTTGCGTGTGGATGTGGTCTTCGCTTTTGAGGTGGCTTCCTGCTGTTGCGTGTTGTATATTTGGTTATACTCCCTCACAATGAACATTTTCTTCCCCTCTGGAGGTTAGGCTGGGGCTTTTGGTTCGTTGAGCATCTCCTAGTCGCATGCCTGCTTTGACAGGGATGCTAGCTGCCATGTACAGAAAGGGATTTCCCTCTCGCCTGACCCAGATTGGAGGTGACTTGTAGCCTTTTACACTGAAGGTGGTAAAATGCTTTAATAATCTTTATTTCTATTTATAATACTTCAGTAAAGCCTGTTATATGATGGATTCCAGCAGCTGTCCCGGTAAAGGTGCAGTGCCATTGCCCATGCAAGTGAAAACCATCAGAGCCAGGGGCAGCTCAGGTATGATGGAATTCAGGAGCCAGGTCAGTAGAACAGCATTAAATTTACTCATGCAAAACCACCAGGAAATTTTGGCCTTTACAAAGGTTAGTTTTTGCTAGCAAATGCACAGGGAATAGATGGATAACGGTAGCACTTTATGTCACTTTTCACTTCCACTGTTTGGCGAAAGCTATAGTTTCGATGTTTAACTCAGGACATAAAAAGCCTTGGACTTTTCTTTTGCCCTGAATGAAATTAGTAGTGAAATGACACAGAATTTAGCAGGAGTTAAATTTGGTCAGGGATGAGTAAACATACATTTTCATTTCTGGTTTGGGAGCTGCTGGCTCTAAAGCTGGGCTTTTAAACAAACAGAAATGGAATGGCAATGTTACGAGATTTATTTAGGCAGTGCATGCAGCGAGCTGCTAACTGAGTTGGTTGAAACCAAGCAAACAAAATTGGATATGTTTGATATATTGGTATAAATAAAGAAAAACAAATCTGCTTGATGAGTTGAGTACTGATGTTTATATCAACTGCATGCGTGCACAGAGAGGTCTGACAGTCACCAGCCTGCCCAGGTTCGCTGCGGGGCAGAAGAACACCTCGTGCTATAGTTGGCATAAACTTTGATACCCTCTGATAGAGAAAATCGAATAGATGTGATGTGATAGGTCGCATTTTGGGGAAGAGTTGTCACTGAGGCAGGAAATGACCCAGCACTTAATATCCAGGCCTGACCTTGGGATTGGTTCTTGGTTTTTCAATGCTGGTAATAATGAGCACTTAATATTCACAGCTAAACCTGTGAATAACAGAAAGGAAATTACAGGCAGATTTCAAATCTGCGTGCAGAAATGAGCAAAACAAAATTTTCATGCCTCATACCGGATAACATAAATATTTTATTTAGCTTTAAGAAATAACCTTTGAAGTGAAAAGTGACAGCTAGCTGAGAAATGGCCTGGAGCTTGGAGCTGAAAGACTTGTATTTGCAGTAGATTTTTAGGGATTTTTTCATTAGGGTCACTTCATATTTTCCAAATACAAACACTCCTGGTCATGTTTGTTGGCTTCCAGATATCTGTACATCTATCTATACAATGCTGGGCAGGGCCTGCCAGCAGCTCAGCTCTTTTCACCAGTTTGGAAGTATCCAAGCAACAGGACAGGCATTGCATCGCTTACGCCTTTCTCACCCCAAATCCCAAAACGTCCAGGAGAAGCTTTTCAGGCCGGGGCTGGTGCAGCCCCTGCCTCCTCCCGCATCCATTACTCCCGGGGCTGCTTGGCCTCACAAAAGCTGATAAGACCAGCGATAAAAGCGATTTAAAGAAAAGCCGGGTACCACAATGGAGCCGTTTTGAAATGAATGCAAAACAGATGCCTCCCAATAGCAGGAAGGTTGTGCCACAGCCAGAAGCCAAGCAGCCCGGGCTGCAGACAATGCAGCCGATTCAGCCAGCATCCCGCTAGCCCTAAATTCATTGCAGTGCTAAAGAAAAGGGGGGAAGCAGGGGAGTGTGAACTGAGTGGCCTCTCGGGCTTCACTGGCCTGGCTCTTCTTGTGCTGTTGTGTTGTGGGTTTGGTTTTTTTTGCAGCTTCTTGTTAATAATAAATGAAGTGGAGGTTCATGGAGCTGCTCTGGAGTGCCTGGGTTTGAAGGCAGCTGGGCTGGTGCATGCTCCCCGGGCAAATGTTCCTCTCGCATTGCTCAGGTGGGAAGAGCAGCCAGCGGAGAAGATTGGGCAATGCAGAGGTTTGCTTTTCAGATGCCTGTGGCTTTTGTCACCGGTCCCCTGCTCATGTGTAGACAAATGGCCGCTTCCAATGGGGACTGCCACGTGAGAGGCACTCGGGTGCTGTGTCCCTGACATGATAACCTGCCTTGCACAGGGCCACACGAGTGCAGGGACATCAGCAAAAGCTGCCACTGTGGTGAGAGCCTCTCTTCTCGTAGGAAATAGCCATCCACACTTTTATCCCAATTACCAGCGTCTTCATTGCCATGAAAACCTCGGCACTGTTGCCCTTGTCAGAGGCTGGCAGACCTGCTGTAACATTTGATCAGTGGATCAGGAAATGATATTTGTGCCGATGCGCGTTTAGAGCTATCTGTCAGATCTAGATTAATTCTGTAATCGCTACTGCAGGGTTCAAAGCTGCTTCCTTTTTAATTGCATTGAGACAGCTGTAAACTCTGTGAAAACAGCTGTAAACTTCTGAGACCAAGACCAGCACCGCTTAGCACAGGAACGAGTTATTTACTGACATACTCAGTTCTACAGTGTTAGCCAAATCTGTCCTGTTTTGCCGAAATCCAAAACCGAGGAGCAAATGGGAAAATGTCCACATTTACCAGCCCATCTTGCCCTGTTTCTCATGGCATGCAGATGCTCAGAAAGCTGCTTGCTCTGTCCGTCTGTCCGGCAGTGTCCAGGATGCTTGCAGGCAGCAGTGCAGCTCTGCATGCCGATGCACTCCTCAACAAAATTTCTCATCCAGGTTTCCACGCCCTCGGACTGAGGCTTAAAACTGGAATTTCTGAACAGCCCCAGCGATGTCTGAACGGCGCCTCTGTCCTAATAGGGAACCTGCAGACAACTGCTCCTTCTGCTGTTGTGCGCTGCGCTGCATGGGGCTGCCCTCTCAGCAGGACCATGTGTCTGTGCAGGCTATAATGAGACGTGGCCCTGCCTGGTTTTGTTTATGAGTGAAGGGCAGGGCTTGGAAAAAAAAAAAGTCCACTTGCTAGTGGTGAGGAAAGCTACGTTGTTTGACCAGAAAGGGAGATTAAGGCATAAATTCACTCTGCTTTTTTTTTTTTTTTTCTTCTTCTCTTTTTTTAAGTTTTAATTAAAAAGAGGAAGGTCTGGCCTTTGTGAGCCAAGGCAGCCTTTCAAATTAATTTAAAAGGCATTAGTGAGTTGTGCTAAGGTCTACACGTAGATGACTCTTCTGTCACCACTGCTACTCATTCTGTTCCCCAAAAGCAGGAACGCTAAACTGATAAAATGCTGCCATCTGATAGAGCTTTGAAGCCTAGAATTTAACAGGATATTTATTAGCTAAGCAAAAAATAAATAAAAAAGGCCTTGTTAAAGCTGTAGACATAACAATTTGAATTTGGACTGTCATAGGAACTCTGCATGGGGTCAGAAGCGCAGGGTGGGTTTCCACAGTGATCCCCCAGAAGTTGCTCTAAAGAAGTAGAAGACCAGCGATGCAGTTCTGGCTTTGGTTTTTGTCTCATTTTTAGGACGTGCATCTTACTGGAGTGGGTGAAGCAATCCCATGCCATGGGAGTAGCTCCCAGATTGCTTTTTCTTTCCAGCAACTGGATAAAGAGTCATTTTATAGAGGCCTTTTCCCTAATAAATAGCAAAGCAATCTCATAAAGAAAGTAACGTGCTTTTTAGACTCAGTAACCATATTGAATTAAATGTTAGGCACACTGTAATTGCATTTGCCTGTCAGTCGTATTAATGTGAACTTCCTTGATTAATTTTTCAAGTTAGTTGGCATTAAGTGAGCAGGAAGCTGAAGGTCCCCCCTGGACTTCCTGTGCCAGCCCCTCGTGGGCCGCACGAGGAGATCAGCAGCATCGGTGCCACGTCATTAACTCGTCTGCTTCAGTAAGTGCCTGGGAACCTGGTTTTTGGGTTTGCAGAGCGTGCATCGGTGCAGTGTAAGGAGCACTGCAGCGATGGTGGGACGTGGGTGCCCAAAGCCATGCGTGCCTGTGGGTTTTTGTACACCCTGGTGATGGGGCTGAGCCTCTGGCCGGGCTGCCCGCGATGCTCAAAGGGTGCTGCACCCGCAGATCTCACGCCACCCAGCACCGAGCATCTTGAAACCAGGGGATGTTGATGTGCAAGCCCGACCTTCCCCGAATGAATAAAATACTTGCAGCTATTTTAGCGGGGATGCTGGTGGGGGGCTGTGCGTTACAGCTGGGCTGCTCTCTGCTTGGTGTCTGCTCCCGATTCATCTCCCAAACATCTGTGTTAGCTCAGGGGGCTCGGGGAGCCCTGCTGCAAGTGTGAAGTAGGAATGAACTGAAGCAAGCTCACCTAAATAGGGACCCTTCTCCTTGTGTAAATCAGCCTGGATTAGAGTGATCCAAATAAACAATCATGTGGATGCATACCTCCTGCAGCACTCTGTTTCTATTACACAGCTCTTGGGAGATGAGAAGAGTCTGTTTAGTATCTGCTCAGGAGGAAGAAATGGGAGCAGGGCTGTGGAAAAATTTTTCAAGATTGGGAGTCTGTTTCATGTTCTAGTGGGCTGCCAGATCTGATACAAAATTTCTTAAATATTGGTGCCCGTGTACAGCTGACCAGCAGTTAGCACACGTAAAGCCCTGGGATGCATTTTATTCCCAACGCATGCAGCTTTTGCTCTCAGTTCCTAAAGGTCAGCATTTTAGAGCAGTTTGGGAAAACGTGCAAAACCAAATATAAAGGATCAAGTAAGAAGAGAATTGGGCAGAATTGGAGTTGCTGTGCAAGAAGATCCTTCCTGGCTGGCCTGAGGCCATGCCGTGCCATGCCATGCCACGCCACATGTTGTCACCCACACACCTTCTGGCCTGGTTAAATAATAGGATAAATGTAGTGGAGCCATGTGTGTACCCAGAGCTAAGGAATTGCCACCTAAGTCTTTCCTTCTGGAAAATGGGAACATTCATAATTTCTGGACATGATTACTAGGGGTCACATGAGTAACTGTCTGAGCAGTGAGACCGGGATTGCTTGGCTCCGTCATGCCTAATGAGACAAGCACAGGTTTCAGTAGCTGCAGCGTAGGGTGGGATGCTGAGTGGGAGCACAGCCAAAGGGACAGAGGGGCTGGATCCTCCCAGGAGCAGTTTTGTCTTTAAAGTTATAGCAAAATCTCTTTTACTTTTCTAAACAGCCTAAATCTGTTCTTTGGGCCAACTGCTGTCTTTCCTTCATTGGGAAAAAAAAAAAAAAAAACGGAATTGGCCCTGGTCCACTTTGAAGGGGAAGAAGAAGTTCTGGGGGGAAATCCACTCGCCCCAGGGATCGAATGAGTTGAAAAAGTTTTGAAAAACCTGTGATTTAGATTGTAATGAATGCTAATGCCTGTAGTGAAAAGGTCTTCCAACGCCTCAAGCAGGTAGGGTTGTTGGCAGGTGGTGCAGGCAATAGCAGGTCGTGCCTGGCTGCCTCCACACCTACTTTGGGGAGCCCGGGGTGCACGGCGTGAGAACCAGCCGGGACTGCTGCATGGAAACAAAGGGAAACCTCATGGGAAACGGCCTTGCAGGGGCTGGGCCGCTCTCCAGTCCTCGTTTTTTGTAGGTGCTGGCTGGATAGCACTCGGATAGCCATCTTCGGGTTGGATCCAGACCATAGCTCTTGCGTTCTTGGGAAGTAAATGCAGGCATGCAGTCAGAGGCTGTAGGAAAAGCTGAGTTATTCGGGCAGCAATGTGCCTTTAGAAAAGGGCTGCAGCATTTTCTTGGGGAAAGTCTGATTCATCACTTGTCTGCATGCCTGGACGAGAAGAGGGTCATATTTCTGCTAGGCACCAGTGCGGGGGGAGGGTGCTTCCAACTTGATTTATCAACTCGTGGAGATGAATTAGAACCCTCAGGGGAGGGAAAACTTCACAGAAACTGAAATATTTTTACATTGCAGATGATTGCGGCCTCCAGACTTTTTCTTGTATGGCATTTATGCAAGCACACATTCCAAAACAAAATTAGACAAACAGTCCCTTGAAGACTCCTAATTAGCCACTTTGCTCGATACTCAATTAGAATAACCGGGTAGGTAAAATATGACTGCAGTGCGGAGACTTTCATTTGAAGTCGCAGGCCGTAAGTGATGTTGGGGAAGGAGTGAGAGAGTTCATCAATGAGTGCGTTTTGCTCGGAGCAAGTTCGGCACTACAAACAGGCGGCAGGAGGGGAGGGCGAGATGCTATAAACCTGACGAAGTCTTGTAATTTAAAGCAGAGGCCTAGAGTTCAGAAGAGCTGGAAAGATCGTGCCTCTGCCAGAAACCTTGATGTGACCTCAGGCGAGTCGCTTCACCTCGCTGTGCCTTATCTCAATAAATATCTCTGTTTCCTATCTGCAAAATGAAGATAATGCCTCATACGTGTTCTGAAACTTGAATGTTAATAAAGTACACAGAAGTTATCAGGTAGGAAGTCCTCCAGAAGAGCAGATTCTGTGAGTCGTATATGTTTGTACAGTACTCGATAGCTGCAGGTTTCTTTTTTTTTTCAGGCCACTTGCAAATACTTACTCTGGTTAGGCTTATTTGGCTTATTCTCCTGGTGAGGAGGACAGACCTGGACCATACATTTGGATTCAAACCCTGTGAAAACCTGAGGGAGAACAGCTGGTTTCTCCAGATCTCGAATGGACTTGGGGTGTCAGCTGCACAGCAAGAACGTGCTGCTCGGAGCCTCACGCCAGAGCCGAGCTCTGATGTGAGAATTTGTGGCTAAAACCCATCTGTATCAAAAAGCATGATAAAGAGCATTAAACAACTTCCCGCTACTTAGAAACTGCCACCTCTGTATGTCTAGTTTTGTTTCCACGAAAGGACACAACTCTCAGAACTAGCAAATTATGTAGTTTCTATTGATATCATCTATGCTCTGCAAGTAGCTAGTGATTTTAGCTGACAGTTTTTCGTAGTACAGAGAGAACTGCCTAGAAGTGCTAACAAAGTAGATTTGTCTTCTCCCCACCCCACATCTCCAGCCCCTCCTGTGGTCACATTACAGTGTCTGCTTTATTCTTGCTTACATTTACTGTTATGAAAACTTAAGGCTTTGCCCAGGGATTCCTCCTTAGAAAGACAGCTCAACAAGAGATAAGTTCGTTTCTGAAATGGTATGTCCCAGGTGAGGTAAAATTCAGAACATTCAGGAAAAGATTAGAGAGCCTCAACACTTCTGGAGAAAAGGCAAGTAAAGTTTAATGCACTTCTGTTGAGGTGTGTTAAAGTCACGGTTTAGCTTTGGTATTAAAGTATTAATACCATCATTTTAGAAGAGATAACATTTAAAGAATCATTTATCATTATACTTTATATATATTATGCATACATATATAAATATCTATATAAAGTGCTATCTTGATTAATTATACAACCCAAGGTTTTAAAAACACTTCTTTGAAAAGCACTGGAGAATTTTAGATCTAGCTCAGATGTTCACTTCACTTGGGGCAGTATCTTTTATTTGTCTTCCCAGGCAATTGTAATTATTAAGACACCTTGAAGACTAAGTTCTTCTTGAAAGTAACCTGCAGTACAGCTCTTGACTTTGATCATGTGTTTCTTCATGTGGATTGACCGACAGAAGCCAAAGGCTGCAGAAGGACTGAAGCCACAAAGACTGGAAGCGCAGGTTTGCAAGGGCTGTTTGAGCACATTCAGGTGTTTGCATTGTTCACAGTGCAGGGACACTGGATAGTCCCTAAAATCCCTTAGTTTAAATTCAAAAGCAACGTAATGATTCTTGAAGACTTCAGTATCATCTGAAAGGCTCTTCTCCAAGGTTGGGTGCACAGGATTTGGGAAACTGAGTCACTTTATAGCGTCCTGGATTTGGGACAAAAAAAAAAAAAAAAGGAAAAAAAAAAAAAAAGAAACAAACGTCAGAACAATCCAAAGTCATGAAGAAAGTGAAAATTTAGACCTTTATCCATTCTTTATAGTAAATGTAGTAAATGGGAAGGGAGAGTTCATAACTTGTAACAGTTGGAAATCAAATTAAATGTTTTGTACTTTTCCTACCTCTATTTGTAAAACTTAAATCAGGTATTCTACATGCAGAGACCTTCAAACATGTCATTAGGAAAAAAAAAAGCGGTTATGAATCAATTTATTATAAATTTTAATTTAAAATTGCACTTGCATAATTTTCCAAATGGGTTGGAGCCTTTATAAACTTCAATCACTTTTTTTTTTTTTTTTTTCCCAAAAGAAGTCAGGTGATATATCTTTTCTTATCTTCCCGATTAAATCTCTCCATGCTGGAGAGAATTATCATTTCCTTCCCAACCTTCCCTTGTCTTTTGAAAAGACCAATAGGTAATTTTACCAACTTAGATAAGGAATTCCATTATAACTGGAAGCCAATTATCTGTCAAGACATTACTGCAATATTATTAGAAAACTGGATACTTAAGCAGCAGGCAGTTTTTTGGGTGTTCCTTTTTTTTTTGTATTTCCTGCCTAACTGTCATGCCCTGTGTTTTGATTAGATCCTAATGATACCAAGAATGTTTTAAACAAATACTCAGCCCATGCAAATGAAAAACATTTTGCTTCTTCAGTTGCACTTGTGCGGCAATGGTAATTAATACGTCTTGGGATATTCAGACTATATCTGATTAAATCAAGGTGCACCGAAGAGGGCTTTATAAATAATCTTCCCAAGAACCCCGCTGTGAGAGAACTAGGAGGAAAAAGGGATTGTGTTAGGCGGCATCATTGTGACTAAAGGTGTCACATCTCCTGATTCCTGTGCCCATAGCCCTGGTTCTGCCCTGGACCACCCCTGGTGGATGGCACAGACCTGATTTTACATAGTTTTTATGACAATAACAGGCTTTGCAGCCACGGGCCCAGCAGACTGGAGGAATGCTATTGAAAAGTGACTGGCGTGGTTTACCCAGCAGTGATGTGGCTTGGCCTGGCAGAGGACAGCATCTCCAAAAGAGCAGTCCCAACACCAGAGCACCTACATGCCCAGCTTTCTGCCCCAGTGTGACCCTCACGGGTCGGTACTAGTCCTCTGCTCTGCTGTAGGTTTGTCTTATGGCATACAGCATAAAGGATATGCCAAGGAGCTTGGAGTCAGCTACCCTGAGGAGCTGTCCCGTGAGGACCAGCACCCAAAGCTTACTTCCAAGTAGCCTCCGGGATCAAAGAACCTGAACTCCTGGCCTCCCGTGGTTAGTTGTAGTATTGCCAATCCCTTACCTCAGTGATGTAATGTTTGCAAGCCAGAAGGAGAAGTTTGTTTGGGTTTTGAATTAAACATGTTCTGACTCCGCCAGCGCCCGTTCTGCAGGCCGCGATCAAGGCCCCGGTAAAAGACGGGATGCGGCCGGCCCAGAGCAGCAGCAGCGAGTCCTGGTGCTGTGCTGTGCTGTGTTTTTTCCCCCGTTCCTCTTTTACAGGAATTTCTTGTGACTGCATGAGTGTAGTGGAAAGACACGGCTGTTTTTCAGCTGATTTATTTCACGTTTGTCAGCCAGCTTTGCTCTTTCGCTGGTGTCGTCAGCTTCCCCTTGTTGTTTGCATAGGTCTTTCCTATAGCTCCAGGAAGCAGGTTCTTAAAAATAGGAAAATATGATGTGAAAACGACAAAAAAGTTGGCAAGGGAGCTGAGGGGCAGGGGACACGAGATGGACGTTGGGGTGGCCGAGGTCTGTGTGTTTGTGTAGAGCCATCTGCTCTCCCTCTCAGCGCTGGGTCGTGGCTGGGTGTTAGCAGGCCCTAGCCTCACACGCTGTGCAGTTGCAAAATCTCCTTTTCTGTGTGTGTTTGGGCATGTTAGCAGGCCTTTGAAGTTTTATTAATAACACCTCTTTTAAAGAGGTGCTTTCAGTTCCCGGATTAGATGAGGGAGTGGCCCGTTTACCTCTGCACCACCCGTATCTAACTGTCTCAGCCAAGCCGCTCCAACACCTTTTGTAACAAAACTGCCGAAAACTGACACCAAATCCCCCCTCGATGACAAGCCGTGCAGAAGAGCATCCGTTCAGCAGGCCCCGTGTCAGGCTGCACGCGAGCTGACGCATGCCGTGTGCGCAGGACCTGCAACCCACCTCTTCGGTGCGTGCTGCAGAGCTGCAGATCCACCACGGGATAAAGCTTTGGGGTTTGAGGTCTTGGGAGGCCAATGCCCTGCTGTTTTGGCTTTGCTAGGCTTCTCCACCCGCTTGTCTGGAGCACCAGAATGAGCACCTAGTGCTTGTGATTTATTTTTTTCCTTTTGAGAACTCTAAGGCATATTAAGGAGGGCAAAGCATTACAGTAAGTCAACACTGGTTGGACCAGAACATCTCTCTGTAGATAGGGAAAGAAAGAGGCTTGATTGAATTTAGAAGACTCAGTTTAGATGTAGTTTAATAATTCATTGTTAATCAAGCACAATCAGCACTCTTGATAACTCCTCCTTCGTGAAAAACAGTAAAAAAGGAACAACAGAGATGGAAGGGTGCTAAAATACCACCGAAGTGCTGGGCATTAAGCCCAAGTGGTACCTTCTTGGGTCTGGTCCCCATGTTTGTGGTTTCCACAAAGTGTAAAAGTCTTGGATCTCTTTGGATTTTCTGTGGGAAAATAGCTGGGACCTCAGACATAGACAATTTTTTTTAATTATAGCCCATGGCAATCACAGCTTCACGGAGGGAATTTCATGGGGAGGTTTGGCTACAACTGCCAGTTCTGGCCATCAGTGTAATTAATTTACATTTTAAAAAATATTTTGATTGTGGTTAAAAAACTGGTAATCATGTGCAGGTGCTAGATTTTGAGTGTGATCTTCATTACTTCTGGCAGGGAAGGGAAAAGCTATCTTCATGAATAAATACTTCTTTCCTGAACCTAAATACTGAGATTCCATCTTTGTGGGAAAGAGAATTTCTTTTCTCAGTCCATAGTTCATATCTCTGACTTGCCCTTTTTGGGACACACACACTAAACACACTTTTAATCTCACAATATGCCCAGGTGTTCATTTTCTTCTTTTTCTCTCCGTTCTGGAGCTATAAGTAATTCTGGACTCATTCCATCCACCTGGTTGAGTGCTTTTTTCTATTCTTGATTTCTATTTTTCTCCTTCTCATTCCCCATCTCTCTCGTGTTTCATTTCCTAAGCTTTTCTGCCAGAACAGCTTTTTATTTCAATCACCTCCGGGAATGGAGTGGACATAATGAATTGGGTATTTTATATGGGCTCTGTGGGGGAATCAGGTGTGGCAAGGAGTGAGATTAGGCACCGCTGGAGCAGCGCCCCGAGCCCGTGCCTGTGGGCACAGGGCAGCTGCCTTGCAGCGCGGTGCAGCCAGGAGGTGGAAATCTGTGACTTTTGCAATCGCTTATGGTCCATAAAGCAAACAGGGACCCACAATACAACTTTCCTGCAGTTTGGTTGGGGATTATTTTTATTTTTTTCAGGAACTGATACGTATCTGCAGCAGAGATCTGTGCTCTTCCATCTTTGCTAATCAAGACTGCCGATGAAACATTTATTTGTCAGGTCTGGCTGTTTAGCTAAATATAGGAATACACTTCTGCAGTGTGAAGATGAACATCAAGGATCTTGGCATGGGGTAGCGTCAGTGAATTGGCAGTGCAATGAATGTCTCTTGTGAGACACAAACTATTATCCTGGCCAGGATCTGAAGAGGTGCTGCGTGATTCATTATTGTTTGATTGTTTGTGTGTTCTGCCCTGGGCTGTTGCTACCTGTATTACTGCTCCATTCTCAGCCTCCATTCTGGAGCAGGACTCTATTTTAGTAAAAATCCCAAAGCAGCGACACACATTTGCAAGAAATGATCCAGTCTCTGGCACTGGGACAAGAAAAAGTCTTGCCCTGATCTCATTTGTCTAAGCTGCTGTTGAAAACTTCCATGAAGTTAATATTGCAGTGGGTTTAGGAAGCCTTTTTCCAGTGTTCACTACCCTTAATATTGAGTTATTTTTCCCTTGGTATCCAACAAAAATGTGTTTTGTTGCAATTGTAGATGGTTTTGTTTGTCCACTGTTGGACATAGAAATCTTCCACTTTTTTATATATTTAAATTCAATTTCTCTTTATCTTATCTTCTATATTTTGCAGTTCTCTCTTATATTAGACTATGTACATCTAATTCTATTATCCTTTGGTCATCAGTTACATTTCTTAAATCTCTTGTGACTTTTATTCTTCTGTTCAGGGGCTGGGCCATTTTAAATTTGTCTGCTGCTGTATCTATGTGAAAGCGCATTGTCTGAGCCTGGACTCAGGAATGCGACTAAGTAATTAACTCCCATTTTTTATGTATGCCACTCATTTTCCTAAAAATCAGGATTTTGTTTGTTTTTTGGAACGGCATTACTTTGTTGACTCATGTTTATGTTGTGATTCTCCATGACCCCCAGATTCTCGTTCCTTGTTTTGTGTTTGTGCGTCAGTGTTTGCTTCCAGAGTATGTTATTTAGCTTGTTAATTAGCTCTTCTGAGTGTACCGAGTTCTTTGGATTCAAGAGGAGCTCATATTTTCCCGTGTGAAGTTTTTTTTTTCCTCTTTACCCCTGCAATTTCTTCTGTTGCTATGTGAAAGACAACACACAGAAAACAAAGAAACTGCCAGATATTCAGAAGAAATGTGGAAGCAGAGTATATACAAAATAGGCTGAGAAGAGAGACAATTGTTTGTCTTTTTCAGCTGTGGTAATTTTATCTGCATTCCTAAGAATTTCAGGGGAAACAGATATCAAACATACAATTTTTAAGAAATCAAGTGTAAATTGAGTGAATGCATTAAAAAACAAAGTTACAGATGAGCCAGAAAAAGCTGGAAGGCGCTATTAGATATATTGCTTTGTATATCTAGGGATGATGTTGTGATTTAGCCAGCTAAAAATGGTCATAGCTGCTTTTGTAAATATGATGGATAGTAGAATAATTCAGGGTTGACTTTCATTTTTCAATTCAAATATGTTTGCACATGAATTACCGTTTGGCCTGGGTATATTAAAACATCATCTTCCTGGATAAATAGATAGATCAATGCATTCAATGTTAATCATGTCTTCAAATTTATTTTAACCAGGAATCATGGAGCTGAAGCCTTCTAAACACACACATTTCTCAGTAATTTTCTTCTTTAATTCAGCCAGGAAACAGAGAGTTAAAGGAGACGGCTAATACAATGTTATCAGAAAGAAAAATTGGGGTGGGATGAGCTGATTCCAGTCCAGACGTTTTGAAATTCCAACCCGAATGGATGGGCGTCCTCAGCAAGCATCGTCTGATACCGCAGTATCAGTGTTATCGGCCAATATAAGCTCTTCAGACGTCTTGCAATGCAAATAAATTCTTTTTACTGGGAAAAATGTAGGAAAGAATAGCTTGGGCTTTCATGCCAAGGTAAATGGTTCACTTTCAGCCTAAATCTGTAATGGGAGAGTTCCTAGGAGCCGTTTGCAAACCGCCAAGCTTGCCTCCAGCCCTTGTCTGGGGATCAGCCGTGGGTGGAGCGGGTGCATTTCGGGAGGGCTTGTCTGTCTGAGATGTCCCCCGAAGGGGAAGGGGGGCAGCAACCGTCTCGACTTGTGGGGTTTTTCTCTGGAAGGACCAGGAAGGCCTCAGAGCTGCTGGCTGGTGGCCGAGTCCTTCATGGGCTCGGCAGAGCCCCTGTGTGAGGCGGCCATGGCGGGGAAGGCCCGAGAGCATGGCACATGGGGCCAAGCAGCCTTGGGGATGGGCTGGAGGCAGCTGTGGGGTGCTGAGTCCCTCAGTCCCTCCATTTTCATCTTGTCTTCCTCTTCTCATGCCTCTGGCTACTGAGTGAAGCTTGTGTTGTGACCCCAAGCTGCCACTGCCATTTACCCTTTTGTTGCCCTCCTTTCTCTTCACGCGAGGAATTTATGGATGCGGCAGCAAGCATCAGGAAGAGAGGTCATCCAAAGTTTGGAGGGCTGCTAATTAGCTTTTTTTTTCTTCATGAATTAGTCAAAGCTAATTAGCGTCTGTCTTTACGGAGGTTCCGATGCGAACACAAGAAGGGAGCCGCCAAGTCAGGTGTTTCAAAGCACCCTCACGCTCACAGCAGTGCCCGTGGACACTAGGAGCCCTCCTGCCCAGCTTCAGGTGACGAGCCAGGCACTTGGATGTTCCCGAGCCTAACAACGTGTCTAAACCACCACTCAAGCCAGGCACCATAGCAATTCCTCCCATTTACGTGTTGGGGACAGCTTTGTGTCAGGACAAAGGAGTCTGGGGCTGACATGGGGCTGGCTTTGAACCCCGTCCCCGCTCCCTTTTCACCCCTCAGGATGACCTGGCCGTAACGTGTCGGCCTGGCTGGAGACCAAGGCCTGCAGACACAGCATGCGGATGGCTCTCCCTGGGTACCCGGGGCCCTCAGGCTCAGGGAAGGATCTATCTGGGTTGCTGGTACAGAAGAGAGGGTGGCCACGATCCCACTGCCATCCCCTGGCAGCCTTCAGGGGACGGGTTCAGAAAATGAATTGATTTCCAGACACTCCTGTCGCATAGGGCAAGGCTCTTCTGCTGTTCGTCAGTGTGAAAGGAAATGAGGATTTACAGCATTTTACCTCATACTTTTACGGGGGGGGGAAAAAATGTCAGAATTTTAAATCACCCCGTTGGGAATCATTTTCCATTTTTAATTAAGAATTAGTATGCAAATGGTCCAAAGTCACTTTGGCTGCTGTTGTAAACTGCAACGCACCGAAAAAGCTCCCTCTGATTGCTTAAGTGATGAAAACACATAGGAACTGCTCCGTAACTGCTCACCGAGGGGAACACGGGACGGAGGGTGAAGGGCTGAGCTTCCTCACAGCTCTGAGGTCTCACGGCACAGCAGACACCCTTTCAGTTTCATCGCCCATGCAACAAACATGTTGGTGTGCCCATTAGTGGTGAGGGCACTGGCATCTATCTGGGGGATGCTCAGGATTTTGCCCTCCCCGTGCCTGTTAACCTCTGGGCACCCAACAGGAGGCACGAGGAAGAAGAGGAAGAGGAAGAGGAAGAGAACCCACATTACTGCTTAGTGGTCAAAGGCAGAACTCCACCTGGCTTCTTTGTTCAGCACAAGGGCGTAGCAACCCTTCCCTCTTCCCCAGGATTAATTATTGATCACAAGAAGCCTTTTTTTTATTATTATTTTAAACACAGGGAGCATTCTGTAATCACTGTTACTTTTATACGCTGCGCTCTTCTGTCTTACTTCTGGCTTCTGGACTGTTGCTGTCACAAAGGTTGTCACATCAGGAAGATGGCTGTCTACAGCTGTCAGCTGAGAGAGACCATTTTAATTACATTTTTTCGTTCCAGATTCAAGTCACAGTTTTAGACATGCTGAGATTTGCTTCTCGGCACGTGAACTTGGAGATTGCTTGTGCGGTGGGGAGCGCCTCCCCGTCGGTGGAGGGCTGTCGGATTTTGTGCCTCCGCTAGAGCTCAATGAGCTGTGACAGAGGTAGATGTTATCATTTTGATACACACGGTATTAAAAATTAGCTGTGAGTATTAAATACCCACTACTCCTGAAACTTTCTAATGTACTCTTTACTCTTTGGCACTGATGATGTTTGAACTGTACCTATCTGTAAAAGGTCTTTTTGTTGAGAACGGCTGATTTTTAATGAGCAAAATGTTCGGGAACATTAACCTAAGCACCAGATTATCAGGAATATTAGCCTTCAAAGTTCCTCCACCGCTCTGCCTGAATATGGATGACAGTCTCTGAGAAACTTCCTCACGGTTATTTAATGAATTGAATGGTGTAGTTTCGTGTTGGACATCTACCGACCGGGAGGAGGGTCGCATTGGATTGGAAATGTCCTTTGTGCTTACAGTTCATCCCCGATGGAAGGTGCTGATTCAGGATCAGCAGAGTGCAGGCTGTGAAAAGTTGCTGGGGAGGCAGGCGGATAGGTGGTGTAACGCCCACAAACAGCCACACCGCTGGCTCGTGGCTCTGTGTTGCTCCAGGAGGGTTCTTGTAAGCCAAAACAGTTCTCCTCAGCCAGTGTGCATCCCCTAGGAATGGGCCTTCCCAGTTTCTGTTCTCCATGCCTCTCACATATTCAGCTGGAGGTAAAAGGCCAGATGCTGATCTCCAAGCCTGGTGTAAGTCTGGAGCACTGTTGCCTTTGAAGTCAGTGGTGTTTCCTCTACATTTGTGTCTCTGCAACCGAGATCTGAATCCGGTACAAGGTGATGGGAGCTTTTTTGCCCCTTTTTTGTGGTTTTTGTTACTGGAGTGTTGCTACTTATAGAACGCATTTCGGTTTCACTGATACCTAAATCAACACAGATGTTTTCCTGCACAGAATTTTCCATTATGGGCTGAAGTTTACAAGATTTCATAACTCAGATATCTCTGAGTCATTTTGGGTTTTTCTGTTTACAAGGGATTCTTGTAAAATCATAAAATATCCCCAGCCACCCCTCTAAGAGGCTTTAATACGAATGCATTATAATGTGCTGCCGAGCTCCCCCTGCCCTCTTCCTCTCCCACCACTTCCTAGATCTTAAAAAAAGCTTCAAGAGCTCTTGATACCTATTGAAAAAGTTCCTGGTGAGATTTTACAGCAAGAGGCTTATTTTTTTTTAATGTGTGTGCTTTTCCTCTTTGTGCCCTGCCGAGTTCTCGCTGCTCAGTTTGCCATGCTGGAAGGAGACAGGCATCTGGAGGAAAGCAGGCTCCGGGGCTGGCGGATCTGGTGGTGGGATCTGGTGGAGAGGCTGGACTGCTTTCTGGCCGCGTGTTTCGAAAACCTAATGCTAATAGCTGGCTAACTGGATGAGATCACTTCGGTATCTAATCCCAGTAGCCTTATCTTGCCGAGATCAGTTTGCAATTATAACGAAACATGAGTTAATGGAGGCACGGTTAAGCGCGTTAAACCTCTCAGATGGTTTAGGTCCTCGGTGGGAGTCCCCCACATGGCAGCTGCAGGCTCGTCCCTACCCCTTGGGCAGCTCCAAGTGTCCCACCACGGTGTCCCACCTCCTGGGAGGAGGGGCTGGGAGAGCTGGCACTTTCTGGCCGGGAGAACAGGAGCCTTGGGGATCTCTTGGGGATCCCAAGAAGAGGGGTACCAGCGCTGGGGAGGCCTCCTGGGAGCTGGTAGGGGCTGCAGAGCAAAGCCCCTTTCCCACCCATTGCACTTTGCTGGCCGGGCAGCGCACGGCTCAGGCAGAAGGAGCTGATTAATCCCTTTGGATGCCTAAGTCTAGACAGGAGCAGAAGCATTTTAGGCATGTTCTGTTTTGCTGATGTTTTGTTTTTTTTTTAATCCCAAGGAGTGTAAGCTGAGGCTGTGTTCTGTGGTAACAAACTCTTGCTGATTCTCCCTGCTGGAGCAGAGCAGAACAAGGATGCCCTCCTCGTGGTTTCATGCTTGCTCAGCCCTGCTTGGCTTTCACAAACGCACCTGACACCTTTTTTCTGTGTTTTTTGTTTGTTTGTTTTGTTTTGTTTTTTCTGTTTTGTTTTTGTTTTGAACAGAGCTTTTTTTTTACATATTCCACAGTTCTGTTCTGTTTTTGTGTCTCTGTGTCTCTGTTTTCTTCCTGCTTTTGCCTTTCTGTGATGCCTGCATGGCAGCCTTCAGCAGAGAAGACGTAGAAGCACTTCAAGCCCAGCCTTCCTGAGGTGCAGACACATCTGGCCTGGAGAACCATGAACTGGCAGGGCAGAAATAGGAAATTTTAGGCCAAAGGCAAGGCCCCCAAAATAAATGCCAGCACTCACAGTCCCAGCGTGGGAGCATGTCATGTCCTTAAACACTTATTTAGCTGAGACTTTTGGAGGACATTGCCTAGCTTCAAATAGACCAGAAGTTGAACCGTTGGGCACCTCATTCCCAAAATGCCTACAGAACCCCAAAATTTTCCATGACAAGCTCCTGGTTTTTGTTTTCCAAGCCGAAGAGTGGTCGCTGTGAGGTGCCTGGCCCTGGACCAGGTCCTGTCCCCAGCTGTTGCTTTGCTGCATGGAGCAGCTCGCATGAAGCAGGTGAAGCAAGCAGGAACAGCAATTTCTAAGAGATGGGTTCTGGTTCTGAATTTTCCTGGTTCCTTCCTCTGACCACCACCTCCCCCTTACCACGGGTCCTGGGCGCATG
Organism: Aythya ferina; assembly: GCF_964211825.1. NCBI lineage: Eukaryota > Metazoa > Chordata > Aves > Anseriformes > Anatidae > Aythya > Aythya ferina. The sequence continues at coordinate 147,151,105 of NC_140297.1, read as the reverse complement.
AAAGTCCTTTGTGGGTTTGAGATTACCCCTCCTAATCTTTGCCAGAGCAGACCTCCTTATTTAAAGCGCCTCGCGTGCTTATTTGAAAGGCAAATAAGGACCAAATAATAGAGGGCCTTTTTTTTTTAAGGGAAAAAAAAAAAAAGCCAGGGCTTGTGTGCATGAAAGAAATCACAAAGCAGCCTGCCTCGCGCTGTTTATACAACCTGGTGTGAGATCTAAACACGAACCCAGAAGTGTCAGTGCCCATACATGGGGCGGGCTAGCGCACAGCTGTGTTATATGGGGGAAGTTAAAGCGGAGCTCACTGAAGCGAGTCTCATAATCCTCTAAGAAGTGAATGACTAGCAGCTGCTTAAGGCGTTATTCCTATTCATGCTGCCCGTGGAAGTGCACTTGAAGCTGGTTACCCTTTCTGGAGACACGAGGCAGAAAACGCATAAACAGCCCAGGGAGGGAGAAAATCGGGGAGCTTGGGCCCAGGCTGCGGTGCTAAGCTCAAGCCTGGTTGCTGCAACACCGGGCAGGGTTAAATCTCCTTCGTGGGGACCTCTGTCCCTCGTGGGGAGCTGGCACTGGGAGCAGCACGGCTGTACTGGTCAGTGCCTGCCCTGTCAGTGCTCTCATTGCAGAGAACAGCCCATAAACATCGTTAATCGGCCTTTTTCTTTCCCCGTAATAAATTAAAAAAAAAAAATTCTTTGTACTAGCCTTCCTCCTGTCAGTTTGCAATGAGGAAACTGTGCTGAACACAGTTTAGCCAAATTAAAAAAATAAGCTTTGCTTAAGAATGAGGAACTGATGGAGGAGGGCTTGACGCTCTTCTTGCTGGGGGTGATGTAAATCATGAGTAAGTTTGCTGGAGTGGATTAAATTATAGCGGCGTAAGGAAACGGTGTATAATGAGATGTGAGTCAGGCCCAGAAAGTCCCATGCAGAGATGCCAAATGGCAGCAAGGGATCGTCAGAAAATCCCACAGAGCAACTTGGAAGTTAATTATTGGGGACATTTTCTCATCTGCAGCAAAGTCTGTTGTTTACTGAAACAGGTTATGGACCTGCGCCACGCCGATTTGGCCAGGAGCACACCCCACCATGGAAAAAAGCTTGTTTTCTTTTTCCCATTTGTTAGTCTGACAGTCCTATCTCACACCCTGTGTTTCCCTTGTGTTTCCCCATCTGGCAGCTCCCGCTCTGTGCCTTTTCTAATGGGGAAGGGGGTGGGAAAGGATGGCTCTCCCTGAGGGTATGGGGGAGCAGGAGCATGTCCTGCCTGCCCTCGGCTCACCAGCAGGTGAAATATTTGGACCCTGAGCACCTTCACTGAGCATCTTCAGAGTCTGCAGCATATTTTTGCCATCCCACATGGGAAGAGGCTCCCTTTGCACGCCTCGGTACATCAGTTCCTAGTGAGAGGAGCTGTGATAGTGTCTTATCTGCCTTCGGCAGCAGCCGCAGCCCCGAGCTGGGGCAGGGCTTCCCGTTATGTGATGGAGCAGGGAGGGATGTTACAGCTGGACTTCATCAGCGCTATTTCTGCTCCTGAGCTAATTAATAAGCAAAATTATACCCTGGAGAGACATTTGGGGGGGGATTCTTTATAAATCCACACTTCCTGGTGAGCAAGAAACCATTGTGGTTACAGCAGATTGGAGGAAGCTGTTGGAAGTGCTGCAGGATGCTTGTATGGCAGGGCTCGTAGGTGTCCTTTGGCGTGTGAGCAACACTACCAAAGCGGACACGGCAAGCCTCATGGGGTCCAGCACGGTCCCAGAAGGAAGCTGTGAAGTTTTGGTGGGGAATCAGCAGGGCTGTCATGTCCCAGGGCCTGTTCCAGGGCTTCCTGCAGAAGGTGCAGGGGTCAGCGGGTGCTGCGAGTGTGGCGGTCACCAGAGCAAATGTTTGTCACATCGAGGCTGGAAGCTGCCGCTTGCAAAAGTGTTCCCATGGAAATGTTTTGGAGCAGGGAAAACAAAAAGTTTCTGCAGGATCACAGCGAACTGCTCCCAGATGTCTGGCCGGCTGGCCTGGCTGGAGGGCTAAGGGTTTGGGGTGAGGACATAAACCTGGAGCATGGGGAGGGCTGTGGGGCTGTGAGGCTCCAGATACAGGGCATAGAGGATGGGGTAGGTGCTGCCTGGCAGACCAGACCCCCAAAACTTCAGTGGGGATGGGACTTTTGAGGAAGAGCAGCGAGGGAGGGATGTAAGGGGTGGTGCTCAGGCCTGTGCCTTGCTTTGCTCCAGGTTTGCGGGTTGTGCTAAAAGGCAGTACAGCTGTGAAGGAAAAAGAGAATGGAGGAGGAAGAGTGATTGTCTTCTGTGTAAAAACACCGCTGACACCTTAAAAAAGAATGGGTTTTTATGAAACCTTTCTTGCTTCACTGAAAACATGCGCTGTGTGAGGGCAGGTGACCAGGCAGCGCTCAAAGGGCCACGATGCCCTCAGAGCTGGCTCCGGGAGAGGTCGGCAGCTTTCACCAGGGGAAGGAGGCTGCCATCTGAGTTAGATTTACTGTTCTTCAAGCAACAAAGAGTCACACGGTTCCCACGAACTTGTAAACGAGCTGCTCATAGTTTTGGCATTACCTCTTTCGGAGCGAGTGTAGCGATCTCTGGCTGGGGACGCTGCAGTCATCTGATGTGAGTCAGAGCATGACACCGGCCTCCTGCATGCTGAGCAATTGCTCTGCAGCCGGGCTGTGGGACACCAGCACACCCAGCCCTGCCTTGCTGTCCTCAATTTTTTGCTTTTCCTATTCACAGGTTGCCTTTTTGGCCGGCTGGCTCCGAGCGGATGCCGCAATTCATGCCGAAGTGGGTTGCATCCCAAGCTGCATCCTTTTTTATCAATGCATCCATCGCTGTTAGCACTCATGAGTGCCTCGCAGGGGTTGGCCGCGACCCTTCTCAGGGCTGGAAGGCGAGGGGGGGTCCAGTGAGGGGAGCCAGGGGGTCAGGGGCCATAAATCTGGGCGCTCCCATTCGGATCAACTCCCCGCCAGCTGAGCACCATACATCATGCATCTGGGCTGGAGCTGACGGTTTAATGGCTTGATGAGTTTAGGAAGAATACTTTTATTGTGTGTCTTCGATTATAGTAAGTACGGCGTGAAGTTGTTACATTACCAGGAGCTTACATGGCCTTCCCGGACCCAGCACAGGCTGCGCTTCCCAGCCAGGATCCTACCAGTAAGCTGGTGGAATCCTCTTAAGTGAGGAGCTGTTAAATTAATAAAGCTGTTAATCACATGAAAAAAAAAAACATACAAGGAGATAGAGAGAAGGAGGAGAAAATCTTATGTGGAAATGCCAAATCGTAGCTAGAAGGTTTTCACTGGGACAGTCCTGCGGGGCCGGGTGTTGCAGACGGGCTTTTCTTATGGTGATTTCTGCACATCCCCGGTTCCTTACATATCCTCTGTGTCAGAGCTGGAGCCTGGCTCCTAATCAAACGTAACGCCGAGATCGCACTGTGCTTCTTAAATGCTAATCCCAACAGAAGAACCCCTTTATACTGTATAAAAACCCTGTTATTATTATCCTCTGCATACAGGCAAAAATTGCAGGCGGAGAAGGGAAAAAAATCGCCAAAGCCCTTTTGTGGAGGTACTGTCAGGACCAGTTTGGGACTGACAGACAGACCGTGGGACTTGCTTGGATGTGAAGCTTATTTTTAGGACCATTATATTTATATTATATTATATTTAGGACTGGCTTTTAGGTATACTTAAAAGGGATGGAATTTGCAGAAAGGACTTATACTTAGGTCCTGTGAAGTCGATGGGATGGAGGTGGCTTCTCAGACATCTAAGTGCTTCTGAAATTTGGCTTTACATCCAACGTGCTTCAAAGGTGCATGGAAGAAAAGGCGCTGGAGGGGAGCGTGATATATCATCCGCATGCAAAATAATTGAAAATTGACTTTTTCTGTCCGATCAGCTATACGGGGCCGTTATCCAGGCCGATAATGGCCTGGTTTTGATTGCTCTTTATTTGCCGAGTGTGGCTGCAGCAGGCTTTGCAGCTGCAGCAAGCATGAAGACACATGTGGCTGATTGTCGGTGTGCCTGCACCGAACAGCGTCCTTGTCAGGCGGCTCGGTGTCAGAGTGGTTTTCATCTTCGCTGCTTTTTGCGGGGAGGAAGCGATCGCTGTGCCTCAGCCTTTCAGCACAGGATGCCCTGCCTCCAGTGCGTATTTTGTTTGAAATGAGCTTGCTCTTGTCAGGAAGCAGGCGGGATGCTTTGCTTGCGGTCTAGAAAGGTTCTTGCACATCAGATGTCCAGCATATGCCGGTAAATGCAAAGAGAATAATTAAAAATGTATATATATATATATATATATATAATTTTTATTATTTTTTTTCATTGAGCAGTAGAAGAGTGGTACCAGCGAGCCGCAGAGCGGAGCTGCAATGCTGAGCGGGGTGCAGGGGCCCTGGGAAATGAGTGCCGTGTAACCAGGAAAGCTCCAGGCGATCCTGGGCCAAAAGCCGTGGTTTTGCATTTCCCTTTGAAGTCGGGGGAGCTGTGCTCCCCTAACGTGACCTTTGCATCCTCCTCTGGATCTTATTGTACTGGCTGGAGGCCGGCGGGCCATTAACAAAGCTGCAGAGAAGCAGAGCCGTCTGAGGGGTTTCTTTTGTTGTTTTAAGACCCTTTCCGCTGACAGAAATCGTGGCGAGGGAAACGGAAACAACAGGGCCGGAGCCCCACGGCGAGGGGCGTTTGTGGGGCCGGAGAGGCCTGGCCATCCACGGGGCTTCTCCTTCATGCTGCCCTGCGAGCACCCAGGCTGGACAACCCCAGTTCTGGCCTGTGAAAGGCTGGCAGCAGTACCCAGTGCTCTGAGCTGAATGTTTTTGGCATGGAGGGCAGGGTTTTTGGCCTCCTCTCCCCTGAAGCCCCAGCCTTGGCCTTCTTTCAGAGGGAGGTGCTCTGCGCAGATGCAGTTGACTGAGAAAATCCCGTGCTGGGCTGGTGAGCTGTGGCAGAGAGATGAGGCTTTTGAGGAACGGGGGCTCCCAGCCTGACTTCAGCTCTGCATTTCAGCCTGTCCTGATGTGTGTGAAATGCACCAGGATGAGGAAGGTCAAAAGAAGCACTTCCCTGGCTGTCACGGGGCTTGACAGTGACCCAAAGCCAGTGCCAGCTCTTGGCTTCTGGCTGGCTCCAGGCCATTTTTGTGCCTCTTGCTCCATCCCCACCTGCACAGAGGCTGGCACGTGTGCTGGCAACCTCTCAGAGTTCACAATCAGCTGTGTGCAAGCACTACTTGTGCTCTTAGGGACAAGAGCCCCATCTGTATTGAGACAATAAAGCCGTGCTGCAGAGGTCCCAAGGCTTCAGGCCGTGTCCTGCTGCCCATTGAGCATCGCTGACCAGCTGCAGACCCCACATGGACACTCGGACACACGGACCTGCCTCCTCGGGGGTCTTCCTTCTGCATTTCCCAGCAGAAGGGCACTGGTGCACCTCATCTCTGTCTGATGTTTGGCTGGCGTTGGATCCCAGCCAAAAGAAACCCAACCCAAGCGCCGTCAAAGCCAGGGGTCTGTGTTATCTCCTGGAGCTGAAGGGCCCCAAAAAACCCTGAAGGGCCCTTAGCCTACAGCCCAAGGAAACACTTTTGCCCGTGTGTAGTGAAATCAGCCAGAAGAAGTGATGTTGACCTCGGACCCCAGGCAGAAGCAATATCTGTAATCTCATGTTGTAGGGGATCTGTAATCTCCCTTACAATGCTATATCTCATGTACACATATTTCCCCGTGTACGTACAGATAGGGGCTTTATTCAAATATTAATCAGCCTGACTGATGGTGGAGATCTGTGCATCTGACAACTTGACATCCGCGCTCTGCAAGTCCTGTGGTGCAGATAGCCCTGAGCCCAGCGCCTCCTTCAGACGCGGGTTTCGTAGGACAAGCTGTTTTTTTTCAGATGTTAGCTTCCCAACTTTTACTTACTTAAAGAAAAGGAGAAGGGACGTGATTCCTTCGCACGTTAATACCGTTATATGTTGACATCTCAAATTTCGTTAGATGCTCGTTGAGGTTTTACAATCCAATTTGTATCAGATTGCCAAAAGCTGTTACGACTGCCTTGGGGATAAGCGGCATTGTCTTGCTTTCTCTCTCCTCTCCTCCCTTCCTTTCTCTCTCACACAGCACGTTATCTCCAGAAGTAAATTTATGAGCAGCCAAAACAGGGCTTGATTGATCGTCCTGCAGGGCTGGCGATAGATGACGCCCCGTGCTGTTGTTGGGGGGATGTGGGGCGCTGTTTCCGCCAGCGTGCAGATAATCTGCAGAGCGAGAAATGAAATCGGGTTTTGTTTGTTCGTTGAGATACCTCTTTTTCCTTTTTCTTCTTTTCTTTTTAATCCGAAGCAGCGCACAGAAGCTCCTTGATCCTGGCAGCGTGGCTGGGCTGTGCTCCAGCGTGGGGTGGTGGGTCTGGGGCAGAATCCGGCCCCTGCCTGGGCTGCTGCAGAGGCCGGTGGTGGGCTGGGAAGAGCAGAGGGCATCCCATTCCTGGTGCCCCATGCCTGCAGAGCAGCCCCGGTTCATCTGCCGGCCCAGCCCACCATCTGGAAGGTGCAGGGCTGTTCTCCGAACGACCTCTGTGTTTCTTTTTTTCCTTCCAGCCCTTCCTCTGCTACAGCTATCACATCCTGGCTGTCAGCTTAAGAGTTCCTTAAACCGTTCCAGACGTGTCTGTAGGGTATCTGCTCCAAGTGTAATCTACACTCTGCTCCCTGGTCCCCTCTGCTCTATCGCAGTAAAATAAGCTTAATAGAGTTAAAAGCTAAAATACAATATTCACTGAACTATGAGAATTAACTGCGTAAGCCTCCTATGTAAACAGAAAGCACCAATTTGTACAGCTCTGCGGTTAAATGCTGCAGATTAATTTTTTCCAAATGTCAAATGTCTGTATTTAAATTTAATATACATGTTAAGCCTTTTCCCTCCTTCCTTAGCCTTTCATTTGTAATAAGAATCACTCCCATGGAGTCAGCTAGAATTACTCCTTAGAGAAGAGAGAGAAAAGAAGAGTAGAGTAGAGTAGAGTAGAGTAGAGAAAAGAGAAGAGAAGAGAAGAGAAGAGAAGAGAAGAGAAGAGAAGAGAAGAGAAGAGAAGAGAAGAGAAGAGAAGAGAAGAGAAGAGAAGAGAAGAGAAGAGAAGAGAAGAGAAGAGAAGAGAAGAAAAAGAAAAGAGAAAGGGAAAGGGAAAGGGAAAGAAAAGGAAAGGCCTAATTTTTAATAAACATGCTACAAATAGAAAAAGGGTTGTTCACTAAACAGGATTTGCTGTATTAGTTCTCCATCTCCTTACTCTACATTATTTTGGGAGCAACACGTGGAAGAAAGAAAACCTCTCCCTGGTTTTTCCTTGCAGGGTCTCCTCGCATCTGTGCACATCTTTGTTTCAGAAGCACAACAAATACACTTCATGGCCCAGATGTTGCTGGGCTGTAGATGCTGGGATGCAATTCCTGGAGATGCTGACACCCCTCCAGGCGATGCGGGCGTGCGGTGATGCGGGTGGCTGGTTGCATCGTGCTGGGGGTCGGGTGGTCGGATGCATACTGCTGTGATGGGACCTAGCCACCACGGGCAGTTGTAGCCCCTGGGGCTGGTGCCCCCCAGCACACACTTCCCTCTGCTTCTCCCTCAGTTTTTCTGTTTCACTCTAATCACATATTTTATTAACTCGCTCCTTTAGAGTCAAGTAACAGAAATAAACCATCATGCAGCGTCATGCTTAGTTAATAATCTCAGCAATGCTTCTGCTACCGTATCTTTTAGCATGTGTTTATTTTTTAAAGAGTATTGAACAGGATGCATCGTCTGTTGTTTGCTGTTACCCTATCAACTGTTACCTTTGTGCCTGTCTTTACATATTGGAATAATTCCCTTGAATCAGCATGATTGGCACGCACAAATATTTATGTGTATAACTGTCTGCAAGAGCAGGTAACGGGTAGGAATTAATGCTGAAATTCACAGCAGTGTAGCTCAGGGAGAAGGTGGCAAGATAGAAATGACCCTTTCACAAAAGCCCTGAAATGTAAAAACGGCCTGCGCTGCAGCACCTGAATAATAGGGCGGTGTAAAAGAGAAATAAGACAGGGACATTGAACCCAGTTGTAAACACTTCACAGCTTGCCTTTTGCACCACAAACCCTTTGAGCGCCCTTCTAGTTTATGCGCTGCCAGCTGGACCCCACGGTGTGTTTTACAGCCTTGTAGCTCTCCTCCCCGGCATATATTCTTGGTGCGTGTCGGCGTGCCATGACCCTGCTCCCCAGCTTGCTGAAGACAAATGCCCAGCCAAAATCCAACCCGTCGTCTGTGCCCCAGCTGCGCAGCACCTCGTCTTGGGAAGGGTCCCCTCCTCGTTTGTCTTGCCGGCTGTGTTGCTGTAGCTCAGGAGAGCCGAGCCCATCCGTAGAGATGCTTTATCCTCATGAATGAACAATCAGAACAAAAGGTAGCGTCTCACCAGTGCTCATTATTTATTTACCTGGGCGTTTGTCCTTGTCTCCCACGCAGCAAGCAGCAGTGCGCTGGGCGTTGTCTGATGTGGAGCAGGGCTTGGCTCTCCTGGTGATCTCCTTGGTGTCTTCAGCACCTCGCTTCCTCTTCATCAAGCACCAGGTTGTTGTACAAGCCTGCCCTAATTTTGGTCAGCTAATAGATGCTGGTGGCTCAGGCTCTGCGGTGCTCAGCTCCAAACACAAGTGCACAGCTGGGCACGACAACTGGGTGTGCCATCAACTTCCAAGGCCGCAAGGACAGAGAGGGGCATGCAATTTTTAGCAGGTCATGAGGGGTGGTTATTGTACTGTTGCTGAGTTATAACATCTTCATGCGAGATATGCTTGTGGCAGCGGAGATTCAATTTAGGGGTGACTGATTTATGAGATTGCACCGGTGATGTATGCGGCAATCTATGCACAGGCTGCTCAGAATGGATGCATGGGGAGTACTTCTCCGGGTATAAATGCGCCATATATTACAGATTCGTAATGCCCACACAGACCACTTTATGTCTTCCAGTCGTATGTGGAAGGAGCAGGGAGCGGAGACACCTGCCTGCGCTCCAGCGTGGAGCGTATTAGGGGAGGTGGCAATATCTCAAGAATCAGAAGGGGCTTCTTAAGTGCATCCATTATACATAAATCTCGCATGTGTGCGCAAAGATATATATGTAAATGAGTGCTGGGAGATTGAGTTTTGTGTTCTGTGTATGTAAATGCCTACTCATGCACTTAAAAGTATAGTGTTAGCTGTAGGTTGCAAGTAGAGCAAAACCATATGGCTTAAAAAATAACTTCGGCTCCGCGCTGGGAAATGGATGAGAAATGCAGTGTAATGTGCGGAGCTGCAGTCACTACTTCTACCTCTGGGATTTTGACACATCCATTAACAAGGAGACCTTGGCAGTGCAGTTGTTTTCAATCACTGGGAGCCTTATGGAAAATTCAGGAAAAAAAAGATTCTCAAAAAACCGCTAATATTTTTTTGGAGTGTAATACCGAAACACATTTGTTTCGTTTGAGATATGTATGCCCACATAAATAATGTGTTTATGTAGAAGTGTGTATACACATATATAAATATGAGAATGAACATATTATTCTCATGAGTATGAATGAGTTCATACAGCGACTTCCATTCTGAAGCGTTAGCTCATGTAACCTAACGTAAAGCATTTTAAGATTAGAGGAAAAGTAGTTAAAATTGCATACAAAAATGTTTCTTTTGTTTTTTCTTTGTTTTGTTTCTTTTGTTTTGTTTCTTTTCTCTCATTAATAAAGGACACAGCTCCTAAGATGGAATGGGTTTGTTGCTTAACAGTATCTAGAGAGTCATCGTTCAACCTAGAGGGCCCAAGCGGGGTGTAATGTAGTGTCCAGCTTAGCTGGTGACTTGAGCACTGTGTAGGCATTCCACCAGAGCAGGGCTGGTAACCGCAGAAAAGAGTCTGATTTTATATGGAAAAGGCTTTTATTGGCTGTGAGAGTGTCTGGGAACACAAGTATGCATAATGGCATATGCATAAGGAAAACTCAATAATAGATATGCAAAAATAATAAAGAGGTTGAAAAAAAGTAAGATGGAGATAAGTCTCAGCAGCAAAATCCAGATGTGGATTTCATACCAGATACTTTTTTAATGAAAAATTTGGGGAAATGTTTTCCCTTCTTCATTCCAGCTGGCTCTTGCTTGGGCCCTTCTCTAATGTAAGCCACATAAGAGGAATGCCAGTCATAATCTAATATTGCACTTGGTGAATATGAAGTATTAAGAAACAATGGGGAAATGAGAAAAAAGAGACTGTAGGAGAACTAGTTTCCAGGCCTGGCTTCTTTTTAATGGGTTTAACTATTCTAGGAAAGAGGATATGTAATATTTTTCAGTAATACTTTCCACAGTTACTCATTTGCAGTTTTGGTTTTAGCCTGGTTCTTGAGTGCCTGATTTTTTTTTCTTTCTTCATATTTGCAATGTGAGGCTGATATCCGCCATCATCACCAATAACCTGAAAACAAATTGCCTTCATAAACTGGGTGAGTTAAAGCTGTGACGGTCCCTAGCCTCCGCTGCCATTAATAGCCTTTTTGTTCATGCCCCCAGACGCTGGTCTTAAAAAAATCTTTGTGCCTAGACATGACTCACAGGATAGATGTTCCACCATGAATGACAAATTGGTTTATCGCAAATATACGGACAAGAAATGAGGTGAGATGATCTTGAGGCTAGATAGGCTTCTGAAAAGCCAGCGTGACCTTGTGCGGTGTGTGTGCCGAGTCGCTAAATTTAACCGGTCGCAGTCTTGTTAAGGAAGTGCTAATGCTTCTTGTCCAGGAGGAAAATGGTCTTTTTGGTTCCCTGGGCGCCTGACCTCTTTCGGTGCAGATATTGAATAGCTTGCACGTCCTGACCTGCTTCTATTTACAAGTGCTGCAGCTGATCCTGTGGAAATACCGGCGGGAGCAGGGGAAGGAGCAGAACGAAGCCCAGAGCGAGCTGCAGGAGCTGGGGAAGGGAGGGGAGGAGGGAACCATGTCTTCTCATCAGGGCTTCAGGCAGCAGGTTTCCCAGAAGTGGAGGAGAAGGTTGTGACCCGCAGCCTCATCCTGCAGAAGGGTAAATGCTGGTAGGTTGACTTGATAGAAAGAGAAGCTGCTGCAGCATCTGAGCAGGAGCACGCCGCTTCTCTGCCAGAGCACTGGGGCTGTCTTTGGTGTGCCAACACCTCAACCTTCATGTGTTGCCCTGACTGTTCCCCACGGGACAGCCAAACGTTGTCCCGATGAGCCAGCTCATCCCAGCCTCATCCTCGTTGCCCCTTCAGCATCACAGCCTTCCTTGCGGATCTCTCCTTCAAGGACTTTCCCGGTTCCCCCTGCGTACGGTGTGGCCTCACTTGGGCTTCTGCTGGAAACTCGGTTGCCCTACATTTTTCTCGAGCTGCATCACACCGAGCTCTGTCAGCCGAGGCTGTACGAGCTGTTGACACCAGTGGAAAGATGACTTAATGCGGCTCGCAGGCTCTGCTCCTGTGTGTGCCTTCCAGCCTGCTGGGGAATTTGGGTGGGGTTTTGCGTTGTTTTGTGTTGTGTGTTCTTTTTTTTTTTTTTTTTTCCCAACAGGAGGATGTATTTTGGCTTGTGCTCAGTTTATGATTCACTGCAATCACCAAGTCCTTTTCTGAAAAGCCATAATCTGATTAGTGGCTCTCCACCCCGCGCGGAGTGCAGGAACAACAGCGACACTTCAGAAAATCTTTTGTGAACTATGTGTGTGTCACATAGGCACGTTGCAGGAAAAATCTTCAGGAATGCTTTTTACTCGTAAATCTCGGAGCTCTGCAGAGGAGATCAGTATTTTGTTTCCATTTTGCAGTGGAAGCTAGCCCGTGGAGATGACAACAGATTTGCAACCCCAAGGCTTGCCAGAGAGGCAGAGCTGGAAAAGACAGGAGTGGTGTGGAGCTCCTGCCCTGTCCACACTGCCTCTGTGAAGTGTGCGTCTCTTACCTGACCCACTTCTGGGTGTGATTTCCCAGCTAATTCTTGCCTCTCAAGCACTTCACTTCTTTGGGATGTGGGTTCTCATGTCCACGGCCGTACATACATCTGAAGGCTAAGCGCGAAGTCCTGCTATTCACAAAGGCTTCCATCAGTCAATTACAATTTTCACTTTGGAGAGCCAGGGCTTTCAAGAAATCGCTGTCGTGATAGCTACAGGAGGGTGTGAATGAGCCAAATAAGAAGCTGTGTAGTTTGCAGCCACTCTGCTGGCTGGAGGTGCTTGGTTCTTGCATCGCTAATCATCCATCTGCTTTGCATGCAGAAGGTGGCGCATAAAATTACCTTTGTGCGATTCTGCCCTCTTTTTATATGCCTTAAAGGTATGGCGGTACCAATTACTGCGTTTTCATAAAGCTGCTGGTCGGTGCTGCAGCCGCTTGGTCAGATCTCCTATTTATTCTACGTGTTTAGGCTTGCAGTGATAATTATTTTGTCTCTGAAGCGTATGATACAGCCCAGGAGGCCAACGTGAGGTTGCCATGAGCCATGCAACACAGCGATCACTGGCAAATGCTGATTACCTTTGTGCTTAGATGATCGGAGAGGATGTTGCATGAAGGTGTAAATAGATAATTTTCTTTTAGCTTCTCGTTAGCAATGCAGCCAAAGGGATTCCCACTCATTTAGCATTATTCCAGTTCGCTTTGCAGCAGCCTTGCCAGCCAAAAAATGCCCCAGTGAGCTCCTGGTCAGGAGTGGCTTTCTGAGTACCAGTGAAAAAAAAGTAATTTGAAAAATTACTTTTTTCTTGTCTGCATCCTTTGGAAGTAGCTGGCTTTAGCAGTTACACCACACAGGTACAGCTCTAAGAAATATGGTGTAAGGTAATTTCCCAGATTTCCTTTACCCCGATTCACACAAAATCAAAATTAATAATTCTCTTCCACTGGAGGGGTTTTTCTTTTCACTTTGTTTTTTTCCCTCTCCTTTTCTTTAAAGCAAGGCTCCCGGGTCTTTGGAGGATAGAAACGTGGCTGCTAAAACTTGGAAGTTTAGCAAATGGCATGGAAGTCTCTCCAGCAGATTTCTGTTTTCTCTCCAAATCCAGTTACAGTCCTTCGTAACCACGTTATCTTCCTCGGCAGGACGGCCCTGCCAAGAGTGAGGGAACGTTTCCATTTCTTACGTGAATTTAAGGGAAATTATTAATTGCCAGGGTAGCAGCAAACTATTTTTTTGTATGAACTGCCTCTCTTTCTAAATACGATGGGTAGGTGCAGAGCTTGGCAAAGGGCAGCCCAGGCTGGGGACATACCAGGCTGGTCTTTTAGCTGCAGACACACAATGGGTTACTGCGACTTTTGGCCAAGGTTTGCTCCGTGCAGAGGTACAGCTGGAGAAGACTCAGCCCTTCTACTCGCTGTTGGTACTTGGTCCCAGTGCTTACCCATCAGGTATTTTAATTAAGGAAGTTTGAATTTCAGCTTAGTGAAAATGCAGACTTTACCCCGACTCCCGTAATTTTGGCTGAGTTTATAACCTTCACCAGGGGCCAGGACACTGCCACGTTGGAAATTTTAGGCTTGCAGAGGATGACTGCTGCTTTGAAATTGAGATAAATATCTTTTTACTGCCTTATAAACAGAAAAAAAAAAAAAGAGCTGAAGGATCAAGGTCGCATTCTTAAAATCTCACGTTTGGGTTGGAAGTGAGTCTGGAAAGGAAAGCTGAAGCCTTCCTGCAGGAATGCCAGGAATGGTGTCTACTGCAGCAGCACTCCTTGAACCCTCCACGTCCCCAGGCTACTGCCCGTTTGTTCAGCACTGCCTGGCTGCCAGGGACTTCCGGGCGTCCTCTGTCCTCCTCTCTGTCCTCAAAGGTGAGAGAAGTGAGGATATTCCCACCTTCCTTCTGCTGAGGTTGAGGAGTCTCCTTGGAGATCTCCAAAAGCCACCTGGATGTGGTCCTGGGCACCCTGCTGGGTGCCTGCTTGAGCTGGGGTTGCAGCAGATAGATCCTAAAGGTGCTTGGCAGCCTCAGCCCTTCTGGGATTTGGGGTGATCGTCCCCTCTGCTTCCCTTGCTGCCTGGTGCTCCCTCCCACGTGTGCATGGGGGCTGCTTCTGTGGCAGTGCCCACAGTGGGAGAGAACGTGGCAGTCATGATGGACCTGAAATATGGATAAAAAACAGCATTTTTTTTTTAAAGGAAATGCAGGGCAGCACTACCAAGGCTAACACTTCATGCTTTCCTTATGGAACAACTCACTCCGGCAGCATTTTACATTTCATGGTCAGCTTGCAGCTGAGCCTCCCTTGCTTTAATTACTCCCACGCCGATGCCTTTTCCTTGAAGGCTGCTGCTACACACGGGCAGATGCCCGTGGGCTGTAACCCTGCCGAAGGCGAGCGGCGGCGCTGTGGTGACCGGCCCGTGCACCCGGCCTGCCCAGCACCCCCGGCGGGCAAGGAGGAATTATCGCCCCCATTACCACGCAGGTGTCAAGGAAATGAAGCTTTTCCATTAGGAGATCCCAGTAAATCACGTGGGGGGGATGACAGCCTCGTTAGCCGGGGCGACGCTGCCATAATTTATGTATAAATACCTTCTCTGTGGCAAGATAATTTAGCTACCTTCAAGTGCTTTCTCACAGGGTGTAAGATACCTATGATGGGCACTATGATGGGTTGTTATACCCATGCCCACAGCATTTTCATAATTATATATTGGCAATTCAGCAGACTTTGTGCTCATTTGTACTCATGTGGGCAGACCTTGGGGCTGACCCCGTTGTGCACAAGCTCCTGGAGGAGGAGGGATGCCTTCATTCCTTTCTCCTGTGTTTTTCTAGCCACGCTCAGCCTGGGAAACCATCGCCTCCCCTTCCACCTGGGCAAGTTCACCAGGTACGAGGCAGATTACCTGCTGCCACATCTTCTGGCCAGCAAGCAGAAGGCCATATGCAGTTTCTCTGCCATCAGGTGCCGCGTGGTGGAAAGCAGCTGTAAGGAACGGGCACGGGCCAGGTCTGCCCTTCAACTTCTGGCTGTGCTGTGCCTGGTGCTTTGCAAAACATAGTTGTGTCTCCCGTGATTACAGGCTGCGCCATCACTTTCCATAGCTTCTCAATAACCTCCTTTGGGAAGGGTTTTCGCTACAGTCAAGCCTGGCTTGAAGACCAGGAACCATTTCACCGCCTGCCTTTGGTCACATTGTCCTCTCGCTGAGGAGCGGCACGGCTGTCAGGTTGCATTTGGGCTCTGCAGGAACTTGGGGAGATTTGCCTGCCTCCTGGTGGCTAATGCCAACTATCTGAAAAGCATTTTTATTTTTTTTTTTAACTTTGTGAGAGGGCTGTGTTTCTAAGGAAGGGTTTAAACCTGCTCGGCATTGCTGCAATTACAAACCCCGTGCTATTTTTTGGTCAGAGAGTGCTTCCTTGGCCCTTGCTGCTACCCGGCACGCCAGGACACGATCAGCACCCTTAGCAGCGCGGGTATTTCTGTGCTAGCAACACTCAAGCCTTCAGCCTCCCAGTGCACCTATGCAGCTGTCTGTTTTTTTAGGGTAAAGCCTGAGCTGCTCGCATGGACTCCTCTTCCCTGGAAACTTTGGTGCACATTCAGAAACCAGTTTCCCGGGGGTTTCTCTCTTTCCATGTGGCCTTTTTCTCCAGTAACAACAAATTTCCCACTCACTGGGCCACTCTTGCCAAGCATTTTGCAGGGAAAAAAGTGTCTCAGGGTTTTTAGACTGGCCATGAAGAAAGCTCAAAGGCAGTGGCTGTGCAGGAGAGGGCAGTGAGTTTGGTTTAGGCACTCATGAGCACATGGGCACTGAGAGCAGAAAGAAAGGAGTCCAGGCTTTCTGTACACACACACACAGCAGGTCAGGACTAAAACAGCTGAGCCAGCAGCCTGGGCTGGTCTGAAGCCTTTGTCTTGATGGACAAAAGGAGCATTTTTTATTTTCGTTAAACTAATATGGGTGAACTAACAGGATGGGAAACGCTCCCTTTGATGCTGTCGAGACATGTTCCCGGCTGTGGTTGCCCTGATAGTGCTGGAGCCCCTTGAGGACTTCTGGCAGCGTGTCCTTTGCCATGCCGATAAGACTGAACCCAGAGTGTGCTTTTCAATCCCTGGTTGAAGGGGGGTGACACTTTGATGATGGTGTCTGCTGTGCAAACAGTATTTGGGCTGTTTTTTCAATTAAAATCATAGAATATCCAGAGTTGGAAGGGACCCATGAGGATCGTCAAGTCTTGGTTCTTGGCACATGGTGCAACCTAAGAGTTAAAGCATTTAATTCAGAGCATTGTACAAATGCTTCTTGAACTCCTATGGGCTTGGGGCTGTGACCACTGCCCTGGGAAGCCTGTCCCAGTGCCCGACCACCTCTGGGTGCAGAACCTTTCCCTAACCCCCAGCCTGACCCTGCCCTGTCCCAGCTCCATGCCGTTCCCATATGTTCTGCTGGGAGCTTGTGCACAAGCAGGAGAAAGAAAGAAGGAAAGAAAGAAGACAGGGAGGGAGGGAGGAACAAAGGAACAAAGGAAATTAATGTTTAGCTGGGGGGAAATAATAATAATTTTGGAGACTTAGAATCACAGAGTTATCTAGATTGGAAAAGACCTTCAAGATCACCAAGTCCAACCATCAACCTGACCTACCGATTCCCACCACTTCCCTTAGCGCCATGTCCACATCTCTCTTAAATACCTCTGGAGATAGCGACCCCACCACCGGGCAGCCCATTCCAGTGTTGGACTGCCCTCTGTGTGAAGCAATTCTTCCTAATAATCCAGTCTAAACTTCCCCTGTCCAACCTGAGGGCATTTCCTCAGCCTCATGTTACTTTGTAGGGCCTTGAAGCAGGCCTCGAAGCACGGTGATGGAGCAGGACCTTCTCCTGGGCTGTGAGGGTGCTGTGTGGTGGAAAAAAGGAATAGTTTAGGCACTTTATAGGCTTTTTAAGCTTTCACCTCAGAGATGGCGAGCAGGGGATGGGACTTGAGGAGAACAACATGAGTGTGCTGAGGAGGCTTGTGTTTTGGGGGTGTTTGAAGCCATCCGTGGCCTTGTGGGCACCAGCCCCATGCCCACCCGCTGTGGGGTTACCGGGCCCCAGGGACAGCGGGGAGACGCTGGCGGCGTCCTTCAGAAACATACGGCTTTGCCAGGACATGAAATAGCGGCCTTGTGCCTGAAGCAGTTGAGTTTTTAAGGGGAATTCTGTGGGGATGGAAACAAAAAGCTCTTGGTAGCATTTCACGGGATTTAACAAAGGGCAGCCGGGGTTGGCGTGGGCTGTTTTTTAAACAACGGAGTAGGGGGAATTTTTTTCCCTTCTGTCTCACAGCAAGTTGAGCGCGTACAGCTTATTGCTGAACCAAATGTGCTCCTTTTGGAAACTGGAGGTGCTGTTAGGCTGCGATTCGATGTGCTGGTGAATGAGTGAAGGGCTGAAGCACCGGGTTCAAATGAGGGCTCCAGAGCAGCAGCCCTCCCCAGGGCCCCAGCACTGCCCTATCACCCGTCTGGGAGATGCGGTGGCAGATCCCCCCTGCAGAAAGTGAGCAGGAACAGTTGGGTTAATCACATTTTTCCCCCATGGTCCACTTTCTTTCGTGACTGGGATTCACGGCCAAGACGCTTCTGTAGGTCTCGCCGGAGCTTCTCTGGAAATGATGGAGTAAATTCCAAAAGAGGGTACAGGGAGGATCATTTCTATAGGAATTAACTAGCTGGAAGCTGTAGGACTGCCATGGGTAAACAGGCATGCTTGTAGGGGGTTACAATACCCCGAGGGCCTTGCACAGCTCTGGAGATACGGAGGAAAAATGAGTTTAAAATTGCAAGCTCACTGCCATGCTGCGCGAGGGCTGCTGCAGCAAGACGTTGTTTAAAGGCTGTGTTTTCGGCATGCTCCCGAAAATGGGTTCTCAGGAACAGAGATTTGTGTCTAAATGGGAATCCAGACATACAAAACACTTCATTTATTCATGTAAATGCCTGCATAAAAATGCAAATGTGGTACCTATGGCTATTGCTTCTGCATCAGGCTACAGTATGCCATATAAAAGGCATACTAATGAGTTTTCAGCAAATTTTCTGAAAATACTTGAACAGTCATGGGCTCTGATGTATAAAGTTACCTTTTAAAGTAATTTAAAGAAATAGATACTGGTTTTTGCATCCCAATGGCTCAGCTTCTTCACAACTTTAAAAATACTTCCAATTTAAAAGAAATCTGAATCTAGAGATCAGTTTTATTTCTAATTCTGCTGCTTGTTAACTTTACTCTTGGGTATACTTCCAAGATACTTCCACCCTCAGCTTATGCATTTATTTACTTAATTCAGGGTTTTGTAATTTTTTTGAAAAGCATGTTTTGATCTTCAGGCAGATGCAGCGCAGCTGAATCCAAAACACCATTCTTTACAGGGTCGGCTGAGGAATTGGGTAGACCATGCCTGGTAAAACCGCAGTGTTGTGCTTACCAACGAGTCATTTCACAGCCGGCAACACATTTTATACTTAAAGTTTTCTTAATTTGATGGGATGCGTTACTATGTCGCGAGCATTGTTGGCTGTACTGCTGCTAGAGCTGCATAAAGGAATATATCAGCTGATAGTTGAACTTGGTGCCAGTGATTTGGAAAGATTTGGTATTGGTTTGTTTTGTGCAACCTGAGCTTGTGCTTAATGCTGGGCTGACGATTCCTTAATCTGTTTTTAAGAGGAAGAGTTAAAATACCGCGCTCTCTGTGCTGTCATTCACACGACTCTGCTTTTGACAAGAACAAGGAGCTTTATCTCAGGGTAAGGCCAGACCCTGTCTGAGCTGTCTTCCCAGGTGAACAAGAAATGAAAAATGAGAATTCAGGAAACTCGGGCACGGGAGTGTGAGTATGTGGCTGTGGACAGCCACACACTGACCCACAGCTTCCTTTTGGC
The DNA here is from genome assembly GCF_964211825.1 of Aythya ferina. NCBI lineage: Eukaryota > Metazoa > Chordata > Aves > Anseriformes > Anatidae > Aythya > Aythya ferina. The sequence goes on along the minus strand of NC_140297.1, from coordinate 147,132,100 downwards.
GAAGCAGTCCTCCTTATCTGCGGATATAATAATAAGGAATTCCTTCTTAATAAGGAATGAGCACGTAGTTTATGAACAGTTTGTCTTGCAGGAGCTGTTTGTTCTTTCTCTGTCGTGTCTGGAGATGTCCAGGTGACTTCCCAGGTTTTTGGATGATCCGGAGTGGTTAAGTTTTCAATGTTGGGACTGTGTTTTGCAATAGAAAAAAAACACAAAAGTTTCATGACTCCTGGTGCTAAATATTTCAAGACATGCCCATCCTACAGGGCTTGTTTTTGCAGTCTAAGCTATTTTAATCTTTAAATTGAGACCCTGTTCTCTGGCGTATTAGGGATAGTGGGGTTATATTTGAATATCTGAACCTGTACATCTGTTCCCATTCTCTTTTCTTCTCCCTCTGCTTGCTTTCCCGATGGCTTTCCCTGCCCTTGTGCCATCTCCTTCCCCAGCCCTGCAAAAACCAGCTGGGCTGAAGTGGAAGGATTTTGTTGTTGAGGGCTGGGATTTCAGGAGCCCTGTGAGACAACCCCAGCCATCACCTGCGTCTCCTCTGCAAAACCACAGCTGTTCAAACTCGCCTTGTCCTCACTCGAGAAGCTCTCCTGCAGCGAGAGGCTTCGGCTCCCACCCATGCTGCAGGGTGCCCCAAAGCCTCCATCAGCCGCCTGCTGAGAGAAGCCAAACTGCCTGAAGACACCTTAACGAGGGACAAGCCAGGGTTCTTTGTGCACTAATTAATAAAAAAAATAACCTCTGGTTGCTCTGTGTTTCCAGCCCTCCAAGCAGCACTTGCTTGCAGGGCGGCAGCTATTATTTTCTGCCTCTTTCTTTTGAACTGGTACAAGGGAAACACCCTTGCCAAGAGGCTTTGTGAAGTTATTTTGGAAAGGATGTGAAAGCACATACGTACACCCATATATGCTTTAAATCATCCAGGGATTAAGTGTACCAACATCAATATTTAGTACAGGTTTTGAGGAGGCTTTGTTTCCTTTCCATTTTGCTGTAGTCACAGCGAGCTTGTCGGGAGGAGCTTTTTCTCATCAGAAATTGTTGAAAATCTGTATTTTTTGGTTTTGTCTGGGGGGATATGATGTGACAAGGCGGCTTTGAGAGAAGGACCCTTCCCAGCTTGTGTGCTCACCATACCACACAAACCAGCTGCTGCCTTGGGTCGGGTACCAGCCGCCGGTGCCCTGCCAGCACTGCTGCTCTGCCACCTTGGAGAAGTTCCCTAATCTGCCTGCTTTACTTTCTAGGGCTATAAATCAACCCTTACTTCCATAGCAGGGAAGGAATTCTTGTTGTGAATTTATGGCAGAGGTTTAGGATCTGACTGCTCAGCTCTGTGCAGCGTTGCAGACGGCAGAGCAGCTAAATTGGTTGGTTTTGGTGTTCGGATCTCTCCTCTTTGATAGTTACAAATATTGGAGGAGATAATTCTTCCTGGGATGCCTAACTGTGTTTTCAGGCTTGTGCAGGATGCTGGGAACCTGAATTTATGCCGTGGCAAGATGATATTAATGCTGTGTAGGCCATACCTCAGGAGGTCGTGTGTGACACCCGTGTTCGAGTGATGAATGGCTCTGTGCTAGCCAGAACTTGGCACCAAACCTCATCTTGGTCTGGTTTTGAATTGCTTCCATGGTGCGTAGTCAGGAGTCTGGGGGAAGGATACTGCATTGTGCTGCTTTTTTGCTACTTTTTTGTGTGTGTATGCACTCACCAGATGAACAACTACCATAAAATCACCCCTCCTATCCTTCCTCAATGTCCTTGTCCACTAAGAGAGATTTTATTTGATGAAGAGCAGAATTACCCAGGCTGGTCAGCCCTCATTTCTTGGTGTGCCATCTCTTCAAGGAAGGAGTGGTTTCACACAGGCTGGAAAGAAAAGCTTGCAGTCTGCACGTTGGTGAGAGCAATCAGCTTTTATTGCTAGGCAGGAGGAGCCTGATCTTGTTTTTTAATTGCTTTGATTTTTGTTTTCTGCCTAGAGAGGAAAGAAAAAAAAAAAAAAAACACCTTTATGGAATATCCGTCAAGGTAAATCAAATTTTGCCAAGAAAGAGGGTTTGGGGAATCATTTTTTAGAACTGAAGGGAGCTATTGGATGAGAAGGCAGCGCTTATTCTTGCCTGATGTATATTTACATGCATATGCATAGAAACAGATATCCTAGCTCGATCTTTTTGTTAATTACTGTTGGTTTTGGCAGCGAAGTTATGCAGGTCTTAAAGCGATGTAGGAGAATATCCTCAGTGCATTCAGAAATCGGGAAAAGAATAAAGGTATCTCAGCAAACTGTGATCTGGCACACCAAATTCCTATCCCTTTGAAATAATTTTTAGAAAGAAAGAAATAAGAATTTAAAATAAATTCAAATGAAGCTGCTCTTTGCTTACTGGGCCTCTTCAGTGTGATCGACATCTCCCCAAATTATTTATTTCACGTCTGCCCCGTGGTTAGCCGCTGCTGGCCCCAGGCACGGTCGGTCCCTGAGGTCTCAGCTGGGAGCTGCCAGCACGGGCGATGCTCCCGGGGGTGGCGGTGCAGGGACATCAGCTCCCTGCGGGCTGGGCTGAGCACACCAGGCTCATTTCTCACCGGACACTGGGAAAGGTTCAGCGCAGGCTGCAGCCCACACAAGCATCCAATGTCGTCTGAACAACCCTAAGGAACTTGCTTAACTCCAGAGTGAAGTTTTTTGGGGGAGTATTGCCCTGTGCGTTCATGTCCCTGTCCTGAGTGGGAACGGGAGCCTTCAGCCTCGTGCTGTGGCTCTGCAGGTCTCCATAGGGTTTGGTTCAGGTTCGAAGAGCAGATTTAGAAACAGCAGAGATTGCTTCTGAGACTTGCTGTAATCATTCAGCCTTGTTGTGTTTTCTTTTGTTTCTGTTTTGTTTTTGCATTTTCTGTTAACAAGAAACGTTGTAGTGGACGTAAAACTGGGGAACCCTTTTCCCTGCAACCACAGGAATTTCTTGCATGTGTATCCCCGATGTACAGCGTGCACGTTTCTAACGTAAATGTATTTCTAATGTAAAACTACCAGCCCACATCTACGAAATGTATTTTCTACTGGGCTGAGACCTGCATGAAGGCAGTGAGGGTGTTTTGTGCACGCTGCTGGGTCTATACCTGCCTCCATGGGTCCTGAGTCACAGATGTAGCCAAGAATGAAGTTCACTTTATGAACCCTTCTCATTTACGTGAAATTCTGAATTAATTGTGAATTTTTTTTTTAATCTCAGAACCACCAACACATTTCTTTATAACTGTAAGTCAAGCCCTCTGTGGATTTTCTAGTGCCAGGAGTAGCAAAGCCTATTTCAGAAGAGGCTTTTTGCGGCGTTTCTAAATGGGAACGTGACTTCTGCAGTTGTTCTTCATGAAAAGCACTTTTTGACAATCTCGGAAAATGTAAATTTAATCTTGGTAAGTGCTTTCCCTGAATGCAACCTTTCCTCTGTAGTGGGAGAGTGGATATTACATCCGCATAAGTGTGTTCAGATAGATCTACATCCAGCCAAGTGACCTTTCATCGAAGAGATGTTTTAGGATCATTTGGAAGACCCCATTATCCATCACGAAGTTTGCTGCAGATTAGGGAAAGCATAATAGGGTTTTAAGTTGGGGTGGGGTTTTTTCCTTGCGTAACAAAGCACATCAGGGCTTCCCTGGGAAGGCATTTCCCACCATGTCTTCTGGCTGTCCTTATCTTAGGGCTCGGAAGGGCTGTTCACTCGGTTCTTCTGCCCTCTGCGATGCGTTCCTAGTTAGCAGGAGTGCAGAGCTCTCTGTTGCAAATAAATAGCCCCTACTGGTTGAAAGCAAATAGAAAATAGGGTTGAAAGCCATCCCAAAGTGATGTTTTCCTCAGACACTCAGCATCCCCACGTTATTCTGCTTTCCGCAAGTGTAACCGAAAGGGAGGATTTCTCAAACCACTGTGCTGAGTGTTAATGAGTAGGACGTGGCAGCCACAGCTGAGCTGCTTCCCTCCAGAAAGCCAGCTCACAACGTAAGATTTCCCTCTTTCTATTTGGAAAGTGTTTCGTAGGCTCATGCAAGTGGTCTTGCTGTTGGAGGGGTACATGGTACTGCCAGTTCCTGAGCAGCCTTGCTTCCTTACCAGCACCATGAGGACCTCAGGACAGGGCTTCGGGCATCTCAAGCAGTCGAAGTGCCCCCAAGCCACCTGCACAGCCTGGCAGATGGGGTTTGGGACATGAAGACCATCTGCACCCCTTTGGAGGAGCAGGTAGAGGCTGGGCAGAAGACCCTGGGACATGTAAAAGAGAGCAGACTCCTGCATTTGGGCACAGGAATTGTTCTCCTGGGGTCGGTATCCAGAAGAAAAGACCACCCCAGCCACCTTTTCAGGGCGCAGTGTCAGGATACACTGACGGCACTTTGTGAGAGATGTGAGTAGGTAGGAACGGATGACTTCTGACTCCCTCCATGCAGGTCAGAGCCAGGCGTTCACGCCAGGTCTGGGAGCCACCAGATCACCCAGCAGGACAAATTCATTCCAGGTGTGGCAGACTCAGCTGATTGCATTTCTCTTCAATTAGCCAGAGCACAGGATATGGAGCCTGCGCTGCCTTTCTGGTTTCATGCCAGCTTCGTACGGGAGGCCAGGTGACAGCCGATGTGCCATAAAGCCGCCTGGTACAAAGCTGGTTTTTTGAGCAGATGCAAGTTGCCAAGGTGAATCTGCGCTGGGTGAGGCTTTTGTGGTCCATGGGCGTGGTGCATGGGTTATGGTAGGAGGAAACCTTAAAAACCTAGATTTTATCTTTATAGAGCACAACTCTACATCTCGCCTGCTGTCCACAAACCATGACTTCCATTTATGCGTCAGCCGAAAGGGCTTTCTCTCAAGTGCCTTGGGTTAGCAGTGTTCTTGGACTGCTGTAGGGATCCTAAATCTCTTGCTTTTGTATTATTCTGATTGGTTTACATTCCTGTTGAGTCCTTGGAAAATATTTTGTGTCTTTGTTTTCCAGTTTTCTTAGCGATTGTTTGCCTTGTCCGGGCAGTGCCTGTGCCTGCGCAGAAGTCACCCTTGGCTTCTGATCTTCTGGCTCTCCGATCAGCTCGATTTCAAAGTTTGTGGAGACCCGGCTTTTTAACCTGATGACTGCATGGGAGCAGAAAGCTAAGAACTTGGCAGCAGACAGAAGAGCGAGGGGATTCATCTTCTTTAGCTCCGTACTGAGGAGATTTCGGCTGTGAATCTTGCAGTGATTCGTGCGTGTGGATGTGTGGAGGAGTCCCTGGGCAAAGCATGTGTGGGCATATCGACGTGTGAATGCTGTGGTTGACGGGGATTTGGGTGAATTGCAGGTTTCTGTAGACAATAAGAGGGTGAGCTATTGCAAACGAGAGCGCGATTAGCATTTCCAGCATGAAACCCCTCGGTCAGCAGGAACGAGGAAAAGCAAAGCGGTCTGACACATGAGAACAAGAACGTTTCTTATTGCCAGGGCCCTTCCCCGAGACTTTGAAATGCCCCTCTTTGTTGGGGAAGCATGCAAATGTTCTCATTATTTTTGGTGATTTGCATTATTAAGGAAAAGTTATTACCCGGGCTCAAACTTCCTTAGAGCGCCGGCTCAAAGATACTGTTTGACTTGCTGACGCTGCATGTGCGAACGGACCCAATAGCGAAATGCTCAGGAGTGTTTGATTTTTAAGAACCTTTAATTGCTCTAAGGCCCCGTGCTGTAAACAGGCTGAATCTTGGCTCGCTTGTTAGATAAGGCTGAAGGCGCTGGCTCAAATTAAGAGTTAATCCTTATTCTTAGACCAAGGGAACTAAGTCCTCAAAAGAAAAAGAGAAAAAAAAAGCCCATTTAGTGGTTTTTAATCCCAACTCTTAGCCCTGGGTGCTGCCAGAGCAATCCCAGCTTTGATTCTGGAATCCCATTTCTCATTGTTCCTGTCTGTAACCGGGGCTTTGGCCCCCGTTGCACATGAAGGTGATGGGGTTGTGTGCCCAGGACCCTGCACATCCCACCTACATCTGCGACTTCAGCTGTGGGACTTCAGACCCCAGGCTCAGTGTCCTTCATGTTTTGGCCACTTGGGTCTTCCCAAATGATATCTGTGCCCGTCCACGTCCCCAGGGACACCCCGCATTGTCCTCTGATGGTCTAGGGGAGCCGGGATGGAGCAGGGCTCTCCTGCAGCACAGGGACAGCATGATGGTGGGTTCCCCTCCACCAAATCCAGGGGGACCCCGAAGGGAATTGCCCCCGGGGGAATTGTCCTGCCACACTGCACGGGGCTGGCAGGGCAGGAGCAGGAGCTGGGGAGCAGCAGGGAGAGCATTTAAATGCCTTGAATCAAGGGAGGTGATTGCGCTCAGGCCACTTTGTCTTCTTGACTTGGAGCATTTTCTCCTCAAGGGCATTTAAAAACAATGGAGTACAGCCTTCAGCTTCCTAAGCTGCCACCTTATTATCCTATTAGTCAATTATGGCTGCTGAGGAGCAGGAGTAAGTGACAGGATGGCAGATTACAGCAATTTATTTGCAGTTCTCATAGTCTTGTACCGCATATCATCAGGCTGTTTAAATTTAATGATAGGGTTTTTGCATGTGTTTCAGTGCAGTTAAAGTTGTAATCAAAATGTTTAGGAAAACCCCCACTGACCTGCATAAATACTCCCATCTTCAGCATTGCTTTAATGCCCTGTTGTAATCTTTATTAGCAGAGCTGACTCACTAATTAGGGGAAGCAACCTGCCTCGGAAATAATAGATTTATTTCTTTTTTACCGCTTTACAAAGCGTTGCGGCATGGAAGTTGCTGGTTACTCTGCCATGGCTCTGCTTCTGAGCTGTTCTCTCACCGCCCACCTGAAGGAAATGAAAGCCTAGAAGCAGGTACATGTTCACGTAATTTTCCTGAAGCCTGGCACAAAAATATTCCAGGCAGGGGAAAAACATCTCCTGCCAGGCTGGAGGGACCAGGAGTGGCGCTGCTCTTGGAGAGGTGGCTGTGGTCAAGCATCAGAGCCTTCAACGTGGCGTATTTGGTGTTCAGGCATCACTGTTTTGAGGAAATTGAGGAAGTACCAGGGATTAGTTTGTCTCTGTTTCATTTGTAGCTGATGAAGAGGGCTGTGAGGTCTGAGGGATGAAGGATGCTCAGCAGCATCAGAGCTCCCACAGCCACGCATTGGAGAGTCCAAGCGAACAGCAGCCCTGCTGCCTCGGGTGCTCAAACACCCGGCTTCTGGAACATTTAGGAGATTTCACTCCAGGATTTGGGGTCTAAGAGGAACACTCGGCAGCTTTTGTTCCGCATGGAAATGAATGGGTAATCAGCAAAGCCGTGAGCACGTCAGTCAGAGCGCTCAAACCCCAGGCAGGGAAGATGGATGAGGCTGCAGCTGCCTGCCACTGTGTGCTCTGATGGAAAACAGCAACCGAAATGAAACCGGAATATGTAGGATGAAATTTAGGGCTGAAGGGTTTCGTGACATAAAGGGAGCTCGAAGAATAGCTGCCGAGCACTGAGTCTGCAAGCCGCGTTGCTTACACAAAGCGGGACGGTTGGGTGGCTGGGAGACAACCTGCGCTGAAAAATACACGCGAGGCACGGGTTCCTGCGGTAACACCCTAAAAGAGAGCCTGGATCCCACCACAGCACATCAGTGGCAGCAGCTTGGGTTTTACCAAACCACTCTCAACCAGCCCGAAAATGCAGCTCTCTCCATCCCACTGCCAGTCTCAGCCAGTGCCCGTGCCATGCCCGTCGGTCACTGCCTTCCCCTGGGGACTTGGGAAAGGGTGAGGATAATCCTGGCTTTGTTTTCTGGAGGGAAACAGCAGTGTCATGGGATTGGGATGTAGCTATTGCTAATTAGTGAGTACTGGTACGTCGAGCTGAGCTGCGCTCCCAGGGATACGCAGTCGTGTGTCTGATTGAGGGAATGGTTTACAAAGGGTGTTGCTTTCTGCAAGGGCAGGGACAATTAGATGGATTTTCTGTGAGCTGGTAACCAAGAGGCATAATACCATTTATTATCTCCATATTGGGAATATGTCACATAAAAATATAATTGATGAAAGTATTATCTTGCTTAATTACGAAATCGAAAAAGCCACTTTCCCTTTATTTACAGATTATTAGCAGCAGTATCTCCTGCTTGGGCCGTGGCGGTTTGCACATAAGTCACACGCTCCGCGCAGTGCATTTGGCACATAACTCTCCGAAAGGACTCTGGCTCATCAGTTCCTGAAATCACAACTTCCAGGGACACACGCCTTCGACATCCAACGATATTTTACCAAGAACTCAGTACAACTAACACCTAGGACAATTGATAGATTAGAAAAAGAACACCAACATTTATTTTTCTGTTTCATTAAGTAAGTGAATTCCCTACGTCTTGTATCAGACCTCTTCAAGGGAAGGAGTTTCACCTTGAAGGGTGCTTCGTGTAGCTGGGATAATTATTTTTCCAGTGCTGTTTGGCAGTAAGTCGCTCTCCCATGATTTTGAGGGTGTTCTTCCAGCAACAAGAAACTTACTTTTAATGGGAAAATGTGATTATGAAATATGGGAAGGCTCTGAGGCAGAGATAAAATTCAAGCTGGAGAAAACAGGAAATCAAAGACAGCCAATTGACCCTGTTTTGATTCTAAGCCCTCACTTTTCTTTTTCAAACTTCATTTTTAAACTAAAAGCCTTTTCAAACAGAAAACCAGGCTTTTTCCACCACTTACAATATTAAAACCAAATAGAACAAGAGTTTGACTTTGCATCAAAAAATGTTAAATCCAGTATTTTCACACCAAAAAAAAAAAAAAACACGCGTTGATGTCAATGAATTGGCAGTGCCTGCTGAAAACAAATTAAACAGTGAAGTTTTTTTTTCATAACGAGTTTGAGCAAAGGCATTCTGCTCAACGTGAGCAGTTTGTCTTTGGACTGTGGAATATGGTTTTAGAGAACGTGTGAGAAATCCTTGTAGGATGCAGGTGGCCTCATCCAGGTCATTGATTTCAGAGACGCACCTCATCTTGGCATGATGAGCTCCCTTCAGAGTCAGGATCAATACAGAGATTTTGGGCTCAGGACAGCTCTTGTTGGTCCCCACCAACCTGGGGATGTTCACAAATGAGTCCCCAAGCACCCACGGAGGCTGTGCTGGAGGGAGAGGGTTGGCTTTGAAGGCCAGGAGAAGGTGGCAGGAGTGGGACAGGGCACTTGGAGAGGTCCAAAGTCTTTCTGCCATGCACGCAGTCGTGGTGGAGGTGTGCCCCACTTCACCACGGGCCAAACACTTCCAGCCTAAGGGAGCCTGCTCACGGGGTGTGTTGGCCCACAAGGTGCACAAATGCTGCGAAGCGGAGGGTTTGGGAATGTTCCCAGGGGGCCTCGCTGGTGACTTAACCGCGGCACTGCTCGCGCTCCCCGTGGTTGGGTTTGGGTGCTTCTGTGGCGTCTGAGAGGTATTGCCAGGAGAAAAAAAAAAAAAGAAAAAAAAAAAGTTGAAAAGCAGTTGGTTTTATTCCATCAGTGTGAAAACAGATTTTAAAGGAACTTCCGAGCAGAAGCTCACTGTCTGAAACATATGGACATTTTTCAAGCAGAGTAATTTATTAACCTCTATTCGAGTAAGCAGAAGCCTACTGAGATGCTGTTTTCAAGCTTGGTATAAAATGAGAGAGAAGCATATTTCTGAAAGAAGAATGACTCATCTGAAGTCCCTGTTCGCTGGTGCACACTTTTGCCCTTCTGAGCTGAGCAGCCGAGGCGCAGCCATCACAAAAGTGACCAAAAGAAGAGTGTTTTAGGCAAAGAGCTAACACCTACCAACGGGAAGCCCGGGGAACGTTTCAGTGCCAGGAATCCCTGTCGAAATGAGCTGCAGCCCATCACCAGCATCTGCTGGGAAGCTCTCAGGGGACTGGGGACACTGGTTGATGCTCAGTGCCCGCAGGGACCTTTCACTGCACCTCTCTCAGCTTCTCTTTGCACAACCTTTCTTTCCCTTTGCTCTCGGTGTTTTCCTGCACCTTGCCTGAAATTCAGGTTTGTTTTCTGGCAGTGTTTGAAAATCTGTAGCATTATAATGATAGCAAACAACGGCTTAAAACCCAGAAAGTTCAAAACCGTAGTTCATCAGCACGGTAGAATAAAGCCCGGGTCTCTGAACACATGGCAAACCCTGCCAAATAGCCTTTCAAAACTTGGCCAGCTTCAAAAATAGCCTGGGCCAGGATTTGCTTCGGTTCATCAGATGTTTGTTACTCCTGCTCGTTTGCTGCACGATGGCCTCATCTTTACAGGGGAAACTCCGCTCGGATCGTGGGGAGCTGCTTAAAGTAACTGGTGACGAGACAGAGCCTCTTATTTCCTCCCAGAATAGCCACAGGCATCGCAGGGATGAGATGCCACGCCTCGGGTCTGCTGCTGGCTGTCTCCTGGAGCCCACATCCAGACTCTGGCTGTGGCGGCTCCATGTGAGCGCAGCAGGACCGGGCTGGCAGGGAGCTGCTGGCACGTGGCGGCCACTGCCAGTGCCTCATTTAATCTGGGAGCTCTGGAGTCGAAATAATTAGCAGCATTCAGCCCGAAATAAGGCAAGATGCAATGGCCTGACCTGGTGATGTCAGAAATTTTGTATTTATGTCCCTTTATGAGAAGGGATTGTATTAAAAGCTCAAGGTGAGAGTTTGGGCTGCTCTCTCTCCTATCTGTCCCCAGTGATGCTGAGTGGCCGAAACTGCCACTGGTGTGGGACAATCTCTGTCCCACTGTGGGATGAGCTGCTTTGGGGCCACCTGCTGAAAGAGGCCGTGGGAACCCTGTCCTACAGCATCCTTGAGCAGCTGGTGGTCCTTAGTGCACCTGCAGTAAGCAGCAGAGACCTTCATGGGATAAAGCAGGCTTGCTCATGGTGACAGTAATAGTGTATGGGCTGCAAAGTGAGCTGTGCACGTGGGGATTCCTCACACACCCAGAAATCCCCACCTCAGCCACTGATATACAGTGGAGGTTAGAGGGGAAGGAGCCTCTGCTGAGTGGGAATTTAGTGATGAGGGCACGAGTCAGAATTTTTAGCTGCTGACCAACAGTTCTCTCCCAAAGTCCAAATAAATAAAAAGCATCCCTATTCATTGCAAAAACCATTTAAGCGTGAAATAAATTGCTGCTTTGGTTCAGTTCTCGGAGCTATGTTTGTTTGCACCCCCTCTCTAATCTGTGCAATAAAAATCCCGTGCTCTGGGTTCAGGCAGATGCGGCACTGATGTGACCAATGGGAGGAAGCAGGAGGGCTTGTGCTGTGCTGAGGACGTCAGCTCAGCCTTGCTGAATTCTCACTGGGGACCCAAAGGGATCAAATCCGTTATTAGTGCTTTCTGTAGGGCCAGTGCCACCCCAGAGCTCGAGCCTGTGCAAACACTTGAGGCCAGGTCTGCAGGAGCAGTGAGGCACCAAATATTAGATGAGAGTTGTGCTCTCCTTGGTGGGAAGGCTGCCTGGGAGCAGTTCCAGGTTTGCACAGCATTTCATCAGCATTTCACAGGCCCTGTTTCCAAATTGTTATCCCAGGGACTTGTATTCCCAGGTGATGCTGTGGGGCTGAGCCCTCTGCCTGTGGCTTAGCAGTGGAGCCACCTGTGATGCCCTTCCCGATGGCTAAATTTTTTCTCTCCGGAGTTCTTAATTCTTCCTAATTGGTACAGAGCGAAAAAGTCAAGTTGTTGTTGTTCAACCTTTTGGGGGCATTTTTTTTTCCTCTGACAGCATGAAATGTCACACACGTCTCCAAAGAGTCTACCAGTCGCAGAACGAGGTGCCACCGTCTGGGCACCAAAGAGCAAATCTTCATGAGGGGCTTCTGTCCTCCAGCACAGGGCACCCCGCTGGAGAAGCAGGTCCTGTTTTGGGTGGTGCAGAACCTCCCTCGGCTGCTGTAGGAGGACAGAGAAGTCGCAGAGCTGAAGCCAGCAGGCGCTGTGCAAAGGCTGATGGTCAGAGACATGGCCTTTGAGCTGCTCCTTGGCCAGCTGCATTCTTGCATTTTTCTTGCAGTCTTCTCATGTCATTATCCATTCATCATTCGGCATTTCCTAGCCAGTGGCTAGACAAATGCTTAGGGCAAACAGAGGAGCGTGGGGCTCCTAAAATGACTGTCCACGGGGAGTGCGAGTTAAAGGGTTCAGTACATGTTTCTGAGGGGGGTGGAAGGGATTAGGATGAGATTTTCCCTCTGTGTGAAAGAGGAAGCATGTGGCAGATGATTCAGAAGCTGTTTCTGGTACAGGCAGATCATTTCCTCCCAGAAATCGTGTGATGGGAGCGCAAGGGCAGATTCTCAGGGGATTCAGAAAACATTCCTGTACAAATACAAAACCTCTGGGTTTCGGGCTTTGGCCTGAGAACCAAACCCAGTGAGCACAGAGGCTTTGCTAGAACATGACCCTGCAGTCTGTTCAAAAGCAATTGGGAAAAAATAATTAAAAAAAAAAAACACCCAAAATCAAGCATCTGCTACCAAGGGGCTGATGGGGAGCGAGGGGGCAGCCGGGACGTGGGGATGAAGGAGCCACGTGTGGGACTGCCCGTTTCGGCTGGGCCCTGGTGTTCCCGGCGGTGTGCGCTGCTTTCCTCCCCTCTGTCATCATCACCCTCCTTCCAAGTGTCGCTCCTGTAAAAACTTCCCACTGAGAAATGTCGACGTGATTTTCTGATCTCTTTTAGAATAAAATCTCCCAAAATAGACCTCGTGGGAACAATTTTCCACTTCCAAGAACAAACTCCTGCAAAAAAAAAATGTTTTCATGCAGATTTGGGACCTAATTATTTTTTTCTCACTCATAGCTGGAGTTCTGCCACAGAGTGCACAGCAAGGCCATGAAACTTGGGCTTCACACACGGGGTGTGCTCGTCCTTGGGGCTCCCCTGCAGGGCAGGCCCAGGGCTGGGTGAGGCCATGCTGGCCTTGAAGGCCTCATGCTGAGCCCTGTGGTGGCCACAGCCTCCACCTGGCTGGAGAATCACAGAATGGCTCCGTTGGAAGGGACGTTGAAGATTATCCAGTTCCAACCCTCCTGCCATGGGCAGGGATGCCACCCACTAGATCAGGTTGTCCTAGGCCCCATCCAGCCTGGCCTTGAGCACCTTCAGGGATGGGGCATCCACAGCTTCTCTGGGCAGCCTGTGCCAGTGTCTCACCACCCTCTGAGTGAAGAATTTCCTCCTAATGTCTAATCTATCCTCTTTTAGTGTAAAACCCTTCCCCCTCATCATTATCGACCCGAGTAAAGAGTCCTTATAAGCCCCCTTTAAGTACTGAAAAGCTGCAGTGAGATCACCCCCGAGCCAGGCTGAACATCCCCAGCTCCCTCAGCCTTTCTCCACAGGAGAGGTGCTCCAGCCCCTTGCTCGTCTTCATCGCCCTCCCCTGGACCTGCTCTGACAGCCCCACATCCTTCTGGTGCTGGGGGCCCAGCCCTGGGTGCAGCACTCCAAGGCCCCAGGGGAAGGCCCCTGGTGCTGTTGGATTGCCCTGGATTAGGGCAGGGAGTCAGAATACCCGGGCTGGGCAAAGACACACAGCAAGGGAAACGCTTTGATTAAAACACTGTGTTTTGAAGCACTCGTTAGCTAAGCGCTGGGAGTGCCCAGTATGTGGTCAAATACCTTTGGAGTTGGTTAAAACACACAGAAATGTAAGGACTGTGTTTTCAAAAGCTCTTAAAAAGCTTGTTCTTAGTGGCAGAGGCTTACCAGGGCTCTTCTGCCTCAACCAATGTCACTTCATCTTCTTTCAGAGCAGACGGCGCCCTGCATCCACTGTGCCAGGAGGGGACGGGGTGCTCAGCCCTGGTCAGTCTGAACCCAACCCAGCATGCTGGCTCTGAGCACATGTTGCTCCTAATATGTGCATGCAGTCGGATGACTGGTAGGGTGAACGGGATGGACAGCATCCTGGCAAAAATATGGCAAAGCATGTGAAAGCCCTTCCAGGAGACTTGCAGGAATATTTCTGTCTGCAGCTTTACATCCAAGTGTCCCAGAAATAGCCAGAATACCAGACTGCATGCTTACTAGGGAAAGTGTGTTGTAAAAACAGCCTTTCTTTTCTTCTGAAGCTTCTGAAAAGCAGAAACCTTCGCTGGCACTGGCTGGCGATTAGCACATCGTGGCGGTGCAGATTAACAGACTGCCTTAGCTCCTCCGTGTTAAATGCGTTGGTGGCCTCAGACCTTTACTTCATATTTTTGCATGGACAGATGTCCGGATTGTTCTTGATGGCCTTGGGGGGGAGGCCGAGGTCAGGGCTGGAGCAGCAGCTCCCTGCAGTGAAGGCGCTGGCAGTCCTTTGCTTCCACCACGTACGCTCATTCATCCATCTGGGCTTGGAGGCTGCTGCAGGCACGGCGGTGTCGCTGTGAGCCCGGGCTGCCACGCACAGCCCCGTGCATCCCTGTGCCACGATGCACAGGATAGGTTCATTTTTGTACTCACAGCACAGCCAAGCCCTTAGCAAGGCAGGAGTGGGAGCCGTGCTCCTTCCCCCTTTCCGTATTACAGATGCTTCTTCAATGCCATTTGTAGCTCGGCAGTTCCCGTCAGCATGAAGAGCATTGTGCAGGTGCAAGCAGAAATCGTGCCTGCTTCCAGAAGGCTGTCTAACGCTGCAGACAGCCCTGGGAGAAGCTGGGCGTGGAGGTGAAGGCTTGGAAAATGGCTCTGCCCTCCCCACCTGCTGAAGCCCTCATCCAGAGAGACCTCAGCAGTTCTCAGCGAGGAGCCAGGTCCTCTCCCCAGGTGGGAAGTCGTGTGTCGACGCTTTGCTGCCACTGCACTGAAGCTGATGTAGAAGCCAGGACACGTGTAGGGGGTTCCTTAACAGCAGAGGGACCTGGAGCATCAGTGACCCCCCCTCCCGCTTGAATAAGTAAAGACCTGCACTCTTTTGACCCCCCTGCAGTATGCTTGAATTCAGTAAATAAACCGTAGGCAGCCCCAGACAATTCAATTATAGTCTGTCACTTAGCTTTAAATCATGGCTGCATGATTACAGGCAATGCCCTTTGGTGTTGTGACAATTTCAGACTTTTCCCCACCTTATTTTCCTCTCCCAACAGCTAAAATGAAAATATTGAGCGAGTCTTAAATAAGCTAAAGCTTGTCAGGGAGATCTGAGAGCATACACTGCCATTTCAGAGGCGAGCCGAAAACACTATGCATATGAAATGTATCATCAGTGGTAGACCCTGCTCGAGCAAGGTAGAAAGTGTCATCAGCTCTGTATGAAAAATGTAGAAGAAATTGTGCTCTCCTTCTGGGATCATGTGCACCAGGACAGTAATTTACTGGGGCTGACATTAAGGCAGATGATCCTGAATATATTTTAATAGCTTCAGCTGTCACTAAAACAGAAGCCAGTTTTGATCAACCTTTTTTAAGTCCCCCAGCCTGCACTTTGAGCCAATGGTGGATGCTTCAGTGTGCTAATAACCCAACTCTTGTCCAGTGGCACCGTTTTAAAGTGGCACTTTTTAGACAAGTATGGCAGTGTGCGCGACTTACAGGACAAGAAAACTTCCAAGTGGGGAGAAACACAGCCATCTCCTGTCCTTATTCAGGGGTTCAAAGGTCTTCAGCCACAGACCGGGGGTTCAAGTCAAAGGCTAGGAATACTTGAGCTCATTTCCGAGGAGATTTTTGTGGTTTATTTATGAAGTCGCAAGAGTTTCATTTTCAGTCCAAAGTGGTTTGGGGTAGCTCTGTCTGCGAGCAGTGCAGCAGGCAAATAAACAGCTGCACTGCTGAGTTCTTTGTTTTGGATACGAGCAAAAATAAATAAATTTAAAAGCTTTTTGGAGGAATAATTGGCCATGTCAAACCACGTATAGAGGTTCTGCTGACGTAATGAGCCATGATAGGAACCTCAAACAGCTCACCTTGCTGCCAAAGCCACCCGTGTGCTTCTGCCCTCAGAACTGAGCATTTTCTTTCTGCATGTTTCATGTGCAGCTGGCAAGGAAATAGATCTGGAAATGTATTAAAACTTCTTTCAGGTCCTATATCTGATCTGCAGTCCTCCAAGAAGCTTTTTTCATTTCCTTTGGTGTTCTTCTTCTGTGGTCGCTCTCCAAAAGAAGACCCAGGGAAACAGGAGTCAGCAGTATCAAATGTGGATAACTGGGGACTGGGGCTGTTCCCTTACCAAGTGACATTTATTTTGGTGTAAAAAAACATAGGGGATGACTGGAAAATCACTCTCCTAAGGCTCATCTTGGGTGGTGCACCCTGGAGGCGGAGGGGTTGTGCATCCCTCGCGCTCTGTGTGTGGAATACAACATAGCTGTGATAGTCTTGGTATCTGTTGCTCATTCTTTCTCTGATCTCACAGAAGTTCCTGGCCTCAATTATATTTAGAGACAATTAGTTCCACAGCTTAATTATAAGCTACAGCTTAAGAAAAATTAAAAAACTTTTAGCACTTTAAATCCGTCTTTGTTTTATTGGCTGTTCTTATTGTTTGAATAAAAACAAACGGGAGCGCCAAGTCTGCCTATTTTGTATGCCTTGTTACTGTGCACTCCCCATCTGACTGGCTCTGGGCTCCTCCCTGAACTTCAACACTTTCTTTCCTTCTGTGAAACTGTTTCTGATCACTCTCATTAGCTGTCTTCGGACCCGGACCAAGCTCTCTTGTTGCGTGCCTTTGAGGCTGCACGAGCATCGCCACGAGCATCCCACTGCTGAGCTCTCAGGGTCCTTCCCTCCTTGATTATCCCCCTTGTTTCATATTTTTCTTGTCCAAGAGCGCACTGGGTGCTCTGTGCCCTGCTGAGAGCATCCCACTCTGCCTGCAAACCCCACAGGAGGTGCCATGCCCACCTGGGCGATGGGGACAGCACGGCCCCATGGCCCCTGTCCCTGTCCTGGGGCTCAGCATCACGCCCAATGCCTTTCTGCAGCTCCTAAACCTACTGCCATGAGCAAGATGTAATTTTTGGAGGAATGTGGGAACGTGTGGCCCTGGTGGCTTGAAGGCAGACTTGGATGTGTCTTGGCAGCCGAGGGCTTGCAGCCCAGGCTGCTAGTCCTAGCTCAGCCACTGACCTGTTGTGTGATGTGGGAGGAGTGCCTTATTTTTTAACGTGTTGCAGATTTAGAGCATCTTTCGGTGTTGGACCAGTCCCCTACTTTTGTATACATACGCCTGGAAGAACAGTAACTTGGTCCTAATTGACTGTGGTGCAACTGTAGAGTAATAAAGTGTAATAAAATGCTAAGTTGCTCGTCAAGCAAAGAAAACAGCTGTTTGGTATTAATGTCTTCAAGAGGTAATTCCATGCCCAATGTATTCAGACAGAGTATTTTTGTTTGTGCTGGTGCGGTATAATAAAATACTTGGATAGTTAGTAGCTAGGGAAGGGTTTTTTGTGATTTTTTTATTGTTGTTGGCTCCTTTTCGCCAAGTACAACAGCACATCTCCAGTGCTTGTAAGAAGGTTGAGTGTAGCTGTGACTGATGCCATGCCACGGTGAATGATACAATCTCTCCAGTAGCCAGCAGAATTGGAACCAGCTGGTGTGTTTTGTACGCACACAGCTATTGAGTTGGGGGGAAAAAATAGCATTTCAATGCCGCAATCAAGAACAACGCATCAGCTCCTTTTTTTTTTTTCCTCCTTTAGATGCGTTTTGCACAAGTGCTGTCAGGGATGACTTGAGATTTCCCAGCAAAGAGAGCTACCTGCTGTGGGAGGCGAATCCACATGGTAACCCTGTGCTACCTCTAGAGAAGGAACCGGGACATCTCTGGGGCTGAGAGATGAGTTTTGCCAGCGCTGACTGTGGTTTATTTATGTATTGAAATTCCGATGCAAGTTCAGCGGGTGTGGAGACCTGCTGGAATAGTCATGTTTCTGTGCTAGGTGCAGTGGCTTGGTGTCGCGAGTGTATTAACCACAGGTTTACACCAAACATGCAAAAACAAATTAGAAATAGGGAAATACAAACACATTTTCTCATTAGGGGATATAAGTATGTGCTGACTGTAGTACAAATATAATTTTTATTCCATTTGTGTAACCTTTGGTATTTTAATGAAGTCCTGTTCCTGTGCGCAGCGTATGGTTCACTGTCAGATAATTTAACACTAAGAAAATCTGCCTTGAATAAATTAGAATATATTTGCAAATTAATTGGTTAATTAGATTTTAGACATCTCTTGAGGACAGGAGAGAAACAGATGTGTGCAAAAGCCACACAGATAGTTTGGGGATGAGTGTTTCTTGTAGGGTTTTATCACTCAGTTTTGTGCAAAACAGCCTTTCACTGGTGCCAAAGATTAAAAACCCTCAGCTTTAAATGCAGAACATTACACTCTAATTTCCGTGGTGCTGCTGGCCTTTTTTGGGGGACCCACGCAGGGCCACTCAGACCTGTTAGCTGCACTCAGAACAGGTGACGAACCTCTTGAGTTTCTTTTTTCTTGCAACTGAAAGCGACCACGAAGCCGTATGGAAACCCTCTGGGCCGAGCACTTGCCGAGCAGCAGGGAGATGCCAGCTGGCTTGGGGAAGGCAGGCGGCTCCTGAGGAGAAGCACATCTGAGATGGAGCCCAGGATTTTAGAAGAGTGGTCACCGAAGAAGGAAAGCCTGGACAGGGCAGGTTGTTTTCTCAGCTACGTCGGTGTAAATCCAGAACAACTCCACTGAGATTCACACCAGAGTAACTGGGAGCAGAATCTGGCCACCATCATCCACCTGACCTCAGAGCAGGGCTCCTCGCTTGCCTGTCTCTCGCAGGCCTTCCTCACCTCATTGTCAGGGAGGCATGAATTCAGTTTTGCTTGGTTTGGGGACTTGGAGCATCCACCCAGTAACAGCCAACTACTAATTAGTAAGAGTAATTAGGGATTCTGCAAGGGAAAGCAGCGCTTGTGTACTGGTTATTAACTTAGACCCCTGCAGAAACAAGCTCTGATTAGATCTTGTTTGGAAATGGAGAGAATTTCAGCTGTAAGAACCAGGATTGCTCCAGAAGCTGAGTGGGAAAGGATTTTCGGCTTACAGGGACGCAACAGCTCGCTGCAAGCCAGGCTGATCTTCAGAGCAGCAGCAGCGGGTAGGTGATGTTCCTGGCATCCATTTTTCATCCCTGCTAAGACATCCCCACCAGCTAAGCCCAAATCAGCAGGCTGATCGCTCAGTCCCTCTTGGAAAATGTCTGGGGATCGTGTCACTTCCCACGTCCAGTTTTATCTTGGGGATTCCAGTTCGGGCACGTTCAGAACCATTCAGCCAAATCTCATTGTTCAAAGCAATATTTGCAGTGTGCAGCAAGGCGAGCAGGAGCCCATCTGTGTGCGTCACCGATCATTTTGCAAACAGTCCCCGGGCTAAGCACAAAGCTCGCCTTGCGCTGGCTGGTAGGGGTCACGATACCGACGTCAGAGGCAGAAGCGTTTTTCCTGCTGGTGTAACCTCTGGTCGGCACCCAAACCCTGATGCTGCTGGGAAGAACCTCCGAGTAGTGCTCTTTGTTTGACCTTGGTGTGTTTTTGGAAGCGGCAGCCAGAACAAAGTGATGGCCTCGCTGCTGCCTGTGTGTGAAAACTGCAGCCAGATCTTCCAAGCCACGCAGCCGGCTCGATTTCGGGCCTTGCAGACCCGCACCACGTGTCCTCGAGCTGGTGCTGCTGCAAGCAGCCGTGTGCTTTCGGGGACTGAAGGCGGATTTTAGCGGGGCTATTGCAGATGAGCAGGGAGGTGCAAAAATCCTATCCAGCTGACTTAGATGCAGCTCCCTGTGTGGCTCAGCAGTGTGGAGATAAAAGCCTGTCTGCTGCTGGCCTGTCCTTTGGGGACCCACAGGCAGGGTCCCTGCCTGGTGCTTGGCCCTGCAATCCCGCTTACCCAAAGGCCTGGCTTGGCCTTCGGGGCAGCTCCCGGTGGCTCCTGTTCCCACGCAGCGTCTGGCCGCCCCCTGAGCCCGCTCCGTCCTGACCTCGGGGCTTACCTCCTTATCCCCAGCGGGGATTACAGGGCTCTGCGCTGCTGGGAAGTTAAATTGGATGAGGCAGGTGCCAGCTTTCAGCAGGACCTGCTTGGTACACCTGGGGAAGCAGCACGGCACCAGTGCATCCTCCTCCAGCCCAGGCTGCCCTGCCCTGAACCCTATCCCACCCCTGGAGAGGCTTGGAGGGCCACTGAGGCCCCAGGCAGAGGAAATGCTCCTCCTAAATACAAATTTGATAAATGCAGACAGCCGCAGAGGATGCGCACAGACGTTTCCCTGCAGCATTACATCTGTGTGTGCAGTGGTTCGGCGTGCTGGTCTCCTGGGGCAGGATGAGTTTGTGTGCTTGTTGAGAGTGTGGGGGTTGAAGGGAGACCCAAAAATACCATCCGTGATAAAATTCACAGAAGAAAGGTTTAACGTCATCGCTTATCTGCCACAGCTCCTCTGTGGGGCTGTTGTCAGATCTCTCATTCAAGCAGTGTTTGCTGAGGCTTTTGACAGTCTGTGGCAGCGCTGGGACAGACAGTAAGGTCATGTGTCACTTTAAAGGCTTAATTTTGTCCCAGATTCCTTCTGAGCTCTCTCATGACTTTCTCAGGGAATCCGCTGAGGCAGCACTTCGGCTGCCTGTGGACATGTGGCGGAGGAGGCCGCACCGTGATGGCAGGGAGCAGGAGGCGAGGGGTGCTGGGCTGAAACACAACCTGATCCCAGTACAAGCTGCCCACCCGCTCTCCAGCCAGCTTTCTGCCACAGCCAGGGTCCCCCAGCCCAACAAGAGCAGGGCACAGCAGGAGAAAATGGCTCTGAGATGCCTGATTGCGAAGCATAGGCCTCCCTCCCCGCCAGCACCGGGCAGCTGAACCCGGGCCGGGATCTGACTTTGCTTTTCTTTCCTGTCCTTCCTCTTCTCCTACAAATCTCCCATGCCAGGGCATTAATGCACGATGAGGAAATGGTTCTACACAGAACCCGCTCGCTGCAAAGGATAATAAATGCCAACGTTCCCAAGTAAATTATAGAGGACTTGGTACATTTCGGTGGAAAAGCTGGCTGCGTTGCTAGACAGAGATCATAAACCTTTGAAAGATGCAGGCAGGAGAAAGCAAAATATTCCGCATAAGGAAAATGTGATTGTCGTAATGACTTCGCTAATCCCCGGGTTTCCACTTTTATCCATTCTTGTTTCCAGTATCTGCAGATGAGCTGCGGAGGGTTTCAGTAATCCATTAGAAAAGAGCACTTTAAAACTTCCACCTAGCCATCAACTGCTGTTGTTTGCTTTTCTCCTCCTCCTTCCCTGCAAATGTGTGGGTGCCACAATTAATTTTGCCAAAAGGATTGTCAAAGAGTGAGCCTTTACGTTTGGTGCTCTGATTGTGCTTGTGGAAGAGTCCTGTGAGGAGTTTTATAGGAATGGTGCCAAGAGGGATGTACAGACACATAACACTGCTCTCTGTACAGCAATAGATACTTTTTAGACTGTCCCTTTCATCAGAGGGATTGTTCTTGAGAAAGTTGAATGCATTGGTCCGAAGGAGCAAAAATCCTGAAAGCATTTTGTTACTGAATTTGGTCTGCTAATGCGTAGTAGAGCGACCTAAGCAGTGCTGTGTAGGAGTTGCTTATCAGAAGCTGCTCTCCCTTTTAGTGTCCCCACACATTTCAGCAATAATCTGATGAAGCGCGTGTGCTAAAATATTGGAGGTAGCAGTTTGGTGCTTGGACAGTCAGAAGGCAAGAGATATTAGAAGCTTTTAGAGAAAAAGGAAGGCCAGATGGACCATGAGATTACTTCAGTGATCTCCTCCCTTCACAGCCCCTTCTGGGTCACCCAGTTTACCTCTGTGCAGAACCCAGCAGATCAGGTAGGGTTGCGGCGTGTCCTCCAGGAAAGCACTCCCTCCCCACCTGAGGAGCCCACCTCATGGGGAAGCCACCGTGTCTCCTGGCAGCTTGCTTCAAAGCTTAAAATGCCTTCAGTGCTGGGACGGATTTCTATTGCTGTTTGTTTCGTGGTTAACTTCCACCCTTTGATTGGTGTTGTGCCCTTTCTCGGCAGGTTGAAGAACTCTCAGCTCCTCTTCCTTCTCTCCCTGCAGAGCCACTTGGTGCTGTAATCAAGCTGCTTCTTACTCTTCTCTCAGATACGCTGAACGAGCAGAGGCCTTTAAGTGTCTCGCTGTAAGGCATTTACTGCAGTCCCTTAAATAAATTTTCTGTCCCTGTTCTCTGTCTTCAATTATTCAGCATCCTTTAAAATGCAGGGATATTAGCATTGAATGTGTTCTGGTGTCTGTCTCGCCGACTCTGGGTACACAGGGAAAATTTCTCCCTTGTTTGTACTCGGTGCTTGATGCATGTAAGGCTTCATTCACTCCTGTGTTACAGCCTCGAGTTGCTTGTCTGCGGCGACCCCGTAATCCTTTTCCGAATTGCTGCTTTCTAAAGTGAAAAGTTTCAGACGCTGGGCACTAGAGAGGATTTTGGTTTCCTGTTTTATAGTCCCTTAAACTGTACGTGAAAGATATCTGTGCTGCATGAGGATGCTAAAAAATCCTGCTCCGGGTCGGCATCTCTTCAGCCTCCGATGTCGGCAGGAATTGCTGACGAGCCCAATGCGGTCCATGAGGCACTGCCGGAGGAAGGTGCCTGTACCAAAACCCATCTGGAGTCTGTGAGAGGGAGCTGAGGGATGACATCTGCCAGGAAGTTTGCAGAGAGAGCTCACGGGCTCATTTGTACCCCCTCGGGGCATGGCACGCTGTGCCCAGTCTCAGCAGGGAATTGGCAACCTGTTCACCAGTCAGCACAGGGTGCTGCAGCTACTGCTTACAAGAGGTAGGAAGCTGGCGTTACCCTATGTAAAAGCCTCCTTTTGGATATCTGTACATGTGGCATGCTTATCACTGGAAGGTCCAAAAAAAAAACAAAAACAGGAAATTGGTTTATATTACAGATTTTTAAATTCGTATCAAAATTAACACACCTGTATAAAAAAGCAGTTGCACGTTGCGCCGTGTCATCGCACAGCCTCTGCTGAAGTCAACAGCACCAGGGCAAGTCTTCCCCTCCATCTGTTAGCTGTTAGCACTTGGCCGAAGAGATGTTGTTCCTCCGACTAATCTGATCACTGCTGGCACCCCGTCCTAAACCCTTTTGTCTGGGCTATCGTGTTTTCCTTGGCAGGCTGCAAGGCGTGCCAGAGCACAGGTCTCTCTCGGACTTGTGCACTTGCATGCCGATGCCTTTCTCTTTCCATTTGTCCTCGCCACTGATGTGCTGGAGGAGGTAGAAAGAGGCAGCACAGCGCAGGGAGCATTTAGATAGCTAAAGGCTCTCTGCCAGGCAGTGCAGGCTTGCCCCACACGCAACCCAGCAGGGCTGGAGGAGATGTCTGGCCATATCCAGGGCTTTGCTGAAAGGTTTTTTTTGGGGTGGAGACTCCTCCCTTCGCAAGAGAGAGCTTTCATGTCTGCTCAATCTAATAAATAATTCCGGGACAGCTGAATTTCTTGCTTTCTTTAAAGAAGTGTAATTATTTTAAAATGACAAACCGGTCCCTTTGTTGATAAATGTTTCATATCCTTGCAGCTATGCCTGAATAGTTTGAGTAAATAATGTATTAGCTCACAAACAGACGTAGCACATTCAGGCACACACTGCCCAGCGGGCCCGGAATGCTGAAAAAACCAAGCAGATGATCAGAGCTGTGCTGAGCGCTGGGCATGGGGAAGTGAGAATCGGGATCGGGATCTGGATCTGGACATAGCTCAGATGCCTGACACGGCACTGGGGATTCAGATGTGAGCAGTCAGGCAGGTATGCTCAGGAAGAGCTCTCTCCTTCAAGGTGAGTTTTTCAGTTTTGGGGGTTTGCTTATTCCTCTAACTTTGCCCTCAAAAAGGGCCCAGAGTTTTGAAAAAAAGTCATTCTGCAGAAGTAATAGGTAAGGATCTTGTGTCAAGGCAGGGTGAGGCGAGAGAAGAAGAGTATGCATGAGCATCTCTGGTTTCCAGATGGAAGCCTCTGTAAATAGTGCAAAAGCACGTACATGTGAGTGTGCGTGCAGGTGCCTGTGGAAGTTTTAGATGACAGTTTTGCACACCCAGGCTGAGCCCCAGAAGTCCCCTGTGCCACCTTGGGGGGTGTGCGTGCCACCCTCCCCAGCCAGGCTGGCTGAATATAACTCCCCAGATGCAGTGTAATGCCAGCTGAAGACCACTGGGGCTTCATAAACAGCCCGGCAAAAGGTCAAAACAGCCCGAGGAAAGCCAGCTGCAGTTCCAAGCACACAGTGAGCTGCATGCAGCTCGCATTTTGCTCTGGCTCTAGGAGGGAGGAAGGGAGGGAGTCTTGCTCCGAAGGGAACTTGATGATGCAGAGACGCAGAGGAACTTTGCTCTTCTCCTAGCTGCCTTTTTTTTTTCGCTGAGAAGAGCAAATAATAGGAAACTTACCTTTTGATTTACTAAGTCAGCAGCAGTGAGTGAGCACAGAGGAGGAGCAGGCCTGCTGAGTGACGGATCACATCACGGCTCCTCTGAGGAGCACGGCCCCAGTTCCTAGGCTGGCCTGATTTAGCTTTGTGTAAGCAACACGGAGGACGGGAATGGGAGGCATCTCTGGGAAACAGCTATCAGTGCAGTCACATTTTTCTTCCTGCTATCTCCAGCTTTCTCTATTAGAAAAATAAAATGATTTTAATAGTCAGCGTTAACTGCAATAGGAAATACATTTGCTGACTTTCCTGCCCTTCTGCATTTCACACCACTGCACTGGCTTTTTGAAGAAGTTGCTCTTCATTAAGTTCAGAAGATCAGAGCACGCTGTCCATCGCTGGAAACCCCCCTGGACTGCAGCAGTGCTGAGGTTTCACCCTAAAATTCAGAGCTATAAAATGAAAGCACACAGAATTAGGGTTTTCTTTTGTTCCTAGCTGGTGTCCTTGTCCTATTTTTAAGGTGCGCTTACCTCATTTATAAAAAAAGAAATAAAATACTTCGAGATCCTGAGATAAAGGCACACGTGAGAACTAAGGAACAACCTAAATATTGACATATCTGGATCTGTTGTGGTGTTGCCACTCATAGGGACTAAGCTGCAGCTGACTTCTTAGGAGTAAAAATAAATCACTTCTCTATTTCATTCAAAGTCGTTCCATGGATTTGCTGAACTAATTTTTCCTCCAAGCATGGTCACATTTTGGGTCAGCGTGCCTAGACGACGTGGGGCTGTGCCAGCAGTTCCTGTGTAAAGTCCCTCTTTTTTTTTTTTTTTTTTGGAAACAAATCTAGTCATTCATAGAAATGAACTCCTGCATAATTAGAGCTGGTGTTGCACATCATCTCTGCTTTCCATTTTTAGATGCTGCAGCTAGAGGACTATAACTTTTAAAGATGCCAACAAGCCACTTAGGAGCTCGATAGCCGTAATGGGAAAATCTGTGGAGCTGAATAGAAAATGATAAGCCTCATAAGGAGTAGTTTAAAACGTTCGGTAAAGAGCTCAGCCAAACACTCAAAGCAAGAAGAGAAACAATCGCCCCTTCTAAGTCTGACCTCGGCGTTTTGCACTTTCTCTGCTGTCCCGCTGGTCCTGTCCAAATCCTGCAGGAGGTGAAAGGAGAGGATGGTGCTCTTCATGCCAGGAGGCTCTGGTGGGCCCAGTTACTGGATTGTGGCATAACTGGGGGCAGAGCCCTGGTTTTATCCTTATTTTCACATGCAGGCCTTTTTGGTGTGATCAGCCATTTATAGGCTAGTTAAAACACTCGGTAACCCCAGATATCGAAGGATGAAACTCTAGAAAACTGATCCTCTTTAGCATTTTTTTACCTCAACTTTTCAATAAAGAGCTATTTAAAAATAATTAAGAAAGATGTGGAAGGCTTTTTTTTTCTGATAGACAGCAGGGAATCATTGGCTTCAGAGCCTGCAGGTGTTGGCAGGTGAGAGGTCTCACAAAGCGCCTTTCTTTTCTCTGCACTTGGAGGCTCTCAGGTATGTCCTGTAATCTCAAATTGAGGCTCGGAGGCAGATGAGCTAAGATTTGCTCCTTTGTTCAGAAAATGCAGTATGGATTTCTCTTTGTTTGGGTCTTTAATCCAAACTGATGCTTTAATAACTACAATTCCAGTAGTAGGCTTTTTTCTTTCTTTCTTTTTTTTTTTTTTTTTTGTAAGTTAGAGAAGAAATCAATAAGAAAACTGGTTTTGCAGTGGGAAATTACCTCAAAGATGTTCGCAGCTGGACTGTTAGAGCATTTGAGGTCAGATATTGGGCCAGCTGGGGTTATCTAGGCCAAGTGTTTGATGCTGCTTCACTGCTAGGAGAAGGCTGAAGCCTAACAAATTCGCTCTGCAAAAGAGAGGATATAATATCCCCAATTTTAAAAATGAGCTCTCTGTCAAAATGCCAAAGCACGCTATCGGGAGTTGGATATTACTTTCAACTTAATTCCACATTTCTCGATGCAAATATGGGGGAAGATGGCTCAGCAGCTGGAGCCAAGGTTCAGGGTTAGGAGCTGTTGGAGCTCTCCCCGTGGTGCGCGTGGCCTGCCGCACCGCAGCCCTGTGCCAGCTTCCCCAGCAGTGAGATGGAAATGCCGCTTTGTTCTCCCACCGACGTGCCAAGGTGCTTTATATTAAAATATTCAAAAAGTGCTCTGTGATCTCTGGAAAAATAGCAAGGGGGAGGTACCGTAATGATGCAAAGCGTTGGCGTAAATTGTTGTTGAAGGAAAAGTTGGCCTTGTCTTCACCTTGTCCAGCAGCTTTGAATCACAGAATGGCTTGGGTTGGAAGGGACCTTAAAGATCACCCAGTTCCAACTCCCCTGCCATGGGCAGGGACACCTCCCACCAGACTCATTTGGGTACTCTTGTTAAATAATCTTTAAATTAAACTTAAACATCAAGTTATGCTGGTGAGAAAATATTTGCTCCTGCGTATGACTGCTCGTCCTAGCTCGTGTGACTCCCGTGCTATACGAGCTTGTTGGCTAGCATTTGGCAGTCCGAGCCTTGTGCATGCTTTGCATGAGCCTTACAGTGCCTTCTGTGTGTATATTTAGACAAAGTGTCTCATGCTGAAAAATCGTTAAAGCGTTTTGTATTTGTTAGGACATGCGTTGACTTCGACGCCTTGCGGACCCTAATGTTTCCGTGCATAACGTGGAAGTAAAGTGAATACGACTGTGATGCCACTGAAGACTTTAAAGATGATTTAGATTTCGATGGCTACTGTCCATCCTAACTGTAACAAAGCTCCTTTGTCAGCACATTAAACCGAAAACTGTACTTGCCTGTTCTTCTTTGTTAATCCAGCCCTCTGAACTAAAAGGAAGTGTTGGCACAGTTCCTCGCCCACAAAGGAGAAAACATTTGTACCTTGACGTGAGCTGCTGAGTGCTTGCAAAGTTTCGTGTCCGTTGCTGGGCCTTGCAGCATTTTGCAGCACTTTCATGAATTTTGCAGCATTTTCAGTCCCAGCCCATTCTTGTAATTGCACTCAAGTGTTACCTGTGTGCCGAGAGTGCTGTTGATGCATGCCACCACCGTACGCAGACCGTAGCATCCCTCCTGCAGCCGGGGCAGCATGGCTGGCTGCATCTCCGGTAATGAACCAGGCTGAAAGAAATACTCCAATGGCTGCCTGTCAGCACTTGGCAAGAAAATCCTTTTTATGTTAGTTTCAAGGTCGTCAGATATCATTATAGCCAAGTATTAAAAATTTCAAAGAAAGGAGGCAGTGTGTTTGATTTATAGAATAATTATCTAGCTTTAGCTCTAACTTGGCTTTGGCAATGGTTTTGCAAGCACTCGAAAATTAAATCCATTTTTTATCGCACTACAAGGTATTATCTCACAGCAAATGATAATTAAACACCTGTGAAATCAATTAGCCCTTTAAGCAGGGAAAAAAAAAAGTTTTCCAATTATGTTTTTGCACCTCCAAACTTTCTAATTCCAGAACCAGCACTTGTGGAGAGGGAAATGAACTGTCAGCCAGCAGCCTGCTAACCAGCGGCAAGATCACCCAAGAGCATGGCGTGGCCATAAATCCCAAAGCAAGCAGTCTGTGGGGACGACACCCTTTCAGGCAGGACGCGTTAGCCTTCCGAGCTGCGACTTAGGCAGCTATCTATCTGACACACAGCTGAGCTGTCGGGTTTTCTGCAAAGATGGTTACTCACTTGGTGTTTCCAATGCCAAGTTTTGCTTGACAGTTTATTTAAAAGCCGGCATACCTTAATGGAAACCAAGCAACGAGACACGCTGTGTGACAGAGTGGGTTTCTTTTCAGCCTCTCCAGCCCATAGTTCACAGCCATCTGCATTAAGAATCACCCACAGAAAACTGGCTGATTGCTTAATAGCTGAAACTTAATATACTGGAAAACTAGGGAACGCTCTGCCATTTAGCCTCGCATTATAGGTCTTTAATATCTGTCTTTGTTGTAGCACTTGAGCTGATCCAGCTACTTTTGGAAGGTGCAGCGTGTGTCCATGGGCTTGCAGCCTCAGGGAGGGAGCCCTGGACATACTTGGTAAAGTGCCATTGCGATTTTTGGCTCGTGAAGGAAAAAACAGCTCTAGTCCCATCTGACATCTACAGCGGTATGTGCTGATCCTCCCTGCCAAGATGAGCTCCAGCATCTTCCAAAAGATGGATTATGTGTGGCGCTGCTAAAATATATGCTGCTGGGTTGAGGCCATGGCGTTCAGTTTGGTTTCTGCTCCTGTGCTCTCCTCCATCTGAGGCACCGTACGGCCGGCTCTCGGCGGGTGCTGTGTCCCCAGAGAGGAGGGAGGCAGGCGAGGATGCTGGGGTGGCATTCCCAGGGTCTGCCCAGCAGTCATCTCTATCTCAGGTTGTCCATCTGTGAAATGGAGCTGATGGTGATGTCCTGTATCAGTGATCAGAGGATTGTGTAGGAAAATACGTACATTGCTTTGTGATGAAGCGTGGTGGTGATAAGCATTACATCTGAGTAGCTGGACGTGTGTGCTGGTTTAAACAGCCTGCCGTCTTTTCAGACCTCTTTTTGGTCAGTGCCAATTGTTGCTTTTATAAACAACACAGTTTATATTAAAATTGGTAGCGCAGACGTTTCCCAGGGTCGTTTATAGAAGTGTAGTGACATGGGGAAATGCTTTAGCTGTGAGGAGGAATGCGTGGCATGGCTGAGTCACGGCGGAGCCTCCGCCGCCTGCCTGCCTTGGGATAACGGGGAACCAGGAATCCCAAGCAGCCGCCTGATCCACGGGCTGACGGACGGCACCCCACAAAAATAAAAAAGGGGGGGGAAGCGACAGAAACAACGCGTTGGGTCAAGAAATTAAAACTGTAAGAGCCCTTTGCTGAGCGACATTTCTCCTCCTGGTAATTGCCTGTGCAGCGTTTCGGTGTTTACACCTGCGTGATAGATGGGGCCGGCCATGTTTTCCCAGCTCTGGGTGGTAGCAGGGAGGGGATATTTCAATTAAAGCGTGAATACATTAGGATTGATTACAAATAGAGCTATTTGTTTATGCTGCCTAAAAAAAAAGGTATTAGCTGAGAACGCGGTGCACTTAATCATTGTGGAAGGAAACCTGAAAGTTAATAAAACATACTGCTGATCCTTACCGAGGGATGCAAGCTTTGGGTTCATTCCGTAGCTATTTTAGTTTTAAAACCCCAACTGTGACTTTAAAGGCATATGCAGTTTGGATTTTGACATGTCTGGATGATGCAGCTGAGGCCCAGTCCGAGCTGTCCCTAAAATTGGCAGCAAAATGTTACCTCGGTGCAGACGTGCCGCAGGAAGGAAAGCTGGAGCAAGAGCAGTAAGCGCGTGTCCCCCTTCCAAGGCCGTCTTCAAACCAAGAAACCAGGAGCTTTTGGAAATAAACAGCCTCCAAGCAAAGCAGCAAACTCCTCTCAAAGCTTTTCCTACAATAAATGCTCTGGGGGATCAACCTACCTAAAGGAGAGGACCAGGATGAGGCAGCAGAAACCAGGGTGTGCTGGTTTGCGGGAGGTGGCTGCTGCTCCTGTTTCTTACGTGAAGGTGGGCCCCAAAAACCCTCCCTCATGTCTGAGTTTGCCTCCCAGAGGTCTCACTGAGATCAGTCGGTGAAGATCAGGGGGAAGTCAAGCCCATGATGGAAGCGATGTTGGTGTTTACCACAGGTACCAGGTCAGCACTGAAGGGAAAAGCTCCCTGCAAGCGGTTGTTGTGGGTTGTTCACACCCAGTGAAGGGCAGCGGGGCCCCGTGACTGTGGTGCCTCACAACAGCCCATAGCACATGTTGGCCCCATTCTGTACACACTCTTTCATACTTAGTGCTGTTTCTGGTTTTGTTTCTGTGGGCCTCTTGTGCCAACACCTCTAGACTTGCCTTGCAGTGGCCCTGAAGCTGCATGTCCACCTCATGGCCTGTAGGTTCCCTCACCACACGATGCTTTGGTAGCTAATGCCGTCTCCAAGCCCATATTTAAACACCTGGGGCTATCTTCTCTCTTTCAGTTACGTCAGTGCTGCCCACAAACTAGTAGTAGTATAATTGGCCTGTAGTATTTAAGGGTTTCAAAGCAATAAGTACCTCGTCCCAGGGTGTTGGCTGAGGGGAATTAAACTGGGAACCAGTCCTTTCGCACTGTGCTCCGAGATGGTGTTGAGTCACCTTAAAAGATTCAGGCTGAAATTGCAGAGAAATTTGTCCCTGAGAAGAAAGCCGGTGCAATTCATGAACTGCAGCATCTCTTGATGGATTTTGCTTTACTCCGGGTCTGCTCGTGTTACATTTGCGGGTTCTCCCTGAAGTGAGTGGAAATTTTGTGCCCATACATCAAGGTTAGGATGAGGCTCTCTCTCCCTGTATGCATGATGTAGATAAATTACTTGATGACCATGAACCATGCTATTCCAGAGCTAAGCAATAAATCACAGGTTCAGCTTTAAAAGGAACAAACAGGAGCAAGATCCTAACTGGTTTTCGGGTGGGAAATGGTCGACAAATGCCTTTTATTTGCTTTCGAAAATCTATCCTAATACCAGCAAATCAGATATGAAAGAAAGAGGGCCCGATATAAAACCCCGCTGACATATGGAGGTCTCACTTCCACTGCCCTCGGCCTCTGCTTTTCCTTTGTGCTCTGATTCTGCCATTGACGTTTTGTGGATATCGTTGCATTCCGGGGTATTAACAGGATTTTACATTTTTAGCTAGCTATTGATAGCTACCATTAGAATCCACCAGTCCCCAGGAGTTATATAGGAGTTATGACTGGTGTATTTTAGCCCTACGGGGTATTCTATTTTTGGTATTTATTAAGATTTTCTGTCATACAATATACAGTAAAAGCAACGAGTCTCAGACCTACTATGCGAAAATGAATGCTTAAAAATGGCAAGGGTTTTTTTTTTTGGCATTCCAGTTTCTTGATGTTTTCCCCCATGTGCTGTGTCACTGCTGACTGCTGAGCTGAGACTTTAGGTGCCGATCAATGTCCCACACCGAGAAAAGGAAATTACTGCCACTCACATGGGATATATATATATGTGTTTTAACCAAAGTTGGGATACGATTTAAAAAAAAATGTACTTTGAAGTCTGTTTTGTAGTTTTAATTAATGCAGCGAGGGTTTTTATTTTACTCTCAGTGGAGATAATCTTAATCCATTCACAGTGACCTTTTCTTGTGCAAATTAGTTGTACACGCTTGTTTAAGCAAATGGGCCTTTGCAAGATGTCTCTTCCTAAAGACGGAGCTTATAATTGAAAATTGGCTTACTCCCATCTGTCTGGCCTGGGTGAGAATACAAACATAGATCTGGAGTTTTTTATATATAAAAGTGTAATCATATACATACGTATATATATATCCGTATCCATATCCACAAATGCAAAAAACTTGCTGTGCCTGCAGGCTGTGATTAAATTAGATTCTTAGTGTTAGGAAATTTCGGTGTCACAAGTTGGTGTCAAAATAATGTCTTGTCTCCAGAGTTGAGGAAACCCTTCAGAAAGGAGGGGTGTTTAATCCTGAGCCCTTTGTCTCAGGAGGAGCGTTGCAGCGAGGTCAATGCCATTTGCAGTTGTACAGGTTTGCCAGAAGTACAATTAGCTAATAACTGGCTGGAAACTGGGGGGATCTGATGGTGGGTTTTTTTTTGGTAAATGGTTTTGTAGTGATTGATGGAATCAGGGGAATAAACAGAAGTATCTTAAAGATGTAATTCGGAGGAGCAGGGGTCACTGCAGCTATGTGGTTAATTGCTAAAATTTGGCTGCCAAAGCAGTTTATCCCTCCTTCTCCTCTCACCACACTCCACAATAACCACCTAGAGAGTCATTGTGGCCCCCTTCGCTTTGTCAGTGCCTGGTTGATAAGGGAAGACTTGTGTGGCAGAGTTTGAGTATTTTTTTGCTTTGTACAAACCCCTTATGCGGAAATGAACACAGTTGTGCGTGACTTGGACTGAATCTGAATAGAAATCAGACTCACAGGGGTGCAGTGACGACGCTTTGGGTATAAAAGCATTTAATCTAAGTTTATTGTTAAGAGTTCATGCACACCTACTTACACAGACGTGGCTGATTTCTGCGAAGGCGGAATGATTCCCTTCATTCTCGGTTTCAGTGCTGCTGTCCCAGTGCTCTCCCGTGGTGGCTGCTCCTTGGGGAGACCAAAGAGGGGCGAGCACGATGGTCACACACGTGCACACACACGTGTGCACACAGGGGAGGGAGCTGGTTAACCTGATGGAGAGCCATCCTGGTCAGAGATGATTTTATCCAGACGTGTCTCAACAGCTGTTTGCATTTTCATGCCCAGTTACTCGAGGACTCGCCGCTAATTGAATTTTCTCTTTTCTCCCCTGTTCTTGTTAGGTATGATTACCGTGAAATGCTGCACAATGCCACTTTCTGTCTGGTTCCCCGTGGCCGCAGGCTTGGCTCGTTCAGGTTTCTGGAAGCCTTGCAGGTAAGAGCTGCAGCTTAAAGCACTGCCTGTGCTGGCTGCAATTCAGCATGCAATAGCAGGGAGGTGGGGAGGGGAGAAACGTGTTTCATTTCCCTCATGGACAGTAATCCACTTTGCGAAAGCCTCTATTCATACTTCTGGAGCAATTGGCAGCTTCTTCCCGGGGGGGCTGAGCACTGCACTCGTCTGCAGGCTGAGCTGCGTTACCTCCAGCAAAAGGGTTTCCCTGGAGGTGGTGGGGCTGGGAGGTTGGACCGGCCTAGAGCACAATTTTGTCAAGCTGCGAGACTTCCCGTGGGGGACACTGACCTCCAGCAGTAAGGCCTGGAGCAGTGAAGTAGCTCTTCCTTTCCACTTAGCCAAAAGAGACCTGCACCTGCATCGTCTCCCTTGCATTACTGCTTGCTGAACATGCCAAAGGCGGCCCAGAGGTTGTAGACCCCAGATGGAAGCATCACATAAAGGTGGATGTAGGGAGCATACAGTGTGTTTGGGACTTCACCCAAATCCCCTTGACCTTTTAAAAGCATTTTGGTTATAATTTCCCTTTTTTTGCTGTTGGCTAGCCAGGCTCAGCAGCACAGCCATCAGGTTTCTGTCCCAGGCCTGACACTGACCTGAGACAGCTGTGGACAGCATGACCTTGTTTTTTTGCCAGCATCAGCTCATCCCCAGGGTCCTGGATCTTCAGTCACCTGTACTAAGCATCTTGGGAGGTGCTGCGGCTGCCCTCTGGGACTTGCATCTGGATTTCATTTACATGGGAGCCAGAGCTGAGGGAGATGGAGGCTGGGGAGCTTCTTGGTGTTGGTTAGAAGGCAAACGAGGACACCTTACAGGGCCCTGATGTCATTTTGCCATTTGGGAAGTGTCCCAGCATTGGCAGTAAAGCTGAATGTCATCACAACACTTTTCCTCATCAACCACAAAATGCCCCAGCTGTGATGACAGGGCATTGTTCACTGTAATGCAGAGCAGGATTCGGGTACCTAAGTTTAGATGTATGATGTCATTTTTGAAGCCCGGGGGTACCCTGCTGGTTTTCTGGGGCTTTTCCCCAAGGATTCAGGTCCCCCATTAGGTTCTGTCACATCTTCCAGCTGTGGATGGGTGTCCTGGATATCCTAGAGCATCTCAAATGCATCAGACACTTAGGTTTAGCTGCTGAACCCCACATCTACTGGAGATCCAGGTTCTGGGCTGTCAGTTCCCTAGCAGAAGGTAAAGAGCCCACAGAGTGCTGTTCCTTCCCCAGCCTCTTCAGAGGAAGAAGTGGGACCAGCTTCTTCGGGATGATAAGCGGCTTCAGATCCTTCCAAAAAGCACTGCTCAGCTCTTTTCTTGAGTAGGCCACCAGTCATGTAGCTGCTGTTGGATAAATCGTCTCGGGAGGAGACTGCAGAGAGCATACCTCACTGCACGGAACTTGGAGGCTCCAGGTCGACCATGATAAAATGCAGGCACTGAGGATTTTCCTAGCAGGCTAGCAGCAGTATACACTGATTATGATGAATTCCCAATTTTTGTCTGGCTGCAGGGCATGTTGAAAGACATAATCCACATTAGTGGAATGTTTTAAACATGAAAACACATTGCTAAGTGTTTTCTGCTTGGCTTTTTTCATGCGCTAATGTCATTTCCTTGCAGAAGATCACAGTTCTTTGCACATTGTAAGCACTGCTGTAATGCAGAGACGTGACTAGTCTAAGATCCTCTGTGTAATATACGTTACAAAGGAAGGTAGAGCAGTCTGGAAAGTTCCCCTTAATGCTATCTTTTGCGAGGTACAGGGGGACAGACCCCAGTCTAGGCTAGACTCAGAGCATGCAAGCTTGGCTTGATCCAAAAGAAAATGAACCAGAGCACGGGCTGATGCCGATCCTCTGGTAAGAGGTTCTTTCATCACTTCAACAGGCTTTTGGCTGGGATCTTACACTGTCACCCAGCCGACCAGAATGCAGTGGCAATCGTTTATTTATGGAAATACCGCACTGTTTACTGAATATTTGCAAACTTGCTCTCAGTGCAAAGGAACTTGCATGACTCGTAAAGCATAAAACAATTTAGACAAACCATACTGGTGAGAAATAGATACTAAACTTACACACTTTTTGTTTCTTTTAAGACAGAAAGCAATTATTATTTTTGTAGACAGGTGATGACGGATGGGTTGTGTTTGTGCAGTTGCTTCTATTCAGAGAGCTGATATCAAACAGGATGGGGAATTCACTCCTCCTAGGTGGAAGAAGTGCTCTGGAATTAAATTTGATATATATTTTCTGTAGGGTTGTCTTACAACATATTATAAAAATTGAGGGAGCTAGCTCCCCGCTGAATGGTTCACAAAGCAGCGAAGAAGGCAATCATTTTGTGTTAAATTCTCCAGGGTTATATTTACAGAATTTTAACAGCTCTGTCCTCATCTGTCAGCATAAGCACTGGATTTCTAATGCCGCTCTCCACGCAAAGCCCACCTTTTGAATAAGCCCCAAATGGAAAACGGTGAACATTTTGGCTGTGGTCTCTAGCTTCTTTGCCATATTGCCTTGCCTTCTGACGGCGTGGCGCGAGCGCTGGGGCAGAACTGGTGCAGAAAGCAGGAATCAAACAGGAATCTCATTGGCATGAGCCTTGAGGCTTGTGCCAAGTGTTGGCCGGCCACGGGTAAGCCCGCTAACGAGTGCAATGGCTCTGTGTGCAGGCTGCCTGCGTGCCCGTGATGCTCAGCAATGGATGGGAGCTGCCCTTCTCGGAAGTGATTGATTGGAAGCAGGCTGCCGTCATCGGGGATGAGAGATTGCTATTACAGGTAAGAAAAAGACGGCGGCCTTCAGCAGATCGGTGGATTATTGCCGCCGCCATCTAAATGGATGGGGAAGATGAATCCGAAAGGTCAGGGCTGTAAAAGAATTTTTATCATGAAGGGAGTGTCTGTGTCACGCCGGCGATGAACTCATTTAATGTGACATCATTCACGGCCTGACCTGAAGGTCATTACAGCCACCAGGCCGCGTGCTTCAACACAGGAGGCTTCTTCATTTTCCCTCTGGTGGGGAGCGCCTGGGTCACTCTCTGAGGCAGGGCCATCCCACACTGGTGCTGCAGTGAGGGAGAAGACATCTGAAGGGCGTTTTTGCTCCTGTCCTTCAGAAAAAGTTGGATCCTGGGGCTCCACCATTGCCGTGTATCTGGCTGGAAGGGGCTGGCGGGGCTTCTCACTCAGGCAAAGGGGTCTTGTCTCAGTCCGTGTAAATGCCTAACAGTTTTGTGGAAGCAGAACCTTTTTGAAGAACAGCTTTTTGAAAGATGTCTTCAGAAAGACACCGTTGTCTTTCTGAGGCAGTGTTCACATCACTTTATTGTTAATCTCCCTGAGATCATGCAACAAAAGTGAGCCAAGGAATTAGAAATGCCCTGCTTACCTTCAGTATCTGCTTTTGTCTTTAAATTCACTAGATATTTTCTTCTGTTTCCCTGGCAGACGTATTTTTTTTTAAGGTATGGAGAGAAATGGATATTAGGAAAAGTTCTTGAAAAATTGGCAGCATTTGCTGAAATGCCATCGCCCAGTGTGAAGCTGAGATCCACGAGATCGGGAATAGCCACCAAATTGCTGTGCGTCTCCTATCTAGTCATTTCTGTGTCAGCACCACTGACGTGCTTCCTGACCTCTTGAAAATGTTTTTCTAGGGAGACAGCAACGTTTCAAACTTTTTTTTTCTTCACAAAAAATGGATTTTACAGCTTTTGGGTAGCTGTCTGCACTGCACACTGTGCACTAGTGCACGCTGGCTTATCCCACAGTAAGAGAGGTTTTGTTATTACTAAATTTAGCTCATTTCCAAAGAGGCAAGGTATCACTATCCATGGAGAGAAGCATTCAAAGGCACGAGTGTGTTAGGACCCAGAAATTGAAGTACCTTTAAAAATCTCCTTAGATGCCTTCTTACTTGTCCGAAGACGTAAATATTCGTAAAGAGCTGGCCTAGCAAGCCTCGCAAAGTGCTGCCTGTTGCCATTAACGAGACACAATCTGCAATTTAAAAAAAAAAAAAGAAAAAAGAAATTTGATTTTTTGCTTTCATGGACAGCATGTTTTTCCGAGCAAAATTATTTCTGCCTTTAAATCATAATAATTTGCTGATCTTCACGCTTTCCGGTAACATGCCATTCGTTCTCCTCACAGCTGCTTCCATATTGAACAGCTACTGCACCATTATTAACAGTGTTTTTAAAGAGCTGGCAGAGGGCCTGAATGTCTGCTCTGGGAAATGTTTTTGTGATGTTACAGTTTTTCATTTCCTGTTTTAGAGCAGCTCGGATGTTTTTATTTGCATATTCTCCTCATCACAGCGCTAGGAGACCTTAATCCAGCCTTTCTGCATTTATTTTTGTGGGGTGGTTTTTCTCCTTCCCCCACTTCTTACTGAAATGACCTTTTATTAAGACGTCATCCAGTTCTAGTAATTCCAGTGTAATCCTGCCAGATTAGTATTAATACATCATTTTCCCCACCTGTCTCTCTGGACAAGTAGATTAATAACTAATAAGCAAATGCAGTTAAAGTGGGAGCCCTGATTTTCCTTTCCAGCTGTTGCAACAGAGCAGGCACCAAGGCTTTTTTTAAACCTTGGCACCGTGTTTGCAGGCACTCGCAGGCACAGGCTGGTCTGGAAAACCTGAGCTTCGTGCAGTAACCTTCACTGGCAGGGCAGCCTTCGCGCTCAGGGGCCCTAGCAGCAAAAGAGTATTGATTTCACTTCTTGCTCTCACATGTAGCACACATGCAAGGTTGCACAAAATGCAATAAAATGATTAACTTTATAGAAAAAGTGCCATGTTGCCACCGGGAAGGGACTTTGATTGTCTCTTTACTCTTGGTAATGAGCATGGATGTGGTCTGTGGACAGCCGGTACAGATAGCATTCATTATCCCCCTATTTATTGGAACTTACTGGAAAGGTAATGAAAAGAAAGAATATTCACCCCTCAAAATAAAATTTCATACAGTTAAATATCATTCTGCCACAGTGATGGAACTGATTAGAAAAACATGCACTAAAGCCTGGCTTTGGCTTCCGTCTTTCATACTTGCTTGAAAGGAATGTTTTAGCTAAAGACATACAGGGACCATAGCAGAGGAACAAAACGCACCACCCTTGACATTGTGACCATTTCCTTCTGCAGCCCTTACTCTCTGAAGCTCAAATTCTGTTTCATACTTAGCAGGTCTTAGAGAGTGAATGCAAACAATGCAGTTACAAATTTACTGATTCTCCTGGAAATTCATTACTTATAAATTCTTAGAATCTCAAATTTTCCCCAGGAAAATGTTTCATGTGAAGTCGTTTGATTCAGAAGTTCCTGTAACCAAATACTGATCCTTGCCACTTCTCAGAATATTTTAGGAATAAGCAAATGTGTTTTGATCAGGAAAGGGCGGATGTGTTGGGCTGCAAGTAACCTTCAGAGCGAGCTGGGATGTGCAAAAAAGCAACACACGACAAAAGTACACGCTTTTATAGCTCATGATTGAAGTAAAAGCTCTGTGAAAAATGACTGTCTGAGAACGAGGTGGCCTAATTTGAAATCACAAGAAAGTAGGTGCAAAAGCACAGCTCCTCGTTCCTAGAAGAAAGGAGTACAGATAAGCAAAATATCTTAGAGGCCTTCCTGGTTCTGTGAGTAGCCCTTGTAATTGAAGCAAATTGCAGTTAAACTCCCTTGACGATGTCAATTTGCATTGTCAAAGTAGCGTGCTGGAGGCATTGGTCGAGGTCCTAAGAAGTTAACCAGTGGCACATACACCCATTAGCTTCCCTCCAGCATGGAAGGGGGGTGTGGGGATGGGGAGAGAAGCAGAAGGGAAGCCCTCCCCTTCTGATCCAGTCATCTTTACATTTTGTGATCACAAAGCATTGCAGCAGGGCGATTTGGTTTTCCTTTGCAAGGCAACTTACACCAGAATTAGAGTGTTGCTTCAATGGAGAAGGGAGAAAAAGCAGCAGTGTTTTCCCTCGTGAATAACAGGTGTTGTGGGAGACATTATTCCTTCCACCCACGATAATTAGTAAAATGCAGTTTGATCCGCAGGCTCCCCAAAAGCAAAGTCTTGCTTCAGATGTTGCTGTGTTCTCCTCAGGGCACTTAGCGTTGCCATGCTGCGGTAAATGCAATCGCAGATCCCTTTAATGTGCTCTGAGAGTGGGGATTATTGCCGGGCCCAGAAGTCCTGCAGGTACCAGTTTGTGAAACTGCCGGTCCGTGAAACGCGTTGTGCGGGAGGGATCTGCGCAGAGCTCCTCGCTGTGCCACGCCGCAGCGCTGGGGAGGGGGGAGAGAAGCAACCCAAAACCGAGAGAAAGCAAATAAAAACAAATAAATCGTGTATTCCACAGCGGGCCGGTACGAAAGGTCGTGAGGGGCTGTGTTTCATCTGTGTCTCCGTCAGGGTTTGGGCTGTTGACGCACACGTCTTGCTGGATGGGAGCGCTGAAGCTGTGCAGCGTGCTAATAGAGGAGGGAACTTGTCGGCAGCATATTAATTTGATGAGATTGTGTTGTTTTGGGAAGCTTCTGACTATATTACATCTTGTATTACAGATTCCTTCTACAATCAGGTCTATCCATCAGGATAAAATCCTAGCACTTAGACAGCAGACACAGTTCTTGTGGGAGGCTTATTTTTCTTCAGTTGAGAAGATTGTATTGACTACACTAGAGGTGAGTAAAAACTGTCTGGGACCATGCAGAGCAGCCAGCTTTCCATAGCCATCGGGCTGCTGCTGTGCTCAGCTGGCACCAGACCTTGGTTTTCATGACATGCAATTGGTCACTTGGAAAAAAAAAAACACCTCAGCGTCTTGATAAGTTTTCTTCCCTAAGGAAATACTTCCTTCATTATTGGTGTCCGCATTAGAAAACTGACACGGTGAAGAATGAGAGCTATCGGACACGTGGAAAAGTTGTCATGTGTGATCTTGCCTTCGCAAGGCTTTATGGCCAATGAATCACTCTCCTTGTCAGTGGTAGTGAATATGTTTCTTTAAGAAACCTTTCTGGAATTCATTTTGGGAAAAAATACTGCTCTGAAGCTCCTTGACCATTCGATGCCTTGTGATGGGCTGTAGGTCTGGCTGAGAGAAAATGGGGGCTTGCCGGTTACTGTGTCTTACTGTCACACCCAGGGTAAGGGAAAGGCCCAATCATCCCTAGAAAATAGTAAGAAATAATCATCATTAGATTGCTATTAAACAGGGAGACAGGAGATCTCGAATGTGGAGAGAATCCTTTCTGAATTCGAGAGACAGAGGAGAGATAAAAGGCTCTTCAGAAGCAGAGCCCAGGATACAGTTTCAAAAGCAGGTTTCTCTTCTAATTGTTCTGCCGTTTTGCATTGAAATTTTTGACACACTTTTACCACTGGAAGTGGCTGGCTTTGGAGGTGCAAATGCATTTGTCTTATGCTAATTCTCCTGCAGCTGCGTCTGTCTGTGTGCGTGGTTGTAAAGTTCCACGTTTCCTGCTCTGCATTCGCCTGCAGACTGCAAGCAAGTGCTGCTGCCTGTATCTTGGCCTGCAGTGGGCTTGTTCGTGGCTGACCCACCTCCAGCTGCAAGGCATTCCCTTAGGTTTTCCTGCACCGGTGAAGAAAAGCAGCCAGGGGATATTTTTGGAGCCCCTGGCATAGCTGCACTCGCAACGATCTCTTCTACCCCTAATGAGCTTGACTTTGTCCGTGCTGCCTGTGGGGAATAGCTCGGCGTCCTCAGGCTCCCCAGGAGCACGGAGGAGGTAGTGGTACTGTCACAGCCCGTGCCAGGATCAGGCTAACAGAACTGGCAGACCACGTGGCAGTGCTTGCACCCATAGAGAATTACCCCTAGAGATAATCAGGGCGCCTCATCTCTTGTCTGCCCCTTCCCTGCACGCACCCTGGTATCACTAAGGGTTGCTACAAGGGGAAGGCTGCGCAGCTCTCCTCGCTGCCCCTCTCCTACCTGTGCTGGGCTGGTCCCGAGGGGACTTCACCTGCAGCCCCACAGCCTTGGTGTCCATCTCATCGAGCTCCAGCGCTCACAGATGTGTTTTTAGGGCTGCCTGGACCTCGTGGGACATTGGCCAATGTCGTAGGTGCCCAGGGGAGAGTAAAACCTGTAATAAAGCTCAGGCAGCTGGGCATCCAGCAGGCTGCCGCTTCTGCTCAGAGGGGAAAAAAAGAGAAAACAAAAATCTTCCTGCAAGGTTTAATTTAATGGAACCGAGTAATGTATGCCTGGCGTTGAAGTTATGTTCTGGGTTTTTCCATTTGTTTGCAAGGGTGGTTTTGGTTTGAGGGGTTTATGTTTGTTTGTTTTTAATTCAGGACTCTCAGAATTTGTAAAGACAGCTAAGAGGGATCCTGTTCATATGAGCAGATACTCATTTCACATTTCAGCTTGCCAGAGTGAAGTCCAGAGTTAACTTTCTGTAGGAAAGGAAAAAAGCAGCTGAGAGTGATTTTAGGTGTCAGAAACCTGCACGCAGTATATCCTCTTTTTAAAATTTGATGCCTGTAAGTAAATTCCTAGCAGGATTATTTTTTTTTTCTGGTGGATGTTATCCATCTTCTGTTGTAACACTGTGGTGTCACGGTGCTCTGATGATACTAGATATCATCTGAATAATCACCTCCCTGCTGCCTGCAGTGCTGTACCATGTCCAAGTATGAGGACATCAGTGCAGCAAAAGGCTTCACCAACTCAGATGTCTACAAGGGCATCGTGTCTCTGCTCTGCCTGGTATCCTGGACACCTGTGAAAACATTTGATCACGTCT
The DNA here is from genome assembly GCF_964211825.1 of Aythya ferina. Lineage (NCBI taxonomy): Eukaryota > Metazoa > Chordata > Aves > Anseriformes > Anatidae > Aythya > Aythya ferina. The sequence continues at coordinate 147,090,282 of NC_140297.1, read as the reverse complement.
TCAGGTCCCTGACAGCATTTGGAGACCGGAGCCAAATAGCTCCTAGCCCGGTGTGGGAGCTTTGAAGCATTTGCCCAGCTGTCCGTATTGCAGCTGTAGGTGCCATGGGCATGGCGTGGGTCAGGAAATGTTGTTCGTGTGGGTCTGCTGCAGTGTATCTGCAATTTTTCAGCTTGTTCTTCTGTGAAAACAGACCCAAAACACACCTAAACCCCTGGGCTATATGCTTAGTCTTCTGCTCAGGAGGAAGGGAGGAGGACAGCACAAAGGCACACAATAAATGTGCAGTGCTTGGCTGGGGCATGTTGAGAAGAGACAACGTTCAAGGCAATATATGAACTTTTGGAAGTGTGAAGATGAGGGAGAAAAAATATCGGACTGTTAATGAATTCCAAAGAGAAAAGGGAGATCTTGGCAGAGTTCATCACCCCTTCTTCCTCTTCCTAAACTCCTCCTGTCAGGCCTCACCATTGGAGACCCTGTGTAGCTGCTGCCTGTCCCTGCAGTATGTGCCATGCTGCGTACCCTGAATTTTAATCAATTGGTCCCCCATGTTACCCTTTTTTATACACTTCTGTGTCTTCTCTACTGTTTATCATGACAGACAGAGAGATTTCTTACATAGACCAGGAGTGTGATAAATTAATCTGCCGCTTGTGAGCTGTGATATAGGACAGGCCAGCTCCCCAGCCTGTTGAGGGAGTTTATGTGAGATTTGTGTGCCTGCCATGCACCAAGGGCCGCCTACCCTGCGTGGCATCAGGGGTCTGCTTCGTGTTAGGGCTGCTTCAGGCGCACTGCAGCAGCGCTGAGTGCGAGCCATGTGTTTCCCCTGCAGCCTTGTTGGCTACCAGCGCAATGGAAAACTCCGCCGCCTGTGAAAACCTCCTGACCGTGTAAATTCACAGACTTCCCCTTATCTGATCATGCCCCAGTTCTGAGAAAACAGGAGGAAGGAGCCGTAGTATTTGGGCTTTGTGGTAAACGCTCGAAATTATGTAGTTTCCATGTCCTGTCTTTGTTTAGTGGCTTAACTTGCAGCTGGAGAACCAGTAGTCATCTCTCCCTGCTGCCATGCAGGAGGTCTGGCAGCTGGTACCCCTAACTTCCCAAACAAATATTCAGATGCACTCTTTTTAGTGGAGATATGGTCCTTAGGTCCTTTATATCCACATAAAATTAAGTTTAAAACTTAGGCATGTGAGTGAATTACTGCATGTTAGCAATGCTAATTGGCTGCAGGCAAAATTAAGACCAGCGTGCAGACACCTAACATTGACCTCAAGTTAACTGTGCTGACGTGGCCACCAGCAGTGGATCGTCTAGCACAAGGTAACTTGTGATTTGGTGGCTTTATTTTGTCACAGCCATCAGAAATTCCAGGAAAAGTACTGGTCATGCTCCATACTGACTGAATGTCCTTGAACTCAGCTGCTGACAGAGGTTTCTAGCTTGCTTAGGCTCTAGCAGCTGCTTTTATTTGGCTTTTGTTATGTTGGGTCTTTTTGCTTGCTTTTGTTTAATTTTTTTTTCTATGCTGTGGGTACAGAACTTCTTTAATTCCATAGATTTTAAGGAATGGAGCATGGGATCGGATTTACTCCAGCTTCAGAGCCATTACTTTCACCCAGATACGTCTGTGCTAAGGCCAGAGACGTTAGGTTAGGAGAACCAACCTGTTCTCAGTGTTGGAGCCTTATGCAATGCATAAACCACCAATTGCATCAGATCCCCTTAGGAGATCCCAGAAGATGAGCTGCAGAAGGCAAGGAAATCCTGATTAGCTGTCTTAGCAGAAAATTCTTCCTCCACAATCCCAGTCCCCTCCAGTGTCCCATCCCCAGTCCTGCCAACCTCTGCTGCTTCAGAGGAAGACAAATAGAGTATGTGGCCCAAGAGCAGATTTCACTTAGAAAAGTGTTTCTTGCTTGGATGCTGAGCTTGTCTAGTTTTAGCTTCCCACTGCTGAATCTTATTATGACTTTGCAGCAAGTTGGTGTAAGAACCTGACTGTTCTTACGTGCTCCCAACTGGTCTGAAGTAATTATTATTAGTGTTACAAACAACACTCATTATATGGCCCTGTGTCGTTTTTGTAGTTTGTGGTATTCCAGATGACAAAGTAGACGACCTAGCAATCTGGTCTGCCCTTACAAATCTAGGAGTCTACATTTGTGGCCCTCAGCAAAGACAGAAAATAGTTACCAAAAGATCTTCTTCTATTCCAGCCAGCAAGGAGCTGTTATGGAACCGAGATGTAGAGTCAGTGATGTATCTGAATACTAATACCCCTTCGTAATAAGCAAAATGAATAATTAGTGCAGCCTGATTTGCTGAAAGCCTTTGTGGTTTTGAACGCTCTCGTTATCTCAAAATAATACCTAGCTTTGTAATGCCATCCTCGAGTAATTATCTTCTGTGAGCTCTGGATAGTAAAAACTGACAGTGCACTAATCGGGCTTGCTGCTGCCGACGTCCTCTCGCAGACAAAATCCTTGACTTGAAATACGGGATGCAATGAACTGCAAGGTCCCCGCATCCACGGAGCCTAATGAGGGGCTCTGAAACCTGAGCTGCTGAAGTGGTGTTGAAGTACACAGCTTCTGTGTCATTTTAGGAGAGATTAAGCAGGAACGTCTCATCATTTGTGTGCCTCAGCTTGTTGCAGACTGGTTGAGGAGGACTCCCGTCGGACGGAGTCCCTGAAACACCCACCAGTGGCTCTTGCAGGCTATTTAACAGTCATCGCCTCTCTTGTTTTCCAGATTATTCAGGACAGAATATTTAAGCACATATCACGTAACAGCTTAATATGGAACAAACATCCTGGAGGGTTATTTGTACTGCCACAGTATTCCTCATATCTGGGAGATTTTCCTTACTACTATGCGAATCTCGGTGAGTGAATCCTTCCTACCCTCAGCTGGCACTTGGAATATCGTTGATCTCTGAGCAGCACGTGCCTCGGGACTCGCCATTCATTCCTAGTTAACAATGATTTCCATTTAGCCTGTCTCAGTCTTCCCTGCCCACTGCAGACTGGGATGTCTCTGACTCATCGACATGCACTGTGGGCCTTGCAAATGATGTTTTTAAAAAAATCCCTGTCCCTTCATACTTTTCAGTTGCCAGTAATTAATGCCTGAGTTACTGACCCATTTATGGCCCAAGGGGACGCAAGAGGGATAGTTTTTTGCTTTCTTTGTTTATTTGTGCTTGGCAAATTGGAAAAGTGGTAATTTACCCATGCACTTGTAAATGGAGCCCAGAGTTGGTACGGATTTATTCTCCGTACTCTGTGTCCTCTCATGGATCCTGCTAGAAGGAATGCAAAGGCCTTACGAACGTGGCTTTTTCCCAAAGCAGATCTTAAGTGATGAGTTCTGCAGGGGAATGTGCCTGCAGCCTGAAATTATCCTGCTGATGACACTTGCTTCCACTTTTGGCTCAGCCTGTGCCATCCCACTTGTGTGTATCTGTACTGCCCACCTGCTAAAAATTCGCTGTTACCGTGCTTTTGGTAATCTCCAAAAGGAGAAGAAGGTTTCTGTGGGAATTTTGATGAAAAATGACTCTGACCCCACACAGATGAATGTAGATAAGACTGAGAGCAGTAATTAAGGGCAGAAGTAGGATCTGTTATTTCAGGCAGGGAAGGCAGGCACAGCAAGACAAAAATGTCAGAATTGGAAGGGAAGGATGCAAACTGAATTATCAGGTCAGAAAGTAATTGAAGACGTATGTGGATGGGGATTTATCCAGAAAGAGCAAATATCTGACAGAGGCTGCGATGGAAGTGTGGAAACTGAACACGCCTCTGGAAATCGTGGATGCATCTAGAAAACGCCACGTATCCAGAGCCAGGCAGCAAAACCAGGCAGAGCCAGTGTCAGGAAAGAAATTTGGCTGAACAAACTAGGTATTATCTGTGGGCAAACTGGAAGGAAAAAAGAGATTGAAGGACATTTGTGGAAATAGTGAGAAAAGGCAGTAATTGTGTTGGAGTGAGGGTTTTCAGGGGGCATGGGAGTTAAAAGGAAGTGTGATCTCCTTAGAAGTGTCTGGGACTTAGTATCCAAGACTGAAGGAGATGACCTAAGAAAAAAAAAGCCAAGGTTTGCATTAAACATAGATTATCCTTCCACCTCCAAGTCCTTTAACCTGTACTAAATGGGGCAATTTTGTCTTTACTGAGTACATCTCTCTCCGCTTCAGGTCTGAAGCCTCTCCCCACGTTCACTGCCGTTATCCATGCAGTAACTCCCCTGGTTTCCCAGTCTCAACCTGTGCTGAAACTCCTGGTTGCTGTAGCCAAGTCCCAGTACTGTGCGAAGGTAAGGAAGGAGCGCTGTCTGGCTGTCAGTCACATCTGAGACAGAACTGCTGTCCCGGGAGTGAGGAGGCTGTTGACTCCAGCTCTTCTCACTCTAGTTCCAACCCCTGTTTCAGTTCTCGTGTTTCTTTTCTCTGAGATTCCTGGTGTCTGTGACCTGCGTGCACAGGAAACAGAAATTCTGAGTATAATGCGAGTGGAATAGAGACAATAATTAAACCCCTTTGTTTCATGAGACAGGTAGAACAAAGCCTGCACTTTAAATATCTGAGCCGTGTATGCTGCAAATTGCAAAAGGATGTCTGTGCCTCAAGAGCCCCTGCGTGATCTTCCTTCCTCCTGCTGTGGCTCCTAGGCTTACAGTGCCGGGATTTTGGCTTGCCTAAAAGAAACCCTGGGGAGTTCCGCAGGAGCACCCTCTTGCAGTGGAGAGCCACAAGTGTTTTAGCCTTCAATGACGTCCGTGTGACCTGGCCTAGACAGAGACTTCCTGAGTTCCTGTCCAGCCTACATTTGTTTAGGAGGATGTGTACAGTCAGGATGGGTGAAATTACTGTAGGAAGTGTTATTTTTATGCAGATTTATATCATTCTTCTTGATTTGGAAAGCCCAGATATGAATTCAGCATTGCTGTCTGGAGATCTGAGTCTGTAGGGCTTGGACTGCATTGCCACAAAGGAGTCTGACCGTGGTCCAACATTCTCTTCCAGATCATTGTCTTATGGAATTGTGATAAACCCCTCCCAGCCAAACACCGCTGGCCTGCCACTTCTGTGCCTGTCATAGTCATTGAAGGAGAGAGCAAGGTAAGTGGAGAGGAGCACCATAAAAGATTGCATGTATTCTCCGGTGGGACCAGAATTTGTTTTTCGAGCTGCTTCGGTGAAAGCTTTGTAGTTCGCAGCTGTGTGACAGCTCCTCTCTGTTCCTCGTTCCTCTGCACCAGCTCGGTCACCGATTCGTGTTTCATGCACAAGGCCCGTGCTCCCAGAAGCCATCAGCATGGCAATTAATGCCGTGAGATTCACAGGTGGGGCCCTGCTTTGAAATGTGCTCCCAAGAGTAGGCAGCGCTGCCCCCTTCTTTGGAGATCTCTGTCTCTGCGGGGACATGAAAGCAGCGATGCAGCTGATTACTGAGTCTGAGCAGTCAGAGGCAAGGCTTGGGGATCAGCTGCACACCCAAACGCAGAGGAAGAGATGAGAGTGGGTAGTGCCAAGCCACTGTTCAGAAAGTGCCTTCTCCATGGCCTTGTAGCAGACTGCTGCCAGCGATGGGACCCCACCATAAAACAAAGGAAGGGACGAGGGGCGCTTGCGTGGGAACAAAACCACTGCATCGTCTCCTGCTGTGCAGCACGCTTGTTTGTTCGTGCTTCCCCAAAGCTGAAACAGGCAGCACCCAGATGAGAGGAGAGGCTTCTGTTAAATCCGTGCAGAAGCAGACGATTCCTTTCCAAAGTCAGGCCTGAGAGAAGCGGGGCTTCTTGTTCCACGGCTGTGACTGAGACACATCTGGGCTGGCCCCTCGGCGATCTGTATCGTTTGGCTCTCGAGCTCTGCCTTTGCAAAGAGAACTTCTAGCTGCTTGGGCTGCGCGGTCCTGTTTTGAATTTATGGTCCTGTCCTTGGTCTTGTACCCCAGTCACCTGAACAAAGGGAAAGCGAGGGCCCTGCAAAGTTGGCAGCTGAAGGCTTATGCCTTAGCTAGCCATGTAAACAGTATCAGGAGAGTCGCTGCAGGGCCAAGAAAGGCTGTCTGTAGTGATTTCTGAGTCTTTTGAACATTGCAGAGCTGTTTTTTTTTCTTTTTGGAGAGCTTGCAGAGGTGAGATAGAGGAGAAAACCTCTGACCAGTTCTACAGGATTTGTAGAAATTGGCCCAGGCACTGTTTAGATTACAAATGAGTCTCCTGAGTACACAAAGGTGTGTTTGTAGTGGACAGTCTCATCTCTCTAATATCCCAATATATGCCAAATGGCTTCTTGCGCAGAAAAGCTGCTTGTTTGGACAAAGCTAGCAGAGCCAGAGCAGTCCAACTCAAAGGCTGTGCAAAGGAGCTGCTTTTTCAGCTCCAGACCTAACTGAAGCATCCTGGCAGGCGCAGTCACTCTGGCCAGGGGCTCTCAAAGGCCTGCCTTAATCAAACCTCCCGCTCCTACCCTTGAAATCATGGTATGTTATCGCAGGCATTCTGCAACAGGGAGCTTTAGCTGTGAAAGGAAAATCCATGGGTAATCCTGACTGTTTCACTGTGTCTTCCACCGTCTGTAATAGAGCTAGGGTGAGGAGCTTGGTCTCCTGACTGCTGCTTGCTTGGCTTTGCTTCTGCATAAGCAAATCAAAGCTGTCAACACCTGCCAGATCTCCTCTCCCTCACAGCCACGGCGTTCCTGGGCAGAGGCCCATCGCAGCGATGAAGGGATGCTCTCCAGACAGACGCTGTGAACCTCCTGAGTATGGGGACAGAGCTTTCTCTCAGTCATGGCATAGGTTTAGGGACTTGCCTCTGAACAGGTTGCAAGGGGTGCAGAAATGATCATGTCCATTACGAGCTACATGAAAAACTTCTCCATGTCCTTGTTTCCAGACAGTGATCTCCCCTAGCCGGGCCCGATTTTTGTAGTGATTTCTTCAGGTAATGAGTTTGAAAAGAAGTCTATTAACTAGACAGGCTATTTTTCCTAGCAATTGAGGGAAGCAAATAGTGTCATGTCCTTATTACCACTCATCAGTTCTCCAAAGGTGCTAATTAGTCTGGTAAAGAAACCATATGGATTCTCATCTCATCTCGGCAACATCTCTTGCTGTTACCTTTTTGATCCCACTTTTCTATTTCTTATTGCCTCGAGAGCTGTCCTGCCATAGTTTTTAAAAGCCTATTCTGCATTTAGATTTTATATGTATATATTGTGGCACTGAAGAATGCGATTTTTAAAAACGCCACAGTATCAATGTAATTCTTGATGCAGAGGAAGCTCAACTGGTACTCGTGTTCCTTAGCGTGTTCTCCTTTTCTGATGGAAACATCGCACCATTTGGCAGCAGCTCCCTGCTGAAGCAGCAGCAGCGCACAGAGATGGAGCTGTACCACTTGACAGGGGTACAGTCCTGGCAGTGTAACATCCTTCACACTCAGCCTGGGCTCCTCAGTTCCCAGCTGTGTCGCTTTAGGAGTGCTGCAAAGTCCCTGTCAGGGCTTCGTTGTCTGTGATCCTCACACCCACGGGAGGGCAGAGGGAGCACGTCCTGCCTCAGGAAGCTGTAGGTCCATCTAATTCTCAGCGTGGACCATTACAGTTTGTCACATAAGGAAGGCAGCCTGCCCCAAAGGGAGAGATCTGTTCAGAAATTACTCCTCAAGCAGAAGGTGTAAGCTGACTGCTGGAGTGATGGAAGTGACAGTCTTTCCCTCCTGAACTAAGTAGTCCTTTCTATCAGACAGACATGCGATGTGCCCAAGACAAAAGGAAATCAGAGTGAGGAATGAGATAGAGTATTTCCATGGAAATGACTCCTTTAAATGATTTTTTTTTCCTCCCTTGGATGCCCACAGGTTATGAGCAGTCGCTTCCTACCCTACGACAACATAGGGACAGATGCAGTGCTAAGCCTGGATGAGGACACCGTGCTTTCAACCACTGAGGTAAGGGTCTCTGTCATCCCGAGCAGCTCCCGGGCTCATCTTGAGCACAGCGGACAGGCTCTTCCCTTGGCCTTGCCAGTTACCAAGTGCTGTAAGGTTTCCCTCAATACTCTTCGGATTTTATGTGTCATGCTTGTTTCAGAAACCCTGCCACTGCCTACCATCAGAAGAGCTTTTCACCCTGGTTAATTGGCTCATCATTAGCATATGGTTCTTCCGTTCTTTATTATTTTAGTAACATAGCTGCAGGCGGGTGTAGGCAGCCAAAAGCAGTCAGCTTCAGTGCTCTGTTCTCACTTTCCTGATGAGGGTAGCGTTCCTTCCCCCTGTATTACCAGTAGGGTGTAGGTGGGGAAAGTAGGGGTGTCAGCAGCAGGGAACTGCTGTCGCTCCAAAACAGTGTCACCACCCTAATGCAGGATTTCACTGAGGAGTGCTCTCTCACTGACTGTTCTGTCACCCCAGAAAGTTGGGAGATCTTTGCTAGTTCAGTTGTTGCAGTGTTTGTGCCAAGAGCAAGATAGCACTAAGAAAGAAAAATACTGTAGAAAACCAATTTTTACAACTGGGATGAGTATTGATTTCTGGAGCCTCTTCCTGAGAACCACGGGAGCAACCGATGACAGTTTATATAGAGTGCAATATTTGGGAAATGCATTATTAATGATGGCCAGGGAATAGCCTGAAAAGTTCGATTTTCTTTTGTTTTCCCCGTTTTTTCCTCCATGGCCGCGGCCATTCCTTTCTCCCCACTTCACCTTTATGAAACTGCATTCTTTGTTGGTGGTGTGGACTTTTCACTGATGCAGTTACTGCTTGTGTGTTAGTGAGGAAATGCCTAACACCAGCCACCAGTAACTGCTCTATGTACCCTAAGATGTCACTGAAATTGTTCTAAATGGATCAGATTGCAGCTGCTGTTCTCCCAATTATGGTTTTGTTGGGCTGTGGTTAAACTGCTCCAGAAGGAGCCTTGGCAGCCCTCTCCTGCTTTACAAATGGCATTGAACCTGTGTGATACCAAGGTTACATCTTGATAGTTCCTGCTAGATGAGGAAGAATACAGCTGCTGGCAAATCATGTGCAAAGCCCTGCACAGCCAAAAAAACCCAAACCAAAAAAAAAAAAAGGCATTTGTCGTAGGGCTGGAGTTCCTAATAGGTTGTTGCCCAGGATGAAGGGTCCTGTCTCGGCTGCCCTGAGGGCTGCGGTAAGACCTGTCAGTCTGCACTGAGGTGGAAGTGACAGCAATCCAACCTGCGGATTCCGTGAGGATTTGGGGCTGTGTTTTGTTTTGCCTGGTATTTGTCATCATCCAAGCTTTGTAGTCACTCAGGCTTTTGGAATGTATGTGAAATAAATAGTGTTTGGGTTCGACTTGGCCTTGTTTTACACTCAACATCCTGAAATGCAAACATTTGTTCTCGTATCAAACAACGTATGCATTTCTTTGGGAATTCTTCCCTTGTGTGAGCAGCTTGCTGCCCATACTGCATGTGTGCGTGATGGTTTTGGCTCTGTGAGCCTCACACCCCTGTGCTGCAGAGAGATTCAGCTGGCCACCTCTCTCCTGCCACTTTGCCATGCCTCAGCCAGGATGCTGGGGTCAGCGGCTCTCTTTGGTGGCTCTCCGTGAAGAACTGGGGCCTTTCTACTTCCTCATTTCCTTCACCATGCAGCTTACACAAAGAAACAGCCTGTTTCAAACACAAACATGAAACTGGTATGAAACTTCCCCTGAAACCGGCTGCTCATGGGTGGTCGTCGTGGCAAAGCTTCAGGGACCAGAAGAGGCAATTTAGCAACATGGTCAAACACGGGCATGTTCCTGTTGGGAGGAGCAGGCACCAGACACATCTTCTGCTCTGTCCACTTCTTGTGCAGTAAGGATTTCCTATTCACAGCAGCATGGCAGGCAGCCGCTCCTGTGAGAGGACCTGTGTCATGTGCACAGAGGGATGTTTGTGTGGGAAGTAATTAGAAATCAGCATGAGTTAGAAACGATACGGGGATTTAAGAGAGTGGCAGCCAGGCTGGCTTTTCCTGCTGATCAGCTGTGTGGTAATGCTACTAAAAATTACACAGGATAAAGAATAGTGATTTTTTTTTCTCTGTTAGGGTGATTGCTTTATTGTGTTTCGCCGGTACAAGGACAGATACTTGAATGCACAAGCGAGGACACTGGGTGTTGCCGCTTTATTATTTATTTAAGTTTGAGGTTCTCAAACATCTCGAAAGAAAACAGATGGCAGGCTTTATGGGAAAGGCCTTCACAGGAAAAAAAAAAAACTTTTAGCTTTTTCATGTGGTATTGATTTGGATGAGATCAGAACTATCACAACGGTAACTGGTTTGTGCGCATTGTCTTTCTCGTTGGCCTCAGATTCCTTGAAACAACTTGAAAGAAAATAGCTAGTCCCTAACTTTGTGTTCCAGTACATGTGTGACTCTTCTGTTTCATAAAAATGCTTGTAAATGAGAGAAGTCTGACAGTAATCACACAAAATGTGACTCTTCTCATAGCAACTCTTCTTTATCTAACCCCTACACCCTTGACTTTGGCTCTGTTCTTGGAAGGTTTTCCAAGCATTTTTGAGCAAGGTTTTAGGTCCCTCTGGTATCGAGAGAGAACTTTGTATGCAATGCAGAAACAAATGTCTCTTTTTCTTGGTTTTGACTGGGACAGTTAGGATTGCCTTTAACTATTAAAAATTTCAGTCTAGCTTAAGCTCTAAGGACTGCCAACCAACTTTACTGTAATAAAAACCTTTCTATATGTATTTTTACCAAACTCATTTCAAACCAAATTCTGATTAGCCTCCTGCAAACTACCCCAATCATCCCTTTCCTCGTATCACCAGTATTTGTTTGGTGGGATCCTGGCGCAGCAATCTCATATCACTCCTATCATAAAAGAAAAATAATACATAAATAAATAGGTGTAAGAAACTCTATTGTCAGCATTTAACATCTTGTGACTCATATAGTATCATTCATTTCTTTAAAGTGCAAGCTCCTAAAGCTGTTTAGTTCCATGGAATCTATCTTCCCCCTTATTAAGCTATACGTTTAACCTTCTTGGTCACACAGTCTTAAAAGTATCACCTGCATGTAACTTAGTGCCTCAGAACAGATGGAAAATAAAAGAGGAATCCACACTGCTTGCTTGTTTTAACCTCGCTGAGCTACCCCTGTAACTTTAAGGTGCTTGACTCCCAATTTTCCACGCTTTGTGTTGACAGTACTGAAATGGTAGCGAAGTGAAATGCATGAATATGTGCAAAAGGTTCAGTTTCCCACATGGCTATGACCACTCTATATTGCATCTAAGTATAAATGCGTGCACCTACACCTATTCTTTCTGTAACTTGAAAAGGTTTGATATGTAAAGGGCAAGCTTGAAAATGTTAATGTAATGCTGTGATGCTCTAGACTCCCTTTAACAGGAACCATTAAAATGTGCATAATTATAGGGCAAAATGTCAAGCAGTCAGTTTAATTTACTGATGAATACATAGAATTAATGTTTTGCAACAGTTCCAAGATGCTGAATTATGAATTAGTGGCAAGGTAATATTTTGTTTTGTTGACATTTGTTGAAACAGTTTTGGTATTCATTTGGCCTATGCCTCTGTCTGCAGGTGGATTTTGCCTTTACAGTTTGGCAGAGTTTTCCAGAGAGGATCGTAGGGTACCCTGCTCGCAGTCACTTCTGGGACAACACTAAGGAGAGGTGGGGCTATACCTCCAAGTGGACTAATGACTATTCCATGGTATTGACAGGAGCTGCTATTTACCACAAGTAAGCATCCAAAGCATCTGCTGTCCTCCTTCTGCATGAAACAAAGTTGGGGGAGAGGGGGATGAAGAACACTCTTCCGGGGAGGGGAAAAATTGAAAGATAATAAATGGGTCTACTTTTTATGGGGTAATAATTTAAGTTCTTGGTTTAGCTCTGGGGATCTGGTAATCATTATTGCGCTTGTTGGGTCTCTTTGAAGTCACTTGTATTTTGAGGCAGTCGGACTGCTCTTTTTAACATCAGGAATTACACACTTCAAAGAGTTCCCGAATTCATTAAGCGGCTCGGCTGAATGGCCTGTAGCATAGCAGAAAGGAGGTTACTTCCAGACCAGCTCTGGGTATGTGTTGGCTGACAGCTGCAGTCTGCAAAGTTTTCTGGCTACTCTAAAAATGTAGCACAGTGGACACATCACAGATCAGCATACTGGGGAAAACCCCTGTTGTTAGAACTTCCTCAGACCAAAGGCCTCTCTAGATTTTAGGAGAAGGGTATCATATTCTGCAGTACCTAATCCACATCCCAGCAAAGAAGACCGTAGGGGATGTTACAGGCCCAAAGGAGAATAATTTGAACACTGAGGACAGTAGCAGGCTAATTTAACAGAATTCCTTCTGACTGAACAGTTTTGAAAGAAATAGAGGATAGATGCATCAGTATTGGCTATCCCAATAGAGCAAGGAGAGTGCTCTCTTTACTACTTTTCATTATCTTAACACTTAGGTCTGCATTATTTCTTTTAACACTTAAATATATATATATATATATTGTTTTGCTATTAGTGCTGTTTACTGTTTTGATGATATACTGATTAGTTTTCCCTTCTTGTTGGAGGATGAGACAAGAAGAAGGGATCTGGTGTATCCAGAGTTGAGACAAAATTTCTCTCAGCTGAGACAGAGTTCATAGTCCCTGAAAGCCCAATGACTTGTCTTAATAACCCTGCTGTTGCTTTCCAGATATTATCACTACCTGTACACTCATTACCTGCCTGCCAGCCTAAAGAATATGGTGGACCAACTGGCCAATTGTGAGGACATTCTAATGAATTTTTTGGTGTCAGCTGTGACAAAATTGCCTCCAATCAAAGTAACACAGAAAAAACAGTATAAGGAGACCATGATGGGACAGGTATGTATCCACAGCATGTTTTAGCTGTTGAGATGTATTGACAATATAACATTTTGAATTTCAAATCAGGCTTACAGAATGCATAGCATTCTGTCTTTTTTTTTTTTTTTTTGCAGTTTTTAGCATGGCAGAGCTATAAGTAGACTATAGATTTGCTTATTATAATGACGGGAAGTCCAGAGGGAGAAATGGCAAACATCTACTATAGATGACAACTTCTCTTCAGAATTTCTCACACTACGTTATTCGTAGTGATCTCACAGTCACGGAACTGATGATGCTGGTGACTGAATTTTAGTTAAACTCCAGTTTTCTAATTAAAGATTCTAGACCTGACTACATGCAATGCTAGAAGCAGAATTAAATTCTCAAAAGGTTTTATGTTTTTAATTATTAATAATGAATATATAATGTACCAGGCCATCCCTATGTAAGTGTAGTCAAGTATATACTGTGATTCAGGCACTGACATTGGACTGTCACAACAGAGGCAAATCGTGATTTTTAAAGTTTTTTGTTTTTTTTTTTTTTTCCCACAAGAAACATTTTGTCCCATGATGACACCATCACTCACTAGCAGCCATGAAACGTGTGCTTTGGGGCCTCTTCCAGCTCCTGGATAAGTATTCTAGTATGGCAGAAATAGGTGTACCTTCTAGTAACAGGGATATGTGTTAACTTGGGGGCACATCTGCTCCTCCCTTGTGTGACCAAGTGATGAGAGTAATAAAAAGTCCTATAAGATATTCAAGTCCTAAACAATCTTCTATCTGTGCTGCCACAGTGTCTGTGATCAGTACTACCAGGATTACTAGGGTAAGGAGGAGAGAGGAGAAAGAAGAAGCCCTCTATTTTCCTCTCACATTTTCTCCTATTAGCATTACCTAGATCTTTGAGTGGGGAATGGGCATACCAATTTGTAGATTCCCTTATCTGTATGCCATTGCATTTTCATCTCATGTATAGGTAGTATTCAGCGGTTCAGACTCATCTGGGTACCTGGGAGACCTTACATGAGCAATATGGTGTCATCCAGAAAGTGCCTGTTGCTTCCAGTTTGAGCTTCACCTCTCCACAGGGATGTGCTTTGGCTGTTTGGCAAAGCCTGAACATTCATTTTTCTTTTTTTAGTGCGGGTGGCTCGAGTCATCCATGAACTATAACTCTCTAAAAGACAAGTTGTTCCTGCAGCTTTGGGAAATGTAATGGACTATGTTCATAATTCCTTGAAAGACAAATAAAAAATTAACATAACCTCCGTGTTGTGACAGAGATTAATAGCCATATGGAAATTCACTGCTAATGGACAGAATGTCTGCTATAATCCTCTAGCAACAAGCTTTTGCTTGCTCTTTAGTGCCTCTGTATAGTCAAGAGTCTGTAATCAATGCACATTATAAGCTACCACTTGAACTAAACTGGACAGGCCTTGGATAAAGATCAAATCTTATACAACAATCATTTGGCAGTTCCTTGATTTTATCAGTTTCCTCACATTTTAATTAGCACACTTTGAGCTTATGAGCTTGTATTTGTTTTTAAAGTGAAGTGGAAACATAAGTGCCATAGAGATGCATAAGACGTGGCATAAAACAAAATTTAGCAGTTTCACAGCATTCATAGTTTCTCGTAAGTAATAGTTCTGTTGTGTTCATACAGATAGTCCAGGCACAGAGAGAGAGCAATAACTGCTTTAAAGCTCTTAGGGCTTCTTTTCTCAGAGATGTTGATTTTCAATGGACTTTTCTAGGAATTACAGCTGCCCTCAACTTTGGAAAATTAGTCCACAGGATTTTGTATATATACAACTTGTGTTGACTTTTACCAACCTCAGTTAGAAGCCAGTTGAAATTTGTATAAATTTCCGCAAGTCTGGACTGCAAAAAATGTGGTTTTGACCTGAAAAAACTAATTTCAGTGTATTTTTCTCCTGTGGCTGCAGGCCATGGGCAGCAGCTTGACTGTAGGATGTGCACATCCAGCGGAAAATAGCAGCCATCTTTCCGTTCCTGTTGGTTTTTAATGACTTGTTCTCTCTCCTAAATAGCTTGAGGGTTTCAAAATAAAGAGAGAGAGAGAGATGGCGTGAGGTAGCATGCTGGCAGGCTCTGGGAGGCCTGCCTAGGGGCGTCATGCTCTGGGTGAGGCCAGATCACAGTTGGACTCAGGTCGCCATGCTGTGCAGCTCTCAGTGGTATTTTGAAGGCTGGCATGTCCAGCCTGCCATCGACAGCTACCACCACAGATTGGGCGTCCTTCCCTTGTCTTCAAACCCCTCACAGAGCAGACTTCATCCCCTGTGGCTGCCACCGAGCCGCGTGCTATCAAGCCCTGGTGACACCTCCCAGCATGGCATCAGCCTGGCCGTGGTGCCCGCCATTTTGCTTCCTCACAGCCGCCGCCTAACTTCTTGCTCTGCTCTCCACACAGACGTCCCGGGCCTCGCGCTGGGCTGACCCTGACCACTTCGCCCAGCGGCAGAGCTGCATGAACACTTTCGCCAGCTGGTTTGGCTATATGCCGCTGATCCACTCTCAGATGAGGCTCGACCCTGTCCTCTTTAAAGACCAGGTCTCCATCCTGAGAAAGAAGTACCGAGACATTGAACGACTCTGAGGAGCGCTGCCGAGGGGGCCGAGCCAGCCCCAGCCCCGCCTGGAGCCAGACTGTGCCACGGCATGGCCGTACCCAAAAACGGCGAGCGGCGCCCGGGTGCGCGCGGCTCCGGACTGCTTCACCCGCCTGGCAGGCTTCTGTTGCTCACGACTAGGTTGTGTACAGTTTCATTATGGAACATTAAATAATTATTTTTGAAATGATTGCTATGCAGGTTTAAACTTTTTTAATGATCAAAAAAAAAAAACTATTAAAAACAGAGTTCTTTCTTTAATCAAAATTGTGTTGGTTGTGAATATTTCAAAGCTGCCATTTCTTTCTTTCATGCGTTTGATTGTCATTGCAATTTTCATTCATTTTCCCCTGCAAAGTTAAATGCTTGAATCTCACAGGGAGGAAATGCAGCAGTTTCAGAAACAAACTGAGCACAAGCAGGACAGAAATTAAGTATTATGTTTCTCTTACTGCTGACTTTTTAATATTTTGTTTCTCCGTTTTCCGAAAACTGGAGAGCCCCCAGTGAGCGATGTGCGAGCGTAGATCCTGCTGGTGGGGGGCCCGTGTTGGAGCACACCCGGACCTGCTCTGAGCAGGGAGAGGAACAGCCCTGCTGAGAAGCAGACTGCCGGCGCTTGCTGCTTCTGGCAGCAGAGCCTCATTCCTCATGGCCCTGCCAGTGGGTGACCATGGCATGGCCAGTGTGGGGCACATGCAGCCCACCTGAGCCACTGCTGCTGCCTGGCCACAGCAGCCAAGCCTCTAGAAATAAGTTTGTGTTGAGGGCAAGAGGGATGTTGGCAAAAAAAGGAAGCATGTTAGTGCTTGCAACACAGGAATTCGGCCTGTAATGAAGTGTTTTAAACAAAATCGATCCACGGGCTTTTCTTATTTTATTTTTTTGGTGCAAATAAGTGGAGAAATTCCCTCCTGGAGTTCTGACACCTGAAGTAAAGTGCATTGTCAGATATCGGTGCTGGCAGCAGTGGGTTCTCCCAGACTTGCTTGAGGCACGGTAACTTGGGCAAGAGCCTGCCCCAAAAATACCAGCATTGCTCACGCTCCAAAATGGTTTTATCATTTCAGATGGACGTATTTTTTAAGTGAAAGTATTCCAGTTGTTTACTTCTTTGTACTGCTTTGCTTATTTATGTGCTTCTTTAAATTGAAGAATGAAAACGGAAGTGGTGATCTGGGTCAGGAAGGTGCTGTTATGGTTTGCTAAGACAATAAGCACTTTAAAAACATTTCAAAATCTCACATTTTTATGAGGTGCGTTGGGGTGTCCTGTAACAATAGGCACCCTAAGAGCTCTTCTGGAGTCACAGCAAGAGGGCGTAGCATCATGCTCACACACTACAGACCAGTAAGCCTTTCTATACCTCATTCCTTTGCATCCAGGCTGTCCCAGGGGTGAAGAGTAGCTGCAGAAATAGGAAGGATGGACCAGAATTACGTTTCATTCAGGCTCAAGCACTGGCTTACTACGCAGCTTTAAGCAACTCCCATAACCAAGGCATGCCTCAGATCCTTGTTTGTAAAAGTAATAGTTATTGGTATTAGAGGGAATGCCATAAAGCCTAAACATTTTTTCTTGAGATGGAAAGATCAAGATCCCTAGCCTGAAAGTTGCTTTAAAACTGCAAAGTACATATTACTAAATGTTTGTATGCAATTTGGCATGTAAAGACTTGCAAAGAGAGATTCGCTTTGCATATGTATTGCAGTATTTGAACAGAGCACAGCGAGTTAGGGCAGGAACATCAGGTTCCTGACATTTTGTGTTAAATCTGAACCAAATCTTTAAAGGAATCTGCCAAAACATGTGTGAGACTGCAGCCAGTGACTAACTGCTGCTGAAAGGAAGAGGTGCCACATTCCCCCGCTCCCCACCGCTGGCCGTGGAGTCTCGCTTCACACCTTCTGCCACTCTGGTGCCCTTCTGATGCTCCCTGTGAGCCCATCTAACTAAAGTCACAGAAAACTGACCATTTGCTCCATTTTTAATGCCATTTTAGAGAGTTAAGTCAGTATGTGGAGAGAGGCAAGAGGAGGTAGATGGGGACAGGGAGCAGGATATCTACCTGTCTTTGTATGGTGAGCTGCTCCTTCAGCTCCCCAAGTCCCATAAAGCAGCTCCTGTGCCATTTTGTCCTCTTGAGAATCAGGCAGCTCTTCCAGGGACTGGAATACATCTTCTCAGACAGTTTTTGGAGCTTGTGTCAGACTCTGGATGAGGTGGGCAGCAGTCATGCTTTGCTCATGGCCTGGCCTGGGGGCAGGTTCATAGATGTGCCCACAGGAGCGCCTGCAGCTACTGGTCTAGGGCGAGCAGGGAGAGGGAAAGAGGGGATCCTATAAAAAACAAGAGTCCTAATTCTGCTTAGTTAGTGCCATTTGGGGGCACATGTGTAGGGTTTTGAGTAACGGGAGCAGCCAACCTGTTTTGGAGTGCAGCGAGAAAGGCCGTTTGACATTCCGTTACCATCGCTTTTTGGGGTGGCTGAAAGAGACCATGCTAAAGCTTGCTCTGAACGCGGTTCGAGGTCCTTTCTGTTTACAGATCACTAATTAAACAAGAAACAATGGCAGGGTTATCTCCAGAAGGGATCAGGATAGTTAGGCACATTCCTCTCTGCAGTAGGTTACCCGGGCATGACCATCTCTCTAGGAAGGCATGCGTCTCGTGGCCGGTAGGAGAATGGCCATAGGTCTGCATCCATGGCCTGGGCCCCACGGGAAGAGCTGGACGCAGATGCAGCGTAGAGACTCGGCGTGTTACACTCGGTGTGGATGCTATCAGCGGGTGCTCCTGCGGACACTAGGCGTGCTTCCAAGTCTCCTGTGCGTGTCTGTGTCAGATAGAGCCATGTTGTTCCTTTAGTGAGTGAAATCACCCTTTTATCACATCCTATGTGCGAGTTAATGGTTCTTTGTCCTTCCCCTCCCCCCCCCCTTAATTCAGATGGTGCTGAAACAAGGTTCACTCCTTGTTGCTCCTTTTGTAATTTTTATTATAATTTCCTTTTCTTATTTTATTTTATTTTTCATTAACAGCAGGCTATGTTAGCCTTTACTTCACAGGTACTTGAATGCCTGATGACTTGACTGAGTGTTATGCATGTGGCCTTTTGTAAAGGTTACTGACCTTAATTTAATCAGGGGTGAGATGGATGGATGAATGTGAACAGATCCATGCCATTAAAACAGAGTAAAAATAGGGACTAGAGTTTGGGAGAAATTATGAATTTTTAATTGAATTTATTAACGGGGGGAAAAAAAAGAAAAAAAGAAAAAGAAAGAAAGAAACCCTCCCCAGTTATAATTTGAATGAGATCTATTGCTGGAGGAGGGTTTCACAATGAGAAAAATGAGACCCAAAACCAGGGGCAAATTTCCAAGATAGAAAGTGCCTGGCTCTCCATGCAGTCCCTTGGGCCTGTACAAGATTTTATTTGCCCTCTTTCTATGTTGTCATAAACTCAAGTTATCACCGTAACTTTTTCCAAAGGTGAATGTTTAAGCTATGCTCCAATTTCATAACGAACACAGTGGTGTGCTAATGCATGGCTATCGAGCGCTTTGATCTTTTCCATTTGAAAACACCATGGATTTGATCGCCTTCAGATTTCAATTTCTTTTGTAGAAGCAACTTTGACAAAGGAATTAATCTTTCACCAGTGAGCGCCTTTTAAAATAGCTCATTTACCAAAAGATGTCATTTCAAGAACGGAAGTAATCATTTGACACTGAAACAATAAAAAACAGTGTGAAGTAGACTAGTTTTATTTGTTAATTCTTTAAGTTCCCAATGTAAGAAATGGTGTCTTCCTCTTTCTCTCTCTCCCCACATATCCCAAATAAAAGGCTACTCGGTGTTTGTCATAATACCTGTATTGATGGACAGCAATTTCATTAATTCCCCCAGTTAAACGTGCTCTCACAGCACAGGGGGGATTGGTGTTTGGTCTTTTTTCCAGGCTGACTCAGAAATACAGAAATTTAGGGGTGTCATCCTGACAGGGTCGTTTTTCATGGGTTTTAGTGGGACCTGGCAGGGATGGGCCTGTGGTCTCCTGCCCCACGCGGGCCTTAGCTGGTGTCTGCTGGAAACAAAACTGCATCTTCCAAAGTTTTGTACATCTCACCCTTGTTTAAAACCAAGTCAAGCTGGCCTTTATACCACTATTCTAACTGTCTTCACACACATTTCTAAAGTTGGAGTTAAATTAGGGGGGTCAATGGGAATCATCAGAGGCTTTGGGATGCCCCCTCCCTCCTTTTCATGATTTTTTTAGTGACTCTTTCTCAGTGGGTTAGTGATGATCCAGTGGGCCCTGTGGCCTTGTACATAATCCTGTATATTTATTTTGAGAGACAATATGTATAGTGTTTGGATGATGAGAATGGAAACATGAAATGGGAATTCTTAGGTGGGAAAATGTAAAGCAAAAAAAGCAAACAAATACAATCTTATTTTGTATAAAATGTACATTTTTGAGAAAAATTTTCTAATGCATTACCAATGTTTTCATAGTGCTGCCACATCTTTTTTTAAAGTGTTTCTCCCTCTTTGTTTGACTATTGAAACATGGTGCAATTAAACCTAAAGCAAGTGTGTGAGTGAGAGAAAAAGAGAGAATGAGAAATTAAAAAGCCATATAATTTGGTTTATTTCATTAACCTGTATAACATCATAGGTTTACCATCTAAAATAGGTTGTTTTTATAGATAGTGTCACCAAAGACTTTTTTTCTTCAGATTTATTTTGAAAAGTTGTTAATAAAGGACGTACATTTCTGCTGCAGTGTGTTTTTATTTTTAAGGTAAAATAACAATTGTTGATTGTTGTTGAAAATGCAAATTTGGGAGCATGATTGCCATGTGTCTCAAGTTCAGGGTAATTAAATGAATGGCTCTTTCTCCTCAACTTGAGCCAAGCAAACTCTATGTGTATATCTTACAAGTCTGTTACACAGATAACATGAATAGTACAGCATCTATGCACAGTCCAGTAACATTGACGGGTGTTTACTGTCTTACCCGAGGGCAGACAAAATTTGGTCTGTGTCATTTATGTATGGTGGGACAGTATCCCTGTGATGTGACACAGTAATTGGTAGATAACATTGACTTTTAATAGGAGTCACTATAAATTCCTATGTGCAAAAATGCTCCACCAGCCTGGAGGCCGTGGAAGGCTGATCCCTGAAGGCTGAGAATGTAATAATTTATTGAGACATATTTCTTCTTCAAGGGGTTTCAGAAGCTCATCACAGTCACTGGGGATTACATTCATCCCACCTAACTTTAGATACCTCCAAAACACTCCTGGCTGTCTGAGCCGGACCTCACTGTCTCCTTGTGTAGTCAATGGACAGAAAAAAATATTTCTGGGGGTTATCTTGCTCACCTGCTTTAGACATGGACCTTTACAGGAAGTAAATTGCATCTCATGTGTACTGGCTTTTCCGCGCTGACAGTACAAGCACACTCATTGCAGACCCTGCAGCACAGGTACCAGCATCTGCTCTGATGAATCCCATGCTGGGAAAGTTCCTGATAACATCACTGGCCTAGAAATTTGAGGGATTTGTGATTAGTCTGTTTGGATCAGAGATGCCCAGGGCTGGCCTTATCCCTTGTGGGGTTCAGACTGTCAGAGCATGGAGAGGTCCTTACATCCTGTCTATTCTTCTGGTTTTCTGAGGCAGGACAGGTTTCTCCAAAACAGACCATACCTACAGGCACTGATGATTTTGGCTATGGGCTTCTTCCCTTCAGAAAATAAAAGAAAAAAAAAAAGAAATGTTACCCTGAAAATAATCCCAGAACAGCATTCTTACTCCTTCAGCACTTCAACACTTGGCTTCTGGCCATGTTATTTATACAAAACAACTTGGGGTGGAATTAATTTGATTAAATACAGAAAGCTACAACTGCAGGAGCTACCAGGAGGCAGTTGTCTACATCAGCAAGTAGCATGGGCTAGTTGGTGTAGAGCTGTAGCCTGAAACCTGAAAAAGGATCCAGTTCGTGTGCTCCAGCACTGCTCCATGATGTGAACCAAAATGAGGTAAGTGGAAAAAAGTGGGATAATCCCTTCAGAAGGGCAAACCTGAGCTGAATCAAGCCACTGCTATAGCTGAGCACCCCTAGCGGCCTATGCAGTCAGTGGCGATCAAATGCAAAATAAATCAGGTGAAATGGTCCCTCAGAGAATTTGTGCCTGCTTCATCTCTGTAGAGATGTATAGAAAAGCAGCCTGTCAGAGGATGAGCTTCACTGGAGATCTCTGCATTGTACTGGCTAGGTGAGAGGCATCCCTCAGTGCATGCAAAGTTAGCCTTGCATGCTAACCTACCACCCTGGGAGTGAAAACATAGCTGGAATAAATCAAAGCCAGGCCAGGGAAGTCCCTGGGACTTTGCTTACTTGCTCAAACTGAGGATCTGGCCCAAAATATGTAGCGCGTAATCAATTCAACTCTAAACGCACTTTTGACTGTAGGGCTATTTTGAAAAATCTCGCTGAAACTCATTGTGCTGTCACTTGAATGGAGACAGATAAGAGAGTTGGCACTGATCATCTTATTTTATTTTCTCTTTTAAATGTTTAGGAAAGAGAAAAGGAACGGGTCCCTGCTTTCCCTTTCTAAAGCCATTAGCTAATTGCATCCACAATCTTATCGGAGAGAAACAGATTTTGCTCAAGATTTTGAGCAGTGTGGTGGTGACATTACAGTAGCTGCATGATGAGCTGTATTCCACACTTTTGTTTCTCTGCATCGCATTCAGGGCTGTACATGAATTTTATGAGCTGCCTGCTCCAGGTAGTGTAGCTCATTTTGCACATTACCTGCATTTCTATGGCGCATTAAGGATGAATGGGTGTTTGCCTGCTGCAGTGGCTCCTCTGTTGGCTCGAGCTCCTCCCCACTTCCATTCTGTAATTAACTGTTGTTTTGCTGGTGGCGGTGAAGTGAATTAAGGAACAGATACTTTTCTTTCCAGAAGACACAGGATAGAGCCATTCCTGAGATTTCGCAAGAGGGTATTTGAAGAACACAATGTTAACAACAGCTGCTGAGGTAGTGACTGAAACAAACAAACAAACAAAAAAAAATCCACAGCACTCTTTTGAAGTTGCAACAGAAAAGAGAATTTTGACCCTGTAAAATCTTTCTTCCTCAAACTTCTCCCTTCCTCTCTACTTAGAAACAGCTCACATTCATGTTCGCCAAACAAACACAAGGGATTTTGTTCCTTTCTGAAAGAGATCCGCGTTCAGTTCTGGTTCTTAATAAACAGCCTGAGGTCTGTGGCATCACCAGTGGGGTTCTCTTTTGGTAGCCTTGTAGAAGACTGAAAAGATCTTGATTTTTATTTTTTTTTTTAGGAAGAAAATAGGGCCTTTTTTGTCACCTTGACCTGGAGCTGGAAAAACAGAGTCATCTGCAGCCACTCTGCTCTTTTGAAGATACAAGCCTGAAACAGACTCGTCAGCTACTCAAACATTCAGTTTTTAGTTCTACCACAGTTTGCTAGTCTGCTATGTAGGTACTAGGGTTTTTCTGAAAATCTGCCCCATTTTACCATCTCGTCGCCTAAAGCTGCTGTGAAGCCACATGGTGCAGTAGGTAAGGTACTAGTGTCCTGATCACCATGCCCACACTGTTGCTACTACCGATGGAGCATCAGGGAACTGGGAAGAAAGCATGAAAATGGGCAAGGTAAGAATATCTGAAATGGGCTTTGAAAACCAAGAATATAAATCATAGCATAAATCACAAACCAAGCATAAATCATAGAAGGGTTGATACATCAAAAAGAAACAGATTTTCCTCTTTCTTGAGTTGGTATAAATCCCTCTTATTTGTGTTGAAGACAATGGATGGTTTAGGCCTTGAAAAAGAGCAGAATTAGACTTTTAAAGTTACAATAACTTTTTATTCAGTGATGTCTTGATCCTACTAGATAGCAAAACCACATTTACAGTGTGAGCACCACCTTGTGAGATGCTGAAATCCGACAATCCTCCTGAAACAGCTGTGCCTGGAAAGGTCACGGAATAGATCCTCCTGGAAGTGATGTCAATGCACATGCAAGATGAGGTGATCTGAGACAGCCAGCATAGCTTCACCAAGGGCAAATTGTGTTTGTCCAATCTGGTGGCCTTCTGCAATGGAGTGACTGCATCACTTTACAAGGAAAAACTGACCAGTGTCATCTACTTGGACTTCTGAAAGGCCTTTGACACGGTCCCACATGACATCCTGATCTCCGAATGGGAGTGATACGGATTTGAAGGGTGGACCATTCAGTGGATAAGGAATTGGCTTGAAGGCCATACCCAGAGAGTGGTGGTTGATGGCTTAGTGTCTAGGTGGAGGCTGGTGATGAGTGGTGTCCCTCAGGGGTCAGTCTTGGGACCAGTACTGATTCATATCTTTATCAACGACACAGACAGTGGGACTGAGTGCACCCTCAGCAAGTTTGCAGATGACACCAAGCTGAGTGGTGCAGTCAATACAGCAAAAGGAAGGGATACCATCAAAGGGACCTGGACAAGCTAGATAAGTGGGCCCATATGAATCTAATGAGGTTCAACAAGTCCAAGTGCACGGTGATGCACCTGGGTTGGAGCAATCCCAGACATGAGGACAGACTGGAAGAACTCATTGAGAGCAGCCCTGCAGATAAGGACTTGGGGGTTCTGGTGGACAAAAGGCTCAACACGAGCCATCAGTGTGTGCTTGCAGCCCAGAAGGCCAACTGTGTCCTGGGCTGCATCACCACAAGGGCGGCAGCACGGGAGGGGGGGGATTGTGTCCCTCTGCTCTGCCCTTGTGAGGCCCCACCTGGATCCCCGCGTCCTGGGCTGGGGCCCCCAGCACCAGAAGGATGTGGGGTTGTTAGAGCGGGGTTGGAACTTGGTGATCTTTAAGGTTTCTTCCAACCTAAGCCTTTCTCTGATTCTGTGGTGAAACAGGTAGCTGAAGCACTACGTTAATGCCAAACAGTGACTGCATTAAGATTATTTTTAATACCCAGCAAAACCTCAAGAGAAGGTGAAATAAAACATTTGTCACTTTATAATTTTTAAGGAAAATGTATACCAGTTCATTGCAATTCCATCTCCCTCGCAGCTGTAATAGAATTGTTGCTATTAAGAGTAAAACTGAGTCTAGCTCAAGAAGATCTAAAAATTGGGAATTGCTTGTGATACCAAGCAATAATGTTGTTTTCAAAATCCACAGATGATTTAAATGCAATCCCCTTAAGTATTGAAATCTGTCTAGTTCACTCCAAAGGCAAATAAATCCAATACATATTTTTCACTCCTTCTCTTAGAGCAGGACCAAATTCTGTTTTCAGCAACAGTGGAGTGAATCCAGAATTGCTGCAGTTGTCCTCGTGCCTGCCCTGAGTCCCAGACCACGGTCCCACAGGGAGCTTCTTTAGCTGTGTACCTTGGGGTGATCGTGGCTTGAGGTCACCTTGGGACTGGATCTTCCCTCAAAGCCAGTTGAGAGGGAGCAGTGGCTTTTCTGTGTGGGTTGTGGTGATTTGCAATACAGGCCCACAAGTGAGATGTGATGAACTGGGTGGGGAGGGGGCTCAGCCTCCCTGTGTAATTTTTATGATGCTAGGAACAGAAGTCAAGTCTGATACCTTGGGAGGAATAATGTCTGTGGTAAGTAAAGTGCCAAGGGAGACAGTTTTTGTGTAATGAGACAGAGGAAGGGCTGGTAAGATTCTTGTCCCAACTCCTCCAGTGATTTATTCTGAGGTAACAAGCCATTTAACCTCTCTGCACCTCACTGTACCTGAACAGCAAGCAAATATTCATAAATAACCTAATTTTACAAGGAAGAATGTGAGATGTAGGGGTTTGTGCCAGTGCTTTCTGCTCTCCAGACGAAGCACTTGGATTAAGAGTGAATCTGTGTTACAGCACATGGGAGGAACTCAGGAACTGGTACCAGTAGGTGGGAGCACTGGAGGTGGCCGCCTCAACCCCCCATCTTGTTACACAGGGTGCACTGCAGTCTCCACTCATTTATTCTATTTAACCTCTAAATGAAGAAAAGGCTTGGAAAAGCATCGTGATTAATGGTGACACACAGCAATAACAACATCACAGTCACAACCACTTACAAAAATGTTTTGAAATCATTATTCCTCCATAACAGAGGGGCAGATTTTGAGGTCTGGTTTTGTACGACACAGGCACCCCAGCCTGTGGAGGCCCAGCTCATTACAGTTATGGATACATCCTGTCTGCAGCTCCAGCTGTTCTGGAGGTTACCTGTGTCCTCAGCACCAATTCAGGAGACTCAGAGGCCAGGGTAACATTTCACCATCCGCTAGCAGCTTCTCAACACACTGCCCTGAACAGGAGGCACCACAGGGATGCAGGGGGCGGTGGAAAAGTCCACAGCAGGAGCCCATCAGGCACAGAGCCTGTAGAGCCCTGCAAACCCCCTGAAAAAAACACCCATGGGGGCTCTCCACTACCCAGTTTGTTCACAGTGAGCTGGGTTAGATAAGCTCACAACTTCTGCTCTTGGGGTGGGTGGACAGGGGCAGAGAAACCTTTCTGCTGCCTGGATGGGAATTTGTGAGGATGGGCAGGGGGCAGCCTCTGGGATGAGTAGCCTCTCCGTCCCAGCACAGTTGGGCCCAATGAAATCTGTCAAGGGATTTCAGAGATGCTCAGAAGGTCTTCAGCATCTTCCCTGACTGCAGGCGGAGGAAAAAAAAAATAAAAATAAAGCAAAGTGATGCCAGGACAAGATGAACCCAGCTTTCTCAGCAGCTAGCTTCTCTCTAGGACTGTGTTGGCTTTCTTGCATCCCCACTGCTCTGGCACTGGGTATTCCCCAGGGTGCCGTGTCGATGAAGAAATCCGAGCCCTCGTGTAGCCCTCAGGGTTGAACTTTCTGAGGACAGCTGGCCTGGTTTGTGTGTATGGACAGATGCCATGCAAGTGAGTGAAGTCCAACTGTATCTTTCAGCTGGCAAACTTGAACGCTTATTTAATTTTCCAAGATTGCACCAAGTTTTCTTGGACTTTGGTCTGAAAAAAAAAAAAAAAAAAAAAAAAAAAAAAAGGAACTTGTGCTGTTTCAATCAAACCAAACCAAGAAAACTGTCAGAATTTGTGCAGGGCTGGAGCCCTGACTGCTGATCATAGCAAGGCAAACCCGTTGTGAGCACTAAGTCAGTGTCAAGGTGACCTCTGAAAGGCGCTGTCAGAGCCCGTGTGCCATGCAGGAAAGTGCGTGTGGGGTGCGAGTGTGTGCGTGTGCAGAATTGCTGAAAACCTGAGGTGCCCAGAGAATTTGTTTTGCATCCTGAGACTTTCCAGAAATGGCCTCTAGTGCTTTTCATGTGTTATGCATCAAATGTAATCAGCCATACAGCACACGGTATGATGAAGTAAATGCATTGGGTCACTGAAGTGCATTAAGTGCCATTTACTGCATCGATTTAATTCGGTCCCTAGTCAAACTTATAATAACTGTCTCCATCCCTTATTGCTGCTTCCCCTTTCTTCTCACTGCCGAGCAGGCAATAGCATCCATTTTCTTACCCAAGAGAGGAGCTCAGCCCCGCTGACACCCAAACGCACTGTCACCACCCCTGCCTCGTGCAGTGCACTCGATCAGAGGGCTGCAGGCATCTCAGGTGGCAGCCCACGAGGACTCAGTACAGGGCAAGTGAGCCTGCAAAGCCCAAGGCTTTCTCACTGCCAAAGCATGGCAGCTCGGGCGCTTGAGAAATTCAAACCCAGGCGCATTGATTTTTTGCTCTTGCAAGCCATGCTTCGTGAGGGGAGCTTTCCATTAACAGCGCAGGAACTGTGCTCTGTGCAAGAGGCAAGTGTATTGGCAGGGTGGGTTCGAGTCTGGGGAATGGATGTCTCCATCAGAACGGTTTCCTCTGCAGGAATTTGTTTATGTCATTTGCACCATGTCTGCATTTTCCTTTGTGCAGCCGTGTAAGTGCCAGAGCAGGTTGAAGGTCAGTGCGCAGATTAATTCTCCACGTAGAAAAAATGCTTTTTCTTTCATTTATTTTCCTCTCAAGTGCTTACACAACCTCCTGCTTTTTGAAGAGTGCTGAGTCTTTCTTTTTCTACTTTAAATTTCCAAAACACTGGTCTGAGTGTGTTCTGTCATGCATTCTTTTGTGATTACCCCTTTTATCGGGCTGCAAATTTACACTACTTCAAATTTAAATCACATCACATTAGGGGGTTTTGCAAACCTCGTGTGAGCAATGAACTTTCCACATGTAACTCCGGGCTAAAAGCATCTCTTTGACATTGTGTTAGAAAGTGAATGTATGGATACTTAGAAGTAGGCAACACATCAATTTACTTCACCCCATAATTAATTTCAGTGTTCAGACACGGGCAGGGCTGGGCTGGGCGGTGAGGGAGATGTTGCTGGGTAAGATCATTGCTGTACTGCCGGTTTGGGGAGCCTCAATTCTCTCCTCTGTGCTCCAAAGCAGCTGACTTCTAAGGGTTTCCCATAAAATACTTGCTACTGTGTAATATTATACTGAGAGTGCATCATTGTCTTTAACTGATTTCATTGTATTTCTGCTCGGGATGGACAATTTCCCCTCTTGCCATCTGAAGTGTGCTGATAAAATGAGGTCTGATGAGGCCTCAAGAATATTGTAGGGGCCAGTTTTACGGGTACACTCCAGCTGCTTTGTGCCAGTTTGGTAACACAAAGCAGCTGTAAACCCAGTCTGACTGGGTTTATGTTTACTCTGCTACAGCAAAGTGGCTCTCAGCAGCTGGAGCACAGCAGAAAATGGGGTCCTCGATGTTTAATATCCAGTATATGTCCTCCGTCTGGGGTATACATCTTGCCCTTGGAAGGAAATGTTCTCATAGCAAAAGCCTTTCATCTGTGGCTGTTGTGATCATGTATTCAGTGCAAGCATCCAGAAACACCCTGTTAGGGGCTGCAGCGCGCTGCCGCCTTGCTGTTGACAGGAGCGCAGGGGTGGGATTGGCCTGCTCCTCACCAGGCACCCAGCGTATTTACAAATACTTAGCCAGAAGAGACAACCTGACGACTCTGAAGGTACAAATTAAAACATAAAACTTGCTTCAGAGCAGCTGAAGGGCGAGGGGACGGAGCTGCAACAACCCCGAGCTGGCTGGGGAGAGGCCCTGGGGTATGAGAAGGGCCCGGCCTGCGCTGTCCCCTCGCAGTGCAGCGGGGCAGTGGCACTCTTGCAGGGCCGTTATGGATTTTGGGAAGCCCGATCTGCTTCATAGCACTTCAGAGGGGGATTTCCATGCAGCCATTTCCACAGAGGAGGAGAAGGGGTGAGGCAAAAGCTATTCCCCTTGCTGGCAGAGCCATCAGTAGCATGGACACTTCCAAAGGTGAGAGCTACCAGAAAGGAGGCTCCCAAGCTTTGGCCTCCCTGCTCTGCTGCAGAGATGCTATTTGTCAGCTTCTTCCTCCTCATTCTTTCCCCCCCCCCCCCCATTTCTCTTGGAGAAGTTCACTTTTAATGACTAACAGTTGATTTGGTTACAGGGGGAGAACAGAAAGATTTGGCAGAGCAAATAGAAGAACACACCTTGCTGGGTCCCTGCAGGTCTGAACTGAGAAACAAGGTCCAGAAATGATCAGAATAAACTGGGGATAATGCTTGGAAGAAGAAGAGAAGAGAAATGAGAGTGGAGATTCACATCATTTCTCCCTGAATGTTGTGGAGAAGATAGAAATAAAATCCCTGAGGATTCATTAAAAAGATACGGAAGCAACCAGAGAAAGCAGAAAAGGTTGCACATGGAGAAGGAATGGGAAGGCAAATGGAGCCAGATATTTTTGTAAAGAACAAAAGCATCAGAACTATATTTGCACAGCCATGAGAGGACAGAGGGCATTCTGTCCCTGAAGGCTTCAGGGACCAGAAGCAGACAAACCCAGGACCTGCTGGTGGAGGGCAGAGAGAGGGGAGAATGAAGTGAGCAGAGAGAGAAGGTCACATTTCACTTGCTTAGCCTCCTCTGAAAGAAATCACAGGACACAGAAGTTAGATGGGAAGAGCTGAAGGTTTTAAGGAGTGGGAGAAAAATGCCTGTCTGGGATTGTGGGCCGGGTTGTATCAGAGACGGGTTGTTTAGCAAAGGCAGCAGAAACAGAGGATGGGAAATGTCTCCGAGGCATAGAAATGTGACTGGCTCACATGATTTCCAACAGCAATACTCTGCAACATGCTGACGAAAGCAGTGACTCTAGCTGCCAGACCCAGACCTGGAATGGCAAATTTGGGTGTTTGGTACAGAGAAAGGGAACGCGGGGTACAAAGAGGAGCAGGGGAGAGGAGAGCTCACTGACACGCACGGGCTGGGAATGGGGAAAGACTGGAAAATGTCTCCAACCATGCAGTACTGGTAGGGACAAAAATGATTCATGGGCAATGTCTGGGAGACCAAGTTAGCACAGGCTGAACCTATGCCAGAAGACCTGTGAGTGAAGAAACAGCATGGACAAGTGGATGCTCTGGAGCTGCTTTACTTAGTGGTGAAAATACTCCCATGGCCAAGAAGGGGATCTACAGCACAAACCCAATGCTTGGTGATGCCCAGGGTGCCAAAAAGCTGGAAGGGCCACTGGAACAGAGAAAGTATTGTACAGACAGCTTAGTGCAGGTGGTTTTTTATGGTTTAGTGCAGCCTGCTTTTGCTGTGTATATGTGTTTTGGTGTTGGCCATATTCAAGCAGTGTCTCCATGCCCCCAGGAGGAAGGGGACTGCCTGGGGTACTGAGGCTGTTGGGTTCCTCCCTTCTCCTCCTGCTCATTTTAGGATGCCTGAATAATCTCCCTTCCTGGATCACGGAGAGCTCCACAAGGCCAGGCTGCTCCCAGTGCTCCTGCCTTGGTCCAGGCTGGATCACATCCAGGATCTCCTGACACAGGCTCCCAGCCATACTCACTGCCACTCAGAGGTGTGATTTTCCCCCAGGGCTCAGCTCCTATTTAAGCACCTGCAGATAAGGGCTAAATTTCTTGAAGTGTTCATCAGACAGCTGCTTCCATTGGGACACTTCACAGCAGATTTTTTTTAAAAAAGGAAAAGAAAAAAAAAAAAAGAAGAAAAAGAAAAAGCCATGCTGAAGTATTTGGAATGATCCAGCTGCTTGTAAGCCCCTGGGAGCAATGACTACTTTATGCCTGTGCCTCGTACCATGAGGATTAGTGTTGGGCACATGTCCCGATGATTTATATAAAGTTAACTCCTTTGTCCCCACCTTGGAGCAGTTGATAGCAGTGTTTTCTTAGTGTTTTCTTTGGAAGCTCATGATGCTGATGGAGGATGAAAGCTTCAGGTTCCCTCCCTGCTCCTTCCTAGTGCCCGAAGAAGCTGTTTGCTCAATTGGTGTGATCAGGTGGAAGTGAAATTGTGATTTTGCTCTATGCTGGAGGACAAAATGTTAATTTTTAAGCACATCTGAAGATGGCAGAAGTCCACACGGACAGACCCGTTTACGTTTTAAAGGCAGGTTAAAACCTTCTCCTGGGCAGCTTCCTACCAGGGAGGGAAAGCAGGGGATGCAGGGCTGGGCTCACAGAGCAGATGCTGCAGTTCAGCTGGCTGGTGGCCAGCTGGGAAACCCCCTGGGAGCAAAGGGCAGCCCTGCTGCAGCCTCGCCACGTGCTCTGCCCTGAGACCTGCTCATGGCTGGGCACCCGTGGGGAAGGGCAGCTTTAAAACCCTTCCAGCTGATGGTTATGACACCAGCTCTGAAATCCTGGCTTGCAAGCTGAGGGTTTGTTTCTTTCCAGCGGGGAACGTGGCTGCTGGAAGCAGCGTTCCCTTGGTCAGAGCAGGGCAGTGGGGAGGAGAGTGAGGTCTGGAAGCCGTCAGCCTCTCGGCCACAAAATGACAAGCCTTGCTGTCCCAGGGAGGAACATCCGATGACTAAAGCGATGACTAAATGGCCTAAAGCAGTTGTGTCCCATCTTTCGTCTGAGGCCACACAGCTTAATACAGAGACACTTGAGCTCTGCATTCCTTCCCATAACATGATTAGATGAGTCTACATTACATGAAATTATCCATCCCTTGATCACACGATGGGGAAGCAGCCTTCACAGAGGTAGACAAGAAGTTGGCTCTTGCCAGCACGGACCTTTCAGTCTGACTGCACCTGGGTTGTAGCGGTAGGTTTACACCACGTTTACAGGACACAGCACAACGGGATGTGGGGAAGGGATAATGATGCAGTGGGGCCACGTTCCCTTCTCTGGTCTATTGCTGGGCTGTTGCGAGGATTTGGCCAAATTGCTTTTCAATTTCTGGGCATCGGTTTCTCTGCCAGTAAAAGAGGAATGATGCCATCAGCTTCCTCTGAAAAGCACTCTGAGATGGACGTTACAAAGCACTAATGAAGAGCTGGCTATAATTACATCCAAATTTAGAAAGAAAAAGGGCTTTTGTTCCATTGGACTTAATGTAATAAATAGATGGAGCAGTCCTGGCTTTATTGCCAGTTCCATCTGATTAGATGGAACTTAATTTCCGACATCTTTCCTGCTGGTGGCCGCATTATAAAGGCACCCCACAGAAGCAGCTTGACCTCCGGGTGCCTTGTAATTTTCCTGGGTATGAAGTTACTCTCCTCCAGGATTAGTTTCCTCAGCATGCCTTGCTGGGGCTAGGGCTTTAAATCAGGCAGACCCAAGCAGCTGTAGCCCCGACACGGTCATTTTACAGCTGGCTGCTGTTTGTCGCCTCTCCCCCTTTCCCAGCTGGTACGTACCTTTCTTACTGCTGTGGAGATGCCATTATCTTACACCGGAGAATTTCCCTGCCATACAGTTGTTCTGGGTAATGTTTGTGTGCAGATGATGTTTATGAAAGCCAGGGGGCAATTTGCTTCCTGCGGTGGGCACCCCTGCAACATGTAAAATCCTCGTACACAAATACCAGTGACTGAACAGCTCCCTTTCTTCTCGTAAGTCATTATTGGAGCAGGTTGCTCAGGGGTGGGAGGGAGTCGCCATCACTTGGAGCCCGTAAATCAGGGCTGGCTGTCTTTCCAGGGAGTGTGCTCTTGCCAAACTACGTGGCTTTGGGCTGGATGTGGGCATCAGTGGGGAAAAGAGCAGGTCTGTCTCACGCAGGTGAGCAGATGAGACGGCCAGAATGATCCCGAAGGCTTTAACCCCTGTGAATCTCCTGTTGCGGCCATGGTTATGCCAATGCAGAAATCAGAACTGCCTGATAAAATATCTCCTCCCTCCTTCCTGAAATCCCTCCAAAGGCCAGGCCTGTGATACGCATTGAGCATGCTGGCCTGTTCCAGACATGGCAGATCCAGCTTCCACGGAAAACTTAATTACTTTCCCTGCCTGGGCCCCTTGACTTGTTGCCGTCTGTGGAAACCTGAGTCAAGACTGTCCAGATCCATGACAGTTGATGGAAAAGGGCTCGCTCCTTGCCAAGAAGAAAAGGCTGTGCTGAGCCAAAGCCCTGGCTCTGGATGCTTTGCTCTCCCAAATGCATCTGCTTATTGTGGCCTGAGGAGGGGTAGAAGTGCTTTGCACTTACTCCGAGAAGCCTCTGCAATGGCTTCTTGCTTTGAAACACTTTCCCCAGCTCCTTTGCCAAGTTCATGGTGGGGCTTGTCTATCCCAAGAACAAGCTCTGACTGCCTGCAATCGTTCCTCTATTGCTCATTGAACGGGGAGCAAAGAGCAGGCTGAAACTATTTTATAAGTGTGCAAAGACCAAGAATAAAGCTATTATCTGTGGCTGGGATATTAATTCATACTCCTCGTGATGTATGTGCCCGGTCTGTAAATTCACCAGGGCAGCGGAATTCCTTGCTGACACCTACCAGGGTGAAATGGGGACCTCCTGGCTCCCAGTGATGGATTCCCTCCTTATCTCAGGTGTGATGTTTCTTTGCCACCAGACTGTGACAAAGACAGTGTGTAAGGACTGAAACGGGCAGATTTCTGCTGAGTTTAGATTCACCTTGTGCTGATGGTGAGCCTTCTCTGTGTGCCAGCCCACTGCAGCCTCTCTGAAATGCCAACGTCCACTGCTTTCAAAATATAACCCAGCGGCACCAAAATACCATCTCCCAGCACAGCAGAGATGTTCTGGGCATGTGGCTGCTAAAGACTTAACAAGCATCAGCCCCTTGGTACCCGGGGATGTGGGAAGCAGCATTAGCCGTATTTTACATACAGAAGGCAAGAATTAGCTTGACCCACGTGTGAAGCCTGTGCACAGCTGGGACCTGAAGCCACATGTCCATTAGACCAGCTCCATCTTGGTTTTGGCTCTGCCAGTGTTTTCTAGTGTCGGGTCTGTGTGTACCACTAATGGCTGTGCTATTCCTGCCTCTGCATCTGATACAAAACAGCAAAATCCATTTACACCTAAAACTAAATACACACCGTGTAGTTGGAGTTTGCTGTTTATGTGAAGGGTTACTTAGGTTTGGGGTAAGATGAGGACCATGGGGAGAGGCTGTTTTTTATCAGACCACTCCCTCAGGTGGCCCTACTGATCCCTGGCCGTGGCCATCCCAGACATTTGTGTGGCTGCTAAGGCAGTCCAGAGAGCTGGTAGAGCTGGGGAATGGACCTTCCCGTGGGTGGCATTGGCCTTGTTCCTGCTGGCTTGTAACGGGCAGGCTGGTACCCACAGAAGGCAGGAGTGGAGGGGGGGGGAATAAATACGGGGTGGCCCAGTGCCACGGTTGTTGGCCCTAGGTCATTACTGGGCTTCCTGTCAGCCTCTAATCAATATAATTTGGAAGGTTAGCAATTAATTAGCTGTAATGTCAGAACCACAGAGGTGATTTCAAGCAATAGGCGCCCAGATTTTCTCATCCCCGTTGTAAATCCCACTTCTGTGCTTGGAGGTCTGGCCAGCAGCGCAGGCGAGGTGTGCAGCATCACGGGCACTGCAGGATACGTTCCAGCTCACTTTTAAAGTGTGATTTTTGGCTACACTGACCAGGAGGGAACAGCTTTACTCTCAGCCTGAACACAGTAAGTCTGTGCTTGCTGCCTTTTGTCCTCCTTTCCATTTAATAAGAAGTTTAGTACCCGAGATCTCCTCTGAGAAGCGCCGAGAGCAAGAACTGGAAATGAATGTTTAATTTCTTCCACACAGATCATAGTAGGAATATGAAAACTTAGTCTCCTTTCTGAAAAATAGAGGTTTTTAAGTGTTTAAAATGAAATTTTCTTTCACCCATATTTTTTTTTTGTCAGAAGGAACAGAGATGTCATCAGTAATTTTTATTATCCTCCATTAGGGAAAAATGATAAAATCAAGCACAGAAAAGTCTGCAGAGATTAATCGGATTGAAGAAATCACCCCGCTGGAGCTTGGTGTGATGGGTACAGCATGAGCTGTTGGGTTGGGTCAGCTTCTTGCCCAGCACTGGGAGGATGAGCTGCTTTCCAGAAGCTGCCCCACTTCATCTGACCCATGTGGTTACATCAGGCAGCAGTTCTCCTCCACCAGGATAGAGACAAATAACCTCATATTTAGGAATTTCTGGACTAGCTTGTATATCCTGTATTTCAGCTGTTTCCTTGTGATGGTCCAAATACATCATCCATTGCAGCATGCTGTTAAATGCTGGTGGTTTTTAATGGGGTGGTGTGTGCTGGACAAGCAGCCCCTTCACTTGGGGAAGGCACCACCCAAGTGAATTTGGGCTGAGATCGTGTAGTTTTACAGACTGTCTGCATCCTATGAACGTGGCCATTTGCTGGCATGGTACCATGCTTTTCTAAATGTCCCTGAGCATTTATCTCTGCAATCCTAACCTTCAGACCACCTGTGTGTGTAGCAGTAACTCTCCTCCTTTGGTGCTGCATGCCAGCAAGGAATGAAGAACACAAAGTGTTCAGCAGTGATCCCAGGGCTAGAGGAAAGAATGGCCTGATAACAAACAGTCCTATTAGAGCTATACAGGACTTTACCTGGGCATTAATATTATTAATCTCTCTCATTTGTAGCACAGGATTCAGCTCCAAAGCACAGAGCAAGCACCCATGTGTTTCTTCTTTCAGCACCCGTCCTGAAGCACATGTAGCCGTCCCTCTTTTATGACTGGGAGAAAGAATATGTGAAGAAGCAGACCAGAGAGGCCACTGGTCTTGTTCAAGACCTCAGTGGTCCCATAGCAGATCTGTGTGAGTCTCCACCTTCTTTTGCTTTTGATTATTATTATTGATTTGATTTGATTTATTTTATTATTGATTTGATTTGATTTGATTTGATTTGATTATTTTATTATTTTTTAATTCTGCCCTTAGGTGAAACAAGTGCAATTGCTCTCCATAAGAAGATGTGTGGGTTCAAATGGCCATATCTGGTCATGATATACCTTAAACTTATTTCTTTTGGAGCCTGGCATTCACAAGCACCTCCCAGGTTTGTCCTCCTCTCCACTACTGATCACTTCTTTTGTTCTCTAAGGAGTTCCAAGGACTTTCCCCAAAAACTGACCTGCAAACTCCACTGTTTCGGATCAGAGGGATCCAAAAGACTTGGTGTTTTGCCAGACCTGCCAGATATCAGGGCTCACATGCAGCAGGATTAGGAAGCTCTGATCGGGGCACTCCCCAAGGAGTCTCCCCCATTACTGCATAGTTTCCCGTGTCTAGGTACAGCTCTGGGGCCCTCATATGTTCGCGCTCCTTTGAAGGACAGCAAAGCTGCAGGGCAATATGGAAAGTTATTTTTGTTTGTTTGTTTGTCTGTTTGCAAACTATGGAAGGAGGCTGAACTGTTCTGACCCTGCCAGGAGCTGAACACATGTTGCTGAGATAATTGTGCAATATCAGTTGTGTGCTTTGAAGTGTCTCCTGCTGGCACACAAACCCTCTTTTCCTCATTTTTGTGTCTTCATCCAATGCCTCGCTCTGCTCTAAGATTGCTAACCTTTTCCACCTAACTTGTCCACTGTTTGTAGCTACAGAGACATTGCAAAGTGGCGTGTTATTACATTTTGAGCAGATATGTATGTTGGAGTGAGTCCTTTGTTCTCATCTTGAACAACCCCCAGCACCACAAGCACCGACAGAAATAGCTCCTTGCTACTTTGAAGCAATCCTCTTCCCCTTCCATCACCTGTGCAGAAGAAGAATGATCAAATGCTCTTCACACTTAGAGTCCTGGCTGTCATTTACATTTACCCAGTGCTTTACACCTCATCATCTTGCAGCCCTTTGTGTCACCAGGGTGTTTTTTTTTTTTACCTCTGCTGTGCAGATGAGGAGAATGGGGATGACAGGGACAGCCCCAGGCAGTGGAGGGGCCAGGAAGCTGAACGTGGCTCCTTCTGGAGCACATGGGAAGTCCAAATCACCAACAGGTCATCCAGTTGGCCTCTGTGCCTCTTCAGTGGCAGAGATGGGATCCATCCATCCATCTCCATGCATCCTCTGAAACCTTGTCCAAACCCTCACCTCCATGGTGCATTCTGATCATGCACGATTTTGGAAAGGTGATGGACTACGCCTTCAGGCAGCAAGTCAAGCACAGGGTTGTAAACCATGCTGTGTTTGCTGGCATCTCTTGTGTCATGCTGTGTAGCAGGAAACCCATCCTTGCTGCTGGAAGTGCCTTCCCAAGAAACAATGCACCTGCTTTGTCGGGGCCTCATTTTACTTCATCTACTCCTCTGTCATGAGCAATATTCCCTTAATATCTCCAGTGTTTTACTGGTGCTAGCATTCATATCCCCTCAGAAGAAGAGCTGTCTTTACCAATGTACTGCACTAACATTCCTATACCAAACCCTTCAAAAATATTGACTTTTCA
This sequence comes from Aythya ferina, assembly GCF_964211825.1. Taxonomy (NCBI): domain Eukaryota; kingdom Metazoa; phylum Chordata; class Aves; order Anseriformes; family Anatidae; genus Aythya; species Aythya ferina. The sequence continues at coordinate 147,052,908 of NC_140297.1, read as the reverse complement.
GAATAAAGTGGAAGAGGTCCAGAATTGCATGAATCAATGATCTTAGGTGTATTTACTGAAATTCTCTTGGGCAAGAACTGACACATCTGAAGATTCACTTAAAAATCTCTGACTGTACAAGGCACATTATGATCCTATTGAATAAAAATGAGTCTATCCAGGAAAACAGTACGATTCTGTTAAGTACTTTCAGATCCTGTGGGACAAAGGTGTTCTACAAACACGGAATGATGTTTATTACGACTGAACTAGATAAGATCATGTAGCGCGAGTAACTCACTAAACAGTTGCTTGTGTTAAAAAGAGGCAGAGAAACAGCATCTACAGCTCATGCTCTGTAATAACAACCTGTGAGGATAAATACCTGTGAAGGCTTGGTATTGCCAGACAATGAGTGGTAGAGACTAACTTGCTAAAGGCATGTGCGGTTCCTATGATATATCCCATACTAAAACTAGTGCTTTGGAGGTGGAGGGCTGCAAATTTCGGGCACATTCAGTCCTTTCACCATTTCAAAAAATCATTTTCTCATAGGTTTGCGGTGCTTAGTGTGTGTCAAGTGTCCTGCACTGTCTGTCAGGTCTCTGAAAGCACCCACAAGTGTCCCAGTGATGGGACTAAGAACCCAATTCACATGGGGGCTTCGAAGGGGAAAGGCTTTTCGGAACACCCCAGCTGATGTGATATGAGGGTGAGGAAGAAAGAGCAAAACATTGGCAAGTGTGTAGAGCACTGGGACTACTCAGCACCTGGCGGTGGCTGGAGGAAGACCCTCCAGTGGCAGTAGCAGACAGTCCTTGCAGCTGCCTGGATCACCGCTGTGTGCTGGCAGCTATGACATTTCCAGAGAGCAGAGTGAGAAAAACTTGTGAGTGCAAAGGTCAGAAAAACATTTTTCTCCTCCTTCCTGTTCTGCTTTCCTGCAGGCTGGTTCTGGATCCAGCTGCTGGCTTGCAGGCATGGGGAGTGAGATGCCTGGCACCACAACACTCCTGTCTGAGCACAAAGGTGTGCCCAGGTTCACGGGAAGGCATTTGGCCATCAGGGCAGCAGGTGTAGCTTGAACAGCTATTTTCCATCTTTCCCTGTATACAGTTTACCTAGTCTATGAGCTTTCAGGCAGACTGTGTGCATGGATTAACACACAAGAATAAGTACAAAGGTATTTCTCCTAATAAACACAATGCATTTCTCTTCCCACTTGAGGAGGGGAGTTCTGCTGGTTCTGGTGGAGTTCCTCCTGGCTACACAGGCCTCACGGAGCGAAGACTCATATACTACTTTATTTTCATCCTTTACAACCTGCACACTGCATTTTACTGTATTTCTGACTCAAAAGCAATATCCACGATGCAAATCACTGGCAGAAGCAGAGCATTTCGGATCCAAGGTCAGCACAAGTTTACACTGAATTCATTATACTGCAATTGGCCTGGGAAGGTTTTTGAATACTAAGATTGTTTATACATTTTCCTTTATCTTATGCAGAGCTGGGTTTACACCTAGAAGGATGTTTTGATGTTCTAATGGAGCTCTTTGGTCTTTTTGCACAGGGAGCTGGGAAGAAATAGGAGTGCTGAAAAGGACTCTGTCCCTTGTTATTCCTCTCTCTCATTCTGCCAACAAACCAAGTGTGGCTTGCAGCACGTGCAGATGCAGGTTTTGCATATGTACAGTATGCAGAAGCAAATGAAAACAGTGATTTAGCAGCCCCACTGTACTGATGGCTGCTAGGCACATGCCCTGAGCAACTCTGAGTCACTGTGTCAGGCAGGATCTGTCACGGCAAATAGCGTGAGTGATACCGGCTGACATGTTGTGTCATCCAAGGAATCTGGAAAATGAACAATGTGATAAAATTCCTTCCTTTTTTTATTAGTCTCTCTATCAAGAATAACCTCCTTAGTTATACCACCTGAGCAGCTTCTCCCTCTTTCTATTTTTGAGGAGTTTCCATCTTGTCAAAATGGAAAATCTCAGTAACATCCCACTGAAAATTTCACACACATACACACACACAAATAAATAAATAAAAATAATCCCCAAACCAGTTCAATTTGGATGTATGGATTTTATTTATTTATGTATTTTTTAACCACATCAGCATTAAACTTAGCTGAGTAAAAAGTTTCTTTGGACTGGGGAATTACCTATCAGGCCACATGAGAAAAATGACTTCCTGATCACACTTTTATGCAACCGTTACATGAATATGGTTGCCCTGTAGCGGTCTATCTTTAGCAGGATCATTATGAGATATTGGATATTGAATCAACAAAATGCCTGCTGGATTCCAAAAGTAGAAGGGTGTAAATCGATAGGAGCTGGAAATAAAAAGTGTTGTCTAATAGCTAGATGACGAAAACCAGAGCTCACATGTTTAGATGCTTCACTCAACCTAGCTACTGACTCATGTTGTGACCTTGGGCAATCTTTCAGCCTCCCCATGTTTGGTTCAGTTTTACTGCATGATTGAGAAGAGGCAAGACTTTTCCAAGCCCAGACAAAATTTTGTATATTTGGGGAAACTGATTTCCAGAAACATGTCTTGTTTGTTTGTTTGTTTGTTTCTGCTGTTGTCCTAAGCAAATGATTCTTCGGAGTGCTATTTTGTTTCTTAAATGGGAGTGTAGAGTAAAAGAAGGAATCTATCAAGGACTAATATGAGAGAAGAGGAGATTAAGAATACTAGGAACAATAACCAGAGGCTGCCATACTGAGACTGTGTTTCTAGGAGGATGTCTTCTTGATCAGGTGCAGCCACGTAGAGTTGTGTTAGCTCCATCTGGTCAGGAATCTGTTTAATAAGTCAGCCATTTATTGCCCTTATTCTTTACACATAACCCAGAGGGACAAAATATATTAATGCAGGCCCAGACATGGCGCAGACTTGTCCTGCTTGTCCTGCCTGCTCAGGCATACTCAGAGCAACAGATGAATTTAGAGATGCTTCAGGGAACACCATCCCTGTCTGGTAGCTTCTTGCCAGGATCCTTCCTGCAGCAAGTTGTAACTGAAAAAGTGCTGGGGCAGTGTCAATGCAGAACAGGACAGTTTCAGGGAAAAACAGCAGGTCAAGGAGAAAAGAAATTGAAATGACATATTGCCCTGGCTACAGCACACAGACATTATGAAAAAACAGCACCAGGAAACCTTAGCAAGCATGGTTCTGGGTTTATGCGTTAAGTTAATATTTCTGGTTTCTGGAGAGATTCTTGGACAATATTGCATTACAGGCTCCAGATCCCTTGCTCAATTGATTAACAAGGTTAATAACTTATTTGTGTTTTTTTTTTTTTTTTTTTTTGACCAAAGTGTGTCACAGCTGCAATGAGTCAGCTGTTTAGGGGAGGGATGGGGCTGGTACCACACTTGACATTTTCAATACGAAGATAAGACAGATATTGTCTGTTCGTAGCATCGAAAGGAGTTGCAGCAATTCGCTCTCCTGAAACACCTTTTGCAAAATAATTGAGGGAACTGGGTATTATTTCTGGGTCTCACTCCCTTCTCTGAATGTTGAAGGGGACAGGTTAGCCATGGTAACACTTAGTGAAATATGTTAAGGTAGATAATGGAGTCTTCTCCCCAACACAGACCAAGCGCTCTCATGTCATGGTGCATGGCAGGCAACACAAATCTTCATTTCTCACTGTAAAACAGAGCTCTGGTGGCTGCAGAGCAAGCCCCACTGTCTGCCCTTGAGAAATAATAATAATAGTTCTGTTTTAGGGCCTCAAGAGTGTTTCATGGGGCCCAGAGGAGGTGTGGGGACTGCTGGTTTGCAACAGGCATTGAAGGTGGAGGTGGCTGGTGTGCTCTAGAGGGTGGCTGCAATGAGCTGTGGGGCTGCAGTGGCTTTGCACCACTGGGGTGGGGACTCAGTGGACATGGCAGAGGTTGTGTTTAGCAGTGCAATATATCCCAAATGTCCTACCTGCCGTAGGTGCTGCTGGCTGCCCTGTTTCCCACCTGTGGATAGTCTGCATGGAGAGCGCATTTCCTTGCCACAATGGAGCCTCTTGCAGGATTGCTTTGCAGCAGGAGGTGAATGCGGATTTGAAGAGAGATGCTGGGTCTTCCTTTCATTGGCATGGGCACTGATTTTTCAAATACTTGACTGGGGCAGAAAGGCATTCCCTCAATCTCCCAATATTTCAGAGAAATGCATCCAAGAAGGTCTTTCAGATGAAAAAGAGGAGTCAATGAGCAAGTTTACCCCAACTATTCAATGTAAGTGGAAATCACAGATAGTCACGTGGAAGAAAAGGAGGAAAAGGTAAAACAACAACAACAAACAAGCAAACAAACAAAACCAACCTTTTATTTAAATGGTACCCATAGTAGAGAGGCTAGTGCCCTCAGACAGCAGAGAAAGATACTGGAGTTGCGCAGAAGAGAGCCTCTTGGCTTTGATATGGCTTAAAAGAAAGCCATTTAACATCAACAATGGAAGCAAAGGGCGTTTAATTGCTCAAGAAGTCAAACTGGCTTGCAGGTGGTTAGAGACCAGGACTGTTCAAGCGTTGCTCTATCCATTAACACCTGGCTCTGGTGCCTCCTCCAAATAGCTGTGTGTGGAAAAAAGGTTCTGAAATATTTTAGATTTATTGCAGTCCAGATTCGCCGTTCTCCCCAAAGTACCATCAAGACAGTGAACAAGAACTTAGCACCTTGGGAATAATACAGCTTTCACAGCAGGATGATGGTCTCAGGTTAAACTAATTTAGTCGACTCTATTACCGAGAAGGGCTGAGAGGGGGGAGTGCTGAGATGGAGGCTGTGACAGCTCTGAAAGCACGGAATGGGCTTTAGACATGGAAGCAGAAGATCTGGTAGGGAAGACGTGGTTTCCAGTTCAGTTTTGTAAAGATATTTAGCATATTAAGATTTACCACTTATTTTTTGTACAATTGGGAATTTGTCTGTAGTGTTAGCTGTGTCTTTCCTTGATCTTGTCCCAGACAGTGGCTGTGACCAAGCTGACAGTTTTTCTTTGATCACATGGGATCTCCTCAAATAATGTTGTACTATTTTTATTTATTAAAATAACACCTTTTAAAAATGAGATGAAAAAAAATCCTTGTTTCAATTTCTATCCTCTCCCTTTTTTCCCTTTTGACAGGAGGGCAGGTGAAATTAAAAAATGTTGAGTATTTACATGAAGAGGACTACTTTTGACTGTGTTTTTTTTTTTTACTTGTTTACTTCTTTAAAAGATATAAGGTCATCTGTGTGTTACACAAACTAAAATTTAGACTGGGGCTTCTTAAACAAAAAACACTGTCTTTCCCAACATCTTTTTTTTTCTCCCCTTTTCATTTTCTTTCTTCAAAAGAGAAGATTTACTAAGTAAAATATATGTGGTACTTTTGATCCAGTTTTGAATTAAAATATTTTTCCTCAGTAAAGAGATTTTCCTTTTATTTTTTTCCAGTTATTAAAAAGTACACAATAGATCCATCTTCAATATCTGATTTATTTTTGCTTTCAAAAGTCTGCCCATGCTGATCTTTTTGTTTTTCTTTTTTCTACTTTAATTCCACGCAACCCTTTCAGATTGAAATTCCTTACTTAAAATAAAAGATGTTCCTGGCATATTTAAATTTACCCTGCCTGTAAGAATAAAATGCTCACCCATGATAGTAATGCCAAGCTTATATAGTGCACCTGAATGTGTGCTTTGAGAGACTGGCAGCATACTAAACCTCAGAGTACGATGTGTAGGAAAAGGGTGAGTGAGATTTTCATTGCCTTAGACTGAAGCTCAGCTCTCAGCATATTACAGATCCATTTCTCCTTCCTGCATCCCCCAGCTTCTCCCCTTGCATTGACTTCTATGCCCTTTCTGGGGGTTATAACCCAAAAGCTCAGCTGTGCCCATTCAACCTACTTATTCTTCCTTGATCAGTTCTGTTTCTGCTACACCTTTTCTGAAATGAGGTGACCCATGTTAATGCTGTTTTCAGGATAGGTTTGGTGGCTTGTTTTTTTGTGGGCCTTTTTTTTTTTTTTTTCTTCACCTTTTTACTCTTTGTATCTCACCTCTAACTGAAAACATTCTAGAGCACAATTATTGTACAAAGGGAGACCATTTCAGTGACTTTTCTGCAGTGTAGCCTGTTGGTAGGTCACAGCAAAGCTGAGCTGGATTCCCCCATGTATTCACACCTGACTCTACAACTTTGTGGATGGTATCTAGCTCCTCTCCTCTTATTTTCTTCATCTGTATACTGGGGATAATGATAATTTTCCACCTTTAAAACTATGAATGCAAATCCAGATGGATTCAGCATGATTATTTCCCTCTGCCTTTGACTTCATTCATTTGAGGTTTAGCTACTTTTAGCCAATTTTCTTAAAGCCTGATTGGAGAAGCATTAAAGCACATAATTTCTGCTGCTCTTCTTAACTGAGGCTTTCCATTAGTATTGCTGTTTGTTAACTTGGTAGTATCCGTCCATCTTTTCCCTCCCTTTCAGTCTGCAAATCTACCTTATCACTGTCTCTGTAAAACTGCATATATTTGCCAAGGCCTTGACAGATTAGCTATTCAGCTAAATTGCTTCAAGCCTGTCAGCATCGTTCTGCTTGTTTGTTTCACAGTTTCTCCCATTCTACACAAACATACAGAAAATGTAAAGAAATAATCTGTAACCCCCAAAGCATATAGACCAAGTGGAAAAAAAAACTAGGCAAAACATAGGATGTGAGAAATTGGCACAGAAATTTGTAACAGCTGACTCTGAACCCCCACTGCTTCACTTGAGGTCTGGCCCTGCAAATGCTGGACCAGTGGCTATGATTCCCCTGAGGCTAACCTCTGATAATTCATTATATATAGATTTTTCTCAATGCATGTGAATGCCTACCCACAAACAAGCTTAACCATCTACATCTGCTTCCCATTCAGCAGTCTGAGCAGCATTTATCTTTCTTTATCTTTAGCTCTTCTGCTCCCTTTTCTCTGGTCTTTTCTCAGCAGGAACTCTCCATCACTGGTGGTGGACTGCAGCCCTCACCCAGACTTCATCTGAGCCCTTTGCTCTTTACTCAATTTGTCAACAGAGAATCGAACTTATTTCCCCTTGTTATAATTTAATTCTGCAATTAGGCTGCTTTAGTTTGCAAGGCACTTTGGGCTGTGGATTTCAGGAGAGGTGGTGTATGAAATAAATGCCTATTGACTTGGCTAGGCTGGGGATGTCTCATTGATTCCAGTGTTCTCTGCATTATTCTTTGACTGTTCCATGCTCAATATCCCCTAGCACATTTTTGTTTTTTTGATTGCTGCTGCACACTGAATGTCTTCATTGAGCTGTCCACAATTATGCCTTTATATGTTTCTTTGGAGGTTACAACTAATTCAGAGACCACAAATGCACCCAAGTAGTTTCAAGCTGTTTCCCACAAACTACATGTCCAGGCTGAGTTTTATCTAGCATGCTACTGTCCAGTTACCTCGAATGGTCAAGTCTATTTGGGGTTTCTTGCAATCTCCTGTCAGCTACATTGACTTACTTTTGTTTCCTCAGCATGTTTTATCCCTTCCCATTTCCTTTATGCAGGTTAATTAATTTGTATTTTTTATGATGAGTTGCAGTGTCATATATTGCCATTTCTTGGAAGAGAGATGTGACAGCGATCTATTGAAAATGACCCCACTCCTAGTTTATAATCTCTGGGTAATGTTTGCTGATCTCTTGGGAATGGGTTTATTGACTTCTTATGGCATTTTAAATTGTAATTATTTGCAAGCATTAGAACACATGCTTTTTGTGTGTGTGTGTGATCTTCATTTATCTGAAGATCTAAGTGCACCTGTTTCTTGTGACTACAGCCAGAAAAAGTCCCTGAATTACCAGAACAGAAAGTTTCTCCTCTGTTTCATGTCTAGAAATCAAAATCACTGGGGAAAAAAATATATATATATATTACAAAAGATAAGAGGAAAAAGGTGTACCCAGCCCAAAGCCCTGTGCCATACAGGAATAGGACAGGAAAGTACTGATGCTTTCAAGACACATTTCCAGCCTTCAGCAGCTTGGGTTTTCTTGGGGATTTCCATAGGCAAAGTTGGTGTTTGGTGCTCGATTGCATTTATTTAGCTCTGCATGGCAAGCAGATGATTAACGCAGGAATAGGAAAGCTGGTTAAAATGGTGGAAGTTTTCTAAGTAGTTCCTGCTCTGATGGCTGCTCCTTCTGGTGAGGTTCTCTGGGTAGCTGCTCTGTGTGGTTTCTCCAGAGGTAAGAAAATTGTTCTCAGGCAGGTCCAGACCTGGATCACAGGTCTCTCCTGGAGAGGACATGCCTGGAGACATACCTATGTGTCTCCAACACTCTTGGCCCCAGGAAAGCTGCCCATGCTTTTGTAGGCACTCCCTTTGGCTAGATTGTTGCCTGTCCCTTTCAGAAAGCAGGAAATAGCATGTCTTTAACCACTGGAGAGAGCTTTCCCTGAGACTTCTCCAAGTCTGCACAGCAGGTCAGGGACGGTGCTGATGGAATCATCTTTTCTGCCTGAAGTGTTAGCTCTGCCCTTAGCCCTACCTGACAATTCACTCCTTTCCTCTCTTGTTGGCTAAGCCACAGACCTCTGCTCCTAATTTTGACTTTAATTGGCATTGCTACTATTTCTCTTGCCAGGGTGTCTCAAGTGGTTTATTATTCAGGATACCTGAGTTTCCAAAGTCAAATGGGGTTTTCCATTTTTCAATAGTGTCCTCAGCTGGCTCCTCCTTGAACTACACAGATCATAGGATTGTAGGACAATTCAGGCCTAAAGGGACCTCAGGAGGTCTCTGGTCCAATCCTCTACTCAAAGCAGGGTCAGCTCTAAGATCAGGTCAGATTACTCAGGTCTTTACCCAGTCTAGTCTTGAAAAATTCCCTGGATGGAGACTATGCAAGATCTCTAGGTAAGCTGCTCCAATACCTGACTGTCCTCATGGAGAAAAAGTCTTTCTTTCTACCCAGTTTGAACCTTTCTTGTTCCAGTTCATGCCTGGTGTCTCTCACCCACCCACCATGCATCACCATGAAGAGCTTGGCCCCATTTTCTTGTCGATTTCCTCGCAGGCCCTGGCAGGCTGCTGTCAGGTCAGCTCCGAAGCCATCTCTTCTTTGGGCTGAACAAATCTGGTCCTCACACAGAAGAGCTGCAGTTTCCATGTTTTCTCCAATTTTTGAAGTCTTTCCTGTATTGTAGGGATTCAAATCATCTCGATGTGCTCTAACAAGAGCTGAATGGGAGGATAATCCCTTCCTCAGCCTCCTGGTGGTGCTCCTGCTAGCACAGCCCAGGGTGCTGTGAGCCTTCCTTGCTGCCAGGGCACACTGTCCCATGGGCAGTGCTGTCTACCAGGACTCCCGAGGGCCTTCTCAGCAAAGCCCCAGCATCTAATGGTGCAGGAGGCTCTCCCTCCCCAAATGAAGGAAACTTTGCATTTGCCCTTGCTGAATTTCCTAAGGCTCCTGCCAGCCCTTCAGCCTGGGTCCCCCTGTATGGCAGCCCTGCCTGTGAGTGTATCGACTGTTCCCTCCAACTTGGTGTCATCTGCAAACCTGAGGAAAGTGGACTTCAGTACTCCTCCAGGTAACTGATTAACTTGATAAATGTGTAACATTCATGTGGACAACATGGACAATCCCAGTGTAGAGACCCCTGCAGCACTTCACTTGTCCTCTGTGCAGAGAACCACCCATTAACCACTGTACCCTGAGCCCAGCCATCTAACCAAGTTTTACCTTTCTGGTTGTCCACCCATCCAGACCATAACATCCTAACTTGGCTACAAGAATGTTGTTGGAGGCAATGTCAAAAGCCCTGCTAAAGTTGAGACAAATGACATCCACCGCTCTCACCGTGTCTGCAAATCTGTTTCTCAGAAGCATTCTCAGAATCTAATTTCTTTATCACCTTTTATTCTTTGACCTTGAGCTCTTTTTTTGTGTTCCATTTTCCTCACTCAGGAAAGCACATTTCTCTCTCTGGCAACAGTTCACCCTCCTTCCTCTGGAACAGTGAAGCAAAAAGTTCATTTAATTTTTCTGCAATGCCTACATCTTCTCACATCTAGTCCCTGCTCTTCTACCTCTGGGAGACTCTAATGATTCCTTTGTTGATCTCTTCTTTATACGGTTGAAAAAAAGAAGATCTATTATTTACCTGAATTCCTTGTGTGGCCTTCATTTCATCCTTTCCTTATCTTCTCCTGCTTGGTTGGTTGTGGGTATTTTTATGTGTGTGTGTTTTGTTTTGTTTGGTTTCTGTATTTGTTAGTTTTTGTTTTGTTTTGTTACAGCTCTCACCTCATGCTGCAAGCTTTCTATGTATTCCTTAGTACAGTACCTGCTGGGTTTTATGACTTATATTCTTATTTTTAATTAATTTATCTTAAATCTTAATTTGCTGCACTTCATCTAGCAGGAGCACAAGAACATTTGACTTTTTTATTATTTTTGGCATCACCATCAATCTTTTTCCTTTTCTAAGTTGTTTTCTCATATTGCTGTTCTCCAAACTGCTGACTACAGGGAGTCTAATCGCTGTGTTAGGAAACCTGCAAGTACATGACTCCATTTTCTTTTTAATCCTGTTCCTTTCTCCTGTTTGGGGAACATGGGAGCAATGAAGTAAACCAGGAATCTTTCTACCAAGTGGGTTGCATTGACCGCTGTGCAGTGCTGCTATTTTATATGCTTATGATATCTCAGCTACCAAAAGGCATGGGTATGGTAATATCTGTTCAACATCTTTCTTGCACAAAAAGCTTTTGAGGAGGATAGCAGCATTTCACCTATTTCATGAGCAGTGGTCTGAAGAAGAGAAGACAAAATAATATATTTAGGCCATGGAAGACACAAAATCATAAAACTGTAATGACTAGTTAATCTGGGGGTTGCACAGTAAACCTGAATCCATTGGTTTCTTCCTGTAACAAAGCCTCAGATAATATACGTTGAAGTACCAAAATGTGTTTGCCAGAACTGAACAATTGCCAAAACAAAGGTCAAGTGTCACTCCTGACTACAGATATAGAGAAGAGCTGGAGTGCATTTTTGGAAGGGTGGGAACAGACTTCCAGTCTTGTTTTCTCGAAGGCTACATGGAATAAATCATAATGTCCTTCCTAGAGAAGTACCAGACATTTGCTCATGTTTGTTGTTTTATTGTGCTGTGTTTTCTTTTTAAAGAAATCTCTGTTATGCTTTCCACTTCCTTAGTATTTGTACTTATGTTATGTAGGATCTCAGCTCCATGTGCTATTTATTTCAGTCAGGATTTTCCTTCTTAACAGTACATGTTACAGTGTAGAAGGCTACTCCTTTGCTAGAGGATAGATATTCTCACTGTTGGGGTATTCCAAACCATTTGATAAGTTCCCTGTAATTAATTCATGCAATATTTCATAGAATACCTATGGATTTCTAGAAAAGACTGAAAGAATTCAGCACAGAGTGAAAAAAAAAAAAAAAAAGAAAAAAAAAAGAAAAAAAAAAAGAAGAAGCAACTAGTCATAAATTAGATACAGTCATAATCTGATGCCTCTCCTTGTCTTATCAGAAACCCATCCTGCTCTTGGATATCTAGTTTCATTCTTGTTTGTTTTTTTAAATGGTGTTTTTGTGGGTTTGTGTTTGCATGTGTGTGTGTTTTTCCCAGTTTGCTTTTTGCTAGGGAAGAACAGTAATTAAAAAATAAGGCACAACCACTTCAAGTATTCTCAACCAATACTTGAATATGTATATACACACTTTAAACTTTCTGAAAACCAAGGCATGCAATATATATATATATATAATGTGCACATACATATATTATATATTGTATATTATATATTGTATATATTGCATATAATATAATATTTACAGAGATCCATTTGTCTAAACGCAGGCTGATGAAGTCAGCCTCAGCTCTGTACCCCTGCAGATAGTTATTTGACAGGGTTCCTGGATGGGCCAAGTGGCAGTAGCTCCTTCCTTTGATGCTTGGAAGAGCTCATTGCTGGAAAGAAGCACAGTTGCTTCCTTTCAGCAGTCCCCCATGTTGCCCATCCTTACCAGGAAGAAAATGTGAGGATTCAAGCAACTGCTGGAGGCACCCCTTGTAACCTTGTGCCAAAGCAGGAGGTGGCTCCTCGCCAGACTGGCAGCCCCCAGTCTGGTCATCGAGCTTGTGTTTATGGATTGCTTATGCATGGCTCTCTCATTTCATAAAGGAAGGCATTAATAACGCCCAGCAGGGGATGAGTATTTTCCCCTCCAGCTCTTTACCTCCCAGGAAGATCACAGAACAAAGCCCCCAGTGATGGACATTGTCTGACACTCAAACAGCAGCGACTTTTGTCTGTGGCCCCACAGCAGTCAATGGGCAGCTGTGAGAAGATGCCCAAGACTGGCACTTCTCATGCCTGCCCGCGCTGTGACTCTGGCTGCCTCGCTGTCTGTTGCCCACAGAGTAATTTTGGTGGCCGTATGAGGTGACACAACAACCCTGTAGGTACTGGTGTCTGCCCAGGGACTGAAGGATGCTGCTGCCAGAGCAGCTGCTGCTTTGGCCACACAGCCCACGAGCTGGTGGTCTCCCAGGTGGGTGGCCTCTCCAGCAGTACGCTGGACAGATGTCCCTTTCCTTGTCCCAGCCACAGGTGTTTTGTGCTTCTGAATTCATGAATTCATGGCTGTGTGGCATTTTTGAGAGTAGCCTGTCTTCTGCTTCTAACCTGGTCTCTGCTTTTGCACTGAGCACTGCAAGGAGGTGTTGGTGCATTTGGGGAAGGAAATTGTCCCCTTCCACTCAGCCTGCACCAGGCAGAGATGTCCCTGGCATGTACCCAAAATGCATGGTACAAGATGCAGTAAAAAATTCAGAGCTTACCATTACCCTATAGTGTAAATGCTGCCTCAGGTGCCCTTTGGCCAAAAGCTTTGGAAGACCAGCTGAACTCTATTGCTGTGTTGTACGTATCTGTAATAACTCTTATTCTATCCTCCTTATAAACCTTAACTTTCTCTACATGAAGGATCTTAGTGGCTACCTTCTCTGTCAACATTGTTTTAATTTCTGAAGGAAAGAAAGGGGGGGAAAGGGGGAGGAATACAGAGCTTGAAACAAATCACTGAAATTTCCAATGCGAAGCAGAAATCCCAAGTGCTCATGATGTTGAGGTTGCCTGTGGGGAAAGAAAAATAAAATGTGTTTTGCTATTCATGGATTCAAAATAAAGATGTTGCTCACCAGCACAATAGAAAAATCATCAGGCAATTCTTTCAGAATTGTTTGGTAACCTTTCTAGCCTGTCAAAAGTTAGTGAAGACATTTTAAAAACAAAAAAATATCAAATGTTATGAGAATTGGTATGAAAACCAGAAGAACATTTTTTTGTCATCATGATGAATTTCTTGGCATGGGAAAACAAGAAGTAGAATGAATTTAGCTCATCCAGAACGATGCATGTACTTAGAACGATGTGACAGAGAAAGATAGACTCCCACCAGTCACGGACCCACTGTTTGTGTCTTGCTGGAGATGTTTTATATATACTGGCCACAGAGCTTCTTTTCTCCTTGGTTGATGCTCAGTCCATGAAATTATACATGTCATTTTGGTTTACATATAAATATTTTATTGCAACAGAAACACAGACCCTCCGCGCAGCCCGTGGTTCCCTCTATGAAATTTTAGATCGTTAGGTTTAACATTATAGGGCTTCAGGCACTGCTTTGCAGCATGGTCTAGCAAGCGACGTTACCCATTGTAGTTAAAACATGTAAGACTGCTTTAAAAATGTAGTATTTGTGAGGAATAAAGCAGCCGCTCAACTCTGTTGGGAAAATTTGCCGACATAGCTACAATATCTTCTCGTCTGCTCTCGTCTGCTCTCTGCTTCCGTTATTGATCGTAATGGGGAAAATGCATTCAACTGAAATTACTCACACTGGGCTTGTGTAAGGGAAGGTCACAGAACAAATGATTTTTTTTATATCATTAAAAAGTAATAAAAGCTATTCTAAATATTTCTAGATTATTATTCTTTGTAACTTGAGACAGATCCTTGACTGGTGTAAAATGGCAAGTTTTGGCAAAGCTCAAGAGCTATAAACAAATTTACTTGGCTGAGCTACTCTGGAGTATGAGACTCGATCACAGACATGACCATTTTAAGTCATATAAGTCTGAAATTTGCTGCCAATCATATTTATCCATCTATCTCTTAAATATATATATATTTTTTTTTCAAGATCAGTTAGGTTTCACGGAAGAAATCCCAGCCCTACTGAAGTCAATGGAGAAAAATAAATCCTGCTGTCTCCCCTGGAGCATATGCAGAATCAGTGCCTTCATATGCTGCTAACAAAAATGAAGGGAATGGAGGGAGGAAAACAGTCAAGTGGCTGAGCTGCAGTCCTTAAGTCAGAAAATAACCATGCAGCTCTTAGCATTTGTGCTTGCATAAGATGTAGGTGCCCTGATCTCATTCACACTGAATGCCTGATGCCCACTGAATACAAAGGTGAGCTGTAATAGTCTCAAAAGCCAAAAGCTTGCACTTTGGTAGTATATCATGAAAATACAGACAAGAGCAAAGAACTACATCCACTGAGGATGTGGTGGTTTAAAAAGCAGACTGGAGAAGTGGCCATAAAGACATAAAGAAATGCTGCGTCCATGTATGACCGCTGAGTGCTTGGAGGCTTGAATGAAAGGCAAAAAAAAAAAAGCAGCGGAGAGCTTACCAGTAGAGTCTGCCTGTGCTAAACCCCATGAAGCCCTTTCAAGGTCTCACGCACTACACAAACTATGCGAGTGCTTATATAATGTTGCACACGCTCCTTTTGGTGGGATAAATTTTAACTTTTTGGAAGTCTTACTGCTCTTTGAAATATCTTGTTTGTTTGTTTTGTGTATGCGTTAGAGTGCTTTTTGGAGACTGAATTTCTAGAACTGCACAATCTGTTTCCTAAGATGGCCTTGCAGATGGCCTTGCCCATAAATCTGTGCATAGGGTGTACAAAGATGTCATGTAAACTTTGCAGCCTGGCAAGCTGTGGTTATTCCACTGAGGGCAACTGCAGCTGCTGGTATCTGTGAGTCAAACAAACCTCTGTTTTATTATCACATCACTATTTAAAAATATGGAACAAACATCTCTCTTCAAATAACAGCAGAAGAGCCGATCGTTCCATGCCTTGGGGGCATGAGTCGCTAAGGTCAGTAGGAACAGCAACAAAATATTGAAATGAAATGAAAATGTTGGAGGTTTGTGGATGTCTCTGAAAAATAACTCAGCTTCAGCTTCATTCCAGCAGAGCCCTGGGATCTGGAAAATATTCTTGATCTGCCAGACGTTTGCAGAGTTAATGCTCTTAAAAAAATGTTTTCATATGATTCCTAATTATATTCTTTTCTAATGAATGGAGACAATTTCAGATGATTTGTGGCAGGGGATAGACAGAAATGATGAAAAATCAAATGGGAACAATGTACGCTGATGACTTCCCTTGAATCTCTGTAGGGTGATTATTATTGCCTTTTACTAGGCATAGTGAGGAAAGTGTATCAGTGAATAGGTAAAAGGTTGTTCTACATTTCTTTCCCATTTCCCTAAGAATACAAAGATTAATCTTTATTTAGCTCCCTTCACTCTAAAGTAGATCCATTAGAAAGTCAAGAATCAAGCTGTCATGATAGACATCCTTAGTGCTCTCACACACTGATGCTTTCCTTTCCCTCTATCCATGGATGGGAGGGAACTGGTGGCATCCAGCACTGTCTCTTCTCCCACGCTGAAAGCCCTGTAGGACCCAGGGCTTTTTTCCTTCTTTCCTTCCAGCATCTCACAGAAGTCTCACTAATACTATTGGTATTAATATTTAACCTGGTGAAGCACATGAGGTTGTAGGGTACATATGACTGGAAGGCCCAGGTTCCTGCTCAAAGCCAGGCTGATTTAATCCAGGTTGCTCAGAGCCTTGTCTGGGCTGATTTTGAATACCTCTGAAGATGGAGCATCTCTGGGCTCCTGCTCCCTCTGTGCAATCTTTGCTTGTGCTGGGTTGGAGTTTCCCTTGCTGCAGACTGTTCCTGTGTCCTCATCCTTTTGCTGTCACCCTGAGGAGATGGACCCTGGGGATCAGCCTGGTGGGGCTGGTAAGGAGCACAGGAGGCGGTACAGTGGGCCAGCTCTGACTACATCTGGAAGTGTCCCTTACTTTTTCCTTTTAAAGGAAGGTGCCAGAAACTCTCCACTGACGACAGCTTCTGCTTTAGGCAACCTCTTCATGCTAATTATTATAGATTGGCTCCAGCAATGAAGTAAGACTTCAAAGTAAGAGTAAGACTATTACTCTTTTAATTAAGAGTCAACTTACATCACCTTTAGCAAAGCAGCATTCATACCCAATTCTTTCTGCCTCCTTACCTTCAACAGTGCCCTGTAGCATCAAGCACATCCACAGCATAATTCAGGCAGGAATTTTCTCTTGTATTTGAGTTGATTCTGTGTTTAATTTCATTGCTGTTCCCTTCCTACCACCTCCAGCTTGTGCCTCGAGACAGGAAGAACATGAATATCCCTTCTGCCTTCTTTGACTAAGGTCCTCGCTTCTCATCCCAGATGGGAGCTGGCTGTAGGGTCTCCCCTGCAGCTGACCTGAACCATGGGCTAAGCAGCTCTACAAACAGCTCTGGTAGCGCTGCTGCTGCACAAACGGGATCTTCCAAGAGGGGCAGAGCCAACATCTGGAGGACAGAAACCTCTGCAGTCATCCTACAAGCTAAGTGGTTCCTGCTCATGAAATGGGACTTTCAGGTAAATAACTCTAATCACTGCAATTTCTTCTCCTAGGAGAATGTTTCCAAGACTTTTATTGTGCCTATTGACCTGCCTTGCTTTCCCAAAGCCCTGCAGCTCTGCAATATTCTCTCTGAAATAAGGGGACCCATAATTCACATAGTGTTTATTTGACAGCCTTTGTGGAGTCAGGGTAAGAGCAGACAATGCCAGGGAGGCACTTATTCCCCATTCCACTTGCTGCCAGCCCAGTAGGTTTTGTCTCTTCTGCCTAAGTTGATGGGGTCATGTTGTAGGCACAGGCTGCAAATGTCCCGTGGTTGTAATGTTCAGCAGTTCAGCTTCTGACTGCCTGTTGAGCCTGACTCACAAACAAGTTTAACAGTCAAGCCTGGGTGGATATTTTGGCTATGCAACTTTTTTTTTTTTTTTTTTTTTTTTTTTTTTTTTTCAGAATAATAAATAGACCAGTGATTTATTTAAAAGATGTTCTTATTTCATAAATATTTCCATAAAAGCTTGAGGAATCTTAATTATATAGCAATTCTTCACCCCATTGTGGAGGAGCAGAATTATAACTAGCTTCCCTTTCCCTGCTCAGCAGCTCCGTGATTTCTGATCATACCTCTAATTGCTCAGAAGCAGAACCTGCTCTCTTTTAAATGATTCTTAAATGATTCATTCAGGAATCATATTTATCTGGAGCAATTGTTCCACTGATCTCCACAGAAACCCATGGAGGGAGAAGCATCACTCATTCTGCAAATGGCAGTTCTTAAATCTGTTGTATTTTGTCCTTTCATAAAACGTGCACTTTTTACAATACATCATTGGGTCATTTTTAATTTTTCTCTCAAGAAAACCACCCTAATTAAAGCCTGATTAGATGAGTAGTTAGTGAGAGATACAGCTGCCTGCATAGCCCAGAAGAGCTGTTAGAGAAGGTTTTAGCAACTGAGGCTCATGGGAATATACAGCTTAAACTTTTCAGAATGAGACTAGGTATCCAATCAATATTTAAACCTACTTCACAACCTTTTCTCCCTGTGATTTTCACTAACCAAGAGCCTGTGATATGACCCTTTCTATTTTAGTATGTCTTTTCTGCAAAGATTGATAGGGGAATTCTTCTTAATGCTGAAAATCATTAGAACTATTTCACCTCACAATTTCTTTGTTAGACTACAAACAGAATGACAGATGGATACAGGAATCTGGAGTCTGAATATTTCATATTGACAATGGGCCAGACTCCACTCTCATGTACACCAGTGCTAATCAGAATTTAAAAAAAAAAAAAAAATGAAACAAAACAAGCAAGAGTGTAGTTACTTTAGTTTTTAGTTGGTGTAACTCAAGAATATTTTGAGGAAGAAAGCTCTTACAGAGCCAAAATAGTACAAAAATAATTGCTATTATTTGTTTATCAGTTCACACTCTTGTTTTCCATTGAATAATCCTTTGCTGGTGGAAATTAGTGATTTCGATATGTATTTGGTAGCTCAACAATGAAAAACCACAAGATGCAATGAAGACTTCCTCTAATTTCCTTTAATCTCATGCTGAGTTACTACCAGCATGACCCTGAAAGAAGTATTACTTCCTGAATACGGAGCTTTGATGAACAATAAATATTTCTTTCTTGACAGGTTTATTCCTTTGTTGAGGAATTGCTTGAGAGCTATTTCATTGTATATCGTGAAGGTGTAATTGGGCTACAGCAGGCTTATTCCTTTAATAGATTAGGCAATAATTTCACATCACCCTTTAGTACACAGGGCTTTCATTCTGTTAAGCTGATTGATTACTTTATCAGGATTCATTTGCTGGCATTTGTGTAAAGCAGCATTTTGCAGAAGGAAGAAGAACACAACTTTACTCCCTTGTCAAGACGTCAGGATCTGCATGAGACAAGGCAGCAGCGAAGCAGACAGTGCAGCACAGAGAGGTCTGCAGGGGAATTCAGACCAAGAGGTTGTCCTGTCTGTCTCTCCATCCAAGACAGAAGCACTTAGCTTGCCTTCCCTGTCAGACCTTTGTGTTAAATGGTTCTTAAAGTCCTGCTGGTCCTTCGCAGCCTGAAGCTGCAGACATGCAAACCTCTCTCTTAGGCCTCTTTTCATTGAAGCTGGTGAAACCAACGTTGACGCCTACAGAGGCAAAGATGTGGTTTTGGAAATTCCACCCTGTCAGGACTGAGAGTTGCATCCTGACCTGTGACAAAGAAATTGTCCCAAAGTTCTGAGAAATATTTATCTTTGGATTTGTGGAAGTACCTGCTGGTATTCTGACAATCACCTAAATTGGACTGTGCTGAGGAAAAGCTGACCTTCTTCTTTCTCCAGTAAGCATAGTCTTATATTGGATTTCGATAAATAATATCAGTCAAAAACCACTTAAAATTCCTCTTAGAATATTTCCCTAGACAGAAACCAGAGTGAGAGGAATATTAGGCTAAATTCTCTCTTGACATAAATCCATTGAATCTAAATTAATCTATCTCTTGGAGTAACCTGATCGTGGTATCAGGTGATGCCATCATCCTTTTGGCATGACACCCAAGGCCTAAGCTAAGTTACACCAGCAGAGAATTTGTTTAGCTGTCACCACAGTCAGAGCACCAGCTCTGATTTTAGTACCACGTTAACAAATCTTCCTTGCAAGGTTGCATAACGATGATTTGGCAATAAAAGTTTATTTCAGTTTCCTTATAATTTTAATTTGCAAAATTGATTCAGATGGAAAATTGGAAGGTTTTCCTTCAGAACCAAGAAGGTTGTTTTTGTGAAGTTTAAAGAAAATCTACTAGGATGTGTTTGAATTACAGCTCGTCAAACAATTTGACTGACTTGCTGTTTTGATATTATAATAACTTCTGTGTCTTGCTTAAAATGTTATCACATTACTGTCCTCAGTAGAGAATTTCCAGAGAGCTACAAGTTTTTCAAAAGTAGCGTGCTAATTATGCATGAAGAAGCAGTCATCAATTGAAAATACATAAGCAAAAATTGGATCTTTTTACCCAATGTTATGAGGAACCCAATGCATAGCCTGTAGTAGTAAGGGTTCCCAGCCACTACCAAATCTAAATTCCCCAGTACAGACAGACTCTTGTCTCTATTTTCTCTCTCGTCTCTATATTTGGCTGTGTATGGTCTTCTTCTTGAGGTATAGTTTTCATGCACATGAGTCACCAGAGCAGTCTGTGCAAAGTTGATCCTAATCTACACTGTGCCATTGTTTGCCAGAAGGCTTTGCTGCTAGTCTGCCATGAAGGATGCTTCATTTGCTGCCAGGTGGGTTGCATAAAGGCGCTGTGTCATCCCACTTTTCTTGCCCCAGTCCAGAAAATTGCCGTTGTGCTTTAAAATGGGTGAGTGGAAAAAAGGCAGTCTCAAACACCATGCACACATTTTGCCTCATTTAGCACCTACATGAAAAAAAAAAAAAAAAAAAAAAAAGTTAATAGAGCTGCCAAACCAATTACATTAGATTAAATTAGATTAGTGAGCCAAAAAATTAAGATATCATGGCAGACAGGTCTAGGAATGTGGTGGCAAAAAGGGGCATGGGATACCCAGCTCTAGAAGAAATGAATTTACTCAGTGAGCTACCACTGATATAAAAATATTTTTTAAATGTCAGATGGAACTAAAACATTTTAGACATATGGTGCATTAACCAAATGTTTAAACATTTGCCTTTAGCTGCATAAATGTAAAACTGATGGAATGTGTTTAGCAAGCGATACAGATTATCTTTAACTGCATTAAACTGCACATGTTCATTGTAATGCAGGCCAGTTATAAATGCAATACAGACAACATCTCTAATCTCATCTATTGATGACATCTACATTTTTCTATTGCTTTGAAAATTGTTGGTCAACTGTAGCTCAGAGTATTATTTGTGCTGACTGAAAAGATGAAAATCAAACATTAGTAATCAACACCCAAACTGAGAAATGCTTTGATTTCTCTAATTAGGATACAGCGCTGAGCTTCAGAAGGAGCTTTTTCTACACGTGCTATTAATGATCTTGGGAAATCACAGCAAGTCTCTGGGCTTAGGTAGTTTGCCAGATTGCAGAGATAGCCAGCTGATAAATCAGAATAAGCCTCCTCTGTCAGCCCCTGTCTGATTTATATAGATACGCAGGGAGTTTGTAGGGAGCTTGGACAGTAACTGCAGAAAAAATACACTATATATACTCAGCAGGGATTCTCAGATGAATAACCATCCCTTCTACAATGTATAAAACTTGTGGGATTTTCATTAATATCCACTGATTGTCTGAATAAGAAATAATATGACTTGCGGAGTCACAGACAACCAAGCTCCCTATCGTTATGAGTAAATCTGCATTGAAAAGACTTAGTCTTTTTTTTTTTTTTTGTCATACAATTCTTTTTTAAAAAATATATTATTTAAAAAGTGCCAACCCAAACAATTTTCTGGAGTTTGGAAGTGGATGTCTTGACAATCCTTATTTTAATTGACCATGAAAGCTTTTCAGTGAAGCAACTGAGCCCTCTACAAATTGTATTCCTTGAGATAATACTTAGGGCTGGTTAGGATTCCCATATCCGATTACTGAAACCTTCAGAAAGGCACACAGATCTATTAGGAGGGAAAGAACAGGGGCTGAGTCAAAGGGGAAAAAATGTAACTGCTGTTATTCCAGGTAGAAAGCAAGTGAACTGACTGCCGAAGGCAGGAATGCTTCTGAGTTAACCTGTGGCTAAACAGTACCTGCAGTATATCAAAACCATCTGCAGGTGCTGCAGAAATGTTTGTGGAAGGCCACTGAGCAGAGCATGGTAATTACTAATCGTCCAGGTCAGAAATGCTTTAAGTCTCATTTTGAAATTAGGCAAGATCAGAAAGCCAGTGATACCATGTGGCAGTGATGCATTAACCCCTTTGCTTGCCCCGTGACAAGACAATATAATGCTTCCTTAGCCTCTTTACACAAGGACAAGAAGTAGAAAGCTTGATGTATTGGCATGGCTGTGCTGGGGTGCCAGCTCTGAGCGGGGCTGGTGAGCACAGCATGGCCCTGGAGGAGTGCCAGGAGCTGCTGGGCCTCCTGGGACTCTCCGGGGATGCACTGCTTCAGGACTCTTTCTTCTCCTCTAGTGTTTAAATAACAGTGTTTTTCTCTGTTGCCAGAACCACAAGAGTGGGTTTGGGATTGTATTGCTGGTGATCCCTTTATCATCTGGACAGAGCAGAGCAGAAACTTTTCCTTTCCATTTCTTTCACACCACACCATACCTCCTAACACCATGCAGGGGACCTACTTGCTCCAAAGAGCATTTGCAGGCAGGTACACTGCTTTGGCACATGTACAAGCTTCCTGAGATGGCCTGATTCCACATGATTCCCGAACCAGAGGAAAACTTAATACACTCAAGGCCAGTTAAAAACTACTGCTGCTTGTCCTGCCAGCCATTGCTTTCCAGCTGCTCTCCCCAAGCACGCTGAGGCTGAGGAGCCAGCTGCCGGCTGGTGTGTGGAGATGTCTGCTCTGCATACTACCAGCAGCACAACACGGCCTGCTGGCCAGATCTGCTTCTCCTGCAGGCTGAGCTGGTGTCTCTCCCTGGGACGCTTGGGGATCCACGTTCCTCCAGAAGCCTGCAGTGGGGAGGGGATGGTAGGGATGGGAGGCAGAGGCCAGGCCCAGCGAGCTCGCGGCTGCTCGGCACGGGGCTCTTTCCAAGTGACAGAAACATGCCCAAAGTGATTACTCACCTGCCTACCGCAGGAGAGGCCCATCTGTATCAGGGCAATTTGGCCTCTAGTTAGTTCAGCAGGTTTCCGTATCACGCTAAGAAGTGTTCAACAGTATCAAAACTGACATTTTTCCACATTTTTATTTGGTTCAGTCCAGGACAAACCAGAAAGTTAGTGCAAAAGCAAGCTGGCGGTACCAGATACAGTTATCTTCAAGAGAGCCAAGGGGAAAGTAGCTTTTTAAGCTACTTGCAAGCATTTTAAGCTACTTGCTTGAGCCCCTGACACAGGCTGAGGAGGGAAATGGGGATCTCCAGAGTCAGTGTGTGATATGTCTAAGACAAGGACCTCCAGGAGCTGAGCCTGGGCTGCACCTCCTCAGATGGGCTGTGTCACGATGACTCCAGGCCCACAGGACACGTCTGGTGGCACTTTGGGAGAGGGTGGCCATTTGGGTTTTCTTCCTTCTCTGACGACCATTTTGTGTCCTGAGATATCAAAGCAGGTGCAAAGGCCAATAAATAGGGTTTGGTGGTAAGGGCATGGCACAAGAGCAATGGTACTAGAGGGGCAATAACTTGCCTTCATGTGGCGATTGAACCTTCTGTACAAGTATGCATGTATTTAGCTCTTGAGAGTAAATTTCTCCAGTGAAATTCAGAATCTCTCAGACAGGAATACTGAGCCCAAGACACATTACCATCTTAATATTGAACTTCTGTGAGAAGTATTTCTTTGTGAATTGGCCTTGTTGCTCCAGATGATTACAGTGCACTTCCCAAACAGTAAAAATGTGCTAGAGAATCCCATATAATTTAGAATGAGACGACTAGAAACCAGTTCCATGAAAGGAATGAATTTTATGTGAAAATAATAAATTTGGCTGTGACAGACATATTGAAGGAAAAGTGCTTTAAAATAATACGCGTGCCTCAGAATTTGTGGCTATCTGCCCATCCTTCCCTGCTCGCACTAACTTACCCAGATGTATGTGTGCCTCCTCTCTTGGAAAATACTTTCTAACTCCCCTGCCTTTATGACTGACTGGCATAAGTCCAAAGTCTCGGCTGTATCATATTTCTGTCTGCATGCCTTGGTGTTCACAGCTAAACTAATCATGGCAACTAGAGTTGGTTATGTACCTGAGTGTCTGGATGGATGGAGGAACACTTCTGGAGATGAATTTCTCCCCTTTAACACTAAAATCCATGCAAGTAGGTTGGGCCAAATCATTCTCACCTCTTGCTGTGCTGCCATGCCAATGGACATTATCATGCTTCTTACCCAGAGCTCTGAGGGGGACCTAATTTTCACCCTCTTTTGTTCAAATTGTGTGCACAGCAGCCGATATGTGGTACTGGGACATGGAGCAGATGGCCACAAGTGGCTGCTGGCCCATCTGAGCCCATGGATTTGTATGTGTTCGAGTGGTGTAGTAGGTTGCTAACTGTTTCACTTTGGATTAGAAGGGAATGGTAAAGCAAATGGTAAAGCAAAAAAGTCCAACCGAAAAAGAACACCTGGAATACCCACAAAGCAGATACGTCTTTTAATAGGGGGAATCCTTCTCTAAAGTGAAACCTTTTTATAAGATGTAGTTTTTAGACACACTACCTATGCAATAAAATAATTTACTGAGGTGGATCACGGTATCTTATTTGTATCATAGCACATCACTGTATTGCTTGCTTGGGTCTTTGGAGCTTTTGACATGTCGGCCTTGATATGTATAAGTTTATTGCTTCTTTTGTTGTGTTGATGGCCATGAATTCCTAACTCTTTTGAACTAGGTTTCTGAAAAGACAGAGTGGAAAAAGTGCTCTCAGTAAACATCTGTTACAAGGCTGAGACACAAGAAAGGAAAGTTTGCTGTCACCACAGCCTTCTTTGTTCAGAGTAATCTAACCAGTCATCTCCTGTACTTGGAGCTATCTTGTCAGCTAGGTATTCTTTCTCTTCTGCAGAGTGAAATCAAACTGACTTTTGTGTTACTAATTCCCTGAAGAAACCAGAACCCTTACAGTTCTCAACCATTTCCCAAAGTGTTACTGTCTGGGGGTTTTATTTCACATTCCGTGCCAGGTTTGGAACTTCCACCTCTTATCCAGCTCCCTGGTGCACAGCCCCCTCTTTCCCACCTCCCTCCATATGATGGGGACGGAGTTACAGTTTCCTTTGCATGTGCAGCACACGAAACAAGGGCTTTTCCTCCTCAGTGGCCTCTCCGCTCAGCTTCCCAGCCAGCATTTGCCTGGAGGAAAGCCAGCTGCTTCTGAAATCAATGAGAGAAGAACAGTGGTATCAAAAGACACTGCCAAATAGTGGAGGGGGGAACTGAAAGAGATGCTCCGAGATGAAATTTCAAGTCAGCCCAAGCTTCCTTCAAGATTTTCTTTTGGACCAGACTGCAGACCAGATGAGGTTCGATCAGATTTCAGGTTGCAAGCTCACTTCTCAAGGGCTTCCCCGCCCCCCCCCCCCCCCCGCCTTTTTTCCCCTTTTTCTTTATTATACCATGATCTTCGGGTGATGATTCTTGGTCTGGACTGGAAATGTATTTGAGGTCGATAGCCTGTGTTCTGCACGCTGCTTCAGAAAGGAGGCAGATTGGTGCAGTCTCTTTTTCCACTGTTTTCTGATAAAATCATTAATGTCCTTCACAAGCAAGCTGTGACAGCATTCGAACCACTAACCTTAATCCACCTGACATTCTCTTTTCTGCGGTTTAATTATGTTTACAACTTTCCAGGAGTATCCTAGCCTTTCTCTTTTTACTATGGGCTTTTCTCAGAGGTCACCAGCTTCACTTCAGCTTTCCCCCAAATGTGCCTAGCAACCTATATGCCATATCTTCCTTGTGGCCACAAGGTTTGGCTTCTAAGAAGTGATTTTAAAAATAGGACTATAAATATATTTTTATATTTGTATTTCCAGGGCACTTATATACTAGTGATTTTCTGAGCCCTTTAGGAAAAAACAAAATAAATCAAGTAAAAATAGAAAAAAAAAAAAATCCAATCAATGCTGAAGGCCATCCAGTAGAATTGGCTCTTGCACTGTTTGCAATTTGACATTGATCTCTCTTGGTTTCTAGAAACCTGCTTGAAATGTGGTCGCATTGTACAGTCGCTCTAGCCCACAGCAGAAGCACATATGCTGTTATTTTTTCACACTGGCTCTGGACCTGAGATAAAAGTTATCTGGCCTACAGTGTAGAAAAGTAGCTCACAGTACGGTTTCGGAACAAAATCATCAGCTCCGTGAAGCTGAAGGGCCTTGTCAGAGGGCAGTGATTCACAGCTTGGAAAAAAAGCTCTCTTCTGGCACGGCGGAGGCCAAAGGTCCCATCCGTGCTGACCAGGAGGGGCAGGCCTCTGCAGCCATTCTGGTCCTTGGGGGTCAGAAACCAAACAAGCTCAATCTATCTTGAATCACTCTGTGGCTGTAAAAAACCAAGTGCAGTTCATTGTGCAGTCACAGATGCCCTTGGTGCCTCTTTCTCTGCTGCTGCCCCTCCAAAAGTTATGGGTCATCTAGAAACTCAGGGCCTTATCTGGCAGCCTTGTGTGGTTGTCCTGGGTGCCCAAAAATAAAGTAGATGCCTATTTGTGGCTAAATGAATTGAGCAGTTTTTGTCTACTTTACACCGCTGAAGTAAATTGTTTAACCCCTGCTAACAATGTTAGACCTTAAACTAGACCAGAGCTCACACAGATACAACTTCCCTGCAGCTCCCTCTAAAATAACTTTTGTTTTTTTCCTTCCAGCCAGCAAATGCTAGCAGTGGCATGATAGAAGCCATATCGAGTCATGACTGGGTTTCTCTGAGATCCTGAAAATTGTAGTCCAGGTCTTTCTTCCATTACTAATGGTTCACAGCAACATGGCTTGCAGGGCTATGTCAGCAGAACCACAGATGATCGTAGTAAAGAGAGAGATTCATTGTCGCTGTGTTATTGCACACCGCTGTGTTTCCAGGTAGTGTTTCTTCAGTGTGCTCTCAACCTGGGAGTCATTAAAGCATTCTGCTGAAGTGAATTCTGTTCTTTATCTTTCATAAAACCAGGAACAGACCATCCCTGTATGCCTACAACACATATTTTTTTCCTGCCCTTTCTGTAAACAGGGTGTCTGCTGTCCCTTGTTACTGCAAAGCCACAGCACCTCTTGGTCTTTCACATCACGTCACTGAGGCAGGGAAGTGTACCAGCTGCCATTTAATGATGGGGGACTAAGGTCCAGTGGGAAAAAGGCAGGAAAGAGAGATTCAAACACTTTCCTAACCAAATCCCAAGTTTGTTTCTTACTCTGATGGTGATCCCTTATTGGCAATTATTGAAAGGGGCTGAAATGAACAATAGTTAGAAAACAATGCCCAAAAGGGATCAGATCGAAGGCTTACCTAATTTGTTGTCCTTGTGTGAGTAGAAAATGGTGAAGATGTTTGTAAAATGAAGATTATAGGAACAAGACAAACATACCTAATACTAGGAGCATCTTTCAACCATTTTCTGGTCAGGGATTTTCTGTACAAGTAACAGTTGTTACTTCCTCTCCCATTAGCTTGTCAGGTGTCCAGTGAAACCAAGCAAAAAAATCATTAAAAAAAAAAATCTTGGCAAAAAAAGAAACCCTTATCGACTATATCCCCTTTACTCTCATGATTATCAGCTGCTTCAAAGGCCTGTCATAGATTCCTAAGGCAAGATTTACCTTTACAAAATCTGTGGTGATTTCCCAAGGTACATCATATGTATTCAGGCATCGACTATTTCTGTTTTTAGTACAATTCCTGCTAATTTATCTGGTATCTATGTCAGTTTTAGAGGTAAGTAGCTCCCTAGATCTCCCCTAGAGAAAGGGAAGACATTGCAGCTTTCCAGTTCCAAAGTGCTTTTAAGGGAGAAGTTAAACTTTCACAGCTGACCATTTGACAAATTGGCTTAATAGCTCAGTAGTCTGATTTCTAATCTGCATAGGTTTGTTGTAACAGAATATAAATGCTTTGTAATGATGCCTTAAGTGATGTGATTAATATCTATCATGTGATGTTTTTTCTTCTCCCCTCCTCTGGAGAGAAGTGCATGCCCTGGAATGTCATATTTTGGTATGGCTTTATCAGTTTTGGGTTTGTTTGGTTGTGTTTTCTTTGAAAAATATACATGGTGCTCTGTATTTATTTTAGAGAAGGCAAGGTTAGGGAAACAGGGACCTTCAGTCCTGAGGGAGCTCGTTCCACTGTCCCAGGCTGACCAGTTCTGCCTCCTGCATGGATAAGCTTTGTCCTAGTTTTAGTGAGCTCAGTTTCCAGCAGATGAGCAAAGTTATTGAGTAAAGAAAATCGAAGGCTTTAAGCAATCTTTAAGACATTTCAAGCCAAAGATGTGGATCAGATGAAGGTACATTCTAACATTGTGAGCTTCTTTCAGTAGGCTTTGGGAAGACAACACAGGACCTAGAGGAAAAAAAATGAGTTCTTGTGGCCAGCTCTATTA
Organism: Aythya ferina; assembly: GCF_964211825.1. NCBI lineage: Eukaryota > Metazoa > Chordata > Aves > Anseriformes > Anatidae > Aythya > Aythya ferina. Next base: position 147,024,876 of record NC_140297.1, on the reverse strand, counting down.
TTTGATGGCTTGTGTGAACCTCTGGGGTACCAGCAGAATGCTTTAAGCCAGACACATCATTCTGGAGATGTAGGAGTAAATAACTGAGTGGGTCACTGCCTGCTAGCCATGCAGCAGGTCCCAGCCAACTGCAGAAGCAATGTGCGAGCCCTCATGCAACAAGTCAGCGCTGACAGGGAGTGACTGCTCTATGAATAAAGACCAAGGGGACCCTCACAGATGGGCTGGGTTTGGGCTCCAAGTTTCTCAGCCCTGTGATACGCCGGGCTCCCCCTTCACACAGGCTCCAGCAGATGGTTTCAGATTCACAGAGCATGGGTTGGCTGAGAAATTAATGCTGAAGAGAGGTTCAGCAGAGGGAGCTTTCTCATCAGTGCAATTAATATGTATTCTGGTGCTTTGTGGGATGCCTAAGCAGCCATTCCTGGTGTTTGGGAGCCAACATCACAGACCTCTGTGCTGCTCTGGGCAGCAGCCAGAAACGTTGTTTCAGAGTGGCTTGCGGACTTTCCATTCCTCATAGGCCGAGAGCGATGCTTTCTAGCCCTGCTAGCTCAGGTGCCACTGCTGTGGCCATTTTAAATGCTGAGCAACAGAAAATGTTAAAAAGCAACAAAATCCTCAGTAGGAATTTGATATGAAGGGAGGGCATCTAAGCTTGCTGGTGCACTCATAGATTTTTTCAGGCACGCATCCAGTATTAGACTCAGACTCTTAATTTCCTTTAGGCTATGATTTCATGTGGCTTAGTTTATTCATAGGTACCCGAAGAGTTTAAAAGTCTCGTATAATCCAGAAACTTCGTAATGACCCTAGACAGGTCCATAAAGCAAGCAAGCTCTGGAAAAGTAATAACAACCATAGTAGCTGTGGATAACTTTCTTCAAGTCCTCCCTTCAGAGCAGGCAGCCAGACAGGGTCAGCGTGGTCCTGCAGTGCATAGGATATATAGGATATATACATCAGGCCCTTTTACAATCTCGTGGTGACTCCAAGGTCTCCTGCGCTCTTCATTCCCTCCCCAGCCAGCTGTAAGTGGGCTGTGCAGTGCAATGTGAGGTGTCAGAGATAAGCCAGGTTTTATCTCTTCCAAATCACTGCCTGTGCACAGCCACTATTGTGCTGCTGAAAAGTTCTCCTGGTTCCTTGGCCTGGTTACAACTTGGGTAGCTACAACCTGCCTACTTAGGGTCTCCCCAGATTTCCTGTTGGCAGCGTTAGTCTTTTTCCACTTCTTGTCCTAATGTAGTTGGGTTATCTCGCTGTGCACTGGTAAATGCTACCGTAATCCATACCAGAGGTGGCTGCATGTCAGGTTTGGATGAAGCGATCTCTCGTGAGGGCAGCATGATCCTCCAGCCTTCACTCCTGTAGATAATCCAAAGCCACACAGTCAGGCCTCCAGAAGTCCAGCTCTACCCAAGGGCAATACACTCATAACAGTGACATATGGCTCGAGTGCCATGGAATTTTATACACACATCTACACAACATCCTTACTGCAAAAGCAGAGCCTTTATTTACATTTTCTGTTTTCAATTGACTTGAAAAGAAACAGAACATTTGGGGAAAAAAAGTGAGAAACTGAAAAGATTTGCCTTGTTTGTTCCAAAACTACCAAAAGCCCGGGGCTTTGAACGCTCTTGTGAACGGAGCAATGATCACTGCCTTTCAGCTCAGGTGGAGTCCAGTGGAAGCCAGAATTAAAAATGCAGCCCACTGTGTAAATAAATTAAAGCCGCAGCAAACACTGAGCTGTCCCTGTGAGTTTTGCACAGGCCTACATGCATGCACTTAGATCCTCTCTGGAGATGGAGGAATTGCTCTCTCGAGGTGCCCACCTCTCGTCATGCATCACAGATGAGTTGCTTAGCCCAGACACCATGGAAGACATGGTCTGGTAAATGTTTTTTTACCAGGCTGGCAAAATAGACACATTAACATTTTGCATTTAGTTAGAAAATATTTTTGCAAAGTGCTTGGGCAGCATTCTCACAGGATCCCTCTGAGGTAGGGAGGAAGGATTATCCTCAGGGCTACCTTTAGCTCTGCTCTGACTGCAGAGGAAGACTTGACAAGTTGCTTCAGAAGGCTTTTAGAGGCAAAGGTAGGTAAGGCACCCCCTGCCCACTGCCTCACACCCAGCAAAGACTCTGCTGTTCCCCTTGTACCAACCCAGGGAAGGGAATGAGGCTTGTGGAGGCCACAACGGGAATGGCAGCAAGACCTCCTTTTGAAGGACCATGCCATAGTGAAGGGTCCTGGTGCTGACGTTACTAAAGTAAGAAATTCTGTAGGGCACTAGCAGGATGAGCAGACACTTGCTGGGCAGTATTTTCTTACTATTATTAGAACATTGTTTTCTTTTTGAGATACAGACACCAAAGCAAAGAGTGTGCTGTCCTGTGTCACACATCACATTACACCTTTGTCTTCCTTCATGGGACCATAAGTATTCCCTCTGTCTCTCACTCTTCCTTCACAAGGTAAATAGAAAGGAGCGGTTTTTATTCTCCACTTGGCAGGATGGTGTACCACCACCCTACTTGAGTAAAGAGTGGCAAAGACATCTACATTTTCTGCACATGATATAAATGAGAATCTTGATTCTTGCTTCTTGAGCAACAACACACATCAGTCTCTCCCACCAGGAAATAGACACGATCTGTACGCACATATTTAAAAATCACACAGCTTTAAGGTACGTTGTACGTGGCAAGTTACACATGCATTTGTTTTCAGATGCAGTCAATATCCGTACTGGCAGGAGATTTTTAGGTTTTGATATACTGCTCTGATGATTGCCTATGTAGGGTGAAATGCATCCTTAAACACTGCACTGTCAAAGTAATATCCACAAATCATTCAGCGCCCATCACTGGCAGGTAGTAAATATTTTATACCATATTGAAAAATAATATTTCTTCTTCTTAAGTATTGCTCATGTGTTCCCTTTGGGCAACTCTCAGAATAGCCTTTTGGGATTCATAAAAACAAATAGTTCCCTTTATGCTTTTAAAGCTTTCGTCACATGGGCTCCCCAAAGCACTTCCATGGCAGCAATCCTAGTCAATCCTAGTCACTTAGTTTGAAAGATGAATATATTAGGGGGCACAGAGAGGGAGTAATGAATTTTTTTTCTCTGTTCCTGCATAAAGATGTCACCTATGCCATGTGCACAGGGCTGCCCCTTGCATGGATGGCAGCTCTGCAGGGATGCCAGAGAGGAATGGCCTTGCTTTGGGAAGATGCTTCAAAGGAACGTACAAAGAAAATGATCTGTGTGCCTGGGGAAGGCCATGAGGCTCAAGAGAAAGGCTATTAAAGGAAAGTGTTACTTTTATTTATTTTTTTCCCTATGCTGCTGTTATTTCCTACATCCTGTTCTATCTTTTTACTGCTGTGGTTGCATCTGAATTGAAATTATTGGTTTTGCTGATAATTTTTGCTTTAGATGACAGATGCCCCTTGCATCATGCTAGATAATACTGGCACTGAATGGGATTTTTCCAGTGACATTCAGGCTGCCCCCTGGGCACTTCTGTCTTGCCCGTATTTTGGGCTGAATGTTAGAACTGCATTGCTCAGCTTGGGGTTGCTCACTGTAACAAGCAATGTCTGACTTGTCAATCCCAAGCCTGACAGTGTATTTAGTTCTGCCACTCCTCATGACCTGTGTGCTTAACAAGTCTGTTAAAACCTGCAGGCAGCTTGGCTCTGTGTTATCTCATCACCGGTAGGTCCCAAAAGATGAGCTGGGGATACCTGCTGGAAAGCAAACATTTGCTTATGAGAGCTTGGCCAGATACCACGCGATGGTGGGGCTGTACAGAGGTGTCTCACTCAGCAGGGCTTTCCTTCTTAACATCTGAAAAATGCTAAGCTCAGTGTGGATGCTCTATGAAGGCAGATATTAAATATCACTGTGGAAAATTAATAGGGTTCTGCAGGTGGAGAAGAGAAGATCACCAGCCCACAAATAATCTCTCCTGTCTTTGAACCGCTTCCCCTCCAGCAGTGGTGCAGGCTGACGTTGCCTGGGCAGTCCCTGATCTTCGTGGGCTAGGGAGGAGGGAGCCAGCTGAGCTGTCCCCACGCTGCAGCCCTCATAAAGCTAAAAAATGGCACCAGAGCTGCGTGCTTCTAGATGGTGCTACTGATGAGGCTGGCCCAGGTTTCCTTGGCAGTGCCTATGGGTTTGGGAAACAGCAGTGTGTCATTATGTCCCTGGATTATAAAGGGAAGAACAGGAGAAATAATAATAATAATAATAATAATAATAATAATAATAATAATAATAATAATAATGTGGCTTCCGGAACCATGTTTGTTAAAGCAGTCTGATATCCTGCCCCTGAGCTATTCCTCCAAACAAAATCTCCAGCACGTATTCTTCCCTTTCAAACATTTAATGGAGTGTTGAGCCAGCAAGACAGCTGGGAAGTTCGAGTTTCTGACTGCACAATGGCAGCAGTGTCTATGCTGTCAAAATTAACTCTGCATTTTTTCCTGCTTGTGCTGGAAAAAAAAAAAAGATCTTTCCAACCTTTGAAAAATATGCTGTGTGCTCAGAGTTTTTATATTCGTCCTCTAGTTTAGCTCAGACAAAGCTGGTTCAAAAATTAAGTTGTAATGTTATTCAGATAGCCAGTGTTATTCAAATAGTGATCGCGTGAAGGTATATTTTGAACTCCTGATCACAGAGTGGAAGGAGAAGCAGTGGGGCTCACTGCTTGGCTAATGAGGGGATGAGCTCTGCATCAAAACCTGGAAAGAGGCATCAACGCAGTCCTACAGATATATCCAAACAAAGCTGCCACAGTATCTGCTATTACTGGCATTTACCAGGTAAATTCTGCTCTGGGTTGCACTGACCCAAGGAATTTAATCATGCTCTGTGGGTTTGTGCAGCTGAATTCTTATTATGCACTGATTTTTTTGTACACGCCTAATTGCTGTTGAACCGTGGGTTTTGTGATCCTTTTATCAGCCAATGCACAAACTGCATCAAAACAACTGACACGTGAAGTGGCAGCTTTTCACTTGAGCTGCTGGACAAAGGAGGCTCGTACAGGCTCTCCTTAATATCCATTCTGACCTCTCTGTCTTTGATGGTAATAGCACATGTTCAGCGTGAGCCCAGATTTTAATATATGTGACCCCCTTGAGGATCTGCTCTAAAAATCTCAGGCTTTGTGATGAAAAGCAATGCTTTTCTCTTTAAGGAAAGGAGGGAGGCAGGTAAGGAAGGAGCGAGAACTATGCTCCTTGGGTAGGGAAGGCAAATGTACATGCAAGATGCCATTTATCATTATTTGATATATAGCAAAATACAGTAATTTCATTTAGCAGCAGGTTTTAAGAAGATTAAACATGCTAGGAAAATTGTTTTAAAATAACAATGTAACAGGATATTGTAAATTATTTTGCAGTAGGCTGTCATGCCATGTCACCATAATTCTTCAATATTTAATTAAAAACCACAACAACTTAATATTCAAGTCCTGTCAAGAAAACTAATTGGATACAGAGACCAGCTGCTGGAGAAGTTTGGATGTCAACTCCAAATGGTAATGTGAGTGGCTTGCACTGGCTTGTGGGTACACATTTAAAGTACTCGATCACCACAGAATTACAGAAAATGCTGTGTTTGTATTATGAAGTCTTGACATTTTAGCCAGAGAGATTAATCTTTAACGACAAGATACACAAATCCTGTTTAATTAGAGGCTGATCTTTTTAGAGCAATTCTCACTTTAACATTTTGTGATAGGAAGGTCTCTTTTGGAAAGAGCTGATGCCCGCAGGTATCTGTGGATCTAGGTAGACCTGCACAACCTTTAGTTTCCTCCCCCAACTCTGAGATTAAGTTATTTTAAAGTAGGGGTGGATATTTCAAATCTTTAGCCCCCTCTTTAGCATTTTATATGTTGCTCTGTGATGAGAGACCCCTAGATCAGCCTACGTGGCTGCGGAGAGCTGAGCTTGGAAACTGCAGGACCCAGAGCAGAAATGTTCCTCTTCTCTCCACTGGAGTGGGGCCAGCCCCACTGGCCAGGTTTTATGCTAAATAATGAAAGCCCTGACATTAAATGTATTACAATGAATTACATGCCTATTCAGGGTGATATTTTATAGCTCCACAGTCTCAGAGCTATGTATGTTTTTTAAAAAATAAGCTTTAAATTCCAAGTTCTATGTTCAGCTCATTTAAACTCACAAGTGCTGAGTCTTGCAAGGCATCTGTATTTCAGTGTTTATCAGAAAACAGAACACCATTTGCAAATTGCTCAGGAATAGGAAAAAAAGGGTTTAAAATGATGGAAACTGGCATAATAAGGATTTATAAATATTGTGTTAGTGGAGCAAGTAAGCTATGTAATTCTCCTGCCTTTGCAGCAGTATAAAATACCCACAATAAAAGACACTCTCTTTTCTAGTAAATTGTTATGATTTTTTTTTTCTCTCATTGATTTATACTGAAGTGCTGAACTCCAACGCTTTCATTGCCAGCTAGCAATTAAGATGAAAGCACTGTCCTTTCTGAGAACAGCATTCATCCAGGTGATGGGGAGATCTGACACTATGTTTCGGGCTTTTACTCAACACTTGCTTGCAAAACAATAGAAGGGAAATGTACTTGATTTCATTGCCTTAAAATTAACAAAGGAAAAAAAAGAAAAAAAAGAAAGAAAGAAAAAAGGCTGGAAAAATTTATCTTGCAGAGAGATGAGAAATGGGCTGTTCAGGGAGCCAATACCATGCAGTATGGAAGCTAATAAAACAAATGCAGAGTCTATGCAAATTCTGTACGTTAGGCAAATTAGAGGCAGTTGAATGAATCCTGAATAAGTGACCAGCGCTTGTGCTGCTTCTGCCTGGGTTCTCCAGCTGCCTCTGATTCCTGGTTAGGCTCTCCTTGCTGCCTAAGCACATTCTTTTATGGCTTGATCCTGTGAGCACCTGAAGTGCTTGCAGGCATTAAGACTTGCTCTCAGCTCCTCTGAGACACTCAAGGACCTCAGCCTGGGCTCCTGGGGGCCTGGATCTGGCCCTGGGGCGTGCTGTGTGTCCTACTGGGCTGTGTGGGCAGGTTTTTGGCCCTGAAGCTCCCATCCAGCAGCTGAGAAATGCATGAACCTGTGCAATGGAGGAGTGAGGGCAGCAGAAGCAGCTTGGTTTGGCTGGCTGGGCACTTCATGAGCATCCTCTGGAGAGCAACGAGGGGCAAGCTGCTAAACCAAGTGGGTGACATGCTGGGTGTTACATTTTGTCACATTTCGTCATATTTTATCTTGACAGTGCTTGGGTAGGGTCTGTCTGCAGCCCAGTGACCTGACTGCCACGGACAGAGGGCAGCTCTGAGGATATTCCCAGTTGTGAATCCTCCTGTGCGATTCCTGCTCCCCACTGTGCAGGGTGAGCCCCCATGGGACTGGGCAACGAGCATCCTCTGAGCTCGGATCATGTATTAAATTCACTGGAGGAAGAACGAGAGCCTTCCAGGCTTGGATTTGACATCAGGTGGTGTAAAAATTCTTGTAAAGCTTGTTCTGCCATAGAGAACAGCGTTCCTCCGTGCAAGATTAGTGCACGTCTTCCACATGTAACTTCTGCTAATTTAATGAATTATTTAGCAGCGCCACGCTCACAGGCTTGTGCCAACACGATAATAGAATTTTGTATCGGCTATAGGCATAGCCAGATGTTCACAATTTTTCTCCCTCTTTCTGCACAGATTTTATGCAAATTGCAGGAAAAGCAGCGCTGCCATCACCACCGTCTCCCTTAATAAATCCTGTAATGGACTCCACGCCTCTACATCGCAGCCCACGAGGGACAAGCTGCCCTGTGCGAGCCTCGGTCTTTGCGAGTTAGAGATGCCTAGAGGTGGGGAGGAAGGGACCTCCAGAGGCCATTTCGTCACTTGCCCACGCATGCTGGTGTAAATTGTGTGTAACTGCAGCTCTGCACTTACATGAAGGCAGTGTCGGGGGAGAACCAGGGCTCAGCAACCTCAGGAAGAATTAGATAAAGCTGCAAAGCCGAGGGGTGATCAGGAGGTGATGACAGAAGCACAGCAGGAAATTCTGAGCTGCAGCATGTGACAGCTTTACAGACCCCTTTTTCCTTTTATTTCTTTTTCTATTTTTTTTTTTTCCTAGTGATTTTTTTTTCCAGTGCGGGTACAATTTTATGGAATAGCTACAAAGAGAAGAGCTGGCCTCTCTCTCCCTGTTTCCACTACTCCGTCCCCTCCTCAGAGGATTTACTTGTGAATTACACTTCCAGAGCTGAGAAGAGATTCAAGCTGTGTGTTCGCAGTTATATGGAGAAGGGGACAGAGGCCAGGAGGACTGAAGTTGGTGGGTTTTGGTGCTGGGGCTGCTTCCACACACCTTCACTCCCTGCTTCACCATCTGAATGGCTGCAGAGCAGGACAGTGTGGCTGCAGCCAGAGCAGTTGTGGTCCAGGGCTGCTCAGCAGCTCGTGATGGCATCCCCGCTTTGAGAAGTATTTAACTACGAGCTTTACTCACAATAACTTCATCGCAGCACTTAAGCCTAAGCACACGCTTAAATGTTTTCCTGAGATGGTCCTTGGTTTGATAGCATTTTATACAGGAGGTCAAAGTTAATAAGCATCAGGCCCACTGCATGACAGTGTGGGAATTCCCCATTTGCAGAGATATAGAAATGTCATTTATAATTCAAGTCTTTCCAGGGAAGGATAATTGTTCCATTTTGCATCACTGTACAGGAGAAAACAAAAGTGGGTTATGTGTTTATGTGCTCTGCGCTTTTTGCTTTTATGTAGCTTTGCTTTATAAATTGCTCCAGGTTTTCAGCGGGTTGAAATCCACCCAATGCCATAAAACGCTGCCTATAAAGTCTCGCACGCTGCCGTAGCCACTGGCTTTGGTGGAAATGCGCTTGCTCCAGACTTTCTTGGTGGTGCTGATCACACTAAGTGCCTATTAATTACATGCTAACTTCATACTGCGGCGCAGGGGCTGATGATGGATGGTCCCAGGCCAGTGGGATCTGTGCTCGCCGGTCACTCCAGTCGCCTTGCCAACGCGGCTGCGTTTCTGTTTGCTCAGTTAATGAGGATCCGCGTTATGAAACACATGGCACGGATTCAGTACACATTACCAGTTAATAGAGATAATTGAGTGGAAGGAAAACTAGTTTCTGATGTCACAAAACGTCTCCTGTGATAAAGCGTTTGGGATATAATGGTTAACATTTCATTTAGCGCTTACGGAGATTTGTGTACCGGTTTATACGGATTGTTTGTGAAATTACAACGACATCATGATTGCTTGCAGATACTTTCCTATTATGTTGGGTGAAACCTTCCTCTTCATTTTTCTCGTCCATCTCATCTTACGAATTCTCCAAACAGGCCATCAGACATCTGGTGCCAGGATTCAAGTATCTATTTTTCTGTCTCCATGTCTAGAGTCCTGAAAAGATAACAAATTTTTCCTTTTTCTTTTCCCAGAAACCTAAGCACTGACATCAGTGGGAGCTGAAGACTGAGTGATATTACAAATTAGGCAACTTAGCTATGCTATAGCACGTATGTATGTAGCAGATCAATAGAGAAGGGCCGAGAATTCGTACCCAAAATATTTAGCATAATTTCTGGACTTGATAATAGCACTATAGTTCCTATGGTGCATTGTACAGATTTTCTTTGACACCTATTGACACTCATCTTCGTCACTATTAAAAATGTTGGCTTGGCTTTGGGAAAGCAGCTGGCACACTACGATTGTTTACCTGGTTGTTTGACCACCCATCTTCTGATTTAATAACCTTCGTCAATATGTATTTTTATTCTGGAAAAAACAGACTCAGCTTAGACTGCATTTTGCCACTTTCTTTAGAAAGTCCTCGTATCAGTTTAAACTGAAAAGATTTGTTTACTCGCAGGTATATTTACTTTTCTGGCTTGGAGAACCTTGAGAATAAGAGGGAAATAAGAATACATTGGGGGAAATAAACAGTACTTTCCTCTTTATATATAGAAATAAATAATGTCTATGAATCCTCCAGCCTCCTACTTGAGTAGACTAAAACCCTAGAAGCTTCTTATATGCACTGGCTGACTAAAAATAGAGAGCATATATCACATTATCATTCATACAAAAACTGCCTGCACAGACTGTGTAGTCCCTAAGCTGCTGCAGGCAGGGAGAATATTTTGTGGCAGTAACAGCGCACGTAGCTATGCTCTTCCCTTGCTTTTCCTCAGAAATAGGGCCTTGGAAAAGTTGCCCCTTCAGGCTGATGTGTTATGACCAACATTAGCTTCTAAAGCTTGAAAACTCAAGTTGCTAGTCAAGATGCTGGCAATTATTTCAGCAGCAGTAGCATTTTTTGAAGTACTAATCAAAACTACAGAGAAGGAAACTGTGTGAGACTAGAAAATAAAGCAGTTAAACTTTTGGCTTTGTACACTTCATGCACTGTATGTTGCTTCATTTTGTGCACTGGCAGGCGAGTGCACGCTGTGGAGGTGTCCTGGTCGCCAAACAGGTGCTGCTGAAAGCACCTCTGTGAGCCTCCAGACTGCCAGCACTTCTTGGTTGGGTGATGGAGGGACTAAGGGGGCCTCCAGATGGAAAGAAAGGTGATTTGTTATACTGTGTAGGAAAGTAATGAGGAAGTAGGTTCCTAGTAAGGGGGTTCCAGGATAGGGACTGGAGCACCTACTGGGAATCACACGTGGTGTAGCCCAGCCTGAGATGTGAGCTGGACTTTGTGATGTTATGTTTAACATCTTCATTTTCTGCAGGAAGAGCCAGTGAATGAAGATGGACCTTACCTCAGATGGGCTGGCAATTACTCACACTGATGTGCTGTGAAAGCTGACTTCTCTGGGATGACACGGGTGGATAGATGACCACTGATGGGAACGTTTTACGTGCTCTGTTCTTGGTGCTGGTGCAGCCACTACCATCACAAAGCAGAGCAACACACAAGGAGCCCAGCATATCACCAATAGTTCTCAGACTCAGACATCAGTCAGCGTGGAATAATATCTGAAACATCTGCAGGGAAATGTCTGTGGTGAGGATGGCAAGGACTAGTATGGGGTTCTGAAACATCCACTGCAGCTGTCTGCAGTTCATCTAATCCTTGCTGATATTGCCTGCTTGCAAGGAACATGCAAAGATGTAAGAGATGAAAAGGAAGTTGCCATAAAGTACTAATAGTATAAAAACTCCATTGTCCTAACATTTCCTGATGTTTTATAGCATTGCATCTCCATTCATTTAAGTGAACCTCACTGATTTACTCTGGTAACCCAGTGCAGCATTGGTTCCTGTGATATCTTGTTGGTCTGAAAGAAGATGAGTAACACCTCAAAACTAGAAGGACACATAACCAGCCTTCTCTGCCTATGGTCTGCAAGAGCTTTCTGCTCACTTTATACGGGAAAATAATTCTGTAACACTAGTCCATGCTGTTACAGCCAGGCTTACCATACCTTGTGGAATGATAACTCAAGTACAACTTTTGAAATAATTGAGACTGGTTCAGGGGAAAGATTTCTCCTCATATGATTTTCCAAAAAGGATTTAGTTCCTCTCTTTACCTCCATTCCAACTTGGATGCTTTGTCAGATCTCTGAAGCCTGCATATGTTCATGGTTCAGGGATGAGGGAGGTGATCAGGGTGCAAAGGTGGAAAGTAAAGAACAAAAAATTGGAGTAAAAAAAACACAAGTAGGAAGGAAGCTATTGGTTGTACAATCTGATCCATGCTATGGCTCATAATTATTACTTGCAACAGCAAATGTTGATGTAAGTGCTGCAGAGTGCCAGTAATTAGCAGGCATGCCTCTCCAACTGCTACAGCATGTGGTCAATGAGTTCCTGCCTCCAAGAGATGTTCTGCACTGTAAGAAAAGAGATTTATGCTACTGATAAGCATAAAGAGATTGAAATACAGCAGGCAGCAGTGCCTATATGCCATGGTAGAAACAAGATTTCTTCTACACCTACACGTTGGGATAAAAGTTTGAAGGTGAGCTCAGCATCTTGGTGCAAGTCAGAATATAATTCTCCATGGTTTCTTCCCCTCAGATACCTACCAACCTGCTCACCTGCATCTGGGTAAAAGAAATCAAACCCACGTAACATGGAATGCTGTTGGGTGACATTCAATTATGCACGTCCAACAGCATTGTCATTATGGCTAATGCCTTCCACAGTTTCCACATCTCTGTTGTACAGAATTCTGCTAATTATATTTTCGGTCAAGTTCTTTCTGCCACTTATAGGCTTATACACATTTTACAAGCCCAGTAAATAGGGCATGAACAAAGAAAATGATAAAGTAATGGGATGAGATGGAGTGCTGGGCCTCCTGCTAATGAGGTGGCCTTTAAGCAGGAGGTGACGTGGTGCCTGGCCAAATGGGGGCTGTGGTGGGGCCGTAACCACTTCACCTGGAGGCTTGCATATTGTACTGCCTAGCATGGTGTATGGGGAAAAGGACCCAAATTCCCTTTTGTTCCTGGGTCCCCATCTGCCTTCAATGATAAGCATGGCTTTGTACTACAGACCCACCCTATGGCACATTGCTTTTCCAACATGCTGAAATCTCAGCCCCAAATTATGGACTCGCAACTGCTGACTGATGAAGTCCTTTAGAACTTCATGAGGATGAGGAACGTGCTGGATTGTAGAGTCCAAGTTCTGCAGTCACATACCACTGTGTCAGACACCCTCCTGGTGATCTTTCATTAAGCTACATCTTAAAATAAGTTTGCTATTTTCTTCTGTTAAAATGCAGATGCAGAATTTAACTCCTCAGCTCACTAGGTAGCTTCTTTCTACTTTTGGTCTAATTTTAGAAGATTATTTACAGACATAAGTTCTTACACTAGCAATAGTCTCTACACTTAACTAGCACTTCTTTCTTGCTTATGCTTGCCTCTCTGATATTTTTACAGAGAACAACCATATTCTTTCTCAGTCTCTGTTCTGCTATGCTAAACAAGTCAACCTGTTTTAGTCTTCCCTCAAAAAATAAGTGCTAAAATCCTGGAACATCCTACTAATCCAGCTCTGCCCCATTTTTGGGTAGAATTCTTCCTTACCACATAGGAGTAGAATTGAGTATGGGACTCCAGGTATGTCTTACCAAAGTTTTATTTGATGGCACTGATTCTGCCTTATGCATGTGGGAACTACTTGGCCTGTACGCTCTTTAGTATGAGTGATACTGGACACTGGACTACCTGCACATGACTGTCCTCCAGCTTTAAAATCTATGAACAATTACACATTTGCCTCTTGCTCAGTTCTTGACAAGGGCACCATTTTTTTCCCTTCCATATAAAGATCCAGATTTTAAATGAATAACACACTGACAAACATTTTAAGAAACTACTTTCTGCTGTTTTGCTTTACACTGGGAATGCAGAGCTTCAAGATCAGAAAGATTTTTATGTATTCTTCTTAGTTTGGCTTCCTATGAGCCCAGGCTTATGAAAGCACATGCTGCACATGTGTGCATGTATATATGTATATGTGTTACTAATAAATTTTGAATCTCCTGACTAATTTCATCCGTATTTGACATGGGGCTGGCAATCTCAGAGGTACTGAATCCCTAGAATTTTAATGAAAATAGGCAGCCAAGTAGAAGAAAGAGCTGTGCTGTCATCTCCACTGAAGGAAAGGCTGCAGCACCAGCTTTGTCTAACCCTTTCTTAGATGCTAGAAAACCATTATGAAAAAGGGACACAGCGGTAAATAATTATTTGGAGCTCACACATTTTTATATGCTGTATAGTCAAGCCAGGACACAAATCCATAGGAAAACAGCCTCCATTAGTTCTGTTGCTCTGAGCTATTTGCTATATTTACGTATTTGCTCTTGCTCAAAGAACTGGGTATCTCTGTAAATGCATATCCACCCTTCTGTTTCTGCTGCCTTGTAATGTGTCTGGAAATTGTGTATACACCAGACACGCATTTGAATACATCACATGAATGAAGTCTTTCACACCCTCTGCATCTCTGTATATCCCAGCTATATGAATGCTCCCTATTTTCATCCTTTAATCAAACTAAAGGTTTTACTGGTAACCATACAGACAGCTACATCACCAGCACCCACATCTTCTCCCTCTTCACCACCAGCTACTGGACATTCAGATGTATAGGCTGTGACCATATACAGGACACAGAAAGAACAACCCAAGTGAGGTTATATGCACTGCGGGGAAGTGGGGGATTTTGTGTCACTGGGGCACAGCCACAGTGTTGCAAATTTTGTAGCTACCACAGAGGCTCTGACTAGAGACAGGAGTTGGCCACGATTCACTCAATAGAACAATAAGTACACTGTTAGTAACACACACCAGTTAACAAAACATCAGCCCAAGTTGCTTAGTACAGTAGTTCTCCAACTGCAGTGCTGCATATGGTACTGGGAATCTGCTCCAAGAGCTTTAAAAGAGAAAATAACAGTCCTCCTTGGGTGCTCGGTGTTTGCACAATAAGCAACCATAAATAAGATGCTGCTAGTAGACTCCATTTTCTCTGATTACACAGCTACCTGCCCATCTGTCTATCAATCACACAGTAAATCTTTCTTTCCATGAGGTGTCTTACGTTGTGCAAAATCAATATGCTGTCAGAGTACTTCGCTGCCTCACTGGTGACACCAGCATGGCATCTCCCCGAGAGAGTGTGACTTTGTGTGGGAGGAAGAAATTCACTCTGACTTAGGGCTGGGTTTAGTGCAGGTCTGAGGGGTCACATCCCCAGGGAGACTTTGTCTCTTTTTCTCTTTTTTTTTCTCTCTCTGGGTAGAATTTAGGCACCTGGCTCTGAGTAAACACGAAACACCCTGTGTAAGTGTGGTGTAAAAATCAGAATGTTATAGTTCTTGCATTGTATTCATCACAAAATGGAGGGCTAGGTAGGCTGTTCTGGTGAATGCAGATTGAACTGAGACTTCTGAGTTGTCATGTTGAATTTCTCTCCGAGGCTTGCACACTTCAGCTTGCCCAAACAGGAAGAATTCAGCCATGTCAAGCTTTGTTCTCAGCTTCCATTCACCCAAACTGTCCAACATTCCTTCAGTTCAGCACACAGCATCGTCAGGGACTGTGACCTGACCACAGAATGGCTTCTGGCTCCATTTGACTTCATGTTCAGGATCCCTCTACCTGGCCCCTTTGCACCCAGAGGCCTCCAGCATCCCATGCCTCAGCAAACACAGCCAGACCACAGCAATGACAGCAGCAGCAGCAAGCTCCCAGCTCAGCACTATCAGTGTTAAAACATTTACTGCATGTGCAATCCTCAACAGCTCTTAACTCTGGCAAATCAAAACCAATTTTAACCGGAACACTCCAAAACACTTCTCTGCAATGAAGGCTATCTGTCTGACAAATTCAGGCTTGCTTCCCCCAGCTGTTTTGGCATTAAATCCCTTAAAAAAAAAAAAAAAAAAAAAAAAAAAAAAAAAAAAAAAGGTTGCAACTATTTTCTTCTCTATAGATGTGGAAAAGAAAAATCATTCTCTTCATATCAAAAACTGGTGGTGGCTTCATGCCAGCAAATCAAATGAGATTTCTATCCCAGAAGCAACTAAAAGAAATTCTGCCTGATCAATAGACGTTCAGTGTTATCAGGAATTAGTGAGAGGGAGCTGGAAAGGAAAGCACTGGCTGAGGTTAACCACCACTCCTAATGCCCTCTCTCAGGGCAGCCTGAACTTCTCAGGGCTGTGGGTGGATGTCAGTTTTGGGGCATGGAAATGGAAATCATTGTGATCTGTTGTGTCACTCCCACATGTCCTACCAGGTGTGTGACTGAACTCTCCTTCCTAAAGTGCACCCAGATACTCATATAACTTGTGGCTGGGGCACCCAACAAGCACTTTGGGGGCTGAAATCAGCCTAAAATCTGTGAAATTAAGGTATTGTTTTGTTCAGCTTCATTGCCACATTTGTGAGTTCAATGTGTGTATGACCAAGCTGTGAAAACAGCAACCAAACACAATGATACCCTAAGATCTGATCAGCAGTGGGCTGAGATTAATTTCTGTCAGGATATCATCTTCAGTTTTAAACTGAAACAGGGAACACAGCTTGGTCATTTCATTGATTGGATTAGAGAAAGCTTGAGCTGTCTGATCTGTATGATGACATTATTGAGTTGCATTTGCAGCTGTGACAGAAATAAAAGAATTTTTTATTGGATTATTGGGTGCACAGGGAAAAGAGAGAAGAAAAGGTAATATGGAGGTGAGCAGGTACTAGGCTTGATGCCTTTGTGCTTGGATTCTCCAACAAAAGCTGACTGCTTGTCTGCTGTGTTGCCTATTATTGCCTTTCCAAACACCAAACATGTAGCCAAATATACATGGGAATTAATTGCCATTCCTCATTAGTGGATGCTTACATTACACTTGTTCATCATCCAAATGAGAATATTTGTTACCTAAAAAAAACACACAACCAAACAAACCCAACCAACAGAACCCATTTGGAGATGAATAGGCTGTTTAAGGGGTATTTTATTTTTATGAAAGCCAGGTGTTTAAAAACTGTGGTGTTGCATGACACCTACTGACAACCAGTGCATATCACAGTTCATAGTATATGGGCAACTAAGTCACTTGATTTATTTTTACTGGTGATTTATTTTTACATTTGCTAAAAGTATATGATTGAGAAGGAAGACATTGATGCTTTGCACCATATGAATATGTGACAGTGAGTGAGTAACTGACACACATATATGCATATATATATGTACTCTACCTTATGTTATACCTTTTTTACATGTTTAGTTTATAGACCGGTTTTAAAACCACTGAGTCCAGCAGCTTCACTGATTCACGGTATTTATGGCTGAGGAAGAATGGTAGTAGCAAATGTTGTAGTCAGCACAAGGGAGCAACCTACAGGTTATGCTTTTGAAATGATAATATATTTTATTTATATGGTGCTTGTCAGTCATAGAAACCTCCTGTGAAATATTACTGAAATGAAACACAGCTAAAATTCCATATTAAAAAGACACAGTACGATTCTCCACCGCTTTTCCTGCTGTGCTTTTCCTTAGACAGCTAAAATCAAACTGTGTGGAGAGGAACCCTATATGGATACAGGGTGGCTCTACAAAATCACATCATCAACATTTTGCATCTGTTTTGCTCTGCTGTGTTTTGTTCTGTTAAATGGTCAAGAGAAATTCAGAGCCACAACTATCCCCAGAGCTGGGTTCTATCAGTAGAGTTTTATTCCCAGGTCAAAAGACTCATCATTTTATCAGCTTTTCTGGGGCACCGGTAAGAGAAATGAAGGACAGATGGCCACGGGCTTGGTGTCAAAGCCCAACCAAAGACCATCACACTACTCCCATTGCCATGTATCCTGATTTCACCAGACAGTTCATTTCAGATGAAGAGTTCCCACATCACAGCTCAATCCAATTCAGCACCAGTGTCTCAACAGAAGATGCGGAAGGAAATGTATCTTGTGAGGATCATCAGCACCATTCAGACCTTAAATGAAGCCAACAAACAAACAAACGAGCTGTAATTTTATCAGGTGGAAACAGAAATCAGTGGAGCTATTAAGTCTGCAGCAGCTGGAAATCTGTTCTTTAAATAAATTCCACAAAACCACTGCTACAACTGGAGCGTTTCTCAGCTCAGAAGGCAGAGAGTGGGCCCTATGCCCAAGGAAAAGATATCAACACTGTACATTTTTGGAAACATCATTTCCATGCTGCGAAATTGCCCATGTGCTAGACTTGTACGGATTTCAATGTGAAAGCTCACCGTCAAACCGCATGGCATCCAGCCCATACAGAGCTTTGAAGTAGATACTAGAGATAGTATCAAAAACACAGGGAAAATGGGACCAGTGGCTAATGGTACAGCCTAAATTGGTCCCGTAATTCATTTACAATGCTGTCAAAATAAGGCTAGAGCTGAAGGAATCTCAAGTGTCGTTGTCAGCTGCAGTTTTCTTCTAAGAAGGGAAATACAATTGGAAAAATGTGTCTTGTGGACAATCCAGTGCTGAGGTGAAAAGACACACAAAAAATTGCCTCATTAAAGTTCTGAGGCTGACACCTCATGCAATAAAAGTCCACACAAAACACACAGCTCTCTCTTTCGAAAGGCACAGCATCCATATGCAGCGATGACATATTCATCAAAACTCCCTAAACAGCTCTGTTTTCTCTAGTGCTGAGCACCATCTGTGTACACCCCGTGCATTTGCCTGACTTCCACAGACAATGAGCGCATTATCCAGAGAGACTTCCTCAGCCTTGATGAAGAATAGGCCCTCGCTGTTGCTCAGGATGACCCCAAGTCAGACGTCCCCAGACAAACACGCTGGCTTTTTGCTGAAGGGTGAGACCTCCTGTCTCCTGTGACAGCAGGCCTTTGGCCAGAGGACAGGCCCAGCACTGTGGTAACTGGGAAGGCTCCCACTGGCCCAGTGGCCACTGAAACAGCCCCTCAAGGGCCCTGCTGATGGGGTCAGTTCCCTGCCATGAAGGATGCCAGTGATGAGGCCAGCCAAGAACAGCGGGATAAAATCTCATGAGAAACACATGGACCGAGCATGGGTGAGACTTTCCTACAAGTGAGGCCTAATTGACTGTGGCGTGATCCTAGCAGAGGTTGTTGTTCGGTCCTTTGAAAGATGTGCGAAATAAAACCACCAGGAGACTGTCACAGAGCTGGCTCTGCGTTGGCAAGGCATCCTGCCCTGCTTTGCTTTGTCCTCGCACTGTTAGCATCAGTTTACTCAGACGTCCACCTACTTAATTATAGTGATATGGTAACTTTTTTTTTTTTTTAATTTTAAACTCTCCAGGAAGACTTCCCAAATTAAACACTATTTCATTAGTTTAATGCTTATGATCTTATACTGATTCTTGAAAGTTATTTGATATATCCTGAGGGAATATCATAGCGTTATGCTTATGTCAGGGAACCCGTGAGCCCAATTCCCCTCTAATTTACATGGTGTGACCCCATGGACTTCAAGTGGTTTGCACAGGAAGCGGAAGAGAGCAGACACTGACCTTGCAGGCGTTCACCTCGCTGGACCCCACCAATTTATCCACCCCCAGACCTCAGCTCAGTCGGCAGAAGCAAAGCCAAAGGGGTGGCTGTGGGGTGGGATGATGTTAGGCTTGCCTTAGGCCAGAGATTTAAGTACCTGGTGGTGGTTATCCCAAGGGTGTTTTAAAATGACACGGAGTTTACCTGTGGTAGTTAATTTAGCTAACATGTTTATTTACTGGCTCGCTGGCTTTTTGTGTTTGGAAAGGATGACTCATCTGATACCTGATCCTGCCAATGTTTATTCTGCCAG
The DNA here is from genome assembly GCF_964211825.1 of Aythya ferina. Classification (NCBI taxonomy): domain Eukaryota; kingdom Metazoa; phylum Chordata; class Aves; order Anseriformes; family Anatidae; genus Aythya; species Aythya ferina. Next base: position 147,005,492 of record NC_140297.1, on the reverse strand, counting down.
TGGGCTCTCTGCTTTTGGGAGTAATGAGAGTAATCCCACTCGTATCAGGCCTATTAGCAAGCATACCTTAACAGGATCAAGTCACAGGCTAGCTGTAAATAAAAATATCCACCTCCTTGCCCTCAACATTCATGGAATTACAGGGCTGTTCATGTCATCACTGCCTGTTACAAGGTTTCAAAGCCACCACATCAGCTCCCTCTAGTTTTCCTTAGGATAACATTTTAAAGCATCTATTTCTAAAGGGCACAAAACACAAGTGAGGGATTTCACTACTGCTTAGTGTGAAGCTCTCCCAGGATTTTCTGCTGCACACCCTGTGCTGTTAAGGTCCCCTATAAATTGGTTGGAGGTAGATAAAGGTCTGAGACAGACCGTGGCTGGTCAGCAAAGCAGGGAGTTGCTCAAGGTTGAGAGAAATGGTGAGAAAGCACAAAAATAAAAATAAATAAATAAATAAATAAATAAATAAATAAATAAATAAATAAAAGATTGCTGAGGCCAGGAGAAGGGTACACCTTGCTGCAGCTTGGTGGCCAGGGCACTTGGTGAAGGTGAATAAAAAGTCTCTTCTGCCACCGCAGTTCATCCCAGCAGGCTGTATGGTGCCCATGAGTGTGTCTGCATTGGCCACCTACAATATGCCAGGGTGCTTCTAGGAAAACTGAAATTCAATCACATGCACTTTTAAATCATTGTAATGGCTCCTGGAAACTTCCTTGGCTTGTGCCACCTCTTGGTCTGCCAAAGAGCATCCAGCCAAGGTCTAGGAGCAGGAATGGGCCAGGGCCCCTCCAAGCAGGCAGTCTGCTTGTGGCTTCAACACAGGTCACTCGATGCCAGCCAGCCCCTGTGACAGCACAGTTTGGGTATTGTTTAAATTACCAGGGTGGCTGTAATCTCAATATGCCCACTCTTGTTTTGTGTTTTGCACCTGGGATGTCTGAAAACTAGCCATCGTGGTGCTTTTCTTGTAAGTGCATTAGTCTTGCTCTTACTTGCCAGCTACATGAATGTCATTGAAAGCTTGGTACCCTCGTGGAGCTGGCTGGGCCTTGGATTTTAAATTCCACAGAAGTTAAGCATCTAAGGTCCAAAATAGCCATTTAACACCTGTAGGTGTAAATGCAATATCACAGGGTTTGTTAAAAAAGGAATGACAAAGATTTAGCAGACATCTCCCATCAATGTCATGTGCTCTGGTATTTTCTAAACTTGCACTTGGCATCATGCATCCACCAGGGTATCTTTGAAAACCTGCTTTTGATTTCTGGTAGAGTGACATTTGGGTGGGTTTTGATGTCTAAAAAGACATCTAAGTGAAGCCTGTGGCCATTCTCAGAATCCCCCAGCTCAGGCACTGGGCAGCCTCTGGTGTCCACCCCTCAGGCTATTTGTGAGCCATGGCATGGCCCCATTAATATCCCTGGGGAGGGCCACAGCACAGGAGACTGGCCTTGTGCCCTCCCTGGCTGTCCCAGGCAGCCTCAGTGCTCCCCCTGCTCCTTCAGTTACTCTCTGTTAATTGTTAATCACAGACACTTGTGTGGCCCCAGACAAAGCAGTGCTGACTGTGTGCCCCTTGTGCACATACAGTTACAGGTTTTCATTGCTTTCCTTACACTGGGATACTACAGTGCTCAATATAATGGGATAATGTGCTAAAATGAGATACCAGGGCTGTCTCTTCAGAAGGCTGGGCTGCCAAACATTACACCCACTGGATGTTAAATGAAGGAGATGACTAAGTGTTCACACAGAGGCTTTCTGTCACTGAAGAGTTTGGCAGGCTGACGTAAATTGAAAGTCTGCTGCGGGCAGATTTCCTCCTACTATTTCTGATTTCATGCAAATTGGAATTGCAGGACGCCAGGCAGTTTCTACCTGTGACTGACATATTTAGTGTTGACAGTCCCACACTGTTTTTATACCTAAAAGCGCTGATTTAATAATCCACATAGGGCAGTTGCAGATTGCAATATCTCATCCCAAACCCATCTCCAATTTCCCTCCTTCCCAGCTCCCAGGAGGCTGCATTCAGCAGAGCAGCATGGCTTGCTTTGACACATGCATGTCTATAAAGCCTTGCAGTCTGCTGTGGAGTTGCCAAAAATAAAAAATAAAAAATAAAAAAAAAGCAGCAGTGCAATATTTTCTGCTAACAAGCCTTCATCCTGCTCACCAGTTCTGCTAGATAAAAGCTTCCCCGTTAAAGGATTAGGGGCAGCTTAGTCAAACAAGCATTCTCTGTCTTCTGACTTATCCAGGCAAGGATGTATCTACTGCTTAAAAGCATTTAGGCTAATCTAAAGCCTGGGAAGGAGGCTCAACAGGTGCAGTTCTGCTGGGCAAGGAGTGGGGCATTAGCTTTCGGTGGCAGGGAGGCAGCAAATGCAGCTGTGTGCAGGCTGCAGTGAGCCCAGTGACGGGGGAAGCAGGACGTGCGTCTGCTGCATGGGACTGAAGAGTCTGAAGTACCAGCTGCATGTACAGTGTCATTCAGCCAGCTTCTGGTTATGTGTGAATGCTAGAAAAAATGCTGGAAAGGGCACTGCAGCAATGCCTTGGGTATAAAGCATTCTGCTGACCACAATAAGTGTTGGTCCCTCCCGAGGCCAGAAGCAATGTGTGGGGATGGAGGCTGTGCCTGCCTTTGGGTGATGTTCACTCTTGGTTAAGTAGCCTGTGAGGCTCTTGCTGTTTGTCTGTGCCAGCCCAGAAAACTTCCTTGAAGTATTTTAGTACACTGTACAGCTGTGGTCGAAACTGATGGTTTCATACTGTCATGTGCCCCACAGCAACCAGACATGAAACCAAAATCTTGAGGAGAGGAGACCAGCTGGGCAGGCTGCTGACCAGATTATACACCAGGGGATAACATTTCAAGTCCCATCGCTATCCAATTCAAACCAGGACCTTGTACCCCCAAAAAATGCCAATTCAGAGGCACATGAGAATGCCTTTCAAGTATTCTCAGAAAATATCTGTATTTCCCCATAGTGTTTCATGAACAAGGCTTACGTTGTGCCTACCTGCCTACAGACATCTCCAACAAGGAACATGAAACCCATCCAGTGGTGTGCCATGAGTTACAACCAAAAAGCTGAGCCTGCTTGACCCAAAACTATCTGTCTGTGTGCTCAGAGCATGGGAATTCAGCTAATGGATGTAGGATTTCAGTGATCAACACGCTAGGTATGCAAAAGAAAAGTACAAACCATTAATGGTCAAACTACCTGAGGGCTGATTAAAATACCTTCTTTATGGTTTCACCTTTCCTAGGGTAGCTCTTTCCTGTATGCTTCAGATGCTCAGCCTTAAAACAGTGACTCAGGGCTACGATACTGAGGCCAGAGACCTCAAGACGTGTTTGCATTTTCAGTCCAGCTTCTATTTACATTCTTCCCTTGAGCAGCTGACATCAAAGTGGGAAAGAGAAGTGGGTGGCCCATCCCACGGCTGGTACTAATTATTGCAATTAGGAAACTTCATAAGAATATACTCTACATTCAAACAGAGCATCCAGTGTTTTGTAGCTTCACTGAGGAATTATGAGTGTGCATTTAACAAAAATGCTTGTGTTGTCTCTCATCACAAATACATTTACATCCATTTTGTTCAGCAGTTTAGGAATTTCCAACAGCTCAGGAACAAAAATGCCACCCTGGATCCATCATGTGCATTATTTCTTCTGATCCACTAATTTTAAGCTTCTCCAAGAGAACAGAACATCATTTTACGCCAATTGCATAAACCACACCAATGAGAAAACACAGCTGTATCGGGCCACTGAGCCTCTCCTGGTTTATGCAGACTGTATCCTTCTTTATTGACATTCAAAACATTGACAAGAATCAGCCTACCTTGTCTCAGCTGGGCCCACTAGTTCATAAACTCCATTGCTCAGTGCATCTCCTAGTGCCTGCTGCTTATTTTCCATGCTTCTTGCATCCACATATAGATATTTTGATACATTAATATTCTTCATCTTCTCTTGCTGAGCTACTCCAGCTTCAGTCTTATTGTAGGCTGGCAGAACGTGTAATATTGTTTGGGTTACATGAAATTTTCTCTTCCTTCCTTCACACTTCATCCAGTAAACTTGCCTGGTTTTGAAACCAGGAGTTTGATACACTGTTTTGTGAGGCTAAGGTTAACCACAAATTGCTTACATCCAAAAATAATATATGATAGTTTTGTTCTGTCTCAGAAATTGGCACGCTGCATTCTCTAAAGAGAGATAAATGAACATGTGAAAATATTTTTGGAAGAGTTGCTTGCCTATAACAAGTCAATATGAAATCAATATAGAATTTATACTTTATGTCTCCATAAAGATTTATTGAGCTGTTTCAGACATCATGCAGAAGGAAGCCTCTGGATCCAAGAAGCAAAGAATTGGTCTTTGTTGTGCTTTCTACCCATAGGGAGCCAATAGGTCCAAATGCTCATTGTTGGACAGGAAGCAGAGGTTGCCACTCTTGCTGAATTCCTTTCTGAAATCAGGGAATCGTGACCATCTTTCATCTTCCTTTCTACTTCTTGAGAAACTTCTGGGCATAGCAACACTTAGCAATTTTCTACAAGGACTCCCATACATTAATTAAATCTCCTAAGACTCGTCTCTCCCTGTCTGCGACAAGATCCAGACATTTACTAAATTACATCACTTTGCCATGTGCAACTTCTCACCCTTGTCAGCCATACAACAAAAATTGTGGTCATGCCCTGATCATTTCTCCTCAAGACTACCACAGCCTCCTCTTCATTTTCATCTTTTTCCCTTGCAACCTATTTCAAATGCCTCTGTAAATCATCTGCCTCAACAGCGGCACCTCTGAATTCTTCCATCATTTTCCTTTGGCCTCCTGCATTAAATTTAAGCTACTCATGGTTTCCTTCAAGGCTCTGCAGAGCACTGCTCTGACCTATGGCACCAGCGGCAGTATTTCCTGCTCCCTTTCCCTCTCAGCCAGTACATCACACCTCAGTGATGCCTTTATCATCTTCCCCATGCTCCTGCCCATCCTCAACAACAGAAATGCCTCTTTTGTGCAATTCAGTAAGGGATATACCTCTGTTTTTAACATATCCTTTCTGAAAACACATCATCCTCTGTTGATTGGTGCTCTTACAACCCTCCCTACTCCGATATGACATTGCCATTCAGACAAGGCCAAGCATTGCCAAAACGATGCAGTGATATCACGTTCTGGCCACTCGAGAGCTCCAGGCTTGTATTTATAATTCATTGTTCAAAAGCCACTGGAGACAGCAGCATTCCTCATGCCTTGCACAGTGCCAACCTAATTCTAGACTTCAGCTACTAATAAAGTGTAGAGGCCTGCAAAGAAGCGTTATTACCCTTCTTATTTTACAAATGGAGTGGTGCTACATTTTTCAACCCAGAGACCCTTCCCTGATGTAATAAAAACAGAGTGAAGATCAGGGCCTCCTGAGTACTCTACAGTCTTTAACTGACTGGCTGAAGCTAAGTCCAGGACACTTTTGTTCTCCTGCTGTAAAGCCTCATCTTATAATTGCTCCTAGCTGTCTTCTTCCCTTATTTAGACCTAGAAGACAAGTGGCAGTGCGGGCTCATCCTTCCAAGGACTGGTGAAGTATCTCAGCCAGCTATTGAAGTCCTGTCAGGCTTTGCAGATGTACTGACTTAGCCAAGAATGCTTGTTTCCATCGGAAAGGAGTGTGCTGCTTTTTTTTTTCCAGCTGTTCAAAATGTGAATAAAGGGAGCTAAGGTTTGACGTTTTGTGTGTGCAGCTGTTGGTACACAGGTGGGTTTGCAGTGAGGAGTAATAGGACTCTGTTTTTTAAGCACCGGTTATGAGTGCATGAAGAAAGTGTAAGATAGTGTGCGCAGTGTATTTTCTCTAAGGGAGCATTTTCTGGCAATTTGGTAAAGGTCTGGTGAGAAGGTGTTGCAACCATGTCTCAGGCTCAAGCCTGTAATTAGAAATTCAGTCTCATAATGGCAGCAGTGTTACAGGACCATATGCAATGCTGATGGATGTTGCAAAGACTGCAGGAAAGGCCCCAGCTGCCATTTGAGCTGTAACTTAGATTTAAGGACCAGCACATCTGAACTGCTCGTTGACGAGTAAAGCAGTTCATTGTGGCTGGTGACATATTTTGAAGGTGCAAATACTCAGGGAACCTTGCTTCTGTGGGCCTCCTTACACAGTATCACCTCTCTCTTTATCCTTTGGTCATTGCTGCTGTAGGTAGAAGGAGTGCTTGCTTGGTTCTTGTTGTGTAGTACTTTTCTCTTTTCTGGATGCAGCTATTTGATTTGCACTCAGAAGCTGTATCTTCCAACAGATATAAATTATGTACATACTCTGTGTCATCCTTCAGTTTTTATGAAATACATGTTTGCTTTCTCTTTTGCAGTGAGGTTTCTATGTATGCAGAATTTGAAGAAAAAGAGGCATTTGAAATAGGTTGCAAGGGAAAAAGATGAAGAATCAGATTTGTATTGCATATCAGAGTGCACCTTCTGGACATAAAGGCGGCTCCTTTCAGGTCTGTTTCATGCTGCTGCATCCCTCTTTGGATGTGACACCAAAGGTCAAAGACATGGATTTGGGTCTTTCATGGAAGTGCCTTAATCACCAATGGGATGGGTGTTGCATCTCATTGTACTATCTTTTGTGCCTCACATAGAAAATGCCTGCCAGCCCCAGCTCCCAGGAGGGTGAGGGGAATAAAGGGTCAGTATGGGAGTTTTGCCAACACTTAGATACTATCTATGGCTCACAGCAGCTCAGTAACATTAAGGCTTAGCAAGTCTGTGATTTCCAGTAAGTAAAACCTAGGCATTTCATTACAGTAATATAGACAGCTACAGGGTGGGATGGGATCTGAACACAAGATTTGTAACAAATAGTGTTAGCTTAGTTGTTGAACACAGCACTCAGAGGGCCAATAAAGCTCTTGGAGTACTCAGGTTCCAAGTGCCCCACATTTGGCTTGGCATTCAGGTACATGAAACAAATGCAGTTGACTATGTGCCTAATCAATGCTTAGCAACAATGCAAATGACCAAAATTACATACAAATTTCATTACTTTCTGTGTTATGTACTGATGTAACACAACATCACAGAATATTTAACAAATTTGTCCTGTTACAGTTTTTCCAGTTAGACATAGGTTAATGAAGCAGCTTTCTGTCATGGAAACAAAGAGGCAGAAACTTCTCTGTGGCTACTAAAGAAGACTCTTGATTGAATAATTTCATGTTTGTATAGTAAATTGACGATCAGAACAAGTTTTCTATTCAAGGAACCCTTCACATCACTGTTACCATAGAATAATACAATATCCTGAGTTGGAAGTAACCCACAAGGATCATTGAGTCCAACCCATGGATCCACGCAGAATCACCTAAAAATCAGACCATGACAGCATTGTCCCAAGGTTTCTGGAACTCCTGCCCTGGGGAGCCTGTCACAGTGCCCGACCACCTCTGGGTGCCGAACCTTTCCCTAACCCCCAGCCTGACCCTCCCCCGTCCCAGCTCCATGCCATGCCCTCGGGTCCTGTCGCTGTCCCCAGAGCAGAGCTCAGCGCCTGCCCCTCCGCTCCCCTCGTGAGGGAGCTGCAGGCCGCCATGAGGCCTCCCCTCAGCCTGCTCTGCTCTGGGCTGAGTAAACCAAGGCACTTCAGTGAACACTTCCAATGATGAGGTGCCCGCAACTTTTCCAGGCAACTTGTTTCTGTGTCTCACCACCTTCAACTTAAAAAATGTCCTCCTTATATCCAAACTGACCCATCTTCTTTTGGTTTAAAACCATTGCCCCTTGTCCTGTCTCTGCGGACCCTGGTAAAAAGTCTCCATATTTCTTAGAAGCACCTGTTAGATATTGAAAGGCCACAATATATTCTCCCCAGAGCCTTTTCTTCTGCATGCTAAATAACCCCAGCTCTCTCAGCTTTTCTTCATAAGAGAGGTGTTCTGTCCCTCTGGGAGCTGGATGCAGTACTTCAGGTGGGGTCTCAAGAGAGCAGAAGAGGAGAATCATCTCCCTTGACCTGATGGCCATGATACTTTAGATGCAGCCCAGAATATGATTGGCTTTCTGATATTGGGGATTGCTCTGACCAAGGTGCCGGACCTTGCAGCTGGACTTGTTGAACTTCATGACATTCACGGGCCCACATCTCAAGCCTGTCAAGGTCCCTCTGAATGGCATCCCTTCCCACTAGTGCATCAAGGGCACCACTCAGCTTGGTGTCCTCTACAAACTTGCTGAGGGTGCAGTCAGCCCCCTGTCAACGTCATTAATGAAGATATTAAGTAGTATTGGTCCCAGTACAGACCCTTGAGGGACACCACTCATTACAGGCTTCCATTTGGACATTCAGCCATTGACTGTAATGGATATGGCCATCCAGCTAATTCCTTATCTCTCTAATAGTCCATCCATCAAATCCATATCTCTCCAATTGTATATATGCTCCCTAAGCTGTGCCCTTCTGGAAAATTTGAGGAAATTTATGGGCCATAAAAGTCAATGTTCTCAGACATTGTTAGACCAGGAAGAGAGGAAAAATCCAGAACTCTTGCTTTTAAAGGCTTAAAGTGTTCTGGTAACAAACTCCCTCACATTAAACTCAAAGGCAACAAACTGGGGCATTTCTTGATACTCTCAAATGACTTGATGCTACACAACCAGAGGTCATCTCTGAAATGTACAAGATCCTGCCTACAAAGGATGCTTTGTGCACTCTCTCTGAAACAATTTTTATAGCAATTACTGGGAAATTAAGTTCTACTGTATTTGCCACCAGCCTCAGTGGAATAAGGCTTTCATCCACTTCATATCAGCTTATAGGGTTTCTTTTCTGTTTTCTTGTTTCTGGCATGATCCAGTCCAGAGAATAGCTGCAATCTGTCATCTGGTAGTAGATACTGAATGTACGTTGGGGTGGGGGTGGGGGGAATAAGAAAAAGAAGCCTGCCAAGTCTTACAGCCTTAAACCTTTGGTGCAGTACAAGGCTTACAAGATGATTTAAAATCTGCATGTGTAGGAAATGAAGAAGATGGGCTGACTCTACACAGAAAATGGGTTTGGGACAGACTGAGATTGATGGCTTTGTGACAATGACAGTAAAGTTAATAGCCGATATAGGCAGACAACAGACTCCATTTTAAATTTAAAATTGAAGTGTGTACTGCTGACAGCATCATACTGACCATTCATTGCTAGACCTAATTTCTATCTGGTAATGACTATGAGAAGCTGAATAGATTATGATGTGCATTACAGAGCACCTGGGAAATGGAATTAACTGCTTTGCATTTATTTTTTTTTTCTCTTGTTTGAAAAACAACTATTTAATGATTAGTAGAGGTGGCTATCCTTGAACGCTCCTGAAGGGTAAAGATTAGTCACTCCTCTGGGAACATCTTTGTCGCCTCTATTTCCTTTCCTCTTAGGAGACAGAAGGGGTGTAAATTGTGCTTGCTACAGAGTGGGAAGGCTGACACTGTTAAAATATAAGACCTCAACAAACCCTGGAAATGATGTATCACCATTCTCCTGGGCAGTTGCACTCCATGTTCAAATTTCCACTCTGCAGATAGTTTGTGCCTTTCAATGGCCTGAAACCAAACTTCAAATGCAGAAGAGTCTTGGATCTGGACGTGGAAATCTGCATACACGAAATGCAAGAGCTTTTCACATAGTCAAATAAAAACCTGACCAAAAAAATAATAATAATCTGAAACAAAGGGAAATCAAACCCTTCAGTCCTGTGGGAAGCAATCCTTTGCTTTCTTTATTCCTGTCATTATTCCCTCTGCCGTATCCACCCCGCCCCTCAGGGACAGAGATACCCATCAGTTTTGTACATCTCCACCTTTACAAGCAGAGACCTTTATTGGCATACCCATATAGGCCCCATCTACAGAAGATCCCCGTCACTACATGTCATTGAAGAGACTTTTAAAAAGTACACAGAACATACAATCACCTTCAGCAAGAAATGCTTGTGCCTCAAACTGGAATACACCCAGTGCACACTATGAGGTGCACATTACTCTCCTTATGCCGCAGCTTTGGGCTTTTTCATTGTAATAACTCTTTCTGGTAGGTGCTGTGCTACCAGGTAGCAAAATGGTAGTACATTTCATAACCTGCTCCACGGCTGTATTTCAGAGTATCAGCAGGCTGAAATTTCCCTGTTTCCTTACTCCCATCTCTGTGATGTGAGCCTGCAGAACTCACAGGATTTACGGTTTATGTACGCTCTTTTCCTGCTGAAAAAAAAAAAAAAAAAAAAAAAAAAAAACTAGCGGAATTTTTAAAGTTCAAAACCTCAAATCTAAAAGGCATATACTCTTTGCATGTATTAGTTCCAACTCCATTCTGGCTTCATAAAGCAAATTTAAATCATCGTTTTCTCTGCAACTTCAAGGAGATGTAAAATAAATACATTTAATTGTATTTGGCTTAACTATCTTGAATCCACGTATCACTTTCAAAATCCTACAGTGGGGCCATAGTTTTTATGAAATCTAAGCTACCAAGTGGTTATGATGAGACACTGGGACTGTGGCAATAGTAAACACATGTAAAAAAAATAAAATAAAAAAAAAAAAACAATTTCTTCTCTGTTTGGAAAGTGCAATGCCTATGTTCTATTTCCATCCCTTGCTCTGTTTCTGCGATTGCTGGAGGGCATTTTCGATGCAGTTGCTCGGAGTATTCGAGACCTTTAAAAAAAGTCTTCATTTCCTAAAAAGTAATTAAAACCTCCCACATTGAACAAAAAATATAAGTAACATATGCAAATGCTCCCCAAGCAGCATGTGGTTTACATAACAATTTATATGACGATGGCTACTTTATATCTGAGGCAAAATACGACCGCATTTTACCCATGCTTGGATCCCCCTGTGCCTCTGCACTGGAACAAACGTGCTCTCCCAGCGTGGACTGTGACAAGAGCTCACACTGCACAGTGTGTGCGTACTGCAGTTGTTTTTAATCTCCGGTGGTGAAGGGTGGATAAAGAGCCTCACGTTTCCCTTTAGTAAATGACCTCGCAAGTCCTGCTGGATCAACAGACAGGAATCAGGAATCAGTTACTCCTGCAGCTTGGTAGCAAGATCACAGAGCTGTTCTTCTCTAGGAAATGAACCAAAGCTAAGGGAGGGAGGCTGGGGATTTGGGGTGGGGAGACAGGGAGGGAGAAACAAGCTTCTGCTTCATTTCCCTTACTGCTCTGATTCCTCTGTAATAGAAATCCAATGAAGGCACCTTAACCCAAAGAGGAATTTCGGCAGCAAATCATCACAAAGAAGCCATGAAAGCCTGTTTAATACTTGCAGGTGGCACCTTGTCCAGGCACCTCACAACCTGACAAACAGCCATCTGATACACAGAAACTTTAGGACTGTAAAATCTAAAGGCATAAAGACAAGTAAAGTCAGTTTAGTACACCTCTTTGCTTTACCAATGCAAGATAGTGTTTTTTTTTTTTGTTTTTTTTTTTTTTTTTTTTTTTTTAATGATTAATTTATTTTTTTCCCAATCCATTTTTCTAGTCTTTTTGTGTTGAACAGTTTTAAAATTTTCAAGTTACCAAAGCAACACCTTCTAAACTCCTGGGGAAATTAATATTTCTTATCTTAGCATCAAGAGGTGTCCCATCCCCAGGTCCCTGTTGGAGTTTGTTGAAATAACTTCAGTAGTAGCTTACTTTCTTTCACTATTCTGTACTACAGGCACTCCAAATCACTCTAATTCTCTCTTCTCTCCTATGCATTTACCCAAGATTTTCCATATATGAGCTTTCTTTTGGTTTTCAGGAGTTATTGTAATGATTTTTCATATGGTAGCACATTGGCATTCTTCTCTTTCACTGCGTAAGTAACATGCTGACCCCAAAACTAATGCTGCATTTCATGCAGAATTACTGGTCTCAGAGCAGGAGCACTCCCATTTACACTCCCTACGATGCAGTATTTGGTCATGCACCCCAGAACTGCGGTGGCTTTTTTCCCCTTCACTGCATCCCAATTATCTCTTTAATGCAGGTTTAAAGTGTGTTTTTCCGAATCCTCTTTCCCTGCCACTATTTGAGGGCCAATTTGTGTGTCTAAGTTTTGATTGTTGTTGTTCTATTTCTTTTTATTTTCCCCTTATTTGAAAGTCTTCCCACTTCAACAACGTATTGCGGTAATGGACTGCTTTCGTGATCTTCTTTCCCCTCTGACTATAAATACCAGTAAAACCTCTACATGATGATAGAAACAACTGCATTGCTATTCCCTGCTACTCAGACAACTTTAAAATCACATCCTTCTTCCTATTTTGGCAATCTGAATTTATTTTTCAAGTAAGATTTCATGAGAAAGTGCCCACAGATCTAGGAAAGGATTTTGTTGTAGGATATGTGTGTAATGCTCTCATTTCAGCCACTCATTTTCAGTTCTGTTCTGGTGCATTACTCTATAGCCTTGAGGTAGGGGCAGTCATCTGAGAAGGGAAGGTGAGAGCACAAGGGGCGGGAGAGGGACTAGCAGATCAGTCCTCTTAGAGGATTTGGGCAGAATAGCACTGGGTTTATACAACCTCAGCATTGACTATCAGATATCAGCTGCTAGGGGTATGTATAAAAGCAGAAGTCTAAGCAAATAGGTAGCTGAACGTCACAGCATATGATGAGCTGAGATGCTCCTGGTGTTAAGTGCACACACAAAAAATGTGCCTCTGCTTATTTGCATCAAATATGTCTATATTTACTGGACCTCGTCCAGTGAAAAGCCCTGTAAAACATTTATTCTGACTACATTCACATCAGTACATACAATACTCACGGCTCATGGTAGTGTTGTAACAGCTACTAGAATGCTTTCCCCATGCAAAGTGAGGAAAAAAAAAAACTTAAAATTTACACAGAAGCTAGATTTAACAGGATGAAATAAAGGCAGTATAGTGAAACTTTAACTCTTACATTACATCCAGCTATCCATTACATTTTCTTAAATAAAAACTGGCATTGGTATACAACCTATTGTCACTTTCATTAATACCCATCAATGCACATCAGCCAGCTTGCTATATTTATGCATAAGAATAGAATAACCTCCAACTCAGAAAAAAAATACCTTTTATTTCAAAGCCATCTAGCATGGCAATGAAATCTTGGTTCTTATGAAACCAGAATCCCTGACCGTCTCCACCTAAATCCATTATTTACAGTGAGCAATTTAAGCAGCACTTGTACACAGGCTCCAATTCTTCTGTCAGTAAGAAATACTATGATCAGGGCAGGTTTTTCTACAGGACAACAAAAACGGACATGGTTTATTAAAGCACTCTGGATGTGGCCTTGCTGCCTCTGTGGAAGTCAAGAGGAAAGGTAAACTCTTTGCATCTTTCCTGAATGCTGCATAAATCTGCTCTGCAGAGCCTTTTTCATGTAAATAAACCTTGGACCTTTGCATACCACCTAGCAGGCATCTTTGTGTTGTCGTGCTGAGTTCAATTCACTTACTGAGCTGAACACTCAGTATCTGTTATATTATCTATAAAGATGCAGGATTAACGGTTTGAGTCTGTGTTCACTGAGGGTACTCCTACAAACATGCTACAAAGTCCTCAACATCCCACCTCCACTGTCCCTATTCCTTTCTGGGCCCTGGAAACCCCATCCAACCCCTCAAACATTTTTATATTCCACCAACAGAACCACTCTAGGTTTTGGTCTCTGCTCCCAGGACTGCCTTAACATTAATCCAGCTTCTGCCTAATCTGAAACACGAGAAATAGTCAATGATATACAAGTAAAACATTAAAAAAATCTGTTGTTATTGCTTTGCTGGTATTTGTAAATACTACAGTTGGTGCCATTTCATTAACCATCAGTTAGCATTAAATAAAACATTAATTTTCAGCACGTTGATGCCCAGTCATTTCTTCAAAAGTGTTCCACAGTTGAAGTACTGCCCCTTTTCCTAAACCTGTCATCTTCTTGACCAAATCCTATACTTACTCATGGATGTGGTAGCACATGAATTATAGACACTACCCTTACTTTCATCTGTGTAAGTCAAAGTGTATGGTTTTGGTTTTATACCTTGCAAAGTTCCCATTTTGACAGTATTTCCTGTGATAATTTACAATTCTGTCAATTCCTACACTTTGCAATTTAGCTACTGCACTATCTATTCTGGTAGTGGTTTAAAGTGTTTTCTCCTCTCTCCCAGATGAAAAATTGTAGTATAAACCTTGGCTACTGCCAGCAGCTGCACAGAGGAAGCTGAATATTGTATCAGCCTGACATCTACTTGCCGTATTTGCACTCTCGTCCACAGTTTAGGTGACTTCTGGACCATTTACATGTAATTAAAAAAGCATATTTTTTAATGCAATAAAAAATTTTGGAAAGATTTAATGAGAAGACGTGGATATTAAACAGGCAGTAGAGGAAGGGACAGACTAATCTCCATTTTCCATAATTATTCCAAAACTATACCAAAATGCTAACTACTGAGAATTTTACCTCACAATTAAAATGTTGGTTCCATTCCAAAACCCACCTGAAATATTTCTTAGGCTGGATGCATGCTTATACCTACATAAATTGAAAGATGAAACTATACCTTGCAAATACAAAACTGTGCCTACATTTATAGGCAAACAAACCCAAAAGATCTCTACTAGCAGCCTTCATCTCCTTTTTAAAGGCTTTCTTCAAAAAGTTAATCCGTTTTGTCTTTACTTATAAAATAACGATGACTCCCGTGGACGAAGAAATCAACCATCATTCCTTATCAACAAAAATGCTGCAGTGGACAATCTCTAAATGGCAAATGAACAGTTCTGCTGCTGGCTTTGCCACTGCATAGGCTAACCACTCTTCCATTTGTGATGTGCAAGAAAAGTGACAGACCTTACCTGCTGGGTGTTTTGAGACCTAGTTAGATCTAGAAATTGTCACAGGTATCTATCACATTCAACATCAGGTAATTGACCAAAATGTTTTCTAAGTATGTACGTATCCATTCTTCTTTTAGGTCTAAAGTCTTCAAAAGGAAAAATAAGACAACTACATTTTACCTAACTTAAGGAAAAAGTCATGCATTGTTAACCAGGTGATCAGAGCTATTAATAGCTGATCAGATCTGTTACCTACCAGTGATTTTTACCTCAAGGACCAGACAAATGGGCTGCAATTATTAAAAAATAAAATAAAAACAAAAGACCAATAGAACAACAAACCAGTCTTTTTTTTTTTTTTTTTTTTTTTTAAACCATGCATCTCTAATCAATGAGAATTCAGTTTCAAAAACTCATATATCTTGCAAAAGGATAACACTGGACTCTTTAAAAGGTTCTGAGCAAATCTTCCACATAAAACTATTAAGGAATATAAATGGGCATGGAATGAGAGTTCAGAAGTAAAATATACGAGGCAAGTCACAAGGATGGTTAGTTTTCAACCTGACAAATATTAACAATCAAGAGTTCTAAGGATCTGTATTGAAACAGCATTATTTTAGATATTTATTTATCCTTAAAAAGAGATACATAGTCCACTTGCAGCATCTATGGATAATAGAAAATAAGAATATATTCTAGGCTAGTGGAAACCGTGAGGAATACCAAAGGCAGTACGAAGAAAGATGATGGCTGATGACTAACTGAAGATAATGAACTGCATGTACATGTCAATGTTTCTGGGGACTGGAAGACATAGGAAAAGGATTAATGAAAATTTTACTCAGTGTAATTTAGTAAACTAATGCATTCCAACCACACAGAATGCCATATGAATATTAGACCTGACAATATTAGGAGCAGTACTCAAGAAATGGTAACATACAGAAGAAGTTAAGGTTTGAGACTATATACAGGCTTCATTTAAAATGACTTAATTATATCCATGAGAAAATCAGGGTAGTTTTACGTAGCTTTTGAATTTTGCTCCAATGCACCCAATACCAGAAGCATGCAGTAACAGGCTATGGGATAAGATGAATTTAGGAGGCATAGTAGCCTATAATTTCTGTTCCTACAACAGAAAAACACAGACCATCCTAATATTTGATCACTTATTTCAGTCCTGTAGCTTACTGGAGCTATTTTTCTCTATTGTATTTCTCTATTCTCTATTTTCTCTTTTCCTCTCTGGAGATGTGGTTTGCACTGCAGAGCAGCATGCAGATTTTAAAAGCAGTGTATTTCAATGTATTATAAAACATCCTGAAACACTTCATTTATATAGTCCCAACTTGCATAGCAATCCAAATTATTACCATAAATTACAAAATTTATTATATTCACCCTAAGCGAATCACTCAGGTACAAGCTGTAACATGAATCTTTTGTAAAAACAAAGCCAACACCATTTATCACAGAAAAAATATTTTAATGTTGAAGATGTTTCAACCGTATTGCTTCAATATGGTTGTAGGAAAAAAATTGTAAAGTAAAATTAAGCATATCCAAACAAATTTGTATCTTTTCCAATTACAAAGTTCCGTTCTCTTTGTTCAGTTCCGCATTGCCAACATGGCATTTATGTCCCAAATGAGATTCCGTAACTGATCCATGATCTGCTTCAGCTGCTGGTTCTTCTGTTTCAGTTTCTGTGGGAAGATTTTATGAGAAGATTTTTGTGATTAGTTGAAATAGTACACTCGGAAATACAAAAAAAAAGTGTTATGAAATGCTACATGTATCTTTTTTCCCAGCTGTCTGTGTGCAGTGTTGGTGGGATAATACATCATCTTTAAAGTACAATCTCAAAATACAAGCAAGACTAATGAACTTCGCTAGAGAGGGAATGCTGTTTCTTTTCACAGCAGTCTTAGTATCAAAACACTCGATCCTTTCAACAAGTTGGGGTTGGCACTCTCTTACCAAAGTCAAAAAGACAGCACGTTACGTAGGGAGAAGGAATTGAAAATTCAGACCAAAAGAGGTCAGGGAACAGGGAAATTTATGTTAATATATGTTGTGTAAGTTGCATGCTCAGAAAAGCGAGGTATTAACAGTCAAAGTCTGAAGAAAGCACAAAGCAGAGAGAGAGCCAATCAAGCTTTTCTAGCCCTTCTACCTATGTGGGTCAATCCTCATGTGCTAAGCAATCCTGTATTCCCACATATGCTGAATTCTGAATTCTTTAAAACTGGGTAATGGCTTTTAGAAACAGAAAAAGCATTTGACAGAGCAGCAAACTCACCTTTATTTGGGTGAGTAACCAGAACATAAAAATTATGTCTCTACAGAAGAAAGATCAACGCATTAAGGCACTGCAGAATCTCCCTTACCTTTCATGTTCTGCTATAATACACATATTTATTGTCTGATTTATTCATTTTCCTGCTCAAATCAAAGCTGTCAAGAACTAAGTTACTGTGTATTGTTAACAACAAACCTTGGCCCTTCATTTCATTCAAATTTGATAAGATGTCAGCCTTCTCACATCAGAGATCAAACTACTTATTCATAAGGGAAGTCCAGAGTTCCAAGTAAAGCCAAAGTGCTGGAAAGACTTGCTACCATTCAAAATGTTTCAGGTTTGACATAACTTTGTTCTTCTGCACTACACAAATGGCAACACATTAAAAGAATAACTGGGATCAGTAATGTCATAAAAGTAACTGTAACGGTCATAAAAAAAAAAAAAAAAAAAAAAAAGGCAACAAAAAAAGCAGTAGGCTGAAAATCAGTCCTGAATTTTGATGTGAACAACATAGCAATAGTTTTGAGATGGCAGGGTAGTCAGATGGAAAAGAAGTCCAGAAAAAAAGAAAAAAAAGGAAGCCTATTCACTTCAGACCTGTAAAAATGGTCTTCACTAAAACAGTAATTGAGAAAGGGAACATCCCTGAACACTGACTTTGGTGAACATGTTCCCTGGAAGCAAACAGAGACTACATTCAATTTCAGACTCCTGAGAAGCAGGTAAGACAGATGTAGGTCAGTTCACGTGCACTAATTTGGGAGTTCTAACCAAGCATTTGACAGACTAACAACTATTTTAAAGGTAACCGTGCATTTATCTAATCCTTCTTTTCTAGTTGCTAATTCAAGACTTCACTAGCACAAATCCAGCTCCTAAAGACAAGAAGACAACTGAGAAGCACGTACCTATGACAACATCCAAATGACAGAATTTTGTCTCCCTCTAAAGCCAATGACATAACACATCGATGCTTCAGAAAGCACGAGAGGGATGAGATAAACAAGCACTTTCATACCCGTGACATTTTTAAAAATATTTCTGTTTGCCATCCTTAACATTCAGTTTCAGAGAAATCAGTGAACGCTGCATCAAAACCACTGGTTTAATGCAGGCTGCCACTCACCGATACTGAGGGCACATCATTTCACTATTTTTCAAAGCCTTCATCAATAGAAATGAGTGCTGAACAATCAGCAATGATTATTTGAGTCACAGGTAGAAAGAAGCACCATTAACCTTCGGTATTGCAGATTGTGTTCTCTCTCCATCCCCTTCTAATTGTACTCTTACCTATTTTTATGTAGATATGCTGATATGAACTTTACATAAGTTACGCCCAGAAGACTCATTCTGTAAGACAATTATTTTCATTTCTTGTGCAACTGTTAGGAAATAGTAAATTACTTGATCTTTGCTCCGTGCTAGACAAGGGAAACTTCAAATTGGATTTCATTTGTTTTCAAAGTGTCTGTAAAGAGAAGTAGTATACAATTTCACCGTATCTGCATGAAGATAATTTTAGGTCCTTTTATTTGGTGCTTTATTTTCTTAGCTCTTCTATTCTACTTTTTTCAGAGACAGGAAAAAAAAAAAACTAAGATGAAGCACCACGTCTAGACTGCAAGACTGTAGAAAGAATAAATGGGGAGGAGGAAAGAGCACGGTACCCTAGCTGAAATGCATCTACTGATCTTTGTTACCGGTCTTCGACAGCGGGATCCACACCACAAACTACTACAAAATTGCTAACTTCTGTGCCACTGGCAGTGCTGGCCTCTGCTTAAGGTTTTGCTGAACCAGTGAGAACATCTCAAATTAGCCTTGGGAAGAGAGGTGAAATGGCCCTCTCAGGAATCAGGCAAGTTCTGTAAGAAGCTTCTGCGGTGAAGACAAATTTTTATTTGAACAGATTGCTTGCAAGTTGTCTCCCACTCTTTCCTCCTTCTCCTGAAATGACTTAGTTGAACTCTGGACCACTTCTCAGGGTTAATGGCTGTATGAAACAAGAAAAGGTGCATCATCCTACATATATACCGCAGCTCCTGTCTTTATCTGTTTTAAGATGGTACAGAAGAAATGTATGAGGCAGTTTATAATGAGTTTAACTGATCTAAATTCACCTTGTATCTGACAGGCAGATTTCAGATTGGATATCAAGAAAAGGTTCTTCACTGAGAAGTGTCTGGGCTCTGGGACAGGCTGCCCAGGGCAGTGGTCACAGCACCGAGCCTGCCGGAGTTCAAGAAGTGTTTGGACAACGCTCTCAGACACAGGGTCTGATTTTTGGGTGGTCCTGCGTGGAGTTGAGCTCAATTATCCTTGTGGGTCCTTTCCAACTTGGGATATCCTATGACCCTGTTGTTCCCCCTCTAACATAAAGGTGATCTGCCTGAAAAAACAGTCCTGAGGGGGTTTCTGTGGTGATACTGATTTTCAGTGTGATTACCTCTCCACTTTGACTGGCGCTGCAAATATTAGTACCAGCATGAGGCACCTGGAAAGGACTGCACTCTTCAGCAACCAAACAGACCTTAGGAGGCTCAGGTCAGGTAGGGCAATTGCAAAAACACACACGTAAGCACAAGAAGTGGTAAGTGAAACAAAGAGGGAGAACCATCATACACATCCAGACAACACCCATCTTTCAAGGAACTCACGATAAACAACTTGACATGTTTCATACAGGTTTGGATTCAGGACACAGTAATTTCAACTTTGAAATCAATTTTTGACTTAAATTCATTTTTGGTCCACTTTCATTTCATTTGAAATCAGGGCTGGCTAGACTAATCTGCAGCCTTCTATCAGACATGTATCAAAACTTCCCTTTGCGCACTGATCCATCTCTTTCCTCATATTAAGCTTGGTTATCTTTCAGATTTTAAAACCTAAACATCACCATGAGTCATTCTGCACTCAATCTATTTGTTAAAATTCTCTTCTTCAAGCAAAGACAATAGTGTAAACTGTGGAAGAGTCAGATTACATTCCAGCTGATGCTTGTAAAAATACATCAAAGGTATGTGCCTACGTTTTAAGGATACCTCTTCTGCTTAAACAAACAAACAAAAAAATCATTCTGATGCATTCTGTGCCAGCTATACTTTATATCTGCTCTGTTCAAGACCTGCAACAGTGTCCAGAAGTATATCCAACTTAACAGAGCATTAAATGTTAATCATAGTAATATCTTTACTTGCATAACTCTCAGATTTAGAAATAAGTGTGTTTACTTTGTTGAATACCACCCTACTATTGGGAGAACTTGTATCCTCTTCTTCTTCATGAGTATTCCTCTACTTCTGACCATTAAATTACTGTATGAAATCATTGTTGAAAGTCTTATCAAGATGACAACAGCCTCTGCTTTTTCATGCAAGTCAAAAAGAAGAAATTTTTATAGAAGCAATGTTTATGATAGGTGAGAACAAGTACAGCCTGCCCTGGCAATTTATACTGTTCTTTTTTTAAATGACTCCTTCATAATGCAATCTCTGAAGTGAGGAGGTGGGAAAACTTTTTTTTTTTCTTCAGATTTATAGTCAAAAGACTTGCAATGTTACGTGCACAGAACAGAAAAAAAGTGATAGAGAAAAATGCATCAGTACTTTGCTCAAACTCTTGTAGCTGCCAGGTGACAGTAAATTATGGCTACTCAAGGTATACCAAGGCGTGCTTTCCATCATAACAAGTTCGCACATCCAGCTATTTTTTTAAAGTGGTTAAAAAAGTATTAATTACTGAAACAGTAACTGCTGGACAATTAAATATATTCATTGTTCATTAACTACAGCTTTTCCTGATCATAGGCTGCTCACAGACAGCTGTTTTATCCTTACGGAAATGAGAGATTGAGTTTTCTGCCTCTCTCCAAGCCATACAGGGTGGAAGGAGACTGCTCACCTGCCTGAAAAAGGCAGAGGCACCAGTGGCAGCCTGTGCTCCACTACATGCTCAGTACTTTACACACACTAAGCCAGGCAGCAAATTAATGTATCCACTGCTCTGTTGCTCAAAGAGGAATAGAGAAGTGTTCATTCAAATAGTTGAATGTTTCCTTTGCAGTAATTATTCATTATTCAGCGATGAAGCCTGAGGCCTTATTTCGTTACGCTTACCCTTAGCAAAGTAACTTTTAATGAAATTATCCGTTCCCAAGGAGGTGCTTCTCCACTACATTCCTTGGTGTTACACTCCCATTCTTATCACGAAAAACCACACGGATGTGTAATGCCAACTTATAGACATCAAAATAAGTCACAAGAAGACTATGGATAAATACGGATAAGCCAGAATTCCTCGAATTTTATTTTATCTAATGTTACGTGGCCAAGGGGAGAGCAAGGAATTTCTTTGCTTAGACATCAGTAGGGCTTTTGACACACGCACTCTCACAGTATCACTGTAGCCAAACTGGAGGGATGTGGTTTGGATAGGTAGATTATAAGGGAGCCAGTTTTCCACCAAGACTACTGAACTCCTAAGTGTTGTGATCAGCAGTGTTAAGTCCAAGTGGCAGTCAGTTACTCGTGGTGGTTCTCAGGATTGACAGCAGGGCCAGTACTCCTAATGTTCTCATTAATTACCTATTCACACTTAACGACCTAATCACCGTATCAAGTTTGTGGGCAATACCCAACTGGGGGAAGCGGTCAATATGCTCAGTGCTAGGATGTCCGATTCAGAGGGAGCTCAACAGGTGGGAGGGGCAGGCTGATGCACAGCTCCTCAGGAACTTCAACAAAAGCAAAGGGCAACGCCCCACACCTGAAAAAGAAGAAACTCCTACAACAACAGTACAGGGTGAGGGCTGACTGAATACAAAGCAGCTTTGGTCTGAGGATCCTTTTTAAACTTTCTGGCACACTGAATGTGATTCAGCAGTGGATCCTTTTGCCTAACATTGCGCTATACTAAAAAGAGTCTAGGTATCAGGACATGTTATATCACTTATTCACCTCTCTTTGGCTCTGCAGAATGATTGTCAAATTTGGGTCTACACAGAAGGCATTAACATTCTGGAGAAAGAAGAGTGGAAGGCCACCAAGATGATTTATACGCACACGGCATGAGAAGCTGAGCTTGATATTTGTTCAGTGTCAAGCAGAGAAGGCTAAGGCGGGGCCTTGATGCTGTCTTCAGCTACTTAATGCAGATTATAGAAAAGACAAAGCTAGACTCTTCTTGGATGTGCACAGCAAAAGGATGAGGGGCAGTGGACAGGTATTTATAATGCTACTGGATATGCCCCAGAGTAACTGTATCTAATAGCTGGCCCTGCTTTGAGCTGGGGGTTGAATTAGCTAATCTCCAGACCTCCCACTGAGCCTAAATTCTTCTAGGATACCATTCTTACAGACAGGCAGTTTGCGTGCCCAAACCAGCATGGAATTGTGCCCTGTGCAGATTAATGTGCAGGTGCCCAAGTAAACAATTCTTCCTCTCTCACTGAAGGGTTTCTTGCTGTGCATTTGTATTTGGGGTGAAAAGGATTCTACAAATACAAAACAAATTAAAAATACATGCAAATACAGTGAGGATAGCTTTAAAAGAACGCAAGTTCACAGCATTAAAAGAAAAAAAAAAAAAAGTAGTTTTCAGGCAAAGTTATTTCCTGAAAAGAAAGCCTAGTTGTGAATTGC
This sequence comes from Aythya ferina, assembly GCF_964211825.1. Classification (NCBI taxonomy): domain Eukaryota; kingdom Metazoa; phylum Chordata; class Aves; order Anseriformes; family Anatidae; genus Aythya; species Aythya ferina. The sequence continues at coordinate 146,982,623 of NC_140297.1, read as the reverse complement.
TGTTATTTTAAGGACTACTTCACAAAACAACATCAGCTCCAGCGCACAATAGTTTTGTTACCAAAAAAGCCCTCAGGTAAATTCATAACAACTTAACTCAGAAGCCTGTAAATTGTCTCCTCCCCCCTTAGCAAGATCACTGTTAACTACTTAGCAAAGATTCATTAAGGGTATCTAATCCGATTATTTTCAGAAGGGCTACCTGCAATGTGTCAGTACTATTTTCACATCTTTTTCATTTTCAGACAAATGTACTGAGACTACTAATTACGCAATGGTTTTCCTATGTGCTCATTTGAAACCAGACCTGCAGCATCTGAAAAAAACACACCTGTATTTGCTCCATTTCTAAAATCAACCAGTAAAGAAAATGCAGCAACAGAGATTACAGCATTCTGAGATTTGATTTTCTGTTTTAAGTCCTTTTAAATGTACTACAGGACCTGAGCCTGACATCTTGAAAATATTACAGATGATGCTGTACTTGCCTACAACTGTAGGCAGAAGATTATCTACAGATACGAAGACAATTGAGTAAATTTTTTTAACACCTGCCAATTGTTGCAAATAATAATTATCTTCAATAAAAGCTTGCAGGACTTGGATTAGTAGACCAATGCAACAACTAATCTGGTTCTGGAACAGTAAATTATTTATTATAGAAAAGAAGAGTGAAACATCTCATCAGTTTACAGCTCTGGAAAGCAAATACCGATAAAAGGAATAAGCAACAATTTTGGGAAGAACAGGAAAGAACTGTTTCACACAAAAGGCAGAGCCAGTTAGTGCTGACTGAACAGCTTTTTGTTTTGCTTTGGTTTTGTGTTGTTTTCTCCTTCTAATAGCGGTGCACACTTACAAGCATTCTGTTTAGTAACTGCTTGTATGGCAAAAGTCCCTTTTGATTTAAGCCTAATAGGCTCCATTCAAAGTTATGGTTGCTGGATATTATTGAATTGCTAGGACAGAAATTCATTACCTCGTAAACTGATCTATATTTTTAATTAATGGACAGGGACTTCGTAGCCAAGGCCGGGGCATTAAACTTTCTGACCTAAAATGTAAGCCTAATGCAGCTGAATAAATAAGATGTCACTATACAGCAGACTGGTATCAGAAGCTACTGCAGTATTTTAGAATACTGCTGCATCAACAGGTTCTTCTGCCCCAGGAGGGAGCCAGTAAAGGCAGCACACAATGATCCCCCCACCTCCTCTGAACAACTGCTGGAGCAAAGCAGAGCTGTTATGTTTCAAGTCAGTGGTTCCTGGAAGGAGGCACGTCTCTGTGTGAGAACACATGAAGCACGAGGCTTTATATGATCTACTCATGTCCTTTGTGCTTCCAACTGCAGGGGAGTGTCTTTCATACACGCACAGGGCCACCAAAGAGATCAGACGGGCTGGGAAGTCAAAGCAAGAAGGACAAAATTAAGCGGCCCGTGCTCTGAAGGTCCAAGAATTCAGATGGGTTAGGCAATAATGCTTTTTTGATACCAGCAGCATGAAAGACTGAAAAGGCAACTGCCTATCACAGCAACCAGGGTGAGCCGAGAGCGGGACAAGCAGCTTCAGGGAGAAAAGACAGTAGGTGAAGAATATAAAAAGCTTCTTCACCTGACACACTTGTTTCGCTGTCACAGTATTTTCATCAACATTTTATATTACTGAAATTTTGCTGAAAGAAACTAAGGAAAACTGAGCTGGAGATGGATGTCACATATTGCAGGGGACTGAAAAGCTGTCAGGAGTGCCTGCCTGTTAAGAAACAGAGAGGGCTATTTAAGTCCAGCAGCCAGAGACAGAAATTAGATCAATTAACCTGATCCTACCACATTTTCTTTGCAAAAATATGAATTGTTTCCTTTCTAGTCGTGAAAAGTAAAACACTTCCTCTTCTGTAATGGACTAAAATTTGGTCTTGGAAATTGGAGAAACACAAAATAAAGAAAAAAAAATTGGTGAAATCAGTGCAGTTTCAAAAACAAGCACTTTAAATTTCTGTTGCAGCACATACTATTTGTCTACAAAAACACCACAGAAAGTTCAACTATCTTCTGAAAATTTACTGTTGAAAATCCGGTGTTAGGCATTTAATGTGAGGCATTAAAGTGTAAATAGAGGATTTCAGACCAGATTTAAGTGCCTGTTTGAATACATTCTTAATCGCAGATTTGCCACTAATGCTCCTGTAACCCCATCAACCTTTTCAAGATTTAAAGCTCATCATAAACATTTATGAAATTCTTTTCACAAGATCACACCAAGGAGGTTTAAAAACACATTAGCATACAAGTACAACAACAAGGGCAAAAACATGTCATAAAACTATCAAAAACACAGCAAATATGGACAGTTAAACTTATTAGCACTTAAATATTGCAAATGAATGTGCATAAATTCACAGTATAACATTACATACAATATAATATATACAACCTTGCTACATCAGCACCCAGCAGAAAGAATACAACAGCGAAGCTGACAACTGCTTTTCTCTAATTCACAGTCCCCATTTTTGCTTGTACCATATGCATGAATTTTTCTGAACAAGTTATAAAAAAAAAAAATGGTACATCTCTAATTGTTGAAGACAAATGAAAATATTGGAAATATTTTAAAAGACAAAAATCCACCAATTATTCTCTGCAAGAAGATTTATTTTAGACATTCACTTCCTTTCTTCTGTTGTTTTTGTAGATTATGCCTGCTTTTTAACAAGCATTTACAGATTATTACAGCTACGCAAATATTTAGAAAATCCTGTCTTTGTACTTTACAGACTGAAGGAACACTGCTCAATATTGTGGTCTGGTAATGCTACTTATTTTTAATCTCAATATTATATTAGCATTTACTATAGAATATTTATTTTTAGATTTGAATTCATCTTTAGTAATTGTACTCAAATGTAAATTGCCATTCAAAATGAAAATTTAACAGCATCTTTCTCATTTATGGCACATTTTTTTCTGAATGTGTCAAGATTCAATGAATGTTGTACTTAACAAAAGAAACGTTCTTTCCTGAACTGACAAAATATAAAAAGTAGCCCTGAAAATTCTCTACCAACACATATTGTAATAATATTTTCATATCTGATGTTTAATAATCATTTTCATGCACTTGCACAATACAAGTTTTGGAGTGAAGTAAGTTCAACAGGCACCTTAACTCTAACTCCATGAAGCTGGTGAGGTCGTGCCACAGGCTGCCCAGAGAAGCTGTGGATGCCCCGTCCCTGGAGGTGCTCAGGGCCAGGCTGGATGGGGCTTTGGGCAACCTGGGTTGGTAGGAGGTGTCCCTGCCCATGATGAGGGGGTGGAACTGGGTGGTCTTTAAGATCCCTTCTAACCTGAGCCATTCTGTGATTCTACGATCTGAACTACCAACATCTAGTGGGCTAACCATAACCTCAATATATATAGTCTTCTGAAATGGTGTATTGTTTTAAAAAGAGTCACAAGTTAAAGCTGTTATCTAAAATCTACAGCCAGAGCTATAGCTAAAATAATCTGTTTACCACTGGTAATTCTGAAAGTTATATGCAAGAAGTTTTATGCTAGTCATCACGCATGCAGCCTTTAGTCTAGAAATCCAGTCTAGAAATCCAAGCTTTCCAATGACAGTGACATTTTCTGTTTTATCTAAATCAATTTCAATTTTCTTACCTTATTTACCTCCATGATTTCCCTTCTCTCTTCACTAGCAAAACGAAGCTGACTAGCGGCACCACGATCATCGTGCTTGGAGCCATCTTCTTCAACATATGGAATTAGTTGCTGCGAAGACAAGAAACATCAGCTTTAAGAAAAAAAAAAAAAAAAAAAAAAGTGGGGGGGGAAAAAGGATGAGAGAAAAAAAATGAAAACCGGAGATGTATAAATTACTAATATTTTCTCCAAAGGCTCAAACTTCCTGAAAGGAAAGGAATGGAGAAAATCTTTCTTCATCACCTCCAAACCAAAGGCCTAGACCTAAGTCATCTCTCAAGTGCAGGCATAACCCAGTGTGAGCTTTTTAAGATGTTAATCACAGATGATATTTGTATTCTTGAACTCTATAGACTTCCTTTTTAAAATTTACTGTTCTGCACCATGAAATAACACAAAGATGAACTTATCATTACTATCAAGTATTTCAGTGATGTAGAAAACATAATTTATGACTGGCTTTACACATGGAGATTAACTACTCAGTTAATACCCGAATTATGACTTGATGTTTTAGTGGGTGTCTGCTTGGCTGTTCTTGAAACCAGGCTCACAGTTACCTAATAGGAGTTTCTCCGTACGGATTTTCCACTGGGATCTCCTCAAGCACATAACACACTGTCTTTTTTGTAAGGTTCTACAAAGCCAACCTTTGATAAAGGATTTTTAAATGAATACTAATGTACATTCCTTTCCATAACAACAAAACTGAAGGATCAGTAAATGAACTAGATACAAAACAAACACATGCTTTGTGTCAAAACATTCCCAAGCTAGCATCTTATTCAAAAAATAATTACAAGCTGTAACATTTTATACGTAACATACATAGTCAAAGTCTACAGTCGAAGGTTGATTTTTCTGTCCTGAACTGAAAGAAGCTAAAATTGACAGCAAAATTACACCCTTGTTCACATATGTATGTATTACAGACAAACGAAAGACAAGTAATTCATGCAAATGACCAAGAAGACATTAGCCCAAAAGCCAGGGGATGGGTTGCTCATCAAATACATGTGAACTTGTTGCTTAAGTTGAGGTGTAGTATTATGAAGCCTTCAGCTATGACCTTCAGCATTCTGAAAACTTACTTTGACATAAGTCACTGAAAATTGAATTCTCTTCTACACGTGCTTTTTGCGGACCATTCTCGTTAAGCTCCTCAAAATGGACAAAAAGTACCATACTAAGCTGTGTCATGAAAACTTGGTAAAGGCTTACAACTTGTTGCATCTCCATACTATAAAGCAAAAGTAGTGTAGCCAGTATGTACTCTTGCAAAAAGCTCCTTCTCTCACTTATGGAAAAATAACATACATCCAGAGCAGACGGAATGTTATCCCCTAAAAGCCTCCCATCTACCAGAAAAGCTAGGAATTCAAACAAAGAACTACAATTAACACGCAAATAAGACAGTTCTCTCTAGAGAGGGAATTCTGTAACGAGATCGGCTTCACAGTAATCTCGTAACTTGTTATGCTGGCTAAAAGGAAGTTGATAAGAGTACCTATTAAACTAATAGCACATATTAGTGAAAGAAATACAACATTTTAATATCAATAATAATAGACTAAGGAATATTAGTAGGCACTGATTTTATTGATAGAATCTAAGGACAGAATTCCTTGCTATAAACAAGAAGCAAATAGGAAATAAACGAGAGAGAAAACAAACAAATGTTTTAGGTAGTTTCTCAAGGTGGAGATACCTCATGTAGGTTGTGAAAGGTGTAACGTAAAACTAAGTTTTATAGCCTGGACAGAGGGCTTGCCTTGGGATCTCTACATTAAAGAGCAAACTCCTGCACACCATCTGCAGTAAAATGGATAATGTGCAGAAAAATCTATATGCCTGCTATCACATAGCGTATAAGAGTTACAGTAACATACCTTAAACCAATGGTTGAAGCAGGTACCTAATTTTGCAGTTATTATAGACTACTCAGGAAGAAGTGCAGTGACAAACACTGACACTGATTAGCTGCATATCATAGAACAGCTTGGGTGGGAAGAGACCTTAAAGCCCACCCAGATCCAACCCCCTGCCATAGGCGGGGACACCTCCCACCAGCCCAGGTTGCCCAAGGCCCCATCCAGCCTGGCCTTGAACATCTCCAGGGATGGGGCATCCACAGCTTCTCTGGACAGCCTGTGCCACGGCCTCTCCACCCTCTGAGTGAAGAACTTCCTCCTAATACCTAATCTATACCTACCCTCTTCTAGTTTAAAGCTCTTCCACCTTGTCCTGTGCCACCATATGCAAAGATACATTGGAAATGTAAAGGAAAAAGACAGGTCAAGGAAACATGGATTTATATATTACGCTCATGAGCGTAAGCAACAAAAGTTAAACAAAAGTTCAAAACTACAGGACAAAAGGATCAGTACAAAGGCATTGCACATAAGTATTGTGAGACACTGACTGCTAAAGAATTAGACAGGGAGGCACAGAATAATTGTCTTGTTCACTGTAGTATCATAAGAAGGTTAATAACTGGAAAAAAAGTAAGGAAGAGCAGCATACATCTATTCCACTAGTGAGTCAGGAATCAGTTAAGTGAAAGGGAAAAGCCATTAAATAATTTGACTGATTAAAGAGGAAATTTGTTGATATTCTTCAAAGATAAGGTTAGAATGTCAGTCATTAAACAATATGATTGAGACTATCACTTAAAAGCTGAAATAGAAATTTAAGAAATCAGATCAAGATAAACGATGTGACACTTTCATTCACCCTAACTCATAAAACATGAGGAATCGGGCATTAGCTTCAGAGCAGCAAAGACCAAGTAGATAAAAGGAAAAAGAAGTCGTCCAACTGTTGATAGAAAAACTCTGCTGTGCATAAGGTTATCTACGAGACCTTATAACATAAAGGCTTAAAGGGACTTCTCATTTTCTCTGTGGAGATTCCTTTTCATCCTGGTAATTGGGGAAAATAAAAAATGAAAAAAGCAACCCCAGCATATCCCAACCACATGTGAAAATAAGACAGGTCAAAAGCCTCTAAAGAGGATAACAACTATTAAGCTTTTGCACACAAGTCAATTCTAACAAAGCATGAAAAAGGTGTGGGGGGGTTTTGTTCATTTGGTTAGTTTTCAAGGACAAGTTATCTCACTCCCTCACTTGTTGTAAGGTATCCCCATAGTTTCTCTGAAACACACAGCAGTGACCGCTGACAAGGAGATAGTCTAGAACAGTCTGCACAGAATGGACTTAATTATGGACATTATTAATAATAGGGTATGTAGTGAAGGGACTCAAATACAAAACATGAAGTTTAAACGATTGAAACTCAGTTGGCGATCAGAAGTCAATAGAGTAGCCTCTAAGTCCAGGGGCCAGCAATTAAAGGAATTCACAGTTTTGGCTGATAAAGAGCTGTAAGAACTCAGATCATAAAACAGGCTTTAAGAGTATTACTAGGAACCATAAACATCTTATGCCGGGGGGGGGAACAAATTCTGATTTTACTAGGAAAAGCATTTTTATTAGGAAAAACCTTTGCCCAATCCTACTTACGCATTATGCTGTTAACTTTTCCACCACCACAGCACTTTCAGATCTAGTTCACATTGGCTCAGAAGGTTAATGATAGCTAGGTGAGGAAACTGTGAAGACACAGGCTGATGGGCAGAGCAAGGGAAAAATAATCCTCATTACTCGGGCCACCAGGAAAGCAGGTGAGGGCTTAAAGCAGACTAAACCAACCTCTTAAAAAAAACATTTTGACCCTTTTTTTCCAAGGGGAAACAAATCTGTGAATGGACAAAGAGGCCTGAGGGAAAAGGCTACAATTTTAAATGAAATTTGATTTCAAAATTGTACCACTTCCAACTGGTAAGAATTGCTGGAACTTTCACACTGACATCTCCATCTTTCAAACAGCTCCTAACAATAAACAGAGTTCAGTCCACGGAAGAATTCCAGTCTCACTTCAAACCTGTTTGCTCCAAGCCTGCTGCAACCCATGAGAAGGGATGACATGCGAAACACAGCGCGGTGACTCTGAGTTGTTATTTGTACATACAGAAAGGTACTTACTTCGATGGGAACGGGATCGAGCCCAGCACAGTTTTCATTACATTTGTCATAGACTAATCTCAGTTTCCTGAAGAGGATGGATAGCTGGCGGAGGTGTTCCTGCAGCTTTCCCAGTCTGTCTTGATACGTTCCAGTGTGATAAGTAACACCATTTGGTAACTTAAAGGAAACAAAACCCAAAAACATTTAAAACATTTAAGTTTCTCTCATAGAAGTTAAATAAACTGAAAATAAATTTGAGGTTTTTTTTGTACATTTTAAAATAAGATAATCACATTATTCCCATAAAAATGACTGAAATTTCTCTTGTTTTTCTTTGGTACAGTTCTGTATTTTGTCTGCACATCTCACGTACCAAATCACTGTTCTCAAAGAGCTTCATGTATTCTTCATTTTGGTCACTATCAGGCCCCCTGGAACTTTAAATGACTGCCTTCAAAATATTTAAGCATTGTTGTTACCTGAGTATTACACTCTGTGTGAAGAAACAATTCAATATCTGGTCACAATTCAAACAATCAAAGCAAATACTTATGTGTACCTAAAATAATTACAAAAGGAAACTTCCAAAGACATGAAGATACATAGGGAACAGCAGTGATCACTTGCACATTTATCTCTGAGGCTGAGTGCAAGCACTTCTGCTTTCAACAGAGAAACATGACATGTTTGTACGTTTTCTCAGTAAGTAACCACAATAAGGGTTTCGTCCACTTTAATAACAAAAAGAATGTCACAAAGTTTTAAGTGGAAAACATTATAGACGAATGAAATCACTGATCAATGACAATTCCTCTAAAATGACTCCCCAGAGGTTAATAAAAACACAGAAAAGTAAATGGCATATAAATATGCTTTTCTGTTTTTAAAGGAAAACACAAACACTAAGTGTATTTAGAGCACATTTACTAGGGGCAAAAATAAGAAACATTTCTGAACATTCTCCATGTTCCTTCAATATACAGTGGCAAATAAATGTGCTCAGAGCAGCACACACTGCTCCAACCACCACTCTCTTTTCAAAGTGCTATGATTGTAGAATCATTAGGGTTAGAACAGCTCTCCAAGATCACCTGCTCCAACCATCCCCTACCACCAATGTCACCACTAAGCCATGTCCCCGAGCACCACGTCCAACCTTTCCTTGAACACCCCCAGGGACGGGGACTCCACCACCTCCCTGGGCAACCTGTCCCAGTGCCCGACTGCTCTTTCTGAGCAGAAATGTCTCCTCATTTCCAACCTGAACCCCGCTGCGATCTAGTTATGTATGTTAATACCCTTAGCTATCTCCAAGCACACACACTTGGTAGGAAGGGAACTGAGGACCCCTAAACCACGCGACCCCGGCAGCAGCCGCCTGACCTGCATGTTCCTGAGGAGCTGGAAGATCTCCATGGTTCGGAACACGATGTCCTGCACCGTCTCCTGCCCGATGCGGCACAGCGACGCCGTGTTCACCTCCCGAGCCGCCTGGGCCTGCGCCCCGGAGAAGGCCCCGGGGGGCATCGCTGCCCCGGCCAATGGCGGGGTTGACATCTCGGCCGGCCGGCCCGTCCCACTGCTTAAAATTAAGACGGAACGGTTCAGTTATTAATTAATCCTGTCATAACAAGCCTCAGGGCTCCCCCCCGCCGCCCCGCCCGCGGCCAGGCCGCACACACAGCGCGGGGCCCGCCGAGGCCGCGTTGCCCTGGCAACGCGCAGCCGGAAGCGTTCGGCGGGACCCGGAAGCGCAAAGGAAGTGACGACAAAGGGGGGGGCCGGGCGAGGGGCGGGTGGCGGCCGTTGGGCTGAGGGGGCGCTGAGGGGGGGGCCGAGTGCCCCGGGTGGGGCAGGGGGCGGCGCTGCGGGCGCTCCTCGTGGTTTTTGGGGCAGTTTTGGGGGCAGTTTTTGTATTTGTCCGGATTTTAGAAATAAATCGTAACCCATGTGTGCCCGCCCGGAGCCTCACAGCTCAGTTTTTGGGGTTGGAAAGTTGGGTCAGAGCCTTCGCACGTCCAGCACCAGAGTCACAAAATGGCTCGGGCTGGGAGACACCTCACAGACCGCCCGGTTCCAGCCTCTGCCATGGGCAGGGACACCTCCACCAGCCCAGGCTGCCCAAAGCCCCATCCAGCCTGGCCTTGAGCACCTCCAGGGATGGGGCATCCACAGCTTCTCTGGGCAGCCTGTGCCAGAGCCTCAGAGAATCACAGAATCATTGAGGCTGGAAAAGACCTCCAAGACCATCTGGTCCAACAACCCTGCTACCACCAATGTCACCCACTAAGCCATGTCCCCAAGCACCACGTCCAACCTCTCCTTGAACACCCCCAGGGATGGGGACTCCACCACCTCCCTGGGCAACCCGTCCCAGTGCCTGACTGAAAAGTCTTTTCTGAGCAGAAATGTCTCCTCATTTCCAACCTGATCCTCCCGTGGTGCAACTTGAGGCCATTCCCTCTGGTCCTATCACTGTGAGAAGAGGCCAACCCCCAGCTCCCCACACCTTCCTTTCAGGTAGCTGCAGAGAGCAATAAGGTCTCCCCTGAGCCTCCTCTTCTCCAGCGTCAAAACACTTCACTAAAATCTAGGTAGACAAGAACCACAGACTTTACCTCATCCCACCCTCTGAGTGAAGAATTTCCTCCTAACTTCTAATCTAAATCTCCCCTCTTTTAGTTTAAAACCATCCCCCCTTGTCCTGTCATTATCTGATTGAGCAAAGAGTTTCTCCCCAACTTTTTTATCAGTCCCCTTCAAGTAGTAAAAAGTTGCAATGAAGTCACCCCGGAGCCTTCTCTTCTCCAGGCTGACCAGCCCCAGCTCTCTCTCTCTCTCTCTCTCTAATGCTGGCAAGGGTTTGCTCATACCATTTTGATAGGTCACACTGATAAATTATCAGTTGTGTGTTTATAGATGGTATATCTGGACATAGACACACCTACATTAATTTTATGCATCTATATCACTACATCTTGCATTGGTACTCTTGTTAACAGAGAAACAAAATAGGATAGACACCTTCCTCTACCCCAGTACTTACATGGATATAAAACACTTCTGTGTTGTCTACCCTCTCTGCTTATGCTACACTAACATAGTCAGTACAGTTTCAAAGAGCAGACAATGCTTTCTGTGCAAGAAAAAAGAAACACCCTATAGAAGAAACTGGGCAGGGGTTGTGAGGACCAATAGGTATGAATAGACTATACAGTACCTACTGCTTATTGTCTGTCTTTATAGTAAAAAGCAAATTTCTTCATAAGCAAAATTAGTGTCAAAGTATTTCTTTTTGCAATTGAGGTCTTACCTAAGACTCAGAACGATTTTGACAATAAGTGCCTGAAAATGCCGAAGAGGGCATTTACTGTAGTTGTGCTGTATTAAAACTGATGTCATGAATGATCTTTTGTACAAAATGCATTGCATTTGTAACGCTGTTTAAAAAAAAAATTAAATAAAAAAGAAAAGAATTGACTCATAATACACACCTTTTGTTAAAGCAGTCAAGGAACACTCAGAACCGTACAAACTTGCTGTCAGAGGCATTTTGCTGCAGAAGGCTTTTTTTTTTTCCTCAGAAACAGGTTAATGAGGAGAAACACCACTCTTCCCCACACTGAAGCTTTTTGCTGGCTAAACACTCTTTACAACATGCTCCTTTAGCCAAAGCACATTGTAAATAATTACAAAGTATTTTAACAAAATCTGAACATCAAAAATACAAAAGTGGTTTCTTGAACTGATTGAAAAAAAATTGCTCATAAAAATGAGGGAGATATTTTCAGACAGGAAAAGAATATCCCACTGTGTCTGGCTAGACAACGCTTGGGAAAAGCAGCCCCCAGAGAGTTTCTAAGGGCTTATGTGAGGGCTTGCATCTCGGTTTACTGTACATTAAGGAAATGATGCAAGAACTGTTCAAGAGCTGAGCACAAAGGATAATGTTTTCCTCTTTTGATTGTATGCCCAAGAGCTCTGTTCACACTGCTTAACTTGCTGCTCCAAATCTGATGGCATCTTAAGTTCCCGAGAGCAGTGAGCGGTTCAGACCACCTACTATTCAGGGCTGCCAGACACAGACTCCAGATACCGTCATATACCGCAGTGTGTGACTGCCGCTTACAGTAGGCAGGGGAAATGCAGAGCCAAGTCTGCGTGCGGAGGGTGCTGGAGAATGTTGCTAGGAGGCCTCACGTTCTCCAGTGCCAATTTGTGGAGCCATCTAAGTCTGATTTTTCACTCCCAGACAAAGGAATCTCCTCCTTTCAGATAAGGAACATTTTTTTGTTTGTTTGTTTGGATGAGGAGAAGATGAATAAACATTTTGCTTTCTAAAATAAAATGGTTAAGCTGTCTTGTGTGTCTTCAGTTTGGTCCAAGTGCTTTCATCTGGAAGGAGTCCAGATCAGGCCGTCCATCTTTCGCATCCATTTCAATTTCCGTGGCATCGGTTCAACCAGTGTCTTAGGATGCTTCAGCCTCTGCCAACTATGACACAGTATCAAATCCTTTTCTTCTTTCTTCCTACATGGGGTTGTAGACAAGCTACCAAAAAAAAAAATAATAATAATAATAACACAGAGCATATGTCTATATGTAATCTAGTCAAGAGAGGTTTAAACTAAATTTGTAATTAAAACTCTTTAAAGAGTAACTAGGTCAGTGTCATGTTCACAATAATAATGGCTTATGATTTTATTATATTTTAAGAGGTTCCAACTCAAACTGTGCGCAGCTCTGAAGTCTGCATGGCTCTGTTCCGTCAAGAAAGCAAAAATCCTCAGTAGTGAGGCAAGAGGAAAACTGTTGTTTTCTTTCAAACAATTTTCTGTAAGTCGGTGCCTGCAAGGCAATTTGAATCACTGTATTTTAAAATAAACAGAACTGGTGGAATTCCTGGACCATCATCTGTTTTCCTTGAATAAAGAAGAGCACGCTCGCTCCCAGGTCCCCTCACAGTATTTCTTAGCAGCCATGCTTCGATGCTGCTTTGAGGGTGACAGATGGGCTTGGGGGAAATGTGTTAAGCAGGAAAGGACTTTCGTTCTCAGTCCTGTCCCAGTCAGTGTTTATGTGCGGATAGAAGGAGAAATAATAGGACTTTCTGGAACCTTTGCCAACAATAAACAGGCAAGGCACGATTTTGCTGTTACCAGGCTGTGACAGAGAGCAGCACAACACGTAACTTCTTTAGCTTGTTTGTGGCCAACACAGATGGTAAAACTGGGAGGGGTTTAATTCAACAAAGATTGCATTTATAGGCCAAAGGAAACATTTAAGGACTGTGATGAGGTGAGGTGGAGTGGGGATTTGCTTTGTGTGTGTGTGGTTTTTGTTTTGGTTTTGTTTGGTTTTGTTTTGTTTTGCCATGCTGTTGGTTTCCCCACCCAAACAAGTATCTCCATGATCTGCGAAGGCAGCAATTTACAGGAAAGCAAGGCCATCCACAGCACTGCTAGATAGGATGGCATAAATTAAGTCAGATGGGAGCCCCAAGCTTGGAGCACAGGTCAGTACTCCAGGCCTTTGCTCAGAAGAGTCTGTATGCAGCAGTTTTCTGGACGGAGGGCAAGCTGTCAATGGAGCAATTATAACCACCCTGCCATTACGTGCGCCTGTCACACAGCCCTTTGGTGCTGCAGGCAGGAGAAGAACCACAGGAGATCAATGTGGAAGCCTCCCTGATTGCTTCTTTTCTCCTTCACTCTCTGTATATCCCCTGTGCAAGCTTGTCTGTGTTTGCTATATGTTGTTGGCACCTTCTGCTAAGGCTGAAAGATGCAGGGTAAGCGCCATGGCTCCTGAGTTTAATGCAAGTAGTAACCAACTTAAGTGGTTTGCCATAGGTTGTCCTCTGCATGTTCACAGAGGTAACAATGTGATTAGTAAAACTCTGGATTTCAGAATGGCATTGTGACGTTCCCTTACAGTACAGATACTGTCAGGACCCACATTGCCTGCATAACTCAGTCACATCCCTTTCCCATAATATGAGAACATGGTAAACTTTACAAGCTTTGTCACCTGATAGCTAAATCAGATGAAGTGTGATAGTTCAATGTATATTTGGGGGCTTAAAGCTTGTTTTTTGTTGTTGTCCTTTTGCAGTGAGTCCTGCAGTTCCATTTCTTGAGCCTGGCAGGGGTATTACATCATATGTTCTCTACCTTTCCCAAGTTTTCTGTTTGACCTTCTTTTCAGAAATGTTGCTCCTTTAAACACCATAGAACTTGTTTCATCTTCTCTGTTTTGACGTGAAGATTGTTGAAATAGCTTTCCCTGCGTTTTACATGGTGGCTTATTATGGCTGGTAGTCTGCACTCTCAGTATAATTGTGACAGAAGAAGAAAGAAATTATAGAAAGTGCCTGATATATATATTTTTCCCAGGGTATCCCAATTCAGCACTCTCATTCTTATCATGTTCTTGCCTTTGCAGCCACCCACTTGCTTGTCTCTGGAGACATCTGAGAGTCCCAACATCATCTCGGCATGGTGCCCTTAGGCCCAAGCCCACTAGCTGGTGTCTCCTTTGGTCTCTCACTACCCAGCTCCTCTCCCGCAGCCTCCAGCTGTATCCGTGCTCCAAATGCTGACAGTGCAAATTATTCAAACAAGCATCAAGTTTTTCTTTTTGTCCCAGAGTAGCTGTTGGCTGTGTGTGACTTCTTGTGCTGGACATTCAGCATATTCCCCCAGTCCTATTTTTCCTGAGCAAATGGTGTCTTGTGGGACTAGCTGTTTGGACAAGGAGGCTTTCCAAATTGCAGTTCGTATAAACTGTACGTCTTCATCAGCCAGATGTGCATTAATGATGCCTATGGATGTATTTCCAGCATGCTCGTCTGATGGTTTCTCCTGGGGCTTGCACAAAAACGACTTGGAAATGGAACATTTGCAAAGAAGCGGATGCTGGCAAAAGAAAGCATCACAATGAGATGTAAAATATGTGCACTGTAATTTATACAAGCAGCTAGCTTCTGGAAAACTTGACCTCTGTCCAGCAGAGGACAGAAACATATCCAAAGAGACCACCGAAGCAGTGACTGGTACCCAGTGGGACAGAGATGGAGGGACTAATTATATTTTTGCAGCTGTTAAACCAATGCTGGTGACAAACGACTTTGTGGTGGACGGCACAGTAGTTAATACTGGAGAAAAACTAGTGTGCACTGTGGTTTGTCTGCTTAAGTGCTATTAACATTATAAGCAGGCGTGCTAAGGTGTTTTTTTTCTTCAGGGGTCACTGCTAGTATGCAGTTTCCCACTGTCCCTCTGCAGTTGGAGCCACAGTTCCCATCATGGTGTTGACAGACGATAGTCCTGTGACTCATTCCATGGTACAGAGAGATGCTGGGCTCTCTTCTTTCATGAAACACATCCTCATTGTGCGAGTAGATCCCTTCTGTGCTCTGCATTAGGTGGCTTTTTGTCCTAGACCCTGAAAGACACAGCAGCCTGGGGTTTCTCTCTTATCTGCCTCTATTAATGGTTTATTTCTCTCTCTGACTGCAAACCACTAGTAACAGGTGAAAACTTTCTCTCTGACTTTACAGGAACAAGCCCACACCACTGTCATGTGGGGGTTGCTACCCATCCATCAGCTGACTGCGAAGAATATCTGTATTCCTGAATTACTGTAAGCCTCATCATTTCTTATGTCTGTGGCAAGAGATGTTATCTTTTGCCTGTAACCTCGTTTTTATCAGCAAAATTAATTGTAATTTATTCAGTGTCAATTTGTTTAGATTGTGGTTTCTTTTCCTACAGGTTCTACAACCCATCGTGCATATGAATCAGATATTGCCTGCAAACTCAGATAGCATGTAAAATATGTATGAACAAGATGGTAAGATCAGCCCTTCTAGTGCTACAGCTCTGGTCCCGAGAGTTTTTTGCATTCTGGTCAGTAGTTCCACTATGCATGTAACCATTCATTGAATCATTCTGCCTCTGTTACATCCTCATTTGGACATTCAGTCACGTAACCTATTCATCCCAAGGTGCATTTTGCTCATCTTATTTTCTGATTGGTAGCTTTAGAATAATTTAAACAAACAAACAACAAAAAAATGTGTTATTTAGCAGTGGCAAATACGTTACGGTAGCAGCAGAAGACTCAGGCAGGAGTGTAACCTCATTGTGGTGTGTGAGTACAAAGAACAGTCCCTGTCCTGAACAGTTTGCAATTCAGAGATTGTGTATTTCACAGCAAAGAAGATAAACTAAAAAGGGACCTAAAAGCTTCTGGGTAAGTTGTTTGGAGTGTCCTAATTTACCATGAAAGAAGTCAGCAGTATAGCTGGCAATACAGGAAAAGTTATAAGGACAGGCAGGATATATAGTGCACATCCTGTCCACAAAAACCATCATCTCCCGATGTAAGTCAAATGCCACTTGTGTCTTCCTGATGATATAAGACTGTGTGAACTAGGGAATGGAACAACAGATAGGAAAAAAACATAGCTGGAGGCAGATGTTTGAGCACAAATCAACCCTCCAGGCTGATGCATTGTTGCAGGCTTCCTGGATTGACTCATTGACATTATTTATGCAAAACTTCTGGCCACGTTCCCTCTGTGCAATATTACAAGCAATACATTACAGAACAGGGTGGGGGGATGTCCTATATTTCTCTGTAGTTTTCCATCCTGTTCCTATACAACCTTCTAGATGTATCTCATAATTACTAGAAGCAGTATATTTCTCATAATAGCCTGGCATCTATGTACAACATCTGGCCGTTTTTACTGACTGCCTTCCCAGCTAGTGCAGGCTTGGACAATGGCAAAGCTCATCATCTGCCTGAGCTGTGCTAATTGCATATTAGATTATAGGCTTTTTTCTTGCATGTTGTATATCCTAATTTTGTTATGGAGTGTTGGAAAGTGTTTTGTAACTTAGAGGATATGCTATGTTTGAAACATGTTCAGCAGACTCTATAGGGCTGCAACTGTCCTAATAAATGGTCATCGGTCTGTTCTCCTGGTGCAAGGCCAGTTGGCATGGCCACATGCATGCTACTTGACTCTTAAACTTTGAAAAAGAATAGCAACGTGCGTACTGCCTACTGGGAATGATTGTTGTCTCATGTTAACTTCCAGACTGCTGGGGAAGGAAGTTAGCTGAGCAAGGTAGTCTACTCTTCTTTTTGTAATGCAGTCTCACCAGAAAATATATCCATAATAAGTAATTTTTTAATTTGTTCATATGACTGTTATCTTTGAAATGCAAAATGGGATGGAAGAGGAGAGAGTTATTAAAGAAGAAAGCTCAGAATCTTGTATTCTGTGGCATTTTTAAGAGGATGATGGAGTTTGGTGAAGTTCTTTGGTTTGTTTGTTGTTTCTTTCTTTTTTTTTTTTTTTCCTTGATTGTTGTAGGGGCTTTTTAACATGAAATATAGCATGAACAAATGCTGTCTCCAGGAGCTGTGTGAAGTGAGTGAGAAGTCTGGTGTTAGTTCAGTTTCACAAGTTTGTCAGTATCTGGAGCGAGGCTTCTTCCTGGAATGAAGATGATAATTAGTGATCTGAGATCTGAATGTGTTCTGAGGTTACAACTCAAGAAGGCTTATTAGGCGAGTGAGCATACTGTCAGATGCAGCATGACAGCATGAGGGTCTCTGAACATGCTCTGAGTATTCAGAGAATTCCTGCTTTGGGTGGGAAAAGCATACTTTCAGTCATTTGTGAGGACTCGACCACAGACAGTGGCAGTACTTTTGCTGAAAATAACAATGACAAAAGGAAAAAAAAGAGTCTCAGTCACACAGATCTCGAATATCAACCTCTCTGCTGCTTTATCAGGCTGGTGTAGATGAGAAGTACAGTGATGTTCCTTTGATAGGGGCTGCCATTTGCTGTTGAGGATGCTTTAACAGGGACAGCAGAGGAGCTGTCTCAGCCCTAAGAAAACTCTCCTGGCTGCTTCTGTCTTTACAGATATGCAAAAAGCAAGGTTGCAGGCAGACAAATTTCAAGGGTAGTGAGGCAGAGTTCTTTAAAATTACTTGGTGCCATTGTAATGGATTCTGAGAAAATGCAACAGTTCTAAAATAATGCAATGAACTGTCAAAGAAAAGGAAAAACGGGAAAACACAACCCCCCCACTTGTGTTGAGGCCTACTACCAACTCCTCTGAGGGGGTCTTTGGCTCCAATTCAGAGCTAGATGAAATATTGTTGCTTTAGCGAGTGACGTGATACTGTTTTTATACACACTGGCAATGCTGACAAATCGCCTTACCTCCATCAGTGACTGCTGTGACTGTTGCATTGGGCTGCTGTTGTGGTACACTTCCATCCTTAAGTTGAAAGCAGCCATCATGGGGCCCTCTAGCTCTAATTGCCTGCTTCTTGTAATAACAGGAAGGTTTGATTTGGAGTTTAAAAGACACCATTAAAAAAAAAAAAAAGTAAAAATAACAACAACAACAAAAAGCATAAATTTAAGTGTTATGCAAAATAACTTTATGCTAGAAGTCAGTGAAGATGCTTCCACCACCTATTTTCAATATCCAGTGAGAAGTGCACATGTGGTGCAACCAGACAGAAGAATTAGTTAGAAAACATATTATTCTTGCTATTTGTTTTTCATTGATTTTTTTTATATCTGAAATTGGAGGAAGATGTGTCTTTCTGAAAGTGCTCCTCTTTTGATGTATGATGAGAGGAGTAGCTAAAGACAGTCAATGGAACAGAAGCTTTTCATTAAGTGAAAGTTTTTGATGGAAAGTTTCTGGCCAGTGCTAACTGAGTGACAAATCACATAGCTCTTCTCAGTTTGAGAATGAAATGAAGTGAAACAGACCAGAAAGTGGCATCATGAGAAGAAGCTAATTAGTTTGATTGCTCAAGGAAAAAAAAAAAAAAAATGAAAAAAGGAAGAAAGAAAAACATGACAAAACAAGCTAACAAAACTCCTTCAAGTGTACTATTTATTGTTCAGGTAGGGATTTGAAATCTCCCATTATAGTGCTCTAAGGGCATTGTTGGCACATGTGGCAAGTACTGTAGCTTAGGGGTAAGAAGTTGGACTTTTAAAATGTTATTTTAACTAGCACTAACCCTTTTGGAAAAGCATTAGGAAACACCACCCATGTGATTATCAGCTAAAGAAAGGCTCAGACATGAAAACAGGTTTGGGCTCTTGATATGATGCTTGTAACAATAATAGTCCATGCATCACTCTAAGATGAAAGAGATGAAAGAAATATATACCTAGAGGAACAGAAGATACTCTGCAAGGAACAGTACTTTACTGTAGACTTACTTTTGCAGTTTTAATTTCTACAGGTATTATCCTCTCATCATATAAGCTGAGGATCTTCAGAGCCATATGTCTTTATTTCTCATGTGCAGATGCCAAATTACCATATGTAAAAAAATGCATATGTAAATAAAACATAAAAAGGTGATATTTTTCTAATTCAGAAAAATCTGTGAAATCCTTTTTTTGCAGTCTTTACAGGATGAAAGTCTGGATCTAGAAGGAGTGCTTACAGGTAAAAGTCTGTGCCCTGTTGCTGCTCCTCCAGCTAAGATGAAAAGAATTTTTAGTTTCATTTAGCAGGATTATAATTTACTGTTATAAGTTCCACGTGCTATAGGAAAATCCTTCTCTTGGACCAGTAAATGCAGTTCTTTCAAGTACTCCTTTTTG
Organism: Aythya ferina; assembly: GCF_964211825.1. Taxonomy (NCBI): domain Eukaryota; kingdom Metazoa; phylum Chordata; class Aves; order Anseriformes; family Anatidae; genus Aythya; species Aythya ferina. Next base: position 146,963,215 of record NC_140297.1, on the reverse strand, counting down.
TTCTGTCAGCCTGTGCACATCTTCCCATCAAAGATGCAACTCTGCCAGCCCATCTTTCTTCTTCATCCTAATATTAAATGATAGAAATGTATTTAGGGATGCTGCTTCCATTAGTGCCAGAAGTGACAGAGCAAACATACCCTATTAAGAGGGCATGGGAAGAGGTCCTTCAGCAGCCGATATCTGCTGAGTAATAGCTGCAGGCATGAGGAGAATTAAAAGCTTATCCTCAAGCATGAAAAGAAGAAAACTACAGTGCAAAGGTCAAGTCAGTGTTTCATCATTTGTCATTTAAGTTGAACTGTTGCTTTTTTTTTAAATCCATATCCTCTGATAGCATGAAATGTGGAGATTCTAAGTGACTTATCTTTTGTCTATATGGCAGCGTATGACAGCAGTGGCAGTATCCGGCGATTCATGTCTTCAGGGAAGTGGATAACAGGAGGAAAAATGTATATCGGGGTTGATGGAAATTGTCATGGTTCCACTGACGTCAAAGAGCCAGCTATCAGTGGCAGGGTATATTTACATGAGCCGAGGATCTGTGCCATCCCGTGTTTTATTAACTGACAATCCTGACTGAAAACTAATGAGAGCGACACTTAAAAGATTTGATTCATACAGATTCGAAATGTGAGCTACAGAATTTAAATCTTGGTTTGTGAGACTTCAGAATGCAGGATTGATGAACTTGGTCTAGCTGACAGTAAATAAAGGGCCATTTCTAAGATGTATGTGTGTCTCAGGCGTAACTGAAATTCAGGCTGAGAGTAGATTCTTCTTGTATAATCTAGCTAACACAAGCTGAGGGGAAGAACTGTGGCTTGTCAGGCCACCTAAGCACTGATGGGATTCTAATAATGTATGATAGAGAAAAGCCTTTCCCTAATTTTAATTCATTTTTATGATACTTTTGTTTGTGGTTAAAATTCTCCAGAATTAATTAACCCCATAGTTCAGCCTTCCATGACCAACATAGTTTAAAACTTGTAATATATCAGCTAAACTAATTAACACAAGCCCAAGCGATATATTTCAGATGTTAATCATATCAAATCCACAGGCTAAATGGGAAAAAAAATGACATTAGGGACAGGCCTACAGCTACTGAAGTAAAGGAAAAGACTTCATTGAGTCATTAATTGTCTAAACATCAGGTCTGAAATAACAATGCTTCTCAGACTCATAATCCCAAAGGGACCAACAATCTTTCATCCTCCCAGAGGAAATATACTGAGGAGTCAGTAGCTTTCTATGCCTAGAAATCTGTGTTAGATTTTCAGTCTCTTGTGTTGCATATGGACAGTAAAGATCTTACGGGAAAATTGCGGTTTAGTTCATCCAACCTGTTTTTCTCCAGATTTTTATCTACATATATATACCCCACTTATGTTTTTTTCGTTGGTGCTCTAGGTTTGCAACACAGGGAGAACATGGGAACTGTAAACATAACCCAGGAATCCAGGCTGAGGGCAGTGCTGGCGTCTTTTATACTGAAAATATTGAAATAATGCTGTGTAAAAACAGAAGTTAATTAATCTGTTAAATCCCTTTGCAGACCACACTTATATTTGTATAATGTACATATACAGAATTGTTTATTGACTAACAGGTGATCCTGTTGCATCACTTCAGCTGTGCGTCTGTACCATGTTTCCGTTTTTTGAGGAAAATCCAAATTCTGTTTCCATCATCATACGAATGTTTTTCAAGTCTCTTAATGTGAACATAAATGACGGATGCAAATGCACATGGAATATCCAAAACGCAGAACTGCACCTGTCTCCCTGCTCTGCACCTATCCCCATTGTTCAGGGCCATAGTAAGTTCAGTGGAAAGCACTAGCAGTCTTATTTTTACACGTGGTCTGAAGGAAGAGTCTTACTGGGTTCTTACAGGTTCTTACTGGGATGCTTTTGGCAGATCCTTCTCCTCAACTCCCTCAACTCGGCTTCCTGACACATCCAACAGTGGTAGTTAACAGTGTCTCTTTTCTTCTCTTTGTTTGTAACCATCTTCCGTAATCTACTTAAAAACCTTCAGCGACCATTTCGGTGCTAGCAATTCATAAGTCTACCTTTAATGAATCCTTCATCTCAGCTGGTTTTATTGGCTCTGATCCAGGGAAGTACTTAAGCATGTGCTTATCTTTGAGTTTATTGACATTCCAAACTCAGGCCAGCATCACACTTTGGAGAGCTGTCAAAATAATAACTAATTTTATTTCTGAAATTGCTGTGCTTTGTGCTGTAAGGTTGACACGAAAATCGGATTAGTATTGACCCTTCTAAATAAGGGATGTTAGAAAGTCATTCGGCACATAAGTGATTTCTGAAAAATTGAAGAAACAGACACCACAAATAAATTTTAAATCAGTTATATGCAGCTGAATGTCACATCTTAATAATGTATCCAACACGCAAATCTACATCCAGGAGAGTGAGCTTATGAAAGCATATGAACCTTGTAAGATGTATTATTACAAATGCTGCACCGCACATTATATTTTTGTAGGTATGTATCTGTACCTGTAAATGCCCGTGTATCCCTCTGAAAAGTGTACAGTCATCTGTATACAGGTATACCCAGTCATCTGCATATTGTAAATCATTATATGCAAAATATAGATGAAAAAAAAAAATTTTCTCTCTGACCCCTTAAGTATTTTAACTATTTGACTAGAATTCTGAGAATCATTTGAACAAGACTGTTTGCCCATCTGTTTTCACACTAGAATGATAGCAACTCATGTCTTGTCTTGTCTGATGGTTATTTAGTAAATGTCAGCAGTATAATTGGTCTGTAGCAATTGTGCTGCTGCTGATAATGTTCCCTATACATGTATATGCCATGAGACGATGCCAATATATGCTGGTGTGTTTCTAATGGGGAGAACATTTTCAGAATGAACTTCACTGAAGTGTTCTTTAGCTAAAGGAGAAAGTAGAAGTAGAAAATAACTTCGAATGAAATGTTCCTTAGGCAGAGATGTGATCCTGATTTGACCATATATGGCAAGACCTAAATTTGAGCACAGCCTTCATATGAGCGTGAGAGCCAGGAACAGATTGGCTTCCTGGCGAAAAGCGAGTGAATTGCTTCAGCAGCCTCTCCTCATTATGTTGTTCCTGATGCCTTCAACTTTGTTATAGTGATAATTGCTGCTTCTGGATCTCTACATCTTCTCAACACTGGATCAAGACTAGAGGTCAGCTCAGGCCAAAACGCCTGGGGCTCATGATCGTGGGGATGTTGAAAGCAGGATCTGAACTGGAAGAACCTTCTTCCCTACCATTTGATTTAAAGGATGAACCAAATACTAGTGGGGAAATTTAATCTGTGGTGGATAAATCCAAATCATTTTGGATCTGTTCTTAGAAAATGGCATGTGACTAGTGACTTACATGTGTATTTCTGAATTCTGGAAATTTGAAACTGGATGTGGGGTGTAGATTTGATTTTTGTATTTACCTTAATCTTAATTCTCGCTGGAATCAAAAATTTAAATTCTGAACATTCAGAGCTTTGCAGCTTTCTCCTTCTCAAAGTCTCAAGAAGTCAAGAAGAGGAAGCATCAGCCTGGAAGGCAAAACTGATCAGAGACACAGCTGAACAGTTTGCAGGGCAAGCAATTGCACGTACTTGATGCTGAATCTATACTGTGATAATAACAAACTCAGCAAATATGAAATATTTGTGGAATATACACTTAACATAGGCCAAATTAAAAGGCTATTGAAAATCATTCTCAAGTAAGCTTCCTGCTGGCTAGTAGGGCAAAGCTGGGTGGATGTGGTGACTGCTGGCACGTCTCTCCACTGCCACTGGAGGATGGATGTGTCTTTCTCTGGCCTGACGTTTGACAAGGGCTGAAATGGTGCTACAACCTTTCCTGCAACAGAGGTACACGTAGTCCCTCTTTTATCTGACTGTGCACTCTTCAAACACAGAATGAGAGTGTTATAACATTTTATACCCTGAACAGAGACAGCTGGTAACAGATGGAAGAAGGGCATCGTTGTTTTTACCATATTAAAGCTCTGGGATGGAGAGTGGGTAGTGATAGGATTTCCTTATAAATATTAGTCATCTGAAAGCTGTGGTGTGCAGACGAAGCCTGTTGTCCAGGCTTTCCCATCAGCCACAGGAGTGTGAAAGGCAGTGACAGAGAATGATGTCCCCAGGAGTGTTGGAGATGCTTCTCTGAAGAGCTTGGAGTGGACAGCTGAGTCAGGAAGGCAAAACCCATTCCCAAATCTACAGGAAGAGTCTGAGGCTTCTGGTTGAAAATTGGAAGCAGATGTCCAAAGTCTAGTGCCCTAAGTGCAGCAGTGTTCTTTATTTATAAAGATGAATGTTAGGTGATGAAGAAGCATGGGAGGAGGGAAGTCCCCTGCTGAGGCAAAACTGAGAGTCATCAGTTAGATCTGGAGCTTATTCCTGAGAAATCAGCTCCATTTCAGAGGGTTGAAATGCATCTGAAGGCTGTAGAGAATGTAAAGAAGTGAAAATGTGGCTGTGAGGCAGCCAAAGTGTGATTAGTTAGCAGACAAGCAGGTTCTAATTGCAGTGGAGAGCTGAATGTGACAAAACAGACCGTCCCCCTCATCTTGCAGAGATGGCCTACTGTGCCGTGTGGCGATGGCAGTGAAGGGAGTCTCATTTAAAATAAGAGAAATTGGGAAGCAGTCTCTTTGTGGGTCTGACTGATGAAGCCACACAGAAAGTAAGACCTCCTCTAAGGGGGATTAGTGATTCAAACACAAGACTTGCTGTCCTCCAAAGGACTGCAAAGGTGAAAGGCCATCATACCGAAGGAAAAAATGACACTTTGGTACTTTGTCTTTGTTCTCGGGATGAATTGCGGGCAAAGGAAAGGACAGTAAAGATGTCAAAGAAAAAAGACAGTGAAAGAGTAAGAAAAGGAAAAGAATTGTAAAACCATTTAAGCTCATTTATGGTGAGATAGAACCTACTTATAGAAATGTCTATGGCAACCCTCTTTAATCTGAAAATTTGTATGCTCCTGCATGAGCTGAAATTAACAGAACTTGTATCTGAGTGGGATTTGATTTTTATGCAGGGACATTTTATTTTATTAATTTTGTTCTCTTTTCTGGCACTGACTACCCTGCCATACACTTGGATTGTATTTTACTTTCTGTGAAATAACTTCCTCGCTGCTTGTACCATAGATGTTCCCCTTTACAAAACAGCTGATGGTCCCTATGTGCAGCATGGATACATGGGTCCTTGGGTTCTGCCCAGTGTCCTGAAACACAGCGTTCCCTTCACAGTGGGTCACCAACAGCTCTTTCCAACTCACCACTTACAACTCACACAAGGACTTCACTTCAAGGTGCCCACTGTGGTCTTCACAGCCATTGCAAGTCTTTCACTTCTATTCTAGTGTAAGAAAAGGAGATTGTGTCTAAATTACTCAGACATTAAAAAACAATATTTTCAAGGAGGTGATCAAGAACACAGTGGAATTCATATTATAGAGTCCGTGTGCATACAAGGAAAAAACAATATGCCAACAAAACTGCTTCAATACAACTGAGATGCAGAGACTATTGACCTTAGTCACCTCACTGAGTTTGAGGACACGAGGATCTTGTTTTTATCAGTGTTGTCACCCATATCTTGTCCAGCCTTTGTTTCACTTCCCCCATCTTGTCCCCAAAAAAGCTTAATGTCTCTCAAGGATATCTTAAGGTCACTAATGATATGGTTTGATCGAACTATAATATACCCAACCTGAAGTCTCTTTCAGGGAGTGCCGAATGCTCCTTTAAACATACCAGCATTTTGTGAAAAATACCAGTGGCCAGAGATCCTGAAATCAAGTACTTCTAAAAGCTGAGTCACCTTTGACAGTTCTGCCCTTAGTCCACTGGCTTCGGGAATTTGAAACAGCATGTCTGAGTCATTGGATACCAAACAAAGGATGCAATTTGTGCTATTTAGCATGTTTACATTATTTAACAGATGCACCTGGCAAAAGCCTACACGCTCCTTGCATCTCCTGCCTTCCCTCTCCCTGCAGTGCACTTTCAGTCCTGGTCAGGTAAGGGATTCAGTTTCCATTCCCATGCTGCCTGTATTGACAGATTATTTCAGATGCAAGAGATGAAGAAAAGGGAACAGGAATTCAGAGAAGCAGCTTGGAACAGCAAGAGATGCATATTGCCAAAAGCCCAATCTATCACCATCAGCATCACTGAATCCAACATCTTTCTGCACTTTCGAATCATCATGGGCTTTATAGATCCCTCCTTCCCCCAGCTTCTAAATCTCCTTGTTGTCCTGTATCTTTTTTCTTTCTAGTGGATATTATTTTCTTGGGTTTCTCTTTGCTTCCACGCATATTTTTATGCAGTCAGAAAAGATGTTTTGTCACCTGCAGCTAAGCTGCCAACTGAAACTGGCTGGCAAGTGCACATTAGGCCAGGAATCTGCAAGCTTCACTGGCTGCTAATAAAGTGGTGGATTGATGTTGAGATAGCCTGCCTTTTAAGTCCCTATATATAGAGCCAACCTTGTTAGCCTTATTATTTATTTATATTGTAGCATGGGTATATGTGGCACTTTACTAACAAAGAGGGGATGAAGTCCCTACACTGAGACACTTAGAGTCTAATTTAGATTGCTGTGATGTGTAAAAGATTAGGGAACGAACACATGCAAGCAAATAGCACTGAGGAGGAACTGAGTCACGGAAGGGTCCGTGAAAGCAGTGGAGTTTTAACACTGATGGCTTTAAGGACATGCTTCATGGTGACTGTAGGTAAAGTCTTTGTACTGCAGCTCCAGAAAGCTGAATTCAGCAGCTGAGTCTTCACCAGATTTCCCCTTCAAGACATTTGGGGTTTAACAGTGCATAGCGTGAACTGCTGTTCTGCTTCAAAATAAGATCTTAACTATGTGCTTAGTTTTAACTTTTGGCATCTTGACTTTATTGGACCTGCGCCACCTTACATCAGCTGAGGACCTGTCCTTAAAAAAAAACAAAACAAAACAAAACAAAACAGAAAAAACACTAACTTTCTACCTTAGCTGGTTTTGGAAGAGACATCTGCAAACATTTATGCTGTTTTGTCTGATGTCACCAGGGTTGATTTGTTCTTTAGCTGGCACCTTGCGTACAATTCCCAGGAGAGAGATGGCAGAGAGTAAATCAGTGTTAGCATACTTAATGCTTTTCAGCCTTAGAGTGCATTTTCTTCTGTTATTGTACAAGACACACAAACAACTTCAATTCTTTGTGTGTGTTTTGTGTGTGTATGTGTTGGTTTTGTTGTTGTTGTTTGTTTGTGTTTTTTATTTATTTATTTATTTATTTATTTTTTCTCTTGACTTGTTGACAAAGCAATGAGCCAGCTCTAACACGGATCTCTAAGGTATGCAAACACTCTTTTCAGCAGGCGAAGGCTTCGTTTATGACAACCTGTTATTCTTATCCCATTGTTCCACTTTCTGCCTTATCTGTTGATGCCTCTTTCTTCACGTTAGACGTTCATTGCTGGTGGGCTGTGTTATCAAGTGCTCTAGGACATCTTAGCTAAGGGATGCATCTCTCTTGAGTAGCATGTCAGAGAGATCTTCAAAGAAGTCTTAACAAAGGATGCATTTGAAGGCAAGAGAAGCCTGGCTATTTTAACTATTCTTCCTTTTGATCTCTGAAAGTAGATTGTGAGTGTGACTGCTCTGTATTTTCCTGTCGGGTCCCTTGACTCTTTTTCTAAAAGGTTATGTTAGTTACTTTCTAGTCCAAAGGGACCCTTTCCTGTACTAAACGCATTTCTGAAAATGTCAGCTGAAACTCCCCCGCCTTCTATTGTTTGTTTTTAATATTCTCAGTTTCATATTACCTGAATCTTAGCGCACCATAGGTTTTCAGATCTTTCCAACTTTGGAGAGAAGTTTGGTGCTATTGAATGTCTTATTTGTCCTTATCACTTCGCGGTCTGACACAGGCAGGGTTTCACCTTTTGCATTTCAGAACACAGCTTATCACTTCATTACTACTGTTATTGTACACTTTCCTACAGCTTCCGCTGCCCCTGTGCAACAAACAGGCTCAAAAATCTGTGTGCCAAGCTTTTGTTCTCTTTCTGCTCTCCGTATTCTTTGGTTTAGTTTTCGCTGCTTTAATTAAAAAGTAACAACAACCCATCACTTTAATTCTGTCTCAAGGTAGACTGAAATAGAACTTATTGTTTAATACTCGGAAGCAGAATCAGCTTCCTTTCAGTTTTAGTGCCTGTTGTCTATAAATTGCCTGCTGTTGTTAAATTAGCATAACTAGAGCTTTACAGGAACTGAATTTCTGCAGATTTTAATTCTTCCTTTGAAATCTGAATAAAACAAAATGGCAAATTGAGAAGAAGCAATCCATGAATAAAAAGATTGCCTTTTTGGTCAGCTGACACATTTCTTTCCACTAAAATCAGAAATTTAATGTCAGTTTTGACTTCCTTAATTCTCTAGAAATAGAAGATAAAATGCATTTAAAGATCAAAGTGGTTTGAAAATGAGTACTAACGCATTTATTGCTCCAAAAGGGAAAAGTTCAATGTTTATGTTGTATCCAGGCTTCTCTTTTTTCTTAATTGCACCATCTGGTCTAATGAAATATCTTCTTACAAACTGATTCAGTGATGGATATGGGTAATATATATATTTAAAAATCCAAACTAGTATGCTGTTTATAAAACTGTTACAGTTTTCTCTCAGTGATAATTAGAATGACTAGTGTTAAGAAAGGTGAGAAAGAGATGGATTTCTTAGGAGATACATGGGTGTTAGAGAGGGATGCTGTACCAGAATGTGGGAACTTCAGAATTAAGACTAAAATGGCTGTAGGGATACAAGGAAATGTGTTTGCTTCAATAAAAACTAAATACTAATGTGGATTTCTTGTCAAGTCTTTTTATTAACCATTTTCAGGATGGTTGGTTATAGTGTCTGATGGGAAAATCTCTTGATGGCTGTAATCTGCCACTTTGCTGTAGTCAAGTGCTTCTCTGGGACTGCTGAGTTCCATTTCTGCCTGCTTCAGACATCAGAGACAACATATCAGCAATCTACATGGGTGATGTGGTTAATCCATCCAGAAGGGAGCTGAGAGAGATGGGAGTAATTTTAATGAAAGATTATTATTCATAATAAAAGTAAAAGCTGTTCATTCTTTTTATTAGGGCTTTCCAGTCAACCTGGAGCTGACTCCTAGTTCAGTAAGATATAATAGTGACTGGTTTGCACAGTTGAAATTAGAGAGACACACATGGAAAAATCAATGTGTAAAAATTAAACGTTGTATGAGAATTGGCTTCTTCGTTTGGGGACAGTTATAGCCTGTGCTTCTTTGCATATATATGTTTGCAGGGGAAAAAAAAAATGAGGAGGAGGGAGGAACAGTGATGTTTTTACTTCACCATGGGGGGTTTGACATACTCCCAAAATGACAGCATAGATGAAAGGTGGACTGATACAAGCATGATTTCTAGTACTCAGTGCAGCTCTGCATGGTGTAACCAAAGAGCAGAGGGTGTCTGTTTTAATCCAGGTAGCCTTGGGTTTACAGCTTGTAAATTAGAGTCTTTACCTGTATCATGAAGTTGGGTGTGCATTAGTTAATATCTTGAAGGCATTTTGAAGTACCAGCATTCCCAATGCCTTAAATTAGGAATGGTTTCACTATTGCAGCTTCATTTTATATCATTTTATTTAATTCCCATTCAGTCATTTTCAAAGAGAAGACATTCCCAAACGGAAATACTTAAACCAGCAGGTTCACTTCTGGGGCTGTGCAACAGCCTTTTTGCACGTACTGCCGAGCAGCCAGCACAGGGGGTGGACACTGCAGGAGCTGGAAGTGTCTGTGCCAGGAAGAGCCTAACACCGGAAAGTCGCTGTACAGAAAATTAGAAGTGTCTTCACTGAAAGGAAAATTAGGATCTTATTTAACAAAAGTCACCAACAGCTACTGAGTATCTCAATTTGAAAGGCTCTACCAAGTTTTAAGAGGACCCCCCAGCACACATTTTAAATAATGCCAAAAGCAAGGGCTCTGCCATTGTCTCAGTGATCTCTGAATTTCTATCCAATCCAAAAGCATCACATTCATCTAGTAAAATGAAGATATTTTTACTTCATCAGTCTCAGAAAATTATCTTACAATTTCCATGTTTGTTGTTACATGAAATATGCTCACTTGTGTGATATGTAGGAATGTTAGAATACATTGTTCATGAAATATGATTCTTTCTATTTTAGTTCAAGCCTGAGTTTTATCCTTATGGCCCACAGTGTGGGAAACTGTTACACATATATACAGCAGAGTCTGTTTCCAAGCTTGAAGGCCTAGAAGAAACAAACCAAGCCAACCAGCCAAACACATGTTTTCAAGTATTAAAAAGAAATGTGTCCAAAGGGAAGGATAGAAATTCTTTACAAGACAAAGGAGCTGCTTCTTCATCCTTGATCTCTCTTTTGAATGTAAAATCTAAGGATGTGAATGGGATGCAATCCAAAGGGGTGACTGCTTTTAGTACAGATGTATCTGAGTTAGTTTTAAATTAGCATGTTTGGATTTGAAAAGCTACTTACCAATTGTTTATTACAAATTTTATCTGACTTTTTGCAGCCAGTACCATTGAGCAAGATGCTGTTTGAGAACCTGAGTACGCTGTTTATTTTGCCCAGTCAGGGAAAACAGCACTATGAGGTACCCTGGCAAGTCCACTAGTCCTTCCTCGGCTGTTCTTCCTCCTCAACCAGTTTGTCCCACTTGTTCCCAGAAGAGTGTGATGAGGTCTCCAGAGCCACCCTGTGTGATGATTTCCAGTGCTTCACTCTATTACAGCATTTTATCTATAGTCTAACCTAAATATCCCTTGTGCCAGTTTGAGCCCATTACTTTTTATGCTATTCGTGGTGAATGAAAAGGGCAGTGGTCTTCCTATAAATTTCTTACATACCTTACAAAACTGTTACTCTGTCTCTTTTCTCTTTTCTCTAGAGATGATCCTCTAAAAGTAACAGAAAGAGAAGTAATAATAGTAATAATAACTACCAAATACTATTCACTGGTAAGTCTTTCCAAGTTATCTACTTTGTATATCTTATGCCCTCACCATGAGATAGAGTAGTAATCTGAATTAAAGTAGAGGTTGCTATCTGATCGTCTTTCCAGAATGTAAATGTCGTTTGCAGTCGAAGAAGAACCCCTACAAGCCAGATTTCCCCAGCATCCTGTCCATCCGGGCAGGGAGAGCCTTTGTTTCTGTCCTGGTGGAAATGCCTCGAGAACAGCGAGATGCGAGTGCCACCTGGTGCTCGCACTGCTGCCTGGCAAGGCAACAGAAATGCCACAAGAGCTACAAAGGATGTGGAACTTTCTGCAAACCACCAAACAGGCTAAGACAATTAATAAAAACAATTTCCCTAAAGCAACGTCTAAGAAAAGCTCATTACTGTCAAGAAGTCCAAGCACAGAGTTCGTTTTTTAATCTTTTCTTTTAGTGGCAGGAGCTACCTCTTCTTCGTGACCCAAACTCTGAAAGACTTTTCAGTGAGATAAACATTTTCCTACCTGTTTTGAAGTCAGTATGAGACACAGACATTTAAGCTTTGAAACAAAGAAAGTCTTTAGGAATAATCTCTGCCTCCCACTCTCTGATGTCAAGATCCTATTTTAAATGAAGTTGACTCGGCACCAATTAAGCAAGCAAACAGCTGAGCACTATGAGAATTGTTCTGAACTTTATCATCTGTCTCAAGTAGAGCAGAAAACTTCTAAGAGGTTTGATTTGGTCTGGCATATTACAGAACATCCATGTTTTCGAGCTTCACCTGGAGGGTCACGGGTAAGTCACGCTTAATACCTGGTGGGCAACTTCCACCAGCAGTTTCTAGAGGAGAATAAATTACTGTTGCTATTGACAACACTCGAGCAGGGGAATTGTAAATGTAAGTAGAGCTGGCCAATAATTTCTATCAGAAAATGCTGATTTGAGGATATAAAAATGCTAATTGGATGTATTGGTTGCTCAATATTTAATGAAAAATATTGAAATATTAAGTTTTGGCAGAGGCAAAATATTTTGTATCAGACTCATCAAAATGCTTACATATAGTTATTTATTAGTAAAGGTTAAGCAAAGGGAAAGAAGACTAACTCAGCAACATTGAGATAATTTACTGAGGAATCTCCTTAGTAATTTTATTTCTATCTTTCTAAAACATTTTTTTAGATGGTTCCTTCCCAAGAAAATCGGAAACGCTGCATCTCTATTCTCATTGCATATGAAAACAAATTCTGAAACACTGATATTTCCCACTGAACGGAAATTTCATCCTCTGATAACCTGCCACTCTGTGACTGCTTGCCACTGATACGATCAGACACACAGTAATAGCATCTATTGCTTATCTCTGTAATCTTTCTGTAAGATCTGTTGATGACTCACAAAATCACAGGATGTTGATCTCAATTAGTTGGGCCAGCTTGCATGACTGTAGTGACATTATCTTGCAGGGAGGGCAAGAAACGTATTCCAGGATTTTTAATATTTTTGTCCATCTATGGAAAATCCAGGTTCTCTACAGCAGAAAACTGGGAAAGTGGGAGTGGTAATTACTGACAGTAACATGGAGAGCTGGGAAATGGATTGCACAAAGCAGTAAAATGGAAGGGAAAACCGCAAGAAATTAAAATGCTGGGCCAGAGAGATAAATAATTGAACTAGCAAAAGAGGGAAGGAGGAACAAGATCATCTTTAAAAGGCCATGGACATTACTATTGTATTATCTAGTAACTCAAAATCTGTTCATGCATTACAGTGTATGAATTTTACATTAGATTTACACAAGTACTTTTTTCTTTTCTTTCTTTCTTTCTTTTTTTTTTTTTTTTTAAACAAAAACAAAAACAAAAACAATCTCATCCTGCACAGCAGAAATCAGTTGCATTTTTGCTGTTAGGTGCATAGAGCAGCTGTCAGGTGGGCCTTAAAGTTTCCTATTCAGCTATCCATCTATTTATGATCTGATTTTTTTTTTCTTGGGTGGTCTTTTTGGGACTCAGGAGTTGGACTCGGTGATCCTTGTGGATCCCTTCCAACTGTGATATTCTATGATTCTATGATCTACCTGCACATTCCCTTAGAAGCTGCAGAGTACCTGTTGTCTTGGCACTGACTGACCATCTAGAGCATCCTTGATACAATAAGGTTAACACACAAAAATCTAGGGAATGTCAGGCTTTTAGCCAGGAGCAAGAAAATACCAAATTGCTTGCAACAGGAAAATTACCTGGCCATCAGCTTAATCTTGATGTGCCAGACCATTGTGGCTGCTGTACTTGCCATTTATTTTATCAGCTAAAAAGAATGTGCAACAGCTGGACATGTCTTCAAAGAAGAAGCTGATGTTGTCATCCCTCTGTCAGTAATTAAAAAAGATTCATTAGTAGGTACTGCCATAGAGAGTGATTTTTGTTATGAAGTGCACAGGGGTACACCTGTGTGAAGGATGTTCCATGGTGATTAATGGAACTAATGGATGTTTGATTGCCTTTGAGTAAGATAGATTTTGTCGTGTATCAAAATAATTTGTGACATTTTAGAAGTATCAGAAAGTAAATTGTCTGAAGATAAAGTTATGAAGTAACCCAGGAGTTTAAGACATGATGTGTTTGACAGAGGGTGATCCATTTCCATCTTCTGGAATTGCACTGATTATTCAGGCAGGTGCAGTAGGTAGGAAGCTGGTCTCACTAGCCCTTCCAGCCATATCTTGCAGTTAAGTTGTAACATTCAGTTCATCTGGAGGTATTTGCTTAAATCTGCTTCTCCCTACCTACATGTATATTAGTTATCTGAAGGGTAGCCACTCTGTGCTACTCATCCAGCCTGCAGAGGCACCTGTGGAGGAAAATCAGAGCATCTCTGGTGGATTTCTGTTGAATCTCTCAAGAGAATCCCAAGAGAATCTCAAGAGAATCTCTATCAGCTACCTGAGAGCACTGGATGACACTAGTCTTCTGCTTATCACCGGCACATACATTTAGTCAGTAAGAACTCCTGCATGTGCTTTTATGATATTATTTCTACAACAGAAATCAATAGACAATGATTTTTAAATTCTACATGCAAAGGACTGTGGTCTCTTAGCTGGGAACAGTCAGGGATATCCAGCCTGACTGCCCTCCAAACAATAACAATGTCCAATGTCCTCCAAAAAGCACCCCTGTGTAATCTTCTTGTCTCTGGAAATCCCTTGACCTTCCTGATGCCATCTCAGATCTGCCTTTTTCTTCTGCCTCCAAACCTTTGCAGTCCCCCAGGGTAAACTCCTGCTAAAATACCAAGCCACAGCACATCTCTAAAATGAATCCCCCCCTTTCCATCTTAATCCCTGACCTAACTGCTGGTCTTTAGTCATCTCCTATGTTTAAAGTATTTTCTGCAATATCTTATTACCAAAACCTTGTCTCATGCAAAGTTGCCTCACCCAAGGACTGTAGTACATAGGACAATACCTGCTAAATTGTCAGCTGTCTTCTCTTCCCCAGTAGCCCCAAATCATAGCTTCTCCATTTTAATGGCTGTGGAAAAATCAGAGATAAGATGAAAAACTAGTCTTAGTACAGGGAAAGGACTTCTTTCACTTGGATGCTTCCTTACAGAATCACAGAATGTTTGAGGTAGGAAGATGCCTCTGGGGTCCATCTGGTCCAACTCCTGCTCAAGTGGGGACATTCAGAGCAGGGTGCCCAGGATGATGTTCAGGCGGATTTTGAGATCTCCAAGGAGGAGACTCCACAACTTCTCTGGGCAACCTGTGCTAGTGCTCCATCACCTGCTGTACTGGGTTTATGTGGCAAGGTTTTGGCAGCAGGGGGCTGCAGACGTGGCCCCTGTGAGAAGAGTCCAGCAGCTGCCCCATGTCAGAGCACAGCCAGCTCCAGCTGCTTCAAAGGGACCTGCCAATAACTGATGTTGTTTGTGCCTCCGTGAGAGCAGATTTAAGAAAAGAGGAAAATAAATAAATAAATAAATAAGACTGCTGTGCAACAGCAGCTGGGAGAGTAAGGAGTGAGAAGCAGCCTTGCAGCCCCCAAGGTGACTGCAGCAGGAGGGCTGGAGGTGCTCCAGGCAGGCAGCAGCAGTTCCCCCATGGCCTGTGGAGAGTCCCCTGGTGGAGCAGGCTGTCCCCCTGCAGCCCATGGGTCCCACATGGAGCAGATCTCCACGCTGCAGCCCCACCATGGGTGGAGGAGCCCCTGGTGGAGCAGGTGGATGTGGCCTGGAGGAGGCTGCGGCCCATGGAGAGCCCCCGCAGGAGCAGGCCCCGGGCTGGAGCTGCAGCCCATGTAGAGGAGCCCATGCAGGAGCAGGGGGTCTGGGGGGAGCTGCCGCCCACCCGTGGGGGACCCGTGCTGGAGCAGTTTGCTCCTGGGGGATGGACCCCGAGGGACGGAGCCATGTGGGAGCAGTTCCTGAAGAGCTGCTGCCTGTGGGCAGCCCCCGCAGGCTCAGTTCGGAAAGAACGGCATCCCATTGGGAGGGACCCCACAGGGAGCAGAGGCAGAGAGGGACCGTGAGGGAGCAGCGGAGATGAAGAATCAGGGACTGAGAGCAGCCCACATTCCCCGTTCCCCTGCAGCCACTCATGGGGAGGAGGTAGGAGAGGGTGGATGGGGAGAAGGTGGTTTTAATTTGCTTTTTAGTTTGCTTTTAGTTTCACACCGCTCTAGCCTGTTGGTAATAGGTATTATAGGAATTATGTTATTTGTATATAATATATTAATAGGAATTATATTAATCTTCCTACACTGAGTCTGCTTTGCATGACATGATAATTGCTGAATGATCTCCCTGTCCTTGTCTCAACCCTTGAGCCCTCTTCATCATGTTTTCTTCCCCTCTCCCTTTGAGGAGGGGAAGTGAAAGAGTGGTTGTGGTGGAGCTCAACTGCCCAGCTGGGTAAAACCACCACAGTGCACAGCACAGAAATGCTTCCTGGTGTTCAGATGGAACCTCTTCTGTTCTAGCTTATGCCCATTACCACTTATCCTGTCACTGAGCACTACTACAAAGAGCCTGGCTCCATGTTCTTTGCTCTCTCCCTTCAGGTGCTGATGGGCACTGATGAGATGCCCCCTGGGCCTCCTATTCTCCAGGCTCAATGGTCCCAGCTCTCTGATACTCTTGTAGGAGAGGTGCTCCAGTCCTTTTATCATCCTGGTGGCCCTCCACTGGGTTCTTTCCAGTACTTCCATGTCTCAGTTGTACTTGTTCCCCCTGAACTGGAAACAGTACTTCAGGTGCCTCACCAATGCTGAGTAGAGAGGAAAGATCATCTCCCTCAACCTGCTGGTGATATTTTGCCTAATACAGCCAAGAATACGGTTGGCCTTCTTCGTGGCAAGGGCATATTGGTGTCTTATGGTCAATGTGGTGTCCACCAGGACCTCCAGGACCTTCTGTAGAGCTGCTTTCTGGCTGGGTGGCCCCCAGCATGTCCTGGTGCCTGGGGTTGTTCATCCCCAGGGGCAGGACTCTGCATGTTGTCTGGAACTTCTTGAGGTTCCTATCAGCCTATTTCTCCAGCCTGTCCAAGTCCTTCTGGTTGGCAGCACAAACCCTTGGTGTACCCACCACTCCTCACAGCCTTGTGTCATCTTCAGACTTGCTAAGGGTACACTCTGCTCCATCATCCAGATGGTTAATGAAGATGTTAAACGGGACTGGACCCACTACTGACCCATGATGTATACCACTATTTACTGGCCTTCAACTAGACTGACTCTGTGGCACTCCTCACCACCCTTGGACCTCAGACACACTACCACACCAAATGCACCCATTCCTACCCACTGGTATGGGGAATAAAGAACACTGGGCCCTTACTTCTGCAGTTCATGCTGCACCATGGCTTTATTTGTCAGCAATTTCAGTAGAATACATTTTGTTCTTGTTCTGAATGTGAACATTAAAGTGCTTTTCTTACATAAATAATTGCAGCAAATGGATTTCTTTCACCTTCCTCCCCCTCTTGCTGTCTTGCCCTTAGTACCTTATTTAATATTCAGCTTTGTACTTCTGGCAGCTGGCAACCCCTGGGCCCCAGTGGCTGTGAGGCTGAAACCTGCAGGACTGGAAGGAAGATGTTGTGTCTTTAATTGATCCCTGAAGCAACATGCAGGAATCCAGAGGAGGATATTCTGGTGATTACACAGCTTAAATATTTGATAGCCAGGGTAGGTCTTGGAGAATTGTTTTGTTTTGTTTTGTTTTTAAACGATAAGCAGACAAGTCTGCAAAGTGAGGTTTGGCTCTGAGGGGTGACTAAGCTGTTATCCCATATTCCACATTTTTCTATCTCTGCGGCTTTCCATATTGAGTTTGCACCTGCTTACAAATGCTTCTCCCCCTTCAGTGTTACATCTGAAATGAATCAGCCTGAAATCTGAGTATTTGACATCTGGGGTTTTTCTGTCTCCTCAGCAATAAAGTTTATGGGTTACAATCATTTATAACTTGATCTCAGTGTGTTGTACATACACGCATGGTTACAGATGCATCACAGCTAGTTTTGTTGAGTGCTGCAGCAATTATCAGATGGAAAGTATTTTTCTTTCTTAGATGTGTCCTTGGGTACACACACAGAGCTGATTTCTGAATAAATGAGCTTGCTCAGGTTTTTAATTGTGGGTTTCATTTTATGGGTCTTTTTTTTTTTTTTTTTTTTCTTGCACTCCCAGTTTTAGTACATTAACTTTGAAAGTGTTTCTCCTGATATGAGAACAGTCAAGCTGAGTATTTCTAATGACCTTAATACTAAAGAAAAGATGCTACTGACTGTGTGACATAAAGATGTCAAATAGATATTAAATGCAGTCATAATAAGTAAGATTTTATTGTCTGTGTTATTCAGCTGGAACAGAAAGTTACTTGCTGCTTTATAATTAATCAAAATACTTTCCATAAGCTCTCAGGTCTTTAAAAAAACCCTAAAAGAGCCACATATGAGACCAAGAATTAAAAAAAAAAAAAAAAAAAAAAAAAGCAACAAAATTTCACTGTGATGTCTTAGGCAGAATGCTTCACAGTAAAAGTGAAAGGAATCACTCCTGTAAACATTTAAGATTAAATAATATTTATTCTGAAATGTCTGAAATGACACATTACATGTATCCCACATATACTATTGCATGTTGTTTAAAACAAATTATCCTTAAAAAAAAAGGAGAAAGTAATTTTACAATGATTTAATATTTTCCATTTCAACTTTCCTGTAGTCCATGCACCTTCCCTGTCTCATGGAGGGTCTGTGAGCACAGCCTGCAGAATGCCATGAAGATTAAGTCAAGGCAGCAGCAAAACTATGCTGAAAACAGTCTGAGTTAGTGTCCCTGCAACAGTAGTAATGAATTAAAAACAGTCATACTGAAAGAAAAACGTTTATGAAATCAAAAAATTCTTTCCATCATTCTTGATGAAGCAGAAATTTTCATTTCACATTAGAAGAGATACATTTGGGGTCTGAAAGTCTTTTTTCTATTTGATTTATAAACTAGAATAAAAATTAAAATATTATTTTTATCAAATAAATATCAATCTTTTACAATTATTGTTTTAATTTTAAATTTAATATTATTTTAAATTTATATTTTATGTTTTCATGCAAACATCTTCCCCCCAAAAAAAAGAAAATTTAGAAAATATTAGTTAGATGGATATATAAATTTATATGCAACACAATATTGCATATAATATTGTATAAAAAACTTTAACTGCACATATATTTATATATATATGTATGTTTTCGTTAAGCATTTCTGCTTCACTTCATTTCCCTCTTTGGCCTGTGAATACGATGCAGTGCTGCTAGTTTGGGCCTCCAAAAGGTTTCTATTGCTATGGTACAACACCAGGCAGGTGAAGCTGCAGGCCCACCAGTAAGGAGGTGGCTGGTGCCCTATCTGATGGAGAGGGAAGCAGCCATCCTGGGGCCAGGCCTGAAGGACAACACACAAAATGTGGGATGAGGACATCTGCTCATCCAGACTGAGAAGCTGAAGGGATGGAGCAACACGAGGCTGGGAGTCACAACGTGGAAGCCACCTGCCATCCTGTCACCACGAGGGGTCACAGCCATGCTTGGGCATGGCCAAAATGGCTTTGCAGACACGGAGGTCAGGGATGCTGAAGGTGCAGGATCACCTGTGTTTTGTAGGTGGATGAAGTCATTGTGCTTTCCATCTCCAAATCCTTCTGGAACATCTACTTGGGTTTTGACACCTGCAGGAGTGGTATAACTCCTTATGGGTACTGGAGGTCAAATGGCCTTTTCCAACACAACAGGCCCTAATCACCACTGGTGTCTCATTATACACCATCATGCTTATAACAGATGTTAGTCGTGTCATTTCTGCTGTTTGCTTTAACAAAACCTTCCCCAACATTTCTGCTGGTATTGGCCCCATGGCCTTCAAAACGTCTCATGGATATGTGACATGGTAGCTGGAGGCCTTAGGTCGTACTGTAGGTGGTGTTACACCGCCTTTTCACACAGAAACTGATTTTTTGCTATCCACTGAAGCCACCATGGAAAGCTCTGGGCTAGTTGTCCACCATGGCAATACTTGAAGAGTTAAACTCCACAACAGTGGTATAGATATAGTAATTCCAATTAAGGTAATCGCCAGGGAGCAATTGAAGGAGAAATAAAATTGTGGTGTTCTCATTTCCATAAGCAAATGAAAATAATTTAGATGACTTGTATCTAGATGAAGGAGAACGCCCATGTAAAAACTAATTACCCTCTGTGCTAATTACGACAAAGAGGATAAAGAACAAACCTTTTGAAAAATATCCAAAGATATTAAACAGAATTTTATTAATAGATGAAATAAGCTGAAAATGAGAGTTGTGATATATTGTGTTTGGACCTAAATTCAATAAAAATTCTCTCTGGCTTCCGCTTCACAGCAGCCCCATAAAATCAATTTATTATATGAAGCCAGATGGGTCTTTTATTGAACCTGGACCTTATTCATTAAATAAAAGTCATTATCATCAGACGTAAAAGAAACAATACCTGCTGCTTCATGAATCAGTCACTAACCCCATACACTTAACCGATAATGAGAAAGAAAAATATATATTTAAATCAATAAACATACAGTTCATCAAATGTAAGAGCAGGGCCTGTAATACACTCTCTGGTTTAATTTGTTGCTAACCATGAGGTTTGTTTAAATCATAATATCTGCTTTGGCTGCTGAACTTGGATCAACCAACAGCACCAGCCACACTGAGCACGATGGCTCTCGATTTTTCTCATATCATGGCTCCCTGATCCTCTCAAACATGGGAAGAAGAACTGTGTTTGAGATGAGGACTGCAAACAACAAGAAGTGGTACCAAACATAGTTCACCTCTCTGTTTGAAATAGGCTTTGTTATAATTCCCGTGTTGGCAGTGCTTTACCCAAGGGAACAACTTCCACTGACTTCTTAAATCCTTTCTTTACCTCTGACATTGGTCTGGGCAGGACCTGGTGTGAAATAAAATGAGACAAAAAACCAAGGATCCAGATTTTCTCAGGCACAGTTATTCCAGGGAATCAGACCTCAGATAGGTCATGAATAGATTCCAAGGCTTAATAGCATGAGACACATAGGATAAACCAATAGGTAAGTCACACTACCTAACCTAACATTTTGGCAGTGAATGAGAAACGCCCACACATAGTAGAGCTTGTACTTTGTACAGCTTAAAGTGGCACGTTTTGGAGGAAACTGGAGGAAAACGCAGGGAAGATCAACCCAGCCCAGGGGACTGCCTAGGAACATGATGTTTTCAACAGGATTGGGAATGCAATTAACGCTGGGCTAAGTCAGACAAAGAAGAATGTTCCCAGCAGTTTTGATGCTGTTTACACAGGTGTCTTGTACAGATTTTCATATAAGTCACCAAATGGGGTGAATAGACTTCAATTTCAGTGTGTTTTAATATTCAGTATTTTTAATATTAACATATGGAATTATGTTGTTATATTAACATGCTGAATTATGTCATCGTTACCACCATTGATGTGAACCAATGACTTGTGTGAAAGTAATCAATTCAAATCAACACCAGTGACAAGAGCATCATTCAATGCATTAATACTTAAAACCAGAACATGTGTCTTGAAATCTAATTCGCTGTATTCAGCTGGTGTTTCTAGTACCGTGCCTTTCTCCTGCCTCCCTGGAGGAGTTTGTATTTGGGTTGCATCTGTTTAGTTACATCTTGCTGTGTACTTTATAACACACAGAGGATGAAAACTTCTCGCAGTTAAATCACAACTCACTAGAGTGCAGCCTCTAGTTTAAAATCTGATCTGGAAAGTAGGCTTCCCTTTTCAATTTTGTTTCTGTTGGTATTTTTCCCACTGTCTTTCAGGATGATAATAATGATGATTTGTGTTGCCGCTCTACCACTGTGTCAGCTACTCTCTGAACATTGAATAAAAAGGTTTCTCTGCAGGACTTTCCTACTGCTTGTTTATGGGATTTATTCGTGGGATAGCAGCAGTGGGATTCCTGCTTGGCAGAAGAGCTGAAGTGCTTATCTGGCGGAGGTGTAAGTTGATTTTTCCTAAAACTTTAAAGCGCTCAGTAGGGTCAGACCCTAAGCACCAGGAGGTAGCCCTGTCCTGTGGTGAGTTCTTTAAAAGCTGACAAAGTAGATTAGTTTAACCACTCACCAGAGGAGTCCCTGATGCCTTCAAAAGAGTGAAATCTCATGGGCTCCACTTCTCATGGCTGCTGAAATGGATGTGCTTTGTACTTGCTAAGCCCTTCCTGGCCTCCACTATCACATTACAACTGGTAAGGTCTTTCTCTGGCACCTGCATTTCTTCCCTGGTGTGAGCTGGATTAGGCCTGACATACCAAATGGTGGTAGGTGCTCTAGGTGAGCTGTGGAAGCAAGCTGTTGATTAATGCTCTGCTGCCCCCGTGCTCCTCTTCCTTTTCCCTTTCCTCTGACCTTTTGCCAACTTTAGGGTACTGTCCATGCCTGATGACTAAATTTGGTTTCTTGGGTGGCAGAAATAGCTTAAATACTCAGAGTCCTCCTTCAAATCTCCAAAGACTTCGTCTGGATCTGTAGGACCTGGATTGTAGGTAATTGGAACCCTTAGGAGTTGAAGCCAACATCACTATTACAGTATGTAAATATATACATGTATATATATATAAATCCTGTACAGTTATTGATAAGTTGTTGAAAAGGACTTGTGCAGAGCAGGGAGGAATGCAGAACAGGCTGGAAGGAATTGGTAATAAAGGGATGGTCCTGAAATCTGTCCCCTTTGGGGTCAGGCATGAGAGGAGGGAGGCCAGAGCCCAGAACTGGCTCCTGACAGCAAGCAAGGACTTCTCTCAAAAGCAGAATAGAACTCAATGTTAAATCACCAGTTCTGAGGATTTTTGTTCTTTAGTGCTCAGAACATAACCTCAAGAACATTAGATAGATTCCTGAGCGTTCTCCTCACCATGAAGTTTACACTAAACCAATACTACATGAGAAATTCGAACAGTCTCCTTCAGCCACTCTAAGAAAAGACATCTGCAACCATGCATTGTTTGCAGGCTGATCCTGGTTTTGTACATTGGGTATTTACCAGGCACAGATGTTGGCTGTGGGTGCTGAGGGGACTTGGGCCCTGCTCCACAGCAGCTTCAAGGTTCAAGCAGGGCTTCAGCAGGAGCAGCAGGTTTGCTGACACAGAGCTCTGGATCTTCCTGATGGACTTTCAGATTTCAAGTGAATGGCAGCCATTGAGAATGAATTTTGGGGTTGTATTTTAGGCTGAGGCAGCTGATATTTGACTGGCTATACTGCATTGCACTTGATGGACAGGTGAATTTGATGGGTGCACAAGAGCAACTATAAACACATAAGCTCATGGTCCACTTGCCTTCAGACCATGCAGCTACCTCATGCGTAGCCTGAAAACAAACTTTCTGAGTGCACTTGACAGCATCCCAACAGGTGTATTTGGCACACAAACGCCATACAAGGCAGGTCTTAGCTGTGCCTGCAGCTCAGCTTTCCTATTTGCTGCTAAAACAGCCAACAGCACAGTATTGAAGGCAGCTTTAAGGCAGCACTCACGTTGCAGTGCAAACACATATCTTGCATCCTCATTTGGTTCCCACCTCAAGGCTCTCACCCTGCCATACCCACCTCTCCCTGTCTTTGTCCTCCTGCCTGAGCAAAAGGTAGCTCCTTACCAAGAGGGGGGAAAAGCCTCTGGCTTTGAAGTGTGAAAGCTGAGCATAGCAGGAGCGTTTAAAGCTGGCAGGGCAGTAAGCAACTCGGTTAATACAGCTGTCATCCCTCTTGTGAAGTACCTGAGACCTGCATAAAGAGCTGGGCATGTTGAAAGGGGTTCTAAATATATCTTGGGGGTCAGAGTTAAGTTACCAGCCAAACAGGTGGGTTGGATGGCAGCGTGAGCCTGGGTGAGTGGAGGGAGCTGCGAGCGTGGTGCAATCATTATGTAAATCCCTCTACTTTTGAGAGCTTAGGGATATTTAATTGTAGCATGCTGGCAATGCATTTTGTATGAGGTTTCTATTAATGACAGGATCAGCCTTCATTATAAGTCAAATTAATTCATGGGCAATAAACATAAGGATTGTTCTTTTCAGTCTCAGAGAACTCTAAAAAAGATCCATTTTTCACTGCCTTTTTTTTTTTTTTTTTTTTTTTTCCCCTTTGGAGAGGTGTGTGTGTTGGGGGGGGGGGGGGGGGTGGGAAGGTTTATCTTAGATATTGATTCAGGTCTCCTGTATCAACCCCTTGCTTCAAAATATTTTCTTTCAGAGAGACTATTATGAAATATACCTGATAGATAAAATCTTCAGTCCACCAAAGCCATGATCCACAGGACACCTCTTTCCCATTCCCAGTCCATTCTTCACTCTGCTTTAATCATATGTGAGATCAGTCTTATCCTTGTCAGACTCTAATCAAAGGTTTGATACCTGATTAAGGACATTTGGGATACAGAAGGGAGAAAATCCCTCCTGGTAGAGATTTTCACAGCGGCAGGAAAGCCTCTAGATGGCAGAAGTGCTCCACATAAAACTCGAGACCTTAATTAAGCAACAAGCTTCAGAAGGATTGTGTGCCAGCTGTGGGGAAAAGGTGCACTGGTTATTGACTGGTCCACTGACCTCTTCCTCCTCCTCCAACTTTAATTGCTGCAGCAGATGATCTGTGCTTTACAGCGGCATGGACGTGATGCCAAACGGGGGCTGAATGAGGCTGTTCGTGAATGTAGTTTTTGCCTCTCTGCGAAATGACACTGCAGTTGTTGTGTTTTTTGCTTTTGTTTTTGTTTTTGTTTTTTTTTTTTAAAGGTGAGGCAAAAGGCTTTTGGCAGCTGGCAGTATCTGGAGTTCAGAGTTTGGGCTGTCTTCGGCTTGCAGTTAATGTCACCCCTGAAACTTCCCAAGGAGCTGCATCCCTTGTGATGCTTTGTGACTAGCCTTTGGGAGGTCATCAGCAGTCTTCAGTCACTTCAGAATTAAAAACCTTATCACCTGTAGAGGTGGACAGTACAGATTTTGAGGTCTTTTGACTTTAGAAACAGTGCAGAAGTTTTCAGTGCCCTTATCTCTCTGACAGAGCTGTCAGCAGCTCCTGTTGTAATCAGTTACACTGGAAGAAGCCAGTGAGTTCTGTCACTGAAGCAAAGAGAAGAAAATCCTTTTGTAAATCTGGGTTTTAAGCAGTATTAATGGTTGACACACTGCTAACTTCTTTGCCTGTGAATACTCTTACAGCTTGCCCAGGAGTTCCTTGCACAGTCACCTAGAGAGAAAACCCAACTGCTTGGGCTTGCATGCAGAAAAAAGCCCATCTCTGCAGTCACACCCAGGTCTAGGTAGGAAACAAGTTGAGATTTCAGTTTTCTGACTCAAAGGAAGGCCTTTTGATGTTGTCTTTTTTTTTGGTTGATGACTAAAAGCAATTAGATGGTACTCGAAATGCTTGGATGGGACTTGAGTCTGCCATATGGCAGGCGTGTCCTAACGTCTAGGCAGCTGCAGGGATAAAACAGTCTTTCTTGAGATTAGCATTAAGTATATTAAGCAGGGGGGAGACTTGAACCTTTTTCTTCCATACCCAGTGTGAATGTATACAAAACATGTCCAGCAAGACAGATTGAGACCCAACCCCACAAACAGGAGTGTGGGACACTCCTAACAGTGGGAGATTCTGGTGTTAGTCCCAGGTCCAAAGCAGGAACCCCTGCCCACGGTGATGTCTGGCCAGTTTTAATTTGGCACCAACACAGACGACTCCACGGGCTCCTGCCTCAGGCTCTGAAACCAGTGCCCCAGACTGGCTGAGCCCAGCAGCCGTCACATACTCCTACATACTCCTCCAGATGTTTGTGATAACCATGAGTCATCTGGGCTTCAGTTTATCTGCCACAGAAAAGCACTGTGGCAAGAAAACAAGCATAGCGAGATCTTTTTTTTTTTTTTTTTTTTTTTTTTTTTTTTTTTTTTTTCAGACAGTTTGCTTTTGACAGCATGTAAAAATGAAATGCTTTTCATGACAGCTTTTGCCCACCAGGTCTTCCTTCCTTTCATGGACTCTAGGGGTGGGCCAGGAACCAGGCAACAGTCAATAATATTGATTGTAGATTACAGCCTTGGTGGTATCTCAATGGAAATCTTGTAGTGAACTATCAAGTGCTGTTCGGCTGCATAAAAAGTAGGCTTAAGTTGCCCCAGGAAATTCTGGCCTTGTGTTTGTCACGTAGCAAAAACTGAGCTCATCATTTCACAGCTCCAGCAGAAGGAGTTCTTGGGCAGTCTCGTGCGGCCAGTGGGACCTCCTGAACACTGTCTTCATAGCCATCCTGGTAAACTTTCGTGGGTCTGTCTGTCTGTATTTTCCCAGGAATGCTGACCTTGTTTACTTGGCTTTCTCTTTTTAAGGTGCCATTTGTACCTCAAGCAGCAGATTTTGCATTCTAAGTAAAGGACTTCAGTACCTGAAGTACCTGACCTGGAGACTCCCAGAAGTCCTGCAACAAGATGGATGCCACTAGTAAAGACAGATATACTCAATATAGCCAGCCAGGCATCAGTGAAGAGGTGGCAGACCAATTTTCAAGGCAGTCTAGTGATTCAAGTGACTACTCGAGCTCCCCCATGGGCCTATCCACCACATATATCAGTCTGAGTGACCACAACTTCACTGCTATTATTAGCATTACTGTCTAGATAGAAGCCACTGACACTATTTCTGCAGCCTCAGAAGCCTTTGTCCTTGTTCTAAACATAACCGTGCTAGCTATGGAAGACAGAATTGTTTGTCTGATTAATCTTATATTTTTTTTATCCATACTAACTGCTAAATCAATGCATCATCATGAGGTTTGAGGGCTGCTAGCCAATTCGTCAAGTAAGAAATAAAATAAAGATCTTTGCTGTATTTTATCCAAAAAGAAAAAAAATATATATATATATTTACGTTTTTTTAAACTGACCTAGATTTTAGGCCTGATGTGGCTAGAATTTCAACAGTCAAAAGGTATTTACCTGGTTTCAGATAGACTTGTCTTCATGGTTGACTGTGCTCTGTTCTCCAGCCTTGCATTCCAGAAACAACTGCATGTCAGGGAAAGGTGAGCTTTTTTCAAGGGCTCTATGTGGGGCACAAATATTTCACTTTCTTCAACAGATTCTCTCCTCGCTTTTTATTCAAATCCTCAAAAGGTTAAAAATAGAGCCAGGAGTTTGTACTTTGTGTTGTTCTTCTTTTGGGGAAAGTTTTGCATTGCGGGCAGCTTGGCCAAGGTTTAATAAAATGACTAATGCTCTGTAGTGATAAAAACGAAATCCTCACTCCCATTCACATTTAGAGGACACTTGAATAGCTGTTACTTGAGGCTTGAATTAATCTGAGAGTTTGTTAGAAGAAACACATACTGCATTTTTGGCAGCATTTGATAGTTTTAGAGTGCTGTTCCTTCTGAGAGCCTGTCAAAGCACAAAACAACCTCCGTGAGTGAAGCCCTTGAGAAGCTGGAGGTTGCATTACCCCCATATACAAGCCAAGAAAGGGAGCCACTGCGCTCGTGACAGAGCAAAGCCAGGGACAGAAATACAGACAGGATGCCCCCTTCAATCTCCTCCTCTGTTCTGAGGGCACCCTGAATACCTTTCAGGATACCTCCCTGATACCTTTCAGGAAGTTGGTAGGATCTGTTTTAAAACTGGTTGGGTTTTTAGCCTCCCTTATTCCCCAAGCTCACTCCTGTTAGGATTACAGTCTTCTAACTTCATGCTTAAAGCTATTTGTTGTCTTGTTCTTACATGTTGCTTGCTAAATTCAGCAGTTCTTTCCTGGTTGGGCCTCCCAAGGTTTATATACCCATGCAAACATCACTTCTCTAAGATTTCATTTTCTGAATTTGAACAAACCTCCCTTATTGTAATTTCCACAGAACCAGCTTTAAGCACATTCCAGCATGTTAGTGGGGCAGTGGGATTTGCCCAGGGAGTCTGAGGCTGGGGATAGACACAAAAGTCCTTGGGAAGTGGCACTTTAGATTGTGAATTTTCTGATGGGTGTCCTGGGGCTGGTGTGGAGACACACGGAAAGGTAGGTTTCCTAGTGAATGTCCTCTATAGGAACCTAACCCACCCCCAAAAAACAATCTGAATAAAATTGCGTTGGAGGTTCAGAATTTTATTTCAGAGCCTAGAGATCAGTCTGATTTTCTCCTTGTCTCACCGAGACCCTGCTGAGGGATGAGCTCTGGGTACCTGCAGATGGTTTCTGTGAACACAACTGGCAGTGCTGCAGCAACCCTGCGCTACTCAGTCCTAAGAGAACGTGCACATACACAGAAGCATGGATGCATACAGTGACCATTGTATTTACACATGGGGAAATTACTGTTTTCTACTCTCTTATATGTAAACTTTTTCTTAATTCAGAGGTAAGCAAACATACCCCAGTAGAGTTCCAACACATTACCTTCTTTTATTTTGTATATCTAAATATTTCACAATGAGGATAAAATTATCTGAGCTTTGGTCACCTTGTGCAAATAACTTCATATATACCATTTACTCCAAAACTGTGTGGTATATACAGATGATGTAGTTCTAAAGTCTATTATCATGTACTGGTTTTCTGTAGGCTCTAGTCTTAAGCTCCATGCAGAAGAAATGATACTTAATAGACAAAGATACAATACTTTGTCTTTCCCTCATTACCTAGTAGATGATATTGTTCACTACAGAATATTATTACAATATTTTTGTAAAAAGTCTGTGAATGCTGTACAAAGGTTCATTATTTTTTCCTCACTTCCATGAGGTTTTGCATTTCTCCAAGTTCTTCCAAAAGTTTAGCAATATAATTCTAAATAAATACATAAATAAAAAATTCAATCTAGAAATCATACCAAGGTCACAGTATATGGACAAATCACAGAATTTTTCTGCTTTGGTGGGAAATTCATTGAAAGATTATTAGTTGGTAATGCCATAGAGAGTGTGATTACTCCATGTAGGTAGTGCTGCCTCATCTGTTCAGATGGGCTTCATGAATCATCTTTTTTGCATTTTCAAACAGGGAATCAAGTCAGTGGGAGTTTAACATCAAACGTATCTATAAGAAAGCCAATTTAAGAGACAAAATCTTTTTTCTTCATGGTACACAACAGCATGTAGAGGCACTTGCAGGCCAATAGCTCAGATACAGGGTGCCTTTTGACATTTTAAATTCCTTTGTAATCTACACTGAGTTTGAAAAAAACTTGAAATTTTACTGTGAAGGTGGAATTGTAAAAACATTTGTTGGTCAGACCATGACACTGGTGTGCCAGACACTCTAGATGCATACATGTTAGTGTTTTAATTTTGGTCAAGGGTAATTTAAAATGACTCTCTTGATCATCCTCATTGACTGCTTTCCTTCTGGGTGAAACCTAATTAAAGGATGTGCTTTGGAGGACACCTGATGTTTTCCAACCTGCTGGTAGACACAAAGTCCACCAAACCAGGCCAGAGCTAACCCTGTAAACTCTCATACTTTGGGACTTGGTCCCTCAGCACTAGCTGTTCTGTTCTACGTGTTCATCCCTTGCCAGTGCAGACATAGCCTCAGGCTGATGTCTGTGCTCAAATACCTACTTCAAAGCAAAGCTTTCCATGTGTGTGTGATCACCTTGGATCTAGCTGAGTGGGGACTTGACCCTCCTGCTGCTGTGGTGTGCTTATTCCCTTACCAACAGGTCCTGTTTTTCTCAAAATAGAGACCATGAAAGCCACCTGTGCAGTCTTTTGCCTTAGATAAAGTGCCACCATGCCAAAACATTTGGAGCATCTCTAATTAATGTGCTCTGATCAGAGTTATCACTGTTTTCAGCTGAAGTGGCATGTACACAAATCAGTGCCCCAGTGCTGCAGGCTCAGCCAGCCAGAAAATGAAGAATCCAGCATTAGTGCCTTTGCAGGGTCTGCACTGTGCAGTTTGCTTACCGGGCGACAGGAGCACTGCGACTGGGTCAGCTCCTTCTGCGGTTTCTCAGGGCAACAGTCTGCTGCTGTAGCTGTTTTTGCAGTCTCCAGCCCTGTAATGGGTGCACTTCATTTGCAGCTGTTGGAAAGTACTGACATGACAAACAGTGCTTTCTGCCATTGCACAGCATTTATCCATGCCCAGAATGTATCCAGCCTGTGTACTCTGTAACTGTGCTCAGCAGTCTGTGTCCTTACGTTGAAGGTTGTCTGCATCCAAATCTCAGCAATTATATAAAAATTCAAGCAACCTCCTTCCTGAGCATATGAAAATTATCATTTCTCAAAGTCTTATACTATTTGATCAAATTTTAAGATATATGCCTTAAGATAGGAAGAAGCACTCGCCTAGATTGCCATCTCCAGTCAGTTCTGTGCCTCTCCAAAGTTTTTCCCAGTCCTCCCTCCTAAATGTAAATGTCCAGAGATTTTAAAGTGAAAATTAACAGAGTTTTTGTTTATGAACAAAAGAACATATCTTTCTCCCACTTAATGCTGAAGAATGATGTAACTCTTTCAGCTGGCATTTTCTTCTCCAAGAAAGGTACAACCTCACTGTCACCAAAATCACACTCAAGCCAAGTGATTCTTAAAAACAGTGACAGCTGAACAACATTATGAGGGTCTTCCAGCAAGAGACATCACCCTTATGAAACATAAGGAAATGTCTACCTCTAAAATTGGGACATGACATGGTTTTCCTAAATGTACAGAAACATCTGCCTTAGGGAGCTGGTGTAGCTGGGTGCCTGGGGAAGGTGGTTCCTTGCTCACTGTACAGTAAATGGAAAATGGTGAGCTCTTAGAGAAGCCAAAGATACTCTTCAGAGCAGGAGTCTGGCCCAGAAACTGCAAATTAAGCTCTGGAGGGGTTTTTCTTTCTCATACTCATCTTTCTTTATGGAATTTGATCAATGCACTTGAATTAGGAGTTGCCTTGGACTCCCTTTACAGTCAGAGGAGAGGAGGCACCTGCAGAAGGTATTCAGACAAATTGAGAAGGTTTGGCCCTCGTGGGTTGAAGTGCTCCAAATTGCCTGAATGTTTCTATATTGCTGGGTTCAGTCTTACTGAGCAAATTTTCCTCTACGATCTCACAGTAAGTTTTATAATATCCAAGGACAGTGGTACATTGAAGAAAGTATTTTTTAATAAAGTTCCACTCAGATTTTTTTTCTTTTCTGTCAGCTATAATAGCAATAAGAAAAGGAATTAAAGTACACTTGTGCATCAATCTTTATGGTAAAACATGGGGAAAATCCTATTTAAAGAGCATTTTGTATTTGAAATCACATTGTGGCCTTTAATAGACTGAACCTCCTAAGGAGAAAGTTATCTGTGCTACAGCTTGTGAAACCCAGGAGCAGTAAATCACATGGACTGACTGATACTCAACCAAGGATTCGAAAACAAACAAAGCATTAAACAGTAGCAACATTGACAAGGATATATTACAGTCTTTACTGCAAGGAGGCCTGAAAACTTAAAACTCATTAGCATGATGCTTATCTTCAAAACAAAGCTCAGGGCCATCTGAGGCATTATAGATCAGTGAACTTTATTATGTTAGCAGGGAACCTGATTGAGGGTTCAGTTAGGGCTAGAATAGCACAATGCTCAGGCAAGTATAGCTTCTCTGGATCAAAGCAGCACTGTTTCTCTAGGACAGAAAATGTGCTTCTCTACCTTGTTAGAGCTCTTTTGAGTATTAATACCAGGGACCCAGTGGAAACAGTATACTTGGATTTTCAAAAGACTTTTTGATAGGAGACCTCATAAAAGAATATTAAAGTATAATTGAGAACCGTCAGGTAATGCACATTAGTAAAAATAGGCTAAACTTCTGATAGGCTGATGTGCTCTGATTTTTCAAGGTTTCTCTGAGGAGAGAGACATAAAAGTCACCATGCAGAGCTCTGAGCAGGGATGTACAGCAATAGTCAGAAAAGCAAAGAAGGCCTGAGTTATCAAACAGAAAATGGTATGAGGACCCTAGGCTACACTTGGAAATTGACACTGAATTCAAGCAGTGCCCCATGCCCTCTTTGACTAATACAAATAACAGTGAGCCAAATCCATACAAGATCAAGTAAATATTTTCCCTCTTCCTTCTCTCCTGCCAGCTTCCCAACGATCCAAATGTATGGGTCAAGAGGAGGATGTGCACAGGGGAATGGGAGAAAAAAACAGGGAGCAGCTGTTGGGCTTGCTGCCTCCAGGACTTTGGCCATGCCATACTGAGAGCAGCTCCAAAGAGAATTATACTTCAGCAAATTGTAGGTTAGTGATAAGCAGTATGGTTCCTGTGAGTCTGTAGGCAGAAATGCTTCAAGATGTGGTTGATTTTTGGCATCTTTGTGCCTTGCGGTGGTTAATTCTGCATTTTCAGGGGTATAGCGTTCACTGGCCAGTTATTTTAACAGGCTGTGTTTTGTACAATTTAAGCACAGATTTCCATCAGTGGTTTTTGTAGCAGTGTGGGATCCTGACATATTTATTGTGGATTGACTATATTATTCACATATTAAAAAATCATGGTAATAACATACTGTTTATATATGACATTATTAAGTGATTCTGTAGAGGTCTGGTATAATAAGCTAGAAATCCAAGTGGGGAGGTTGGAAAATTTCAAATTAATTCACTGGCTTATTCATTTTCATTATTTTAAGTAATAGCAATAACAAATATCACTATTTCTTAATCAGAGTAACCCCAGTAGGTCTTAAAATGCTTTATAAAGAAGGAAGATCTCATTATCCTGTCTTACTGATGGGAAAACAGAGGCACAAAGTAGCAATTCCTAAAACTAGAAAGTAAGCCTATGTGTTTTGGATCCCAGGGCTTAGAGCTACCCGATAAGCTGTATCTCATAGACACATTTTCCTCAAAATGTCTGTTGGTGAAAGATATATTATTAATATAGTTATTTTACAAATGTAGTCATCTAGATTCAGTGATGTTATAATTTTCTACCTTAATGCTGAAGTCTATACTCAAAAATCTCAGCATCAACTGGAACTAAATACAGTTTTCTGGTACTGATTTCAGGATAAAATCTCTGTTCACAGATCTGCAAAAATGAATATTATTAGAGCTGGCCCAAAAGCAGTGCTTCTGCTTTATAGGAAATTTCATTTCTTGAAAGTCTGAATTTGAAAGAAAACATAACATTTCCAAATTTTCTCTCAAATTGTGTCTCTCCAGACCTTGTAGCTATCCAGTGAAGTTGGAGTGCTGCTTGGCTACAGCAGATAATAAGTCTAATGAAGTTGTCAAGACTGTTAGCGTTATAGAACACCCTGGGAGCAGTGATGCTGCAGCTTCCAGGATACCTAACCCAAGGGCAAACCCAGCAGGAGTTAATTTGATGAAAGTCTGTCAAACCTGAAATGCTTCAAATGAATCTTTCCTTCTCTGTAAATCTGCATCTGCTGATGAAAAGTTGTATTGCTGGAAAATTTCTGTCCAGCTCTAAACATTCTGCTATCCCATATGGAGCCCAATGCCTATGGGAGTTGTGGTGAGAGATCTTTTTCCAGGATGAAGAACATTTTGTGTCCTTGTTTATTGTGAAATTGCGTTAATAAATATTTTCTGTAATTAGTTTCAACTGTAATACATTAATCAATTTTTTTTTTTTTCAGTGTGTCACAGTAGAAATGTGATAGCTTTAAAAAAGACATACTTCTCTTTATATCTGAGCCAAAGTTCAGTTCATATTTATATGCACAACTGAGCACAGCTAAGGATGCTATGAAGACTCAAGTTATCAATTGGATATGGTGTAAAGATCTTAAGGCATAACCTCTAAAGGTCACATAGAAAGCAACTGGCCTGAAAAGTAACTAAGATCACTAAGACAGTCAAATATGTGAATATATCTTAAAATTCTTTGTATATGTCATTTAATATACTGATCATCATAAAAATGGGAAAAAGAAGCCCTGTGATTTACATCGCCTAAACAACTTAACTTTAGTTTCCCTATTATGTCCTGATAGACTGAAGAGAACAATAAATATTTTTCATTGTTAGAGGGTAAGCTGATCCCTCAACCTAGCATTTCTTACTCTCTATGATGCCTGTCGTGTAAAAATTCATTATGTTGCTTGGTTTATGTAGAAGTCTGCAATTTCCACATTTTTGGGCAGGCTTCCTGTATTCTCAGTATCATTTGCATGTCTCTTTCAGGTCTTAATTTAAGAGAGTCATCTCTTAGGGATCCTGCAAGCAGTTGTACACAGCATCCAAACAGCCTCCTGGAAACCAAGCTACTAATTATATTGCAACATGAGCAGAGCTTATTAAAAGAAAAGAGTTTTAAAACCAGAAAAAAATCTACATAGCTTCCATTATGCTTGCAACCTTATGGTACCTTAAGGTAAGTCATAAACGAATGCCACGAATTAGAGGCCCTTTTCTAAAATGCTGTTACAGAGAATTTTTTTTTTCTTTTTGTTTTGTTTTGTTTTGTTTTTGACAAGTCCTGTATTCACAGTAAGGGAGTAAGCTGTTATCTCAGCATCCTCAACAGCTCTGAGAAATTTGCCAAGAGGCAATTTATCACCAGACATGACCGAGGTTGAAAGGCAACTCTGGAGATCATCCGCTCCAATCTCCCTGCTGAAAGCAGGGGCAGCTACAGCAGATTGCTCAGGGTCATGTCCAGACAGGTTTTGAGTGAGATACTCAAGGATAGACACTCCACAATCTCCCTGCATGTGTCATCCTGGACAGTATCTTTATATTCCTCCTGGGTCACCTAACCTTGCTCACAGCTCTTGTATCCTTCCTTTCCTTTCCTTCCTCCCCTGCTGGCAGGGCACTGACCTACTCAGTAGTTCCAGATTCACAAGGGGAGTGGAAGCCTTGCTCCTGGTGCCAGAAGTCACAAGGTTGGTCACTGTGAGAGTCTCCATTTCCCAACCAGGCAAGTTCAGACTCTCCCTATGTCTCTGTACAGTTGGGTGCTCAGGCTTTTTACCTGTGGGCTGTTAGGTGGGTCTACAGAAAGCTTTTGTGATGACCCCAAGCTGTGTGGTGTGGTCAATGTGCTAAAGGGAAAGGATACTATCCAGATGGACCTGAGCAGGTTTGAGAGGTGGGCCTGTGAGAACCTCATGAAGTTCAATAGGGCCAAGTGCAAGGTTCTGGGATCTGGGGCAATCCCAAGCACAAGTATGGGCTGGGTAGAGAATGGACAGAGAGCAGCCCTGAGGAGAAGGACCTGGGGTTGTTGGTTGATGAGAAGCTCAACATGAGCTGGCAATGAGTGCTTGCAGCCTGGAAAGCCATATTCTGGGCTGTATCAAAAGTAGTGAGGCCAGCAGAGCAAGCAAAGGGATTCTCCTCCTCCGCTCTGCTCTTGTGAGACCCCACCTGGGGCGCTGCGTTCAGCTCTGGGGCTCCCAGCACAAGAAGGACGTGGAAGTATTAGAATGAGTTCAGAGGAGGCCCACAAGGGCTGGAGCACCTCTCCTATGAAGACAGGCTGATGGAATTGGGATTGTTCAGCCTGGAGAAGAGAAGGCTTCAGGGAGACCTTACAGCGGCCTTCCAGTGCCTAAAGGGGGCTGCAAGAAAGCTGGGGAGGAACTCTTTGTTAGGGAGTGTAGGGATAGCACAAGAAGTACTGGTTTTACATTAAAAAAGGTGGACTTAGATTAGATATTCACATAAAATTATTTACACTAAGGGTGGTGAGGCACTGGACCAGGTTGCCCAGAGAAGCTGTGCCCCACCCCTGGCAGTATTCAAGACCACATTGGATGAGGCCCTGGGCAACCCGATCTAATGGGTGGCATCCCTGCCCATGGCAAGGGGGTTGAATTTAGAGGGTCTTTAAGGTCCCTTCCAATCAAAAAAAAAATAATAAAATAAAATAAAATAAAATAAAATAAAATAAAATAAAATAAAATAAAATAAAATAAAATAAAATAAAATAAAATACTATGATTCTATACATGTTTTCTTTCATGCTGTATCCCAGACTTTCTCTGGAACTGCCCTAGTCCTCTCCAGTCATATTCTAAAAACCTCAGAGGCCTTAATGGGCACTATTAATTACTGATTGAAGAGCAGCTCCACATTTATAGTGCTGAGTGGTTAGGTAGCACCCCACTGGGACTGCAAGAAAGGATTAATCCAGACAAATAACTGTCTCATCTGCCCACGTTAGTGCTATAAAATATGGGAAATATTATATGTAAACAGAAAAAGAAATCACAATAACAGGTCAAAATTTGTTGTCAAAATTTGTTTCTAATTCCAGTTATTTATTCTGATTCCAACAATATAGAAGCAATAGAAAACTTCGTCCAGGCTAACCTGGAATTTGTTTGAAGTTTTTCTGACATGGGAGCTGATGTGGTTTGGAGTCTTGGTCCATATGCTCATGGGAGATGGCATAAGTACCATTCTATTTCAAAATGCAGTCACAAGAGCAATGAGAACAATGAAATACAGTTGTTTATGTAATATATAAAACTGACACTCATTCATACTTGACAAAAGCTCCCATGACAATTTTTAGAAGTTCCCATTATTCATATTTGGATGTAGAGTTCAGTTTTAAACTACAATTTAGGAGAAGGAACTCTCACCTAACTACCCACGGAAATAGATGCCAGGGGCTGAAATACAGGAGATGATTTAGAGAGAGAAGTAGGAAGCAGGGACTGTTTAACACCTAAGGAATTTAAGGACAACAGTCTCAGCAAAAAACCTTTGTATGCCAAAATCAATTAGCTTTCAGAACTGGAACTAAAGCTGCTGAAAGCACTGGGGCTTCGTTGTTTTCCTCTCTTTCTACCTGTTCTCTGTTCTCAGAGGAGGTTAGTTTTAAATGGCCTTGTCAAAACCTAATTGCAGTTTTGTAATGGCTAATTCCCAGGCTATTTAGGCACTGAAGAATCGATTCTCAGATGTGTCTATGAGGAGTTTGTTAAGGGATGGAGGACACTGCTAAGATCAATCAGCTTCCTAGTTTTTAACT
This sequence comes from Aythya ferina, assembly GCF_964211825.1. Lineage (NCBI taxonomy): Eukaryota > Metazoa > Chordata > Aves > Anseriformes > Anatidae > Aythya > Aythya ferina. The sequence goes on along the minus strand of NC_140297.1, from coordinate 146,926,586 downwards.
CGCACAGGAAATTCAGGTTCAAATATCCGTTCTGGTTGATTGATCCTGTGTCTCAGAGACGTGCCCTCACTAACCAGCTTTATTCTTGCAAATTTGTGACTCTGTAAATTAATTAAATGTTCAGTAGATGAGAAAGGAAGAGTCGCATTGAAACCTTGACTCACATTAGCCTGTGGTCTGTGGACTGGAATAAGGACTTCTGCCCTGTTCTCCTGTATCTCGTATGTGAGCTTCAGCCATAAGCAGTTCCAGTGGGACACATAAAACTTCCTACTGGGCATTTCAGCCTTAGGTCCATGCACACACCTACAAGATCACACCTATCTGGGGAGACAACTGCTAGTTTGAGAATCTGACTGAGATCAATGTCCCAGAAGGCTGATTGCTAATGGAGGAGCAGCTGGATTTCTGTATAACTGTAAGCATCTCCAGGTAAGTAGTGGAGAGCAGGTGCACTGTTGGCGGCCAGAGAGGATATGAGAACATATGTGCTTTGCGATACTGGATTCAGGTCTTACACAGCATGAAGAAAATCTTGTGACTACTTCTGCACCTGAGCCCATCTCTCTTACATTTTAAGCTAACCACACAGTATTTCATTTTTCTAATGTTTGATAAATCTACCTGAGATTTGTGAGAAAGGAAAGAAGGACTAAAGCAAAGGATTTATATATATATATATATATATATATATATATATTTAAAGGTCATGGAATTTGTTAGCATGGGTATTTATTGGACATAGATCAGTGGAATAGAAAATTATTACAGCTGGATTCAAGACATCTGATGGCTGGGGCAAGATGCCTCTCTCAGGCAGAGTGGCTATGTCAATGCAAGAGTTTTGTGGGATTTAAAAGACTTTAAATTGACAAGGGAATGTTTTACACATCCAAGAGTTGGGTGACAAAATTCAAATTTTGCTATATTATCCTTTGTTAGTCTAGTCACAAGAAACTTCAGGACATGTTAATATTTTGTCTTCAGACTGTGCTCAACAGAAGTTTTAGGGAGAAGAGTAAAAGAAAATTTTAAAAGGGTAAAATCAAGTAACCTGGCAAGAAAGTGTGAGATTTTAAAATTCCCTTATAAAATGTCAGAATGTTGTTCACTGCCCTGTTATTATTTTAAATTGTCTCTTTTCTTTTCCCCCCTTTTTACAAAAGGTTCCAATAATTGTCCTTGATTTGCCCTTTTGAAGTCCAGAGGAATGATGTTTCAGGTGAATTTCCATCTGTCCAGCACTTAGAAGATAGCATGAAAGAAGACAAATAACTCCATTGTAGTGGAATAACTACAGAGAGCTGTGTCTGCAAGGGCTGGCTATTCACCAATCCCATTTCCACTTACTGCTGCTTAGTGCTTCTTTTTATTTTATTTTAATTTTATTTTATTTTATTTTATTTTATTTTATTTTATTTTATTTTATTTTATTTTATTTTATTTTATTTTATTTTATTTTATTATTTTATTTTATTCATTTTACTTGTAAGCAGAGGGAAACTCTACTATAACTGAATAAATTATAGTGAAATAGCAAGATTTAGCAATGCTTGCACTGTTCAGCTCTGACATACACTGTGAAGGTTGGCCAAAAGAATTCAACCATGACATGTAAATCAACATACAAGGAAATTCAAGTCCCATCAGAGTGTGGTTAGATTAAGCCCCAAAGAAAAAAAGACTTTCCCATGTCTTGTCATAAATAATTATCCCTTTAAATAAAGCTGTATACATTCTCATTAGCAATGTAAGTATAAATCCCTTTTATTGCACCTCTGCTGAGAAAGAAAAAAATAAGAGAGAAATGAAATCCTGGAGCCCAGTTTTGAATTACTTTTCCCAGCATCTGCCAGAAGTGGTTTTGTAGTCCACCATGCCTTGATAGTATATTCTGAAGGCACTTTTATTATTTTTGTCCCTGTCGAGCAGTAGTCCCCTGGATGTCCTTTTAGCCCTGCCTGGATGATTCCTGTGGTAGTTCTTGACAAAAATTGGGCTGTACACTGTAGAGATTGGAGGGGAGGAGGGAGGGATTTTCATCTTCAATTTGTCAAGCATTTGTCTTTTAAAGCAAAATTGAGAGTAAGAAAAAATGTATCAGTGGTTTCTTAATAAAAATTATCTCATACTGAAGAGCAGTTAGCACTGTCTGGAAGCCCAGCAGAATTGCTTTCATTTTAAAACTCAAACTGGCTCACTCATTGGTGAATAGACAGCATTTATTGAACCAGTAGAAAAAGTGACAGGGCTGAAAATCAAGGAGACAGTTACACTTACTGGTCTAGCAACCACAGCATGAGACCTGAATGTAGTTACTGGTATTCTATTTGAAGAAGAATTAGCCAAGCGTTGGGTACTTATTCGAGCAATAACATAAGTAAGAAACTGAAACATAAAAACGGGAGATATTCGTCTCACTTGCTGAAAATAAGTTGGTGAATTCTAGTTTAAAGGACATATCATATAGAACACTCAAATACTAGCAGGCACTTTTTTTGTTCCCCATCTTCAAGGACAACAACAAGAACAACAGCAACAAAATAAAACATTTTTTTTGTTAACTACTGCTTGCAGATTTGTACTCAGCTAAGCATGGTGTTCAGTTTGTACCGGGAATGCAGCTTGTTATGCTAATGGCTCTGTGCTCTGCGAACCCTGTTTATTGAGTTAAGCACTATACTGTGTCTCACATTTTGAAAGTCTCATTCCAGGTTCCCACTATCCTAATTCAGTGTTCATGTTCTCAACATGCAGTAGGTTGTCGGCACATTTTTGCACCTATAATGAGTTATCATCTCTCCCTGGGGATAAAAGTGCACACGGTGTTCCTTCGGTCACGTCTAATCTTTCTGAGGAGGAAGAGAGGTGATTAAACTTGCTCTCTACCATCCTGTAGATAGCAGAAGACATTTTTCTCTTTAACTTTTGGTTTGCCCTAGAAAACAAGCAGCAGCTGAATGTGAAGCTCTCTCATTTTGTGGTTAAAAATGATGCTTTCCTAACAGCTAGTAGTGGGGTGGTTGTTATTACAGGGTTGTTTATTTCCTGCTAATCAGCTGCTTGCCTCCAGTAGAAATGCTTGTGAAGCAGAATTATTCGTCTTTGTGAAAAGGTTCTGTAAACTGTTTATTGAAGTGAATCCTTACAGCAATGAAAACAATTCTCTGGTTTTACGCTGGTCCCTGTGGCAGCACATAGCTTTTCCCCAGTCATACTTGTGTCTACGCATTTCATTTCTTCGAGAAGAGCGCATTCAGGAACTGCTTGACGAATGTTTGCAAATGGAGCATCCCATGCTGTAAATAATCTAAATGCAGTGGTTGAAGGTAATTTTATCCTATTTCTGATTTCATGCTCTTCATTTTTCAGTCAGATTTCTGGAAATTCATGCTGGCAGATTATTTGGATAAACTAAGTACTCAAAAGAATTTAAATTACAAAGCTATTTTTCTTCTTTGTAGAAATGCTCACTCCGAAGGTTACAGAATAACATCCAATTTGCCCTTTTTCTGTGTTGTAAAGACTGATTTTCCCCTCCAGTCTCAAAATTCAGTCTCCAGTCTTAAAACTGAGCTGAATTTTTGTTGAGATTTACAACATCATCAATAAGCCCAAGGCATCCAATCTACATTCTAGATTACCAGTCACATTGTACAGATGAGTGTGGCAGCAGTTTCTGTAGGTGATGTAAATGTGAGAGTCCAGCATGAATTTCAGAAACGAAGGGGAAGTCATACAAACACCTTCACCTGGAACTTGCAGAAATAAGGTTCTTCGACACAGAGCAAACACAGGACAGAGAGGGATAAATGTGCACCGTCATATGGACTATCTCAAATCAGTAAACAGTCCAGTCTGACACTGGTATATTAAGAAAAGAGCTGTTCCCTTAAATGAATGGTTAGATGCAGGAGCAGCCTCCCTGGAAGTATTGTGAAATCTCATTCACTGGAGGTCTTTTAAAGCAGCTTAAACAAATATCTGTCAGGCATGTCTGGCATAATACATCCTGTCTCAGAGCAAGAGGAGAGACAAGACGACCTCTCCACAGTCTCTCCCAGCCCTATGTATCTACAATTCTGAAATGGCATGTTATTCATTAAAAGAGAGGTTTGTTTATGATGTGCATGCCTGTTATTTCCGTAGACCAGCAATAGTGACAAGTTCTCAAGGTTTTGCTGTACCAGCATGAGGTTTATGGTGATGTCATGCCTGTGAAGCCGACACACCGCTGAAAGGAGTGCATGCAAAAATTAATGTAGCAACAGACAAGTGTTCTCTCCAGCCTACTCATGCAGTTTCAATTTATGATCAGTTGAATTGTCTTATCTTTAGCTATAGATATTTTGAATTCACTAGTGGGTTCTAATATTGTTTGCCAAATACAACAGTTGCTGTTCAATGCACTTCTGACTATAACAAAGAAAAGACCTGTGATGGGATTTTCAGCAAGTGTTTCATGCAGTTTAGCCTCCAGCACTTTATGAATATAAAGCTTTAACAAAAAGCCTGTATTGCTTTTTATTATTTATTTATTTATTTTTATGTTTTGTCTTCCTGATACATATTTTATAGCTTTGTGAAATAATACTGGCAACATGTTTAGCTTTCAAACTGACTGCAGCACAACTCTGCTATCTTATTTATACAGCTGCGCAAGTGAATATTTTATGCTGGCAATTATTATTGGAATTCCTTGAAAAATCTATAGCATTTATTCCAGTGACAAACTTTGAGTTTGAGGCTTTTTCAAGCTTCTGTGTTGCTTAGGGTAAGAGTCACTCATACTGATTTCTTACACACCCATATTTTAAACCGTAAGGAACTGTGTATTGATGAAGCTCATGCAGTCAAGAAGTGAATACTGAAATATGTATCTGTATCTGTGACTAATGATACTTTTATGTGATATAACCATGTCTAATTATATGGAAGCTGTTTTTCTCTGCCTGTTTCAGTAGTCTTCAAGATTTTTTGATTTGTATAGCCTGGAAAACTTCTAGTGAAGTTCAGCTGACTGAAATCGGCTTCTCAGTCCTAATGTGGACCACCCCTTAGTTCTTAGCTGTCAAGAGGTCCTTATCTACTTCCTTATCTGCAGATTTTAGCCAACTGTTCCTCTTTCACATCTCTGATGGAAAGACATGGAAAGAAATTAGTTATTACAAGAACTGCATGGTTTTCCCAGGCCAGCAACACTAATATTTTTCTCCTGAAGCACAGTTATTCATAATACAGATAGAGGAAAAACAGCACATGGTTTCCACTATCTGTCTTAAAAGCTGAATACAAATAAAAAGTTTAAAAAAAAAATCTAAAGCTGAATTCCCTTTTCTTTGCTCACTGTGGTCCTCACTTAGCTTCACTTCCTGGCAGAGACAGTTTCTGCCACGCATCTTCATTTTGCAAAGCTGGTGCTGATTTCATAGTTGTGTGACATTCCTTAATCTAGGTTTAGGGAAGGCTGCACATGTTCATGGAAGACAAGCATAGATTACAGAATCCTAAATTTGGATTAAGGCATCCTGTGCTGACAGTGCCTGAAGTCTGGCAGAATAACCATACATGGGAAATACCATACACGCTTGCTATGTTCTTACTTTTACCCAAATTTATTTTTAGGGGTGCTATTAAAAAGAGGATACTAGGCTAGGAAGACCTTTGTTCTGACCAAGCACTGCTCTGCTATGTTTAGTAGTTGTGCGACAGAAGTGGCTACCAGTGCATATGTGCCATGCACTGTAAGAAGAATTTCCAGCTGTTTTTTAGCAAACTGGGAATAAAGATTATTGGCCCCAGACTTTCAAGGAAGCTCTTTAAATTCTATATTAGAAGCACCTAATTTGGGCTTCTGTCTAATGTCTCTGTGTTTTCACAGTAGAGTGCAAGCTAACCCATCCAGGTGGACTGTCAGAGCAGAATCATCCTTTCCATGTTTCAAGCAATCTCTGGAGAAGTTTTTTGCTTTTCAGAAACTAGAGGGAGCTTTTGGGGCCTATCTGGGGCTGCAAGCTACAGAATCTCCCTCTGAGGGCCCCATCAGCTTTCAGATATGATGTCCAATCCGAAGGGGCATGGATGGCTCCATGGCTTGTGGGCAGAGAGGTAATATGCAATTATTGCTGAGGTCCATGAATCAAGGAAGTCAGAAAACTCCTTCCTGCTTTTATTTTCCTCTCTTTTATTTTCATAGCACCTTCCCTTCACCCTCCCCTGCACAGAACTGACCCCAGGACTCAATCTTGTACCACTGAAATCAACAATAGGGCTTTAATCAACTTGAGGGAATATCATAACCCATGTTCATTCAAGTCTATGGCAGCTTGAAATCCATCCTGCCCTGAGAGATAATGTACTTTTACCATCCAATTTCCTACACCAGCTGCAGGGGCTCTTTCATGTTGCTACTTTTCAATCTGTTCCATTTTGTCTCTGTTTTCTTGCCTTTGTTGAGTTTCTTCCACTCTGGCACAGTCACAGTGACTTCTGCAATGCTAATTCCATCATTGCTATCCAGTAAAGGAACATTGTGACTTTATGTGGTGGAGTTCAGAGTGTGTCTGCTCAATTTTTGTGTAAAGTATATCCAGAGCTTTTCTTTACCATAATGATTCACCTTCTTGTCAACCCAATGCATTTAAACTCTGCCTCTAGATAATGGGTTCATAGTGCCAAGTCAGTATCTGACCTCAGAAAGCCCTGGTACTTCATATTCTACAGGAAAAATCTGTTCCACCTAACAAAACAATAAATTCAAGGGCTTAAAAATACATTTTTGATAATTTGTGGTTCATTCTCAGCCTTCAACCCTCTAGTGTGTGGTTTCAACTTATCAAATGTGAAGAACGGTTTTACTAAATCCCTGAAGTCTCTATTCTTCTCAAATTAGTCCTTTGTTCTGTCAGCTGATTAGTTCCTAGCCACAATAAGAAAATAAAAATTCCTATATCTGTGGCCACAAAAATCTTTCAACAAGCTATAAGGACTTGCTGCACTTCTTAGCACAGTTCATTGCTGTCTTAGTCTCACAAGATAAATTCACTGAATCTAGCATTAGCTAAGGCTCACCCTTTTCTTATTAGAAATCACAAGAACCATAATTTACTCTGTCAAGTCAGTCCCAAGAGCCACCAACCCTATTCAAACATCAGGCACTGAGGACAGCTCCAGGTATGATGCTTGGGGTGTAACATAAAGGTTGGGCAAGGTAATGTACCCCAGAAGACCCTGAAATTGTCCTCATCCCAAATCTCAATTCTCCATCTCAAACTTTATGGCACCATGATAACAGTCTTCCTCTCTAGGCAGCAATCTCACCTTAAAAAGCCTTAAAGAAGGGATGGGCATCCAGAACTCACAATTTGTTTCTAGTGAGAACCTACAAATCTATATGGAGTTGACCTCAAGCCCTATAAAAGGGTCTATTGGATATCCCCTGATTCCCATGCTTCCCCAGGACTCAGGTGGTGTTTTGGTATGAGCAAAAATAGGACTATAAAGGTCTTTCCTTAGTTATGCACCTAGAGATAATGTAGAAAATAGCCATCTCAGTCATTTCTGGACATCTTAAGCTCAATCATTTTCAATGGAAAGAACATGTGTCCAGGATCTTTGGAAGAGCTAATATACCCAAAAGACTTCTTTACTTTCCTTGCAATTTAAAGTCTTGTTCATGAAGAAGTACAACACTAAAACATGGACATGAGGTTCTCTCCCCTGAATATGGCAGTGTAATGACAGTGAGTTAATGGATTCCATGCCAGCAGAGACCAAGACTGGGGTGATTAAAAGTGGCCTTGAGAGATGGGAGAGTGGAAGAAGGACCAAAGTGAAATAAAGGGCAGAAAAAGGACAGGGCCAGACTAAGTGCCTGAAAAGCTGATAACTACTTTACTCTGTTCTGACATCCTAGATGCCAAAGGAAGGATAGAAGCAATTTGCTCCACCAGCCAGGAGGTAGCTAGCCATGCTCATCCCTTACAGTCTCTCTGAGATGATGCTCTGTTATCTCCATCTCTGCCAGGATCATGTGTAAATGCACTCACCACCAGCAAAAGATTAATTGTTCCAGGAGTGTCAGAGTGAACCTGGAGAGCTTATTGCTCTACATTTTTGCAAGCAATGTTAGAGTAGACGTTCTGGTGTAGAGTAGATTTTCTGGTCTAGCAGATCCAGTTAGCCTATTCTGCATCTGATGTCCATGCCTGAAATAAGGCAGGTAGCTTGACACCAATAGGTAACAGTGGAAGAAATCATTGTGATAAGTCCCGTGGCAAGTGGCCAGCTTCATGAGGACATTCTTCCTCGGCACACCTCTCTTCAGAAAACATGCTGCTGACCTGTCCTTTGCAAGAAAAGGTCCTTGTCGAGGGAACCCCTGCGAATGCTAAGCTGGGAAAGGGCAGGCTGGACTCTGGAAGTGCTGCAGAGGGGAAAGCAGCCCTAAGTGGGTGGTGAGTGAAGCCTCCATCAGACAATGAACTGTCTCAGGAGTGGGGCAGCTCCTTGTGGGCCTTGGTTAATTTCCCTTTTGCCTGGCACTGTAGCATGCAGGAAAGGAGAATTAAGCTGTTAGCAGCAACAGAGATGGAAAGCTTGAAGCATCATGGATGCTGGGCTCTGGAAGGAAAATGTTTTCTGTCCTACTAAGGACAGATTTTATTTGAAATATCTCGGTATTTCTAATATGCCATCTTTGTATTCATGAATTCTGATTATTGTCTTTATGCTATATAATGCCAAAAAGGCAAAGTAGCACCTTTTTCACCTTGGTTTTGTTATCTGGTGGCAGAGGATCTTGGTTTGGTTAGTCCTGTAGGCAGGCAGGATGTTCAGTCCTGAAGACTGGTTTTACTTTGCCCTTCTGTGGAGACGGTCTGATGCGGGATTTGTCCACGGTATGAGGGACCTGCCTTCTGGGGGGCACTGCTGTGTGACGGTGCCGTCAGGCCAACACGAGAGCTGACAGAGCACCCTTCAAGGGACGTGTAGCTTTACAGAGAGAAACCACACATGGTTGCTTGGGTGTGATGTGACAGTGTGAACATGCAGGAAATTTGATCTTGCGGATATGTCTGGAGAGCAGCCTGGATACAGTATGAACCAGAGTCTGGGGAATTAGACCACCCTCCTTGCACAAGTGTTTGAGCCATGTGTAGCCTGAGGCACCCATGATTACCAAAATGTGGGAGAGAAGAGGAAATACTCTGTGAAAGAAGACAGCTATGAGTGGTGACATGAAGGGAAAGTGTTGGCACAGCACCAGCCTACTTGTGTATCTGGTCCTGGTCTTGTCAGCAAGACTTATTAGCCTGGGCACAGTGCCACACTAATGCTGCTTTTGGACCCATGCTAGATTATATCTGGCCATTTCAGAGTGTTAGCAGAGAGAGTACGGTTCAGCTTGCTCCTTCCTGTGTAGACGTGGCCTAAGGGGGTTGGAACAGAGTCACTCCTCATGGTGGAATTTGCTCAGGAGACTGTTACAGTTTTAATCAAAGAAATCTACCAGTTTATATTGACTAATAAGTGAAATAGCTCAATTCTGACTGAAATTTAGTAGGGTTAGTTTCTTTTTACCAAATCCAAGGACACTTCAGTTATTTTCAATCAAGAAAAAATTCATTAATTTGCCAAGAATCACACATGTATGTGATTTACGGTGTGGCCGATTAAGCTTGAATATCAAATGCTCTAGGCACATAATTCACGCAGTGCTGAACCTTGCGAGAGACTGACATAAATCAGCACTGAGGTCAAGCAGATATACAATACAGCTCCTTAAGAACAATGCAATTCACCAAGAATTCTTGTATTTATTTGTAATCTTCAGTCATCCATTCTTTACTATCTCTAAAAAAATATCAGCTTAATAGCAATTCTCCAAAAAATAAAGACATATTTTTGTCTCAAGGCAATCTATGGCATATAGTCCCATCAGGAAGGAAGGAGATTCAGTTAGAATACCGAAAGCAAGTGATTTGAACTATGGTTTGAAAGGCAAATTCACAGAGGGAATCTGGTTAGGGTGCAAATGTGCATATTAGGGCAATTAAACAATAAGTTCACAATTAAAAAAGTAGAGGTAGTCCTTTAGGTCCCAGTGTATTCCATATATACATCTCTTGTACCTGGGGTGACTGAGTTGGAGTCTAAAGCCAGGATTTTATTTACAGTATCTTTGTATACTTATATGTGCAAACAACTTAAGTTGCTAGTCACAGTAAACATGTCCTCTGGGACTGTGCAGTCATGCAATGGGTCCAACAGCAATTCTAGAAACATTTTTCTATTTTAAAGGTAATGTTAGGACAGCATGAGTATGTATTCCAAGTCCAGGAACTGCAAGTATTACAAATCATGCGAGAGATGGCTGAAATACAAGAATTCTGGTCCAGGAGGTGGTACCAGCTAAAATAAGACAAATCCAGTAAGTTTGCCACTTTTTTTTTTTTTTTTCTAAAAAAATAAAAATAAAAAAATAAAGGAGGATGGGTGTAAAGAAATGCATTATAGTTAGCTTTCTATTGTGTTGTATTAAATACCAAGTCCTGGATTCTTTTCTCGACATCTTCACAGTAAGTACCTTGATATCTAGACCAATACACTCACATTTTCTATATAAATGCATATAGCTAGGCTGTTCAGAATGAAACAGCATTACCAGAGGAAGGAACAGTGTTCTCCTGCACTGGCAATACTGAGGTACTTTTCTGCCTTTTCATATCACTTTGGTTGGAGGAGGATTTGAATCTGTGTCACTTATCCAAAAGGTACCCTTACTGAAAAAAAAAAAAAGACAGAAGAGCCGTCAACCACATAGCCCACTACACAGCCCCACTGCTTACACTTCTATGAAATCGTCTCTCAAGTAAGATAAATAGTGGATTAAAGACATGGATCCTGAAAGATCTTAGAAATGAAATAAGATTTGAGTTATGGAGTAACTCCTTGGAGCTAGGAGTTGGACTCGATGACTCTGCTGGGTCCCTTCCAACTCAGGATATTCTATCATTCTATTTTTTATCTTTTTCTATTTACTATCTGAACTGAGATGCCTCTGGCAGATGAGAACTTTGATGTCTAAACAACATTCTCGCTTTCCTAGGGACAGCTGGAACATGAAGTGATCATTACTGTGATGTTTCCGAGAGTCACAGTCTTCAGCAGAGACACCTGAGGTGTCAGTCATGCCTGGCTTACTGTCTCTTTTTGCAACTATTTTACCTGTTGCACAGTAGTCTTATATTGATTTCCAAGTGATTCTGTATTTTGTCACAGAAGTATTGCAGAGCAAGTAAAGCATTGCTCCAGAGAGTATGTGTGGATTGCACAGCTCCAAGACAGCTCAGGGAACAATGGAAAGATTTGGAGACTGGTCTTTGGAAAGAGCTCACTGTGAGAATGAAATTGTTCCTTAGCTGCAGCAAATAAACCAATAAAATGAACAAGGACACAGTTAACAAGCCAAGGCCAAGAGAAAGAAAAAAATGCCAAGAACAGAAAACTTAAATAGAGGGAAACGTCACAAGAATCAATAAAATGGGCCAGAGAACTGTGTCTTTCTGCAGTAAGTGATGCAGACAGTGTGAAACAGATGCTATTTCAATGTCATCAGCAACTTGACAAGCTGGATAAATAATTGTTGCCAAGAAAAATAAAAGCATGTGCTGTCAGTGTGGGTGGTTGCCATGATTGCTGTGGCCTCTGGTTCAAACACAGTTACAGAGATGATGAAAAAGAAAATAAATATGGAAGTGGCTGAGGAAAAACAATTAGCTTCCCACAGATGGGCCTTCGGCATACCATAAATTTTAGCTTCCTTTTTCATCATTAGTTTGGGTGGCAACTTGGGAAATAATAAAAGGTTGAGAATTATGGGTACAGCCATTTCCTGAGTTCTTCCCATAAAAGGGGAGAAACTGCTGGCCTGGAAGGAAAATCATTATGAGGAACTACAACAAACATTTCAGCTGAAAAACAGTTAGAAACTAAATTCCCACCCAACTTCCACTGAAAGTGCAATACCTTCAGAACCTCCCTGTGCAACGAAGTACCAGGGGGTACTGATTTGTAAGGTCTTTCAGGGACCTCAGTGTCAGAGTCACCTGAATATCTGTATTCACTCCTTACACACATCCTCTAAATCCTATAAGAGGGGAGAACTAGAGCCAGATTTATACTGATATCAATTCCACTTAAATGTTACTTTAGACAGATGAGAGACAGGAAAGACATGTATTTAGCCAGTCACTTGCACATATTGTCTATATCTCAAGGACAAACAATGTGTTTTTATATTTACTCTATCTTCATTTTCAATTCCTTAAGCATCCTATCCATCAAAAATCTTCATCTCAGTACCTAAGCAATTTCAGTTGCATAAATACAGGAGTGGATGCAGGTATCATTTGCCACAGTCCAAATAATCTGTAAGGCAAATTGTCAATAACAAAGCAATCAGTGAGTGATCATCAAATTGATGGAAAAGTTGCTCTTTACCCATGACACTTTGTGTAAAAAATCAAGTCTAGCTGCAATTACCCACGTTACTGACTTATGATGCATGCTGAATGTAGGGCAATGGAAGACTGTATAAGACTTTAGACTGCTGGTGTTATTCATACAGTTAAAAAACATGCCTTGCCTATAAAAGCATGTAAAAATAACATCCTTGTAAAAATAACATCTTAATAATTGTTAACAATGCTGGTATAGCTAAAGCAGTAATAGAAAAACTCAAACTCTTTGCTTTAGGATTTGGAATGAGATAAAATTTCAGGCTGTGCTTGTTGAGTCTTGCTACAGGGCTGAAATCCACTGAAGTTATCAGGTTTACCTAAGTTTGACTAGAAGGCAGTCCAACCACCAACTGTACATTTGAACTATCAGTGTGGCTTTGTCCTATATGAGACAGATCTGCTGGTTCAACTAGGCCATGCTCATCAAAGGAGCAGATGTGGCACAAATATGAGTTCTGGGCAGGATATGAGGTCAGACACACAAGACGTAATTTTCAAATTTTCAATGGGTAGTATCAGTTTTAGGTTTACCTGAAATTTCTCAGAACACATGAGACGGAGTTTACACCTTCAGTCTTTTTTTTTTTTTTTTTTTTTTTTTACTTTAAGAAGGGAGATGAAACCTCATATGCAAATACTTTAGGACTTCAGCATCCAAAATCAAAGATTAACGTTTAACTTCACTCCATCATCACATGGATTTGGTGATATTTCTCCATCCTCAGTGCAGATGAAATCTCATACCCAGACTTGACTCATATCAAGTATTTTTGTCTGTTCTCTGGTTTTGTTCCCACGCCAACCAGAAGAAGAATCTTATTTTTGAGCTTTGCTCTAATATCAATAGAATAAAACTGAAACAGAACATATACTGTTGTCTTAATGATTTATAAAGAATAATTAATGCTTCTTTCATAAACAGAGCAGGTAAACTGGCATATTTAGTGGTCAATTGGAAACAAGGAGTGTTTCAGAAGATTTAGGGGAGGATGACTGATCCCTATCTACTGCTCCTCAGAAGCCACTGTCTCACATGAGGTGATATGGTTAATGCCTCTCTGATTCTTGAACTCCTGCCCAGCTCCTTTGTGAGATCCTATCGCTGTTGCTGATAAATAAGTCCGCCTAAAGCGTTAAGGCCACAACATATTTGCTGCTTTGAACTAGACTAATTTGGCTTTCAGACCAGAGCTCCTAGCCTTTCAGGGTTCAGTTAGCAGTTACATGTATATTGACATTTCTTTTTACCTCAGGCTAGATGAGGGAGAAACAGTTTCTTACTTTATAGAGCACTTTTGTTGCCACTGTTTGACAGCTTTTGATAATGCATTCGGGAAGGAGAGTGAAAGTGATTTCCATAGAGATAAACACATCTTCAAACTTTTCCATTCCCAAAGAGCCACAATTCATTCAACTAAACAGGACCAAAAACATTCTTAAACTTGCCTTTCCAGCAATCTACCATGTTGTTCCTTAGAGAGCTGCTTTCTGAACATAATCAAGGCCCTTCCCAGCCTGTCTGCAGATCCCCTATGCACAAGAACAGCTGTCCTTAATACATTGCTTTGGTATACATAACTCTTTCATATTAGATAATCCAGGAGTAGTTTCTGATAAGCGTTTATCAAAAAAAAAAAAAAAAAAAAAAAAAAAAAAAAAAAAGTAAATATCAGTGTCATGGAAGCACAGAAAGAAACTAAAGAAACTACAGTGTATTTAATCATCTACTATTCAGACTATTTAGCTGTAATACTGGAAACAAACATTCAGCCTGCTCTAGTGAAAGGTGTCCCTGCCCATGGCAACGTGGTTTTAATGAGATGATTTTTAAGGTCCCCTTTCAATACAAACCATTCCATGATTCTAAGTATTACAAATTCTTACACTTTGCTACATTTCTCATCAGGTTAAATTCTATTTTATGCAACTTTATTTATGGGGAAAGAAATGTAGTTCAGACTTCTTTCTCAAAAAAGTAAATTTTCCATAACAACCTGAATCTGCTGTCTGCCTAAATAAGCATTTATCTCTTGTAGTAGAGACTAGATACCTATATGCCTCTGAAATCTGGTCTTGGTGACAACGTGTGATATGCTATACTCATTATTCTTCAGCAAAGCCAATTTCAAGTAGATTTATCTTCTGAAAATCCAACCTCTTTCCTCCTTTGCCCCCAGCATAGCAAATACCTTTTTATTGAAAGACTGATGCAATGTGAACAGTGTGATATGTCTTCACCTTTCATTATCTCACCACCACTTTGATAAGTATGGGATCTTATTTTTGTTTTTGTGTGCTTTTACTGAGACATTTCGGAATTAGAAATTTTACCATCAGGAATTTCATGCAGTCTTAAAAAACAAACATAATTCTCAGAAGAGCTACGTGCTGCTTTTATATGACCTCATTCGCAATCACTATGTTAAAGGTGTTAGGTCTGAAATTATTTCAGTGTCTTGAGCTTAATGCCAAAGCAGAGACAAGGTCCATAGTGTGGCTCATTCTATTCTGCATCAAGAAGGAGCTGTGTCAGAGAAGTGTTAATCTCATTTTATTAACTTTACTAATTATAGCATGACAGTAGTTAGAGGTGGAATAGGCCTACCAGGTCTTGCTTCGGGTCTATACCCTTGGACAAACAGAGGGTGTTATACATTTCCTGAGTTTTGTCCCCCTGAATTTGGAATATAGCTTGATTGGCAGATAAGTGTTGCCACTTACCACATTTTTGAGGGTTGTTAGGGGCAACAGTGATTACATAGGGGAACTGCATTTGAGAACCTGGTGGAAATAATTCTATTTTGGGCTCCAGTAGACTTTCTCCCCTATAGGAGGTAGAGGAGGTTTGCAGTATGGAAGAACAGTTGGAAAACTGGAAGAAGGTGTTGAAAGACTCTGATTTGTTCTTGTAAAACCTGCCGGTTTCAAATAATCATAGAATCATTAGCTTGATATTTAATTTCAAGACAATTTCCACAAGACGGTAAGCAGTGTGTCTTTTTAACTGTTTGCTTTTGACAAAAGAAGTGAATCAGGTAACCACAGTGTATAGTTAAAGACATATATGCTCCAACACCATGGCAGGGTTTAGCTTAGACTAAAAGGAGAGACCTCAAAACCGAGTTGATGCATCTAAAAAAGCCACTTTGGTACATGGTATTTTAAAGCTAAATAATGCAGTAGTTTCTCTGAGTGACAATATTTCATGGACAAAAAAGGCACATTCTTAATTCTTTAGACTTTATTTAGATTTATTTTGAAATGATCTATTTTGAAATGCAACCACACAATCACACTTCTATTTACAGTGGTCTGTGTTCTCAGCTCTAAAGGCACAAGCACAAGCATACAGCAGTGACTCTGCAAGGAAAACCCTAATCCAGAGCTGCACACAGGCATTTTAGAAAATTAGACCTTGAATGTTGTGAGTTGTGATTCTCTGTTAGGGACTAAATAGGGCTTATAACCAGGCCATGTACTCTGTCCTCTTATGTCATATCTCACAGACTCTTGTTTGCTTCTAATGTCTACAAATTTCCTTACAGCAACATTATCAGCACTCATTGTTGATAATGGTTTAGATTCTGGTGTGTACTGTGTTTCTTCTCTCCTAACCATTCAGAAAACACCTGCTGGGGTGTGTGAGATGGTAGGAAGAATGTGGCTGGCTTTCCCCAGTGCATCAAGACCTCATTATAGTGTGTCCAGACATGGGGAGAAAGCTTGGCTGCGGTAATGTAGGTGTAACATCAGTAACTGATTCCTCTGGACTCTCTAAGTACATGCTTGGTTTTAGGGATTAAAGTAGAATTATACTTGTCTTAGAATTAAGCATGTGCTGAAGAGTGCTACTGATGCACAGAGTATTGATCTCTCTATAGCACTGAGACGAAAATCTGAAAGATATTTTAGCACATAAGTCCAAAGGACTTCAAGGGAACCATCCACTTCTTCAAAGGTAGGTACACGTTGAAGTGTTTTGCTGAATAAGAGCATTTTGAAATATTCTTTTATATCTTTTGCACTTGAAAAATCATTAGTATAGCTGAGAAGGACAAGAAATGAAGAGGAAAAAATGGAAGAAATGCGTAGGGACATTTGGGATTCTAGACACAAAATATCTGCTGGACCAATTTTAGGCAGGCATGCCAATTCAAGTGTGTATAAAACAAGATTTTTTATTGTATTTTATGAATTGACTGTAGAGTATGTAATACAAGTGGGACATAATAGAATAATGAAAAGAACAAGATGTGACTAAGTCTTCTAAAAGTTTTTTATGGCTTTTGTCAGAACAAAAACTTCATCCCATGCTTTCTAACTGTCATTACTTTCACACAAAAATGTAATGTTAGAAAAAAAAATGTTTAGAAAATTATTTCAGTCCATCCCCAAAACAACAAAAACATGAAAATTATCCACAGAATGATTACAGTGATGTTGATTACATGGAATGCAAGCTGGTTATTTGTTCCAGTAACTAAAACAGGAAGCTCAAATGGTAAATAATTAATCCTTTTCCATGATGGTTACAGAACTGTAATCCTGTACCCTGTTAATGTTTTGCTATACATTGGATAATCCTGTAATGATGCAAAGGCAAATAGCTAAGGTATGCTGGCTGTGGAATATAGAAAAAGCTGATGCCTTGAGAGGTGGACAACCTGGGGAGAGTTTTTGTGTAATGTCTATTGCCTTATGTGTATAAGTCCATTTGTTAAAAAAAAAAAAAAAAAAAGCCCACCACAAAGCCATTTCAGGTTTGCTGGATACAAGAGCAGATGAATGATTCATATGATATAGTCAGAATACTCTATGATAAAAATGAGGTATTGATTCAAGGAGATTTTAATTTAGATTAGTTCACTTAAAATGAGTAATAAATTGAAATGAACTCTACAGAGCTCATGTTCAGAATGAATTATCGTACCACTTCATTGAAACCTGAGGTAAGGAATAATTCGAGTTATGGCCCTAACCCAAATCACCAATTCTAAATGAGAATTGTACAAATAATTTGGACAAGAGAATGATAGATATGATATCTCTGAATTGCTGATTTGTAAATGAATTATAGGAAAAGGGAAGACTAATGAAGAAAAAAAAATGTTTTCTTAAAATAAATCAGGAGAAAAAAACATAAGTAATTTCTGTGCTATATTTGATATTATCTAATCCTTATGTGTCAAGTGATGTGTTAATATTTGATAAAATCTTACATATTGCTGCTAGTATTTCTTTCCAAGAAACCTCTTTCACCCCCCGTCTTTCTAGGTAGGGTTTTCAATGACTTATTCTGATGAGAAGCATTTACAATAGCTGGCAGAACTGGTTGCTAAGATGCCTTGCACTGATTTAACCTGTCTTTGTTTACATATGATTTATCCATGCATGTTTACAACATGCATACTCACCGCCCACGCTGAGACTGTTGATGTATATAAATATATAAACACACACTTCATTATATGATTTCCTCTTGACTCATTTTTAAAGCCTCCATTTCCTTGCTCATTCTATTTACTATATTTCAAAGATTTATATTCTTCACTCTACCCATTTCTCTTTATATCATTTATTTTCAACGTTAAATTGTGCGTAAAAGATCTAAAATAGATAACAAAATTGAGCAAAAAGGGATTATGTTCTGCTTCTACTTTTTCTACAATTACAGCTTGCTGTTTAATGTCCACTTTATTTATTTTCTGGTATTTATTCATTTATTGACATTTTTAATAATATGTTTTCATGTTAGAACTGGAAGCCTATGTTTAAGACCTATCTTGCTAGACATTCTGGGGATCCTTTTAGGCATCTATACTCAGTGATTTTACACTTTTTTCCAAATGAAAATGAGGTGCCTGGAGAAGATTACTTGCTTGCAAGGAGTAGATGTTCTTGATTGATGACAGAATAAAGTGTCCTTTGAAGGGCAACATTCATACTCAACATTTCAAACAAAGACACATGGATATTTGTCTCTTGAGTGCTCCAGAATATCTCACATAACAGGTAGGGTCTTTGATTGTCTTACAGACAAACTATCATCTGCTTTAAAGCCTAGCATTCCTGCCCAGATATGCAAAATTAGAACAAATATACATATTCCATTGTCCATGTCATGACTACTGAGAACTTTAAGAAATCTTTATTACTTTTCATTCCATTTTTGCTTCTACTGTCTTCATTTTGTTGTGACTCACGTGTGTTCATATGAGCCCAATCACCTCCACACAGCCATCATTTAAGTTAATGTAGTAAAAGAAAACTCTGATCTTGCAAATTTATCAGTGTCCTGAGTCTAGTGGAGCCCTGCTATGTTAATAAATTCACCTACAGTGCTGAACGTTCAGAAGTAAGGGCTGTTTGTCTTGCATTCTTGGAATAATCATCCACTTGTATTCCACTGGAAGAAGCAACTAGAGAAAGAAAGATTTGAAGAAAAATTAATTGCATGAGTAAGTTACAATAGACTGCTAACAAAGGAGGGAGGATATCATGACAAAAAAGAAATAATCTTCTCAGGTAATTTTGTAGCTGGAGCATAAGAAGTTTTATAGAGATTAGGAAAACTTCTATTGCCTTCAGGTCAGATTTGGATAGAGATGGAAATTTCTATAATACTATTAGGTAGGCAGATAAGTACTGAGTCATTATCACGACTGTAATTCTTAACCTTGAAGAATGTATCTATTGGTACATGTGCAATCTCCATCTTCGGGAGATTTCTGGAAGATCCAGCTGGATAAATTCCTCAGAAACCAGGTCTGACCTCAGAGTTGACCCTGCGGTTGAAACTACACTCAGAAACTCACACTCCTGTGTGAAAGGATCGTGATGAACTGCAAATAAGTTTGTGTCTTTAAAACACTGTCAGACATTTCCATTCATTGCCCACTTATACCAATCTTAACATTCCTATTACTTTTCTTTACATGCTCTACACAAGTTTTTTATGCACTGAACACTTCCAGTGGTGATCAGATCTAAAATTGCTTCAGAAAAATAAATCAAATGGTACTAGGAAATTTTAAATACTTTCTTTTAAGAAGAGATACATTTCTAGAAGCAGACATAAGGGGATTTTTTCCATGTTGTAAGATAAATTCAGGCCTAGACTTAGAATTTATTGTATTTGGCAACAGAAAAATACCCATATTTACTATTTCATTAAAAAGGGTATTGGGGAGAAAGAAACAAAGATTCTAGATGGGAAAACAAAACAAAACAAAACAAAGCAAAACAAAACAAAACATACAAACAAACAACAACAACAAAAACCACTAGACCCTGTGCTGCATGTCATCAGGCCCCATAGACACGTACCTACTCCATTTCATCTTGTGGTCTCTGCTCTTCACTTACATCGGGAGGGACTTTGTGCCCCCAGCCCTCATCTACAGGTTCAGGGAAACAAGAGACCTGGTAATCCTGTAGAAGTGAAAAGAAATCGTTGAGTACCTCAGCCTTCTCCATGTCTGTTGCTACCAATTCTCCTTTCTTGATTATCAGAGGAGGCCTTTCTTTTCTGTCTAATGTACCCATAGCATCCCTTCTTGTTATTCTGTGCTGTGGCTTTCCTGATCTCATCCCTACACACCTGGACAGCATCCCTGTTCTCTTCCCAGGCTACATGTCCCAGCTCCCACTGCCTGTGTATTTTGTTCACACCTCAGTTCAACCAGCAAGTCCTTGCTCAGCCATGCTGGTTTCCTCCCTTTCCTGCTTGATTTCATACCCCTCATGGGGATGGACTATGAGGACTAGGTTGGTTGAAAGAATACAACATATATCTCAATATTTATGGTCAATGAAGCGGAAAGACAAAGCACTGAGTCCAGATGTATTGTGTCTGGATATTTTTTTTCTTCTTCATGTCTGCTTCAATTATATTATTTCCAGAGTGGGTATAACAGCATTTAATTGTCTTTCTAACTTTCTTCCAGGAGATTATGTAGATATTATTCAGAAAATAATTAGATTTTCTGTAATATTAGATAATATCCAATATTAGTAGATATAACTTTGATTTTAATAAGAAAATATTTCTATTTCTTAGAACTAGTAGATTATTAGAGAGGATCTTAAAGTCAATACTTTCAAGTTCCTTCCTCACATTTGATTAAACACTAATTGCAGGAGAGCCATTTTCTCCTGATAGTTAATGGGATATTTAACCTTGCACGTTTCCTAGAACATTAAGATTTTCTTATTTTGTTGCTGCTTCTTTTCCTTCTAGCATGATTCTTAGCTACAGGCAGTTAATCTCCATTCTACTATCGACACCACTTAACAGAGAAACAAGTGGATCTGTGATTTATCAAATATGTATTTGAAAAGAATTCTTTCTCCTGGTGATGACCTGAAAAGGGTTTTGAGAATGATTTGGAGAAAAAGACAATTGTTTACCCAGGACTGGGGAAAGATAATATTTTTTAGTTTCTTTTTATTTATTTTTCCTCTCTTTTGTTTATTTTCTCTTTAAAACCTTCACTCCATTTAAACCACAAACTGAAGATGGTACTGGACTTACTCCTTCTCCTGTTACCCAGTGCCATGAACATATCGGTGTGCTTTGTAAAGGAACAAATCCCTGTATTGTGGTAGTTTTCCTCCAAAATTCACAGCATCAGCAACAAGGAATGTGCAAAGTCCTTGTAACTGTGATGTTCCCATCAGTGATGGGAGCAATCATCTCCACGTGTGCAGCAATTAGAACAGCACTAGGAAATGAGACGGGTTATAGAAAAGAAGGTCTGCTCAACCTCTTAACATGCAGGCAGTGTGAGCTGCCAAATATAAAATAACTAATGCAGTTGCCAAATTACCAGGGTCAGGACACGATTCAGACAGAAGACAGCCATATTAATAAATATCTTTAAAATAACTAAAATTTGAAGGAGGAAATTGGTCTGCTTGTTATTTACCCTGAATGATTTGCTAAAAACTTCAGCTTTCTGTCAGAACCAAGCAGAATGAATTATAAACTTATATGTACAGTCAGTTCACAAAAGCCATCAGTTAATGAAAGACCAACATCCCATAGAGACACTGGTGTCTGGATAAAACTAGTGGAAATCAGCACCCTGCTATTGATTCTCCAACATACAGTAAGATTCTTTGCATGTGTGTAGATATACAAAATCATAGATGGTGCATTTGCAGACTGAGATTCATTTGTACAAGAGATAAATAGCAAGCCATTCTTACCATCCTAAAATAAATAATAATAATAATCATAATAAAATCCATACCATTGTTCAAGGATTTATTAATAATTTGCCCATTCATTGAGTACTGGGAAGCAGGCCCACAGCTGCAGAGAAGGTCTGATAGCTCTTCTTTTGCTAGCTGTGCATTAAGTAACTCAAGCAGCCACTGTGCCAAGCTCAGTGATTAATGGCTTTTTGGGGTGGCTTCTTGCATCGGTCTGGTGCGGTGGTGGGTCTGGTGACTACCCCACAGGCAATGGTGTGACAGTGCTTGCGGTACCCTTATATTTTGAGCTGTCCTGCCTTTCTAAAAGCAGCTCATCAGCTGAGTGGAAACTGCCTGGTGGGAAACTGCCAGCCATGGACAAGCATCATCACAGCTGATGACATCAGCTACAAATTAAGCATTTAGGCAGCTGTGTTTTTCCCCCAAAAACACGGAAGGCTGAACTTTGTCACATCTCTTGGAGCCCTGATGTCAGAGGGAGGAATGATGCACTGCTCCCAGCATCAGAAGCCACAAACCCACAGGCTACCAGTGTTTGGGGACTACTGTGGGGAAATTTGATCACCTGCTTAAGCTGTTCTGGTTCTTTCCCCTTGGCATCCTATGGTGGCCACTTTTGGAGACACGGCACAGGGCTAGGTGGTCTGCCTGCCTCTCCCTGTTCCTTTATATTCATTTACTTATCAGTTACTGTTGGAATTTCTATCTGTTTTCATTGATTTTATATGGCACTGAAGTGACTAGCTTTGACTACCTTCCTTAATTTTAGAAAAAGTCATAGAAAAACCTTCCTTAAATTAGAGTCATGGGATCATTAAGGTTAGAAAATACCTCCAAGATCATCTGGTCCAACCATCCCCCTACCACCAATGTCATCCACTAAGCCATGTCCCTAAGCACCATGTCCAACATTTCCTTGAACACCCCCAGGGATGGTGACTCCACCACCTCCCTGGGCAACCCGTCCCAATGCTTGACTGCTCTTTCTGAGAAGAAGTATCTCTTCATTTCCAACCTGAACATCTCCTGGCACAGCTTGAAGCCATTCCCTGTGGTCCTATCACTGGTTACCTGTGAGAAGAGGCTGACCCCCAGCTCCCCACACCTTCCTTTCAGGTATCTGTAGAGAGCAATGAGGTCTCCCCTGAGACCTCCTCTTCTCCAGACCAAACACCCCCAGTTCCCTCAGCTGCTCCTCACAGGACTTGTGTCCCAGGCCCTTCACCAGTTTCGTAGCTCTGCTCTGGACACACTCCAGGGCCTCAATGTCCTTCTTGTACTGAGGGCCCCAAGGCTGAACACAGCACTTGAGGTGTGGCGTCACCAGAGCAGAATACGGGGGGATGATCACCTCCCTGCTCCTGCTGGCTGCACTATTCCTGATACAGGCCAGGATGCCATTGGCCTTCTTGTCCACCTGGGCACACTGCTGGCTCATGTTCAAATTATTAACATTTCTACCTTGGGAAAAATAAACATAAAAAAGAGGTGGGATTTTTTTGTTTTGTTTTGTTTTTCTATCCTGCAAGTAAATCTATAACATCACTGGGACTCCACAAGCATTTAAAGGTTCATTACTACCACAAGAACTAAAATGGTAACGAACTGTATTGGCAATTATGATAACACAGGTGTGCATGAATAGGATATTTTCTACCACACTATAACAAAAGCTACAATACGCTTGCAGAGTAAACATGCACATACTTACAGCTTAGTCTTTCTTGCCTCTGAAATTTGTAATAAATTAAATTGTGGACTTTTCTATTTACTTGAACTGCCTTTGGCTTAAACATTGGTTAAGATAGAATTATTTGTGGTAGAAATTTGCAAATTCCTAGAAACAGCAAATTTGTGGTAGATGTTCAGAATATTATTTTTCAGTTAATAGTTTTATCCAATTCCTATCTTCCTAGAAAATACTCCAATGTATATATGTATATATTAAAAAAAAATAAAAAATTATATCTTTGAATACTGTTTTTCTTTGCCCAGCTCTCTAGCTATACTTCAAGAGAGTGAGAGGATTTGCTTTTAGCTAGGGAAATAATTCCCTCTCTCCTTCCTTTCAAAGACACCTGAAACACTGGTCTTGCAATATAATATCCTTTAAGACAAGATGCCCTGAGAAGGAGCGGGGGGAGGCTCAAGATCTTTTCCAGAAAAAAGGAAACTCCTGCAAACTGATTGTCAGTGATCTCTGGTGCTTCTGTGGTTACAAGAGTGATGTTGCATTATGAAAATAAATGTACTTTTCCATTCAGAAGTAGAAGAAAAAGTTAGAAGCTCAAGTCTAACTCCCAATTTAGTCATCAAAGAGAGTAGGTCAGAAATTCCTTCATATGATTAGTTTAGGCAGGTAGTCTTCATGAATTTATATGCGGTTCTCTTACTTAGGAAAAATTTTCAGACAATGAGGATTAATCCTCAACTATTGTTATTAATTGGACACTTTCATTCTTTGGCTATTTTTTTAAAATCAATTCCCATATGTCTAGGTAATTAAATGTCATTCTGCCAACCAAAGCAGTTGTTATACTGCAATGCGGTGGAGGAAAAATACAGCGTGCTGGTGTAAGGAAAATTTGTCTGGCTTCACCTTCCTCTTCATACAAAGTTTTGAAAAAATTGCACAACAGTTCTATTGAAATTTCAGGTTTAAAATGCAGATACAATACCTCCAGAGGTGTTTTTGTTCTGGGGTTGCAAGCATTAATATATGTGAAATAATTGGAAATGTTGGAAAAAGAAAAAAAAAAAAAAAGAACACAAATGTGAACTTACTTTGCTTCTACTGCATCTCTCCTATATGCAAACTTGTACTTTTTCTTCAAGCCTTTTTCTTGTACACTACAAAAATGCTTCTATTGGATAATTTTATTTTTTTTTCCTGGCCTATTTTTTTCAAGGGTCTTGAGAAGATTCTTTCTGATGTTTCTCCTTTTTTAAGAAAAACAGCTTTCTAGTACAACAGAAACATTTGTGGAAAACATCTGCTTCCCCTCAAAGCCTGTTTTTAGTCAGGAAATGAAATCCACACTCAAAAAAAACCTTTAATCCAGAAATCCAAAGTTCATCTGATTTATGCTGGCATATATTTACACAAAGCTCAGACACATAGGTTTAAGACACTGCATAAGTACTCAGTGCTAACATGTTCCATGGAATTACCAGCCTCATTCCTGTTTATTCATGACACATGGGGACGAGGGATCTCCACTTCTGCAGCTTCTGTCATTGTAAACCTCGACTGCTGCTTTCTGCCATATCTTCTTGTTATTTTCTTGCTGTCAACTCTAGTCAACAGTCCATCCATCACCATTGCTTTGATTGTTGCCAGAACCCCTGCATCAAGACCACACTGTCAGCTTGACATCCTGCATGTGGAACAATATGTCAGGGTTCACCTTCCCACTGCAGCAGGGATTTCTAGCAGCTAAGTGCTGTGGGGACAGGCTATTGTTTGGAGCAGGCAGATGAAAAAAGCTCTTCTCTCTCCTGGCTTTATTATTTTTTTAAAAAATGTATTTTGATTGTTCATTTTGATTTTCTCCTCTTGTCATTGCGATTTTCCTCCTTTGCTCATGTTGTTGTTTTGATAGAATCTTCTATCAAGAAATGTTTCTTGAAAGAAATGAACATGATTTTATTTACTCCACTGACCACAATTAGCAGGAGCATATTGCACCGTCTTCATTGGGTCTGATTTCTCAGTAAACACCAGCAAAATGCTTCTGTGAATTCTGACTCCCCTGAGTTTTCATTAGATTGCATCAAAGCAGTTTTAAACAGTATGTGTTAAGCTGGAAAACAGTGTGTTTGCTGTCATTTTTTCCCATGTGTGCAAAAATACACACATGCACTTACCCATGTATATAAAATTATCCAGACATATACATATAGATGGCTAAAGCAGGGCAGATTCAAGATAATGAGCTGACACAGAGGTAACCATGCTATATCCCGTGGCATGGTTTAGCTTTTGAAATGGCTGTGTGTCCTTGCATAGCTGGGAGTCCTCAGTGAAGGAATGCCATGAACATTGTCTCTCTTGTCATGTCTGTAGAGCCTGCAACAAGCAAAGAGGATCAGAGGGTTTCCATTTTGATCAGTCATAGTCAATTAGTACACTTACATCTTTCATTACATTCTTTGATTTAAAAAGAAAAAATAAATTAAGGTTATATTTTGGTATCAAATGTGTCCTTTTTCTTCTCCCCAGTGCATACTCATGCTCTTGAGAGTCTTATCTTGAACAGCTTTTTCTTGTACTCAGAGCCTTGTACTATTAAATTGCCTAATTGGTCCCACAGCGTGAGAATAAAGCATCCCAGAGCACAGGATCCTGCAAAAGATCTGTTTCAAGAGCATCTTCCCTTGTTGCATATTTGTTGTATTTCCCATTGATGTAGTCCAGGACTGTGAAAGCTATGGAAAGTTCCTGTTTGAAGTTCGGGGAATGAAGTTGCCACAACGGATTTTCATATTCCCCACTGTAGTGGTGGTTTTTCTGGTTGCAGTCAGCGTGCCCAGCTAGGAGACTTGCTGATTTGCTTACTTCAGAGGAATTACCTAACACATATAAAATGTGAGGAAACTCGGACATCTGCTCAGAGATGATAAAAATAACAGCTATATTTTGATAAGGCTTTGCTTTCTACTTTCTATTATCAAATAAATTTGTATTTATCAATGGAAATCAGGAGGCAGCCACTCTCCTCATAGCTGCAGCTAATGGACATCATCATCGCTAACATTTCAAAAAGTTCAGTTTATATCTTTCCAGGTACAGCTGCAAACAGAAAGGCAAAGTCCTCCAGGTAAGAGAAAGTGTTAAAGAAACTAATGAGCAGCTTCTGTGCAATCTTGAAGACAGCATTTGACACAGCATAAAGACAAAAATGTCTCCAGAATTGGAAAGAAGACTTTTCGGAAGGAGCTTTAATCCAATTGTTGAAAGACATTGAATTATACAAAGTGCTAATGAATATAATTCGATGCAACTATCAGAAAAGAAAATTGCATTTAATATCTCCATGGCAGAAAGTGCACCAGAAAATAAAGGAAAAACTGCAGTTCATTACTGGAAAAAATGACCAGGCATCATTTCCTGAAGGCAATCAATTCCTGAACTGCCAGTAAGTGGTCTGCCTGTGTCCGTGGTGTCCGCGCATGTCAGGAATTCATCAGTTTCTCTCAGAAAGTTTATGACTAACTCTGACAGTACTTGGTCGGATAAATTCTAGTTTTGGTAAATATGTGTCATTCGAACATATGAAATGGACAAAAAAAATAGAATAATTTAAATTTAAAGATGAATATAAAAAATTGCAGCTGTCATCTTTCAGCAAAAATAAATGTCAGACTCTCCCAGTCCTAATGATAAGCTGGTATGTCCAATATTGGAAAAATCATCTGTGGTTTTGTGAGGAAAGTTCCCAAAGTAGCTTAGATGGTTTTTTTAGAGGCATCCCACTTACAAACCAAAGACATTCTCCAGCCCTGGAGCAGAGACCTACACAGATGCAAAGGGTGGAAGCAGGGACAGGAAGAAATGAGATGAGGACAACCTCCTCCACCACAGCAGAACAAGCCATTTATCCCAGTTTGGCTCTGTGTGCAAGCAGAGCTGCATTACAACCAAAAGAAGGAATCTACAAAAAAAGAGGAGAAACAAAATCAGAGGAAGGAAGATGCGTTTCTCTCATGCAATTGCCAGAATTTTTCTGATTCTTGTTAGTATAATTGTGGCATTAAATGTCTCATGGGCCAAGGACAGGCTGCCAACTTGGATGAGAAATTGTCCTCAAGAGAACTGAAAGGGCAGAAGGGCATCACCTTCTCTCAAAGAAGAAAAGAAGACTTTATTATTGCCCATCCCCAAATAATCAAGGTCATACTTCAGGTCCAAATAAAATGATACTGACTTGAAACTCCCAAGATTGAACGAAGGGTTAGGTTTATTACATTTGCAGCCTGATTCTTGAGCCTGGTAGTAAGGGGGCATTTGTGTTACATTTTCAAATTTCCCAGTGACCGTTCGGGTTGGACTTTGTGGCTGCCTTTTATTCTTTAGAAAAAAAAAAATAGGGAGCTGAAGGAGCTGAGATTGGCACTGCGTCACTTATTTTCAGAGGTATACCATAAACTACTGCAAGAGTCAATGAAATACTGACAGTTGTCAGCACCACATATACTAAAAAGTGTCAGAAATCTGACTTCAGCTTTGCAGAAATGAATAACACAAAGTGCAATTTCAAAGCAAGCAGAACTGGGGGCAAGAAAGGCTTTTGTCAGATTCATGTTCTCATTTCCATATGACTCCTGACCACTGCCCATATGGTTACATTTCCAAATGTCTGCCTGAAACTTTTTACTGGTCCGAGAACTTTGGAGGTAGATTGAAGCAGAATATTCTCCTTTATTAGCAAGTTTTTCTTCCTATATACCTTTTGCTGAAGAATTTTAGCAGTCTGAAAGTTTCTCTGTGTCTACAAAAGCTCTCTTTCACAGGTAGATGTTTTGTTTAATGTAAATGCTAACATAGCCTTATGAGTTTAGACTTAATTTAGTGATTTAATTTAATTTAGTAATCCATTGTTAATAACATTTTACAGTCCCTAGGGCAGCAGAATGCCCTCATAGAGTAATATCTTTTTCCATCCCCATTATTTGCCAGATATGGGCCAATGCCTATTTTCAGTGATAGTGGTTTAACCCCAGACTAGTTTTGCTGAGGTGAAAGTCAGAGATGCACTGGGGTGACAGAAGGTGGTTCAACTCACAATTTCTGTGTTTTATTCTTTTTTGGAGAACTTCTTATTCTTACTGCACTTGTCAGGATGCCTGTCTCCCTCACAGAGCCCTGTCAATGAGCTGCAGTAGGAATTTTGCTGGAAATGCTGCATTTTGGAGCCCAGCAAGATGCTGACAACAGGTCTGGCAGCAGCCTCAGTAGGGCTGAGCTCCCCTCTGCCTAGCCACCACAGATGGGATCAGGCAAAGGGCAGGGCTAAGACGAAAGGTTTATTAAGTGACCCAGCTGCTATGAGGACATATTTTATTTGTGCTGACATATTTGCTGTCAGGAGGAATGACAAAGTGCTCATCATTCACTTGCTTTCTCTAGGACTGAGGGAAATGGAAATTCTGAAGAACTTAGCTGGGGCATCCCATCAAGATGAGCCACAGGGTTTGATGATATTATGGCAACTATTAATGAACAGGCAAGGCAAAGGGTTGTCAAGAGGAAATTTGAAGGACATCAAGACACCTTGCATTTCTATTCATCGCTGATGTCCCCAAGGAGCTCTCCTAAGGAAATCTATGCTGCGTGTCATGAGAGACTGCAAGTACAGAATCCATTTTGGATCTGCTGGGAGAGAAGGAGCAAAGTCCCCAATTCTCACTGAACCCTGCGGCTCTGAGCATCAGTGACTGAATTCCCAGCACTACAAGAACTTGTAAAAGACTGTGACAGTATAAAAGAGACAGTTTTTCCCTTACTTTCTGCACTTCCCCAAATTTGTTTTTACCCTAGTGTTACCTTACTCTTATCCACTTCCTAACCAAGAGGCTTCCTGAAGTTCTCAAACACATTCTGAGGCAGAAATATAAAACTGAGTGTCATCAGGACACCCTTTAGGCCATTTGTCTTTTGGATTAAATTGATCATTTGTAAAACAGAAGTTAATCTGCCTTTCTATGAAGGCTCAGGGGCTGAAGAGCAACTGTCCTGCCTTACCCCCAGGCTTTCTCTCTTCAAGGGTTTGCAAGTCAGTAGGTACCACATCACTTTTAGTCCCAAAGTTTCTGTTAGATCAAGGCAAGGACATCTAAGGACTAGTAGGAGGTTCCTTATCTCTAACAAGAGATGCTGCTCCCTCTCAGTCACATAAAGTAGCTGGAAAAAACACGTAGCTTCACCAGCTGGCCATGCAGATGTAGACATCTGAGACTGGGACTTGTAAGGCAGAGATCTTAGTTTTGGGCTGCTTTTTTCTTGTTTCTCATTAAGTCCCAGGAGTGAAACTACAGCCTTAAACTGATTGAATTTTTTCCATCTCACCTTGAGGAGAGTAAAAATTTCACCTGCAGAGTTTGAGGCTTTTCCTCTCTGCTAATGTGTGCAGAAAGTGTACGACTCAACTTCCCAGGGAACCAAAGGGAAGAGAGGCTTTCTACTACTAAAAAAAGAGTTTCATTTTAAAAGCCAAATTTAATCTCCTGTTTGATACCCTGTCCAAGAAAGGGACAAAGCAGAGACTACCATGTGTTTAATGTTTCTAGTTTAGAATAGAAATAACTTTTGTTAGAAGTCAGTGAATTTAGTAAAGGCTTTCTGTAATGACAACAGGGAATATAGTTGTTTTCTGTGATGAACTAGGAGCAGATCAGACAAAATTAGGATAATTTTGGATCTTGACCATATAGATATTTGGTACTGTAGAAGATAAAGACTGCAACACTTTTTTTTTTCTTCTTTTTTTACTTTTTTTTTTCTTTAGTCTGTTCTTACAATAGCTAATAATTTATATTTCATTTTAGTTACTATATGCGTATTGTAAATGACCTTTTATTTCTCTTCATTAAGACACTGGTCATATTTGACTGTAACTTATTGAGATCAATAAATGCTTAATGTGTTAACTTCACAGTCTAATTTTATGTGACACCTTGCTGAGCCA
This sequence comes from Aythya ferina, assembly GCF_964211825.1. NCBI lineage: Eukaryota > Metazoa > Chordata > Aves > Anseriformes > Anatidae > Aythya > Aythya ferina. The sequence goes on along the minus strand of NC_140297.1, from coordinate 146,896,156 downwards.
GCAAAAGGAATAGAGGACAAATTGGGATGTGCAGTTATATTTGAGAGGTATTTATACACAACAGCCATGGATTTGTCGCATGTTTGCCAGGTTTATTAAACCATTTTCATCACATTCACATCAGAAAGTACTCTAACTACCTGCTCATATAATCAAGAAAGGGTCATCTTGCAGTTCAAATGCAAAATTTGGTTCAATAGATCAGGATTTAGTTCCTATCTATGCAATATATTTTGACTGTGACCTTGGGCAAATCACTTACTCTCCCTGCCTCTCACTTGTTTGTAAGCTGAAGTAGGAATAATAACTTCTTAATGGTGAGAATGAACATGTCAGCATTCATATGGCACTCACACCATTACCCAGCTCAGGGTCCTACCTCTGTCCTGAGCTAAGGTGAAGTTGGTTAGTTTGTATTTCACCAATAATTCATTCACAGAGAATTTCTTGCTCTTTTAATGTTTAGTCACAGTTACAGACTGTGACTGGGCTGAGACTGTTCCAGAAAGGTCAGTCTCTACCCTGATAGATTTGAAGACTTTTGTTCACTCTCTCTTTGGTACAGAGTCCCTTCTCCTCTCCCAAATATTAAGTCAGACTTTACCTTGATTCAACTCATTTCAGAAGCCAAAAGCTTTCTGGACACCCAGCATTGCCACATAGCCAGTAGTAGGACTTCACTTCATCAGAGTATCAAGGCACAGCTGGAAAGGAAAGAAGGCCCTGCATAATGAATGTGTTGCTTTGTCTTCAGTATAAATTGATAACGATCTGCATAATTCAACCCGGTCTATAGCATGCTAAGGGACATAAGTATCTGCCTATCTGCACAGCAGTTGGCCAAGATAGCCAGCAAACACAAACTCAGTTATGTTTTGTTCGCAATGAAGATCTTAATAGCCTTTCCAAATGCTCTAGAAGCCCAAAAGTTTGCTGTTGAAAAGATTATCAAAGTGTATTTGCATAATTATGGTGTGTTACACATAATCACTGGGTTTCTTCGGTGTTGTGGTGTGGTTCTTTGCCATTTACAGCTGTTGTGCCTCCGCCCCTCTTATAATAGCTGCCTTCCAGACCTAAAGGGGGCCTAAAAGGGAGTGTCTCTTTGACAGGGAGTGTAGCGATAGGACAGGGAGCAATGGTTTTAAACTAAAAAAGAGTAGATTTAGATTAGATATCTGAAAACAATTCTTCACTCAGAGGGTGGTGAGGCAGTGGAACAGGTTTCCCAGAGAAGCTGAGGGTGCTCCATTCCTGGCAGTGTTTAAGGCCAGGCTGGATGGGGCTTTAGGCAACCTGGTCTGGTGGGAGGTGTCCCTGCCCATGGCAGAGTCTTGGATTTAGATGATCTTTAAGGTCCTTTCCAACCCAAACCATTCTATGATTTTACGATTTTCTCCCTTTCTTCCCCCATAGATGAAATCTGGCACGTACATATTATTTCTTTTTTCCTTCCCTGATGACCATGTTCCAAGAGTCATCTGGGCAGAATCAACAAAGTTAATCCTCGGCGCCAGGGTCCTAAATCACCACCACATGATAGCTTCATGGTACAAGCCACATCAAAACCCTGGATTTGTCATATGCCATTGCCTATCAGTGATGGTTAGATGCAGTGATAAAGCAAACAATATTAAGTTACATGTTCCACGTTTTAAATCCCAGAAGATATCCAAGACAGCAGGACATGCTGCTCTGATCCTGTGAACAAATCAGTTGTCAACTCCTCTTCATTACAAATGCCAAACCACTGTGGCTACCCATCGAGTCAGTCCTCATGCTACATGAGGTGCTAGCAATTCAAATCACCACCTTCTGAACTGAAATGAAGTTACCTTTCTCTTAGTTCCAGGAAAAATAAGAAAAAAAAGGCAAGGCAAGGCAAGGCAGGGTGGGGCAGGGAAGGGCAAAGCAAGGAAGAGAAGAGAAGGGAAGGGAAGGGCAAAGCAAGGAAGAGAAGAGAAGGGAAGGGAAGGGAAGGGAAGGGAAGGGAAGGGAAGGGAAGGGAAGGGAAGGGAAGGGAAGGGAAGGGAAGGGAAGGGAAGGGAAGGGAAGGGAAGGGAAGGGAAGGGAAGGGAAGGGAAGGGAAGGGAAGGGAAGGGAAGGGAAGGGAAGGGAAGGGAAGGGAAGGGAAGGGAAGGGAAGGGAAGGGAAGGGAAGGGAAGGGAAGGGAAGGGAAGGGAAGGGAAGGGAAGGGAAGGGAAGGGAAGGGAAGGGAAGGGAAGGGAAGGGAAGGGAAGGGAAGGGAAGGGAAGGGAAGGGAAGGGAAGGGAAGGGAAGGGAAGGGAAGAGAAGGGAAGAGAAGAGAAGAGAAGAGAAGAGAAGAGAAGAGAAGAGAAGAGAAGAGAAGAAAAGAAAAGAAAAGAAAAGAAAAGAAAAGAAAAGAAAAGAAAAGAAAAGAAAAGAAAAGAAAAGAAAAGAAAAGAAAAGAAAAGAAAAGAAAAGAAAAGAAAAGAAAAGAAAAGAAAAGAAAAGAAAAGAAAAGGCAGGACACATGGTGAGTCTTTGAGCCATACACAGAAAATTCACAAGAGGCAAGAAAGATCAGTGGAACACTGGAATAACTGAATATAACTGGCAAACTAAATTAAAAAGTAAATAAGAACTGTTTTTCTTTGTTATCTCGGATTAATTTTTATTTATTTATTTTTTAAATTGGAGAAGTGAACTATCTTAATATGAAAACAAAGATTAAAAAAAAAAAGACATTGGGCAACAAATGCGCACCACCTTTTAATTTTGTCAAGCGTACTTCATCCTGGAATGGGAACCATGATAGATAATTTTTTGTTTTGAAATTAAAATCATAATCCACATTTATGGTATTCATGAGAGAAAACTGAGTGCACAGAGATGTTCTGAGGCACTGTTGTAATCTAGAGTGCCTCAGGGGAAGTCTTTAAATTGTCCTTAAAATTAAAGGAAAATATTTTCATGGAGAAGTGTTTTTTTTTTTGTTGTTTGTTTTTTTTTTTTTTTTAGAAATGTTTTTTGTTGTTGTTGTTTTGATTGGTTGGTTGGTTGTTGTTTTACACAGAAGGAGACAAAGAGCATGTTCAAACAGTTAGTATTTACAGAATGCAGTGTAAGAGAAAGGTCTTGAAAACCAAATATTAACCAATAAGCACAGTTTACCAAGGGTGAACTAGATGTTTGGTTAGCTCTAACTTATGGCAGAATTCTCAGAGAGATAATCTTTACCTACATCCTTTTGTGCTGCTGTGGTTGTAAAACATAACAGTGACCTTGCTACATGTAAGATGTACATTGATTAATCTGCTAATTGTATCAGTGAGAAAAGTCAAAACAGCATCTTCAGAACAGGTACCTTCAAAATTAGCCTTTGACTTAGAAAAACAGACACAACAGGTATGCTGCATCAGGTGCCTTCAGCAAAATTTGTGACTGCAAAAAACTCTGCCCTCATCTGTGGATAAGTTGCCTCATTTAAGTTTGGATCATTTAAGTTTGGAAGAACAGAGATAATGAAGCTCTGTGTGCATGTTGTGTCCCCTGAGTGAGGAAGGCTTATTCACATAAGAGGATTAGAGTAACAACTTCAGTGAATTGATGGGGGTTACATTTATCTTTGTATTAAACTTCATATTAAAGCTCTAATTTCAGCTCCCAATGAGAATTCTTTGGTAAGGTTGTTGTTTCTTGGAAGTCTGTACTTCAAATTGACAAGCATTCATATTAACCTGTTACGATCTTAGTACTAAGACTGATATGTCCTGAAATAAGACCAAAGAAAGTTGTGATAAGGGACCCCAAAGTTCCTGATGAAGTTTCATTATTCTTTAATGGATTATTCCTTTTTCCAATGTCTTGTTTGTGATTATGATTTCAGGCTTCACAAAACAAAAAAGGCTTTGACAGACTGGAGCAACACAATGGGCAGGCCACCAGGATAGTCAGAGGCTGGAGCAAAAGACACTGAGGGCTGAGTTTGTTCAGCCAGGTGAATAGATGACTCAAAGAGATTTTACTGCTGTCTGAAAGTACATAATGGAAAGGTACCTTGAAGAGAGAACCAGGCCCTGCCTCAGGTACTCAAAGGTGCCTGGATGCACACCTCTACGTGCACCTGTGTGCATCTGCCCTGGGTGCACAGGAGGAAAGGAAACAGATCCAATACAAAATTTGGGGGATTTCTGTGTAATACAAGGAAAACTTATTTTACTGTGACAGTGGTCAAATATTGGAATTAATTGTTTAGAGAGGTTGTGGAACATTCATCCTTGGAGACATCAAAAATTCAACCAGCACTGAGCAGCCAGCTCTAATTGGGCCTCCACTGAGCAGGAGGTTGGAGTGGGTGACCTCCACCAGTGACTTCCAACCTGAATTATTCTGTGAGTCTGTGAGTCCAGACTGATAAGACATTTTGACTGTTTGATTCAATGTCTTTTGGTTTCTACAATGAGATAGCATCTTTCTGAAGTGTCAGCAGAGAGGAAACCAGATGAGGAAGAAGCAAGCCTTGCTTCCAGATTCTGCTACAGCAGGTACCCATGTAACCTCTTTGGGTCTTCAGAGTCCTGAGCATTACCTGGGGAACTACAGTCAGGCAGAAGGAAACAACAGAAGGTCAACACCATTGAGGATGGCTAAATCCAACATTTGGAGTATAAAAGCTTTTTCTGTGTCATGCTCCTTAAGGGGCTTTTTTCAAGTGAAGGAATAAGGTCTTGGAGAAGCCTTGTGACATGCTGTGTGTTTCAGCTGCAGCTGCTGGTTCAGGACCTTAGGAGAAGAAGAGAATCTGATTGTGGTCATTTGGTGAAAACATAATAAAATAAAAACTTACAAAAACTATCCTGTGACCAAGTTTACTTCTTTTGAATTCTGAGGGAAATATATGAGTAAAGTAAATGTGACTAGATAAAGCCTGGGAGCATTTTCCTGGGTTTTCCTTTGAGAACTCAGTGCTACTCAGTTTCTCAGGTTAATCTCCCTGCTTCATCTCATTCCACACTGGCATTCTAGCAGTTGAAGGAAAAACACGCACAGAAGAATAATTCACAATGCTCCTTTCCCTCCTATTTGAACCTACTCCTTATTTTATTCTTTTTCTCCACACTCTCCGTACACATTCACCAACCCCAGTTCTGTTTGTTATATAAGCTGTCAAGTTATCAGTGTAATGTTGTATTAGGGATTTAGCTAGAGAAACAAATTCCCTGGGCGTGTGAGTAAGATTAGAACAGCATGTGAAAGTGATGGGTTTGTGGACTGAAAACTCATTCAGTTTTAGTTTGGTTATGAAGGCAAGGTTAAATGTGAACACTATTAGCAGAAGTATAGGCCTGGCTCATCAAAAATTGTCCAACTTTAAAATCTCAACAAAACTACTTGGTGCAGCAACATCCTTTTAAAATTGGCATGTGCTTCCTTTCCAGGTTCTTTTTTTCTTCCCTTAAGCAACTAAAATTGCTAAATACTTCAGTAATCTGCTCTTGTAACCTCACTTATTTTTATCAAAACCAGATCTTCTAGATGCCTTTACAAGAACAGTGCTCCCAGGTTCATGAGCACTTTTAAAAGATTAGGGGGAGCAAGACAAAATTCTCCCTGATGCCACAACTCAGTCTGGATGATACCATTGCCACAGAGACACACAGAAACACCCCCAGGAACAAAGATGCTCCATACTCTGCAATCTGGACATGGCAAAAACACAGGCTGCTACAAGAGACTGTAGAGTAGCAGTGAGGTAAACTAGTGGTAAACATGGCAAAGAAACTTTAAAAAATAAAGGGAGGGCAAATCTGTGTAGGAAAGTGAGAGATTCTGAGAGTTTTCTGGGGAGAACTGTCAGCCTCTGTGGAAACTACAGATGTGTTAGGCCTCTGCAAACTTGTAAAAACTGGTTGGACAGCCTGTGTCAATGGGTCTTGTTAAACAAACAGAACCCAAAAAAGCTCCCCAGTTTGTAAAGCACCAGTCAATTTCTGTTGGGTCTGATGACAGACACATCAGTGTTTATGGTGAACCCACCCAGAGTATATGGTGAACCCATGCAGTGCAATACAATACTCTGCCATGTCCCCATAGTGAAACCATGGGGAACGCTATTAAAATCCCAAATCTTCTCTGTATGAAGATCACTGAAAATGCCTTTGAGCCTCAGTCTCCTTGCTCTGCCATGGAAAATAAACTAGAGAAAACAGGCATAAAGTCACATTTCAGCCATGAGATTACTACCCAATGAGATCCCTGGACCAAAAGCATCCTGAGCATTGAGAGGGGCACTAGGGCCAGCTGTGAACGAGGGATATAAGATGGGATGAAACACACTTCTGATGCAGAAGCAATTTCTATTAAAGAGATCAGTGTAATCAATGAGGTTGCCATGGTATATTTTATGGTGTTTTCAGACTCAGAAATGAGTCAGCTAGAGTGGTCTTCGCCATGAGTCTGTTGATGAACCAACCACAAATAGCAGAAAGTCTGGATTCATTTCACTGTAAAAGGAAGTAAGTATGGATTTTAAAGAGACCCTTCTGTGGAGCCACCATCTACAAATCTAGCCTGCTGGCTGTTGCTACTTCAGTTACTTTCTGCTAGGTGTTCACCTCTAAATAGAAGTCTCTGTTAGAGAGCAACACTACCACTTCAGTTGATTTCAAACATCTTTCACATATACCACTGCAAGAAAAATAAGTAAATAAACCAGTGCTTATGACCTGACTGTGTCCCATTGTCTTTACTGAGTGTATTCTCATTAACAATCAGCAGAATGATGAAAAAGCAATTAACAAGCAAGCTGAGTCTTGATGACTTGTACCTTCAAGCCTTCTCTCCTAGGTTTCTATGTGAATTAGAATATCCAAGTTGGAAGGGACGCACAAGGATCGTCAAGTCCAACTCCTGCGTACCCAAAGGATACCCTCCTCCCCCCAAAATAAATAAATAAATAAATAAAAGTCAAATTGTGTATCTGAAAGCATTGAAATGCTTCTTGAACTCTGGGAGGTTTGGTGCCATGACCACTTCCTTGCAGAACTTGTTCCAGAGCCCAACCACCCTCTTGGTGATAGATGTACAAACTGCATTGATCTCTTTAGCTGTTGGAGTAAAAGCTAACGTCATTTGCAGTAGAGCTTCTACACACACCAGCCAGAGGAGTCAGGGAATATGTCAAGAATACAGTGAAAGATTAGATCTAATACAACCCTTTTTATCTCCTGGTCTTGTGGTGTAAGAATATGTTTATAAGCTAGAATTGAGCATTGACAGCCCCAAATTTTCTGCCCAGTGTGCTGTTTTGCCTCTTTATCTGTACCCTGTGGTGGAAGAGATTTCTCTCTCTCCTTTTTGTCAGAAAGTTCAATCTTCTGCAGAGAGAGAAGAAATGAGGTATACTTCAGTGTGGATTTACTTTATTTCATATCACAAAACATTGTGTTTGTCTGGCCATGAAGGCTGAGGGCAAAGTCACACATGTTACATGTTGCAGATTGTGCTTAGGAAAAGGAGCTTGGTTGAACACACCACTTTAGCAGATTGCATGCAATTTGTGACTACTACAGCCATTCCACCAAGTGGGGCAAATGCTAAGCAACAAGGGAGCAAACCCAACCTTAGCTGCCCTGAAACAACAGCTTGTCCCTCAGAATCAGTGGGTACAAGAAATGCAAGTCCTTTCAAGTCCTATTACAGACCTGGGAGATGCTAAGAGCAAGAGAAAGCTCTGCCTGATATCTCATGTACTGAAAACTGTGAGACAGGCAAAACAAATTGCCCAGGTTGTCTCTGACTGAACACTGAAAGGTGGCTTGATGCGTAACTTGAAGCTTCAGCGTCATCAAAAGTGAAGCTACATAAACATCACTTTGAGCAACATAAGATCTAGAACCCAGCACTTACCATCACTATGACTTCCTTTCCAGGTAAAAAACAGAGCTATTTCCTGTTATGAACTGGATAATGTTTATGCAATGCTGAAAACTCAACATCTATTCAAGGTTTTAGTTGTATAAATCATAACAATTTTACCATCATGGTCTTAGTCTCTTCTGGTGCACCTTGTATTCTAGGAAGAGTAGGTGTTGCTGGAATGCAGAGGACTTTTCTCATTAACATTTTTTTCAATATAAAAAGCAAAGCCACAGTTCAAGATAAAACTGCAAGTAAAAAATAACTCTCCCTTAGTTAACCAAAGGTGCTTCCTCTAGTATTAGTAGTGTTATAACCCTGTTTGTTCAAAGTGAGTTTATTTTGTAGGCTCTTTCAGGAAAAATAAAATTAAAAAAACAAACAAACAAACAAACAAAAACCAAGACTTAAATTTCTAATGTAAAAATAAAACCAAAAGAGAAAAATCTACCTGTTTGTTTATTCCCTAAATAAAAAGATACAAATGCAGACATCTCCCCTTTTGCAATTCCTCTTTGAAACAACCCAGTGAATGCAGATGATTTAATGGTTCAAATTTAGAATAAACATGTACCCAGTTACCCTTGTGAATGAACATGTAAAACACAGTTAGAGATAAGGTGAGGTTATGAAGGCACTTTGTACTTACAGAACTTTAGCCTCTCTTACTTCATGGGCTCCTAAGCAGCTTTGACTTTTCATTGACTTTTCTCACCTTTAATTTAAGACTGCATTGACTTTTCCTGTCACCTTAATCCATTTCTAACATTAAATTGCTGCACAGCTAGCTATAATGCTACTCGATATTGATTATATTCTTTCTTCTCAATAATGTTTTGTTACATAAATTGAAAAAAAAATCGAAGAAACTTCCTAGTGTTTTGCTGCTTTTTGGTAGCTAATAATCCCACTGATTCTTTTAAAAATGTTTTATTCAGTGTTTAATTATTCACTTAACTCAAATCAGTGATTTGGAGGAGGGTAAGCTGTAAATGAGATGCTGTGCAATGGCTGTGCAGAATATTTGATCCCTGGGGTTTGATGCAAATGGCAACTGCATGAGGGGGAATCCTTATCAGGTCCCAGAAGTGTCTTTCCAAGGAACCAAAATCTCATCCTCTGGCTGAAGTCCAGGTTGTTTCCAAGCAGGGTCACCACAAAAGGAAGGGGGTAATGAGGAACAATGGCTGCCTTGGTCCTGGGACTTCTCAATTAACACCCCATAGGATTTGGGGTTTGAAATTAAGAGTTTTAAGATCTTAAACAGAAAAAAAAAAAGTGACCGTCTGAGCCCCCTCCGCAAATTACCAGCTACAGATGAGCTCCTTGGGGGTGCAGTGATTCTACTGAAGTGTGCCATGGTTAAGGTTTGCACAGACCACATATGGAAAACCAGGACTAATTTCTTCTGTGTGCTTGCCCTAAAATGGTGACAGTGTTTCTTCCTTGTGAAGCTGTCCCTTGTAGGGAACACGTTTTTTTACAGCAAAGTGCTCAGCTGGGGGTCATCTCAATTACAATAACCCAAGCCTGATTAAAAAGTGCTTCTATGTTACAAAGGAATTGGAATTACAGAAACGAAAAGGGAAAAAAAATAGGCAAAGACTACATGGAATAATACTGTGTTACCTGAGCTTAAAATACACTGGGGAAATTTAAAAGTTGCTTGAAAAATTACACAAGGAAAGATTTTTTTTGTTTTGTTTTGTTTTCCTCCCACCATCAGGATTTAACCTTGAAATTATTGTTCCATGACAGGGTGTCTCCTCTCACCATTTAGTGAATCATAAAATAAAAAATCCATTTTTCTAGTCAAAAAAGTGATTCATACTTGTAGCCCAGGCTTGGAATACGTGCATGGCTAGGTAGGTCTGCAGCACTTTTACACTTGGTAGAGAAGGAAAGACCCGTGATAAATGTAAAAAGTTATATATATTGTTTGCTATATTGTTTGTTTGAAGGCAAATACTGGATTCATTCCTGAGTAACCATCTTGCCTTTATCCAGGGTGTCTCCCTTGCTTGGACATTACACAGGAGATATAATGTAGGGCTCAAGGAAAGCAAATATCTTCTCCCATAATACTGCCTTTTCTCCCAAGGCAATTCCTCTGTTCCAGGAGAGAATATTTTGGGGACCAGAACCGTCTGTTCCCATACAAACCCGAGCTGTGCCTGGTACAAATCCAGGAGAATGTTTGATGAATACAAATTAATAACATTAAACCACTGTTGAAAGGTCCTATTGACTCATGTCTTTTATACAATGTTGAAGCCTGTATGACTCTTAAACTTCTCTGTCACAGCTAATACCAGCTTTCAGTCATATCTTTGCAATGGAAACTCAGCAGGAGACTAATGGATGACCAGCTATTTTCTGCAAATACACAGTAGAAATGAATATGGTGAATCAATTCTAAAAAACACAGTGAAGAAAGTATTCAGAGAAAGTCAAAAATCTATTCTTTGTAAGAGAAATTTTATTTATTTATTTATTTTTATAATTCCAGATTCTGTGTTTAATTCTGTAAGCGTAGTTTAAAGGGCAGAGGGAGTTGTTAAATTTCACTTCACATTCACACTCTCCTCCTGTTGGCACCTCTGTGGAATTGTTCCTGCTGCTCATGCATTTTGAGGGGGAATGGACCCCTTTGTAGGCCAAATACAGCTTCACAGCTTGTTCCCCAGCATTTCCCAGATGATTGGCACTGTGATAGCACTGAAACCCACAGGAATTCCCATTTATGTCCTTATCATTTTTTCTTGCTTCCTACAAAGGATCTGCTTTTGCAAAAAAAAAAGTCTCTGTGGCTGGATGCAACATCCTCGTAAGCTCATCAGCAGTTTCTGCTGCTCCTTCAAAGTGCACCGCATCCTTCAAAGCACAGCACATCCTTCAAAGAGTGTCTAGCTGTTGCCTGTCAGCAAATGAGAAAGCAGGGCAGGAGCCAGAAGTTAAAGATTCAGGTTGCACGCTGCTGCTGGGAAGCGCACCGGTTCCAAGCGTTTTGACATCAGAATTGCTGCTAGTCCAGGAGCTAGCCCTGAGTGCTCGTGGCTCTTTGAGGATGAGCAGGTTGTGCCATGATTAATGAATTCCTGCTCTTTCTTATTCAGGCAGAAGCTACATGAACTGTTCCAGTCAGCTTCAGTCTCTGAGAAGAGTCAGTGGAGAATATAACTGCACAGCAGGAAAAAAATAAAATAAAAATCTGTGCTTCACCAAAGGCTCAATGGTTTATCTGCCCATGTAGTTCAGGAAGAGTCCCTATAGCTGAGAACCTCATAGCTGTAGCGTGCAAGGAGTCATCTGGCATCTGCCACAGCAGCATACCTTTCCTGGCATGTCGTGGCACTCATAGCTTGGATGTTTTTTGCCTCAGATCTCTAGGATAGCTGGATTCTCTTTTTCTGTGGTGTTTGGCAAAGAGAGGCAGCACATCAAGGCAGAGCACGAGGCAGTGCGATATGGGAGGCAAAGCTAATGAGCCCTGCTGTAACAGAAGAATGCAAGCCATGGGGTAAAGTGCCTCTGAAGCCACAAGGGATGTTCCATAATACAACCTTTTTAACTTCTGTTCATTTTTTATTATTTTTTTTTTTTAATAAAAAGTCAAAGCCCAAGATTTTAGTGAACAGCAGCCACTTTTCCCATCAATGTAACACCTGGGATGGAAAATTGTGAGTGTGCATCAGTATCCATGTAAAAACCCTCTGTTGTGTTTCCATCGCAGCCACCTTTCTCACTGGGCTGCTCTCCAAAGCTTTCCATGCTGCAGCACGTTCTTGCTAGATACTGACTGTCTGACATGAAGTCCAGGCTGTGAGAAATCCCACTGAATAACCTCAGGAAGGTGGTGATGCCTGAGGCGGTTAAGAGACTGTCTGTCTCTGATTCCTTTCTTGCTTAAACTGTGTGTACTCAGGTGGGAAAGGTTTTTATTTTTCTTAGCTGAAAGAAGTTATCAGCAGGCTTGAGAATATAAAAGAGTACCTTAAGCTGGAGATACCTCAGGTGATTTTTTTTTGTATGTGAAACTTCTATATAATTTTAATACAAACTAAATATATTGTTGTATTGTTGTGCCTGATGTGGGCCAATGTGCAATGCCTGGAATGGCCATTGTTCTTTGCTTTTATTAAGATCCCATTTTAATTGTACTTACAACAGTCAAATGAAAAAAAAAAAAAAAGAGATTATTCATTATATCAAGTTTTCAACAAACACGGAGCAAAAGGCAGTTAGCTTCTTTCTGGGGCACTTTTGGTCTAACCACACAGGAGGAAAAGAAATGTGAGGGGCTGTAAGCAAAAAAGATATGTGATAAATACTATGTTGGAATTGGAATTTGAATAGGCACCCAGTTGAGGCATTGCAGAAAAAAGACAAACGGGGAAAAATAAAGGAGAAGGGACTAGAAGGGGACAATAGCCCAAGGAGGAGAAAAGGGAAGGATGTAGGAAAGCACAAGTACTGTTGCTGAGGGTACAGCACTGAGGAAGGTGTGGTGGAGTGTGCCAGAATTCACAAGAAAGGAGAAAACAGCTCCAGAATTGCTTGATACAACCTCCTGACATTGGTAAGAGAGATATTGCAGTCCTACATGGCCCTCGTTGCTCAGGCTACCATTTGCTGCCATTGTAGCACGGGAAGTCTTGTTTGACCTTCCTTTGGAGATGATGAATTGCTGCTGTGATATCTCACACTCACTAAGTGGGCATTTCATATATCCCGTAGTTCATATCCCATTCTTACACTCACTGCGCATTTCAGACAGGAGAACAGATGGGGATGTATATCATCATAGTTACAGTAAGGGTCTATTCCAGTGATGCTAAGGACAGATTTGTGCCTTATTTTTTCCAATTCAAGTCACTATAAATATTTCTGTCATTGTTTGGGGGGCACCTCGGCATAATATTGGTACCTAGGCCTTTTTTCATTGCTGAATGAGGAAAGTCCAGCCTTGTGGTTGGTGGTTTCATGGTTTTTACTCCAAAAAGTCCTGAGATCCTACAAATTCCTTAACCTTAGGCTCTGCTCGAAGTGTTAGATTCTGGTTGTAGAAAGAGAAATATAGTCTGGAGAATGAAGAACTACATAATTTACAAGCTCCAAAATGGTTACATTAAAATTTAGAGGGAGATGAACATACTTATGGACTTAAAATTTCAGTGCTACCCAGTAAGCCATAAGTTCACAGGAAGGGAACTACACCAAATGACATATAGACATGGAAAACAGACCACATTCATGATAAATACTTCTCTTTTTCACACTAGCTTCATGAATGGATTTAAGGAAGAAATTTCTTATCATTTTCTTACAATTATTCTGCAGATGATTGAAAGAATGTAAAACTAATAAAAGCAGAGAAGTCTAGAAATTGTTTCTGAATTTCCTGGCCCTCTATATTTCCTCTCTATATTACAGTAGCATTTCTGCAGAAATCCCTGCCAGCCAGTCAGACAGTATTCTGAAAACAACCTTTTACCAAGAAAATATCCCTGAGGATCAGACTAGAAGGGGATTAAAAAGAAATATATATTTTGTAGTTCATTTATAATGGGAGCATTAAATAGCTAGTTCCTTATAGCAATATTCATAACTGCAGGTAAATATTTGTTCTAAAAGCATGCTCAGTCTCTCCTGTTTAGGTAAAATTTCCTTAGATTACATATGGTTCTGTGTTACGGCTGCTACACTGCTCTGCTGGAGGAAATTCCACAGCAGAAAGAAGAGACAATTACACCGTCTCTAGTTTTTGCTAGAGAAGTATTGTCAATTTTCTGCCTGAAGTACAAGGTGTGCTGCTCTTAACAAACCCACTCTTGTTGTCTTTCTCCCCATTCCTGCTCTGAACTTTACTATATACCTACTCCTAATTTTGAGGGGCTTTTGGGGTTAGCAGCATTACTGTAGATAGCAGCTGCCACCTCATTTTTTCTTTAAACTTTTTTTTTTTTTTTTTTTTTTTTACAACTTTCCCCTACTGCCTTTCATTAAGGATCAATATTTTGAATTAGCTCCTTCTTTACTCACATGTCTATATTTCACCACTTTTTTTTTTTTTTTTTTTTCCCAAAGTTGTAATGAAAGTCTTCCCTATCCTTTCAATTTATCTGGACAATATCCTCATCAGTCCTTGTTGTGGCTGCTGAATATCTCTTTTGTTGTTGTTGTTGTTGTTGTTGTTTAGTTTTGCTTTGTTTTTGTTTTTAAACTTCTGGTCTTTTTCTCCACCTCAACCCAAATCTCAAAACTGAATCTGTGTCTCACATGGGTGCTTCTTTCATCCACTGATTATCTTTTATGTTGTCCTTGACCACTGTGCCCCTAAATTCCTCATTATGTCCAGGTCCATATCCTTGTCTCACTCAAAACATTTTTCTTTAAAAGCTATACCATTACCTTGTCCTCCCCATCTAATGAAAAGGATGTTTGTGTTATTTAACAAGCACAGCTGTGTTGCCTTTGGTAGGAGGCAACCTTGCTAAATTATAGCAGCAGAGAAACTGGCCAAAATCAAAATTAATTTCTTCATTCCTTTTTTATTTTTTTTTTTACTCTGCTCTGATTTATCTATGTCTTATCTTCAGGAGTCTCAGTTGATAAGGGGAAGAATTGTCTTTATCACTGTACTGAATACCACTGCTATGTTCTCAGTTCTTATGAGCCAGTAAATAATGAGAGACTCATGAAATTCTTAGCGGGTGCTGTGTTTTAATACCTTATCTGATTTCATTGGGAGGTTTAACTAACAAGATCTTCTGGGATGCCTCCACAAAGCAGAGTAATTTCTTGTTCCCCCTACCAGGTAACAAATGGCAGCTTAATATATCAATCTATCATCACATAGTTACGTATTATCTATAGCCAAAAGCACCTAATAGTAAATTCTTATCTTTTCAGGTTGATAAAGCAGAAAACTAATGTGAACCTATTCCAAATAAAACCTGCATTCCCTAAAAAGCAAGGCTTCTTTAAACTTAATAACACAATACACTTCCCAGCTGCCAGCCTGGAAACTTAGTACCACCTGAGTTTATATATAATAATATTTATATTTATTTATAATATAACATAATTTATGTTATAAATAACCTGTTAATAAAATGAGCCCTGCAACTGCAGGAGTGAGAACTATGGAGTGGAAAAATACCCAGTCTAGTTCTGCATGGAAAGTGAAGCTGCATTGTTACGGTCAAGGGACATGCTGCAGAATATGGTACACATCTGATAATTTGCTAATATTCAGGAGGAGGAGTGTCCACCAGAAAGCAAGGAAAGCACATATCCCCATGCTGTTCTTTCCCAGATCTCTTCATCCCTCATGCTAGCTTAAATTTTCTTCCTTATCCTGAATAACCATGTTAAGCTTTGCTAACACCAAATTTACATTTCATTTCATTTTGTGATAATTAGTCTGTTTGTAACTTGAAGGTTGATTAGTTTTCTGTTACCTGTGATTACAAACAGAGACTCTTTAGTGTTGCTTTAGTATCAGTCTGTCACTACAGTGAAGAATAATTTAGAGCCTTTCTCTTTTAATTGAAGGTAAGCACTGATGGACAGGTAATCTAGCTGGTGGAAGGACCTAATACGTGTTCTCTCCTAGTAGATAGTACCAACAAACAAAGGTACATGTGCTGTTTTTAGTCACAGGGCTTTTTAGTTCTCTTAATTACCATTTGTTGTTAATCAATTACATACAACCAGCACATATAGTCTCCATTGACCCGTAAGAGAAGTGATCATTACTTTGCATAGCATACTGCTTCCTTTAATCCCTGGGCTCCTGGCAGAAGACACAGTCTTCTTTCTGATCCTCTCCTGATTCAATCTGAATGGTGATGGAGTGGAAGCTGTAGTGCTCAAACAGGGCTTGGGTGATGTCTTTCAAAATCTTCTGGCTGTCATCTGTGTCTGCTATAAAGAGCAAGCAGAAAATAATCAAATTGCATACCGTGTAATAGTAGTAGTCAAAGAGTAAGTGGTTACTGACAGAAACTATTCGCAAACAGTCTGGCACTTCTACAAAGAAGATGATTTTGAGAAGTGTTCCTTGTCCTTTTTATCCTCATTTCAGGAGCTTGCATGTCAGCAAAGGTTTGTTCATTCAAGTATGGTAAGAGAATGTGATTTTAGCAAGAACTGAGCTATGTTTAATCACTAGAGAAATTCAGTTTGGCAGAAGATAAGTTCTAGAGGAAAGAAAGATTACTTAATAATCATTCAGTCACAGAGCAGCATCAGCGCTGAGTGATTTGGGTTACTGATAGACCTACTCCTTGTGGGAAGGTGGGACTCCATAGGGGATTTTGCCTATGAAACATCTCATGGCCAAACACAGGTGGAGTGTTTGTCTTACATAAACCATAAAATGTATAAGTTGCAAAAAGCAAACAAGAGATCTGATTTGGGTTGTGGATAATTTGTCAACAGGGATAAGGATATTAAAAAATATATTTTTAAAGATGAACTGTTGTCCTGAAGTCACCTCTATGTTCCAAGCTATGTTTTAAAGATTATTTTGCAGTAGAAGAGGCATCAGGAACACAGATTTGCCCTATAAGTTCTTGTTATAGCAATCAACAATTTTTACATATGACAAAACAACTCCAAAATCTATTTGATATTGTCAGAAAAATCCAGTCTGAGTCTAATTCTTTTAATTTATTTAAAATATCCTGTAGTTTACTTCCTTGTTCCACAGCCTCTGCAGTTTTCAAATTTTTTGGCTAAGTACAGGTCCTTGTTGTTTTGGCAAGATTTCCGGGAGGAAGTTTGAAAGCTTTAGTTTTTTTATTTTCTTATTTTTTCCAGCAGAATGATGACATTTATTTTAACAAGCACCAGCTATACCATCAGTTGTATCCCTATCAGAAGTAACTGACCTTTGCCAGGCAGCTGCTGAATACTTACTCCCTGTTTACAGAAATGTACTGACCTGTGGCAACATGAGCAGATAGAATAGTTTGATTCATTGTCAGAGACCAAAGATGAAGACTGTGAACAGACTCCACTTTCTCAACTGCTAAAATTCTTGCTTTTATTTCATCATAAGTAAGTCCTTTTGCTGTTCCTTAGAAGGAGAAATCGGCAGAAAATACATATTTTGAAGAGAGATGAATTATAATCATTAGAGGAAAATACATTATGTATCTTTACTCAGTTAGAGGTACAGTTTTATAAAAATATTTCACACCAGGGGAAACCTGTCTATTTCAGAGTTCAATGTGAAATTTAATCCTATCTCTTGGACTTCTCCATGGACTGAGGTTCATGCATATGTTAGGAGACACTCTGAGGCTCCGATTTGCACAGGGAGGTGAACTGTTTAGCCAGATCATGTCTTTTGTGACTGTATATTTTATGGTATCACCTGAGCACCTGTCAGGGATTCTGTCCTCCATATATGATAGAGAAGCATATGTTTAACAGAGATAGAAAGACAAACAAAGATTAAAATGTCTTGCCACAGAAATCTTAGAATAGATAAGATTAGACTACAGGTCTAGTTAATTAGTAGATCAGTGATTGTTTTCCTACATGAGCTTTTGTACAAAAGGTGATAATGATTATGATTAGCCTTAGTCAGAGTGAGGACACTTGTGATAGGTTTAGTTGGTATATGAAATTCAGAGTTCAATTCAAATTTGCCCAAAGAACTTAATTACGGGTCTTTCCTGGCATGAGACATGGGAATTTGGAAGTGCAGCTCTATGCCTACTTGAACAGCTATGCCTGTCATGATTCACTTGGATCAGCACATTGAAAAAATATTTTTAATACCACCAATTATGAGGTATAATCATGATAAGTACAGTATTGGTTAATTGGGTCTTTCATACCATAACTGATGTTAATGAGCCACTGTCAGTACCAGCTCCAAGTCCTCTTTAGAAAATTCTGGGCAGAAATATGCTTCTTAGGAGGTAGGAGACTGGCTTCATGGACCTCCCCAGAGGACAACATGAAAGGGCCTGTTGCAGAGGGGAGCAGAGCATTGCCAATTTCTTACATGTGAGTGCTGCTTACAGAAGCTGGCAATCACTGCTCTGAGAAGGAGATCCACGTGCATCAGGGGCTGCCAGACCTCCTTGCTAGTTCATTTTTTTCTGTAATCAAGAGACCTTCCGATTTGTCAGCAGCCAAGACACTACTAGCTGTTGCCTCCTATCCAGGTCCACTTCTACACAAACGTATTGCTATCTCTTGATCACTGACAACAGAACCCTAGAATTAGGTTTTACTGTAAAATAATATTGGAAATTTCCTTTCTTGAAGCAGAAATAGGAACAAAATGAAAGAGAAAAGTAAATAGTCATGCAGATAGTCACAGTGAGTAACTCATATCCGTTCAAAAGCTGTGTTGTTACAGCTGCTTTTCCCTTTAAGCCTGTCTTCATAGCTGAGAAAGAGGTTGCATTATATTATTTAGTGTAAGGAAGGCAAAAGTATGCATCTATGACTGCTCAAGTCATTTGGCCTTTCAAATCAAATGTTCAGGCCCATAGCTGGCAGGATTAAATATTACTGAGACTAGTTCTTCTTGCTGCCTTCATGCTGATGTGCTGGGAATTGTCTATTTCCTTGTGCCCGGACGTGACTGGAAAGCTCTGCTGCCTTGCTTTTCTGGACTGGCATAACTAAAAATCTTTTAAACTTCTGTCTCTTGCACTCATCCTATTTCACAGATACAGTTCAAAGCACAGCCTTTTTCTTTTCTTTGGTCTTTTTGGCAAGGAGTTGTATTTCACATGGGTAAAGGAATCACACAATGAACAAAGTGAGTAGACATCTCATATGCTAAAGGGTGTGATAAAAAGTAATGTTATGGCAAAAGAAAGCAACTTAGCTTTAGGAATACAAGATTTTTGGGTGTTCGTCACCTGTGCACAGATTTTTACAAGACTGAAATATTCTGGTGCAATGATAGAAACCAATTTTGATTAAAATTGCAATTAAGATTAAAGTATGATCACAGTTATGAGAATCTTGGAAAATAATACATAAGTGTGCTATTATACTTTTGTCAGCAAATGTGTTATGGAGAGACAGAGAGAAAGAACAAAATATAACTATTGATTCTGGAATCAGGTCCTACCTTCCATTAACACAATCAAAATATCCCTTAAAATGGTGATGGTGGTTGCCAAAACAAAGATGGAAAACACAAATGTGCAGATTGGATCAGCTATTTTGTATTCTGGCTAAAAAAATACAAAGACATCACTTTGTTAATTTCATTATTAGTTAATCTCAAAGAATATTATATTCCAGTCATCTAGTACAGAATCAATGCCAAACTGCTTTGCCAGTCAGGGAACGTTAGAACAGGGGGTGAAGGTGCTATTGGTGAAGAAAGGGGCAGAAATAAAATTATCCTTCTTGCAGTTTAAAAAACAAAAAGCAAGTGTGACACTCTCAATAGTCTTTTAAATTCCCAAGAATTAGTATAATTGTTCTTGACTAACTTACAAACTATATAATTAAAACAGATAAAATTTTTGCATAATACCTAGTGTCATGATGCTGTGAAAATAACTGTTATTCTTAATTGCAAGGAAAGCATGTGAACTAATAAAACTAACCTTAAAGAAGATGATAAGTGCACTAATTAGCACACTAATACTCTGGAATAGATCCCCAATGGCATGCACGAAGGCTGCCCTCAGGCTGGCATTTCTCAGAGCTGGCTTTTCCGGAGGGGCTGACAAGGTTTCTCTGGTTTGTGCCCCATGGCTGTGCCCATGTCCAGTCTGGTGCAAAATCAGGCTTAGTCTGAAAGAGATGTAAAACTGTGAGGTGATTGTGTCTTTGAAACCAGTGATATCACACATGTCATTGCCCATCTTGCTTCTGAATGCTGAACAGTAAAATCAGACACATTGGATAAAAATAGAGTGGCTAAGCAGATAATTCCTAGGTGTTCCAGTGTTTTGCATACAAACAAGAATGCCTGTGAGAAGGAGAATTAAAGAGGCCTAATTTTCTACAGAGTTCTTGAATTTTCGTATGTCTAATAAAATGTGAGTTGGAGATTAATTTTTTGTAGAGCTTTCGCATTCATAATTACCCCTCCCCATCTGGCAGCCACCAGAAAGGAGAATAGCAACTACAACCTTCTGTGAGAAGCAGTTAACCCACTCCATATTCTCATGAAACTCATAAAGCCTTTATATTTTTTGAGGCCAAGATTTATCCATCATCTTTTAGTGAAATACACCAGCAGATTCAAGGTTAAAAAGTGATTTGGGGAAGGAAATAAGGTAACTTACAGGATGTTGGCAAGCATGGCACAAGCAGAGGTAATGAGCATCACTGTAGCATCGATATCATAATCAGGGTGTATCAGCCTCATGCTAGCCAAATACGTCAACACACCAGTCACCATCCAAATGATTACCATAGATATCAAAGCTCCCAGAATCTCTAGGAATTAAAGAAATCTAAATTTAGCAGGAATCATTACAGAAACACAAGAAATTTTAATGAATTGGTGCTAATGATTCCAAGTTGGCGAGTCTTATAGTCAGAAGCGTTACTCTTTGTGTGTAGGCAGCTTTGGTGCTCACAAAGAATGGGTCAAAAAGTCAAAATCCTTTCTGGTCATTGGCAAATCCAGTGGCTGCCCAGAGCAGCTCTATGCACATTGTGGCCTAACCCTGTTCTATGTTGTCTTTAGAATCATGGAATGGTTTAGGTTGGAAGCGCCTTAAAGATCATCTAAATCCAAGCCCCCTGTGAAGGGTAGGGACATATCCCACCAGACCAGGTTGCCCAAAGCCTCATCCAGCCTGGCCTTGAACACTTCCATGGATGGGGCATCCACAGCTTCGCTGGGAAACATGTTCCACTGCCTCACCACAAAGAATTGCTTCCGAATATCTAATCTAAATCTACAATTTTTTAGTTTAAAACCATTACTCCCCGTCCTATCACTATAGTCCTTGTCAAGGAGACCCTCTCTTGTAGACTCCCTTTAGGTACTGGAAGGCCGTTGTAACATCTCCCCAGAGCCTTCTCTTCTCCAGGCTGAACAACTCCAACTCTCTCAGCCTGTCTACATAGAAGAACTGCTCCAGACCTCTGATCACCTTTGTGGCCCTCCTCTGGACTCATTCTAATAGGTCCACATCCCTCTTGTGCTGTGGTCCCTAAGCTGAACGCAGGGCTCCAGGTGGGGTCTCACAAGAGCAGAGCAGAGGTGGAGAATCACCTCCCTTGACCTGCTCACCGTGTTTCTTTTGTCCCCCTTCCAGTGTTGAGATCATGGAGCATTTGGAGAAATCTGGCATATGTGCCTGCCCCAGGCAATACTGTGTGAGAGCCCCAGGAACCAGCTCACCTCCCCCAGTGAGATTATCTTGGCCACAGGAATAGAGGTGAGAGGGAAGGAGGAAAACAAGGCTCACTCAAACCTACTGGAAGACATAATCAGCCTCCAACATCCACCCTTATTTTTGCCTACCTCTCTTCATTTCACAGTTCAGAAAGTCAGTGAAAGCTCCCGACAAGGCCCTGCCAGCAAAACCTCTCTTTCCTGTCCCCTGGGACCTGTCCTGCCCAATGCCACCAGTACTGATAAGGACAAAAGAAGTTATTTTGTCCCTGGGGCAACAAAATTCAATTTTGTCTCTATTGGCTCTGAGCGGGGCTCAAATAAATCCACTGTCCCCAAGGCTACCTTTTATTGCACTGCCATAGGCAAGGTCTGGGGATGTTTGTGTGTACGTGCAGAACATTTTTAATAGGTTGTGGGACTAGTAGTTGCCATGTGACTTCAATGGGTAAACGTGGCACTTTACAAACACAACAGACGCAGTCGCAAAGAACATGAAAATTCACAGCAGAATGAAAATTCACAGACCTCCACTATCAATTCATGAAAGCAGCTGAAACTCAGTTTATGATTTTGAATGTATTTTCATGGTGGTAACAAATTTTGCAGCAGTCCAGGCTACAGATGCTTATAAAAATAACCATTTTGTCTAAAACTGACAAATAATGAATTAAATGGCACTGACAGGGAAACCTAGTTTTGCTTGAAAATACATAGAGAGAATCTAGAATAAAGTATATCTGGTGTTTATGTTTTCTGCAAGTTACAGAATGAAACCCTGCAAACTTGGCCCAGAGGAAAGTTTTGATAACTGTGAAGGAACCAACAGCTTTTGTGGACACCTGCATGAATGTCTGGGTGCACATGTGCATGTACTCCACCACTCAAAGTGATAGAAGTCATCTTTACCTATGTAGGTGAAAATACAGATTATTTTTGTATGTAGCATCTTAGCAAAACCTAAGCTAATCTTATGACCAGTTCAGTATTACAAGGTGTTTTACTTAAAATGTTCTCAGTTAAATTTCTTCTGAACTGTTAACACTACCAGAGCACAGCATACAATGCTGTAAAATAGCTTGAGAAACTTTGGACCATAAGAAAGAGAAAGAAATTGAAACTTCAGAGACCTCTCCTGCCTGGGAGTAGGTCTGGCTCAGACATCAATCTGATTCAATACTGTGTTTCTAACTAAGCTGCTGAAAGCAGCTGCTCACCCTAAGGAATGTGTTGAACCACTGTCTTGACTTATTCTGCTTCCTGGCTTAGAAGACAGGAGGCATTCAGGTGGCTCCTGCTAAATCCGAGCCCTGTCATACACAGTTTTGCATGACAAAGCCAATCTATCAGTCTGAGAGAAGCAGTAAAATACAGCTTCCAGTGTTGCAGAAGGCTGTAAGACTTCAGCGGTCAGCACACTGTGACTCTGCTGCCTATCAGACTTCTCTCAGCTCCCTAAGGCACCCACCTGCATGTTAAACTGGAAATAGAGCTGGGGAAATAAGCAACAGGATAATTATCACAGAATGAATTAAATAGCCACTGACATTTGATGTGGATCTCTCATTGCCACAAGGATAAAAAGACAATAAAGTAAATGATAGGTTTTGAGGTTCCACGTTGCAATGACAGAAACATGAACAATCTCACACAGACTGAGGGTGAAATTCCATGAGATGGCTGAACCCGCCTGCCACCTCCTTGTCATTAAGAGAAAGGTCTCTCACTTTCCTTTCCTCCAAGGCAAAGAGAGTTCAAATGCACACACACACACACACAAAATTATGGATGGTAAGTATTACTTTGCTAAAGCTGCATAATTTAGCTGTGTGTTGGCAACATAATACCAGGTACACTTGGCTCACACTAAAACTCCATCTCATCCAACAGCCTATTTCATAGTGTTGGTAGAATATATTTAGGGAACAATATAAAGACAGGATGAGTATCACAGGATCACAGAATGGCTGAGGTAGGAAGGGACCCCTGGGGTCCATCTGATCCAACCCCAGCTCAAGCAGGTATGCTCAGAGCAGGGTGCCCAGGACCACATCCAGGTGACTTTTGAAGATCTCCAAGGAGGAGACTTCACAACCTCTCTGGGCAACCTGTGCTAGTGCTTCGTCACCTGTACAGTACAGAAGTGCTTCCTGATGTTCACAGGGAACCCCTTGTGTTCTAGTTTTTCCCCTTGCCTCTTGTCCTGGCCCTGGGCATCACTGAAAAGAGCCTGGCTTCATCATTTTTGCACTCTCCCTTCAGGTATTGATAGACGCTGATGAGATCCCCCCCAGACCTCCTCTTCTCCAGGCTGAACAGTCCTAGCTCTCAGTTAATCCTTGTAGGAGAGGTGCTCCAGTTCCTTCATCATCTTGGTACCCCTCTGTTGCACTCTTTCCAGCATGTGTGTGTCTCTCTTTTACTGGGGTGCTCATAACTGGACATATGTCTGCATGGTATGTCTTATCTTGTAAGATCTGCAGCTACAAGCAACCTTTCCTTGCAGACATCCTGAGTCCGAAGCTGCTTCTGGAGTGTCATACTGAACATCCTTGAAGCATTCACCATCCTAGTCCTAAGTTCATGCGTGTAGGTGTCCAAAGCCATTTGAGATAGACCAACACCTCCATGTATGGCTTGACACAAAATGTATAGATGACCCATAACCTTCTGGATGGGCATCTGGAGATCTATGGGACACATATAGCATTTCAAACAGCATTAATCACTTCTATGTACGCAACTAAATTAAGCCACAAGACAGACACATGGGATTCATTTAAAGACTGAGGCATCCAAATTAATATATCTACATGTAGTTGTGAGCTACCTGTCTAAGACACCCACATGGGACTGTCAGGTATGACAAAGGCCCTGTGGAGATCCACATCCTTTTGGAATAACAGCTGAAAGATACAAAGACTTCTCACATGACACCAGATGTCTATGTTCGAATAACTGTATTGAGGTCTAGATATTTAATTTATGTAAAATGAATGGTAATTCACCAAGATCCCTGCTCCACTGACTGATGGACAACATATTCCCATTTCCTAACTGTGAGTGTTTGGTGGCATTTGAGATGCCTTGGTCTTGTTTTTGGCATCCTGTGCAGTCTCTTATTGGTCCCATGTCACAGTTGCTATTACCATGCAAAAGCCTCAGACAGCCTAGGACTGTTCAGGTACCACTAGACCTCTATGTTTAAGCAGCTGAATTGAACCTAGATCTCTTCTGAAGATATGAAACTTGATCACTGTGCTTGCACGTGCTCACCTATTTGTATTTATATTTATGTGTCCAAATTTTGAATAGAATCATAACCCAAGATTTTTTTTAATTTCTTTTTCTCATAGTTAATATTTTGCTGGTATCTTGTATTTTGTAAAACTGCACTTGCGTTTGATTTTCAGGCATCTGATATTAGGTGTCATCCATAAATATGTCAATTTTAGCTTTGGACAGAGAATGTTCAAAACCTACCCATGTTTCCAACTGATTAAAAACAATGGAGATAAAGAGATGATTTAGAAAACAGTAAATATTACTGTCTCTTTTATATAAATGTAACATTGTCTTTTCTAAGTAAGTTAGTGCTTTTTGTTACCTTTTAATAAATTAAGTAAATACTCACTTTAATGGCTATTTCTGCTATTATAGAAGCGAGCTCTATAGTAGGTTGAGTATTCAGTCCTGCTCACTCTCAAGTCACTAAGGGAAGCCATTGTTATCTCAGACAAAGCTAGCACCAGCCCAAAACTATACGAAATAATGAACTGGAAGACATGTTTGTAGGGAAGCATAAATGGGCTCTTTACTTCTTTGAAGCTCATTGGCTTGCTACTTTTGTGATGTGTTCTGGAGGCTTTGAGAATTTTAGCACACTATCTTTCAATTTCTGCAGACCTTGTAGGACATTAGCACATTTTCCAGTGCCTTTCTATGATGACTTCCCTTTCCCGTTTCACATGTTCACACTCTGACACATTTCCTACCTGCTCGGTGCCATCCGAAAGTTAACTGCTTGGTGGGAGGTTTTGAGGCAAGCCAGAGTGAGACGAGGCTGATAAGGAAGCTTGTCAAGTCCACCAGGATGTGTGCTGCATCGGTGATCACCGCCAGGCTCCCAGCAATCTGCCCACCTGTGTGAAATGTGTGTCCGTATCATGGCCCCGGTCAGAAGTTTGAGTCAACTAGATCAAACTTGAGACCTGAGTTGTTACGCATCAGAAGGAACATTTAGTATTCAGCGATCACACATGACTCAAAACTCTTCATAGATTGCTTCATTTTGTACCACATTCACGCAGTGAAAGACATGAATTAATAAAAAGAAATGTGATGGTTTTCTTTGTCCTAGATACATAATTGAGAATGTCCTAAGGATAAGAGCTGTGATTCATAAGTGCTGTGTTTATATTACTATTGGGCTATTTTACTATGACAACTTTAATATGTTTCTTGGTGAAAACCAGTTTTGGGCATCACATTTCCTGTATCCTCCCACTATGTCTTCACATTGGTGATATTTTATGTACGTACAAAAACTCGGAGCCTTAGCCTATGGAATTAATTCACAATTTGTAAGAGGAAAAGGTGCACGTTTTTCCTGAGTTTTAGGTGGCTGGATGCCAGACTGTTTGTCATAGGCAACATTAAAATAGGAGTAAAATGAAAGGTTCCAATAGAAGAGCTGTGATAAACAACTGGGCATCTTGGTGAGGGCATAGAAAAAAATGTTCTGTTTGCAGGACTAATCTATCATTTTGCATCTGTAATGCATGATTTAATTTTGCTGCTAGAGCTCAAAAATGTGGCTGTATGTCATTTT